>NC_140771.1:57603284-59047034 GCF_044657685.1 Stegodyphus dumicola | reverse complement strand
AGGAATCGTGTTAAAGAAAGAAACTGAATACATAAAGAGAAAGAAAATTATTCTTCAAAGATATGTACACTTATTATTATGTAAATTATCCAGTTGTTTATAGTTTCAGCCTTTGCTATAATTTCCTATTTCTATTTCCTTAACAGAATGCAAATCTCTTAGACAGTTTTAAACTGAGTTTTTTAGTACGTAAGACAGAAGTGTGTTTTTGACCTCCGCTTGCTTACTGCATTAGTTCCTGCCAGTTCTGATAATTTGTAATTATTCGTCTTTGCATTATCGCTATCGACATTTGAATTTCTTATGATGATAGAGTTTTTGAGCAAGCTTAAATTAAAATTAAATTGTATAGTCTTTGACAGTAGTCCACATATTTAGTTTGAATTTGATTCTTCTTAATTACATCACATGAGCTGTAATTAATTTTGTTAGCATGAAGCATAAAAACATGCCTTTATGTTCCAAGTTCTTTTTAAATCAGAGGCTTACTTAAACCTTTGTCTGACTTTCTAGTTACTTTCAGGCATAGTGATAATTTTCATATCTTTTGGGGGGGTTGGACTATGTAATTTTTACCAGATTAAGTATAGCCTCATAGGTACATTTTGGAGAGGTTGACACATTAGGGAATAAAGGATGCAGAAACTGTTGAGGACATTGGTTTGCATATTGACACAAATTTCTAACCATTATAAAAGATGCTTAAAGAGAAGAAAATCGATATAAATTAGCCAAAATGTCTGGGAAGGCTTCAAATTAGAAAGATACATAAATCTTTTGTTGAGTGTTGTTGCTACAAAACATAAATGTTGTATAGCTTTTAATGTTAAATTATCCTAATATTTAACAATGAATGTTATAAATTACTTGTGAAATTTTATTAGATTCTGATTTTAATAGGGCTTTTTTAACAAAAATTGTTAAAAAGTAAATAAAATTTAATAGTGGCAATGTAAATTTATAATTATTAAGGTTATCTAACTACCTAATTTAATTATTTATAATTAACCTCTTATCCTTAAAAATTATCTCTGCATATTAATCCTTACCGTGGTCGCAAGATTAAAAACAAAAATGTAAAAATTCGTGTAAAACTTATTCTTCGCATCTAGTGAGACTTAATACAAAACAACTTATCAGCTCTTGTGCTTTAGTGGATTATTAGTACACTACAAACAAAAAAGCGGGCAGTTCTATATCTCTTGCTCTACTGGGCCGATTGATGAAATTCAACTTGCGTTTTTCATGTCTCGAAAGCGCAAATTTGCATATGTATTAGATTTATATGTAGCATTGTTATAGGCATCTTGACATAACATTGGAGTTTTTCTGAAATGACATGCCAATTTTTTTCCATATTTCGATTTTGCAATTCAAATGATGCCAAACTACCAAGTTTTGTAAAAATCACACAAGTAGTTTTTGAAAAATTAGCTCTCAAAGCTCCTCAATGTTAATTGAATTTGGTATATATTTATTAATACAGTACAAAGTCCGAAATCCGGAATGATCTAAAATCCGGACCTCAAAGCCACAAACGTGTTTTTTGTTGTTGTATGCTTTATGCATGCGCGTTTAATTTTTCCTTCCATAATAAAACGTGGAGATTTTCACTTAAAAATTCCGATTCTTAATTTCTTTTGGGCACTAAATAAAATACCTCGTTATGGGAAAACAATCTGGTAAGCATAAATTTGTGAGATTAGAAATTTGGCTATGTAGCTGAGTTTCTGCTTGGCATACAACTCAAACCGAAACATTCACCCATTTTATACTCCTGACGTCGACCTGGTGAGTCATTATTTATTATATTTTGCTTTCATCACCGCATGTTTATCAATAAGTGACAGCTTCAGTACTAACTCATGCAGTGATGTCTAAACTTTTTTTTATCTTAGTAATTGAATAACAAAAATATGGCAACCTTTTATGCTAACATTATGCTTGGCGATGATTATTGTTGTGAAATGAACTGAAGTAATAACTGGCGCAAGGCGCTGCTGTTCGTGACGTCAGCCTGCGTGCTGCATGGACCTTATAACCTTATAAGACCTTATAAGGTCCATGGCGTGCTGAGTGTTTCGAATGGTTTGCTTGTAGACAAATCGAAAGCTGATCTCGGAAGTGAAAGACTGTTTTGATGAAAATAAAGAATGGCTTATTAAGAATTTTCTTGTCTTTATTCATAATGCACCCAGCCTCGGGTAGAGGCAACCCGCAACTGAATGAAGGTTTAATCCTAGTATCCGGTGCACACGGGATTTGGCTACTTTTGGCGACTTTATGATGAGCAGTAAAATCTGGACATATACGATGAGTAGTAAACGGGTCATTCAAAAAATATATACCGCCGTATACATAGATCTACTCATTGTATACATAGTATGTACTATGGTTATAGTGATGGTATATAGTGTATAAACATAGACGTTCTTTGGGTCATTTTTGGTGTTGGCGATAATTTTCAAAATCGCACCACGGCTGCACCGTCTACTAGGGTTTTACCCTGAATGAACTGTTTTGAATATATTTGATTTATATATTTTCTGTGTTCTTCGTAACATAGTGGTACCCTCGGTGGAACCGGGTGTTATGAATTAGAATTTTCCGATTGAACTTTTGATTTTGAACTTCGATTTTGAATATACTTTGATGATGGATTTGATCGCTTTAAAGGCCCAAAGAAGATGACTTAGAATTGCGTTTTCTCATACCTCGAGGAAAACGGAAAGTGGTGTGTGGTGTATTTAATTATGGCAAAGCACACTAAGGCTATCTGCCTAAGGGGAGAGATGCCTTCGTGGAGCACTTTCTAAGGAAAACTGGCTCGAATACACGTTACACATGGGGAAAACCACGAAAACACCCATGGAGACAGCACGTTCGCGGGATTCGAACCTCGGACAGAACTACCAGTGTTCAGCGACTTTACCGCTCGGCCGCTGGTGGGCGAAAACCGAAAGTGAATTAACTAAAGAAGTAAGAGATTTAAAAATACTTTCGATTTTGAAGTGTCAACTTTGTGATAAATTCCAGAGACATGACGTATGCCAGAGTGCTATATCGCAGCAGATTTTGCAGACTGAAGATGGAGAAAAATTATTTAGTGATGATTTTCAAGAAGCGAAGGATTACCGAGATAAGTTTCTTGAACAGTGTGCTCAAATAGATGCGGAAATACAAGCCTCCTCTCTTCCAAGTAACTCCGAATCTAGGACATTTAAATTGCCTAAAATTGTTAAAATTCAGTGGTGAAGCTAAGGATTACCTGACTTTTTGTAGTCAGTTCCAGAAAATCCACGACGACAAAACTATCGCTGATGAAGATAAAATGCAGTATCTGTTGCAGGCCATGGAACCCAAATCGAAGGCAGAACGCCTAGTTCTTAGCAACTAAGAGAGCGCTTTGGACGCGAAGATTTACTTGTGCAAATCTATGTGAGAGACTTGTTAAGCCTAGTGATGAAGAACGCTGTAACCGGAAGAGCAAAAACGGATCTACCCTCCCTGTATGATGAACTAGAAGGAAAATTGCGAGCGTTGGAAAGTTTGGGAAGAACGCAAGAAAAATACGGGGATTTTTTTACCCCCTTAGTTGCTTACCAGAAGAAGTACTGATGGCATGGGAAAGAAGCAGAAATCACGACTCCATTGAAACTAAAGGCACTCAATCCTTGCAACATTTAATGAATTTCTTAAAACAGGAAGTTAAGGGGGAAGAGATGGTTCTACTTGTAAGAACTGGTATCGCTTCCCAACAGAACCATCGGAAGAAAGACTTTTAACCACGAACAGGTAAAGCAAAATGAACCTGTAACAGCGTCAGCTCTAGTAAGTCTTGAGAATTCAGGTAAGAGTGTTCCGAACTGTAATTTTTTGTGAAAAGAAACATTGTATTGAAAAATGTTACTCTGCAAAAAAAAATGACTTTAGCTGAAAAACAACAATTGTTGTTGAAAAAAGGTGCTTGTTTTTCTTGTCTGAAAAGAGCGAGTCACATTAGTAAATTTTGTCCTTTCAAAGGTAAGTTAAGTTGTTCTATTTGCAAAAGTTGTAATCATTTTGATGTAATGTGTAATCAAAAGGTAAAAAATAATGATCAGATAAATGTTTCAAAAGAGAGTTCTCTTTCTAACTGTAGCAGAAGCGAAACTGTATTTTTGCAAACGCTTTGCGTTCGAATTCGGTGTCAAGGTCGCGAGAAAGTTATTCGCTGCATAATTGATAGCGGAAGCCAAAGTAGCTACGTTAGTGAAAATATGATGGGTCAGCTTAAAGCATCTCCACTTCGGAAGGAGACAGTTATACATGCACTGTTTGGGGGGGACGAAACGAAACCTAAACAACATGAAGTGTTTTCGGTCGAGGTCAGCAATTTAAAAGGAACATTCGCATGTAGTTTTGAGGCATTATCGGAAAAAAAGATTTGCGGTGTTATTCCTAAGGTTAAAGATAAAGAGATTTTGAATGAATTAAAAGAAAAAGAAATCGAATTTTCTGATCCATTGCGAAAGGAAATTGAAATTAACCTTTTAATCGGAGCAGATGTTATTGAAAAATTATTGACGGGAAATTCTATTGAATTACAGTCCGGGGTAACGGCTGTCGAAACGAAACTTGGGTGGACGGTATTTGGAAAACGAAATTCGGGTGAAAAGGATAATATTTTGAAAACATTTTCAGTGCATGTCAGGAGAATTCCTCTGAATGAGTTATGGGAACTTGAAAAAATAGGAATATGCGCTCCAAACGAAACTGTTAAAATGAATGAAAGTTTTAATTTATCTGAATTTGAGAACAAAATGAAAATTCTTCCAGATGGAAGATATGAAGTAGAACTTCCGTGGAAATGTGATACGACACATTTAGCCGATAATAAAGAATTATCCTGGAAAAGGTATCAAAAGATGATCTATAAACTCAGATGTAGTAAATTTTTCGATGATTATCAAAATATGTTCACGGAATGGGAAAGGTTGAATATTATTGAACACGCACCAGAAAACGAACTGAATAATGAATGTCATTATTTGCCGCATAGGCCTGTAATCAAATTAGGAAGTGAAACCACGAAAATTCGTTCTGTTTTTGACGCTTCTGCGTCTGAGAAAGGGAAACTCTCTTTGAACGAATGTTTGTGTAAAGGAATGAATCTTATTGAATTAATACCTGATATAATCGTTTTAGAATGCATCCGATAGATATTAGTGCCGATGTTGTAAAAGCATTTTTAATGTTATCCGTCCATCTAAAGATAGAGATTTTCTCAGTTATTTTTTCCCATGCAATGAAGGGCAATTAATTTATAGGCATTGCAGAGTTGTGTTTGCAGTTTCTTCGAGCCCCTACTTGTTGAACGCATCTATAATTAAGACACAATAACACGCCGAATGAATACTAATTCAGAAGTTAAACAACAAAAATCAGCGTTATGTTTACAAAATTTTCACAGGGCTAGTTTCGATTGTTTTACCGAACCACCATCCTCATGTGTAAAACCGCAAATGAACAAGATAGGAAATAATGATTAGATAAGATAAGAAAGCCTGGACAAGAATAAGCAAGTGGCGCCATCTGTTGGTGGAACCAGAACTAAAACATAATTTCTTTAAAGGCCGAAGGCAAAGTTGGATTGGAATTAGGATCGTTAACTAGAACATTTTTATGAATGTGAAATGCCTATAGAAAATCCAGTTCTCCAATAGAAGATGTTTTTTGAATAATTTTGGCAGCAGAAAAATTGAAGGTGTGATTTTCGGACCGACAATGTTGAGCAACAGAAGACTTCTGTGTTTCCTTTTTTCTAACATATACCTCATGTTTGAGTACATACAATTCTTAAAAAGGCGTCAAGCAGTGCGTGATTCTGCACTTACCCAAAATTTTATTGCCGGCTTTTCTATTGCCGACATGGGCAATTCCCAAATTGTTAAATCCATAGAATATCAAAAAAGGATTTAAAAATTAAACTATTATTTCAATGGCGTCCTAAGAAATATAGAACTATATAAGCTTACGCAATCTGAAATCAAGGCGTACGCTAGATTTGGCGCGCTGTTAAATGGGCGCGTTTGCGCATACACTTTCGCTGCAATTTTTTTACGGTCCTCAAAACAGAATAGTACCGAAATAGTTAATAAAGTAAACAAATAAATATCAAGCTTTTTTTTTTTTTTTTTTTTTGTAAATTTTGATAACCTTTATATCATAATTGCTCTTTATTTCATAAGTTATGATTTCGTATTTTTAATTGTATAATTTCTGCATGCTGCCATCTTACCAGATTTAAATTGATGATCTGATATCCTGAAAAATCCCAAATCCGGAATCGCCATAGTCCGGACGTGTCCCGATTTCGGACTTTGTACTGTATCTTTTATTATTATTATTATTATTATTATTATTATTATTATTAAACTCATTTGATTCTTTCTTCCAGAATTCGAAATTTGGGCTTAATGCACATTTTTTATTATTTATTTTAAAAATTTGTATTTTTAAATATTTTTTATAAATTTTTTGAAAACAAAATTGTATTATAACCTATAAAATTTTTAACATCTTCTTAAAGTAGATGTATTTCTAGACACACATGCAAAAAGTTTTTTATTCAAAATTTTCTAAAATATACACGAATTTATATATTTATTACGAATTTGGCATCTTTTTTTTGAGCGATAATAACGCCAAATGTGGTTTCCGCAAGTTAAATTTATTAATTTCTTCGTAAATTTTGCACCAAATTATACAAAGTTTAATATTTAGGCATAATATGAGTCGTAGAATCGAAATATTAAAAAAATTGGCATGTCATTGTAGGAAAAGTCCGATTTTGTGTCAAAATACCTATGTTAGAACGATGCTATATATAAATCTAATACATATCCTAGGTCACGCTTTTGAGACATCAAAAACGCAATTTGAATTTGGCCAACTGGTCCCGGTAGCGTATTTCCAAACCCTACCCCACTTTTCAAATTTTAGACGTCACGGAGATATCGACTAGTTTCACCTGGCAAATAGAAGATGGCGTATTCCAATTTTGACTACTACGGCGCCCTTTCGAAAGAATTGTGGTGCTGAGTAGTGTGTTTAAGTGTTGATTATGAGATTTTCGCAATTTAAATTATTTATGATTGGAAATTTATGCAGAATCTTTAGTAAATGGTTATTGTTTATCGGCGTAGTGTATTTGAGGGAAAAAGAGAATAATTCACTGCTGATGTATACATTAACAGTATGAAAAATAGGAAAGGTGATACTCAGCAATAAATGTGATGCATTCATCGCAAAATTCCGCGACGCCAGTAAAACAAATGAGATTGTTCGAAAAACTTATCCAGATCTGAAGTCACTATGCAAAAAAATTGTATGTGGGCCAATACAGCAATTTTAATAAAAAAAACACTTGCAGAAAACTTCAGATCAAGGAATAAGAATTGCAGTGCCTCTGTGTGCTTAAAAACTACGAAGCATTCTGCAGACTTTTGTGCCAAAATCAAGGTTGACAAATAGATTAATACATTTTAATGTTTCTTTTAGTGTATATATTTCAAAATTATTAAAATAACTTGCACAGTTGTTTAATTGCTTAAAACAGCAATAAAGTTCATCTATAAGAATATACAAAGAACTTCATAATTATCAAAATACTTCATTGCTTTGGTGAAAAACTGAAATTTACTAAATTACCTAACTTTATAACATTAAATATCTTCGCAACTGTAGTATTATGTTCTATTTGATAAAAGCTTAAATACTTTATTCATTTGTTATGCTTTAAAATATTTTCTACCAGTTTTTTGTCAAATTTTAATCACCAAAAAAATGCTAATTTCTCTACACCAAAAGCTATAATCGTAAGTTTCTAGTGTTTCCTCTTGATTCTAAATGGCAGTGAATACTCAATATTTTGCAATTATGAAATTCATATACATCATTCCAAGGTATCATGTTTGAAGATTGATAAATTCTATTGGAGGAAAAGAAAAAATTTAAAATCTGTAAATATATGACGTACACATGCTAAACCTTTTAAATTTACTGCATTTCAATCAAAACTGATAATTAAAAGAAGGTTATGTATACGTTTTTAATACCGGTGCGCCCCTACTGAGGGTACCTTGCCAATAGATGGCACCAGGCTTCTCCTTCTCTACTCAGTGAAATGACAACAGTTCTTTACATTGTAATAGTTTATGATGTAATAATTTGTTTATGATTAACTTACAAGTTGTTTAGGATTCAGTATTATGTTCATGGAAGAATGGGGAGTTTACTGACCCTGCACTAGGACTGAATACAAGTATATTGGTTTCTCTTTATTCTTTTTTCACTCCGCTCGAGTTTCATTCCTCTCTATTTAGTTAAAATTTTAACTTCAGCACTTCACCCTTTCCCAAGAGAAAGACTCATCGATTTCAAAATTGCTGTCTGGGTTCAAAATTTTACACAAAAATAGGAGTTAAATGTGGCATGCTAGCCGCCAAAAGACACCCGTTGCTTCGGGTTTTCTAAAATCCTAGAATCCAAAGAAAATGAAAGGAGGTGATTGACAACTGGTTTGTCATTCTGAAGTCACGCCTTCTTCCCTTTGTGTGGTATGATAAGATCACACAAAGAGAAAGCTCACTTAAAAATACGGGAAATGGAAGTGTACTCTTAGTGTAATCACAAAAACTGCTGATTTGAATTTTATTCTAACTGCTTTTATTCTTAACATCTTTGTTAATTTCAGATGAAAGACTAGGGAACGCAAGAGAAATTTAGACAGATAGGTTGTTTTTGAAATACATTTCACAGTTGGTGAAATGAGGGAAAATATTTCTAAGGCCGGTTTGAGATGCAAACTAGAATTTATCCAAAAGTTGAAAAGGATCTCCTAGGAAGCCAAAGGAGTTAAAAATCGAAATAAGAGCTTTGAGGTGTCTAAAATAATAAAGTTGTTTAACAGCGTTTCTTCCTGAACAAAAAGATATATTACAACCTATATGTACAAAAAATGAAAAAGGGGCCCTTACGGTCCTCAATAATCTAAAGTGTGTGTGCGTGGGTGGGGGGCGATTTTTTGGAATCAAACCATGAACCACGGTTTTTTTACATAATATCTAAAGCATAAAATATTACTTCAAAATTGCAACATACTTTCTCATCGGAGTCGTACTGTTTCATTTTTAATTTTTTTTATTTTTCGGCCTTTATATCTCCTTGTAATATTATACTAGTTCGTTTACAGCATGATACGATTTACGCATGCAGTGTTATATTTGCTAATTTTTTTATACAATAATAATATTGAATTTAAGTCAAGTTCTTCAAAAGCTTTTTACCCATATTTTACATAAGTATGTTCAGTTGGGTTGCACCATCAAAGTGCATAAAAACATAAATTTAATTTTTAAAATTTTAAATTTCTACCGAAATTTTAAAAGTTTTTGTCTTCAGACTTACATAACCATATTCATGCACTCATCTCTACAGATGCACGTCAAAAGAACGCAAAATTAATTTTAAAAACAAAAATTAACAATTTGCAGCTACCTGTAAAAAATAATGTCTTAGAGGGGCGCCAGTATAAAATATATAATAGGCTCTCAAAATTTAGTATTTCGCTTTAGATTTTTTTTAAGTCTCAATTTTGTGTCCTTAGGTTCCATAAGTTATAGTTCATGCAAATTTTACCACAATTTAAATTATTTTATATACCGCCCCTCAAAGGGTTAACATAATTATCAGGATTATTAAATGAGTTAAGAATTTCTATACAAGCTTGTGCCGTGTGATCGCATGTTTGTGAAATGAACTTTTTAGATTTTCATGAACGAAAAAGAAGTACAATTTTGTACTTTTTTGTTTTCCAGTTCCTGTGTTCAACTGTGAAAGTAAATTCACTTCAAGTATGTGTCTGTGCACTTTTTATGATGTAAATACTGAAATGTGTGTACAGTAAAAACTCAAAAAATATCAGGAAAGCTCTTGAAATTTTGGATAGTCGAGCATATAAAAAATGAAATACTGTAGTGAATGGAAGAATAAACTATTAGTCTAAAATCATAAAAACAGTTAATCTTATTTATATCGACTTGGCTATCAAAAGCCAATATTTAATATTATGCAAGATTTTGAAAAAAATGTATGCTGCTGATTTTTGGAATTTGATAACAGGTGATTTTTGCAATGGTTGTTATGTGGATTAAGATTGCAAGTTGAAACTTTAAATATGAACAATAGTAATCTGAAAATTTGAAGTAGTAATTTTATATCCAACAATCTCTGCCAAATAACTTCTATTGCTTATTATGCTTCTGAATTTAAATGATATTGTAGATTAGTTCGAGAATTAAATCTTTTACATGTTTGCATATTTTTAAATTATTTTGGCTTTTTTCCCTTTTTTAGAATTTAAATTTGCTTTTCTACTTTTTTACTTTTATACGTATTTGTTTAGAATTTAAATTTGTTTAAATTTAAAAGTAATTAAAGTATATATTTTTAACCATTTGTTATTAATTTTATAAAGTACATTCTATAATTTAAATTTTATTTACTTTTATCTATTTTAATGTTTGCCATTATAAATTTCATACTACTTTTTTAAGATTTCATTGTTGCTAATTAAGCGAACAGAACAGAATACTTTTTATCCTGACTTCTTTTACAATTTATTTAGTTATTTTATACATACATATTTTATGTAAGAAAGGGATTTATGTGCAATAGATATATATACAGATGTGTTTGGACTATGTATATACAAATAAGTTTTTAAAAGGAAAATTTACAATCCTTCCAAGAATTTTCGTGCATTATGCTGCTAAAAATTGATCAGTAAATATACAAAGAAAGAAATTTATAACCAATGTTTTGTAAAGACTAAAACTTGAAATTCAAATTAACTTGCTAAGATCCTGTAAATGTAAAATATCAAATGTTCTTTTTAGACTGATAAAATCTTTTTAAATTGGAAGAAATTTTTAATGATTTTACTTTGTTTTTTTCCATTTTCCTTTGCTACTGGTGTTTGATAAGAAGTGTTAAGATTATTTTGAACTTTCAAAGATTTTTCACGGTAGGATTTTAATTTTTTCAATATTTTTAAGGGCATGTTTTCATTTTTTCAAGATTCTTTTTAGATTAGAAAAATATTTTTAAATTGGAAGATATTTTTAAATTTTTACCTTGTATTTTTGCTATTTTCCTTCGCTTTGAAGAGGACCAGAATTTTCGAGTGAACCATTAAGATAAAAAATATACTGAAATGGTTCATTAGCTGATTCTGGATACAGAAAAGCAAGGATTTTGTTTTAGAAAGGGTATCAGGACTTGTGTTCCTCTTGACTTGCTTTGGAAACATGAACTGTCCTGACTCGGAACAGGGAGCTTACTCAAGCTATGTTCAATAAATTGTGAAGTAGACAATACATACAGGAAGGGTATACGAAGCCCTTTATTTTTCTATCTTTACAGATATTTCCGGAACTTCGGAATACAGAGACCAACCATTCGTGGTCTGAACGTAAGAATATAAAACTATAACTAAAACTAACTTTGAATTAGTATACAAGTGCCTAGCTTTAAGATTGGCCCTTATTTAACAAAGTCCGTATGTAGTACGCCGAGCTGCTAAAACTACGATACGTTTGAAATTATCAAGAGGACTAAACCTCTGGCCTTGAAGGCAACCAGCAACCGAGTGAAAGCTCGTAAAACGACAATGGCAAGCGGCCTACTTCCAATAACTCCTTCCTCTATCTTGCTTTGCAAAAAACCACAACTTAAGTACTTGGTGTTAGCAAGACAAATTTGCATAAATAAGTTAAAGCTTTTATATCTGGCCGGAAGTAGAAAATAAGAAGTGATAGTAAAGATTTAAAATAAAATAAACGTTAGTAAAACTTAGGATTCTTACATACTTCCCGCCAGAGTTAATTAGTTTGAAACTGAGGTCTAAAACGACCTTGTTGAAAACTTTTAGCTCTAGAATCTAACGCGAGGCCAATCTTTTACAAACATTTCTCACTAGAAATTATCTAATCTAGAAATTAAAAAGTCGTTTTTACATTATCAACTCCATGGACAAATAATTTTCATCTGTACTGCATCCATAAATAGGAGTTTCTTAGTTGAATCTGCTTCCTTCCAGAGATCTGAAAGGAAAACTAGTTTAATGAAATGTTACACAATCAAATGGCAAGTAACATAAATACTTATATTTCTCTTTTAAAATTCCTATTTCATTCATGACGTTATTTAATTATCTCCCCGTGCTCACTGACATGTGTTGTAAAGAAAAACACCAAACACGTGCGTGTCTATGTACAAGTGTTCAACACTACCGCCTGCAATCAAAACACTAACGTGTTAAAATTCAACATAACAAGACCTCAGAACATACCTTATATTCATCTCTGAACCCTGAGGTACTATTCTGAAAAGTGGCTAACTCTGAAGTGTAGCGTCAGAGAGCCTAACTACATTCATTCAACCTTTAACACATATTCACAATAATTTGCTCTTTTTACAGATATACGAATAAGTTGAAATTTTTTGGCATTACTCTAATATTTTCACTTTTAACATATCACAGTATTTCTTAATTTTTAAGATAACAGTTCACATTGTACATAAGGACATATTAACATGCCGTTAATTTTACGCATTTTAAAACATACATTAATAGTACATTGCTTGTTAACTTCTATTCTTTTCCAAGCAAGTGCCAATTCTTCTACATTGAAATACTACACTTCAAAAGTCTTTCAGACTAAAACTTCTTTCTTCCCAGAATCTTTTAAATAAAATTTTACACAATAATTTTTACAATTTTCTTAAGGTACCTTTCTCAAAGATTATCAATGCTTTTACAATATTCAAGTATTCAAATATTTACACATTCCTATTATACAATAATTGTAGTTTTACTCACGAGTAATTGAAAAACATAATACCAAAATAGGTAACAACTCATTTCTCGCCTTTTTGGCGATAAAGGTAGGCCTCACATGAGGTAAAACTTCTTGAATTCTGCCACTTGCAGTAAGAATGAAAAATTAACTTATTGTTTCAAAGAAACATAAAGTTCTACTTATCTTTGTGATATTCAGACATCCTTTTTGCTACCCAGTCCTGGAAAGTGGCGAAGACTACCGTCTGGTTTATCTTCCTTCTTGTGCGGGTTCGCCCTTCGGTTCCTTCCTCCATGAGCTTTCTTTTTCTTCCAGTTCGGTCACCCTTGACCTTCTTTTTAACATCTGCTTGCGGTCTCGGCCGTTTGATGGCAGCTGGTCTTGGCGGAACTGAGACAACTCTCTCTCTCTCGTTGTTGCCTGGATCTCGTTGCTGGCTGTTCAAACTTTTCTTGCTTCTTTGCATCTGCAGCTGATTTTCCTTCATCAATTCGTCGACATTTGCTGCGTAGACTATCCGATGGGTAGATCTTCTGTTTTGGAGCCGTGTTATAGTTGCTGCAATTTCTCCTGGCTCTCTTTGCATTAGTCGAACTTCTCCCTTCTTCATTCTGGGGGTGGTCGTGCACTCTCTTTTCTGGTCGGTGGAACGGCTTCTTTTTCTTGTTACCTTCAGTTTTCCAACAGGGGAACATTCTTTTCAATTGTTCCTGTTTACTCATGGCTTGTCCTTGTGATTGTCGTTGTTCCACCTCTGGAGATTGTGCCTGCCGTGCCGGATCCTGCAAAAGATCTTGAAATATTGGCATTTTATTACGATTATAAAATGGTTTTATCTGGTCAACTTTTGCGGTGCAGGTTTCACCATTCCTGGCTTTTAACACCACTACAGCCTGAGTTACTTTTTCTATGACATATGGTCCTTCAAATCGTGGATAGAATTTGGCAGTTTTATCTTCTGGTGCTGAAGAAAGTGAATGGTTAATTTTTAACACTTCATCCCCTACTTTATAAGTTACTCCCCGTCGTTTCATATCATAATACAGCTTATGTTTTCTTTGTGCTACTTCAGTGTTCTTTTTTTTGCTTTTTCAATTAATTTTTTATATCGCCCATTTTAAATTCTGGGGCTCTTTGTTGAACATAAAATAATTTATCTAACGGCGTTATAATTTTTCTGCCTAAAAATAACTCAGCAGAGTTTTGCCCGTCGTATCATGTTTTGCGGTCCTAAGGGCGAAAGCTAATTCATTGACATAGTTATCCCAGCTTTTATGAAAATTTTTAACATAACTACGGATAATTTTCACTATATTTCTATTAACCCATTCCGCTATATTTGATTGCGGCCGATACGGGACCATTTTTAAATGACGTATGCCCAGTTTTTGGCACATGTCTTCAAATATATTACTTACAAATTGAGGACCATTATCCGATATAACTTTTAGGGGCGCCCCGTATTTTAAAATATATTTATTTAAAATAGAATCAGTAACTAATTTCGCGGAGGCTCGTTTTAAGGGAACAATTTCGGTCCACTTACTAAAATGATCAACCATAACAAGGAGATAGCGACATTTATTTAACTGACTTTTCGGGAAAGGGCCCAATAAATCGATGCCAATTATTTCATTTGGAAATTCCGATTTAATGCTATTTAGAAACCCGGTCGGGCGGAAATTAATATAATTAACTGCTTGACATGTTGAGCAGGACTGGACATACGCCCTTCTTAACTTTTGCAGCTCAGGAAAATAAACTGCTTCGCTTACGCGTTGGATGGTTTTTCGAATACCAGCATGAGAAGCTAAAGGGGAGTCGTGCAACTCCTGCAGGATATTTAATCTAATACTAGCTGGGATAACAGGTCGAAATTCGTTGTTGGAATTCGTAGTTTTTGTATAAAATAATAGACCATCTATTAGTTCGTAATGGGCCGCCCTATTTCTTATCGCCACGATATCTTGGTGGCTAAAATTTTCATGATCTTTTAAATAATCATAAATATTTTTAAATTCCGGATCCTTACCCAGTTCGGTTATTACAGTTTCTCGGGAATGTATCGTACATGCTGTGAGCATAGCCACCTTTACAGTATTACCTTCTTCATTTATTTTTATTCTGGTTAGGGCATCTGCTACGATATTTTCCTTTGCGGGGGGTGTGCTTAATTACCAAATTATACTCTTGTAACTTGAGTGTCCATCTTAACCTTGGGAATAAGTTTTTTCCTGAGTACAATCTAGTTACCGCCGCATGATCAGAATACACTGTTACTGGCGCCCTTCCAAAATAGACTCGGAACTTTTGCACTGCTAACAGAACTGCAAGTGCCTCTCTCTCAGTCGCGGAATAATTTCTTTGTATTTCATTTAAAGTTCTACTAAAAAATGCCACGGGCTGCTGATTTTGCGAAAGTACAGCTCCTACCGCATAATCCGAAGCATCCGCTGAAATTTCTAAATTCTCATCGTTCTCAGAAAATTTCAAAACAGGGGCTTGCGTTAATGCTTGCTTTAATTTTTTCAAAAGCACTATTGGCTTCGGCGGTCTACGAGAATCTTGCCTTTTTCCTTTTTATTTTTAACAATGGTTCAGCAATAGGTGCAAAATCTTTTATAAAGGACCTATAATATGAAAAAAGTCCTAGAAAAGAAGACAGCTTCTTCGCTGTATTTGGCAGCGGATACTTTTGCACAGCGATTATTTTTGATTCGTCCGTCTCGGTTCCTTTCTGAGATATTTTGTAACCTAAGTATTTTAATTCAGGGGCTGCAAATTTGCACTTTTCGACATTAACTTTTAGACCGGCCTCATTTAATAATGAAAACACCTCTCTTAAATCCTGTACATGTTGGTCCAGATTATCACTAGTAATAATGATATCTTCTAAATAGATAAATGTGGTCTTTCCTAGAACAGGCCTTAGCACAATGTCCATACATCGCTGAAATGTTGCCGGTGCCCCTGAAAGGCCAAACGGCATACGCAAGAATGCATAAGTGCCAGACTTGGTTATAAAAGCAGTCTTAGGCACATCTTTTGGTTTAACACCTATTTGAAAATAACCAGTCGTTATATCTAACGTAGACATGTATTTCGTAGAAGTTATGTTCCTTAAAATTTCTTCAATAATAGGTAACGGATATACCGGATATTTAGTCATGGAGTTTAATTTACGATAGTCAATTGCAAAACGCCACCTTTTCGGATGTGTTACTGGATAGTCATTATTTTTCTTACATAACACAACCGGGCTAGCATAACTACTTGAGATGGGCGTTATGATCTTTTTACGTAACATATCTCGAATGTGCCACTCTATAATTTTTTCTTTATTCTTATCGTACCGATACGGCTTGTGGCGAACTGGCAGTGAATCTCCTGTGTCGATACCATGGTTAGTAACTTGAGTAAATCCGGGAATATCACTAAATAACGAAGCAAATTCACTTACCACTTGGCGAATTTTTTGTTGCTCTCCCGTAGGCAGGTGGTTGAGATTTAACGTGGGTGGTTCTCTTTTTTTCTTCCAGAACTGGTTTCATGGTCAGCTTAAGGGACGCTTGGTTGAAATCCAGCGTTGCTTCTGCTTCTGAAAGAAAATCTATCCCTAGAATTACATGTGCTTGTAGATTTTTTACGATAAAAAACATGATCTTTACTTGCTCGTCCTTAATGCGAATATAAAGTGGTAGTTTACCTATGCATTTGCATCTTTCTCCCTGCGCAGCTAACACTGTCGTATTATCCGAATTATATATTCTGTATCTACGGAAGTACTTCCTAAAAAAATCTTCTGCCACACAGGAACACTGCGCGCCTGTATCCAGGAGTGCGGTGGCTGGGATGTTGTTCACCAAAACTTCAATCTTTAGAAGAGTCAAATTTTTCACAATAACTGTATTTAACCTGAAGGAAGAGGGCTTTTCTTGGCCTTCGGATTTCCACACCCTCCCGTCAGCAGAAAACCGTTTTAGTTTAAATTTTCTTTCTTCCTTTCCATGCCTTCCTTCTTTTTCCGCTGGCCTTCAGACTTTTTTTCTGGCTTACCATTGAATTGTCGACGTTCGCCGGTTGTTTTTGGATACTCAGGTTTCCTTTCCCACTGATTCGATTTGCTTCCGTAGCCGTGTTCTTGCCTTTGCTGTGGTCTTGGCGCACCAAATTGACTTCGTTGCACATACTGGAGTCTTCTTTCAATGTCCGCCGTTCGTCTACTTTCAAACTGGATTGCTAGCTCAAACAACTTTTCCAGTGTAGTCGGGTTCCTTAATTCAATGAAGTCTTGTACTTGGGGAAGTAACCTAGGCAAAATTACTTGGATTATCTCAGGACTTCCATACAAGAGTTTAAAGACGTGAATTTTTCTTAAAATAAGCTTGAGAGATTTTTAATTCGTTGCTGGTATATGCAGAAGAGTTCCACTTCTAATTTTGCACGATTTCTTACGACAGGGAATGCGTTTACTAAGGCAGTATTGAAATTTTCGTAAGCATAGGTGGGACTTCCCGCTTGTCCCAAGAGGTTTCTGCCTATACATTTGAACCAATTAAGCGCTTGCCCCTCAAAGCGCTGGTAGCTAAGGTGACATTCTGGAACTCATGGACTGGATACAGCATGAAGTGGTCATCCAATTTTTCCAAAAAACTTGTTACCGGTGAGTTTCCATTAAATGTTGCTTCTGGTTTCATCGATTCGCGCATGCTCTGGACGATGTACCCAAATCCTTCCAGGGCGGCAGCTGGCATTTCTGGATTCTGAGCCGCTTCTGCAGGCACCACAGGTTCTTCTTGAAACTCGGCCATAGTTATTCTTCTTCGTCGGGCGCCACTATCAGGACTTGTGTTCCTCTTGACTTGCTTTGAAAACATGAACTGTCCTGACTCGGAACAGGGAGCTTACTCAAGCTATGTTCAATAAATTGTGAAGTAGACAATACACACAGGAAGGGTATACGAAACCCTTTATTTTTCTATCTTTACAGATATTTCCGGAACTTCGGAATACAGAGACCAACCACTTGTGGTCTGAACGTAAGACTATAAAACTACTAACTAAAACTCTAACTAAAACTAACTTTGAATTAGTATTCAAGTGCCTAGCTTTAAGATTGGCCGTTATTTAACAAGGTCCGTATGTAGTACGCCAAGCTGCTAAAATTACGATACGTTTGAAATTATCAAGAGGACTGAACCTCTGGCCTTGAAGGCAACCAGCAACCGAGTGAAAGCTCGTAAAACGACAATGGCAAGCGGCCTACTTCCAATAACTCCTTCATCTATCTTGCTTGGCAAAAAACCACAACTTAAGTACTTGGCGTTAGCAAGACAAATTTGCATAAATAAGTTAAAGCTTTTAATTCTGGCCGGAAGTAGAAAATAAAAAGTGATAGTAAAGATTTAAAATAAAATAAACGTTAGTAAAACTTAGTATCCTTACAAGGGAAATGTAATTAAATTCGGCTTGACAATATTACGTTGACAATGTTACGTTGAAGGTGGTTGGATTCTTCGTCTTTCTTGTTCTTTTATTCCCTTTTTTTGGTTTTCTTGTGATCGTTTATTTTAATTTTTACATTTTAAAATATTCTTATTCTACATTTATAGGATTTTATGAAGTTCATTTAAATTTCAATGTTTTGGTCTTTGTGAAAAGTTGGTTCTAAATTTCTTTATTTATATATATATATGTATATATAGTAGTAGGTAGGAACATTGTAGCGATCTTGCTAAAAAGTTACCAGTAGCTGTAGCTCCACGAAATATTGTAACACAGTATTACATAAATAATAAGAAATTTGTCTGGAACAACTGGAAAAAACTGTAAACACGCGATAAAACTGCCAAATTTTGTGCTGGAAGACTTGCTAATGTACGAAAAAATTAATTAATCTGACCGTTGTGAAATGTGAAAAGTTAACTCACATGAAAAATAGATCGACATAGAAAAATAGATTTTTGAGACCAGATAGGTCTTACGTCTAATTACCAGTTAGCTTGTGGGGTTTATATTTATTTTAACTAACATTTATTTTAAGTTTAAACTATCTTTCCAGTCAAGCCTTACTTTCCCCTGGAACTGCCAATGCCAGAGTATGTAAATTTTAGTAGAACGCGCAAGGATTCAAATTATCAGCGGAAGTATTCTGAGTTAAATAGAAAGGAAACGAGTTCGAGGTGTGCTGTTCTTACTTCACGAGCGCGGAAGTAGTTAGCCAGAAATTGAAGAACCCCGCGTTTCGGCCTGTGTGCTTGCCTCGGAGAATTGTTAATCGTTCAACGTGATATTCAAAGTTTGCTGAACTAGCAGCGGCATTGTAAAACGCGGTGAGGTTAGTTACTTTTAGAGAGCCTCGTAGTTAGAGTCTTGTTATTATTTCTTTTAAGGTTCTTATTTATATTTTACCGCCGGGTCGGCCTAGCTTGTGAGCGTCAAGAGCACGCAATTGTAATTTCTTAAGTTGAATAAAAAGGGACTTAAAACCTTAGCAAGACTCTGTCTATTTTCCAGTTTCAACAGTCACCTCTTGGTTGCGTGCAGGTTGGAGGCGCGCAACTCTACATTGGCGCCCGAACACTTATCGAACTGAAATGGCCCAAAATCGGATGGAAGCCGCGGGACAACACCAAGAAATGGCAAGCCAATTGGAAGGATTTGGACAGCTGGTCCAGACTTTGAGAGCGTCAATCAAGCCAAACGTCAATTTCGACGGAAAAAATTCGGTGGCGATATTTCTAGAAGGCCTAGAAAATCACTTTCAGCTCTACCCTAGGGTAGAGCTGTGCCTGAAAGCCCTAGGGTAGTGCCTGAAAGACAAAAAGTTGCTATCGCCACATCCGCACTAAGAGGACAGGCCGCGCTATGGTGGAAGAATATAGGCAAATTTTTATTAGGGGAATTTGGAAGCCAGACATATACATTTGTAAATTTCAAAAAATCGTTAGTAAAGGCCTTCCCCATAGTGAAAGATCGAGCAAGGCTGGAAGCCGAACTATATAGTTTCTAATTAAGACACATTTTTCTGCTATTTTGTGTGTACTTTATTATTGCTCAGTTAATTTAGTTTGATTTTCTGCATTGTTTATCATGCCTTCATCCGTTAATCGTTTCACTAAATTACGCCTGAAACGGCAAAAATTCCTGAATCATCTTGACTTTTTACTTAAATGTAAATGTAAAAAATTGATCCCCAATTTTATTCAAATCAAATCTAATCAAAAACCTTCGAGTCGCGTTTCAAGAATTGTGTTAAATTGCAAACTTGCCTTACTTCGGTCCGTGATAAGGGATACACGTCAACAATTGTCCAAAATTGAACATGAACTCTATAAGCTTCATCTGGAACTCGCTAAAACATATCCAAAATTCACTGCCCTTGAACAAAAGTCTTGGTCTAGAACGGAGAATGCAGTTAACCGTCATAAAAACACTCTTGCAGTTAAATTCGAAAAACTTCTTTTACAGTCTTCCAGTTCAAGTAGTTCAAAAAATCTTCCCATTGTAAACATCAAGCCAATAGTTAATATTTCTAATGTTAGTCTTTCAGAAGAACAAGAGAGAATTCTAAAATATAATTTTAACTTCTCACAAACCTGTAAACCCTCGATTCCAAAGATTTTGGCTCCTATCGAAAAAGCTTTCAAGTTCAGTAAAGTTTCAGATTCACAGAAAGAAATGATTAGGCATCTTATCACTCATAATGTGAAATTCAATAATAAACCTTTGAAACCAAATCTAACTGCGAGAGAAAGAGCTACAATGCGCGAGATTCATTCTAACCCGGATATTGTCATTTCAAAGGCCGACAAAGGTGGCCAGATAGTCGTCATGGATAAGAACACTTACATCGATGGTGTCACTAAACTCTTAAACGAAGGACCATATAATCCGATCCCTAAAGATCCTTCACCTTCGTACTTGTCAAAAATAAAAACTGCGATCAAATCTTCACAAATCATTTCAAGCAACTTAAAACATTCGCTTATCCCATCTGTTGCGAATTGTGCCAGATTATATGCTCTTCCCAAAATTCATAAAAGTGGTATTCCTTTCCGCCCTATTGTATCAAATTTAGGTACTGCCTCGTATCCATTAGCTAAATATTTAGTTTCTAGATTTTCCACTCTATTAGACAATAACATTTACACCATAAAAAATTCAATAGAGTTTGTAAAAAAGGTTAAAAACATTTCTCCTCGTAATTTACTCATGGTTTCTTTTGATGTAAAATCATTATTCACCAATGTCCCAGTGGAGGGTGCATTAAGATGTCTAGAAACCAGACTTCGCGAATTTCATTTCTCTTGCATCGAAATTGATGAGCTAATTTCTCTCACTCAACTCTGTTTGAAACAAACACATTTTGTTTTCCAAAATAAATATTACAAGCAAACTGAGGGATTAGCCATGGGAAGCCCCCTCAGTCCCATCCTGGCTGATATCTACATGCATTATTATGAATCAAAATTGTTTGAAACTTTAAACTTCCCGGCATGGTTCCGCTACGTAGACGATACTTTTACCCTGTTTGAAGGTAATAAAGATGATTTAAATAGAGTTCTTTCAACAATGAATTCTATTGATCCTGCTATTCAGTTCACTTTTGAACTTGAGACTTGCAATTCTCTTCCGTTTCTCGACATTCTGGTCACACGTAACACATCCAACTTCAGTACTACAGTTTACCGTAAACCTTCATCGGTTTGCCTTCCACCACACTTTAAATCATGTCATCCGACTAAACAAAAGTTAGCTTCATTTTATTCCTATGTTTTCCGTGCTCTTCAAGTTTGCTCCTCCAAACTAGCCCTTGATGAAGAACTAAATTATTTAAAAGCAATAGCTATTGACAGGGGCTTTTCACCCAACATTATTAATCAAGCAGTTAAAAAATTCTCATCTCAACACACTAAAAGCCACACTCTTATTTTAGGAGATTATAAAAATTCTGTTGTCATTCCCTTCTTTCCATCAATTAGCTATAAAGTTGCACATATTTTGCAGAAATTTAACTTTCGGGTTGTCTACTCTCCCATCAATAAAATTCCAACTTCTATACTCAAGGACCCCATTCCGGATATGAATTCCTGGGGTATTTATAGGATTCCTTGCCAGTGCGGTTTAATTTACATTGGCCAAACTAAGAGAGCCTTAAAATTTCGCGTCAAAGAACATGAGGCATATGTTAGAAAAAAGGAAACACAGAAGTCTTCTGTTGCTCAACATTGTTGGTCCGAAAATCACACTTTCAAGTTTTCTACTGCCAAAATTATTCAAAAAACATCTTCCATTGGAGAACTGGATTTTCTAGAGGCATTTCACATTCATAAAAATCTTTCTGTTCTAGTTAACGATCCTAATTCCAATCCAAATTTGCCTTCGGCTTTTAGAGAAATTATGTTTTAGTTCTGGTTTCGCCAACAGATGGCGCCACTTGCTTATTCTTGTCCAGGCTTTCTTATCTTATCTAAACATTATTTCCTATCTTGTTCATTTGCGGTTTTGCAGCTGAAGATGATGGTTCGGTAAAACCATCGAAACTAGTCCTGTGAAAATTTTGTGAATTAACGCTGATTTTTGTTGTTTGACTTCTGAATCACTATATAGTTTCTGTCAATGGGATATAGAAGAGTTGACGGACTTTATTTTGCGAAAAATTAAGCTGACGGATATGCTGTATGGGAAGAAACCCGACGCGGAGATTATTGAAATAATCTTACCAAGATTGTTACCTGCTGTTCAAGTCTACTTCGAAATTAGAAACCCAAGCACATTGCAGGAGCTCTTCGAATTGGCGGTGAAGTTTCAAAATCGCAGAATAGCGGAAAAAGCTAGAGGGGCAACGTATTCTCAAAGTACCCGAAGGAAATCTTCAAATGAGCAAACCAGAAATGCAAACCGCTCTTATGGGGGAAAGAGCTATCAAGCTAACTCATCGAACCTCGAAGGTCAAGGTCCAAAAAGAAAATTCGAAAGCAAACATCCGCGTACCCAGAAGGCAGAACTTGAAAGGAAACCTTTAAACGACTAGAGGGGCCTGTGAAAGCGAGGGTCCAGACCCCGGAAGTTTTAAAAAAACCTTCAAGAAGATACTTAAATACGGTCATCGTAAAGAACTCACATCTACCAATTATACAAGTCCTGGTTGGCGACGTACCAGTAGAAGCCCTCATCGATACAGGAGCAGAAGGACATTTTATGAGCGAAACATTCTTCAAAAAGAATTTTTATTGGGTACGATTATTTAAAACCAAAAATACCGAAATTATATCGGCGCAAGGAAAAACCTGTCACTGCATCGGGAAATTATCATTAAACAGACAGGTAAAAGAGGAAAGCCTCAAAGTATTAATTTTTGTAGTGAAGAATCTGCAAAATCCTCTTATTTTAGGTATGGAGTTTTTAAGGGCCGCGAGGGCCAAATTGAATTTTCAAGACTGTTCCGTTGTGCTGGAGATGGACCAGAGGGTGGTGGAACCTGTGGAACAACCGCAAGTGGACCTTAGCCATCTGAATGACCATGAAAGTCAAGCCATCCAGCAAGTGGTGAGTAATTTTTCTAACTTGTTTTCAGAAAAGCCTGGTAGTTGTCAAATAGTTACTCATCAGATACACTTAAATGCCGAAAAACCTTGTAGGACTAAACCATATCGTTATGACAAACAAAAAGACGTAATCATCGAAGAACATATTCAGGAGATGTTAAAGAATAAAATAATAACGCCCATAAATAGTGAGTACGCGAGTCCAGTCGTACTATGTAGGAAAAAGATCGAGTTTCCTCCTTCAGATAAAAGGGCTTGGAGGTTTGCTATCGATTACAGAAAACTAAATAGTATTACTAAATTCCCAGTTTAGCTTTTGCCGGTTATAGAGGAAATTATTAGAAAGATCAAATCTACAAGATACATGTCTACTTTGGACTTAACGTCTGGCTACTATCAAATAGCTATGAGACCCGAAGACATACATAAAACCGCGTTTATAACAAAATCGGGCACTTATGCATTTTTACGCATCCCCTTTGGGTTGTGTGGGGCCCCATCAACATTCCAGGAGCTATGGACATTGTTCTAAAGCCTGTCCTAGGAAAATCAACTTTAATTTATCTAGATGATATAATTATAACGAGAAGTACGTTGGAACAACACATTAATGACCTCGAACAAGTTTTTAAATTATTAAAAGAGGCCGCTCTTACAATTAACGCCTCAAAATGCAAGTTCGCAACTAAAGAACTTAAATGTCTCGGTTATAAAATTTCGCAAAAGGGTATAGAAACGCAAGATTCAAAAATAAAAGCTATTAAGAATTTCCCACCGCCCAATACCGCCAAGAAACTTTCATCTTTCCTTGGATTATGTTCTTACTATCGATCTCTCATAAAAGATTTCGCTAATATTGTTGAACCACTCTTAGTAATTAAAAGAAAGAGAAGTAAATTTACGGGGACAGCGGAAGCAAATACAGCATTTGAAAGATTAAAAGAAGCGCTCATCAATGCCCCTGTCTTGAAATTCCCGGAGGGGGACGAAAACCTGGAAATTGCAGCAGATGCGTCGGACTATGCGGTGGGTGCGGTTCTTATGCAAAATAGCCATCCTCTGGCATTTTTAGTAAAACGTTGAATCAGACACAAAAGAATTATACAGCTATGGAGAGAGAAACATTAGCCGTATTAATGGCTGTACACAAATTTCGAGTTTATTTCGGCGAAGCGCCAGTAACAGTCTTTTCGGATCATGCGGCTGTTGGTAGACTTCACTCGGGGGAAAACCTAACGCCCAGGTTAATAAGATGGGCTTTAAAACTCCAAGAATATAATCTAATAATAAAATATAAACCGGGTAAGGAAAACAATGTAGCTGACGCACTCTCTCGTATAAAACTGGACGATGAAGGAAATGAACTTAAATGCGCTGTGTTGACTTCAAAAAGTTTAGATTCTAGAGATACGATTATCACTGAACTGAAAGCTGATCCTGAATTTGGAAATATCTATGCATATTTGAAAGACCCCGAAAGCTTTGAGCACACAGATATCGATGCGATAAGAAATAGAGAAGTAAACTATGAAATAATAGATAATTTATTATTCTATACGAAAACAACAAACGAAAATCTGGAGTATAAGCCAGTCATCCCAGCCTCGCTTCGATTAAGCATTTTGAAGGAGTTGCACGAAAAAAAAACAGCGGGCCACCTCGGGGTCAGAAAGACTATAAAAAGGGTACGCGAGGCGGTATATTTCCCGCAATTATACAAAATAGTTACGGCGTATGTCAGGTCCTGCAATCAATGTCAGTTAATAAATGATATTAATTACAGCCCGGCCGGGTACTTAAATAGCATTCGCGCCACATTTCCGAATGAAATTTTAGGCATAGATTAGGCATAGATCTTCTTGGTCCCTTCCCCCAGAGCGAGTTAAATAAAAATCGTTTTCTTTTAGTAATAGTAGATCATTTTTCAAAATGGACAGAAATTGTTCCACTTAAACGCGCTTCAGCCAAAACAGTCGCAGATGCATTATTACACAAATACATTTTAAAATACGGTGCACCGATAAAAGTCATTAGCGATAACGGAAAACAATTTATTAGTCAAATATTTGAAAACATATACACTGGACTTGGCATACGCCATATCAAAATGGTTCCGTATAGACCACAAGCAAACATAGCAGAAAGAGTGAACAAACACATTGTAAAAATAATTCGCAGTTACGTTAACACACATCACAAGCGCTGGGATGGCTACATAAATGAATTAGCTTATGCTTTAAGAACGGCAAATCACGATACTACGGGAAAAACCCCAGCAGAAATATTTTTAGGCCGAAACTTAATTACGCCTTTAGATAAATTATTCTTTGTGCAACAACTCGGATACGGCAAGAAATAAGCAAAAAGTGTATTACGATAGAAAACGCAGTGAATCAGATTTTAAAGTTGGGGATAAAGTATTGAAGCGGAAATTTTCTTTATCAAGTGCCCCAGACAATTTTACTGCAAAGTTAGCTCCAAAATTTGATGGCCCCTATGTAATTCAGGAAATCAAAGGAGGCGTATTATATCTTAAGAACGAGAGAGGGGAGATCTGTAAAGCAAGTCCCGACCAGGTGAAAAAATACTATAATCCAAATGATTTTGAAATCCTTAAAAGTTTCTTGCAGGACTTAAGCCTAAAAGAAGTAGAAGGTCCAGAAATAACGACAACCGTTCCACCACCTAAGAAGCAGAGAACTGAAGAGAGACCTAGCCCTTCTACAACCCAGACGACGGTACCAAAAAGAAAAAGTGAAAACTTTCAGAGTCCAGCATTTAAGAAAAACAAGAATGAAAAGCCACCGCGTAAAGAAACCTTGGTAAAGAGGAAAACACCACCTACAACGTATCGCAGTAGAAGTTATACATCAAGGAGAACACTCCCAGGGCCAGAGAGTCAGGTGCAAGCAAGGCCGCCGTTCCGGAAACCGAAAAGGCAGCAGGAGGAACGAAAATACTAGGAACAACGGAAGAAATTCAAGAAGGACTCCAGACCGGAGGACGTCAAGACCAGCCGTCCAAGAGAAAAACAAAAAAGACAGCAACCCGACGATTACTCCGCCAAGAGGCCAGCATGCAGAGGACGCAAGAGAAAAACTAATGTGGACGACACTCGGAGGTCAGTAAGGAGAAGATTGACGTCCATGAAACCTATAACGTGGGAACAATTTTGCCAGAAAAGAATGACGGAGTTTCAATCATCGAAAACTCAAAGATAAGTTAAAATTTTCTATAAAATTTTTTCTTTTGTGCCCAAATGTTATGCATAAGTACGAAGTTCTATGTTTTGACGAAAGTCAATATGTCTCTGTTGAAACTTAGTTTTATTTTACTTTTTTTAGCTAAGGCAAAAGTATTATTTTCTTTAAGTATAAAATCTAAGAAAAAGCATTTTCTGTTGGTCGAAAGACTAATTCTGTTATGTTAAAGCCAAAATTTGGCCGAAGATAAAAATAACTTCGTATTCTTGTATTAATAAGAATTTTAGTTTCAGTGCCGCCAGCTTGGCGAAGAATGAGTAAAGTAAAAATTTAGTTTTCTCTTATTCATTTTATGGTAAATTGTAAAAATCATATGTATTAAAATTTTGTAAATGTACGTAAATACTTGAATGTTATGTAAAAGTAGAATTTAGTCTAGAAGCATAAAATTTTAGATGCTAAAAGTAAAATGCTCAAAAGCAATGAATTCAAAATTTAAGTATTAAACTGTAGATAAAGTCATGCTTTAGAGCGAAAGCCTGCATGTTTAAAGATGAATGAGGGGGAAGTTAGAATGAATGTGTTTTGTAGGGTTCTCCACCTACACTTGAATTTTTAACAATGTTAAAGTAGCTCATCGAGTTGTAGAATGTCGAGTAAGGTGTGTCTATTTGGTCGTTTCCAGCTCATGTTTCCAGATCAGGAGGCACATGACTTTAGAAATTCTGAGGTGGAAAGTTGAGGCATTGAGGTGATGAAGAAAAGAGGCAACAAGAGGTCGCAAGCCTAAAAAGGCCACGATAGAACGCGCAGCAAGACGAAGCAGTGCTGGTCAGTTCAGTCATGAATTTGTACGGTTGTACAGTGAAATAATGCTTGACAAAACGAAATTGCAGGAAGCCTGCAAGATCTCAGTAGACACAATGTATTTATGCATAATACAGTATTATACTTGAATACAAAAATATATGCGATAAATACAAACTAATGATATACGAGGGATAAATATGAGGTCTATGTACACTATTAACAAATTCTTTTACAGTATTTCGTACGGTAGGTAGTACGAAGTTAGCATTTCGTGGAATATGTGCCGCAAGCGGCCGCAGTTCTTTATCCTCTGGTAATATGAGGTAATCGAATACTTTAAGTTTCTCTAAGTGGGGGCACTTGAGTGCTTTTAGGAAGAGTGCTTTTTTTGGTACTAGGATTCCAGGTTCTGTTTCAAGTCTTACATAATCTATTTCTTTCTCTGATTTTCTCTTTAATTTGTCGGGGAAGTCTCCCCGAAATTTGATTTATAGGGACTTTCTTGGTAGCTGAACTGATTGCGTTTATTATGCTGTAAATGAAGTGATGAACGGCAAGTTCTATGCCTTGAGTGGTTCTGAGTGCCGAACGGGGAAAGGTTCTATTGCTTAGAATACTGTTAGACAATTTCCAATCAGTAATCTTCTTCTCTTGCTTTGCTTTATCCTTACGTATGCCTAAAGTGGCCAATACAGGTAAGTGATCTGAACTTAAATCATTGATGGCATCCATGTAAACAGGGAGAGCGGCTGAAGTGATCATCAGATCTAGTATGTCTCCTCGAAAATGATTGAGAGGTAGATAAGTGAATTCTTCTGGGACGAAGAAGTACACAGGATAGTTATTTAAGAATTACAAGAGGTGCTTACCATTTAAAGTTCCACTCTTCATGCTTAGCATTTAAGTCTCCTGCTAATATTACAGGAACGGTGGTAAATAAGACTTCTTTCAGCAAATCAGCATCTAGAGGAAAACCTGACGAATTATAAAATGAAGTGAAATATGTATTTCCATAACAGGGCAGAAGAACTGAAACAGTAACATATTCTTGAACATTGTTTTTGAATTGTTTGATCATACATGATTGAAGAGAATTCTTCACATAAATCGCTACTCCTCCTCCTCTATAATTGAGTCTATCAGGCTCGACTGAAGTAACTGCAGCTCACGGCGTAGCGAAGGTGGGACTGTCAGGTGACTGTAGGAGCTAAAGCTATTGGAGGAGAGAAAGGCATGGTGCAGTAATAACTATATTGGCAGGCAATGGTGGGGGGAGGTCAAGTTCGCATCGCGACTTGAAGCGTGAAGGTGCTTTGTCCCCTCACTCCTGATAGTTCGAGTCTTTGTCATCATCTTATAAAGTTGATGCCCTGGTTTTTACTGTTATTTTAATCTTTTGCTATGCTTTCTCAGAGTGCACGGTGCAGTAACAGTAGGCCACCGCTGCAATAACTCTGATTTTGCTCATACTTTGCAACTCAGCGATACATCATGGATCGCATGATCAACTTTATTAGTGCTTAAATTACTAACCTTCAGTGCATGGAGGACGCTGACGGACCTCCCAACGAAAAAGATGCCCGGGATCTACAATTCGTTTTGAAGCTCAATCTTTTCATCGAAAATAAGATCACCCTACAGCGTACTGCAGCTCTTCCGAAGCCTAAGCTTCCAGCCGCTAAGACTACTGACGAAATTCACCAGAATCAAGGACTACATAAACCTAATGCCCCCGAGCAAGCAGTCCTGCCCGCTCCGATGAGGAGAGAACACAAAAATTCAAAGCTCTAGATGAAGACAGCAGCGACTCAGACTCTCCCAGAGGAGATATCACTGTTCGTCTGAAAAAGCCCATTCGAAAGACAACTCTCACGGACAACGCTGATTCGTCGGAAGTAACGACACCAGTTACGACTACAAGTTACGACCATGAGAATATGGATACGACCCCCATAACTGCACAGCCATCACCAACGGCCAGTAAGAATTCAGGAGGAAGGAAACCACCACCTATTATGGTAAAAGATGAGAAAAATAATTTTTCTAAGATTAGAGGACTACTTCTAAGCCACAATCTCACTTGTGAAAGAGGTTACTATGGTCAACTAATCCAAAGTGGATACAAAATTCAAGCAAACAAGCCCATAATTTACAAACAAATTGTGAAAGTTCTCAAAGATGAACATATTCTTTTCCACTGCTATGAACTGCCGGAAAGCAAATATATTAAAGTTGTAATCCGCAGCTTACCTACATACTACAAACCTGAGGAGATCGGGGATGAACTTAATGCCAAAGGATACGGAGTGGAACGAGTTAACCAACTCAAAAGACGCAGAGACGGAAATATTCAGCTTTCTTCCCCTATTCCTCGTTATTCTCTCACGTAACAAGAAAAATAAAGATAAACGTCAGGAGCGTTTCCTCCTTGGAATGAAGATTACCATCGAAAGCTACAAAGGTATCAGTATCAGTAGCAGGCGCAGCCCGACCCGCCTAACCAAACAAGTTGGTCTTATGTGGTCATGACAGACCATGCCCATTTCAGCAAATGAAAAAAGGAAACATAAAATATCTAAATGAGAATAATCATGTGTAAATAATAATTATAAGCATAAAAGTGAAGAAAAGGAACAAATACAAACATTTAGACAAGAACTAAACACAAAAACACTAACACAAAAACAAAAAAGCGAATAACAAACACAAACAATGGTAACAACAAATTATTAAAATATACCAATTAGTGATGGCAATAAAATGCAAATATCATACACTGATTCCCACTGCCCGGCGCTCACCGTCAATAAATGTCATCACAGATTTACATAATTGTGCGAAATCTTTATAGCATAAAAAGGGATTTTCAAAATCAATATTTTTATTGTTTCTTAAGCCATCAAAGTAGGGACAGACCTCGAGGAAATGCTTAGCATCACCAAACAGATCACATAGTTTACATTTATCGTCGTTCTGTATCTTAAACTTAGCGAAGTATCCCGGGAAACGCCCATGTCCGGTCAGAAACTGGTTAACTTCAAAATCATTAAAGATAATTTTTTTTTTCCTAATCAGTTCTAAATGTTTCAAATAGCGACTTTTCCTTTTAGAAGAATTCCATTGTAACTGCCATTGCTTAAAATAAAACGAATAAATAACTTTAGTTGCTATTTTTTTTTTAACCCTCAACATAAGGCGTCCCCGAAACACTCCCTATGGCAGCCTCTTTTGCGAGCACATCCGCTCTTTCATTACCGTATATTCCGATATAGGCTTTAACCCAACCAAACTTAATATTAAAGGATAAGGATAGTTTTTGGAAAAGATCTTTAATATCTATAATCAGACCATTATTATTTTCTGCATTATAAAGTGCATTTAAACAAGACATGCAATCTGTAAAAATATAGAAGTTAGAATTTCTTGCAAAATTACTTTTCAATATCCATTTAAGGGCATAGAGGACGGCGATGAGCTCGGCTTGATAAACAGAGTTATATTTTTCTAAACCCAATTTATAGTGATAGATCTCAGTATCAAAATAATATACAACAAAAGCCGAACCCACCCCGCCCCCATAACCCGATCCATCAGTAAAAATTTGGTATTCCGTTAAACAAGGATAATAAATATTATAATTGATAGAAATACGGTTTGCCGGATGGATCACATGTAAATTAAAGACAGAAAATGAGTCAGCAAAAACTGGGATTTCATCATAGTTAAATAAGTACGAAATATTGTTTCTTAATATAGTTTTATCATAATAAAACTTGTAGATTATCGAGATAGGCGGAGTGCCCGCCAGGACGCAAAGCACCTCACTCGAGACTGTGTGGAAACAACGGGTGAGCGCGAGAAGCCAGCTACGCCGAATGGAATTGAGTTTCGTACGTAAGTGTAGTTAACTTCCCTGCCCTGCGACCCCAAGCCGTAATTCCATACATAACAATGGGTATAAAAACATTATTATAAAGAAGTCTTAAAATATCGTTTCTTTTATTCAAGATATTGGAGGGGTAATTTCTTTTGTAAAAATTTAAAATTAAATCAGTTCGTTTTTGAATATAATTAAGATGATAATTAAAATTGAGTTTTGAATCTAAATAAACACCTAAATATTTAAATTCTTGATTGATTTTCAAAATTTCACCGTTAAATCTTAATCTAGGGAGCCGAGTGGGGCGACCGGACTTAGGAAAAAACAAAAATTTAGTTTTGGCAGCATTTGATTTCATTTGCTCCTCAGAGCACCATTGATTAAAAATTTTCATAATGTTATTAAATTTATTTTCAACTTTTTCTAATGATTCAGCTGTAATTAGGAAAATCAATCGTCCGCATAAGCAACCACATCGACCCCCGAATCAAATTCTGTCTTTAAAAATTTATGGACTATGAGGCCCCAGAACAGCGGAGCACTACAAGGTCCTTGTGGACAACCCTTGAAGATACTTCTTTTAATTTCAATCATGTTATTCGGTTTATAGATTATAATCCTATCATGGAAAAAATCCCTAATGAGTCCGAAACTATTTGAGCTAATACCAATATTACACAAGGAGGAAAGAAGAGAAGGCCAAGAAAAGGCGTCAAAGGCACCGGAAATATCGACGGAGACCACCGCGACGTGCAAATTAGGTTTATTATATCTTATAAAATCAACCACCCGGTAGAGAGCGCCCTCTGTTGACCTACCAGGGACAAAACCAAACTGTCTTTCTGAAATTAAGTTATTAATAAATAAATGGTGATAAATCCTTTTTGTAATCAACTTATCAAGAGTTTTAGCAAAAACTTTCAGTAAGCAAATCGGTCGAAAACGATTCTCTTCCTTCGGTATCAAAATAATCTTGGCTATTTTCCAAGCGTTAGGAAATGTGTGTAATTCTAAACATTTATTAAACAGTGTGAAAAGAAAACCAGGAAAGAAATCAAAAAATATTTTAGTAAAAGTCGGGGTGATCCCGTCGAGACCCGGTGCACTCCTTAATCGATTCGCGGAAATAACAGAAACGCGTTCGGACCTGGTGAACTGTTTTTCCTCACAGCCAGCAAAATCATCAAAGCAAATTGTGTCATCACAAAAACCAAAATCAAGAGCATTATCCAATATATTTTCGTAATAATGTTGAGGATTCAATAAATCACTTGCCGAGTAAAAAATATTTTTTTTACTCTTATTAGTAGCATTTTTAAAAGGTCTGTCATAATAATTTTTAATTTTTTGAAATTGAATGTATTTAAACTCACGTTTAGATTTACGAATTAATTTTCTGTATAATGCAAGTTCTCTTTTGTATTCAAATTTTCTCTTAATTCTTTCATCGTAATTAAGGTCCCTGACCTGAGATCTGAACCTCAGAGCACGGACTCTCCTAAGAGTACGAGCCAGTCCGTCATTCCACCAAGTGACTAAAGTGTTGAAACTAAATAACGTTTGCATAATCCGAGTTCAGAAAACAAAACATTTATTTTACATATTTTAAAGAAATAACATTCTGAAACAACATGTTTCATCTACACAATCAATCGACGCTCTCACCAGAGCATTACGCCATCAAACTTGGCACACATCCAAAAGTTCAAATTGAAGAATTACAGAAGCGTTGTTGCCACACAAGAAAAGACATATAGTTACAACTTCACACAATAATAAAACAAAAACACACTTTTGAAAAATAGACAATAATAATAAAAAATAGTAATAATAAAATTCTTAACAATATTTTCTCGATTATGCAACATCCTCCCCCCTTTTTGAGTCAGTGGCAAACGACTCAAAAACATATGTTATCCTATTAAAAAGGTCTAGTACATTAGGCTTCTTAACAAGCCGTCCTGACGACGTAAATTTCTGTTTTATATGCTGTACGTCAGTCTGATCGTTTTTCTTATCGTCGTTAACGTTAGGCTCTTCAACTAAATAATTTTCACTTAGTTGTATCTCTAGTGGATAAATACGCTGAACGGGCCTTATGAAAATCCCATTCTGAGTTTTTAGTTTAACTGTTCGAACTTTGCCATCCCGACCAGGAATTTTCTCTATAATTTTACCCAAAGGCCAATACAAGCGTTTTTTGAAATCATCGCCTATTAAGACTATCTCCCCAATTTTAGGCAACCGGGTTACTTTATTTTGTGGTTGTTTCATTATTAATTGCCCCAAATATTCTTTTCGGAAACGGTTCCTTAAATCTTTAAGAAGTTTTGTGCGGTATTTAATTCTTCTCAAAAAATGCTGAGAGTCAATTTTATCTATATCTGCTACATTCGAAGTACAATTTTCAATTAAAAACATTGACGGAGTTAAAGGGATAGCATCTTCAGAGTTCTCCGAAATATATGTTAAAGGTCGAGAATTAATTACCGACTCACAATCGCAAATTAAGGTTTCCAGTTCTTCATAAGATAAAACCGATTTTCCCAAAGAACGTCTTAAAAGTTCTTTAACCATGCGAACTAGCCGTTCCCACCAACCTCCCCACCAGGAGGCTGTTGGTGGATTGAATTTCCATACTATTCTCTTTATTTTTGCCTCATTCTCTATTATGTCCCAGTTAAGTTTAGACATTTCGTTATACGTTCCTCGGAAGTTAGTCCCATTGTCAGAATAAATGGTTCGTGGTCTGCCACGTCTGGCTATGAATCGTCTTAAAGCCAAAAGAAAAGATTCTGTTGATAACGAAGCCACCAGTTCTAGATGGATTGCTCTGTACACAGCGCATGTGAAGAGTGCCATCCAAACCTTCTTACCGTTTTTCAAAAACAATGGGCCAGCTAAATCTACTCCCAAAATTTCAAAAGCCCTATAATCTCCTACGCGATCTTCAGGAAGAGGAGTCACTTCGCAAGACATCGGTTTCGCTTTATATCGTTGACATATTACACACCCTTTTAACACATTACGCACAGTTTTACGTTGTTTTAGTATCCAGAATCTTTCTCTTAAAATAGATTGAAGCATTTGAGTTCCAGCATGACAATGTTTCTTATGAACTGACTCAATTAACAATGTAGTAAAGATACATTTACTCGGTAACAAAATTGGTGTTAAAAATTCAGAATTGTCTTTGCGTTCCAATATTCTAGTTTTAACTCTTATAATTTTTTCATTATCAATGAATACATCAAGTGGATTAAGAGCTCCAATGTCAGGGAAATTTGAGCTTTGAACCAACCGAATCAAAACTTTTTCGGAATTTATGATTTCAGCAACAGTTAGTTTAGATTCTTTACACAAATTTGACTTCTTCCTACAGTTAGAAATAAAACGTAACACCCAACCGGTTACACGAATCATTTTTTCATAATCAGAAACTCTTTCTGCATACCAAGGAGTGGTATCCTCTGAAAAGTTAACATTAATAAGTTTTACCTTCCTCTTTTCCAAGTCAGCTTCGCTCGGCTGACAAACAATATTGGTAGGCCAAAATTCAGGGCTTTCTCTTAGCCAGAAAGGTCCCTTAAACCACTCCGAGTTAATCATTTGTTTAGCAGAGCAACCTCGAGATAACACATCTGCTGGGTTCATATTACCAGGCACATGCCTCCATGATTCAGGTTTTGTCAACTTAGTAATTTCTTTAACACGATTGCTTACAAAGTTTGACCAATTACCAGGATTTCTGATCCACCATAATGCGACTGTGGAATCACACCATAAAGTTACATTTATATCAAAATCATTAAGAGCTTTACAAACAGAATATAATAATCGGGATCCAATGCAACAGGACATTAATTCCAATCTAGGAATCGTCAAATTCTTAATAGGAGCTACTCTAGATTTTGCTCTTAAGAGAGTAATTTTTACACTGCATGAATCAACACTTCTCGCGAAAATACATCCTGCATAAGCATATTTGCAGGCATCGACAAATACATGCAATTCAACTGTTGCAAAGGTTCCAATGAATCGGGGTATTGCCACATTTTTCAACAAAAGTATATCAGATAACCACACAAAAAATTTACTTACAAAATCATGAGGCAATACCTCGTCCCAAGAAAATTTCAACTTCCATGTTTCTTGTAACAAAAGTTTTGGAAGCAAAGTTATTGGTGCAAGTATTCCAATTGGATCAAAAATTGATTGTACAATAGACAGAATCAGTCTCTTAGTTACCTTAGTATCACAAGTTATCATATTTACATTTATATTACACCTTAAAGTATCATTGTCTAAATTCCACAATATTCCTAAAAGAGGTGTGTCCCCAGAATGTTTTGTAATATATTTGGAAGCAACATTGCTCTCCCATCCCCTTAAATTAAATCTGCCTCTCGACATAAGACTTTTGGCCTTTTGAATTAAATCCTCTTGTTCCTCAATATTGTAAACACCCGTAATACAATTATCTACATAGAACGAAATTTTTAATTTGTCAGCCACATCTAAAAAGTCAGATGGACAATTATTCAAGAGATATTTAATAGACGCACCTAGTAGATAAGGGCTGCAGGAAACCCCAAAAACTACTCTGCAGTGCCTATACACTATTTCTCCCTCATCACTTGGATAGAAAAATCGCAAGTAATCTCTATCCTTCGGAGAAATTCCTAACTGCAAGAATGCTTTCTCTATGTCTGCACTCAGACCAATAGGAAAAAATCTCATTCTGTCTAAAATATCAGGGACTAATTCTATTAAATTAGGTCCTTTCAATAAACACTGATTCAAAGATGGTTTTCCCTTTTCACAAGATGAAGCATCAAAAACGGGTCTTACCTTAGTGCTTTCACTATTCATCTTAATAACCGGTCTGTGTGGTAAAAAGTGGCATTTATTGTTTAATTCCTTTTCCGGAACCTTTTCTATAATATTTAAATTTTCCCACTCTCTAAACACTTCTTGATATTCCTTCAAAGAATTATTTTCTTTTGCCCTCTTTATCATTTTTTGATGACGTGTCAAAGCAATGCTTTTATTATCTGATAAATTGGTAGATTCGCATTTCCAGGGTAATTCTAATTCATATCTACCATCGGGCCGAATAGATAATTTATTCTGAAAATCAATCTCGTAGTCGCAATGAAGATTTTTCATTTTACTATTTTCCGTCGGGTCGGAAATACCCAAAACTTCAAGCTCCCATAAAGATTTCAAAGAAGCATTATTTACATGTAAGGAAAGACTTATTAGGGCATTATCCCTGACAGTATCATTTTCTTTACCCATAACCGTCCAACCCAGTTTTGTTTTGACTGCAGTTAAACCAGAGGGTAATTCTAGGTATTCGTCAGTTAACAGTTTACCAATGACATCTGCACCTATCAATAAATCAATTTCACTTTCCTCGCAAAATGTGTCACTGACCTCAATTTTCCTGCTTTTCAATTCCTCTATAATCTCAGCATTTTTGATTGTTGGAACAAATCCACATATCTTTTTTTCAGAAAAAGCTTCAAAACAACACCTAAAAGTGTTATCTAAACTGCTTATGTCAATAGCAAAAACAGAATGGGTTACAGGCGCAGTTTCCCTCCCCCCAAACAAACCATGAATTACTTTCTCCTGTCGAATAGGATCAGCCTTCATTCGCTTCATAATTTTCTCCCCAACGTATGATCGTTGGGATCCCGAATCCAAGAGAATTCTAATTTTTCTCTCTCGATCTTTAACTTTAATTAGAACACATAAAGTTTGCAAATAAACTTTCTCGCTCTTACTATTATTAGAAAGGGAAACATCCAACTTAGAGTCATTTTGTTTTACAGAACTAACATTCTGAGGACACATAAATTTTATATGATCACAACTGCAAATGGGGCATTTAATATTGGCTTTACATTGGTTTTTTAAATGGCCAATTCTTAAACATGAAAAACAAACACCTTTCTTTTGTACAAGTTGCCTCTTTTCATTTAAGCTCATATTTTCAGCTTTAAAACACTTAGCACTCATATGAGGCTTACCACAAAATATACAAACATTTTGCTTACCTTTACTGGTTTCATTTGTACTTACCAGCGCGGCAGCTGTTGCTAAATCTGAATTACCTGAAATAACACTTTTATTAAGACGCTTAACAGAATGAGTAAATCCTGATTGTGCTAATCTAATCATTTCTTCCGATTCTACTTCATGCCTTAAAAAACACATTAGTTTTTCAAGCGTTCTTTCAGAACTCTTTTCCTGTCCTTGTTCAGAAGTTCGACTCCGCTCCCAGGCACGTAAAATATTCTCAGGTAGGCACGACTCCACTAAAGGTCCCAAGAAATCAGCAAACTTTTCCTTGGTGCGTCCTAAGCTTTCCAGTGCTCGTAATTTACTTTCTATACTATCATAAAGTACTCCTAAGTCCGACGCCGTTCTGCCTGTTGTAGCATTCTTTGTAACAAGCCCAAGCAAATCTCTTACATAGATCTGCACCAGAAGGTCTTCTCTACCAAATCTTTCTTTCAGCTGCTCGATAGCTTTAGGATAATTCGCGGCGGTAACAGGAAAACTGTTCAAAAGTTGAGCTGCCTTTGAGCCAGGTACTGCACTTTGCACTAAGTACAAAAATTTATCTTCCGGCACAATATCCGCATCTTCATGAATTTTGGAGAATTGGCTCCAAAAGCCTAAAAATTCTCTTGCATCTCCAGAAAATTTTTTCAGTTCAAGTTTAGGAAGTTTGAACTTCCTGTTTTTATTTTCTTTAGGATCCGAAATCGAAAGTGAAGCAATATCTGTAGTAACATTCATCGAATTCAATTGTCCAATTTTATTCTGAAGTTTCACCTTTAAAGCTATAAAGGAATCTCTGTATCCTTCAGCCGTATTAAATTCATTCTCGAAATCCGCTTCCTTGGTTTGTTCTAAAACACTGCTTTGAGTACTGTCCAAGCGTTCAAATTTGTCAATTAGTTGCCCCAACAACACTTGCAATCTCTCAGGATCCGTACAAGTAGGCAATTCTTCTTCCACAATCTTCGTAGTTAACGTAAACGAAGTACGTTCACTTTTACGTTTTGCCTTTAACAACTCCATTTTAACAAAACGCCTAAATCAAAATTACTCGAAATCACACAAATGTCCTGTCAAACGGACGCCAAACTTTTATGTTGAAACTAAATAACGTTTGCATAATCCGAGTTCAGAAAACAAAACATTTATTTTACATATTTTAAAGAAATAACATTCTGAAACAACATGTTTCATCTACACAATCAATCGACGCTCTCACCAGAGCATTACGCCATCAAACTTGGCACACATCCAAAAGTTCAAATTGAAGAATTACAGAAGCGTTGTTGCCACACAAGAAAAGACATATAGTTACAACTTCACACAATAATAAAACAAAAACACACTTTTGAAAAATAGACAATAATAATAAAAAATAGTAATAATAAAATTCTTAACAATATTTTCTCGATTATGCAACATAAAGATTTATTTTTCCTCCTAGATTTTAAAAGTTTTTTCATATTTGAAGTCAAAAACTCTTCCAGATCAAAAACAAAGTTATTTAAGTCTTTTTTAGAGTCAATATTTCCGAGAAGATATTCAAATTTCCTAATTTCTTTTTTCAGTTTATTACAAAAGGAGCGAATTCGCCTGCTATCAGCCGAAATAACATAGTCATCAGAACTCAAAATTTCAATTTTTCTAATATCAATCAAAATAAAACGATGATCGCTGTGTGATTCTTCATCAAGAATATCAAGCTGAATATCAAACTGATTCAAGGAGAAGGATCCGATTACAAGATCGGTTCACACCTGCCCAACCGAGGAAACAAATGTAGGAGAGGAATCCGGCTCATTAAAAAGAATCAAGTTCATTTGAGTTGTAAAATTAAGAGTTAACAGTCCTGGGAATCGTTCAATCTAGCCCCCCATATAACATTTTTTGCATTAAAATCACCGCAAATTATAAAATTATCAAAAAGACTAACAATCCCTTCCAGTTTCAGTGTGGGTTAAGATCCTCGGCGGGCGAGAAGTAGACCGAAATTACACCAAGATCAATCCCCTCACCGTAAATACGTACTGCCACTATAGTATCCTCCACATAGGCTACCAAAAAATTAATAGAGCTATTTGGAAAAAGAATGGCGGCTCTTCCCTCTCCTTGATAACTGCTCTCCAATTTTCCGGTAGAAAAGCAGGGATGCCCCGAACCAAACAAGGCTCCTGGATTAATAAAATATCAATCTTTCTTTGAATTAAATTTTCGACCATCGGTAGCTGACACGCAGCGGTTCTACAGCGGTTAAGATTAATGTTAAGAATATACATCAATTAAATTAAAATAAGGGAGTCCATCCACTCATAAAAAAATAAAACCATGTTATATTAGTGTAAATATAAATAATCCCTAACTCATTAAAATGTTTAATAATAATAATAAATTTGAAATTTAAACATACAAATTATTGAAAACAAATATACCAGAGAATTATAGAAAATGAACTTATAGAAAGTTCATTACACACCTAAAAATCCTGTGTCAAAATTCGTGTGTGCCTTAATGAAATTTAACTCCCTTTTATAGATAGGACACTCCTTTGAATTGGCATAATGAGCAGTATCAGAATCAATACGAGTCACGTTATTAGTCGCAATACAATTAACACAACAGTGTTGATTCTTATTTTGGCATTCTCTCGAACTGTGTGTGCAGCGCACCAACGACAGACTGAAACATTTCGACAGAATTTGGCAACATGACCATATTCCTGACAATTTAGGCACTGTTTAGGTCTTATAAAAAGATTAACATCATAGGTGCGCCATCCAATGGAGATACTTCGGTGATCCACGAAACCAACTTAGCATAAAGGCAAATTCTGAAAAATCCTGTGGCTCAAATCATTGTCTCTCCTGTTCCGAATTTCAAAAAGAAAACGTGCACATTTCTCAGTACCACATTTGCAGTTACCCTTTAGGGCTTTTACTAAATCATTGTTTGAAAGATGCTTAGGCACATTATAGATGATAATCTTAGGAGTAATAAATCTTCTTCTTCTTGTACGAATGATCTCATTACATTCTTTTCGAGAGCGGATTTGTGCATCCAGCCTTGAAACCTCTTAGCTGGAGCCTAATCTTAACACAACATCACCATTTCTCCTAACAAATCTCTTACGTGGATGAACCCCAAGGGATTCAGGGGCCGGTAAGTTCTCCAGTGCATCGAGTGCAGATACACCTTCCTTCAAAGAGCATAAAAAATTTCATCATTACCCTTTGACACTTCATCCGTATCCATTGCCACGTTCGGTCTCACAAATTCTTTAATTGATAGAATTTCATCGTGCAGAACCTCCAGTTTTTGCATCACTCTAAGTTCATTGTTTGAAAAATCGTTAGTAGTTATAACATCAAAAGTATCTCTTGCTGACACTTCCGCTTCAATAACTTTCAAGCATTGATTAGCTGCCAATGCATTAATATTTTCAAGATTTTCGGATATGGCATCTAGATATTTCTTCGCCACTTTCTTTTCTCTTAGTATGTTCACAGTCTGGCGAGTTTGTCGAACCAATGACATAATAGCACTGCCAACTTCGTTTCTCTTATCATGCGATAGAGTGGGCAAAATATTCTCATCAGATTCTGCTATACAGTCGGTCATAGACTCCTCTTTTTGTTTTATATCTGCCATAAGACTGGCTACAATTTAAAAAATTTGTACAAAAATTATTGAAATACAGAAAAATAAAGTGATGGACTCCCCGTAAAATCTCAATCAAAAGAAAAAAAAACATAATGGGAAGCAAAACAAATCCCAAAGATGAACAATATATTTAAATGCACAAGAAATCAAATAAAACGTATTCTAAAATAATTCATCTGAAAAGCATGATGCAAAACTATATACACATGTAAACAAATGAATTTAACAAACAAATGAAGCTAAAGGTAAAATCACCAAGTATATGGATAATATTAATAATCAATATAACATCTGAACAATCATATAATGTTTACCAAAAGCGGTCTGTTTTCACAAAATAAATTGCACACACGTTTACACCACAAACATATAAGGTATTTCACAAAGAACAACAATAATTATAAAATTCTCAAATGCAAACATTCAAATACTTAAATCTATCAGAACATTCGAAAAACACCTAAATATTCCTTAAAATCCAATTAATTACAATAAAAAGAATAAAATGGGAGTGTTCTGCGCTAAAAGTCAAAAATCGACCATAGTGCACTCAATATTCACTAAGTCTGTCCTGGTGGGAAGGAGAGAAAATAGTAAAAACAAAATCCCTGAGTTGGCAAAAAATTCAAAGTGCAAGGAGCAAAACTCAAAAATATCAAGTATCAACAAACGACGGCCACATTAAGCCTAACTATTCACTCGGAAAAGTAAAACGTTCTAAAAATCTATACTACGAGTTCAAATGCAATAACTTCCTGTATGTAAGTAGAAAAACACATAATCAATCATAAATTAAAGTCAAAAATATCTTGCACAGTTTATAATTAGACAGAGTCGTAGCTAGGGTTTTCAGCGCCCAGGGACAACTGAAGATTTCGCGCCCCCTACTGCTTGCCAAGGAAGGAAAACATTTAATTCTAAAATGTCGTAACATCAGTTTGGCGCCCCTTGGATTCTGCGCCCGGGGACAGATGCCACCCCTTGCCCCCCTCTAGCTACGCCCCTGTAATTAGAGAAAAAAGCATAAACTTATGTTTGATATGCAAATGAGCATCTCTTCTGACACAGAATACTAAAATTCCTATATCTTTGCGAAAACACGATGCATATCCAAAAGAAGCATAATTTTATAAATCGGAACACCAGTAGATTCTAAAAATCACAAATGCACAAGAGTAAAACCACTATTTCACATAAAAAATGCATAATTGCCGAGAGCACTAAAAACGCCAAGCAACTTGGACGGCGACATGCGCAGAACATAGGTAGAGCGGGACCCTTGCAGTGTTATCGCTGCCAAGGGTTCAATCATGCCCAATCAAATTGTCACCATAACTCTAAATGTGTAAAGTGCGGCGGTGACCATAACTCATTCCAATGCACTAAGGATAAATCCACTCCACCCACTTGTGCCAACTGTTCTAAAGAAGAACACACGGCAAACTACCGTGGGTGCGAGAAGTTCCCTAAATCAAGGACTACTCAACCTGTTAAAACTTTCGAAGACAGATTTGTGATCAACAAGTCGTTCGCCCAAGCCTTAAACTCCGGACTTGCACTAGGATCGGTCAACGAGGCGAAACAAGTTCTCAACGAACTTAAAATGTTTGTGGCTCTCTTCAAAGACTCTGGACTGCCTCTATTATGTAAACAACTCTTAAATCAAAATTCTTCCGAATCTCATGACAGTGTTAACGATAAACCTGTTAATGGATAGATTTCTTCGAACACTTACTCCAATTTCTTGCGCAGTGTGGAATGCCAACGGCCTACACAACCGTATGCATGAACTCAGTAATTTTCTTCAATTTCATGACATCGATATAGGAATAATCGCTGAGACACATGGCCAGGCATGCCAGCGTCTCGCTATTCCTAATTATCAGCTATACAGATGCGATCGAACAACCCATCGCTGCGTTGGAGTTTCAATATATGTTAAACGATCCTACCAGTCTTGTTTCATCAAAGAATTTAAAGACAACAGCGGTGAAGCGCTCACAGTGTCAGTCACTCTCCCTTCTTATGGGAATATACATTTCTGCGGATATTATAATCTCCCAACAGCAGACTGAGTGATACGATTTTGAATAATCTTCTCCCCAGTGATTCTCCAGCTACTCTGGCGGGGGACTTAAACGCGAAACATTCTGCCTGGAATTCTCGTCGCAGCAATGCGAACGGTAAAATTCTACATGACTACATCCTCAGTCATCCAGTGGTTATCCACGCAACTACTGAATATACATACCGACCTGCCACAATCGAGAGATCGAACATTTTTTTATCTACAGTGACTATGCCGATGCTTCTCACGGTAAACCATGAGATGACATCTGATCACCTTCCTGTTTTAGCAACGCTAGGTGTTTTAAAAATAAACTGCTTAAATACTAGGACTGTAACTAATTGGTGTTTATTTGAAAATTTGTTGCAAAATAGAATTGTGCATTTTAGTGATTTAAGTACTGTGACCGGAATTGACTCTGCCATTAATTCGCTCACCTCGCATATTAAAACAGCCTGTGAGGAAGCCATCGATAAAATTCCCATTAGCGACAATTCACATCGCTTGCCTAAAAACATCAGAGACATGATGAGACAGCGTAACAGGCTTAGGAAGTCATATCACGTGACTTGGGATCTGTCTACCAAACGAGAATACAACAGGAGTAATAAAAGAACTAGCAAGGCCATCAAACTTTATAAAGAAGAATTATGGACAGAAAAAATGCTCAATTTAAACGTAAAAGATAGTTCCTTCTGGACTTTAATTAAAAATTTGAAGAAAACCTTCTCCACAAACTATCCTCTTCATTATAATAACTCTGTAACCACATCTAATCAGGGAAAAGCTTATATATTTGCATCCCATGTCCAAACTCAATTTATGCCAAATTTATGATTTTGAAAAGGCTACATTAATTAAAGTTCGAGACTGGCTCAACGCACGAACAGCCAAAAATATTTGTAAATTAACTACTATTGCTAAAGTTTATATAAGAAAATTACATCCAAAGAAAGCACCGGGAATCGACTGTATCACTAACATTACCTTAAAACATCTCCCGAGTAACATCATCACCAAAGTTACTAGTATTTTCAATGCTTGCATTTCAAACTCTTACTACCCCAACCCCTGGAAAGTTGCAAAGATCATCATGATACCCAAACCGGGGAAAAATCAACTTCAACCAGACGGATTTCTTCCAATAAGTCTCCTCCCGAGCCTAAGCAAAGTCTTTGAAAGAATTCTACTGGAAAAAAAATGAAGTCTTATCTCACCTTACTGCCCCCTGAACAATTTGGGTTCAGAGCTCACCTTTCAACTTCCAAACAACTAGTAAGATTGACTGAGTTTATAGGCTCAGCTCGTCACTGTAATCAAAATGTTGCTATCCTCATGCTGGATGTGGGGAAAGCTTTCGACCGCCTCTGGCATGAAGGTCTCATAGCGAAACTTATTGATTTCAACTTTGAACGTAAGCTCCTGCTAATTATTTTCTCTTTTATCCCCAGCAGAAAATTCGTAGTTTCTGTTCACGGTGCCTTCTCTTCAGAACGTCCAATTCACAGTGGAATTCCTCAGGGGAGTGTTTTAGGTCCAATTTTCTATCTCTTGTATGCTGCAGACTTCCCTTCTGTGTTCTACAACAATAACTCAATTTTAGCTTGTTACGCAAACGACACTGCTTTGGCGGTGAAATCTGCAAATGTGAATCATGCAGTTAAAAAACTCCAAGACCACATCCCTTTCATATAAGACTGATGCAAAAAGTGGAAAGTACAAGCTAATGCATCCAAGTCTCAACTACTCGTCATCAGAAAAAGGAAAAATAAAAAAAACCTCAAGAGGCAACTCTTATTGTTTAATGAACCCATACCTGTTGTGAAACATGCTAAGTACTTAGGAGTTACCCTGAATAGTAAAATTACATGGACTAACCAAATTAATAATGTGAGAAATAAAGCCATCTATGTAATGAAATGCTTGCATCCTATGTTAGGACGCTTTTCAAAACTTGATCTCACCAAAAGAGATTAATCTATCTCTCAACTATTCGTCCTATCATGACGTATGCCTCACCAGCCTGGACTACTGGGACTAAAACTGACTTAAACAAGCTTCAGGTTGCGCAAAATCGTATTCTAAGACTGATAACTAGTGCTCATTACTTTGTAGGGAACGAAGTACTCCACAGTGACTTAAAAATCGAGCCACTAGATACTTTCTTACGCAAAACAAATGACAAGTTCTTCAGGAAAGCTAAAGACTGTGAACATCTGAATTTATTTAATCTATTTCATTATGAAATCTTAAACGAAGACAGACATCTCCGTCCTTTTGCTGCTTTTATCCTGAATAGCAATCAGAACCTTCCTACGTAATTGCTATCTATTTCATTTAGTGACTATTGGAATTTTAAGTCGAAAACGAAGCAGCATTCATCAGCACTTGGGATGGTGGCGTCCCATGTGACCTGTGCACACCGCTATTCAGATGTATTTTTCCTGTAATCAAGCTTTCCTGAAACTATGTACATATGTATATAATTTATATTTAACCTAGAATATTGTTTTCAACTATTTATTCTGCATTTTATTTTACATTTTTCTTGTATTCTATATATGTTACTTTTTGATGAATGCTTCAACACCGATCAGATGTCATCTCAGAGCTAACGTGACTTTGGTCACACCCCTTTCTACATTTCAGCTTCCTGCACCGCCCAGCTCAAGCACTTCCCTACCTGCAGCGCTCTTAGTAGCATCTAAATCAAGACAGCCGGAACACAGCACGTAATTACTGCGTGCTAATCGCGGCTTAAAGAGGAACTTGGGACTTGGGGTGAGGATTTTCAGAGCCATACATAATTTGGAATAGGATGAGCCGAAAAAGCAGGGAGGAGCTAAAGTATTAGAAATTTATCTAAACATTTATTTCTAAAGTAAAGGCACAACATCCAAGGAATTTATTTAATAACAGTATTAAAGTTAAAAATAATTCAGATGAGAAGTGAAAATTAAACTAATTACAGGATAATTGAGATTAAAATTTAGCTCAAGGCACGAAGTAGCGCACCAGGTCTCCTGGTGTTATTTCTGTCATTAATATCATAATTCATTAGAGGAATACTTGGGTTTTCCACACTGCTAATTTTCCTGAAAAATTTCTTGGCAATTTCAGCCATATACCATTTCAGCTGAGGGATTTTGAACTCCTCATGGATTGCACTGTTTCTGATAAACCAGCGGCATCTAGTAATTTGCCGTAAAGTTACATTTTGTAGAACTTGCAATTTTTTAATATGCGTTTGGCTGGCAAAGCCCCATATCGGACCGGCGTAAGTTATTTTGGAACGTAACATGACTTTATACAGGAGTAACTTATTATCTATAGACAAAACTGAATTCCGAGAAATTAGGGGGAAGAGTTTTGATTTAGCAGCTCGGAATTTGGAAATTAATTGTGTTATGTGGGGGTTCCAACTTAATCTTTTATCTAACGTTATACCAAGGTATTTAACAGTCCTGGTCAACGGGATATCAGTGCCATACATAGTAATTTTTTGGGTGACTGTCCTCTTCCTAGTGAAGAGTATGGCTTCAGATTTCTCAACGTTAATCAATATTTTCCATTTTTGGAGCCAGGCCTCCAGTGCATATATGTGTTTTTTTAGTGCGAGTGTGATTTGATCTAAACATGCGTTTTTTTGCTAGAATCGCTGTATCATCGGCGTACATGGCAAGTGTAGTGTAGGGTGTCTGTGGTATGTCGTCCGCATAGAGTAAGAAATAAATCGTGCCTACCAGGGACCCCTGCGGGACGCCAGCATAGATGCGCCTCTCAGTAGAATACGTGTTTTTGTAGCGAACGACAAAGTGTCTCTCATAGAGATAAGATTTAGTGATGTTAATGATGTATCTTGGGAAACTCAAGTTTATGAGTTTGCAGATTAAGCAGTCTAGCCAGACTCTATCGTAAGCTTTCGATATATCGAGGAAAAGTGCACCAGTACTCTCTTTCTTATTCAGACCTTCTGCAATGTATTCCGTTACTCTATACAATTGATGGGTTGTGGCATGCTTTCGTCGAAAGCCGTGATGTTGAGGTATAAGTATGCTCTTTTCATTAATATGCTCCAATATTCTATCATAGATGACTGCTTCCGCAATTTTGCTCAACGTCGAGAGAAGACTTATTGGTCTGTATGATGCTGATTCGTTGGCCGGCTTTGAAAGTTTTGGTATAGGAACAATAACTGCAGTTTTCCAGGCTTTTGAAAAGTAATTGAGTGTTAGCATTTGATTGATGATATTAGTGAATTTAAATAGCATCACATGCCCCATCTGTCGAATCATCTTCGTGCTTACACCATCTCATTCCAGGTCGTTTTCTAACGTTCCTTTTTTTGATATATCCAATAACCTCCGAAGGTTTGGTTAGACGAATGTTGTTGTGAAATGAACTGAAGTAATAACCGGCGCGAGGCGCTGCTGTTTGTGACGTCAGCCTGCGTGCTGAGTTTTTCGAATGTTTTGCTTGTAGACGGAACGAAAGCTGATCTCGGAAGAGTGATACTGTTTTCATGGAAATAAAGAATGACTTATTAGGAAGTATTTTGTCTTTATTCATAATGCACCCAGCCTCGGGTAGAGGCAGGCCCGCAACTGAACGAACTGTTTTAAATATATTTGATTTATATATTTTCTGTGTTCTTCGTAACATAGTGGTACCCTTGGCGGGACCGGGTGCTTTGAATTAGAATTTTCCGATTGAACTTTTGATATTGAATTTCGATTTTGAATATACTTTGAAGATGGATTTGATCGCTTTAAAGGCTCAAAGAAAAGGACTTAGAATTGCGTTTTCGCAAACCTCAAGGAAAACCGAAAGTGAATTAACTAAAGAAGTAAGAGATTTAAAAAGACTTTCGATTTTGAAGTGTCAATTTTGTGATAAATTCCAGAGACTTGACGTATGCCAGAGTGCTATATCGCAGCAGATTTTGCAGACTGAAGATGGAGAAAAATTATTTAGTGATGATTTTCAAGAAGCGGAGAATTATCGAGATAAGTTTCTAGAACAGTGTGCTCAAATATATGCGGAAATACAAGCCTCTTCTCTTTCAAATAATTCCGAATCTAGGAAATTTAAATTGAATAAAATTGAGCTTAAAAAATTCAGTGGTGAAGCTAAAGATTACCTGACTTTTTGGAGTCAGTCTAGAAAATCCACGATGACAAAAGTATCGCCGATGAAGATAAAATGCAGTATCTATTGCAGGCCATGGAACCCAAATCGAAAGCAGAACGCCTAGTCCTTAGCTTCCCGGCAACGGCAGCGAATTATCCTAAAGCCATCGAACAACTAAGAGAGCGCTTTGGACGCGAAGATTTACTTGTGCAAATCTATGTGAGAGACTTGTTAAGCCTAGTGATGAAGAACGCTGTAACCGGAAGAGCAAAAACGGATCTACCCTCCCTGTATGATGAACTAGAAGGAAAATTGCGAGCGTTGGAAAGTTTGGGAAGAACCCAAGAAAAATATGGGGATATTTTGACCCCCTTAGTGGAAAGTTGCTTACCAGAAGAAGTATTGATGGCATGGGAAAGAAGCACAAATCACGACTCCATTGAAACTAAAGGGAATCGATCTTTGAAATATTTAATGAATTTCTTAAAACAGGAAGTTAATGGGGAAGAGATGGTTCTCCTCGCAAGAACTGGTTTCGCTTCCCAACAGAACCATCGGAAGAAAGATTTTATCCACGAACAGGTAAACAAAATGATCCCGTAACAGCATCAGCTGTAGTAAGTCTTGAGAATTCAGGTAAGAGTGTTCCGAACTGTAATTTTTGTGAAAACAAACATTTTAGTGAAAAATGTTACTCTGCAAAAAAAATGACTTTAGCTGAAAAACAACAATTGTTGTTGAAAAAAGGTGCTCGTTTTTCTTGTCTGAAAAGAGCGAGTCACATTAGTAAGTTTTGTCCTTTCAAAGGTAAGTTAAGTTGTTCTATTTGCAAAAGTTGTAATCATTTTGATGTAATGTGTAATCAAAAGGTAAAAAATAATGATCAGATAAATGTTTCAAAAGAGAGTTCTCTTTCTAACTGTAGCAGAAGCGAAACTGTATTTTTGCAAACGCTTTGCGTTCGAATTCGGTGTCAAGGTCGCGAGAAAATTATTCGCTGCATAATTGATAGCGGAAGCCAAAGTAACTACGTTAGTGAAAATATGATGGGTCAGCTTAAAGCATCTCCACTTCGGGAGGAGACAGTTATACATGCACTGTTTGGGGGGGACGAAACGAAACCTAAACAACATGAAGTGTTTTCGGTCGAGGTCAGCAATTTAAAAGGAACATTCGCATGAAGTTTTGAGGCATTATCGGAAAAAAAGATTTGCGGTGTTATTCCTAAGGTTAAAGATAAAGAGATTTTGAATGAATTAAAAGAAAAAGAAATCGAATTTTCTGATCCATTGCGAAAGGAAATTGAAATTAACCTTTTAATCGGGGCAGATGTTATTGGAAAATTATTGACGGGAAATTCTATTGAATTACAGTCCGGGGTAACGGCTGTCGAAACGAAACTTGGGTGGACGGTATTTGGAAAACGAAATTCGGGTGAAAAGGATAATATTTTGGAAACATTTTCAATGCATGTCAGGAGAATTCCTCTGAATGAGTTATGGGAACTTGAAAAAATAGGAATATGCGCTCCAAACGAAACTGTTAAAATGAATGAAAGTTTTAATTTATCTGAATTTGAGAACAAAATGAAAATTCTTCCAGATGGAAGATATGAAGTAGAACTTCCGTGGAAATGTGATACGACACATTTAGCCGATAATAAAGAATTATCCTGGAAAAGGTATCAAAAGATGATCTATAAACTCAGATGCAGTAAATTTTTCGATGATTATCAAAATGTGTTCACGGAATGGGAAAGGTTGAATATTATTGAACGCGCACCAGAAAACGAACTGAATAATGAATGTCATTATTTGCCGCATAGGCCTGTAATCAAATTAGGAAGTGAAACCACGAAAATTCGTCCTGTTTTTGACGCTTTTGCGTCTGAGAAAGGGAAACTCTCTTTGAACGAATGTTTGTGTAAAGGAATGAATCTTATTGAATTAATACCTGATATTATAAATCGTTTTAGAATGTATCCGATAGATATTAGTGCCGATGTTGTAAAAGCATTTTTAATGTTATCCGTCCATCTAACGATAGAGATTTTCTCAGTTATTTTTTCCCATGCAATGAAGGGCAATTAATTTATAGGCATTGCAGAGTTGTGTTTGCAGTTTCTTCGAGCCCCTACTTGTTGAACGCATCTATAATGCATCTATTAGAAAACTGTCCACGTCAATATAGTGAAGTTGCTCAAAAATTAAAATCGTCATTTTATGTGGATAATTGTTTATCTAGTGTTTGTAGTATTGATGAACAGTTTACTTTTATTGAACATTCCAAATGAATCATGTCAAATGGATGTTTTATCTTGCGCGGTTTTGAAAGCAATGTGGCTGGTACAAATGTTGACAAACATTCAGGGGATACTTCCGTTTTGGGGGTAATTTGGAATTTGGATAATGATACGCTGAGGTGCTGCACAGACACAGATACATTGACCTGTGATACGAAAATCACAAAGAGGACAATTTTGGCAATTGTGCAGACAATTTTTGACCCTATTGGTTTATTAACGCTAACTACATTGCTTCCAAAACTGTTGTTGCAAAAATTGTGGAAAGTGAAAATTGCACGGGATGATGAATTGTCTCCGAATGATGTAAATATATTTTTGAACTGGTTTAAAGAACTTAATGTTTTGAAAGATGTTACTTTGCCTCGATACTTGTTTATCAATAACACGTCTGAACTACATGTATTTGTGGATGCTTGCAAGGGGGCGTATGCAGCGTGCGTCTTTGTTCGATCAATATTTAATTCTGAAGTAAAAATAAATCTCGTACGGGCGAAGTCTAGAGTATCGCCTTTGAAATCTTTAAGCATTCCTCGCTTAGAATTAATTGCCTGTTGTATAGGTTCTAGACTTGCAAATTCTATTATCAAGGCTCTCAGTTTGCCCGATTTAAAAGTTACCTTCTGGTCTGATTCAACCACTGCCCTTTGGTGGATAACAGAGCAAGAAAATTGGTCCGTTTTCGTCGAAAATAGGGTTAAAGAGATTCGAGAGTTGACGCGAGGTCATTCATGGAGACATATCCCAGGGAAACTAAATATTGCCGACTTGTTATCGCGCGGATGTTTTGCGAAGCAAATGCTTCGGTCTGGATGGTGGGAAGGCCCCTTGTGGTTGCGAGAAGGCCCTGAAAACTGGCCCACTGGTGAGATTATTTGTTTGCATGAAGAAATAGAATTGGAGAGGAAAAAGATAAAAAGAGTGAATATTGATCTATCAAAAGACGCACCCCCTTGGCATCGAATCAGTGTATCCAATTATGATATAATTATTAGAGTATTTGCATGGATATTTAGATTTGTAAATAATTATAAAGGTGGTTCTGAAAAGAATGGAAACATTGAACTTTCACAGTATGAAATTGAAAATTCTGAGAAAATTTTAATTCGTTTGGTTCAAAATTATTATCTGACTGATAAGAAATATTATAATTTTATTGAAACGCTCATTGATGATGATGGTATTCTAAGAGTTAAAACGAGAATACTAAATAGAGATGACCATGAATCCTTTCTGTATCCAATACTGTTACCAGAAAAATGTGATTTCACTAAGTTATTAATCAGAAATGTGCATAATAAGAACTGTTATGCTGGATGTACGTTAACAAGGGGAACTGCACCTGATAAAATGGTGATGCAACAATATTCCTCCTCTGGACGACTTGTAGAAGCTCCAAACAGACTTGATCTTTTAAATAATGTCTGTTATGAGTTTGAGACTCAACCTGAGTCTCAAGGGGGGGGAGGATGTTGTGAAATGAACTGAAGTAATAACCGGCGCGAGGCGCTGCTGTTTGTGACGTCAGCCTGCGTGCTGAGTTTTTCGAATGTTTTGCTTGTAGACGGAACGAAAGCTGATCTCGGAAGAGTGATACTGTTTTGATGGAAATAAAGAATAACTTATTAAGAACTTTTTTGTCTTTATTCATAATGCACCCAGCCTCGGGTAGAGGCAGGCCCGCAACTGAACGAACTGTTTTAAATATATTTGATTTATATATTTTGTGTGTTCTTCGTAACAAATGTTGTCTGCGTTTGTTTTTGAAAAATATTGATTGTTCGTGAAGCTAACTGTCTGTTCTGTGTCTGGGTTAGCAATGTTGTGAGTGCAAAACTGAGATGCATAGTTATCAGCTAGTGACTTAGCTTTCTCAGTTTCGGTGTAAGCGATTCCGTTGCGGCCATTAAGAAGCGGAATATTTATGTAGCATCTTTTATATTTGGACACTGCTTTCCAGATTGAATGATCATCAGTGGAGAGATAATCCAAATAATTAGATCAGTCTCGTTGTGCATGTGAATTAGTAAGGGACCTGACTTCCTGATTGATTGAGCTGATTTAGTAATCTTTTGTCATCAGGACAGCGTGAGCGTTGCCATTCTTTTCGTGCTCTGTTACGTCTTTCGATCAATGTCTTAATTTCAGGATTTCATAAGCGTTTGCAGACATGAACCTCTTTGCTATGATCAAATAGAGCACTTTTAAGAGTATTGGTAAATTCATCAACTAGAGCATCTAACTCATCCTCACTTTGGGCTGTGAGTAAAGTGTACTGTGTGTTGTTCAGAGCTTGGGCGTAGTTCGCCCAGTTAGTAATAAGGGCTCTTTTGTGTGGTGTACTATAACTACTGATAGTAACTTCCATTAATACCGGATTATGGTCCGATGATAATTCAGTAAGGCTATCGATCTTGTGTGGAGCATTGATATTTTTCATAATGACGAAATCAATAGCACTTGCACTATCAGAGCTATAGCCTGTTGGGGAGGGCGGAGCTGCAATTTGAAAGTTGGCCTTAGAGGCAAATCTATCTATAATGTAGCCCTATCCAGTGTTAGTACTGCAGTTCCAATGTTGTGCACTGAAATCTCCAGCTAAAATAATTTTTATGTTGAGTTTGGAAATCGCTTCTAAATCAGCAAAGACTTCATTTTTCGCGCGGTGGGCGGGAAGATAGGTGGAGACTAAAGTGATTGGTCGTTGAGTGCGTGAAATGATCGTGATAGCTAACGCCTCCGCGGCCGAAAGCTGTGGAATTGTATTTTCGTAGGGAGAGATGGAGCGCTTGACTAAAATCATAAGTCCACCATAGATTCTATTGTTCACACTTGCTCTGCCTTTCCTGTAAGAATCATAATTGCTCACTCTGAAATTTTGGTGTGAGCCAAGTTTAACTTCTTATAGGAAGACTACGTCGGGACTGTACTCCTATATAAAATCCCTGAGTTCATTATATCTCTGGGATAAGCCATTTGCGTTCCATGTAACAATGCTTAAATTTTCACAATTTTGCAAACTAGCCATTAATTTCATTGAGCATTTCAAAGCACACAAACAATCTATCAATGTTATCAGTATAGGTTTTAAGTTTAGGAACATATTTTTTAAAAATTTGAATCATTTTTCTTATATTAGCCTGTCCAAATACACTATGAATTTCTTTCATATATCTTAGGAATTCAAACATATCTGAGGCACTAGTGCTCTTTATACTAGAATTAAACATGTTATTATTATTATTATTTACATTTTTATTTACATTTCTATTTTCAGCCTGTGGCAATTCAGCAATGGGGGCATTTTCTGGACTTGTGTCCTCACTAGCTTCGCTATTAGGCCTATTTGTTGGATTCAAAGCCTGAGCAAAACTAAGACCAGGTTTGACATGGTTTTTCTTGGTGATTACAGGTTTGTACTTAGGAAATTTCGGGCAACCACGATACGACGATGGGTGATGGCCTAAGCAGTTCGCACGCTTGGGATTGTCTGTACGACCTTTTATTGGACATTCGACAGTTCTGTGTTTCTCAGAGCATTTAACACATCTAGGTTCAAAGAAACAATTCTCCGAGGAGTGATGCCATTTCTGTCAGTTATGGCACTGAGGTACCTGATTTTTTTAGATGTCTTTTTCAACTGCCACGGAGAATAGCATAAGCCCCTTCAGCTTATATATATCTTTTATATTCTCAGATTGCATGAGTGTCAGCAAGGACATGGGCCAAGGCCAACTAGATATCTACATGCCTGCTCCAATCTGATGATCACATGATCTGACGTCATAATCTTAGTCCTTCAATTTTGCAGGTTGAGCTTGCTTCGCCGTAGGACTAGTGCTAGTGAGATATTTGTTTACATGTGTTTTTTCTTCTGAAAAATTTTGTATTTTACCGGAAAGTAAAATATTATATTGTGAATTCGAATTTATAAGAAAAAGTGTGTTTTAGAATGCCAAGGAAGCGTAGTGTACCTAAATGCCGATCAAATTACGATAGCACTAATGAACATGTGTCCACTTTCAAATTTCCTTCGGATCCTGTACTCTCTCAGAAATGGATAAAAAATATTAATCGCAAAGATTTTGTAGCTGGCAAACAGAGTAGTGTATGCATTAAGCATTTCGAAGAAGAATTTATCGTTCGAGAAGATAAAGCTGTTCTTGATGATGGAATGATATTAGTAGTTCCTAGAACTATTCCAGCTTTAAAAAAGGGTGCTTATCCAACGATTTTTCAAAACCAGCCATCTTATTTATCGAAGAAACTTCCCACAAAAAGAAAAACACTGGAAGAAAGAGAAGCAGAAATTGATATTCGTTGTGATAAACAATTTGAACAGTGGAAAAAGAATGATATTATTAGCGATTTTGAAAACCTAATAAATGGTTTTGCAAGAAAAATAGATCTTCCCTCTTCGTGGATATTCATAACCAAAGGTAAGATCTTTTGGCTATGGAAATTAGAATTTTTAAACTGTCCAAAAGTGCTTGTATCTTTAAAAATATTGGAAGATTTAAATGTAAGAGTTTTTTCTATGAAAATGAAATTCCCATTGAAAAGTTCAAATGGATATTTAGAGAAGAAAAACTATGTGATAAATGGTCTAAACTTGAGACAATGATTAGCCATTTGGATGTTTTTTCTGCTTCTGATATGCATGATGACTGCAATTTAAATTTAGATAAAATATTAAAACTACTGTTGAAATGTGCAGAAACAGAAAATAACCCACATTCTGAGAAATTTAAGTTTTTGTATGAACAGATTCAATTAATGCAAATGAAACAGCCTTCGTATAGTGCAGAATTCCTTGCCTGGTCTTGTTGTATATTTTATTGTAATCCAAACAGCTACAATATTATACGTAACAGTAAGTATTTTATATTGCCTCATCCGTCATACTTAAGGAAGTTATCTCTGAAAATTGGCCGAGCAGTTTCTGGATTACAAACAAGTCACTGGATGTATTTGAAAAAAAAAAAAAAAAAAAATGTGAAATTTTAAATGATTCTGAAAAAATTGTCAATTTATTATTAAATGAGAAATATATAAAACCACAAGTTTCGTATAAAAGTGGTCGTGTTTTAGGTTTTTCGGATAATTCGCAGATGGAGGCCACAACTCTGCAAACATTTATGATAAGCTCTATATTATCAAAAAACAGAGATATTGTAGCAATGTTTCCTGTAAAAAACTTATCATCACGTCAATTATTAATATTTACAAAACAAGTAATTGACCATGTGCAGCAAGGATGTCAAACTCGCAGCCCGCGGGCCGCATGCGGCCCACAACAAATATTTTTGCGGCCCGGCCAATATATCGGCAAATAATAATATATAATAATAAAATAACATACCGACGAAGAAAAAAATGAAATGTTTACTGCTAAGTAATTAACGATAATTTATTCAGTGTTGTTAGATTACTCACAGCGAGCTGATACACACACTACTTAAATTACAAATGCGTGTGAGTAGCTTGCGTTCAGCTACCTTCGGCTTTTGGGGAACACGTGCACTCAGAACTTGTACGCATCCCCCGATAGCCGAATGTGGCCGAACTCATGGTCTCAGTTTTCCAATCATAGTTTAGTACGATATATTAGTGCATGCATCTGCATGCACTTTGCTTTATCATTAATTATTACTTAATTCATATTGTTACGGATTTCATAGTTATTTATTTATTTAGTTTTTTTTTTATTTAGAATTGTAATTAGATTTGCTTCATGTTGCCTTAGCAACGCAGACGATTTTTGAAAAGACAGCTGCGTTGGAAGGTTAAAAATAGAACAGCGCGTGCATTTAATACCTAATAAATAAATATCTCGTAATTGCTGTTGCCATCCACAAAAATCCAGATATTTATAGATGTTTCCAGTATATTCGAGAAATTAATTATAAAACTTATAAAAGCCGAGAACAAACAACTCATCTCAGTAGTAGCTGTAGTTCTAGCGAACTGTTTGTTTACTTAATGCTGTGATTGATTTGTAGCGATTTCGCTGTGAGATAGAATTAGTTTCTCTGTTTTGAATTGATTTTTGCTAAACGTTTGACATTTTGTGATATTGTTAGAATATTTTTGAAGAAATATTTCAGCATTTTGATTTATCTCTTCTGGAAAGAATAAATTTTTGTTAACTTTTTAACGTTAACCGTGTTTATTCCAGCCCTTTGTATTCAGTATGTCTATATCAAAACCAAGTGGTAGTAAAATTAAACGAAAAATTGCTGACGAACATAAAATATTCCAAGTAAAATGGGAATTAGAATATTTTTGCTGTGAAATAAAAAATAAAATAATCTGCTTGATATATAATAATACTATTAATGTAAAGTTATATAATATTACACGTCATTACGAACAACACAAATCGAAATATAACAAATACGAAGGATTAATGAGAGAAGAAAAGTTGAAAGAGCTCAAGTTAGGAGTGAAAAAGGCAACAGTCCATGTTTAGTAAAGTATTGCAAGAAAGTGAAGCGGCGGTACATGCAAGCTACGTCTTGTCCGAGTTGATAGCTAAACATTCGAAGCCTTTTACTGACGGTGATTTCATCAAGGAATGCCTAATGAAAGCTGGAGAAATTGTTTGTCCTGGAAATGTGAAGGCTTTTCAATCAATTTCATTGTCTCGAAATACAGTTGCGGAAAGAGTTACTGATTTAGCCGCGAATTTAAGTGATCAGATCAAAGCAAAATCATCTAGTTTCGAAAGTTTCTCCATTGCCTGTGACGAGAGCACGGACATTAGTGGCAAAGCTCAATTAGCAGTGTTTATTCGTTCTTGTGACAAGAATTTTAACATTTCTGAGGAATTACTGGAACTAATACCGATGCCTGGTACTACCACAGGAGAAGATATATTTACTTGCGTTTTTGGACTTCTGCAGAAATACAATCTACCTTTGGCAAAATTAAATTCTGTAGCTACAGATGGCGCTCCATCAATGACCGGGAAAAACAAGGGCTTCGTAGCATTACTAAGAAAAAAACTTAGTGAAATTCACGCTTCAAACATTCATCATATGCATTGTATTATGCATCAAGAAGTTCTATGCACGAAAGTAATAAATATGGAGAATGTTTTGTCATATATAAAAAAAGTTATAAATTTTATAAGATCTCGAGGTTTAAATCAGCGTCAATTCACTGCTTTCTTAAGTGAGTTAGATAGTGAATATTCGGGTTTGTCCTACTATACCGAGGTACGTTGGTTATCTTGCTCCAAGATTCTCAAACAATTCTGGGATTTGAAAGAAGAAATATGTCAGTTTTTAAAAACAAAAAATCAAGACGTAAGTTTGTTTTACGATCCAATATGGATACAAGATTTATCTTTCTTGGTTGATATAACCAAACACTTAACCGATTTAAATTTATCGTTACAAGGAAAAGATCATATCGTTACGAACATGTTTGACATAATTAAAGCATTCAAATGTCAACTAGTTCTTTGGGAAAAACAACTTAAAAATGAAGATTTGACGCACTTCCTGACGTGCAGCATGAATAAATCAAGTTTAGATGATACTTGTTCGTATCCAAAAATACGCAGAAAAAATTGCAAATTTAACAACTGAATATGAAACGAGGTTTAATGATTTTAGTTCCCTCGAAGACAATTTTTTTTTGTTTGTTTTCTTCGATTTTCTTAATAAGTATTGACTCAGTACCCAGCCATATGCAAATGGAGGTGATGGAGATTCAATGCAACTCAAATTTGAAAGCAAAATTCATTGAAGTGGGCGTGCCTGAATTTTACAAATATTTACCAGCCAGGTTTGAAAATACTCGAAAATTCGCATATGAAATTATTTCCATGTTTGGCAGTACTTATGGGTGCGAGCAGTTATTTTGTAGAGTTGCGCGCCTCCAACTTGCACGCAACCAAGAGGTGACTGTTGAAACTGGAAAAATGACAGAGTCTTGCTAACGGTTTAAGTCCCTTTTTATTCAACTTAAGAAATTACAATTGCGTGCTCTTGACGCTCACAAACTACGCGACTCGGCGGTAAAATAAAAATAAGAACCTGAAAAGAAAATAATAACAATACTCTAACTACGAGGCTCTCTAAAAGTAACTAACCTCACCGCGTTTTACAATACCGCTGCTAATTCAGCAAACTTGGAATATCACGTTGAACGTTTAACAATTCTCCAAGGCAAGCACACAGGCCGAAACGCGGGGTTCTTCAATTTCTGGCTAACTACCTCCGCGCTCGTGAAGTAAGAACAGCACACCTCGAACTCGTTTCCTTTCTATTTAACTCAGAATACTTCCGCTGATAATTTGAATCCTTGCACGTTCTACTAAAATTTACATACTCTGGCATTGGCAGTTCCAGGGGAAAGTAAGGCTTGACAGGAAAGATAGTTTAAACTTAAAATAAATGTTAGTTAAAATAAATATAAACCCTACATTTGCCGCTGCTGAATTTGGAAAACTTGGAAGCAGGTCCTACAAACGACCTGTTGTAAGTTTCTATAATTCTGAACTAACTCTCAAGAGCCTCGTGTACACACAAAAAAAAAAAAAATCTTATGTAACAAATTGTATACTAAATTTCTGTCGATACTTATAAATCTCTCTTCTTACAGCAACTTTTCCTGGACTTCATCAATCAATCTTGTTCTTTTCCTTCCAGCATCTGGAAGGAATAAGTATCAGTATCTTTCTAAATACATTATAATTTACACTTTCTTGACACTGAATAAATTTTTGTTTTTAAACGATTCGTTTTCCTTAGTTATTGCTTAATTCACATTCATTCAATTTTTCAAGCATTAATTTAACTTTACCCTGGCTCTCCACCATGTGTGGTGTCAAACGGGAATATTCGTGTTTTAGTCTTACAACACTTCCCCTAACCACCATGATTTGTTAAAATTCAACGACCAAATAGACACACCTTACTCGACATTCTACAACTCGATGAGCTACTTTAACATTCTTAAAAATTCAAGTGTAGGTGGAGAACCCTACAAAACACATTCATTCTAACTTCCCCTCATTCATCTTTAAACATGCAGGCTTTCGCTCTAAAGCATGACTTTATCTACAGTTTAATACTTAAATTTTGAATTCATTGCTTTTGAGCATTTTACTTTTAGCATCTAAAATTTTATGCTTCTAGACTAAATTCTACTTTTACATAACATTCAAGTATTTACGTACATTTACAAAATTTTAATACATATGATTTTTACAATTTACCATAAAATGAATAAGAGAAAACTAAATTTTTACTTTACTCATTCTTCGCCAAGCTGGCGGCACTGAAACTAAAATTCTTATTAATACAAGAATACGAAGTTATTTTTATTTTCGGCCAAATTTTGGCTTTAACATAACAGAATTAGTCTTTCGACCAACAGAAAATGCTTGTTCTTAGCTTTTATACTTAAAGAAAATAATGCTTTTGCCTTAGCTAAATAAAGTAAAACAAAACTAAGTCTCAACCGAGACATATTGACTTTCGTCAAAACATAGAACTTCGTACTTATGCATAACATTTCGGAACAATAGAAAAAAAAATTATAGAATATTTTAACTTATCTTTGAGTTTTCGATGATTGAAACTCCGTCATTCTTTTGTGGCAAAATTGTTCCCATGTTATAGGTTTCATGGACGTCAATCTTCTCCTTACTGACCTCCGAGTGTCGTTCACATTAGTTTTTCTCTTGCGTCCTCTGCATGCTGGCCTCTTGGCGGAGTAATCGTCGGGTTGTTGTCGTTTCCGTTTTTCCATTGGGCGGCTGGTCTTGACGTCCTCCGGTCTGGAGTCCTTGAATTTCTTCCTCGTATTTTCGTTCCTCCTGCTGCCGTTTCAGTTTCCGAAACGGCGGCCTTGCTTGCACCTGACCCTCTGGCCCTGGGAGCGTTCTCCTTGATGTATAATTTCTCCTGCGATACGTTGTAGGTGGTGTTTTCCTCTTTACCACGGTTTCTTTACGCGGTGCATCTGCATTCTTGTTTTTCTTAAATGCTGGAGTTTGAAAGTTTTCATTTTTTCTTTTTCGTACCGTCGTCCGGGTTGTAGAAGGGCTAGGTCTCTCTTCAGTTCTCTGCTTCTCGGGTGGTGGAACAGTTGTTGTTATTTCTGGACATTCTACTTCGTTTAGACTTGAGTCCTGCAAGAGACTTTTAAGGATTTCAAAATCATTTGGATTATAGTATTTTTTGACCTGGTCGGGACTTGCTTTACAGATGTCCCCTCTCTCGTTCTTAAGATATAATACGCCTCCTTTGATTTCCTGAATTACATAGGGGCCATCAAATTTTGGAGCTAGCTTTGCAGTAAAATTGTCTGGGGCACTTGATAAAGAAAATTTCCGCTTCAATACTTTATCCCCAACTTTAAAATCTGCTTCACGGCGTTTTCTATCATAATATAACTTTTGTCTATTTCTTGCCGTATCCGAGGTTTTAAGCGCCTGATCAATCAACTTTTGCACATCTTGTTGTTTAAACTCCTGCTCTCTTTGTTGCACAAAGAATAATTTATCTAAAGGCGTAATTAACTTTCTGCCTAAAAATAATTCTGCTGGAGTTTTTCCCGTAGTATCATGATGTGCCGTTCTTAAAGCATAAGCTAATTCATTTATGTAGCCATCCCAGCGCTTGTGATGTGTGCTCACGTAACTGCGAATTATTTTTACTATGTTTTTATTAACTCTTTCTGCTATGTTAGCCTGTGGTCTATACGGAACCATTTTGATATGGCGTATGCCAAGTCCATTGCATATGTTTTTAAATATTTGACTAATGAATTGTTTTCCGTTATCGCTAATGACTTTTATCGGTGCACCGTATTTTAAAATGTATCTGTGTAAGAATGCATCTGCGACTGTTTTGGCTGACGCGCGTTTAAGTGGAACAATTTCTATCCATTTTGAAAAATGATCTACTATTACTAAAAGAAAACGATTTTTATTTAACTCGCTCTGGGGAAAGGGACCAAGGAGATCTATGCCTAAAATTTCATTCGGAAATGTAGCGCGAATGCTATTTAAGTACCCGGCCGGGCTGTAATTAATATCATTTATTAACTGACATTGATTGCAGGACCTGACATACGCCGTAACTATTTTGTATAATTGCGGGAAATATACCGCCTCGCGTACCCTTTTTATAGTCTTTCTGACCCCGAGGTGGCCCGCTGTTTTTTTTTCGTGCAACTCCTTCAAAATGCTTAATCGAAGCGAGGCTGGGATGACTGGCTTATACTCAAGATTTTCGTTTGTTGTTTTCGTATAGAATAATAAATTATCTATTATTTCATAGTTTTCTGCTCTATTTCTTATCGCATCGATATCTGTGTGCTCAAAGCTTTCGGGGTCTTTCAAATATGCATAGATATTTCCAAATTCAGGATCAGCTTTCAGTTCAGTGATAATCGTATCTCTAGAATCTAAAATTTTTGAAGTCAACACAGCGCATTTAAGTTCATTTCCTTCATCGTCCAGTTTTATACGAGAAAGTGCGTCAGCTACATTGTTTTCCTTACCCGGTTTATATTTTATTATTAGATTATATTCTTGGAGTTTTAAAGCCCATCTTATTAACCTGGGCGTTAGGTTTTTCTTCGAGTAAAGTCTACCAACAGCCGCATGATACGGAAAGACTGTTACTGGCGCTTTGCCGAAATAAACTCGAAATTTGTGTACAGCCATTAATACGGCTAATGTTTCTCTCTCTGTAGCTGTATAATTCCTTTGTGTCTGATTCAACGTTTTACTAAAAAATTACAGAGGATGGCTATTTTGCATAAGAACCGCACCCACCGCATAGTCTGACGCATCTGCTGCAATTTCCAGGTTTTCGTCCCCCTCCGGGAATTTTAAAACAGGGGCATTGATGATCGCTTCTTTTAATCTTTCAAATGCTGTATTTGGTTCCGCTGTCCACGTAAATTTACCTCTCTTTCTTTTGATTACTACCCAACTAGCACAAGAACGTTCAGAGAACGTTAAGAGCAAGTGCTTCACAAACGTGTCGGGAACGTTCAAGCAGAACGTTCAAAATGCCGTCTACATGTTACAGTTCTAAGACGGGCAATAACACGTCAAATACTTGTGTTTGTAACACTTTCATGCAACGTGTCATTAACGTTCTAGTACAACGTTTTTGGCACGTTTTACCTGAACGTTCTGAACCACGTCTATGTATTGCAGTTCAATAATGGACAGTAGTACGTCAATAGTGGTACTACTATCACTTTTTTATAACGTTCTATGAATGTTCTTCTAACGTTCTAACAGAACGTTCCTTTAACGTTCAGGCAGAACGTGGTGAATCACGTCAGTATGTTACAGTTCAATAACGGGTAGTAGAACGTCAAAAAATGGTGTTACTAACAATTTTATAAAACGTCCTTTGAACGTTATATGAAAGCTCCGTTACCTTCTAACAGAACGTTCCTTCAACGTTCTAGCAGAACGTTTCTTTAACGTTCAGGCAAAACGTTCTGAATTACGTCTGTAAGATGTAGTTCATTAATGGACAATAGAACGTCAAAATGTGGTACTAGTAATAATTTTATATAACGTTCCTAGAACGTTCTTTGAAAGTTTCTATAACGTGCTAGCAGAACGTTCTCTTAACGTTTGGGCAGGCGTTCTGAATGTCGTCTATAGATTAAAGGTTTATGACGAGCAATACCACGTCAAATAGTTGTACTGTTAACACTTCTGTATAACATGCAAAGAACGTTCCGAATCACGTTTAACTAGAACGTTTTGAGTTACGTCTAACTAGAACGTTCTGAATCCGGTTTACATGTACAGACTCTGAAGGACAACAGTACATGAAATATTTGTGTTTGTAATATTTGCGTCTAATGCGAAACTTAGTTTCCAAATAGTGAATTCATATAATAATTTACATTTCTTTAACGGAAGAGAACACTGCAATTTTCTGGAAAAGACATTATCTGTTTGAAGAGTTGAGCCTGAAATGTTACATTTACAAATATATGTTATGCTTTATATGTGCATCAAAATTCGAATTCTACTTTTTTTTTTTTTCTATTTTCTTAGTTCATTACATACATGCCATTTATTAATTAAACTTTACACTTTTTCTCTACATTTACATGCAATTCCTCCAATGCAATATTATCTAGACCTTATATTCCCATAGAAGTTTTACACACCATTCTTATTAACTACATATAAAAACAAGATTTGTTACAGTTCTAATGATAGAAATGTATTTTAAGTTTAATAAATTAACCAAGAAATTAAGTTATTGTTCTCACTGGAAAAAAAAGGAATCAGACTGCAAATCACGATTTTTAATATATGGCCAGAATCATTGCAATTTTCAAAATTCTGAAACCTTATTCATGTGATCATATACACCAAACTATTTTAATGGGAGACTGTATTATATTCTGGACGAAATAATTATTTCTTATTAAATATAATCCTCGGTACTTTTTTGCAGTAAATTAAAAACAAATTGTTTTCTTTCAACACTAATAAGCTCTGATATGCCAGACCCACCAGCGGCCGAGCGGTAAAATCGCTGAACACTGGTAGTTCGGTCCGAGGTTCGAATCCCGCGAACGGGCTGGCTGCATGGTGGGCGTTTTCGTGGTTTTCCCCATGTGTAACGTGGATACGAGCCAGTTTCCTTTAGAAAGTCCTCCACGAAGGCATCCCTTCCCTTAGGCAGATAGCCCTAGTGTGCTTTGCCGTATTCTCAATACACACACACTGATATGCCAGTTTCATAACTGTACTTAAACTTTATATGAGACTACTGCTGTCTAGAGTTTTTGTCATTGCAGTAGACTAAAAGCATCAGGATGATGGGAATTTAAAGTGCATGCTTGGATATTTCTTGTCATTAAAATAAATTTAAAAGTTTGCATTTAAATGTATGCAAATTTTAAAAATAATAAATATTTTTTCCTGTGTTTTGTTTACAAGCAATTTAACTGTACTAAACAGTTCTCTGTTAAAATTACTTCTGTCCATGTAATTTTTTTATAAAGTTAGAAGGCGTATTTTGAAAGTTAATAAACAAATAAAATGACATATATCTTTCACAAATTCATTATTTTGCCATAAATTTGATTTATAAAATTAGTTCAGTGGATGGTCCAGTCAATGGATAAGGTTCTTAACAAGCAATTTTCAGTTAAAATATAATTATTGTCATAATTTAAAATTTGAAGCATTTATTGCAAAAGGTTTTAATTTAATTTAGCTACTAGGAATGCATTAAATTCATAAAATCTATAAACTGATAGTTTTATATTATTTCATAAAATTTTAAAGCAAAATTAAAAGTATTAAAGGAAATGTAATGAAATTAATTTCCATATTGCATATTCATGTAATAAATTTCTCTTCTAGAATCAAACATTCAAATTCAATGAACTAATTATTTTCATATTCAGTAATACAATGTATAAGATATAATATTTGCTTAAGCTAAGTATCCTCTACCAATCCAAGTCTTCATGAAAGTTAGGAAACAAAGTGAACAATTAATAACTTTAATTACAGTATTTTCGTACAAGCTAATACACAAATTTTTTATTCCATTGTTTACAAACTTCCTTCTGTTGTACATTTTCCTTTTTGTTTATGATATTTTACTCTAAATGAAACACTTTTCAACCAGTCTTTTATAATATTTTCAATAATATTGCAAGGTACCTCTCTGGTGGCCCGATTTTCTTTGAAAGCACCTAAAAGAATAAAAAAATATATATTTTTTAAACTAAATAATCAAGAAATAATAAATTTTCTCAAACTTTAATAAAAGCGATGCTGTTTCATCCTATGTGGTCGATTTAATGTAAAATTATGTTATCTTGAAATAGTACTATTGAATAATGCTTCAATTTGAGATTTCGCCGTTAGAGTTGATTTAAAAAAAATCAAAATTTTAGATAAATTTCAATTTTTCAAAAATTAGATAATTGCAAATTGAACTGTTATTTAGAAAACGGGAACTAAAAATGTAATGGAATTAAGAAAAAGGATTTTTTAACAGATATTTTTTGTTAAAGATTTTGAGGTTTGCAATACAAATACCTCATTTTTTGACATTCTCAGATAGCATTATAAACAATAAAAAAAATGAAATTTGTTTCCTTGCCAGAAAAGAAACGAAAATGATTATTTAAATCATGAAATGCTGGTCTAGTTAAAATATTTGAAAAGAATGAAATGGTCATAAAATTATGAAATATTACAAACAAAAAATGTCGAATTGTGTTTCTTTCAAGTAGCTATTTCCCCATTTAGTTTCTCTAGTAAACAAGGGTAACATGTGCTGCAAAAGATTTTCGATTCTGGAGATTCGTTTTTCCTATTTTCCTTTTATTTCGGCACCGCACTTAAAGGTTCATATGAGTTACAGTCATGGAGTAGAAAAAATTATTTCATTGAAGGGATGGCAACATATATGTTACGAACGAAAATAAAGAGCATGGAAACTGTCACCTTGAAATGCTTATATTAATATAACAGAATACAGTGCAACTATGATAAAAAATTTAACTACATGGGCATATATGCATGTAAAGATAAATGTTTTACATATATATATATACTCTTTTAAAATAATTCTACTTTAATTAAACTTGGATAATATAATCAATTAATCAATATTGTTTAGGAAATAAATTATTATATATATATGTGTGTGTATGTATGTACACACTATATAGGTATTTTAATACGAATGTTAAGGAAATTAAATAGAACTTTGACTCACAAGCAAAAATATCTTACAATGACTCCTTAAATATTTTTAAATTTATTATACATATAATAAGTATAAATATAAAATTGAGAAATTTGATTTGAAATGTTATTTGCTATTTACATTTTGCATATATGAATACATTTCAGTAATCAGAATAACTTTTTATCCTAGTGTTTCATTCAAATTAAAATTAAATTTAATATGAGAGATTTACAATTAATTTAAAATCAAATTACAATGTAAATTCAATTTAATATTAGAGATTAGTGCATTGATTAGTTAGAATTGTGTCATTATATGTTGTTAAATGTGCTTTATTTGTATTAAATTTGCGCAGGTATCTAATTAAACGTGAAATAATCTTAACAAAAAGTGAAGTAGTATTTAGTCATGAAAATTTGTCAACGTAAATGGAGAAATGTGTAAGTGAGAAAAACGTTTAATATGCAATTCTATTCATTCCTACAAATATGTATTTAGGAATTTTGGCACCCTTGTTTTAAATTGAATAAAGCATTTTACTATAGACTTTTCTTTTTTTAGAGCAATAGACTTCAGGAAAGCCGAGTAGCGAAATTTTGGGGCAACAATTACATCTATTAATATAACAGTAGTGCTAAAGCTATTTCATGATTCATTTAATGAGTGCTTATGATTTTAAACCTGTGATGGAGAACAACTACAAGAAGCGCAACATAATACTTACTCATTAGATTCTACTAAAATAGATCTGATAAATTTTAACCACAAAAAACTTTTAATAAGCAATGCCATATATATTAATATATATATATATATATATATATATATATATATATATTGAAATAGAAATTGAAAAGCTAACAAGTAATTTGACGTAAGACGTATTTGTTCTTAAAAAATTTTTTGGGCAAAATGCTGCAAAAATATGAAATAATAGGAATAAATATTCTAGTGAGCTTGCTAAAAAGTTACCAGAAGCTGTGGCTCCATAAAATAGTTCAACGCAGTATTTTTTAAAATATTAACATGGAAGTAATTTAAAAAAAAATATTAACATGGAAAGGTGAAAAAACAGCCTACACGCGAAATAAAACTGTTAGAATCAATGTTGGAAAACGTGTGAATGCACTAAAAACTAATCTTATCGATGTGATATGTGAAAAGTTAACACATATAAAAAAACAGATCGACGGATATATATAAATCTATACATATGTATATAATTAATAAATATAAAGTAAAAATCAATATGGGTTAATCCTAGAAATGACTGACGGTTTTTCAAAGTTTAAAAGTGAAATAGCAAACAAATAACACTTACTAAAATTAATTTTGTAGAAGATTATTGGTCAAGAATTGTTTTTAGCACCAAACGTCGCCAACAAATTGCGCTTCAATTTCATATATCGTCAGTTATGTCAAAATGCTCTCGAAATGGTCGCCGTTTAAAGCAATCATTTTCGAGATTGAAATAGAAAATTAACACGCTCTGTAATGTCACTATTTGAATTTAGTTAAATTCACTTGAAGAAAAATATACAATCCTTGAAAAAAGTCATTGAAATTTTTTTGAATATGATTAGAATATGGTTAGAATATGATTTTTATGTATTTTGAAATCGCGATTTAGTCTCAAAGATCATTTAAGTGAAATATTGGAAGTGAGGGTACTTTTTGATTTTAAAATTTTAATTTCCAAATGTACTTTTAAGCAATCGCTTTTGAACTTTCCTCTTCCTTGCATATATATATACATACAGAGAGACATGTGAATTCAAACAAATGGAGTTAATATAAACCTAAAATGATGAACTCTGTAACAATAAGTCACAAATCAAAAACATGGAAAACAAAATTGGAGCAAAATTAAATCAATACATAAATAAAACAGAGTTCGCATGAAATTTAAAGAATTAAAAAATATCTTCGGTCTTTGTCAAAGAGCAGCCGAAAGAAAATAGAATTAGAAACAGAGAAATCAAATTATATCTGGATGAATTGTACAAGTAATCAAAGAGTCCTTTGAATTAAAAGCCCAAAACCTTAATTCAAAATTAAAATTTTTCAAAAAATTTAAAACTGTTTAAAAATTATTTAATAATTATTTAAGGATACTCGAATATAACGAAGTGTACAAGTGATATCTGCCTAAGGGAGGGAATGAATTCGTGGAGGAATTTCTAAGGAAAACTGGCTCGTATTCATGCTACTCATGGGAAAACCACGAAAACCAACTACGCAACAAAACCGTTCGTCTGGAATAGAAGCCAAGACGAACTTCCAGTCTTCGCTAGTGTTATACATTTAGCAACTGATGAGGCAAATTAAAATAATGATAAAAATTGCAAGTATCTGAAATCAGTATTTATCACGATATCACTTGCTCCGACGTGACTCAAAATCGAATACATAAATGACAAAATAGACTGGACTCGCCTTTTGAAGTATTTTTTAACGCGCCTTCTTTAGAAGATTTTGAAGAATAAGTGAAAGCATATTTATTAATTTTAAATTAAAAAGTTTTTAAAAATTAATAACTTGGAAAATAGGAATGACATAATGTACACGAAAAAAAAAAAAAAAAAAAAAAGACACATGCGGAATTCAAAACCGCAGAGAAGGCAAAGCTGGCCAAATTTTGAAAATATGGACTTAGTAAACTTATGAAATTCAAAAAAATTATTATATTAGATCGTGAAAAAATAGCTAATAAGCAAAGTTAATGCTGAGGAATTAAACATAGCGCTAAGTGTCTCTGAAATGAACATTCTTGAAAAATAAAAGTAAATGACTAAATAGCTAGTTAATTTTTGACGTGATTCAAAATTAGTTACCCAATAGATAAAAATATGAAAAAGTCAACACTTTTTTGAAAAGAGCAAATTTTGTTAATTTGAAAGTTAGAAACTTTTATATAAAATGTACTATAAAAGTACTACTAAAGTACAAACTTTTTATAAAAAGAACTTGACAAAGTACAGTGACATAAAGCACAAGCCACCAAGAAAAAGAAAAATGTAGAATTCAAAAATCTTATAATAGACAAACGTTCATAATGTGAAATTGTTAAAATGCAAAATTTCAAAATAAAATTTAATTTTGATAAAGGAAAAAATAATCAGCAAGCAAAATTATTATAATGGAATTAAACATATAATTTCGATTTAATTATAAAAAAAATAAAAACTGAAATAAATGATTAAAAACATCTTCTACTACTGTAATTAATATAACTAAGTAAAGAATCTTAAGAAAGTGTAGTAAAATTTAATTTACTACCGCATGAGGAAAAATTAAAAGGGATTTCTTTTTATTTAGCTATAATTTAATTTAGTAGGAGGTAATTCTGTTTTGTTTCTTTTTGTATTTAATTTATCATCCGAAGAATTAACATTCTGATATCAGAATGTTAATGGCCTCTTTCGCTTCTGTTTTGGTGTTTCAAAGTCTGAACCTGAATCTAAAATTCAACGTCTTTAAAGCCGGTTTTGGACTTAAATTCAACTGTAACATAATTAGCTACAAAAATGCATACATTTTTCATTAGATACAGTCTCATCTTTCAACTCAACAGCATATTTATTGTTTAGAATCGTTAATCACTTTAACATTTCTTATAGAAAACTCAAATCTTATTATTGAAAATTATATTTTTATTCAGATTTGTAAATAAAATATATAGATAGGCGTTTTTGAATTAAATTTAAACACAGTGTTAACATTCTGGAGCCTGATTCATCATGACTTCACTCAATGGAATTGAATTTGACATTTATATGGATCCACAGGCTAAAATCTCTCGTTCAGTCTTCCTTTGAGCATCCATTATTTTATATATGGATAAGTTTTTAAAGAGGTTGTTTTAAAATTCACAAACTAGCAAAGTATATTAATATTAGAGTCTTACTATGAACCGTAATTAAGAATGTAGATATGATTTATTTCGGAGCGAAACTATTAAAACATAAGCTGATATAATATGAGCACAATTAATTAGAGAGAATAAGGATAAATAATATTTGTTTAGAAAAATTAAAGTAAGCTTAATACATTTTCCTACGCATCAAAACATTTTTTTTAAATTTCAATGTTTCAATTCAGAAAACAAATTATTTCAATTTTATGCTCTCGAAAAACTTCCTACCAATTAAATTAATATGGGAAAACAGATGTAAAAATCATTTGTAGAATACTTACAATATTCTCCCACGACAACAATATAAAAATTCTCTCAGGATGTATCTGGTTCTCTGTGTTCCAGAATTGCTCTTTTCATGTGACTTCTTTCTTTATACGAAGGCCAGTTACATGTCCCTTTTTATCATCTGACACTCATTTGCTTAGACGACAGCCACTTCATCGGTCATTAGCAAATGTACAACGCTAAATGCCATTTTCTGTGAATGTAATGAAATAAATCCGTAAATGTTCTGAGACTGAATTGAAGCAATCTTACTTTATATGTAGTTAATTATCAACATTAAAAAGCTTGTCTTATACGAACTCAACCTTCCTGACATTCTGGAAAAATTCCTCCCTGACTTTCTGAATATATTTTGTATTTTCCATGGCAGTCTAAAATTTTCTAATTGAGGGAAACTCTGTTAGTACACCTGATTAAAAACATAATGGATAACAAACATAATAATCCCTATATGCCAGTAGCATATATATACAGTTAACAGATTCCACTGATGTAGATTCTAAATTTATTGATAGTTCTGAAATTATAATGACACCTAAATTTAGAGAACTGAAAGGATGACTAAAATTCTTTTTGTTTATTAAATCTGTAAAAAAAAATTCCTTTTTCCGATGAATTTTCTAACAGATATTTGATTATTATAACTGATTTGTCTATAAATAAACAACAATTATCACCAGTGTCAGCAGATATCTTAAATTCTGAGAGTTGAAACGATATATTTTGCTAATTTCGCTTATTGATTCCTTTTCTTCGTCAAAACGTGTTTATTAAGCATATCTGCGTGCAAGCTGATGCAAAGGTTTTGAAAGAGCACAAAGCATATTTTTCAGTTCCCCCAAAAAGTTCAAATGTTTTCAACAAAAAGTGTCAAGAGGCCCAAATATTTGAACATCATTTATTAAATGAATCAAAGATAGAACATTATACATTATTAAATAAATTATTAAATAAATATTTTCTCATGTAATCGAATACTGTGTTTAACAAAAGCTCTTAAATCATTTTCTGCAAATGCATCATTAGAGAAAGCAATATCTGAAGGCTTTATTAAAATAAAAATTTCCACATGTAGTAAAAGAAAGTTGTTGTACATAGCAGATGGTAAAATTGAATTCATAACAATAGGCCTAGTGTGTAAAAGAAATAAATGAAACTTTGTTGCCTTCCAACTCTGTATTTCTTAAAGCATTCTAGGTTTACGACTAAATTCGCTTGGTACGTAATGTCTTAGACCAATGTGAGATGAAGATATTTCATTTACATCGCTCCAGTGCAGTTCCAGTGATTTATTGAAAGTTAAAATTTTTACTTATTTATTTGTTTATTTATTTATTGCCGCTTTAGCTGGAGAACCTAAACTGCTCTAAAAGAGTTATCAAAAAGTTAAAAAAACTAGCCAAAATTTCAGTTTTTAACTCTAAATAATAAAAAATGTCTATTTCATTGCTTGTGTAAATATAAGATATCTAATTCTCTTAGTGTTTTAATTTTTCTTTACAATTTAATGAAAACAGTACGTGCATAAAATACCAGTACTACATTTGAATAGTATAAAAATTGTATTTCTAAAGCCATAAACACAATCGTCTAATTTCATTTTTTTTTTTATTTCCTCGCTTTTTTATGCTGAGGAAATCTTCAGTAGTGAAGCAAAGCTTTTATTTATCAAAGTATTTTTAAATATACGATGCATGTGAAATTAATAATTAACATACATAATAACACTAGATAAAATTAATAATATGCCAGGTACTAAAGTAAACAAAATTAACTAATTAAACATTGCCTAAATCTTCACATAAAAATCTACTGATGTCTACAGCAGATTAAAACAACTCAGATTAAATGAAATCCGATAAGAAAAATTTATTAAGGTCAATAAAATTAATAAAAAATACAGTTTTGTGAAATAAAGTTTAACAAGAAAAATTATTATGAAAATCATTACAGGTGGACGAATACAATTCACCTAATTAAAAATTTCATTATTTTGATAAATTTCGTTTTTTTTTTTTTTTTTTTTTTTTTTTTTTTTGCTGGGAAAAAAATTTTTTTAGTAAAGATTTAAATTTCGAGACTTTAAAATCTCGAGATTCGGTAATTTACCTTGAGATGTGATGAAAAACTGAGACTGAGTTGAAAACTTGAGTTGGGAGCTATGATAAGTTTGAGATCAACATGATTATAGCATTTGGAAGATTTTAGACATATACAAAACAATTTTAGCAAACTTTCATTATTAAAAATACGATTAAAAATGTGAAAATATGCATACTTACACTTTTAGTAGAGCGGATAAAACAAAGACATCAATACTTCCCTTCGATCTGGAATAATTTTAACGGTGTTCTTGATGACCTCAAACCCCGGTCTTTCGAATCCTTCTTCTTTAAGAATGACTGAGGTCAGAGTCAGCCGGACGTCAGTAATTTCAGGATTTGATTGGTTACATACGTTTTTTGGACCGCAGGGCATACTTTGAGGGAGAGTACTTTGAGGGAAAAAAAGTGATTTCGTCCTTGAGAGAAATAGTGCTGTGGGACAACATATGGAGAAGCGGAAAGAGCTCCAGCCTAAAGTCTACTGTGTGCAGATCCATAAGTCAAGTGAGATGATAAAAAAGTAAACGTACAAAAAACATTTTGTTTTGATTAATCCATCGACCAAAAATTAAAAATGTTTTACTAGGCACTTTACAATTTACAACACATTCACTGCAGAGACGTTTTGGCTTTTATAGTGTTTTTATACGGTAATAGTTTAATAGTTAATCAAAAACAGAGGCGTTAATTTTAAAATTTTTCATTAAGTCGAGAATTTAACTAGCAGCTTTCCTTGCAAGTGATGTAAGTTCCACACATTGCAAAAGTTACTTTAATTTCAAAATTTAATCAGATAATTATGGCAGAAAACCAACATATTTTCGTATTCTCGTCGACATCAACAAATGTTTTTATAATTTTAGAAAAATTATCATAGAAAAATCAACGTACCATAGTACGACTATGATGAAATATTTTATATCTGATAGTAAACAAAAGTTGGTTAAAAAGTATATTCGAATATTTTGAAATTTGTCCAATATATCTGGAAATTAAGCTGATCTTCATGATTTGAAGGTAGTAGGAAATTTAAATCCATTAACACAGAAATATTAGAGTGTCCTTTTCCGAATTTAATTTAATTTATTTATTTATTGGGCATGTTCGTGTGTGTTTTTGAATTCTGCATCTGAATGCTTAACGAGAAAGCATCCTTTTTCTTAGTGTGGTGATCCACGGTTTGAAAATGGTTTCTGAATCAGAAGAGATTCGTGCACTAACCTAGTGCTTCGCATTAGAGAGTAAAGAACATCTATGATATAAAAATATACTTTTATTTACACAGCGAAAACGCGCAGCAACATTATTAACGAAAGCTCATTCTCCTAATAACATACTTCTTTTTACACTCCGCTTGCGCATGCGCATTGACAATTACCAAAGGAGCTTGGCAGATACTGCCATCTGTTGGATAAACTATTCGCTACATATTCCTCCCACCTGAATTTACTGGGAGGTAAATTCACACATCTGTTAAGTATAATATATGCATAATAGTACAGTATACAATATTGAAGCATAAAATTATGCCTACCAAGATGTTCTAATTAAATTGAAATACAAATTTACCTGGAGATGCAGCATTCCATAATTTTCTAGACATATTAACAGATAATACTAAACCTAGAAAAATAAAAATAAATCAAATTATTACAAAGTATTCAAACAAGTACAAAACATTTCACAGACGTATCACTGGTTTCACAGTTCTACCACTGCTGGTAGTCATAGGAATATTTTCAGTCATATCCTTTTGGACTGGGTTATCCAGCTCAAGTCTGTACAGTCTTTGCACTGGTCTCAGAAACTCAGAAGTCTCTGTTTTTATGACAGCAAGTCTTATTTGTCCATCACGACCAGGTAGCAGCTTTATGACACGCGCCAGGTTCCAAAAAGCACGTTTTTTGTTGTTATCTTCAAGTAGAACAATTTCACCCACCTGGAGAGGTTTAGCTATAGAGTTTTTAATGGACTGCTGACGTAACTGTCCTAGGTATTCCACACGGAATCTTGCTCTAAGTTGTTCTCTCACCTTTTGTAGATACTTAGGTCGTTTACTCAGTTTTTCCTTATCCACTGTATCGATATCAGGTACTCCTGATTTGGAAATCTCCCGCAGGAACATTTCTGGAGTTAATGGGGATGAATCTTCAACATCTTCCGACACGTAGGTAAGTGGCCTAGTATTGATTACTCTCTCACAGTCGCATAGTACTGTAAGCAACTCCTCGTAATCCAGGGCAGCACGACCTAGAACTTTTCTCAGAATCTGTTTCACCATTTGAACTAAACGTTCCCACCAACCGCCCCACCAAGGTGCGGAAGGAGGAATAAATTTCCACTGAATTCTTTGCTCAGCGGCCTTTGATCGCAGACTCTCCCAATCAATTGTATGCAGAAGGCTCTCCGCTCCTTTAAAATTACTGCCATTGTCTGAGTATATTATAGATGGTCTTCCGCGACGAGAAATGAAACGTCTCAATGACTGGAAAAAAGCTTCAGTTGTCAAGGATGTTACTGACTCCAGATGAATGGCCCTAAAGACCGCACATGTGTAAAGAACAATATAAGCTTTTCGACCATCTTTAAGGTAGAGGGGTCCTGCCAGATCGACACCCACTATCTCAAAAACATTTGCATCACGTACTCTATCTTTCGGCAAAATTCCTGGAGTTACATCACAACTTTTGGATTTAAATCTTTGACATTTAACACATTTTCTAATGCAGTTTCGTACTGTCTTACGAGTTTTGAGGATCCAATACTTTTCCCGCAAATGAGACATCACCATAGAAGTACCAGCATGCAGCAGCTCATTATGTGCATTCATTATTAGTAATTTTACTACTGCATGATCAGATGGCAAAATGACAGGAAACTTAAAGTCATCAGTATCGTCGCGATAAGAAATATTGGTTTTAGCTCTGATCAAACCATCACGATCAACTATAGGTCTGAGGTCTTTAATTTTATCATCGTTCACACTCTTAAATGATTCTCTTTGAACCAATAACATAAGAGTTATCTCAGCTCTTTCAATTTCAGAAACTGACAAAATTTTGGAGGTTTCGTTTGTAATTCTTCGTAATTTAAAGTAAAACCTAAGAATCCAACCTAACATGCGTACAATTTTGTTTATGGATGAAAAGTACCTGTAATACAAATTGTCAGGTTTAGAATCTTTGTTAAGAGTTGTCAATACTGATTTACGCCTTTCTGAATTTATGAGCTCTTCGTCCGGCAAATCGGTGCCTCTTGACCATGACGATTCTGGTTCTAACAGCCATGATGGGCCCTCCCACCATTTCGACAGCAAAAACTGTTTAACTGAACAGCCTCTAGAATGGAGATCGGCGGCTTTCAGCTCCGAAGGGATGTAATGCCAATCTTCTATTTTTGTAAGTGTTCTGATTTCTTGGACACGATTCCAAACGAAAGTTCCCCACCGTACGTCTCGCTGGATCCAGCACAAAGCGGTTGTTGAGTCAGTCCAGAAGAATGTTCTTAAATTTGGCATGTTCAAATCTGAAAAGACCATACGTCCCAAGCGTGCTCCGATTAAGCAGGATAATAATTCCAAACGAGGAATGGATATACTCTTTAAAGGCTTAACTCTAGTGCGTGCTTGCACAAAATTTAATAAACCTTATTTTCGGTCTTCGCTCTTAAGAAAATACAGGTAGCATAGGCATGCTTGCTGGCATCGCTGAAAACATGAAGACTTACATCTTCGTTAACCGATCTGTCAATATTAAGCCATCTAGGAATTTTGACATCAGACAGCAGTTTTATTTCCTTTACCCATTGTATGGACTTCTTTTCTAAATGTTCTGGCAATTTTGATCCCAATTTAATCGTAATTTCCAACACTCTTGCAATATCACCTTTGGGAACAGGGTAACGGGAGAAAGGAAGCCTACTGGGTCAAATAACTTATGCGCGCAAGAAAGGAGTGTTCGTTTACTCGCGACAATCTCCTCTTTCTTTAGTGACTCAATTTTACAGGAAAGAGTATCATCCTTCAAATCCCAGTTTAACCCTAAAACGCAAACGAATGTATCTAATTTAGAGTTGGGAATTATTTCGGTTTCACAATTCGACTGCCATCCTCTAAGATTAAACTTTCCCAGTGACAATAACATTCTCGATTCTAGTATAAATCTATTCAATTCTTCAACATTCTTAAAACTAGTCAGGCAATTATCAACATAGAAGGACTCCTTCAAAATGTTGGCTGTAACTGCAAACTGATCTGGGGCACGATTTAAATGATAGTTCAACGTAGCGGCTAACAAAAATGGACTACAGTTAAGCCCAAAAACCACGCGACAATGTCTGTAAATTTTAGTATTCTCTTCTTTTGCACCTTTCCAAAAGAAACGCAAATAATCTCTATCCTTCTCTCTTATACCAATCTGCAAGAAGGCTTTCTCAATGTCTGAAATTACTGCAACAGGATATTTCCGAAAACGATTCAACAATGTTGGAATTATTTCTATTAGGTTGGGACCTTTCTCAAGACAATCATTTAAGGAAAGTTCTCCTTTGGCGTGTGCCGAAGCATCAAAAACTGGCCTTACTCGCGTAGTTTCGCTAGATTCTTTAAAAACCGGCCTATGAGGCAAATAGTGCTCTCTATCTACTTCGCCTTCATTTACCTCTTCAATAATTCGTTCCTTCAACCAAGTATCAAATACTTCCTGATAAACTTTAATTTGATTCGAATCTAATAATTTCCTTCGCGTATTAGTCAGGCGTTTTTCTGCCAACGTTTTATTATTAGACAAGCGAGAGGGGTCCAATACCCAAGGTAATGCAGTTTCATATCTCCCGTCTGAATCCAAATTCAAATTTTCCTCAAAATATTGCATGGTCTCCTCATGAATTTCAGCTTTCTTTTTAGACTCAACTGGGTCATTTATACCAATAACGTCTAACTTCCACAAGTTTTCTGCTGATCTTTCGTTTAGCAATAAAGAAACACATGCAAGAGAATCATTTATACCCGAAGATTCCTTCGCTGGAATTTTACCCATTAAAATCCATCCCAAACTTGTTTCCATCGCGACCGGACCACTTTGTAAACATTTAATATTTCCGGTGAATAATTTTCCAGCAATATCAGAACCTATCAACAATTTAATGTCACTTTCGTTTTCGAGAGCATTACCCTCTACATCTGACACTTGAATATTTAATTTACGAAGTTCTTTCAACCAAGGACCTTTAGGTATTTTCTTAACATCAGAACAGATAACAGATTCACTTAAACAATGCACACTACATACATATTTATTATCAAGGCTACTCAAATTAACTATATATTTAGAATGCAATTTTTCTTTTGTTTCTACACCTCCGAATAATTTATGAACTAATTTCCCTTCACCAACACTGTTACATTTCAAAGAATCTGTAATATCTTTCGTTAAATAACTTCTCTCGCAACCCGTATCTATAATCCCTCTGACTATCCTTTCCCTGTTGCCATTTTTTACCCTTACGATTAATGTTTGTAGTAACACATCGGAGCTCGCGGATCTGCTAGCCAAAACATTGACCTCATTTTTCGCCACAGGCTCTACTTGTTTAGTCTCTTTCAATTGAGAAGGAACTTGTTGACACATTACTGCCAAATGCCTTTTCTGGCAAATTAAACACTTAACCTTGGACTTACAGTTACGAGAAATATGGTTTTTCTTCAAGCATAATAGACATAAACCCTTCTTAAATATTAAATCTTTTTTATCCTGATATGTAAGCGTACTAGCTTTAAAACATTTTTCTGTTAAATGTGGCTTATCACAAAATAAACACGATTCCTCAACTTTCTTAATAGGAGCATTTTCTTTAAATTTGTCTCCTGTATACAAATCATTACAAGTAGGAATATTAGACTCATCATTAATGTAACTTTTAGATTTTCTACTTTTATCAAAAGAAAAACGCGCTAATTTAATTCTCTCTTCAGATATCACTTCATTTTTCAAAAACAGAAGAATAGATTCAAGATCGCTCTTACCTTGTTGTGACGAGCTATCCCGTTCCCTCTCCCACACGCGTAAGATGTCAGGGGGCAGGCAAGATTCAACTAACGGAAAAATAACACTAGCGTATTTATCTTCAGTCACACCGAGAGATTCCAGAGCACGCAATTTTGTTTCTAAACTGTCGTACAACGATGATAGCGCAAAGTCCTTTTTGGTTGCATTATTATTTATCAACACAAGATTCAATAAATCCCGAACGTACACTTGTATAAGAATATCTTCACGTCCAAAACGATTCTTTAAATGTTCGATGACTTTCGGATAATTTTCTTTAGTTGTCGGGAAACTCTGCACTATTTCCCGTGCTTTCGATTTGGCAGCAGTAGCCTGGATCAGATATACGAATTTCAAATGATCATCTAGCACTGGATCTTCGTGTATCTTACTAAAGGTATTCCAGAAATTCAACCATTGTCGTGGATCACCTGTAAATTCAATCAAATTTATTTTCGGAAGCTTCAAATTCGTTGCCGTTGTTCTTGAATCAACAGTTCTGGTTTTATTTACCGATGCATGAGTCAGCAAATTTTTCTCTAGTTTCACAGTGATTTGCTTCACTTTCATCCTGGCTGCTATTAATTTCTCCTTGTAAGTCTCACATGACTCAAATTCTTTAGTATATTCTTCTTGCGAGACTTCTTTCGATTTTGATAGGAGATCCAATATTTCTTCATCCAACTGTTGTAGTCGAATTCCTTTATCTTCCAGAATTTCCAGGGACGATAATAGAACATCACTGTTGAATTCTGACTCATTCAAATGTCCATGTAGGCTATTATATGCTTTCGTGAAGGCTGCACGCAGGGGTATTCTTCTTACTTTCAAGGCTTCCATTTCTGCTGTTAAACCATCAAAAGTGTCCTTTACCTAACTAATGCGTCCTGTTAGACGGACGCCACTTTTTGTTGTGGTGATCCACGGTTTGAAAATGGTTTCTGAATCAGAAGAGATTCGTGCACTAACCTAGTGCTTCGCATTAGAGAGTAAAGAATATATATGATATAAAAATATACTTTTATTTACACAGCGAAAACGCGCAGCAACATTATTAACGAAAGCTCATTCTCCTAATAACATACTTCTTTTTACACTCCGCTTGCGCATGCGCATTGACAATTACCAAAGGAGCTTGGCAGATACTGCCATCTGTTGGATAAACTATTCGCTACACTTAGCTTTCTTTTTAAATGCATTGTTAAATATTAAAAAGCATACATCTTTATGTATTACATCATAATGATATTTAAAGTAACATTAGTATTTCAAAGAATCCATAAATGCACATACGTATTTGATTTATATATATTAAACTATTCTTAAGAGACATTTATGAATATCATACTTAAACATATAAAAAAGATACACTTCATGAACATACACTGTCCATGTGACACGTTTTAATGTGCTCTACTACGTAAACTTTTATACTTTGTTGTTGTTGTCGTGTCCATATTACATGGAACAATGGTTGCCAGAGCTTATTCCGAAGAGAGGTTGGACTTCTATTTTCCACCCCAAATTTTGAGAGAGAGCATCCCGGGGATATCCCACTCCTCTCCCCTTCCACAAATCCCCACGAAATGACTTTCGGGTCGCCGCATATTTAGAGTGCCGCCATGCCGCACCAACACTATATATTTACAAACGTTCATGTCTTCTCCGAGATTCGAACCCGGGACCTTCGGTATCGTAGTAGGCTTCCCTAACCACTTTACCGTCTATGAGACACTTTTATACTGTCTTTACATGTAATGGAAACTGTTAATACCGGTAATTGACGTGCGATTATACGGATAAAAGGTGTAACAGATAGGCATAATTCAGAACGTTCTTGTAAAACGTTACTGACACTACCGTGAATAACGCCTGCTTTACATTTCGGAACATGATCCTGTTATTTGTGTCATTGGTTACTATTTTTGAGTCGATTATATAAGTAACAGAATAGCAGGATCAGTTACGATATCGTAGCATCATTAGGTTAAATCGATCCAGGAAACATGAAACACGTGAGGAAAAGAAGTCTTATATACTTTTTCTTTTAGGGTGACTTATTAGTATGAGGTGGCTCAGTCGAAAAATCCTGGTAGTGACGAATTGTTGTCTACCATCTTTTATTTCGGACGCCCCTTGTAAAGCTTTTTAGAACTCACGAAACAAGAAATCCGCAGTACTCTCACCAGGATTCGAATTCCGAATCCTCCGAATACGTATTAGCGTGCTTGCAGTTACACTACGATGGTATGCGGAAAGAAGGGCGAAAAAATCTTATAATGTAAACAGAATAGCAGGAAAAACTGTTCTCCACAATTAGGTAAAACATATCGTATCGTTAGGGTCGGTTTAAGTAATTTTGGTAGTCCTCGCAAGCTGGATCATAGGGCCCCTTAACGGGGTTTCTCTTTTAAATTGCAATTTCTATAGTATGTTTAGATTATCACCTAATTTATTACCCTTCACCCTATTATTCTGAAATTAAAAATTGAAGTTACTTATGAAATATATTTTGTGCATCAACAATTTTCAAAATTACGTTGTTTTCCATAGCCAAATAGAATAGAAGCATAGTAAAAGAACTCTTCATATGCGGCACTTTCTTCCTGTAAATTGCGATTTCTAATTGCAAACCTTTCTGCTGAATTATTTTATTAACTTTATTGCAATGAAAATAAGTATTAGACCAGATCGTAAGAGATAAATAAAATCTAAACACTGCAATTTATTTAACTAGATGTCTCACAGAAACATATGGAAATTCTTTTAAAATTTTCCTTAAAATATTTTAAAATATATATTATATTTTTAAGTTCTTACTTACCAGTTCTAAAGAAGCATTTATAAGACTGACGAGTCGGAAGTCTTCTCGAGTGTTTTGCTGGCTAGGAAAGAGAGGTGAGAGTCCCTCGGAGTGTTCTCCATCAAAACTGCGACGAAACTTTTCCCTTTCTCACGGCAGAAGATCGGTCGCACTCACAGTAAAGTTCTCGGTGATGGAATGGCTAAATAACTGATGAAGACTGGCCATTCCTAAGAATGTATTAAGTTACGAATGCCCGGAATTTGAGACTACAGCTTTCAGTTCTCATTTCTCAACTAGTTTCGCAGATTGTTTTCAGCGTGAATTGTACATGACTATCAGAATTTTTCGCGCTACATAGATGCAGAAAATAAAATTAAAAATCCCTGCTTTTACGAATAAATAAATAGTGCAATTCATTCCTGCTATGAGCATAACAAGATATAACGAGTTTCTGTGTTTTCCTGAAGAATTCATGCATGTGTCCGACTATGTTTTACCTTCCATGTTTTCCATCACCATATATGACTCTACACGGCAATCTGCAAGGTATCCAAAGATCAGGTAATAAATAAAATTGTAATTCAGCGAACATTTTTCCATGATACGTAACAGTTTCAAAATATCGAAATAATGCTAGAATGTAGAACGCATATCATCACTCTTAAAATCACATTCAACTTTTTTTGACGTTAATTACGTCTAGCGTGCAATATAGAACAAACGAATAATATTTTTTAAACATTATTTCCATAACATTGTGCAATTTTTATTTTGAATTTTATTTTCAATTGAATTATTTGGTTTATATTTCATATACCGTTGATACTCAAAGACATTTTCTAAGGATGCGAAATGACGTTATAACGATCATTAGCTTCATATAACTATGAAAATAATAAATTTTCTGTTAATAAAAAGTTTTTATGCTTATACACATCATTTAAATGCACCGTATGTCATTTAAGCTAAAATTTTTATGGCCATGTATAATTTAAATGGTACAGAATGCCTTCAGTTTAAACTCATATTAGCTATTAAGTTGGATATTGCAGGATCAGATTGCAATTTTTATGAAAATCTCATAATTTTTTTATTACAAAAGAAGATATACAAATTTTTAACAGGTTTCGAATGCTGTTATATGCATGCAGACGTATTGTATGCAACAATTTAAAATACTGTAGTCGCAAAAGGATTTTTTGAGTGTATTTGAAATTTTATATGTGCACGCTTATTAAAAATATAAAGTCTTTATAGATTTTATTACACTGCACAATTTAAGTTAAGTTTTTCTTCTCTTTTCTTTCTTTCTTTTTTTTTGGGGGGGGGCGATAATTTTATGTGGATATTTTAACAATAAATATTCTTAAAATATTTTATGGTAAATTTTAATTAATTCTACGTGAACATTTATATAATTCTACGTGAACATTATAATCTACAACTTTTCAATTAAATCTAAAAGTGCATTTTATTTCCCTTTATAACTATATCCTTTCAGTACTTACTCTTATTATTATTATCATCATCAAAGAACCGTTTTTTGTATACTGTTTATAAGGAACAGAAAATGTTTTACATTTCACTTAGCACTGTTATCTCTGATGAAACAAAACTTGGTATGTACAAAATTTATTCACTTGTAGAGCAATAATCACATTTAGCCTACAAATAAAAGATTTAAAGAACTACCCAAATTTTTCAATTCAGAATTTAATATCTAGTACCAAGTACTTTAGAACTCTGACTATTTGGAGTTATAAAATACTTGTTTCGTATCCGTAATTAGTTCAACAATGTAAATAAATATTTTCTACATGCGCTAATCCAAACGTTAATTATGAAACAGAATATGCTCTTATTCAAGAATAATTTTATTTTAAATATGTGCATACTGCTCTACTTAGCGATGAAAATTTCAAATGAAGCGAGTTTCAAATGAAGCAACACAAAGCGAGTTATGTGTTTCTTCAACAAAAGAAAAATAGCTTTCTGGCAACATGGTGGTTAAAAAGAAGATTTTTCTCTAATAAAACTGGCTAAAATAACGCTGATTATTGTTTAAAAACCAAACCTATATGTTCAAATATTTGATTACTATTGTAAAAATAATTTTTTTGAAATTCTAAATAACTTACTTATTAAATGTAAGTTATTTAGAATTTCAAAAAAATATTTAAAAGTTCCTGCATATTTTTCAGATGAAATTATGTCGATTTTTTTTTTCCATTTCGCATTAATCATTTGTGTTTGCAGTACATTCATGAAACGTGTCATGAACTTTCTACTAGAACAACCATGTGAATAGTATGTAGCTTTCTATGTGCAATATTGGTATCTTCCATAACATTTGGACATGGGCTTAATCTAAAATCTAAATCGATACAGGAGCAGAAGCATAACAAAACAGAATACAGTTTTTAAGTAACATTATTATATCTATTTTTGAAATACAAGCCTTACGAACTGTCTTTACAGTACATATTTAATGAAAATGTTTTCTATAACTAATACTGCGGCAAAATAAAAGATATTGAAGTATTTATGGAAAATGAATAATTTGACGGTTGCCTGAAACCTAGGTAATTAGTATAATTGTAATGTGAGTAGCATGTACTTTATAGCACACGCTCCAAATGTTTTAACGAAGAACATGGTACAACACGGCAGTTTTATATATTAAAATGTACAGAAAAATACAGGTGTAACAAGCACGTCATGTAGAATGCGCTTGATAGCATGCAATGAGCCATCCGAAAATTACCAATGGATGCTCTGAAAAGAACATCTTAAGAAACACGGTGTAATTAGCTTTAGCGTGTCATGTATAAAATAATTTATACCACATTTTTTTTTAATTAACGTGCTTCGATCTTAGGCACTACACGGAAGGGAGATGCCTTCCTGGAGGACTTCCTAAGGGAAATTGGCTCGTATACACGTTACACATGGGGAAAACCACGAAAACGCCCATGCAGCCAGCCCGTTCGCGGGAATCGAACCTCGGACCGAACTACCAGTATCCAGCGAGTTTATCACTCGGCCGCTGGGGGCCTATAGCACATGCTGAGAACGTTTTGAAAAATACCAGTATTGTATGTCTAAATGTACTTTATAAGAATATAGTTGTAACACACACTTCTTCAGCACATCATTCAGAACGTACTTTATAGTATGTCTGGGAACGTTTCGAAAAAACTAGTGTTGTACTTTAAAATGCATGTCCGAAGAACACGGTTATAATACGCACAGCTTTACCACGTCCTGTAGAACGTACTTTAGCACATGATCAGAACGTTCCAAAAAGTATAAGTGTTGTACGTTGAAATATGTGTTCTGAGAACACTGTTATAATACGCACCTCTTTAGCACGTCGTTTAGAACGTTTTTCATAGCACATGTTGAGAACGTTTCGAAAAGTACCAGAATGTACGTTGAAATATACATCCTAAAAACACATCGCATATATCGTTATAATACGCATCGTTTTAGCACGTAATTTAGAATGTTTTTCCCAGTACATGTTGAGAACGTTTCAAAATGTACCAGGATTGTACGTTGAAATGTGCGTTTTAATAACACGGCTATAATACGCACCACTTTAGCACGTCGTTTAGAACGTATTTTCTAGCTCATGTTGAGAACGTTTCGAAAAGTACCAGTGTTGTACGTTGAAATATACGTCATAAAAACACGGTTATAATACGCACCGTTTTAGCACGTAATTTAGAACGTTTCTCCTAGTACATGTTGAGAACGTTTCGAAATGTACCAGGATTGTACGTTGAAATGTTCATTTTAATAACACGGTTATAATACGCACCGCTTTAGCACGTCGTTTAGAACGTATTTTCTAGCACATGTTGAGAACGTTTCGAAAAGTACTAGTGTTGTACGTTGAAATATACGTCCTAAGAACACGATTATAATACGCACCGCTTTAGCACGTCGTTTAGAACGTATTTTCTAGCACATGTTGAGAACGTTTCGGAAAGTACCAGTATTTTACGTTGAAATGTACGTCCTAAGAACACGGTTCTAACATAAACAACTTTAGCACGTTATGTCGAACGTATTTTATAACTCAATCTGGGAACGTTTCAAAAAACACGATTGTTGTACGTCGAAATGTACGTATTAAATACACGGTTGTTACACGCACCACTTTAGCACGTTATGTAGAACGTTCTAAATACACCTAACACCGTTATAGAACGGTATGACACGGACTCTAAACGTTTTCGGAACGTTCCGGTGCTGCTTGGGTAAGAGTGGTTCAACAATATTAGTGAAATCTTTTAGGAAAGACCGATAGTAAGAACATAACCCAAGGAAAGAAGAAAGTTTCTTGGCGGTGTTGGGCGGTGGGAAATTCTTGATTGCTTTTATTTTTGAATCTTGCGTTTCTATACCCTTTTGCGAAATTTTATAACGGAGATATTTAAGTTCTTTAGTTGCGAACTTGCATTTTGAGGCGTTAATTGTAAGACCGGCCTCTTTTAATAATTTAAAAACTTCTTCTAGATCATTAATGTGTTGTTCCAACGTACTACTCGTTATAATTATATCATCTAGATAGATTAAAGTTGATTTTCCTAGGACAGGCTTTAGAACAATGTCCATAGCTCCTGGAATGTTGATGGGGCCCCACACAACCCAAAGGGGATGCGTAAAAATGCATAAGTGCCCGATTTTGTTATAAACGCGGTTTTATGTATGTCTTCGGGTCTCATAGCTATTTGATAGTAGCCAGACGTTAAGTCCAAAGTAGACATGTATCTTGTAGATTTGATCTTTCTAATAATTTCCTCTATAACCGGCAAAAGCTAAACTGGGAATTTAGTAATACTATTTAGTTTTCTGTAATCGATAGCAAACCTCCAAGCCCTTTTATCCGAAGGAGGAAACTCGTTCTTTTTCCTACATAGTACGACTGGACTCGCGTACTCACTATTTATGGGCGTTATTATTTTATTCTTTAACATCTCATGAATATGTTCTTCGATGATTACGTCTTTTTGTTTGTTATAGCGGTAAGGTTTAGTCCTACAAGGTTTTTCGGCATTTAATTGTATCTGATGCGTAACTATTTGGCAACTACCAGGCTTTTCTGAAAACAAGTTAGAAAAATTACTCACCACTTGCTGGATGGCTTGACTTTCATGGTCATTCAGATGGCTAAGGTCCACTTGCGGTTGTTCCACAGGTTCCACCACCCTCTGGTCCATCTCCAGCACCACGGAACTGTCTTGAAAATTCAGCTTGGCGCTCGCGGCCCTTAAAAAGTTCATACCTAAAATAAGAGGATTTTGCAGATTCTTAACTACAAAAATTAATACTTTGAGGCTTTCCTCTTTTACCTGTATGTTTAATGATAATTTCCCGATGCAGTGACATGTTTTTCCTTGCGCCGCTATAATTTCCGTATTTTTGGTTTTAAATAATCGTACCCTATAAAAATTCTTTTTGAAGAATGTTTCGCTCATAAAATTTGCTTCTGCTCCTGTATCGATGAGGGCTTCTACTGGTACATCGCCAACCAGGACTTGTATAATTGGTAGATGTGAGTTCTTTACGATGACCGTATTTAAATGTCTTTTTGAGGGTTTTTTTTAAAACTTCCGGGGTCTGGACCCTCCCTTTCACAGGCCCCTCTACTCGTTTAAAGCTTTCCTTTCAATTTGTGCCTTCTGGGTACGCGGATGTTTATTTTCGAATTTTCTTTTTGGGCCTTGACTTTCGAGGTTCGATGAGTTAGCTTGATAGCTCTTTCCCCCATAAGAGCGATTTGCATTTCTGGTTTCCTCATTTGAAGATTTCCTTCGGGTACTTTGAGAATACGTTGCCCCTCTAGCTTTTTCGGCTATTCTGCGATTTTGAAACTTCACCGCCAATTCGAAGAGCTCCTGCAATGTGCTTGGGTTTCTAATTTCGAAGTAGTCTTGAACAGCGGGTAACAATCTTGGTAAGGTTATTTCAATAATCTCCGCGTCGGGTTTCTTCCCATACAGCATATCCGTCAGCTTAATTTTTCGTAGAATAAAGCCCGTCAACTCTTCTATATCCCGTTGATAGAAACTATATAGTTCGGCTTCCAGCCGTGCGCGATCTTTCACTATGGGGAAGGCCTTTTCTAACTATTTTTTGAAATTTTCAAATGTATATGTCTGGCTTCCAAATTCCCCAAATAAAAATTTGCCTATATTCCTCCACCATAGCGCGGCCTGTCCTCTTAGTGCGGATGTGGCGATGGCAACTTTTTGTCTTTCAGGCACAGGGTAGAGCTGAAAGTGATTTTCTAGGCCTTCTAGAAATATCGCCACCGAATTTTTTCCCTCGAAATTGACGTTTGGCTTGATTGACGCTCTCAAAGTCTGGACCAGGTATCCAAATCCTTCCAATTGGCTTGCCATTTCTTGGTGTTGTCCAGCGGCTTCCATCCGATTTTCGGCCATTTCAGTTCGATAAGTGTTCGGGCGCCAATGTAGAGTAGCGCGCCTCCAACTTGCACGCAACAAAGAGGTGACTGTTGAAACTGGAAAAATGACAGAGTCTTGCTACGGGTTTAAGTCCCTTTTTATTCAACTTAAGAAGTTACAATTGCGTGCTCTTGACGCTCACAAACTACGCCGACTCGGCGGTAAAATAAAAATAAGAACCTGAAAAGAAAATAATAACAATACTCTAACTACGAGGCTCTCTAAAAGTAACTAACCTTACCGCGTTTTACAATACCGCTGCTAGTTCAGCAAACTTGGAATATCACGTTGAACGTTTAACAATTCTCCAAGGCAAGCACACAGGCCGAAACGCGGGGTTCTTCAATTTCTGGCTAACTACCTCCGCGCTCGTGAAGTAAGAACAGCACACCTCGAACTCGTTTATTTTCTATTTAACTCAGAATACTTCCGCTGATAATTTGAATCCTTGCGCGTTCTACTAAAATTTACATACTCTGGCATTGGCAGTTCCAGGGGAAAGTAAGGCTTGACAGGAAAGATAGTTTAAACTTAAAATAAATGTTAGTTAAAATAAATATAAACCCTACAATTTTCAGTCATGAAAGGTAATAAGTCTCCTATTAGAAACCGTATTAATGATGCCCACCTTGGGTCAGCGTTGAAAGTTATCACTGCAAACAATATTTCTCCCGAAATAGGAAAGATAATAGCAGAGAAGAGATGTCAAGTATCAGGACGTAAACATTAAATTTTTCTTGTTCTTTCCTATATAAATATATATATATATGTTTATTATTGTATTATTCGAAATAAATCTACGTTTCTATGAATATTGATTTTTTTTGCGGCCCGCCTAAAGTTAAACCTTGTTTGTTTGGCCCAAGTGTACCTGAGTTTGACATCCCTGATGTACAGTCTTGTGGTTATCGAATTATAACTCTAATATGAGACAATAATAGAATTAACAGAAATATGTTCGAAATGCTTTGTGGTGGTGCATTAAAATCCTCATTTATAAACCCTACCATGCATAATCTTCCTATATTTATAATATTTGATACAGTTCATTTATTGAAATCTATACGAAACAACTGGTTCAACCAGAAAGATTCAAACCAAACATTTTTATACCGTCATTTGAAAACTCAAATATTGTTTACAATTCCAGTGTTCTACATTTTAAAAAAATTGTATGAAATAGAAAAAAATGATAATATTAAAATGGCTCCAACTTTATCAAGAAAAGTTTTATTTCCGTCTTCTATAAAGAAGCAGAATGTAAGAACTGCTATTAAACTTTTTGATGAAAAGACTTTAGCTGCTCTGCAAATTGAATCGCAGAATAATAGAACTGGGTATAGAAAACTCCAACTTGCTTTATTTGCCGCGATTAACCTGCGAAATCGCAGGTTGTGTTCCGGCTATCGAACTTTGGTGCTTCTAGGAGCGCTGCAGGTAAGGAAATGCCGAACGTAGTTCTCGTGGAGACAGGATAGCAGATGCAGGGGGTGTGACCAATGTCACGTGATGAGCGATAAGACATCTGGTTGGCGATGAGGTATCCAGGCATCGTAGCGCTGTAAATCTGAAGGTTTACAATAGTTATACATAAAATAGTACTAAATCAGTTCATAAAAGGTGTGTGTTGCAGTCATAAATGCAGAAAATAAAATACGATTCCAAAAAGTAAAATAGTATATACAGGAAAAATATAAGTAATATCTTGTGGGCGTGGCTGTGTGTGTTACATGATCATCCGGCTAAGATTTCTAAACATCATTATTTACAAGTCAAATAAGTTTTTCAGAGTACTACATACTTAAAAACACAAATTATGTTGGAAAATCCTGGTTTCCACTGAGTAGAAAAGCGGCATATGGACGGAGGTGCCTGTCCTCGTGTAAAATTTCATAGTGAAATAGGTTGAAAATGTCCATATGTTGGCACTCCTTAGCGGCGTCATAAAATGCCGTGTTAGTTCTTCTTAAATATTCCACTATTGTATCCATTTTTAAATCTTCATGGAGACGTTTGTTCTTCACATACGGGTGTGCATTTGTGATAATTCTTAAAAATTGGTTTTGCACAACTTGTAATTTTTGGATTTCACCCTTCGTAACGGTAGTCCATGCTGGCGAAGCGTACGTCATGATGGGTCGGATTGTGGCTAGATAAATAAGTCGTTTCTTGTCCAACGAAAGTTTTGAATATTTCCCTATCATAGGATATAAACATTTCATGACTTTAATCGCTTTATCCCTGATTTGTTGGATGTGATGCTGCCATGTGAGCTTGTCGTTGATGGTGATGCCCAGATATTTGGCTTGTTTCACGATAGGCACAGCCTCGTTAAAAAGATAAACACTTTGCCTGATCGGAACATTTTTCTTCCTTTTCCTTATGAGTAGGAGCTGCGATTTTTGAGTGTTAATTCGTATCTTCCAATATCCACACCATTGTTCTATGGAGGGAATAGTGTCTTGGAGTTTCCGAATAGCATGATTGATGTTAGCAGACTTCACTGCCAGGGCAGTGTCGTCTGCATAACAGGCTAGCATAGAATTATGATTTAAATGCAATCTCGGAAAGTCTGAAACGTAGAATAGATAGAGTATAGGGCCAGTCACAGAACCCTGTGGAACACCGCTAGTCATTATTTTAGTGCTGGATAATTCATTTTTTACCGAGACTCTGAATGTCCGATCCCTGATAAAAGAATGGATTAGCAGAATGAGTTCTCTGTCCAGTTGAAGGTCAATTAATTTAGCAATTAAGCCCTCATGCCAGACGCGGTCGAATGCTTTCGCCACGTCTAGCATGAGTATAGCAACATTAAGTTTGCAGTGCAGAGCTGCACCAGCGAATTCGGTTATTCGGACAAGTTGCTTCGTTGTTGAGAGGTGAGCACGGAACCCAAATTGTTCCGGCGGAAGATGCTGAAAATATGGTTTCAGTCTATTCAGGATAATTCTCTCAAAAATTTTGCCTAAGCCCGGCAGTAGACTAATAGGACGATATCCGTCTGGTCGGGTGTGATCTTTAGCCGGTTTAGGTAGTAAAATAATTTTAGCAATTTTCCAAGGTGTTGGAAAGTAAGAAAGAGCAAAACAAGCATTAAAAATACTTGTCAGGCTGCAGATGATGTTAGGCGGCAAATTTTTAATTGCTGTATTGCTGATTTCATCAATTCCTGGAGATTTCTTTTGTCTCAGGTGTTTGATAATATTAGTCGTTTCAGTAGGAGTAGCATATTTAATCGGAAGTCTGACTGAAGGGGCGTTGAGCCAATCCCTCACTCGTAGGAGGGTCTTTAATTCGAAATCAGAGTCATTTGGCCAATCATTTGGCGAGAACTGTTCTTGGAGGTGTGCTGCGAAGATTTCTGCCTTTTCCTGATTGGAGATGGCAATATTACCTCTGTCATAGAGGGGTCGATTACTTGTGAAGGAAGTTTTAAAATTTTTGATTAAAGACCAGAATGTACCTTCTCTAGAATCCAGATTTAACATTTTATCATCCCATAGTTCTTCTTTGAAGGTTTTAATGGCCTTCTGAATTTGCTTATTTTTACGATTTATTTCACGTTTAAGTGCCGGGTCCCACGTTAAATGATAACATTTCCTGAGTCTATTTCGCTCTCTCATAAGCTGTCGTATATTAAGGGGAGTAGTATTACACCGATGGACTTTGGATAGAATTTTACTCTCTTTAGTGGCGATGGTGATTTTACTCTCTTTAGTGGCTATGCTGGCGATGGTGGCGATCGCCTCGATGGTGGCGATCGCCTCGATGGTGGCGATGGTGGTTTTACTCTCTTTAGTGGCTATGGTGGCGATGGTGGCTATGGAGTCGATGGTGTGTAAGGAAACTTGATGTTGTCGGAGTTGAGTTAAAATATGTAATAATTTCAGATTATTATGATTTTGAAATGTTTAGTCATGTCATATATTTTTTTTCTGTGATTCCTACTTTTATGAAACGAAAGATATGCTTTTTATGATGGGAGAAGTAAAAAAAAATTTTTTTTAAGTATGTAAAACGGTTGTATTGTTAGTACATATGAGTTTTGAACGGAAACAAACATCAGGGTGTGTGAGGATGTCGAAAGTGTGTTAGGAATCGGAGGATATGTGGATGTGTGTTGGGGAGTTGTTGTCGGAGATGAGTTAAAATATGTAATAATTTTCAGATTATTATGATTTTGAAATGTTTAGTCATGTCATATATATTTTTTTCTGTGATTCCTACTTTTCTGAAACGAAAGATATGCTTTTATGATGTTTTGGTGTATATACATTGTTTTAATTCGGTATCGAGTTGACACGTTTATATATATAATGATGAGACGCTATGTGATAATAATTATTCGCTTCCCTTGGAAAAAGGAAGGAGGAAAAATCCATTTTAGAACTAGAGGAAAAAAATGAGAACACACGTTCGAACGAATTTAGATTACAAAATGTTTTTTTGTTAAAAGGATGACAACTAAATTGGTGTGGTTCTTTATTAAGTCTATATGAGTATAATGACAGAATGATATATGGTATTTTTTTACTTTCGGAAAAGAACAGAAAACGTTTTTAAAAGGAGGAAGGAAAAAGATTTAAAAAAGAATGAGAAAAAAAAACTCGAGAGAATTTAGATTACAGGAAGGAACAGTTCTTAATTTGTGATTGACATATGACATGATTTATTTTTCTTATGGAAAAAGAGTAAAAAAAAAAACTTTAAAAATAATAAAAAAGGAGGACGCACGTTTTTTTTTCCTAGAGAAATTAAAGATTGCAGGGGAGCGCACACGTTATCAAAACAGATGAGTATTCCGAGGACGGGAACATAAAAAGATGTGGAAACGAGGGTTGTTTTTTTTCCCTTCTTCCTTCTTTGAATGTGCCATCGAAGCTGCATAGAGGAAACGCGAATGGAGGTCGCAAAGAGGAAGAGGGGAAACCTCAAGTATGGAAAACGAAGGCAGTTAGTTTTAGCGCGGAGGTCAATCTATTGGGTCGAATGCGAAAAAAAAAATGTGGGTCACTGAATAAAGTTTAGCAACTCCTTTTTCTTGGTAATAGAAATAATATTGAGGGGAGAAAAAAGTAAGCATATAAATGTACTGGAGAGGCGATGAGGGAAATTAGGACACGAATAGCGTATTTAAAGAGAAAAACTCGCAACGAAAAACATATTCCTCCACTCGTTTGATTTGCAGTTCCTGACAGAATGGAAAGTTCAGCTTCGACGAGCAATGGTAAGACATTTTTTATTTTATGCTTTGCGCTATGTTTTTCAAAAAAACTATTTTTTTTCTGCTCCCTAGAATTTCGTTCATAGTATGTGTAGTTTTAAATTATTTTTTTAGACTGCAAAGTGAAAAGACACATTAACTTGCTTGACGACGAAGATGTGGAATTGAATAATCCCCATCGTAAAAAAGCAAAGAGCTTCGATTTAGATTTAGCAAGCGAAGAGAAAAAAACCCTCTTCCCATCGTACTCAATACATCTTGGTCGTAATCTTGTCATGGAACTCAAGGAGTTCCGTGGATCTCATTACATCGGCTTATCCAGACAGACCTCCAATAACGACATCAAAAATCGGTTTAACATCCCCCTTGAAATGTTGGATACCTTGAAACAGGCCTGCGAGCACATGATCAATCACATTAAACGCAATCGAGTGGTTTAAAAAAAACGCTTGTTTTTTTAAATTTAATTGTATTATTTTTATTTTTTTTTTTTTCATTTTTCTTTTTTGAAATCAGTGTGTTATTATGTATAAATGAATGTGTTATATATTTAACATTGACTACATTTTTTTAATTGTGTAGCATTTGTAAAGTACGTTTTGTTTAAAATTATTCAAAAAAATGAATATATCAATTTGAAGTAATTTAAGAAAATCATATGAGGTTGTTTTGTTCAGCACAACCTTTTTTTTTTGTAACAATCCAAAATAATAGTTTCTAAAATCAGTATGCTAAATTTTAATGTGCACAGAAATGCCCGTCGCGGCTTTGTGCGTTCGTATAGAGCTATTTGCAACAATTACAGTGATCCTCATCTACTATATCAGGACAGTCGACAAATAATTTTTTCATTATTAAGTAGTAGTAATATTCTTAGGTTAAGAATACTTATATGCTTAAGCATATTATTTAAGAAAGGCGATGGAGACAAAGAAACAGAAAAAAGTTTCTATTTTTGCTCCAAATGTGAACGAATCCTAACACGAGGACAGATATTGATAGCGATTGACAATGCATTTCGAAAAATATCTCTAGGCATTGATAACTTTATTAGAAACGGTAGTGGATGGACAATAAAGCGTCTGAACTATATCGACATTCAAGTAGGCAATTTAAGAGAAATAAGAGGTGGATGTAAACACATAGAATTGCCAGCAAAAATTAGAAACAAAAAAGCGGTTTTAAACATTAATTGTTATGATAATAAATGCTTTTTGTATTCTGTTATCGCAAAACTATATCCAAGGAAACAGAATAAAAACACGTTAAATTATTATAAAAAATATTTGAGATGTCTTAAAATTAGCGGGATAAAATTTCCGATTTCCTTAAGTGGAATTCAAAAATTTGAAAAGTTAAATGATTTAAAAATTAATGTATTTGCGTTTGAAGAAAATGAAATCTTTCCTTTAAGTATAAGCAAACAAAAAAATATCGACTTAATGAAAGAAATTGATTTACTTTTTTTTGAAAATCATTTTTTTTAATCACAAACTTAAATAGATTATTAAATGTTCGTAAAGGTATTCATCACTATTGTAAAAACTGTTTGTTAGGGTTTCAGCGAAAATGCAGTTTAGAAACCCACATAAAATTGTGCGAAGGCAAAAAACCTCAGAAAGTAAGCATCCCTCAAAATTTAGTAGTTAAATTCACTGACTTGTCTAAACAATTATATCATCCTTTTTGCATTTTTGCGGATTTCGAGTCTCTCACTAGAAAAGTTTCTTCAGCTTTTCCGTCTGAGTTTCAGAGTTTTTCAGTAGCAGTAGAACACCACGAACCTATCAGCTATGCAATTCTTGTCACAAACATTAACGATGAAATAATATTTACGGAATACTATTCCGGAAATAATGTCATTAATAACTTTCTAAAAACTTTGAAATACCTATCACATAAATTGTTACAGAAAATGAAAAGGATTCTACCGATGGTGGAAAGCTCTGAAACTTATGACAGAAACTGTTGTCACATATGTCAAAAGCAATTTTTACCAAACGAGATACGCGTTCGAGATCACTGCCACTGGAGCGATGGACATATACGCGGATTAGCACACCAGACATGCAATCTAAATTATAGATGTACATATTTTATTCCAGTGGTAATACATAATGCGCGTAATTACGATTCCCATTTAATTTTACGAAATATGCCGAAAGATGTTTTCAAATGCATTAATATCACACCAGTAAATTTGGAAAAATTTACAATGTTTACTCTAGACGAAATCAAATTTTTGGATTCTTATCAATTTTTAGACGCTTCGCTAGATACATTAGTTGAGAACTTAAAAAAGTCCGAACACCAATTCGAGATTTTTAATAGTTTTTTCAAAGATGAAACAAACAGATTTTTACTGCTGAGGAAAGGAGTATTCCCATACAGTTATCTGGATTCAGAAGCGGTTTTAAAGGAAACCTGCTTACCAGATAAAAGTGCTTTTTTTAATATTTTAACAAATAACCATATGATGATGAATATGAACATGCACAACTCGTGTACAAAACATTTCACTGTGAAACAATAGGAGATTATTTAGAGCTTTATCAAAATGTTGATACTGTTCTACTAGCCGAAATATTTTCGGCCTTTCGCCGAATGTCCATGACGTACTATAATTTGGATCCCTTCCATTTCGTGACAGGAGCGGATCTCACATGGAATGCGGGATTGAAATATACAAAAGTAGAATTACAGCTATTCAGCAATGCCAACGATTACATGTGGATAGAATCACAAATGCGTGGGGGGATTTGTTTATTAGGCAAGCGACATGTAGTGGCTAATAATCCGTATACTTCAGATTATGACCCATACAAACCCCATAATTATATTTTAGCACTTGATGCTAACAATTTGTATGGATATGTCATGAGTCAGTCGCTACCATATGGACATTTCACATGGTTGACGACTGACGAAGTACGACATTTCGATATTTTGAACATCGATCCTAATTCAAGCGTTGGATATATTTTAGAGGTAGATCTCCTATATCCACCTGAATTGCATGATATCCACAATGATTTTCCGTTGGCCCCAGAACATTTAACAATAACATATGACATGTTGTCTCCATATGCGAAAAAGATGTGCGACAAATTAAACATGAAAAGTGTTTTACCCTGCAAAAAATTGACACCAAATTTTTTCGAAAAGAAAAATTATATATGTCATTATTTAAACTTAAAATTTTATCTTGAACAAGGACTTGTTCTACAAAAGATACATAAGATTTTGGCTTTTTCCCAATGCAAATGGTTAGAAAGCTATATAGCTTTTAATAACGATAAAAGAACGGCATCCGAAAATGATTTTGAAAAATCTTTCTTTAAAAAAATGAATAATAGTTTTTATGGCAAAACATGTCAAAACGTAAGAAAGCGTGTTAATGTTAAAGCGGCCTTAAATGAAATTCAGAGCAAAAAATACTTGCAAAGTCCCTTACTGGATTATTTTGAAGTGATAAATGAAAATTTATCATTATATAAAATGAAAAAACAAAATTTGTGTTTAGATAAACCAATTTATGTGGGTTTCACTGTGTTAGAATTGTCGAAATTGCATATGTATAATTTATATTATAAGTATTTTAAGAGCGTGTACAATGATAAATGCGAATTGATTTATACTGATACTGACTCATTATATATGAATATTGAAACTCACGATATTTTTAATGACATGAAAAAGTATTTCAATGAAATTTTAGATTGTAGTAATTTCGAAAAACATCATTTAATGTACAGTATAAATAATAAAGGCAAATTAGGGTTTTTGAAAAATGAAAACAATTTACCCATCAAAGAATTTGTGGGGTTAAAGTGCAAAATGTATGCATTCTCTTTCGGAAATACATGTAAAAAAAAGTTAAAAGGAATTAAAAAAGCTAGTGTCGCAGATCTGACCACTGAGTCATATAAAAAGATTTTGTATGATGAAACATTAATGAGACAGTATCAATATACAATTACTTCCAAAAAGCATGATATATGCACTGTTCTTCAAAACAAAGTAGGATTGTCGCCATTTTACGACAAGAAGTTCTTAAAAGCAGACGGCATAAATGCCAATTGCTATGGTCATCATAAAAATCTGCTTTTAGAAGATGAATGTATAGAAAACACATTTTAATATGTAATTATTTTTATATAAACAACAGTCATTTCAAGAAAATTGAAAAAACTGTTTCATGTATTTTTTTTTTCCTCTACTTAGAATATAAAAAACAACGAAATGTTGTTCCACGTCGATTATTCGACCCCAAATTTCTTACATCATGTAAAAGAAAGAATCTCACTACGAAAGAACTAATCAATATATTTGCCAATGGATTTTATCCACTCCAGTGAAAAACAGGCTACACACAATATGTTTTTTTAATAGTTTTTTTGTATGTATATTTTTGAATGCTATGTTTTTTCATGTTATTTTATGACATGAAATTATATATTATATTATGATAAAAAACAACGAAATGTTGTTCCACGTCGATTATTCGACCCCGAATTTCTTACATCATGTAAAAGAAAGAATCTCACTACGAAAGAACTAATCAATATATTTGCCAATGGATTTTATACACTCCAGTGAAAAACAGGCTACACACAATATGTTTTTTTTAATAATTTTTTTGTATGTATATTTTTGAATGCTATGTTTTTTCATGTTATTTTATGTTATTCATATTCTGTTATTATGTATTTTGATTTGTATAGTTACTTTTTTCATGTAAACTAGTTTTTACGATTAAAAAAAAATAAATAAATAAAAATAAAAAAAAAAATGGCAAGCCCCTCAAGGGCTTGCATATTCACGATGAAGAGCAATCTGTCGAAATATATATCAGATGCTTTTTAACGTGAGTATGCCAGACAGAGGGAAAAAGATATGGTATGAAACTTATAGTATAATTTGTATATTTTTAAAAAATATCTAGTCTGTGTGATTATAAAATAAGAATGAGTAAAAAAACATGTTTTGTTAAATATACTTTTTTTTTTATTGCAGAAAAAAAAGAGATTACATAGTTTTTTTTAACATAATAATTGTTTACAAATGAAGTTCCCGAATAACTTCGTCGTCGGGAAGGATGATGAAGTATCCAATCTTCTTTTTAGTGCAAGGAACTGTATCTGGAACATCTTCACCGCCGCGTATATTTTGTTTCCCCATAATCACACAGTCAAATAAATTGTTAAACAAATTTAGTGATGAGTCATGCAATAACATTTTATCGCAGGAGAGTTGTAGTAGTAAATATCCATATTCATTTGCTTTCGAATGAGCATGAATGTGATTCATCACTTCCGAATTGTTCAAAATTTTAAAATAGCATCGTTTTCCAATCATTTCATTTTCAATTGAATTCCTGATACAGCTAGTAATATCTTTAAATAAAACATTATGCACATAATAATATTCTGTGCCATTGGAATCAAACAACAGATATCCGTAACGTTCCATGTTTCATCGATGAACTAATGTTTGATGGCTTTGCTCATATATATAAGCGCAGTACAACGTTGATTTCCCCAATGAAATGTGTGGTGGCAACATCTATTCAGTTTAAAATTTTTCTTCACGAATAGTTTGATAAATTTTTCATTTCTTCTTGTATTTCTTTTGTTAAGATCCTTTAATGTCAAATTTCTTGAATACTGATATAAAAAATAAAGCGTAAAGTAACCGCACGAGGAAGAAAAATTATTCTGAAAGCAAAACTTGTTATAAAATACTTTTTGAGAATTTTGATTCAAAAATCGCAGGATGTTTTTATTTGATGGAGGTAATCCATAGCTGTCGAAATAATACGCTTCATCGTATCTAAAATAAATAGCAACCCAGTGACTGCCCGGTAGATTTTGAGGATCTAAATTCACTATAAAGCTTCTAAATTGATTTTTTACTTTAGGTAAAATATCCGATGCATATACTCCGCCAAAATGTTCCTTGATTTTTAAATCACTACAAGCTAATATACACAAACTTATCGTATTCATTTCTCCTTTCGCCACAAGATAATTTTTTTTTTTTTAGTAATCCGTAAATACACTTCGAGATTTGTCAATCTCTATGACATTACGATATTCTGCAAATGCCAATAAAGTGACTGTCTCTGGTAAACTATGGGAAAACTTTATATCTATTCCGATATTTCCATTTTTATTCACGCTTGTATGTGATTCACTTGCTGCATAATCAGGAGTCAAATCAAAAACATAAAGCGTATATCCATTTTTATATTCCTCATAATTAATGTTAATATTCTGAAAATTATGGTAACGGTTTAAATCAGTAAAAAGATTCATATAACATCTTGCATAACAATCCTGTTGAAAATCAGGTTGGAGAGGCTTAGAAGGAATCATTTGACTCCCATTTAATATACAGAGATAATTTAAATTATAATGAGAAAATTGAAAAGGATTTTTTGAAACATTCCCGTTATATGCTTCATTTGATAAAAAACCTAAAATGATGCGCGTTGGTAGCTGCCCAATAAATGCATTCGCTATTGTTGTCGATTGTAGTCCATATGATAGAGCAAAGGTCTTAACTTCTATTCGACGTATTGGCATTTTAATCACGCCACTTTCTAACGCTTTTTCATGCGCCAGAAAAACGGAAGGTGAGACGTTTACCTTACGAACGTATAATTTTGCAGAATGAATCACAGTTTTAAATTCGTCGTCTTTGGACATCAAAGAAAAAATGTCTTTGTTTTGTTCTAATTTGATGCACACATTAACACCATTAATCAGTAGCTTCGGTTGAGTAGCTAAATCAAAATGAATAGGTCCTATTAAATCCATTAAATTGCTTTTAGCACAAATTTCGTGTCGCTTCTTGTATCCTGAGTTGGTTGAATTTTTGCCAAATACATTATGTTGTGATGCCGTATCTTTATAAAACAATGAGGATGTTAACATATTCTCTTGGCTAGATTTAGAAGAAAATAAAAGACTTTCGAGGATTGAACGATATGCGTAATTTCCCTGTGAAGAAATTTGTCTATCATTGAGGTAAACACTGCACTCGGAAAACATAGTGTTTAGGAAATAATTGATCGGAGCAACATCATCTGTTTCCGTTAAATCGTGTCCGTTTTTTTTCACAATCTTTGCCTGTATATGTATAAGAGTATGTGCCAAATCTAGATAATGCTCTCCATTTCCACTTATATAAAACTCTATCGGAGTTTTATCATTCAGCGAGGCCACAGGATGAATTTCTAAAAATGAGGATTCTTCAATGGCAAGTTGTGTTGGTGAAGATGTAAAAAGATCCAGTTCACTTTTTAAGCAAATGGATTCCATCGTGAAAAATATCTTTATGCTGTGTTTTTCGACGTTTTGTTTTAGTAGACTGAGTAGATTTTTTGTTTCGCTTTCTTTTTATACCCTTTCCATGTTGTAATTTGTTAAAAATATCATCTTTTATTTTTTTTGTTGTCTCACGTAATCTAGAGCGCGCCGAGTCTTTTAGAGAAGCACCAGATGCGACGTCTGAAAGGACATTTTTTCCAGTTTGTAGCAAATGCCTGCCTAAATAGCGTGAAGCTTTTAATGCCAATGGAGTAATATATCGCCTCAAATCTCCAAAAATTCCATAACCTCGTTGATGTGCTATACCTTGAAAGTAGGGACCTCCTCCACCAACCTGGGAACAGTAATAAAATTCGCACTCTTTTGCGCTCAAATGCATGTTGTTTCGTTTCGGAAACAAAGAATGACAAAATTGTGCTCAAACTATTTAAATTATAGAGTGTTTCGTTTTTTAAAGGACAACACTACAAACGTTTTTCCACCAGTAAATATTATATTATTACCACTACTTGTTTTTAATTCAATTTCAATTGTGTCAACAAAATTCTTTCTGATCGGGAAATAAAGCGGTTTATGATAGTGTTTTACTACTTGTTCTTCCTTTTCATTCATACATGGTATAACTCGAAGAAGAGGTGAGTAAGAATCTCCAACATGATGTGGATGTATTAAATCTGTGTAAACAAATATTTCAGTTATTCCAGCATCCAACTCTAGTGGATAATTACTGATATAATTTCCAGCCTTAAAATGCAAGACATTAAATCCTAACATGTCTGCCAGACCTTTTCCGAAATTTACTTCATGTTCGGAAGGAACGTTTAAAGCAACCTTTTGGTTCGGTAGCTGTTGCAATCGAATGTATTTAAATTCTTCGAATAATTTTAATGCATTTTTATACATTCCCACATTCACTGATAGATGTTCAGTTTGCATTTCTGTCCTTTTTGTTTGATGATATTCTTTTATAATTAACTCCATTTGTTCTCTCTCTGCTATTAAAATCAACGGGTTGCAAGCGAATCGTTGAGTTCCTTTTATGACTGTATCATGATTCAAATTTAGGTTTTGCATTAGTGAATTAGCGTTGCTTTTTTTCAATATCAATTCGACATAATCTGAAAGTTTAATTTCCACTTCTTTTTTATTGGTTCATATGAAAACTTAACATAATTCTGAAGCCCCAATAATTCAATATTTTCATTTATGATGCTGTAAGCGTCTTTTTCATTATTTACACCACGCTTGATAGGTGTTGCTGGTATTATATGCGAAATTATATTTTTAGGATTTTTATTTATGATTGTAAATGTTTGTTGCATTTGTCTCTGAACTGTTGGTCTAAACCTGAAAGTCTGATTCTTTTTTATAATTATATCTTTAAGCGGCAAATTCAACATATAAAGTATTATGGGAGCTTGTTTTGTTGTAATATGGACTTCAAATCCTTCTTTGACTTCGATTGTAATCCGATTTTTTCTGTCTCCATCGGAAGCAAATCTTACATTCGAGTTCACACTATGTGTCTTTTCAGTTTCTCCATTCACTTTTAACAAAAAATTATCAAGACTATCTTTTGATTCACACATTAAAGATATGTCATATTGTATATTTTCCATTACTATGCTTTCCTCTTTTCTAAAAGAAACAGAATATTTGTTGTTATGATCACCAATGTTAAACCAATTTCGCGGAATGAATATCTCAGAAAGTCCTACAACATAATTATTATCATTAAAAATAAGAGGTTTGCAGAGTTTGGTACGATATGAAGATTGAGTGTTTTGTGGGAAATATTTTATGCTGGAATTGCTTGGTAAGGTAACATAAAAATCAGTTACTGCTTCATCCATGATGCTTTTACCCAAGAATTAAAACGATGATCAAATCCTTTCCACTTCACATAGAATTCTTTGTTTTCTCCTGTTCCTTTCGTTTTTAGAATCTTTTCTATTCGCCAAAAATCACTTGATCGCTTGTTCACTTTCTGAAGCTCTTCCTCATAGAACCTTCCTTTTAAAATTTCTTCTTTCAAATCTTTCAACACATATGTAGGAAGATTCGAAGGATATCGCTTAACTATGGTAAATATTTCATCAGTCCAATTAGGTAAATATCTACGACGAAATGTCTTCTTTGCTTTCGAAATTCTCACTTGATCACCAATATTGAACTTATATTCTGACTCTATTTGAAAATTGTATAATTTTTTAAAAATTTCAGGTTCCAGTTCAGACGTGACTGCAGCAGGAGCAAAGCCGGTACTGCGGTGCACACTTTCATTATAACTTTTTAAAACAGATTTTAAGATGTCTAAATATTTATAGGAATTTCGATGTGTAAATATGCGATATAATTTAGATTTTAGAGTACGATTAAATCTTTCTACAACACTAGCTTTATGCTCACTATATGAGGAATAATGGTGTATCTTATTCTTTTTGGGTAGTGCTTGTACTTTTTTATTATAGAATTCTTTCCCTTCGTCAGTTTGCAAGTTTACTATTGTCTTTAATTGCTTAAATAATTTTTTAAAAGCTTCAACGAGTGCATCAGCATGTTTAGATTTTATTGGTATCGCATAGCCATATTTTGAGAAAACATCTATCGCAGTTAAAAGATATTTTACACCTTTATTGTATCTAGATACTTTTGACATGTCGACTAAATCACATTGGATCAGTTCACCAATTCCAAAAGATAAAACTTTTCTTCTCTTAAACTTGTATCTTATCGGTTTATGGAGTGTATAAGTGTCTTGTGTCATTAACCATTCTTTAGTCTTTTTTATGGGAATGCCACTCGTTTTTGAAAGACGTAATACACCCCCAAATGCTGCTGGATTATTTACATCATAATATATTTTTTCTAGAATTCTAGCCACTTGTCCGTTTTTAGATCGTGAGCTTTCCATGTTCTTGAATAGGGTCCAACAAGCGAAGGATGACTTCGAGTCTTCTTTCCTTTTAATATTCTACTTTCCGATTCTTGTAAAATTTCTTCACTTCTGCTTTTCTCTCGTGTTAGTTCGCTTTTTGTTTCGCGCAACTTCGATACTAATTTCTTATTTCCTATCCAAGACAGAGGAATATTTATTTCTTTAATAGCTTTTAAAAATTCACTAAAATGATCGGGTTCAATTTGAGATTTTGTATTTCGAAACATGTAGGAGAAGAAATCGGCTACTCTGCTGCCTCTGACAGGAATACCATCATGGGTGAATTCTCCCTTTTCATTCCAGTAATATTGTCTTGTTTTAAGTTTTTCAACAATCAGCGGTACATATTTGGAATACTGATGAGGTGATGAAACCACAATATCTCTCACCTTGGGATCGTTGTCGTAATCCTCTTTCAAATGTCTCTTTTTGTCTTCTTCTCATCATCTAGTAGTTGTTCATTAGTAATGCTTACCCGCACTGGATCTGCGGGCGTATGAATAGTTTTTTGATAGCGAGTGATAAGTTGACTTAATAATTTTACTTTCATATCATCTGGTAATTTGTTTCTCTCTAACAAAGTTTCAATATCGTCCTCAATGCGAATTTCTGGTTTGTGCAAATGATACGATGAAACCAACTCTTCAGGAATAAGTGCTACCTTTCTCGCCATGATATCCTTTTTCTTTTTTTTAAACTGTAATAATGTATATCATGAATTTTTTTTTTTTGCTTATAGTGTTTGTTCAATATGTTAATAATTTTTCTTTATATTCTTTTACCAATAGCACTCCCAGCAATACCAGCTAAAGCAGAAATGATAGCAGGAGCTATCAGCGGCAAAAAACCACCAGTCTGATTTATTAAAAGTCTTTTTTTACTTTGAATCGAAGACGTTCGTTTGGCCAATCTTCTCACGATATTTTTATATTTTTGAAGTTTTTTTACGTTTACGGGAAGATGTCCAGCTAAAATGTTTAAACAAATTTCACACAAAGAAGCGATTTGTGCGTTATTTGCAGTTCTCAGTAAGGCTCGTTTTTGATTAGGAGATTATTTGGCTAACACTTGTAGAAAATGATAGTTCTTTTTCAAATTCTTTTTCATTTTGGACGGTAAATCCAAAAAACTCCTTCATTAGTAGGAAATAAATTCCCTCGCAGACGATACTCTTCCTCCGTCTCGGGATGTAAATCAATAACTAAATATTTATATGGTTCAGCAGTAGCTTTTATATACGCATCCAATAAAAATTGTGAATTACGTGGATATATTTGTCTTCCTAGACAATTAATTTGACTCATATCTCTTGCATTTTTAAATAAAATAATGTAATGAGAATTAAGACTAATGTCTCTCATAACTTTTAAACGAGGCAATAAATTTTGTAGTATTAGTATTACACTGATATTGCAATGATGAGATGCGGCTGTGAATAAATCTGCAATTTTTTCATTTAATCGATGCATTAAATCATCTATGATTATCAAATCTCCATTTTCATATACTTCTGGCAACCCGTGTATAAATTGAATATTTGGTTCTTCTAGAAACCATGGTGCACTATATGAATAACACCACTTAATGTTTTGTTTCGGAATATCGAAGATAATATTTTTTATCATTTGTCGAACTAGTGATGTTTTTCCAGATTGACTCGGACCAACAATCAAACACGAACTTGGATGTTTTAACTTTAACATCTTCTCAACAGTGTTTTTTTATAAGTTTTATTTTTAATAAATTGTTTTAATATCGTTTAACAACAACGGAAGGTAATGTATCTCATCTCCGTATAATGTTCTTCGAATAAATAAATTTTTTGTTGTTATATCTGTGTTTTTATCGCTGTGGATTTCTCTCTTTTAAAAAAAAATGTTTCAGATCCTCATTCCTTATTGACTATTTGATTGTATATGGTTTTTCGAATTTTTTAGGAAAAAAAAAATAAACATACAATTTAAAAAAAAAATGTTACTGTAGAATGAAAAGTGTGCTTTTTCAAAATAAATAAAGATAGAAGAAAGTAAAGAGAAACAACACAAGAGTTTTTGCAATTTATCCATATCTTTTTTATTATTTTTTCTTTAGATTACATGTTTACATTGATAACAAACTTTCTTAAATTCATTTTGGTTTAACTGTACTCCAATAATTTCGGGTTTCAAATAATCAGTTTCATTTCTCCAAAAGTAACGTAAATCATATATCCTTTTTCCATCCTTAATACAAATATGTAGAAATATTCTTCTCCCAACATGTTCAGAATATATGCAAGATGTTTTGTTCAAATCTACTTTTGGTTCCTCTTCTCTCTGTCTTTCCACACAGTTTAAACATATGTATATTAGAATTTCTATGATACAAACACTGAGACAAATTAAGATTATTTTTTTTTTCGATCTTGTAACGTCCACTTCATTTTTATAGTCTTTCTATTACGACAGCAACAACTCAAATGAATCTTCTCCAAACATTTCATGAAAATTATATTAAAAAAACACAAGAAAAATCATTTTTTTCCCTTACAATTTCTTGCAAATATGTGCTAAATATTTTAAAACCAATCGCTTGTATAACGTATTTATTACATTTTCAGAAAAGTGTTTGTTTAGTATTACATCGCATTCAGATATTTTATGCGTATTTCTTGAGATAAACTCTTCTGATATTTCTTGATGAATTAGTACTTGATTCCAACATCGACATGATCCGAAACGCATTTGCTCATTTTTTAATATATTTCTATGATATGTACAAAATAAAAAAAAATATTATTCAATATGCATCAGTCAAATTTTGTTTTCCCTTTCCCATTTTTTAAACATCAAAATAAATGTTTCTTTTGCAGAGCGAATACGGAAAGATTTCATGAAGATGGAAAAGGAAAAAAGCGATATTTTGTTTTCCCAACGAATGTCTACAATTAATATGCGTTTCTTTTCGTGTCAGTACACACATAAATTTGATATTTGAAATAGTTTATGTGCGTACTGGCACGCCAAGCAATGCACACATCAACACTCCATCCAAGACGAAGATATTTCCATATCGAAAAAATCTTAAAATATTCAGAGAAGAAGAAGAAGAATATTCACAGTTAATATGCGTTTCTTTTCGTGTCAGTACACCCATAAATTTGATATTTGAAATAGTTTATGTGCGTACTGGCACGCCAAGCAATGCACACATCAACACTCCATCCAAGACGAAGATATCTCCATATCGAAAAAATCTCAAAATATTCAGAGAAGAAGAAGAAGAATATTCACAGTTAATATGCGTTTCTTTTCGTGTCAGTATGCACATAAATTTGATATTTGAAATAGTTTATGTGCATATTGGCACGCCAAGCAATGAACATATCAACAATTTGTCCAAAACATTCCCAAGAATCGAAAATATAAGTATGTCTTATTATGCCAATATGCTCACAAAAAAGCTGTAAACAATGTATATACACCAAAACATCATAAAAAGCATATCTTTCGTTTCATAAAAGTAGGAATCACAGAAAAAAAATATATGACATGACTAAACATTTCAAAATCATAATAATCTGAAATTATTACATATTTTAACTCAACTCCGACAACATCAAGTTTCCTTACACACCATCGACTCCATAGCCACCATCGCCACCATAGCCACTAAAGAGAGTAAAACCACCATCGCCACCATCGACTCCATCGCCACCATAGCCACTAAAGAGAGTAAAACCACCATCGCCACCATCGAGGCGATCGCCACCATCGCCAGCATAGCCACTAAAGAGAGTAAAATCACCATCGCCACTAAAGAGAGTAAAATTCTATCCAAAGTCCATCGATGTAATACTACTAAGGGGCAGTCTGAAAGCCTTATCACGATTAGTAATTTCAGTACTGGCTTCCTTAATTGCACCTTGAATGCTTTCACTTAAGGCATTAATTACGGTGTTTATGCCTTTTTTGGTATTGAGATTTTGCAGTCGAGGAGGTGAATTTTTCATGATATTGCTGAAGAGATTCCAATTCGTAATTCGCTTAGTAGAGAACTCAGAAGTTTTTGTCACTCCTAATGTTGCGATTACGGGGAGGTGGTCAGAGGATAATTCATGAAATACTTCCATTGCAACGGGGATAGTCGTTGTAGTGACTGCAATGTCAAGTATATCAGAAAATTCAATTCTATTATGAAGCCGCGTGTATTCTGGTGGGGCATGTAGCGCCACCGGATGCTGTAAAATATATTCATGGAGAATTTTACCATTTAGGTTTGTTCGACGACAGTTCCAGTCTATATGCTTAGCATTAAAGTCCCCGGCAGCAAGGGTAGGTATGTCATCCGGTAGAATGCTATTTAGAAAATTATCACATAGTCTACTCGTTGGAGGGTTATACACAGCACAAAAATTGATGTTATTAAACACAGGAAGAGTGACACACACAGTAGTTTGCTCACAATTAAAATTTCTTGAATCAGATATAAGACAAGATGCATAATTACGTTTCACTTATATTGCCACACCACCACCTCTGTGTGAAAGTCTATCACAGTGGTATGAATTATAATTTGCAATTCTCAGGCGTTGGCATGGTTTTGCATGAGTCTCTGATATGATTGCAATGTCAATATCATGCTCACTTAAAAAATGGTGCAGTTCAGTAATTTTGGTGGGTAGCCCGCAGGCATTCCATATCATTATTTGTACGGGAGTACACTTTTTCATGTAATTAGCCATTAACAGGGGCTGCAGGTGTATGATCTTGAGATACGTTTGATTTTGCCATCAGAGTAAATCCAGTTTCTTTTAGAGCAGAGACAAGCATACGTAGCTCAGCTGCAACTTGTTTTGCTTCAGTTAGAAATTCAGGAGCGAGGCCGGTATTTAAAGCTTGTGCATAAGTTTTATTATGCACTACCCGATCAGAGAACATTTTCACAGCCGGAGTGGTTTTTGGTTTTGGAAAACGCACACATAATCTGTAGTTAGCTGTATGACCTATCTCATGACAATTGGCACATTTAGGCGGAGTTGCCTTATCCTTGTCACAGTTAAATGATTCATGAGGTTCACCGCAACGAACAAAACGTGGTTCGTGATTGCAGTGCGATTGGGCGTGATGGAACCCTTGACAGCGATAACACTGCAAGGGTCCCTTACGGCCACGGTATCTCTCAACACTAATCTTCATTCCCAGCACAAATTTTAACTGGTGTATCTCCTTGTTTTTCTCCTTGCGGGTGAGAGTAACAAGAAACAGGGGAAGCTTAATAACTTCTCCGTTACGCCTGATAGTGAGTTGGTTGACCCGCACGACGTCAAGTCCATGTTCTTTTAGATCCATCATAATTTCCTCAGGGTCCATGTAAGACGGGAGGTTACGTATCACAGCTTTTATATGTTTAGATTCGGGAAGCGCATAGCAGTGATACCTGATGCCTTCTTCTTCTAACACTTTTACCATTTCCCGATAAGTGGTGGGCAATTTCACTTTAATCTTGATTCCATCCTTCATGTTTTCTCCATAGAAATCGTGCAGAGAAAAATTCTTAATATTACCCCCATAGCACAAAACATCCTCAGGACGTCCTATTTAAGTCGCAATATCCCGGGACATACTCAGGATGTCCTAAGGAGGTTGATTCTCAGATGTCCTGAGGAGATCGTAATTTAACATCCTGAGGATGTCTTATTTAAGTCGCTATGTCCCGGGATATGACAGGATGTCCTGAAGATGTTGATTCTCAGATGTCCTGAGGAGTTCACCAATTTCACATCCTGAGGACATTTATTCTGCATTGTCCGGAGGACTTTCGTTGTCAAACATTTTGAGGATATTTGTTCTCAAATTTACCAGTTTTAATTTTTTGACATTGCACATCTGAAACTTGCACATTATTTTATTTTCCATATGTATTTTACTAAGTTGTTTCTAAATGCTGTACATTAAAAATATTGATATGATTGATGATTTATTCTTGTTATTTTGTTATTAATTTTAACTGCTATTTTTTCTGACGTTTTTAAAAATTTATTTAGTTATGGAAAAGATTTTTTTCAATGGATTAGCATTTTCTAGAATATTTGCAAAATTCTATTTTTTTATAAAAAATGTATAAATTACATGTATAATTACTTACAGATTACAAACCCTACTACAAATATAGGTAAAATTAGATATATATATATTTAATTACGGAATATATTTTTTTTTTAATTTGGGTATAGAGACATTAGGTATTTTTTTGGAAGCAGGAAACATGAAAAATTAGCAACTGCCTTCGCCGGGAATCGAAGGACGGACCTCTGGAATACCGGCCCAGTGTGCAGAACCACTACACCACGAAGACACGCTAGGTGTGGTGGTGGTGTATTTAATTATGGCAAAGCACACTAGGGCTATCTGCCTAAGGGAAGGGATGTCTTCGTGGAAGACTTTCTAAGGGAAAGTGGCTCGTATACACGTTACACGTGGGGAAATCCACGAAAACACCCATGCAGCCAGCCCGTTCGCGGGATTCGAACCTCGGATCGCACTACCAGGGTTCAGCGACTTTACCGCTCGGCCGCTGGTGGGCCGAAGACACGCTAGGAAAGCGGGAGAAATACCTTATATTACTTCTCTTTTTAAAGGCCGACTTTTTTTTAAGGGGATCCAATCACTAAATCCTGGGTGTGGATATACCTCATCCAACACCTTTTTAGTTCGGGCGCCACTGTAGAGACATTAGGATTTTTTGGGAAGCCGTAGAGATGAAAAATTAGCAACCGCCTTCGCCGTGAATCGAACCACGGACCTCTGAAATACCGTCCCAGCGTGCAGAACTATTACACCACGAAGGCACGCTAGGAAAGCGGGAGAAATACCTCATAAGGAAAATTTTTTCCCTCTAATTACAGGACAGAACCTGTTTTTCAATCGCGCGATCTGTTATTGATATTGAATTACAGTCGTGCGATAATTTCGCAGTAAAGATACATCTCTGATGACTATCCAAGATTCTAGAAACTTTGGTCTTATATAGAGATGGTCGTCTTCAATATTTATTTATAATCTCAGAACTATTGGTCACTTTCAGAAGTGGTCGTTTGAGAGGCATATTAGTTAATGCAGTGTTATACATCAATATTTATAGGCAATTATTGTGGCTATGTTTATTATAATTTTGTTCACTGTAATGGCTGGAGTGCCTAAACCATCATGCTGTGTAAACAAAACTCAAATCTTCATCTCTGCATACTGCTCCACTAGTGTTTAAACCACTGAAATGGTGATTATGGTAGAACATCTTTGGTAAAAATTTACTCTACTATAACCCTTGGCGAATCGTTTCTTTTTTTTATATCAAGATCATCACCTGAGAGGATCGGCACCAATTTCAAGGTGGCCGCTACACAAAACCAAAATAAGAAGTCAAAGACATACACAAACTCTGTGTCCATGTACACATCGACCTATTAAAACGAACTGCACAAACTGGGCATTGTGCACTGCCTTAACTTTGTCCATGTACACATTGATCTATTTCACTTTAAGAAAATCAGAAAGTTTAAAATATCATAGTTACCAGAAAAAATTCACCACTGTCTTAACATACAGACAACCAAAAATACACAAACAGAGAGGAATAAGTTACCAAAAATACATATTTCTTAACATAAAAACATTAAACAACAAATCTTCTAACAAAAATTAACACACAGAGACAAAAAAATAAATGAAACGTCATTTTTTTCACGTACCTTTTTTTTCACATGCATATGTTTAGGCTTCCCACCACCATCCTCCAGGTAAGCAATTCAATTCAATTTTTCGTCTCTTAGTCACCTCAGACATACTCAAACGATGGTACCCACACCAAAATAATAAATAGCATGTTCAAAATACAAGACCATACCACTTCCGTGCAACCAAACACAGCAATTGAAAAGAATGGTAAGAACCAAAAACCTGGGACCATACAAAAGGTTTACTATTAAAAAAAAGTAGCTCAAAACTAAATTTATCACAACACGTTGGCAATATTTGAAATAACTCCTTTTTATTGACAAAAAAAAAGTTTTTTTTTCCTAAAGGCTACTTTCGCCAACATTATCAACATTAGGGTTACCGAAAAACTTATTTGACGCAATGGGCTTCCACATTTCACAAACAACCACTTTGCGATTTTTTTTCAGACAGAAACCAAGGTGTACCATACAGTAAAGATTAGCCACATCTTCATTTACTACTGTTACAAGTACTTCTTTGGTAAATTTCTGTGGTTAAATTCAAAAGTTTAAAATTGCATTAACATGATCAGATTCAGAGTTATAGCTAGGGTTTTCAGCGCTCAGGGACAACTGAAGATTTCGCACCCCCTACTGCTTGCCAAGGATGGAAAACATTTAATTCTAAAATGTTCTAACATCAGTTTGGCGCCCCTTGGATTCTGCGCCCGGGGACAGATGCCTCTCCTTCCCCCTCTAGCTATGCCCCTGATCAGATTTTATTTTCTGCACGTAGCTAACAATTACTTATGTGTTGTCAGATAAATGTTACCAGATGCAGTTAATTATTTTTTACTTGCCAATCTCATGAGACAAGTTTTTTTTGCTCCTGCAAGACTTTACTTTGTGTTGCAAAATAAATTCATTCTCACTCTTTTTGGACTTGCCTACACATTAAATTTAAAATAGTTTTATGAATAGGTAAGATGTGATTATCATAATTTTGTTTCTCTCTTTATCTTGGCAACTTTATATGTTGATTCAGTATCCAGGTTACCTACCAGTGGCTGATTGATAAAACTGCTCATATGTTCAGCTGGTGGTTTGAGTTTATTTTCTGACATAAAAAATTTTAAAAGGCATCCCCCATGTTTATTTTACTATAATCGAAAAATCAAATAATTGCTACTCTGTTTATAGGTATTAAATGTTAAAATATTTTAAATGCTTCCTTTAATTTGCATTGTAATAGTCATTTGTTTAAATTTAATTATGAATTATATTCACATATAGTAATTGTGAGTGTTTTTTTATTTTAGGTGCTGTGAAAGGCAATGACAGAGATCCAATTTATCAAGAGTTCTTATATACATAAGAATACATGGATATAAGATTGTTTTTCATGAATTCAAATAAAATGTGATAAATTGGATCAATAAAAACTATTTTGAATTTTGAAAAGTGTTTTTCCTCTGTTAATCATAATATAGTGCCATAAATTTCTGAATGTGTTTATTTTTCATCCAAATAAATAGCTTTACAAAAATTTGTCATACTAATAGATATTGCATAATTTAGCATTATTATAAATATTAATTATAGCAGATTTAGCTGAACTACTTTTTTAGTCTCTCTGCAGATGAAGTCACAAAGGTAAGTGGTTAGATATTTTTCTGTATTCCCCATTAAGTAATTTTATCTGGTAAATTACCATTACTTATATACTAAAGGTGAAAGAATAAGCTTTCCTTGAAGATACAAAAATTTGCAGATATTTAAAAAAATTGGTATACGTAAAAAAGGTTCTTAAATTGCCACATATGCGAAACTGAAAATGTTATATATGAACTAGTTCAGAAATATAAATATTTTCACTATTTTTTAACTATAATTCACTGCATTTGTTATATATAATCACAATTTAAGGTAGCAGTGCTTTTCTCACTGTGATTTCTCATGTATTTTGATTCATAAATACACGTACATAAATCCACATATTTTGATTTCTCTTTTGAGACCGAATAAAAAATGAACTAAACATTCTCGTTGACACTGAGAGTTGAATAAAAGGTCACCTCAAAATAAAATGAATTAATAAATTTATGGAAAATTTTACATAGCATATATTGAGCAGAAAGAGTAAACTTAATATACTTAATGGAATTAATAATTGGTAGAGTTGATTGCAGAATAAAATGCCTTAATTGCATGGTAAACAGTAGATCTTTTGAAGTTTTTCTATGTTGCGTAAAATGCAGATTTAAATTTTTGATATTGATTGTCATATAAATGGCAATTATGTTTTATTTTGCTCTGAAATGAATGGTTAGTAATAAAATTCTGGATGAGACAACCTTTGACATGCGGTAGAATTTACAAAGTTTAATTTGGTGCTGATTTCAACGGGTAAATTTCATTTTACTGAATTTTGCATAAAATAATACCAATGAACCATTGCAAATTATTTTCAGAACTTTTTTTTAATCTAAAAGGGCTATTAGTTTTGAAATGTGACTTCATATCGTCAGTCGTAAACTTGTTTCGCTTTTCATTCAAGTCTTGCCATTTGGCAAAATTTAACATATTTATCTTTAAAATCTAATATATTATTGACTAACAAGCCAAGCTATTTAAAAGCATTACACATAGTTCTTAACAATGCTTTTTTTAATTTTTAATCTGATTGATTTAAAATGCATTTAATTCATGATATATCTAATTGAAAACATTTTAATATTCCTACATAATTACATGATATATTTCTTCAGTTTTCAAATATATAGAAGATATATAACTTTCTGGTGTCAGTATCTTATAAAATGTTTTGCTATTTCCACTGCCCCATCTGTATTGATAATCTATGCATTCATAAACTTTTAGCCTCTTTGAGTGACTGCTAAAATCTGAGGCCTTTCAGATTTTTTTTTTAATTGTGTGAGCAGAAAGATAGAATTTTAAAAGAGCTTCTTGAGTTACCTTTTGAATGATATAAAGAATTGTTAACATAATGTCAAATTTTTACAACTAAATATTAAATATATAAAAAAAGCCTGCAGCATTCTCATGTTACGAAAACATATTTATTTATTCTGAGGCTAGGAATTGATTTAGTTTTAAAAATACAATTTATTCCTTTTAACAATTTCCCAACAGTGTCATCAAAACACTATAAATTCCTTACATGTTTTAAAGAAAGATGATTCATTAATGTAAAGATTATTAAATGGCTAATTTTATTATTCAATTTTTAATACAAATTAATTGAAATTAGAAACTGATTTTGTAAAACAATTTAATTATGAATAATTCAATTTGGGGGCTATTGGATGTTTAAAAATGATCAAAAGATTTTTAATATCTTAAAAATAAAAGCAAAATTTTCAGTTTTAATATTTTGTATTAATAATTCATTTTAATTTCCTTGCTCAGTTTTAATATATTCACAAGTTCAGATTTAAAAACAAAATAAGTTGTATAAATATTTTCAACATTTCTGATTTTTCCATAGTAACCATAGGAGAAGGATTTGAGAATATCTGTGTAAAAAAAGTAGGTTTTAGATCATCACACCTTCACATACTTTCACTGGAATTTTCCTCTGTATATATACTGGGATGTGACACTAAGCAGTTGAGAGTATGTATTTAAGAAGTTAAAGGGATATTGTAACTAGTGTTTCAAATCCTGATAACATCCCATACGCTGTCGGTGGGACGTAGATAGGATGTCCTAAGGATATACTGGGATGTGACATTAAGCGCTCAGGAGGATGAGTTTAGGAGGAAATTGGGATACTACGGGATGTCCTGAGGATGCAGTAAGTAGGACTTTAAATCCTAATAACATCCCATATGCTGTCGATGGGACATAGATAGGATGTTTTTAGGATATAATGGGATGTGCTTAGGAGGTTTGTGGGATGTCCTGAGGATGTAGTAAGTAGGAGTTCATATCCTAATAACATCCCGCACGCTGTCGATGGGACTTGGTTAGGATGTCCTGAGGATATCCCGGGATGTGACATTAAGCACTCGGGAGGAGGTGTTTAGGAGGTTCGCGGGATGTCCTGAGGATGTGCGCATATCCCGCGAGCAACATCCTTGGGATATCCCAAGGATGTTTTTGTGCTATGTGGGTAAACAGCGTTTTTAAGTCATTCCATGTGAATCTGCTGTCTTTGATTATAATCGGCGGCAGTTTTCTCGCACTGTTGATCGGAGCGTTCTGATTGGTTGGAGGTGTCTGCACTGGGGCGGGGTCTGTGTCCATATTCTGTTGCGGAGTGAGATCAGCAACAAGGTGAGTCTCTGGAATTTCAGGAGCAGTCGCAGCAGCCAGGGGTGCAACAGCTTTTTTCGAAGGTTTCCTGGTTCGTCTGGTTCGGTCTCCTTTGGGTTCTCCATCGGAGTCAGAGCTGACATCTAAAGCCTTGTATTTTGTAAAGTCCTCATCCGACCTGGCGGGACTGTCAGCACGTCGAGCGTTGATCTTTGGAAGAGGCGGGAAGCCAGGGTTGTCATCAGTTTTGGTCTTAGCACGGTCGTCCTGTGTTCTGGAGTTCACAAATTCCTGGTCAGCAAGAGCTCGGAATTTTTTGAACAAATTCAGGTCTCTTGTTTCTTCAGGGGTAAGGAAACCTTTGTCTTCTTGACGGAGTTCCAGCTGAGTAATCTCAGCTGCAATGAAGTCCAGGAAACGTTCCATGATGCCGGTTGATGAAGTAGTGAAATGCAGAAAGTCTATGCTTAAAAAGCACAGGGTAAAAGCAGGTCGTTTTACAGCATACTAAACATAGTGGTTTGCATGCTGACCTGAATGCACAATCGAGAAAGCACAGCAGTTTCTCAGTCACAATAGTCAAACTCAGAAAAACGAGAGGTTAATACTGCAGAACAGCGAAAACGCAGAGCGAGGGGACGAGCACCTTCACGCTCAGGAGCAAGCAGTCGAATAAGGGTTGGTATAGATGCTTAATGCTTAAATGCTAATTGCTTATGCTTATATTAGCCCAGTTGGGCTTTAATAAGCTATATTGATCTAATCCCCTAAGGACAATCAGAATGTCAACTATCAGCTAGTTCCCAGCCAGGAAATCGGAGCGGGTAAGGAAAAGAGGGCCCATCGGCCATAGTGACAAAGTCCAATCATCAAAGTAACTTAACTCTTACCCCTAAGACAAGAGTAATAATCACGTGTATAGAGCTATGAAGATGCAAAAGAAATGAAAATACATGAAATGTGCATAGGATACAGTGTTGAACATGTAATAAACAAATGAAAGTGAAGTAATGTACGCATAAAAATGTGTTATTTACATATTTGAAAACGAGTGGGCTAAGTGACAAAATTGTGATCCCTCATTCTGTGAGCCGTGAAAGGCCTGATATTGTAGTCCTCAGGAATGCAGACATAGTTCAGTACAGCGTTAAAGTTTCCTTTACTGCAATTCAAGCCTTTGTCAAAGAACTTGCTGTTAAGTTTTTGCAGATATTTGTCAATATATTCAACTTGTAAATCATCGTGCAGGAGTTTGTTACGGATGTAAAAATGCGCTCCTGTCATGGTGCGTAAGATTGTGTTTTGAGTCACCTGCAATTTGTTGATATCTGAGCTCGTAGCAGTCGCCCAGACAGGGGACGCATAACACATAATTGGTCTTAAAATGGAAATATAAATTTGTCTTTTTCTTCTCAGATCTAACTGCGAGCTGCGCCCTAGCAGTACTTGTAATTGTTGAGCAATTCCTCTGGTCTTGTTTGCAATGTAATTGACATGCGTACTCCACGTGAGTCTACGATTCAAGTAAACACCTAAATAGTTGGCCTTGTTTACCATCGGGACACGTTGGCCGAATAGGTAAAGTGGCTGAACTGAGACCAGTATTTTCTTCCTTCTAACAAGAAGTAGCTGTGATTTAGTCGCATTGATGGAAATCTTCCACCTGGAGCACCACTCCTCAATGTCCATAATTATATCCTGCATAACAGAAATTGCCCTGTTAGGCTGAATAGATCTGACCGCTACAGCGGTGTCATCCGCATAGCAGGCCAGCAATGTATTTCTGTTGAGTTTATCCCGCGGGAAATCAGCCGCATAGAAAAGATAGAGTACTGGGCCAAGACAGGACCCCTGGGGGACGCCTGCAGCGATAGTTTTGTATCCAGAATGACTTTGCTTGCAGCTAACAGTAAAGTAACGATTTGCAATATAAGATCTGGTGAGTAAGATCAGTTCTCTAGGCAAATTCATCATTATCAATTTATATATTAAGCCCTCATGCCAGACACGGTCAAATAATAAATGGGTATAGAAAAGATGTCTTAGGAACTAAATATTTTATTGATATAATTTTAAAGTGGTGGAAAATTGTGAATGTTAAACACTCTAAAAAGGCCTTACAGTTTCGAAATGTACAAGGACACCAGAAGATAAAAGCTTAGAATATTTATCACAGTTTTGTTCATGGCTTATATCATGGAACGATTTTTGCTCAACAACAAAAAACTGTAAGTCACAAATTGGGAAACTGTCAAAAGAAACCCAAGTTGCTCTTCTCCATACAACAGCAACATTGAATGAACTTTCAAAGTATTTGTTAAAAGAATTTAAATTACCTTTTATTCTTTTAGGAAAATTTCAGACAGATAACCTTGAGGGACGTTTCGCTCAATTTCGACAAATGAGTGGCTGTAATTATAATGTATCCTTACAGCAGATTATAGAGTCGGAAAGAAAACTAAAATTAATTAGTTTGCTTAAAATGCAGTCTTCTGAAAAAGGTTCATTTATTTTACAACTTTTTTCTTGTTATGATATTGAAGATTTTAATGATGATCAACTTATTGATAAGGAATTTGTTGATGTTTTCCATCAATCCAATGATGTTAATGTTACAGAAAAAGATACAATGTGTCTAATTTACATTTCTGGATATGTTTGCAGATCTGTATTGAAGCATATAAATTGTAATCTCTGCAGGAAAAAATTAATTCTTGACAAAGAATTGATAGTTGAATATTGTGAAGATTTTGCGTACTTAGCTGCTATTGATCGAGGTGGTTTATTTTGGCCAACAGAATTCGTGCTTTTCATTAATACCTCTGCATTTAAAATATTTTCAATCCTAATGTCTGAAATGTATGAGAAATTATATATTTCATCCAAAAAATCAACGTTCTATATTAATAAGTCTCATCACAGAGAAAGTTGAAAACAGGATTATTTGGGATGATAGTATTTGTGAGTGTGGCAAATCATTGAATGATTTGTTGAAATGTTGTGCCACATGCATTTCCAATATATTGCTGAATAATTACTGTAAGGTTAAAAATAACAATTTAAAGGAAACCAATGACCAAAAAAGAAAAATGAGTAAATTAAATAATTCTGGAATTTAGGTGAATTTTTTATGTAATTTTAATTAATTTTATTAATTTATAAATAAAATTTAATTAATTTTTTATGTAATTTAAGTTAAATAATTAGTATTTGCAAACCGTGCATAACTGAGCCATAGAAACTTGCTGCTGCCTACCAGTGGCTGAGTGGTAAAATAACTGAAAACTGATAGTTAGTCTGGAGTTCCACTCTCGGCGAACGGGAAGTGACATAAAAACTTGGGAAATATGGGATGATAATAATGCGATAGTAAGAAATCTAATGAATCAAACTATGACAGCTCCATAAGCGTTAAAATATGTGAATGAACAGAATACAAAGAAATGATGGAAGAAAATAAAAAATGAAATGGCAGCAAGAACAGAAGATATTCATATCAAATGTAGAAAGAATTAGCTCAACTGAAAATGAGTCAAAACGAATCTGTAGATGCTTACATGAATACAGCTGTAATTCTGAAAAGTAAAAGCATTCAAGTTGGGGATGAAATAAGAGATAAAAAATTAATTTACTTCATACTAGAAGGACTAAAGGATTGCTGTTAAAATTATCAAAAACAATAAAGAGAAAGATATAGCTTCAATTAGACAAGCTTTAAGATAAAAAAATTGTAGATCATGATTTAAAAGTAATTTTTACCAAAACTAAAGCAGAAGAAAAGACGAGCGAGAACAATGAAAAAAGATTATGTAGTATGATGTATGAAATGATAGAACTAAGTTCAATAGAGGCGCATGAAGTCTGGAAATTAGTTGAAAGATCCATCAATAAGAAAATTACGATGTTTACGAAAACTACAAAATAAGATTTTATTTATTTATTTTTTTTTTATGTAAAAACTGCATATTTAGATGGATACTTGAATAAACCAATTTACATGAAACAACCACCTGGATTTAAATCAGATTCAAACTGTCAAGCATTAATAAATTGGATAAAAAAACCAAAACAAAGTAGTAGTTCAAGGCACATTAATCGAAATCCTTTGCCATAAGCCAAATCAACTAGCTAAATCATGTTTATTTTTGTAGACCTCAAATCAGGGGCTACAATGATAAGCCTGTTTTGGCATTCATATTTCAAAAATTTGAATGGCAAACTTCTTGTTTATGTGAATTAATGATGTTTAACTTAATAATTAATATCTTATAACATTGTAATGATTTGCTGGATTTTTCATTGCTTAATACTGCATGCACCTTTTTACTATTTGTCTATTATTAAATAAATTTACAGTGTATATTTAATCAGATGTTCTTTCATAAGAATTTTTTATAGCATGATACGGTGCTCATTGGGGTAGATTGCATAGTTATGATTTCACTTTGTTTTCAGGGAATTTTATAATATAATTTTGGACATGCTACAAGATTTCTCGTATAATGTTCATGCTTTAAAACATCTTTAAAATAAAACGTTTTTCTCATACATTTCCCAAAATGTTCACTTGTATGTTTATAATTAAAAAGTACCTTAAGATATTGGATTGAATGTTGAAACGTTCTTATGAGAAAGAAAAAAAAATGGCTTTTCCTTCAATAGGACTGCATGTAAAATCATAAATGTAAATCAAAATTTTATTTAAATTAATATGTTTATGAATTTTGTTATGAAATATCACATATCTTTTTAATATTTAAGCAGTATAAATCAATGTAATTAATTTAAACAATACAAATTAATGTAGTAGTATGTGGTGTACAAAGAGGTTAAATATTTTTAAAAGAAAAAAAAAAAAAGAAGAATATCTAAATTAATTGAATACTAAGCATCTGTAAACTATATCCATGTTGGTATATAGAATGATATAGATGATATATTGTAGAATAATATTTTTGACTCTAATATTTTTGTTTATATTTTTTTGTAACTGTAGCTTCTGAGTAGTATTGCACGAGCTTCAAGCAGATGTAATCGTTTTCTTTACTCTATAGGTTTTTTATTCATTATCTATTCATATTATTATTATCTATGTTTTGTAGAAGTTTATGTTTCAGAAAATGGTAACATACTATGATGTTGTTCTTTTTAGAGCGTTAAGTGTAACTTTTGTTTTCATCATTTGAGAGTATGAATAAAAGAACTATTTAATTATTGTAGTCTTAAATAACTAAAGAGATATAGATAGATATTTTCGAGTAATAAATAGGGTGAAAATGTGCTTTAGCCCACTGCTTGGCGATTTTCAGTAGCGGCGATTTTTTGAAAATCGCCTGTAAACGTTGTATAAAGACAGTTGCGAAGGCGGAGCTATGTGACGTTCATAAATGGGTGGGACTAAGATTGTGACGTCACAATGTATTCTCCATGGACCTTATAAGAGATAGACTAACCCAGTGGGCGGGGTTCGTGTCACCGACATGTGGGCAAGAAAGAGTAGGGATGATCTGGTTTACTGAAACTTATGGCGTTTGTATCACATAACTGTTTTTAATTATTAAATGTGATACGTTGTATAGTGATGAGGTTATGAAAGCCATAGTTTTTTCCAAATAGGATTTATATATATGTCATTAAAGCACTTTTTACTGCATTTCGCGCATTTTTTTCACGCGTAATTCTTGTACAAACATCTTTACTTTGGTAACACGGTAAAAACTCTAAGCTCAAAATTTATCAACTTAATTTTGCGTAAAAATAAAGTAAAATTAAATAAGATCGATAGTACGTGATGCTTTGAAATAAATAAGGTAATATTAAACAAGATCTGATAATTTTTTTTTAATTTAATGAACATTTTCAGGCAGTGATTTTCCAAACTATAATAACATTCCGAAACGATCATATTTATTTTATTATATGATCATTAAATTATTAACATTACAGTGGATTAGTTATTTTAATAATTCAAAAATTTTGGAGCATAACATTTTCTGAGCGCAATGAAGGAAAAGAAAAAAGATAAAATAAAATTTAGAAGCATTCAGATTTTACATTACGCCCAAAAGGAACCTTTTTTTAAAGTTTTGTGTGTTACCTATATTTATTGAATATCATGTTCTTCGCCCGTAAACCACATACATTTGAAAACAGCATATCTTTAGAATTTCCGCACTGGAGATAAAACTGTTATTTTCCGTACAGTGTTCGCTCTGTTGAGTTTGTTAATAAAAAATTCGTTAAAGTTTTACAAAATATGAAATAGATTAAAACACATTCGAAATTCGGTCGTTATTCAAAATTTGATGGCTGTAGATACTGTCGTTTTTGTCACAGTGCGAGAAACATACATGTATTCATGCAGATTCGTTACATATAATACAGGGCGAAAATATTTGGTAACAACAATTTGCAAGGAGAGACGGACATTTATAGTAAAACAGCGCAAAATGCCGCTTCGAAACTAACAGGCTTTCTAGGCTACCGCCGCTTTGGGCTAATAAATTAAATTAACAGTAAATAAAAAAATCTTATGCAGAACAAAAAATAAATTAAAAAAATAATTACTATAAAATACAAGCAAAATTAATTATTACGGTTAAATAAAATTTTAATATTAGAATTAAATGTATAGAAATTTTTAAGGAGTCAAAAGTGTTTATCACTATGATGTATTATTAAATATAATTGAAATAAAATTCCTTTATAGAAATTATGCTATAATACTCATCTATAATTTTAAAAAAGCAGCACAATTTAGAATTTTAAACAAAACGTTCGAAAATTCATTTTTAAATATTTTAGTATTTTTTAATTATTTACACCAATAAAAAGCATAAAAATTGCAAGAGAAAATTGCTTGTTTGAAATTTTCTATTAGTTCAGATTAAAAATATTATTTTCTAAAAGAAGTAGTTACAAATTTTCTTAGAACATAGGAAAAACTAAAAAAATATCCAGCCCTGAAAGCATGCAATAGCTTTATAATTACTTGGAATGTTAATTATGCTTGATAAATATGCTAAATTTTTAAAAATCAATCTCAATTTCAAAAATAAAAATATGTAGAAATTCTAATTTCTGAAATGAGGAGCTACAACCAGCTTTTTCTTGACAATTATACTTGACAATAGGCAACCAATGTTAAATTTCTGCAAGTCGTCCCTACTCCTCCGGATGGGATGAAGGTGACAGCCGGCAGCGCCTCAGACGAGGGAGAAAACCCGTTTGGGTTAGTCTATTTCTTATAAGGTCCATGGTATTCTCTACAGATGTAGAAATAAGTATACTAAATTTTTTGTATTTCCAACTATTAAATACGGTAAGTGAATTGTAACAGTTATTAAAACTGTAAACAACGTCGCAGTCTCTCATACAGGGTGAATATTTTTAAGCTTTAGTATTTATACAAATAAAAACAGATTTTTTTAAATTTTAATTTCATATTGCGGAACATTTTAACTTTATCATCTTTACAAAATTACCTTATTGCTACGTAACGACACCATCTCTTACATACTAGTAAGTAAACAATCTTCATTACTTTTAAAAAATTTTTAAGCTTTATATTAATAAAAAAGGGAAAATATATATTATTGAATATCAACATCATACACAGCTTTCATTTCCATGTTTCTTAAATTCCTAAACCACTTTCTATACTTTCGTATTAGAATTCTACACATTAACAAATTTTAAAAATATAATTTCTCACAATGAAAGAAAATAAGAAAATATTAAAAATAAGCAATTTTAAAAATTAAAAATATTTTCACTTACCCTTTTCAGGAAAATAAAAAGTCTTTTTGACAATGACGGCACGTTTCTCTTGCATTTCCAATAAAGTAATAAATTTACATGTACATTCACTCACCTCTCTCAGCATCACAGATAAATCCATAGCGATTGTTTATTTAACGAAATATATGCAGAAAAATGGCAAAAATACACAGATAAAACCACTCGATTGATAACTACCACATAAGAACATTCAAACGGCAAATGAATTAACTGCTCAAATTACGAAGTAAAAATTCCAAAAGAAATCGTCTGCTTGGAAATTCTTTTTAACTGCAAGTATAGTTTTGAAAGCATAAATTATGGTCTGCTACTTGACAATTTGTCCTCGGACATTTGTGCTCTCTCCGAAGAAATTTATTCGTATCTAGTTATTAAAAAGCGCTGTGAAAGCTATGGCTTTTCGATATCTAAAGCTACGATAGGTAATATTGTCAACGATAGGGAATTTAAAAAAAGACAACAAATATAATGAAATTAAAAAACAAAATAAAATCTGAAATTTAAGATTTTACATTACGCCCCAAAGGTGCGTTTTTTTAACACTTTGCGTGTTACCTTTATTAATTAAATATCATGTTCTTCGCACTTAAACCGTAAAATTCAGTTCAACAGCAATATCACAAAATAATTTTAAAATAAGCATATCCTTTAGATTTTCCTATACACAGTCTCGCGCGCTGGAGATAAAAATGTTTTTATCTGTATTGTCATTGCTTGCTTTGAAATTCCTCAGTATGTTAATAAAAAATTCGTTAAAGTTTTACAAAATATGAAAACGATAATAAAAGAAATTCCAAATTTCAAATTTGGGCTTCAAGATGCCCATATTCGCAGGAGGATGATGTTATTCTAAATTTGATGTTTCTAGGTATCGTTGTTTTATCAAAATGCGGGAAACATACATACATTTATGAAGATTTTTAATCGTTTAATTCCTTTAAATATAATACAGGGCGATAATATTTGTTGGCCACAATTTGAAACATTGGCTACATTGGCTTTTCTCATGTACACATCGATCTATTTTCACTTAAAAAAACATCCCAAAATTGCACAAACTCGGCATCGCGCACAACCTCGGCATTGCGCACCACATTGGCTTTGCCCATGTGCACATCGATCTATTTTCACTTAAAAAAATCCCAGAATTGCACAAACTTGGCATCGCGCACCATATTGGCTTTGCCCATGTGCACATCGATCTATTTTCACTTAAAAAACATCCCAGAATTGCACAAACTCGGCATCGCGCACAACCTCGGCATTGCGCACCACATTGGCTTTGCCCATGGGCACATCGATCTATTTTCTCTTAAAAAAAATCTCAGAATTGCACAAACTCGGCATTCCGCATCCCATTGGCTTTGCTCATGTGCACATCGATCTATTTTCACTTTAAAAAAACATCCCAGAATTGCACAAACTCGGCATCGCGCACAACGTCGGCATTTCGCACTGCATTGGCTTTGCCCGTGTACATATCGATCTATATTCATTAAAAAAAATTTCAGAGAATTGCACAACGTTAGCTTTTTCAATCTTCTAGGATTGAGCCAAAAAGAAATACAAAATATTAAAATAAGCAACTTTAAAACGAACCATACGAAAAATTTTTTTTCACTTACCCTTTTCAAGAAAAATGTAAAGTCTTTTTGAGGGGTTTTATATATGAATTTATTTCAGGGGGAAACCCTTTTGGATCCCCCTCATCTTTAAATAAATTTACAAACGTTTATACGCCGTTTCCGTAATATATGCAGAAAAAAGGCTAATACCCACAGGGGGGAAAACATTCGATTAAAAAAAGAAACCACATAAGAACATTCAAACCGCAACAGAATTAACAAGTAAAAATAAATAAATAAATAAATAAATAAATAAAATAATGAAAGCTTTTAGATTTTACATTACGCCCAAAGGGGCGTTTTTTTTTTTAACGTTTTGTGAGTTAAATTTCTTTATCATATAATGTTCTTTACTCTTAAACCATAAAATTCAGTTCAACAGCAATATCGCAAAATAATTTTAAAATGAGCATATCTTTAGAATTTCCGATACACAGTTTTATGGTAAAAATGTTTTTTTTTTTTTTTTTTTTTTTTTTTTTTTTTTTTTTTCCCCGTACTGTGTTGCAGTTGCTCGCTTTGAAATCTTTGAGTTTGCTAATAAGAATTTCGTTCAAGTTTCACAAACTATCAATCAGATAATAGAAAAAATTCCAAGTTTGGGCTTCCAGATGCCCATATTAGGTTGGAAACGTATGTTATTCAAAATTTGATGGCTCTAGGTACCGTTGTTTTATCACAATGCGAGAAACATTTATGCAGATTTTTCAATATTTAATTTCTTTAAATATAACACAGGGCGATAACGTTTAGTGGCAACAGAATAACAACACAGCTTCAAAACATTGGGTTAGCCATGTTGGCGCGTTTATTGCCCATTGGAAAACAATCGCCAAGCAGTGGGCTAAACCGCATTTTAACCACAAAACAAATAGGTCTTGAGGTAACAAATTTGGTGAAAATTTTTGAACATTTGGCGTCCGCTGACTGGACTGTTATCTGTAAGTAGAATTCTTTCGTTTATTTATAATGGATGTTTTGAAGTGCAAACGATCTCAATTTAGGAGTTTGTTTGCAAAAGCTTTAAATGATTTTGAGAAGAATTAAAATGATTTATCTTTAGACGGAAAAATTTCGAAACTTAAATTTGTTGAGGACAAAGCGAAATCTATGATTGAAATAGAACAGACTTATAGAGAAGAATTGATTAAAATTGAAAAAGATGAAACTGATGAAACTGTGATAAATAATGAGTTTGATGAGTCAGAATGCTATATTGATAAGTGGAGAATGGTAGAAAGCAAATTAGTTTCGCTTCTAGCTGAAAAAGAAAACGGTTCTGTTGTTGATGAAAGCTTAACTCAAAATGCTACTATACGTTATCCTAAGCTTAAACTTCCGATTTTTGATGGGAATATTAAAAGCTGGTTAGAATTTTGGGCCCAGTTTAAAAAGATCGATAATGATCCCAATTTAGATTATCATGATAAATTTGCATATTTATTGCAGTCTATGGAAAAAGGGTCATCTGCTGAAGAATTAATCAAAAGCTTTCCGCCCGGTGGCGAAAGTTATAGTAAAGCTTTAGAACAACTGCAATCGCGTTTTGGGAAAGAAGACCTTCTTATAGAAGTCTATGTTAGAGATCTACTTTCGTAAGTATTATTAAAAAACTCTCAGCAGAAATTTTCATTACGAAAACTCTATGATAACTTAGAATCGAAACTAAGAGCGTTAGAAGTTCTGGGTGTTGCTAGAGATAAATATGCGGCGATATTATATCCTCTAGTCGAATCGTCATTGCCGGATGATACATTAAGAGCATGGCAAAGATTCCGAGTTATTAATCGCAGTCAGAGAGAATCTGAAAGTAGTGAGCAAAAAGAGAAAAATGCGTCAACACGTCGCATCTATAGCTACTCAGTGCTTTACTAAACATCAGACACCTAGACCTGGGAATGCTAAACACTTTGGTTTCAAAAACCGTGGAGAATTTTCCAAAACACCTTCTGCTTCTACTCTAATAGCAACATCTGAACAAAATTCAACTGGATGTACTTTTTGTGCTGGAAATCATGCATCTGGTGATTGCGTTAAAGCAAGAAAGATGACGTCTGAGGAAAGGCAAAAAGCAGTTTTAAATAGTCGCAGTTGCTTTTTATGTTTAGACAGAAAACATGTAATAGCTAAATGTAAGAAACGATCATCGTGTGTGATTTGTGGGAAGAAACACCACATACTTTTATGTAGAAATATCCAAGCTGAATCAAAATCTCCAGTTCCTGTTAGCACGAATAAGGATGAAAATACGGATGCTGTACCTGAACGAGATGAAACCCTCGCCAATTTGGCGAGAACAACAAATGTGTTTTTGCAAACTTTAACGGTTACATTGAAAGGGCGAGATAGAAAGCACCAGGCTCGTGCTATTATCGATTCAGCTTCACAGCGATCTTATATTTTAAAAAGCAGATGAAATGAAATTTGAGAGTACATCTAAAGAAAGATTTAGCCATTCATTATTTGGCTGATTATGTACTGATGTCATAAACCACGATGTTTTTACAGTGTTCTTGTCTAAAACGGATGGAACTTATCATCGTAACTTCAAAGCTCTTAGCCAAGATATTATTTGTGGAAGTATACCACCAGTTGCTAATGGCGAGTGGATTCAAGAGCTTAAAGAGAACAGTATATCCGTATGCGATGATAGTAATGGACCAACAGAAATACTTATTGGCGCTGACATTGCAGGCAAGTTGATGACCGGAGGATTTAAATTGCGTACTTCAGGCCTTGCTGCTATAGAAACAAAACTTAGTTGGACTCTTTTCGGGAAAAATGGTATGCGTGAAATCTCGGACAATTCCGCATTGCTCGTCACATCCATGTTGAATAAGAAAATATTGATATCCTATCTATGGTCTCTAAATTCACTTGGAATTCTAGATCCACCAGAGAAGAAAAGAAAACTGGAATTTCAAGAAGAAGCAAGAGATCATTTCTTGTCTACTGTAAAGGTGAACGAAGAGGGGCGTTTTCAAGTCAGCTTGCCATGGCTTGATAACCATCTACCGTTAAAAGATAACTATGACTTAGCTGTAAAGAGATTAGCTTCTACAGTAAAACGACTAAAAGCTGAGAAACTTTATGATGCTTATGGAGAAGGTTTTAGTGAATGGGAACAAGAAAGCATCATAGAAGTACCAAAAAGCGAAATTGATGTAACATGCCATTATCTACCACATCGACACGTAGTAAAAGAAAACAGTATTAACCGAATCAGGCCAGTGTTTGATGCCTCGGCCAAACAAAAAGAATCCCCTAGTCTCAATGATTGTCTAGAAAAAGGTCAGAACCTTATCGAACTGATTCCTTCAATTCTTCATAGATTCCGAATGAACAGAATAGGAGTTTCTGCAGATATACGAAAAGCATTCTTACAAATAAGTCTGAACCCTAAAGATAAAGACTATCTAAGATTCTTATGGTATAGAACTGATGGAAAACTGAAGTATTACAGGCATTGTAGGGTAGTATTTGGAGTTACAAGCAGCCCTTTCTTGCAAGTTTCTGTAATTCACCATCTTCTAGAATCCACTTTGAAACAACTAAATGGAAACCCAAAGTATAGAGTTGATATTATTGAGCAATTGAAGAAGAGTTTTTATGTAGATAATTGTTTAGCGAGTGTGAAAAATGATTTAGAATTGCAACAATTTATACAAGTTGCTTCAGATACTTTAGCTACAAGCTAGAATTACGTGGTTGGGAATATAGTGACCCAACAGATAATTCCTCTAGTACCACAAATGTATTAGGAATGATTTGGGAACGATGTTGAGATTACCTTTGCCTTAATATTACTAACATCACCTACAGTCTACCAGAAATTTTGTCTAAAAGAGAGATTTTAGCTACTACACACAAAATATTCGACCCTTTAGGAATAGCTTGCCCCGTAACTCTTGTGCCGAAACTTTTACTTCAGCACCTATGGGAAGTTAAGTTATTTTGGGACCAAGAAGTCGATTCAAATTCAAAATCACAATTTTGTAAATGGTTGAATGATTTGCAGTGTCTGGAAAGAATGAGAATACCAAGATGGTTAAACTGTGATCGTGAGATTGAAAATATCTCACTTCATTTCTTTAGTGATGCGAGTAAACTTGCATATTCAGCTGTGGCCTTTGTTCGAGTACAAACAAGAGATTCAGTTCAAGTTCATTTGGTGGAAGCTAAAGCGAGAGTTGCACCCAGCGGAAGGAAAAAGACAACAATAGCTCGATTGGAACTTCTTGGAGCTACAATATGTGCACGTTTAGCATCCAGCATAATACCTGAATTTCAAGCTGATGATATTTGTTTTTAGACAGATTCGTCTACTGTGCTAGCTTGGATACAGAGAAATGAAGTATAGGACGTATTTGTTCACAACAGAATTAAGGAAATAAAGCAACTGACTTCTATTGAATCCTGGAGGCCCGTACCAGGATCACTAAATCCTGCTCATTTGCCCAGTAGAGGATGCTCTGCTTCTTATTTAATTAAATCCAGATGGTGGGAAGGACCTAAATGGCTATATTTATCACCTGAAAAATGGCCAAAAGAAGATTTTAGTGCTGATGAAGAAGAAATAGCTCTTGAGAAAAAGAAAAGTATTATTTAGTCCTTAATAAATCTTAATGCTAGTGGAATATTTGCTACTAGATTCTCAAGTTATCGTAAGACAATCAGACTGGTAGCGTGGATGTGTCATTTTGTTTACAATTGTAAACATCAAAACAAGAAAAAGGATGAACTTACTGTATCTGACTTAAATGAAGCAGAGAATATCTTGATTCGTTTAATACAAAATGAGTCCTTTAATGGAACAGAAGATAAACGGATTTTAAGTCTTAACCCATTCATTGATTGTGGGATCATTAGAACTAAAACAGCAATATTTCAAAGAGAACATACATCTGAGTTCAAAACTCCTGCTATTTTGCCAAGTGATCATCCTCTTATAAGAAGTGCAAAATGGAGAAGTCATAAGAGCTGTACAAAATCTTTATCCTTTGGAATTATCGACTGCCGAGGAACTTCCATCGAAATTCAGCGGAAGTCAACCATGGGAAAATATTTCGGTAGAGCAAACTCCAATTGATGATGTACCTGTACAAACAAATAGAATAATTCACACTCATTTAAAATCGCCCTAGCCAAATCAGAAAGGAAAATTAGAGTTCCTCATCAATTGGACTTGTAAGAATAATGTTTAATTTTTTATTATTTTGCAATACTCAATCCCGAATTTCATATTGCAAGGTGGGAGGATGAACAATATTTTTGACTCTAATATTTTTGTTTATATTTTTTGTAACTGTAGCTTCTGAGTAATATTGCACGAGCTTCAAGCAGATGTAATCGTTTTCTTTACTCTATAGGTTTTTTTATTCATTATCTATTCATATTATTATTATCTATGTTTTGTAAAAGTTTATGTTTCAGAGAATGGCAACATACTATGATGTTGTTCTTTTTAGAGAGTTAAGTGTAACTTTTGTTTTCATCATTTGAGAGTATGAATAAAAGAACTATTTAATTATTGTAGAGTCTTAAATAACTAACGAGATATAGATAGTTATTTTCGAGTAATAAATAGTTCTTGAAGTAACAAATTTGGTGAGAATTTTTGAACAATTGTAATATCAGTGAGTCATAGAAACTTATTCAAGTTTATGAAGTTTATTTTTGTGGACCTCACATCTGAGTCTACAATAATAATGTTCCATTATTAACCCTTTGACGGTTGACGGTTATGGAAATGAGCAGTTTCCTTTTACTTAATTCGCGCAGCATTAGGAGTAAACAATGGTCGAAAGTGGCAGCTGTTTTTCCCCGCCGTTCTTCCGAAAATGTCACCTTTCTCTGGCGATGTCATAGATAGCTCGCCTCGCGCGTTTTAAAAATTTCTTAAAGTATTTGTAGTACATAAATAACAGTTTTTACGTACTTTAAAATAATTATTAAACAGTAAATTATAAATTATTATAACCAATTATATAAATAATAATAGCTAATTATAAATATAAGACAAATATTAAATTGAAAGGACTAAATAAATACAACTAATCTAAAACTTTATGAAGCACAGTATGAATACAGTAATCACCTAAAAATCTTTTTGTGTCGGCTAAATCGGCTAGGAGCGTGAGAACTTGAATCAATTATACACCACTGTCGAACACTCCAAAAATCTTCCTCATCGCTTGAATCGTCTTCTGAGCTTGAAATACTGTGAACAAAGTCTTCATCAGATTCAAAACTTGATAATCTTTCTGTATCACAATCATAATCATCATCAAATCTATCTAACTTTCGCTTTTGAGCCATTTTACTGTACAAACACCCTAAAAACCGCGCCAAAATACGTATAAAATGAACAAGGTAAAAAAAAAAATCCACCTTCATTATGTAAAGAAATTCATGGAACTCGTACTGCCATCTGTACACAGTAAAACTAACTAAATTTCGCGAGTAGCATTCGTTTGAAACACAATCAGTGCAGAATAATAATGGCGAACGAAGTCAGCTCGTCAGCGCGCATTGGGGAAAAATTTCACTACGCGAGTAGTGCTCGTTACGAACCATTTCGGTCAAAATCTTGCTCCCGAGAACTCGTTTGCGCGCATTATGAAGCACGATTCGATTGCGAGCTGAACTCGTTCATAACCATCAAACGGTTAATATTTAAAAAATTCAAATGACAGCTTATTGCAGACGTGAAATGATAAATTTCAACTGGCTAATCAGTATCTTATACTATCGTAATGACTCGGGATTTTTCATTGCTTAATATTGTGTATTTTTAATGAGATGTATTAAGAGTGTATTTTTAATCAGATTTTCTTTCATAAGAATTTTTTGAAGCATTATATGATGCTCATTGGGATTGATTGCATAGTTATGATCTTGCTTTTTTTAAGAGAATTTGAAATATATTTTCGAATATTCTGTGTAATGTTTTTGCTATAAAACATCTTTAGAATGAATCTTTTTTTCAATATGTAGACTAAACTTCAGATATACTTTTAATATATTAATAAGATTTATGTATTTCACTTAATGTCCACATGTGTATTTATTATTAGAAAGCATCTTAGGATCTCTGATTGAATCTTGAAAAATCTTTATGAGAATAAAGAAAAGAAAGAGTTCATTTTACTTCAATATCATTGCACCGAAAAACAATTATAAAGCAATATTTTATTATATTACAATTAATGAATTTATATTAATTTTATTATGAAATACTATATATGTTTGTTTAGTATTCAAGCAGTATAAATCAGTCTTCATAATTTAAGCAATATAAAATCATCTGAGAGCCTTAACATATTTTTTGTTTTTATTACAAAATGAAAACATCTCATGTTTAGTTCATTACATATGTTATATTTTGTTTTATATTAACATACCGTATAATTTTTATAAATAATTTTGTGTCCGTTTCATTTCCGTATAAAAGTTCAGATATGTTTCAGTTTATTTAAATCAGGTCTGCTAAATTTACAATATCATTCGAATCTTATTTTTATTTTCTGTTTGATAAATTGGTAGAACGGTATTTAGTATTTAAATATCATTACGATATAACATAGTACGTTATTCTTCCTAAAATTCGAAATATTAGTTCTAAAAATTAATTTAACTTGACTTTTGTGTTTGAAATAAAAAGCTGCCTCCTACATAAATGCAACAGTCGTCTGCGTCTACCGTGGGAACGATCGCCTTCGATTGTGACGTCACAAATCGGTAGAGCAGGCCTGTACATATCTAGTTAGCCTTGCATGGGCACTCCAGTCCTGCGTCTAGTTAGCTGCGCTACCTTTTGTACAACCTTTATTAACTGAGGCCACAACCAGTGCGGTTATGGCAGGTGTGCAAAATTTTGGAATTTACAGAAACACCAAGTAGCAAAATTTTTGGAATTTGGAGTGGAAACGTTTTTAGAATTTAGGACCCACAGAGATTGCATAGCACAGCAAAATGTACCTGCTGAAAAGCTAGCAGTGCATGGTTATATTCTTGTAAGAAGTGTATGCCTGAATGCAGAGATGCATTTTGAGTCATCATCAAGGTCACCAGCCTACACAGCATTGTGTGATACGTCATTCGTGTAAATAAGGATTAAAATTGATTGCACTTTAGTTAAATAACCTAACTCATTCCTTGTAAGTATTATGCGAGAGTACTGTAATTGTTGAATAAGAATACAACACTTGCTTTCTGTTCAACTGAAATGGGATAGATCGGATAGCAGTTATTGAGGCAGAAGCTTGAAGGAACGGATCATTCTGTATTTAATTAGATAATGAAAATAGACAAGCTATGGACATCGAAGTAGGTCGTTTCGACGCCGACGGTTCGACGCCAATGGTTCGACGGCAACATTTCGACGTCGTACGTTTCGACGCGGGGGCAGTTCGACGCCATATATATTTTTTCGTATTTTTATTTATTTTTAGAATAAATATGAAGTAATATAAATAAGTAATATGACCGATTTTTATTTATTGAATTACCGATTGTTTGTATGCATATTTGAAATAAATTATATGTGTGAAAGTGTTCTGGATTATTTTTTGTGTCTCAGATTAGTGAGAAGCCCCCTCGCCAACGTCAAGGTCCCGGGACATGAAGGACATTTGCATCAAAAAGGCAAAATACAGAAATGGTAAATAAACATATGGTTACAAAGAAGTTATATTGCAGACAAATATAATTACACATAAATAAGATTACACATAAGATTACAGATAAATAAATTATACATAAATAAGATTAGAGATAAATAAGATTACATCACAGAACTGTTATTATACTAATCCATTGCAAAATTATGCTCCACACTTTTCAGGTATTCCATTATCTCTCGATTTTCAAAATCTTCAACTATTACTTTAATTCTCATATCAGCTCGCAGATACCTATTCCGCTTGTGCGGCGGTTCATCTCCACGTACAAATTGTTCATAACATTGATCAATTGATTTTTGAACACGTCTGAGACTATCTATGAATTTCCATAATGTGGGGTGTGAAACACCAAATTCGGACTGTAGACGCCTGTGTGCTGCTTCCGCGAAATTATTGCTGCGTCCTTCGTTATTTAAAGTTCTAGCATAACATGACCACATTTCTGGTTTAAAAGTAGGAAGACGGCGACGATTATTTCTCTCAATCCTTCCAACGTAATAATATCCAAAGTAATCTAAAATTGGGGTTCACTCATTAAGTAAATTCTCACTCAGAACTTCTAAAGCATTTTCAAGTTCTTCGATAGGCACAAAACTTAACGTAGGAATCATATGTACATAGAGTGCAAAATCAGCATCGGTATTATATCGTTGCATTAAATGGAATTCTGCTAATTAGCGCTTCATATTTTTCACAAGGTGGAACAAGCACCCTTGAATTTCTACGTTTGGAAATTTGCTTGAAAAGGTGTTAATTAAGGCAATTTCAAAATCTAAAGAAATTTTTTTTTGGCTTAAAATGTGGCCAGTTGTTTTGAATCATTTCAATCATGAGTGTATATGTTTTTTCAGCCTTATCGGGTAAGTGAGCATAAATGATTGGCAATACAAAACCTCCGCGTTCGGCCATAATAACAAAAACCTGGGGAAAAAGATGTGGTGCTAGACTGAAAGTTCCATCAACGTAAATTTTTGTTACACGATGAATCCAGTCACTGACACTGTCTTTTCCAAAAATTAAAATTCGGTCTTGATCACCCGATCCCGAATCGCCGATAACAAAATTTTCGTTATTTTTTCCGTAATATTTATAATTTTCTGGCATTTCAATGTAATCCCTGTTAACTGGTTGCGACGGGACTGCATTTATGTCTTTTCTACGTCGTTTAATAACTAATCTTACAGCTTCTCTACTTGGAAACTATCCTAGTGCTCCGACAGACAGCTCTTGCGTTTCTTCAACGCGAATTACTGCGGGAGTTTCTTGTGTTTCAACAGCCCTTCGCTTTATCGATGTTAACGTGCGGACAACTTCCACGCGTGTTGCATTTCCTTCATTAAGCAGGATTGCGAACAAGTTTTAAAAATTCACCTGTAACTGCATCAGTGTAAATTCTTCCTTTATATTTATTGTTTTTGGAAAATTCAACTTCACAACGCCACGATTTTTTTTTGCTCCATTTTTTATATATTTATCGAAACAGTATAAATGTCCATCGTGCTCATACTTTTCTTTACCTTAGTCATATATTTTCAGCTTCCAGACATTTCTACCATTGCAAGTGCTAACATTGAATGAAAAAATGTTGACTGGCGTCCAAATAGATTACGGGGCTCTTTAGAGTAAATAAGAAATTCGCATGCGTTGATAATCGGCAATAGATAACGAAAAATCTAGACGCCTATTCTAGGATCACTGGATCTGTCTACAACTTGAGCGAACAATATTGACTCAAAAAAAAAAAAAAAAGGGTATGGACAACTTATCGAAGAAAGCCATTCTGTGGTCCTCAGTTGGTGGGTCCATTTGACTTTACTGAAAAGGGGCCAAGGCTTCAAGGAGCTTTAGACCAATCGCAGTACAGACGAGTGACGAAATTTATAGCGAGCGCTGGCTGAAGTTCTAGGAATATTCTCCAATTATTTCACTAACTCACACGCTGCATTTGTAGTTTGAAAAAAATGGCACAAAACAGTATTATGACCAACACGCAGCAGAATATGCTGCTATGTTATGTGAAGGAAAATCCCGTTTTTAAGGGCAAAGTTAACGTAGAAATTTAGGACTAAGAAATAAAGAATGATATGGGATACCATGAAAGCAACGGTAAATAGATAAGAGTAAATTAATTAAGCTTACTTCAAATCTTTTTAGAAATAAACAATTTTATTCATTTAAATTTATAATATTGTTACCAATTTGGTATTTAAAAAGCTAATGTTAGTTCAATTATAAATTAAATGATTTTATTTCTCGCTCAGTGCAGCGCGTGACGAATATTAAAAGAAAGCTAAGCCGGAAAATTGAAAATACAAGAGCGCGTGCATTAAATAAATAAATATCTCTTTTTGATTTCGAGAAAGTACTGGAAAATTCTAGCGCGTGATTTTTAAAATCTTACAAAAGCAGGAAAACATCTCAGTTCGTAGTAGTTGCTTAGTTTTTTGTTGTTTAGAAAACTGCTCTTGTTGATTGTAGCGAATTCGCGGATTAGCGTTCTTTAGCTGTTTTGAATTACGTTCTATTGGACATTTGAGTAGTTAAAAGATAACTACTGTGAGATATTGTAATACTGCATTATAATTTGAGAAAATTTAAGCATTTTTGTTGTGATAATAATAAATTTTTGTTCATTTTTCATCGGATTTGTGCATTCATTTCATAACGAACCCGTTCGCAACAATTTTTGGTGTCAGAAGTGGGATTTGAATGCCAATAACAAGAGCGATGGAAGAGCAATTAAAGCAGTTAATATCAGCCTTTGCCTCATTTAAAGAAGAAATTAAGGAAGAAATGAAATTGGGCCAAGATTCCGTTAAAGGAGAGATGAGATCCGTTAAAAAGGAAATGGAAGTAGTTCACGAAAAGTTGGAAGCTGGTCAAGTAACTTTTAAAGAAGACATAAAAGCTGTACAAGAAAAGATTGAAGCAGGTCAAGACGAAATGAAAAGAGAAATAACCTGCGTAATAGAAAGTAAATTTGAGGCTATGGAAAACAGAATAGGAGCTGTCGAAAATAAAATCGGGCAAATTGAAGAAAAGAATTCTTCTGTCAAAGATGAAATAGAAGATAGAGTGTCGGATGTGGAGCGACGAGTCGAAGGAAGAGTTTCGGCCTTCCAACAACAAATTGAAGAAAGAGTTTCTGCCGTCCAAGGACATATTGAACAACAAATCGAAGACAGAGTTTTTGCCGTCCAAGGACATATTGAACAACAAATCGAAGACAGAATTTCTGCTGTCGTCGCCAAAGAAGTTGACACTTTAAAGAAATTCGTAGCGACGGCAGGGAGCACTTCGGATGGTTTAAAATTTCTACCCATGCCTGCTCGTCCCTCTCTGAAGCTATCGACATATGATGGGAAGACCTCCTGGCAGGTGTATAAGACACAATTTTCTATCGTGGCAGATGCGAATGGATGGGATTCCCAAGCTAAGGCCTGTCATCTCGCCGCTTCTTTAAGAGCCGACGCAGCGGATATCCTTCAGACTCTTCCCGAAAACAAAAGGTTAGATTTCGAAGCTCTGTCCGGCGCCTTGGAGCTGCGCTTCGGGGAGAAATGTTTAAAAGACTACAGCAGGCTCCAACTAAAATCCCGTCAACAAAAGCTCACCGAAACACTTCAGGAGCTCGCCACGGATGTTGAAAGGCTGTCACATCACGCCTTTTCGGAGTGCCCGACAGAAACAAGGGAAATCCAGTCCCTGCTATATTTCATCGATGGCATCCGGGACCCTGAAATACAGAAAGCACTGCGAATGGCGGATGTTAAAGATCTGAAAAGCGCTTTAGTGTACGCCATGAAATTCGACGCAGCCCAGCAAGCCACCCGTCGAGACCGCCATCCAGTCAGAGCTGCTCAAGTCCAGGAGCCAGGGGATCAAGTCACTGCTCGTTTAGACGATTTAACTAAACAACTGAACGCCTTGAGACGGAATAATGGTGACAAGAAACCGACCGTAAAGTGCTGGAACTGCGGTGCTGAAGGACACATACGACGAAACTGCAGAACACCCCAGGGTACGGATGTTAAAACCTCTTCTAACAAACAGCAGGGAAACTAATTAGTGGCCATCTCGCGGGGCAGAGGTTGCCAGATAATAAAAAGCCCCAGTTTAAAGCGCTTCAGATTTCTGCAGTGAGAGGCGGCAGTAATGGACTTTTCATAATAGGACATATTAATAGAGTTCCCTGCAATATGACGATAGATACAGGAGCCAACGTTACCATCATCCGAAAAGATTTGGCTGAACAACTGGGAAGCAAACTTATCTGGACGCCGCCCTGCGTTACCCTACAGACTGTGTCCGGTGAGAAGATCGACATCGATGGAAAAGTAAATGTTAACATCACGTTTGGAAGTGCCGCTTACCATCACACGGCATATGTAGCAGAGATCACTGATTCTTGCATACTCGGATTGGACTTTCTAAGGAAATACAATTTTTCCTTGGACTTTAAAAATAACGAATTGCATTCTACATCTGAGGACATAGCGTTATTTGGAGTTAATGATGAAGAAGTTAAATCTGTTCATAAAATCATAGCACAAGACAATATCACAATACTGGCAAGAACAGAAATTTTACTTCCTGGATCCATTGCCGAAAACAGAAATTTCCGCTACGGCATCATAGAATATCCCAATAACTGTAATAGCCCAAAAAGAGTACTAGTAGCCTCAACACTCGTCGACCTATCCAGAACGGTTATCCCGGTGAGAGTCGCCAATGTAACTGAGAAGGGGAGAATTATTAAGAAAAGAGAAGTGGTTGCAGCGTGTACTCCAGTAACCAGCGTTGAAAGAAAGAGTAACATCCAAGAGTCCGTGTCCTCAGAAAGCATTACATCGGAGTTATTGCAGAATGCGCAATTAAACGATAAAGAGAGGAATGCTGCCAATCGCGTCATTAAAGATCTTCAAGTTGTTTTCTCCCGCTCGTCTTCTGACGTGGGTCGAACTAGTTTGACACAACATATAATCGATACCGGCGATCATCCCCCGATTAAGCAACATCCAAGACGTCTACCGTTTGCTAAACAGGAAGTGGTGCGAACACTGTTAAAAGATATGGAAGAAGGCGATGTCATCGAGCCTTCAGTAAGTCCATGGGCATCTCCCATCGTCCTAGTCAGAAAGAAAGACGGCTCAACAAGATTTTGCGTCGACTATCGCCGGTTGAATGAGGTTACGAAGAAAGACAGTTACCCTCTTCCTAGAATTGACGACATTCTAGACACTCTGGAAGCAAGTGGTTCTCAACACTTGATTTAAAGAGTGGGTATTGGCAGGTAGAAATATAGCCTGAAGACCGAGAAAAGACGGCATTTACTACGGGACAAGGGCTTTGGCAATTCAAGGTGATGCCGTTTGGACTGTGTAATGCGCCGGCAACATTCGAACGTCTTATGGAGACTGTTTTGAAAGGCCTTTCCTACGAAGCCTGCCTGATATACCTGGACGACATCATCATCGTCGGAAAGAGTTTTGAAGAACATTTAGAAAATCTTAGGAAGGTGCTTCAGAAACTAAAAGAAGCCAATCTGAAGCTGAGTCCCGCTAAATGTAAATTGTTCCGAAAGGAAGTGACTTACCTGGGACATGTCATCTCTGCAGAAGGTGTGCGCACGGATCCTGAAAAGGTATCAGCGGTTAAATCCTGGAAACGTCCCGAAAATGTCCAACAGCTGAGAAGCATCCTAGGGCTTTGCACCTACTATAGGAGATTCGTGAAGGACTTTTCTTCCATCGCAAGACCCCTTCACAAGCTGACAGAGAGCAAGCAAAGATTGTTATGGACAAAAGAATGCGAGGATGCATTTAGCAACTTAAAGGAGGCTTTAACATCTGCTCCAATCCTGACGTATCCTCAGCTCGACCGACCATTTATTCTCGACACCGAAGCGAGCAATGAAAGTGTCGTTGCTGTTTTGTCCCAAGAAATAGACGGCCAAGAACGTGTAGTGGCGTACTGGAGCAAGTGCCTGTCTAAACCGGAGAGGAATTATTTTGTCACCAGGAAAGAATTGCTCGCCATAGTCAAAGCTGTAGAACAGTTCCATCAATATCCATACGGCAGAAAATTCCTGCTCCGCACCGATCATGCATCATTGACCTGGCTTTTAAATTTCAAGAATCCTGAGGGTCAAATAGCCAGGGGGATACAGAGACTCAAAATATGACATCACTATCCGTCATCGTAAGGGATCATCACACGGAAACGCCGACGCCCTGTCTAGAAGACCTTGCCAAGAAAGCTGCCGATATTGTTCCAGGGTGGAAGCGAAATACGAGCTGATGACTCCGGTCGCAAGACAAATTACAACATCAACATCGGCTGATCGAGAACCGTGGAGTGATGATGAAGTCAGGAAAGACCAGCTGGAAGACCGCGACATTAAACCCATAATTGATTTAATGGAGTCATCAACCAGAAAACCTACCTGGCAGGACATTTCTATCTGTAGTCCTACAACCAAACAGTATTGGGCACTCTGGGATTCACTTCACATTCGAAACGGCGTCTTATACCGGAAATTCGAATCGGATGATGGGAAGACGTTCCGATGGCAGCTGATACTTCCAAGATCCCGCATTCCTGATGTCCTTAAAGAACTACATAACAGCCTTACGGGAGGTCACTTTGGAATAATGAAGACCTTACAGAGAGTTCGTGAGCGCATTTACTGGAATAATGCAAAGGATGACGTGCAAAAGTGGTGCTGATCCTGCGATGCCTGTGCAGGTCGGAAAGGACTGAAGAGACGCAGCCGAGGCAAGCTGCAACGTTACAACGTAGGGGCGCCTTTTGAACGTATCGCCTTTGACATCTTGGGACCTCTGCCACGAACTGCTGATGGCAACAAATACATACTCGTTGTCATTGATTACTTCACCAAGTGGCCTGAAGCGTACCCTGTTCCTGATCAAGAGGCTGTCACAGTAGCTGAGGTAATGATACAGAACTGGATTTCCAGGTTCGGAGTGCCTCTTCAGTTACATTCCGATCAGGGAAGGAATTTTGCCTCGGCAGTAATCAAAGAACTATGGAAATTACTCGGCATTGACAAAACTCAAACGACGCCATTGCATCCCCAGTCGGACGGCATGGTAGAGAGGTTCAATCGAACCATCCTTAATAACCTTTCATTAGTGGTTTCCAGAAACCAACAGGACAGGGACAAGAAATTACCACTCTTTTTACTGGCTTACCGCAGTGCTGTCCATGAGACTACCGGCTATTCTCCATCACAAATGCTCTTCGGTCGTGATCTTCGTCTGCCTTGTGATCTATTGTTTGGCCGCCCTCCGGATGCTCCTTCATCGTCTGAGAAATATATTCAAGATCTCCAGGCCCAGTTTGAAGTGATGCACAACTTTGCACGAGAGCGAGTCAACTTGGCGACGGAGAAGATGAAGACTCGATACGACACAAGAGCTACTGAACATCAATTCCACGAAGGAGACAAGGTGTGGTTGTGGAATCCGACTCGACGGAAAGGACTTTGTCCGAAATTACAGTCACCTTGGGATGGCCCGTGCACAGTCCTAAACAGGCTGAATGACGTCGTGGTTCGGATTCGGAAGTCTTCGAACTCTAAAACTAAAGTTGTTCATTACGACAGGTTAGCTCATTACTATGGTCATAGTACATAATGTAAATAATTGTAAATAGTGTAAGACCATGGTCCTTTTTGTTTTTAAATGTGTATTTGATTTGATTTGTATTTAGTATTTGATTTGCATTTAGTATTTGATTTGTATTTGATAGCATTTGTTTAAGTTATCTATTGCATTTATTTTTCATGTTCTTTATTATTGTAATGTAATGCTTATTAATGCATTTACGCCACAGTTGTAAGTTTGGCTTCCTGTCCAGGGATTGTACTGCCCGGGACGTGCAGTTCTTGGGAAGGGGGCAGTGCTACGAATTTGGTATTTAAAAAGCTAATGTTAGTTCAATTATAAATTAAATGGTTTTATTTCTCGCGCAGTGCAGCGCGTGACGAATATTAAAAGAAAGCTAAGCCGGAAAATTGAAAATACAAGAGCGCGTGCATTAAATAAATAAATATCTCTTTTTGATTTCGAGAAAGTACTGGAAAATTCTAGCGCGTGATTTTTAAAATCTTACAAAAGGAGGAAAACATCTCAGTTCGTAGTAGTTGCTTAGTTTGTTGTTTAGAAAACTGCTCTTGTTGATTGTAGCGAATTCGCGGATTAGCGTTCTTTAGCTGTTTTGAATTACGTTCTATTGGACATTTGAGTAGTTAAAAGATAACTACTGTGAGATATTGTAATACTGCATGATAATTTGAGAAAATTTAAGCATTTTTGTTGTGATAATAATAAATTTTTGTTCATTTTTCATGGGACTTGTGCATTCATTTCATAACGAACCCGCACGCACGCAACAATATGATTATAGCATAAAACAAAAATAATAGAGTATAAGTCTGCTAATAAGCGCACCAGTGGCCGAGCGGTAGAGTCGCTGAACGCAGGTAGTTTGGTCCGAGGTTCGAATCCCACAAACGAGCTGCCCGCAACGGCGTTTTCGTGGCTTTCCCCATGTCTAATGTGTATACAAGCCAGTTTCCCTCAGAAAGTCCTCCCTTAGAAACCAATTTTAAAACGTAATAAAATTACACACACACACAAAAAGAAAAAAAAATCTGATAGCTTTCAGATTTTATATTACTCCCAAAAGGCCGGTTTTTTAAATTTTTTGCGTGTTACATTTATTTATTAAATATTATGTTCTTCGCATTTAAACCATAAAATTCAATTCAACAGCAAGATCATATAATTTAAAAAGAGCATATATTTAGAATTTCCGATACATAGTTTCGCACGCTAGAAATGAAAATGTTTTTTTTTTCCTCTTTTTTTTTCCATACAATGTTGCCATTCCTCGCTTTGAAATCATTCAGTTTCTTAATCAAACACTCATAAATGCTTTACAAAATATGAAATAGATAATAAAACAAATTCCCAGTTCCAAATTTTGCCCTCCAAGATGCCTATATTAGGATGGAGGATTTCGTTATTCAAAATTCCATGGTTCTAGGTACCGTTGTTTTATCACAGTGCGAGAAACATTCAAACTGTTACGAAATGTCCAGGCGCGGTAAGCTGGCTTCCCCGCAAAGCAGTTTTAAGGTTGTCATAACCTGGAAAATGAAAGCAGGGTTCCACATTTGGCGAGAAATCGCCCATTTGGCGACAAAATTAGCGATATAAAATGGACGGATGGAGAATTTTCTGTAACGAATTCTTACCGGTTTAGCCCAGAATGCTCTAGAACACCAGTCAAAAGCTATATAAACCCTGCTGGTCCGCAGTCAGAGAGCGTGTTGAGCTCCGGAAACGACTGAACAGAGAGTCAGGAGCTGTGCTTTGTGTCTCGTCGAGTGCATCGCGAGTTGTAGCGTGGAGAGTCTCGAGAGTACGTGGAGTTCCGAGAACGACCAAGCAGAGTCGGGAGCTGTACTCCGGAAAGCAGAGTCGGGTGCTTTGCAGGAAGCTGTCTCCACCGTGATAGCCTGATAACCTAAAGGCTGTGTCGCTGATCGTGCCAGCGCGTTTATAGTAGTTAATCGACGACTGTAAAACGTGTTTGGAGCTGTCCTGACAATACTGGCTAATAAAGTGTGTTTCGATACGTCATTAAGTGTCGTCGTTATTCACTCCAAATCTACGAACCTTGTACGAACGTGAAGGAAGAAAATAACGTAACAACCAGTGTCAGAAGAATAGGAAAAACGTAACAACTGATGTCAGAAGTGGGATTTGAGGGTGAATGCCAGTGACAAGAAAAATGGAAGAACTAGTAACACACCTCGTAACTGCCTTTGCTAAATTCCAAGAAAAGATGGAGGCCGGATATGATGAGATAAAAGCTGGATATAAAGAGATGACAGCTGAGATCAAAGCCGGACTGAAAGAGATGAAAGCTGGACTGGAAGAGAAAATCCGACGAGAAGAAATAAATGTCGGCCAAGAAAAGGTGCGAGAGCAACTCCGACAAGTAAAAGGGGAGCTTACAGAAGACACTAGAGACATAAAAGACGATGTAGAAATGAAGGAAGTAGCTAAGGAACTGCCTGAGAAAGATCAAGACATGATGAATGAAACATCTAACGGGATGAACGGAAAACAACGAAAATATGAAGAAATAAAAGACGGGAAAGAAGCTTTTGATTCACAAGTGCCTGAAGTGGAAGAAAGTGAAAATGCGACTGTTGAGTTCGTCAAAAATGATAGTGAGGTTACGAAGTCGCAGTTATCAAGTATTGAACCATCTGAAAGTTCATGTGATGCAGAGATGGAGGAAGCCTATGTGCGGCTTAAGCAGTGTGCTCCAGTATTGCAAGAAAATTCACCCACCTTGCAAACTATGTGTGCGTCTCATAGTGCAGATTTCCCAGATAAGGACTTGATTCTAAATCAGGATACTTGCGTTTGTAAAGTATCAAGCTCCGTTCATGATACTGATGCAGAATTTGGAGTTGGTTCCCAGGAAACGGAGGAAAATCAGCATGTACCAATTAGTAAAAATATTGAGGGGAACTGTATGTATGCTGCGAATGAACTACAGAGTGGTGAACAAACTGTTTCCGATCTTCCTGTGGATGAAAAGTCTGAAAGGACTGAATCTTCAGACTGTGATATGCAAAACAGAAATACATCTGAGAACTGCAGTGGAAAAGTATTTGGCCCGGGTATATTTTAATGAAAAGTTAGAGACTGAAATTAGACTTTAATTTGATATTAGACTTTAATTGAGACTTTAATTTGTATAATTTAAAATTGTTATGCGTTTAATTTGTGTATATGACTTGTACATACTGTAAATATCTGTTTCTTTAGTTATGTTTATTTATTTATACCTTATGTTTGTTTCATTACGTTTTGTTTGTATCGAATCAGGCTTCTGACCAAGGGTTGTACCGCCCGCGACGTGCAGTCCTTGGGAGGGGGCAGTGTTACGAAATGTCCAGGCGCGGTAATATGGCTTTCCCGCAAAGCAGTTTTAGGGTTGCCATAACATGGAAAAGGAAGGCAGGGTTGCCACATTTGGCGATAAATCGCCAATTTGGTGACAAAATTAGTGATATACCATGGACGGATGGAGAACCTTCTGAAACGAATTCTTACCGGTTTAGCACAGAATGCTCTAGAACACCAGTCAAAAGCTATATAAACCCTGCTGGTCCGCAGTCAGAGAGCGTGTTGAGCTCCGGAAACGACTGAACAGAGTCAGGAGCTGTGCTCTGTGTCGTCGAGTGCATCGCGAGTTCTAGCGTGGAGAGTCTCGAGAGTACGTGGAGTTCTGAGAACGACCAAGCAGAGTCGGGAGCTATACTCCGGAAAGCAGAGTCGGGTGCTTTGCAGGAAGGTGTCTCCACCGTGATAGCCTGATAACCTGAAGGCTATGTCGATGATCGTGTCAGCGCATTTATAGTAGTTAATCGACGACTGTAAAATATGTTTTGAAGCTGTTGTGACAATACTGGCTAATAAAGTGTGTTTCGATATGTCATAAAGTGTCGTCCTTATTCACTCCAAATCTACGAACCCCGTACGAACGTGAAGGAAGAAAATAACGTAACAACTGGTGTCAGAAGAATAGGAAAAACGTAACAATACATTTATGCAGATTCCTCATTATTTAATTTCTTTACATATAATACAGTGCGATGATATTTAGTGGCAACGATTTGAAAAGCGAAACGCTACAAAATGGCAAAAAAGTTAATAGCCCTTCTGGGCTAAAATTTATTTTTAAATGTATCACACTAGTAGTAGTACTGCTACTGAAAAAATATTACAAAGCTATTTTATAGTTTTATAATTTTTTTTTATTTATTTTTATTTTACAGTAGTGTGAATTTCGCGTAATAATGAACGACATTCCTTTTTGTGTACATTATTGTTCGTAAGGCATTCAACTGTTAGATTTTAAAATAAACGTAATTCTTGCTGTACATAAATCCAGTAGAAGGTTATCGGATGGCTATATGTGCTTGATAAACTTAGTATCTTCTACATTTTTAAAGCATATAATTACAATTTATATCTATAATTTCAGGAATAGTATAAATAACCTTTCTTTCAGTAGAAACTGCGTTCTTGTTTTCTGAATGTGGCTCCAAATACTCTCTCAGTTCATCGCAAATTAAAATACCTATAAATTTTGGCAATCTGAAATACGCAATGAAAACATCTTCTGGTAGAACAAAAGCATCAAAATATTTTCTATAAATTCGCCACCGATTCAGAGATCTACGACCGTATTCTTCGTTTAAATATGAAAAAAAAATTCAGCGGCGAAAACATATACAGCCAAAATTCGTTAATCCGGACTCGTCGGGACTTCGGCGATTCCGGATTATCGATTTTTCAGGATTATAGATCATCAGTTTAAATATGGTAAGATGGCATGCAGAAATTATAAAATTAAAAATATGAAATCGTAATTTATGAAATAAAGAAAAGTTATGATCTATAGGGTATCAAAATGTACAAAAAAATGCTTAATATTTATTTGTTTACTTTATTAAACATTTCTTTCAATGTAAGTTGTTTAAGTTGCTTTGTTTTATGTGCTAATGCTTTCTCTTTAATTCTATATAAACAGACATAATTTCTTCCTCAGTTACAAAGTTCTGCTGCTCAAGTCCTGTATTTGCTGTGCCGAGAATACCGACTAACTTGTCAATCGAAATTTTTTCGTTTTCACTAACCTCTCTGTCACTTTCTTCATGCCTTTATCCATTTCTTGCAGCAATTCCACTTTTTATTTGATGGACATCGAAACATACTTTCGCTTTGTAGATCCTTTGGGAGCTCCAGAATCGGAAACTCTTTTTGACATAATCGAAAGTTCAAGCTTACTTTTATAAAATTTCTTAAACAGTCTGCAAAAAATAATAAGCCGGATCCAATTCGAAGATTAAGGAACAACTCCATCTGCAACATTAACTGAAATAGATAATTAGATAATTTTAGCTTATACCGTCCGTTATACATTAAACAAGCATGCGTAAACTTATTATGCGCATGCGCACACGCATATGCGCAGCCGTAAAGGTTTCACGCGCATGCGTAAACGCCTTTGCGCGGCGCAGAAAGTTTGTAGGTTTGAGGTCCGGATTATAGATCATTCCGAATTATGGGTGTCCGAATTAACGACTTTTGATTGTACAAAGCCATTGTCTACTTAGTAAGTCAACTGCACAACCCTGATTGACGACGCGGCTACACTTTTTTGCGCGCTTTCTACAACTTCCGTATTCAGAGAATATAGGATGTCGGGCAGACCTGTTTTTCACTAGCAGTGACATCTGGCGGCCCACAACTTGCTGTCATAGCGTAGAATAACCATCCTGGAGCGATTTCGTAACCCCTAATCTGACACATATAGGTATCAGTAGACTGACATATACGAGTCAGTCCATGGGGAGGGTCAGGTAACAATAGCCTCATACTCAGAGTGAGGGATTATGTACTTAAGATGACAAATGTTTACTTACAAGTTAGGCCTGCAATATCGTCAAGCGCATTTCCTACTCTAGAGTATATTTTAGCAGGGAAAATGAATTATGTGTCTTTCTAAAAAAAATCTATTATAATACATATTATATCAGGTATATCGCATTTATTTGAATGATGATGCAAACTTATTCTAAAAATAAATAAAAATAAAAGTATGGCGTCAAACAAAAGCAAAAAAAAAAAAAAAAAAAGTAAGGCGTCGAAGTGACCCCGCGCCGAAACGACCTCGTGGCGAATTGACCACGCGTCGAACCGTTGGCGTCGAACTGACCTGCACCGGTGGTTAAACAGTAGTTCACTTTTCACATTGGACAGCCAATGTTTATCCATTTTCACATAAGTCGTACTTTCCCGTAATTTTGAAAATACTCTATTGCATGCTGTTTTGATAAAGACAAGTCTGAAATCACTTTTTTCTCAAAATGCAATCGATAACTTGTATTGTTTTATTGTTTTTTACAAAATTTAAACTTGGGAGTCATGAACAAATTTGTGGGGGTTTACCAAATTCAAAGAAATTTATTTGACAATAAAAGATATACGGAATTTGAAGAGAAATTTGAATGTTTTTTAACATTTGTCATGAGTTTTAAATTTTTCTGTGTTATGCTTGTTTTCTAAACAGCTCGAATTGAATTTCAAAGCAATTGCATACGAACAGCTAAGATGTAGTTTTTTTTTTTTTTTTGCTATCTTAGTCTTTGCATACAATTTGTAATTATAATGCGCATCGTTTATAAACTATGTTTCTTATTTCTAATCAAATTTATTGTCAAGTAAGCGCATAACATTTTCTAAGTATTAGAAAATTCAGTAGTGTCTCGAAGGACAATAAAAACAATTTTGTTTTAGTTTCAATTTTACTCATGAGGGTTAAATGGCCCAAACTAGATATCCAATGTTCACAACAGAAACGGGATGGATGGACCAACGTCAAATAAACTTAGAGAAAAACTATTAATGAAAATGCAAACAAAAATGTATCCACTAGGCTCTCTTTCTATTTCTAATAAAAAATTGAGTAAATATCAAGAAGAGTTTATTTTATACTGTTTTACATGTTGCATTATCAATGGAAAATGAATATCCATTGTGTCTTAAATGCAGTGAAAACTTGGCACATGGAAAGCATGAAACCTGCGAAATTAAAAACACATTTAGAAACTAAACATAAAAATTGGGTAAATAAATCTGAAGAATTTTTTTAAGAAATGAGCTGACAGCATGAAAAAGTAAAATGTATTTTTGAAAAAATGTACAACAGTTCCTGAGAAGGCTTTATGGGCATCCTTAAAAGTTTCATATTAAATTGCAAAAAAAAAAAATTAAAACCTCATGCGATTGGAGAATTGCTCATTCTTCCTTCAGTAATTAAAATGACATCATTTATGCATGGAGAAAAATATAGTAGTAATAATTTTAAAACAATAGGTATTATCAAAAGATACCGTCTCTCACCAAATTTTTGTCATATCGGACACTATACAATACAAAATCCTCTCTTTACTATACAACTTGATAAAACTACCGACATTATTAAAATGTCTCATTTCATTGTTTATCTGAAATAAGTTTTACGAGATGACGCAGTAGAATATGTTTTATGTTGTCAAATTTGGGAAGGAAAAGCAACTGGAGATAAAATATTTGAAATTATTAACAGATATTTTGAAACGAATAATCTTACCTAGACACACTGTGTTGCAGTTTGTACTGATGATGCTGCAGCATTACCAGGTAAAAAAGACTAAGGGGATTAATGATGAAAATTGCTCGCCATATAATATTCAACCATTGTATGACATAGACAAGCTGTTGTTGCAAAAGACACTGATGAAGAATTCCAAAGATATTGCGGAGTTATTACTGCAATTAATTACATTAAAAGGCAAGACCCTAAACAGTTGTCTCTTTTTAATACGCTGTAATAAAATAAGGTCTGCGTATGAGACATTATTACCAAAGCCAGTTGGCTTTCACACAGAAAAATACTGCATATTTTTTATTTGAGAAATACAGTTTATATATTTTTGGAAGAAAAGAAACATATATCAGAAAGTTCATTCATTACCGTATTTGACGGCATATAAGACGCACTGGCATATAAGACGCACTGGCATATAAGACGCACCCTTATTTAGAAGGCCACACACATGTAGATGTAGAAAAAGTTATGTGTGTCTAGACCTTTATCCGGGCTAAAAATAGCATTCAGTATTGAAAGTTAACCTGTGTCCTTCACGTATAAGACGCAGGTAACTTTTTGAGACCAAATTTAGGAAAAAAAGTGCGTCTTATATGCCGTCAAATACGGTAATAATGATTGGTTAGGAAAACTCAGTTACATAGACATTTTCTAAAAGCCTAAACATTTTAACACTGAGCACCAATATTGAAGCTTTTAAAACTAAGCTAATGCTTTGGCAAAGAGAACTGAACAAAAACAACAGACACATGTTTTTTAGAATTTACTAAAGAAAATAATACAGATTTCTTGTTTAAAACAATATATGATAAAATTGACAGAAAACTTCTTGAAAAATTTCCAAATAAGGAATTAGGTTGGATCCGTGACCTATTTTCCTTTGGTATTTTCAATTCCAACGTATCTCTAAATGAAAAAGAACAATTGATTGATATTTTAAGTGATGGAATACTGTGTGTTCAAGTTAAGTCTCTAACTTGCCAAAAATTTAGTTATCTATTGGAAACGAATATGCCGATTTGAAAGGAAATTATTACGTTTCTTACATAAAACTTTGTAGTAAACCTGTAGCGGTACTACAGTCAAAAGTCGTTAATTCGGACACCCATAATCCGGAATGATCTATAATCCGGACCTCAAAGCTACAACTTTCTGCGCATGCGTCGCGATGACGCATGCGCATAGGCCTTTACGCATTTGCGTAAGACCTTTACAGCTGCATATATGCGTGTGCGCATGCGCATAATACGTTTACGCATGCGCTTTTAATGTATAACGGACGGTATATTCTAAAATTACCAAATTATCTATTTCAGTTAATGTTGCAGATGGAGTTGATCCTTAATCTTCGAATTGGATCCGGCTTATTATTTTTTGCAGACTGTTAGAGCAATTTTATAAAAGTAAGCTTGAACTTTCGATTATGTCAAATAGAATTTCCGATGCTAGAGCTCCCAAAGGATCTACAAAGCGAAAGTATGTTTCGATGTCAATCAAACAAAAAGTGGAATTGCTGCAAAAAATAGATAAAGGCATATCCTTTCTTTCTCTAACCATTCCGAAATCTGTTTATCAATTTCAAGCTGCTCTGCGGCTGGGGGAGGGGGAACGCCGCGACGCACAATGAATTGGAAGATGATCTGTCAGCACTATCCTTATCTTCAGGGCAGATGCTTTTATTTTATTTGGCTTATAATTGCTTACTAAATGTAGTATTTCATCTCGATGTACTTCGTCTTTGATATGATTTAAAGCAAATTCCTCGTCATTATAATTCGCTTAATAATAGTGAAGAAAGTGACACAGAGGTTATTGAAAACGAAAAAAATTCGATTGACAAATTAGTCGGTATTCTCAACACAGCAATTATAGGACTTGAACGGCGTAATTTTGTAACTGAAGAACAAGAAATTATGTCTGTTTATAGAATTTAAGAGAAAGTATTATCACATAAAAAAAAGCAACTTAAACAACTTACATTAAAAGAAATGTTTATTAAAGTAAACAAATAAATATTAAGCTTTTCTTTGTAAATTTCGATACCCTTTAGATCATAATTGTTCTTTATTTCATAAATTACGGTTTCATATTTTTAATTTTATAATTTCTGCACGCCATCTTACCAGATTTAAACTGATGATCTATAATCTGGAAAAATCGATAATCCGGAATCGCCGAAGTCCCGACTCCCATATATTTAAATATTAAGTAGATAATTTTTAAAATTTTCATTCTAATTAGAAATTATCTGGAAATACGAGCAATAAGTTAGAAAGAGCATATTTTATTCTATAAAAATAAAATTATTTTATTCTGATTAGAAGGTGTAATTATTTATATGTAAATAAACATGGGATAATGTGAGCCGTAAGTATGGAAAAGGAGCATATTTTGTAATTTTCTTGCATAAAAATAAAAGGTACTATTCGGTTTTGAGGGCCGTAAAAAATCGCAAACTATTGTTGACGCCAGTGCTGCGAAAAATAATTGCGGCAACCCTAAAGCAAGAAAGGAAGTATAAGTAGTAAATAACTATGTAAGATTGATGTTTTAATTTAGATGAAAGGCTAACTCATTTATTATTATAATTTATATAAAAAAGGCAAAAGATGATTAAATGGAAGCATAAGAGTAAATAACTATTTCAGATCATTATTATAATTTATATAAAAATTCCTAAACATAACTGAATGAATGCCTGCATCGCTATTTTGCTACCAAGTTATCGCTAAAGCATCTCGTTGGTTGTTCAAACAAAATTTTCTATAATGAATGATGCCTTTTCTTTGAAAACATTCTCGGTGAAGTGCAGAATGACCCATTTATTTGTTTGCCGCTTTTTTATAACGGTAAAAACTTTTACTTTTTATAACTTTTTTATAACTTGCATTTTGTTAATTTTCTTTTACTTTTTAAGTGAAAATAAGTCGATGTGTCAAGGGTGTGCACAGTGCCATTTTTGTGCAATTCTGGGATTTATTTTTTTTTAAAGTGAAAATAGATCGATGTGTACATGGATACCGAGTATGTGCGATTCTTAAAAACGCGTCAAGCAGTGGGTGATTCTGCACCTTACCCAAAATTCTATTGCAGACTTCTCGTCATGGGAGATTTCCAAATTGTGAAATCCATAGGATATCAAAAAAGGATTTAAAAATTAAACTAATTGGAATTAGGATCGTTAACTAGAACATTTTTATGAATGTGAAATGCCTATAGAAAATCCAGTTCTCCAATAGAAGATGTTTTTTGAATAATTTTGGCAGCAGAAAAATTGAAAGTGTGATTTTCGGACCGACAATGTTGAGCAACAGAAGACTTCTGTGTTTCCTTTTTTCTAACATATGCCTCATGTTTGAGTACATACAATTCTTAAAAAGGCGTCAAGCAGTGCGTGATTCTGCACTTTACCCAAAATTTTATTGCCGGCTTTTCTATTGCCGACATGGGCAATTCCCAAATTGTTAAATCCATAGAATATCAAAAAAAGGATTTAAAAATTAAACTATTATTTCAATAGCGTCTTAAGAAATATAGAACTATATAAACTTACGCAATCTGAAATCAGTGCGTACGCTAGATTTTTAGCGCTTAAATGGGCGTGTTTGCTAGATTTGGTGCTTTTGCGCATACATTTTCGCTACAGTTTGTTTACGGTCCTCAAAACGGAATAGTACCCTTGTAGCTTAGTATATTTTAACGCTTCCAAAATGCTTATGTTTTATTTCTCCGTTATATAAGCATTGAAAGTGTATTTCTCACTGAAATAGTAATAATTTTGCTATTGAATTAACATGGAGAATTTTTTATTGAAATATTTTTTCTCTGTGCCATTTAGTTGCATCTACTACAAACTAAAGATTAAAGAACTGTTTTTAAAACATTTTGAATTCGTTGTCATATTGATCTACGAAGCACTAGATTAGTGAGTTTTTATTACATTATTGATAAATATAGTTTTTAATCAAAACATTTTCAGCGGAGATAATTATTTGTCAAATATGAATGTGTTTTTAAAATGGAAATAAATAATAAAAGATAAAAAGAAAATTCAGTTAGAACATTCATATGTCTAACAAAGTAATTTGCTTTGATTTAATCTTTATAATACAATATATTTTATAATTATAAGGCAAAAGCCAATGTGAAAGGTTGTATGAAGATTACGATAGTACCTACAGTATTCCGTAACCAGATAATAAAAATTAAAATAAATTTTATCTGAATGAAGTTTTCTTATTACAGAAACAGTCAAACTATGCAATTACATAAACGAATGCACTTTCGGACTACATACTTAATAATGTTTACTACAAGTGTGGGCCACAGTTCTGTTTATGTTAGTTTTCGCCCTTCAGCGCATGCTCAAGAATTACCATCCAGGCGAAACTAGTCGATTTTTGCATGACGTCAAAAATTCGAAAAGTGGGGTAGGGTTTGGAATATCTAACATCTAACTCCTTAACCTGTAACCTTGTCGAGTGGTTGCATACTGATGTTCTCAAGGAGGTTAGAGGGGCGCTGCGATCACCGAGGCAAGCGGCTGGACGTTCGCAGCGCTCCGTAAAAAAGTGAAAAAAATTCTTTTCTCCTTTTGGTGATTACCAATTAAATTACTTTGAAATACTGATTTTTCTACAATACCTACACGTTTTCAAAAGTTTTTCAGTTGCGATGTTGATGAGAATGAAACAGCGGACAATGTGAGGAAGTACTAGGAAAGGCTGGAATTTTAAGATAAGTACCCTTCTTTCATCTAAACTCAATCAAATTTCTATAAATATGTGCCTTTAAATCAATAAATTTTAACTTTTAATCAGGTTTTAGCATTAAAAAATACTTGAAATTGCTCATTGCCTGTGGCTTCCTTTGTTAAACAATTCCAAACAGACGCCAACGTTATCAGTTCACGTCTGTCGTCACTTGCAAAGCCCCCTTATCTTGCTTTGAGGAATCTCGTGAGAGGGAAAATAGGGGACTCACGGCATCGCGCTATTTCCTCTCGGATCCTCTGGATGGTTTTTATTTTTTAAATCGCTTAAATATTTTTTGCCTTTAAATAATATTATACCTCACCGATTTTTTCTCATACTGTTCCTTGCTATCTGTTAAATGTCCATATGTAACGGATGGATTATTCGTCACTGCCTTAAATAAATTCTTAGAACTATGAGCTTATATAAATAACAGTGTCCCTCATTGTGTCTCTAGCATTAATTAAGTAGTAATAAATTATGATAGTAAAATAATAAATCTTGTAATAAATTATGATATATAAATTAATAAATAATATGTTTAATTTGTGTTTTTAATACATATACTCAGTAATTTACATACACACACACACACACACACATATATATATATATATATATATATATCTTTTTTTTTTTTTTTTTTTTTTTTGTGTGTGTGTGTGTGTACGGTTGTGGTCTTGTATTGTATATGGTTCTATCTTGTTTGTCTGCTTCTGTTTTTTGAAAAATGTATGAAAATGTTGGGAACGAAAATAGCACAAGTTACTTTAGTTAAATTAATATATACTTTGTATGATGACTTTTGTTGATATCTCAGGATGCAATACATATTACTTTGCATATACTCAGCATACATATTACTTTGTATTTCATGCTAAATACCTTGATACGTAGCAATTTAACACCGTCAATATTTTTTTCTCCCCCAGTAACACATCTATTCATCATTACCAAACACACTCACCACACACACACACACACTTGTGAGACACTATTTATTGTAAATGAAGACAAATTTTCCTCCTTTTAACTACACTCATGGACACAACCGTATTTTAGGATATTTTCTACTCCTTTTCCTTGTAGGGTTTATATTTATTTTAACTAACATTTATTTTAAGTTTAAACTATCTTTCCTGTCAAGCCTTACTTTCCCCTGGAATTGCCAATGCCAGAATATGTAAATTTGAGTAGAACGCGCAAGGATTCAAATTATCAGCGGAAGTATTCTGATTTAAATAGAAGGAAACGAGTTCGGTGTGTGATATTCTTACTTAGCGAGCGCGGAGGTAGTTAGCGAGAATTGAAGAACCCCGCGTTGCGGCCTATGTGCTTGGCGGGAAGTAGTGATAATCGTTCCAGTGAGCTTCAAGTCTGCTGAATTAGCAGCGGTATTGTAAAACGCAGTGAGTTAGTTATTTTAGAGAGCCTCGTAGTTAGAATCTTGTCTTTACTTTCTTTTCAGGTTATTATTTTTATTTGACTGCCAAGTTGGCACAGTCTGTAAGCGTCAAGAGAACGCAATTGTAATTTATTACGTTGAATAAAAAGGGACTTAAACCCTTCACAAGGCTCTATCTTTTATACAAGTTTTCACAGTCACCTATTGGTTGCGTGCACGTTGGAGGCGCGCAACGTTATATTGGCGCCCGAACACTTATCGAACTGAAATGGCCGAAAACTGGATGGAAGCCGCTGGACAACACCAAGAAATGACAACTCAGTTAGAAGGATTTGGATACCTGGTCCAGACTTTGAGAGCATCAATCAAGCCAAACGTCTATTTCCACGGAAAAAATTCGGTGGCGGTATTTCTCGAAGGTCTAGAAAACCACTTTCAGCTCTACCCTGTGCCTGAAAGACAAAAAGTTGCCATCGCCACATCAGCACTAAGAGGACAGGCCGCGCTATGGTGGAAAATATAGGTAAATTTTTATTAGGGGAATTTGGAAGCCCGACATATATATTTGAAAATTTCAAAAAATCGTTAGTAAAGGCCTTCCCCATAGTGAAAGATCGCGCACGGCTGGAAGCCGAACTACGAACTCGTATATAGTTTCTATCAACGGGATACAGCACAATTGACGGACTTTATTTTACGAAAAATCAAGCTAACGGATATGCTGTATGGAAAAAAACCCGATGCGGAGATAATTGAAATAATATTACCAAGATTGTTACCCGCTGTCCAAGACTACTTTGAAATTAGAAACCCAAGCACATTGCAGGAACTTTTCGAATTGGCGGTAAAGTTTCAAAATCGCAGAATAGCGGAAAGAGCGAGAGGGGAAACATATTCTCAAAGTAACCGAAGGAAGGAGGAAACCAGAAATGGAAATCGCTCGTATGGGGGAAAGAACTATCAAGCTAACGCATCGAAACTCGAAGGTCAAGGCCCAAAAAGAAAATTTGAAAATAAACATCCGCGTACCCAGAAGACACAGATTGAAAGGAAAGCTTTAAACGACTAGAGAAGCCTGTGAAAGGGAGGGTCCAGACCCCGGAAGTTTTAAAAAAACCCTCAAATAGACATTTAAACACAATCATCGTAAAAAACTCACAGCTACCAATTATACAAGTCCTGGTTGGCGATGTACCAGTAGAAGCCCTCATCGATACAGGAGCAGAAGGAAATTTTATGAGTGAAAAGTTCTTCAAAAAGAATTTTTATAGGATACGACTATTTAAAACCAGAAATACGGAAATTATAGCGGCGCAAGGAAAAACATGTCACTGCATCGGGAAATTATCATTAAACTTACAGGTAAAAGAGGAAAATCTCAAAGTATTAATTTTTGTGGTGAAAGACCTACAACACTCTCTTATTTTAGGTATGGACTTTTTAAGTGCCGCGAGGGCCAAATTAAATTTTCAAGATAGTTTCGTGGTTTTGGAGATGGACCAGAGGGTGGTGGAACCTGTGGAGACACCTGAATTGGACCTTAGCCATCTAAATGACCAGGAAAGTAAAGCAATACAGCAAGTGGTGAGTAATTTTTCTCATTTGTTTTCAGAAAAACCAGGAAACTGCTAAATCGTGACTCATAAGATTCAATTAAATGCCGAAAAACCTTGTAGGACTAAACCGTATCGTTATGATAAACAAAAAGACCTAATCATCGAAGAACATATTCAGGAGATGTTAAAGAATAAAATAATAACGCCCATAAATAGTGAGTACGCGAGTCCAGTCGTACTATGTAGGAAAAAGAACGAGTTTCCTCCTTCGGATAAAAGGGCTTGGAGGTTTGCTATTGATTACAGAAAACTAAATAGTATTACTAAATTTCCAGTTTACCCTTTGCCGGTTATAGACGAGATCATTAGACAGATCAAATCGACAAGATATATGTCTACTTTGGACTTAACGTCTGGCTACTATCAAATAGCTATAAGACCCGAAGATATACATAAAACCGCGTTTATAACAAAATCGGGCACTTATGCATTTTTACGCATCCCCTTTGGGTTGTGTGGGGCCCCATCAACATTCCAGAGAGCTATGGACATTGTTCTAAAGCCTGTCCTAGGAAAATCAACTTTAATTTATCTAGATGATATAATTATAACGAGTAGTACGTTGGAACAACACATTAATGACCTCGAACAAGTTTTTAAATTATTAAAAGAGGCCGCTCTTACAATTAACGCCTCAAAATGCAAGTTCGCAACTAAAGAACTTAAATGTCTCGGTTATAAAATTTCGCAAAAGGCTATAGAAACGCAAGATTCAAAAATAAAAGCTATTAAGAATTTCCCACCGCCCAATACCGCAAAGAAACTTTCATCTTTCCTTGGATTATGTTCTTACTATCGATCTTTCATAAAAGATTTCGCTAATATTGTTGAACCACTCTTAGTAATCAAAAGAAAAAAGAGTAAATTTACGTGGACAGCGGAAGCTAACACAGCTTTTGAAAGATTAAAAGAAGCGCTTATTAATGCCCCTGTTTTAAAATTCCCTGAGGGGGACAAAAACCTGGAAATTGCAGCAGATGCGTCAGACTATGCGGTGGTGCGGTTCTTATGCAAAATAACCACCCGCTGGCATTTTTTAGTAAAACATTGAATCAGACACAAAGGAATTATACAGCTACAGAAAGAGAAACATTAGCCGTATTAATGGCTGTACACAAATTTCGAGTTTATTTCGGCAAATCGCCAGTAAGAGTCTTTTCGGATCATGCGGCTGTTGGTAGACTTTACTCGGGAAAAAAACCTAACGCCCAGGTTAATAAGATGGGCTTTAAAACTCCAAGAATATAATATCACAATAAAATATAAACCGGGTAAGGAAAACAATGTAGCTGACGCACTTTCTCGTATAAAACTGGACGACGAAGGAAATGAACTTAAATGCGCTGTGTTGACTTCAAAAATTTTAGATTCTAGAGATACGGTTATTACTGAACTGAAAGCTGATCCTGAATTTGGAAATATCTATGCTTATTTGAAAGACCCCGAAAGCTTTGAGCATACAGATATCGATGCGATAAGAAATAGAGCAAAAAACTATGAAATAATAGATAATTTATTATTCTATACGAAAACAACAAACGAAAATCTTGAGTATAAGCCAGTCATCCCAGCCTCGCTTCGATTAAGCATTTTGAAGGAGTTGCACGAAAAAAAAACAGCGGGCCACCTCGGGGTCAGAAAGACTATAAAAAGGGTACGCGAGGCGGTATATTTCCCGCAATTATACAAAATAGTTACGGCGTATGTCAGGTCCTGCAATCAATGTCAGTTAATAAATGATATTAATTACAGCCCGGCCGGGTACTTAAATAGCATTCGCGCTACATTTCCGAATGAAATTTTAGGCATAGATCTCCTTGGTCCCTTCCCCCAGAGCGAGTTAAATAAAAATCGTTTTCTTTTAGTAATAGTAGATCATTTTTCAAAATGGATAGAAATTGTTCCACTTAAACGCGCGTCAGCCAAAACAGTCGCAGATGCATTCTTACACAGATACATTTTAAAATACGGTGCACCAATAAAAGTCATTAGCGATAACGGAAAACAATTCATTAGTCAAATATTTGAAAACATATGCAATGGACTTGGCATACGCCATATCAAAATGGTTCCGTATAGACCACAGGCTAACATAGCAGAAAGAGTTAATAAAAACATAGTAAAAATAATTCGCAGTTACGTGAGCACACATCACAAGCGCTGGGATGGCTACATAAATGAATTAGCTTATGCTTTAAGAACGGCACATCATGATACTACGGGAAAAACTCCAGCAGAATTATTTTTAGGCAGAAAGTTAATTACGCCTTTAGATAAATTATTCTTTGTGCAACAAAGAGAGCAGGAGTTTAAACAACAAGATGTGCAAAAGTTGATTGATCAGGCGCTTAAAACCTCGGATACGGCAAGAAATAGACAAAAGTTATATTATGATAGAAAACGCCGTGAAGCAGATTTTAAAGTTGGGGATAAAGTATTGAAGCGGAAATTTTCTTTATCGAGTGCCCCAGACAATTTTATGGCAAAGCTAGCTCCAAAGTTTGAAGGCCCCTATGTAATTCAGGAAATCAAAGGAGTAGTCTTATATCTTAAAAACGAGAGAGGGGAAATCTGTAAAGCAAGTCCCGACCAGGTGAAAAAATACTATAATCCAAATGATTTTGAAATCCTTAAAAGTTTCTTGCAGGACTCAAGTCTAAACGAAGGTTCAGAGACTACAACAACTATTCCACCACCCAAGAAACAGAGAACTGAAGAGAGACCTAGCACTTCTACAACCCGGACGTCGGTATCAAAATGATTTTCAAACTCCGGCGTTTAAGAAAAACAAAAATACAGATGAACCGGATAAAGAAACCGTGGTAAAGAGAAAAACACCACCTACAAAGGATGGCAGGAGAAATTACACATCAAGGAGAACGCGCACACGGCCACAGAGTCAGGTGCCAGCAAGGCCGCCGTTCCGGAAACTGAAACGCCAGCAGGAGGCACAAAAATACGAGGAACAGAAGAAATTCAAGAAGGACTCCAGACCGGAGGACGTCAAGACCAGCCGTCCCAGGCAGAAACGCAAAGGCCAACAACCAGACGATTACTCCGTCAAGAGGCCAGCATGTAGAGGACGCAAAAGAAAGAGCAACGTGGACGACACTCGGAGATCAATAAGGAGAAGATTGACATCCATGAAACCTCTAACTTGGGATCAATTTTGCCAAAAACGGATGACGGAGTTTCAAGCATCGCAAACTCAAAGATAAGTTAAAACCTTCTATAAATATTTTTCTCTTTTGTTCCGAAATGTTATGCATAAGTACGAAGTTCTATGCTTTGACGAAAGTCAATATGTCTCGGTTGAGACTTAGTTTTGTTTTACTTTATTTAGCTAAGGCAAAAGTATTATTTTCTTTAAGTGTAAAAGCTAAAAACAAGCATTTTCTGTTGGTCGAAAGACTAATTCTGTTATGTTAAAGCCAAAATTTGGCCGGAGATAAAAATAACTTCGTATTCTTGTATTAATAAGAATTTTACTTTCAGTGCCGCCAGCTTGGCGAAGAATGAGTAAAGTAAAAATTTATTTTCTCTTATTCATTTTATGGTAAATTGTAAAAAGCATATGTATTAAAATTTTGTAAATGTATGTAAATACTTGAAGGTTATGTAAAAGTAGAATTTAGTCTAGAAGCATAAAATTGTAGATGCTAAAAGTGAATGCTTAAAAGCAATGAAGTCAAAATTTAAGTAGTAAATTGTAGATAAAGTCATGGTTTAGAGCGAAAGCCTGCATGTTTAAAGATGAATGAGGGGGAAGTTAGAATGAATGTGTTTTGTAGGGTTCTCCACCTACATTTGAATTTTTAAGAATATTAAAGTATCTCATTGAGTTGTAGAATGTCGAGTAAGGTGTGTCTATTTGGTCGTTGAATTCTAACAAATCATGGTGGTTAGGGGAAGTGTTGTAAGACTAAAACACGAATATTCCCATTTGACACCACACACGGTGGAGAGCCAGGGTAAAGTTAAATTAATGCTTGAAAAATTGAATGAATGTGAAGTAAGCAATAACTAAGAAAAACGAATCGTTTAAAAAAAAAATTTATTGTGTCAAGAAAGTGTAAATTATAATGTATGTAGAAAGATACTAATACTTATTCCTTCCAGATGCTGGAAGGAAAGACCAAGATCGATTGATGAAGTCCAGGAAAAGTTGCTGTAAGAAGAAAGCTTTGTAACGAGCAACAGAATTTTAGTATAATTGTTACATAAGATTTTTTTTTTGTGTAAACGAGGTTCTCGCCAGTTAGTTCAGAATTAGATAAACTTACAACAGGTCGTTTGTAGGACCTGCTTCCAAGTTTTCCAAATTCTGGCAGCGGCAAATGTAGGCTTTATATTTATTTTAACTAATATTTATTTTAAGTTTAAACTATCTTTCCTGTCAAGCCTTACTTTCCCCTGGAATTGCCAATGCCAGAATATGTAAATTTGAGTAGAACGTGCAAGGATTCAAATTATCAGCGGAAGTATTCTGATTTAAATAGAAGGAAACGAGTTCGGTGTGTGATATTCTTACTTAGCGAGCGCGGAGGTAGTTAGCGAGAATTGAAGAACCCCGCGTTGCGGCCTATGTGCTTGGCGGGAAGTAGTGGTAATCGTTCCAGTGAGCTTCAAGTCTGCTGAATTAGCAGCGGTATTGTAAAACGCAGTGAGTTAGTTATTTTAGAGAGCCTCGTAGTTAGAATCTTGTCTTTACTTTCTTTTCAGGTTATTATTTTTATTTGACTGCCAAGTTGGCACAGTCTGTAAGCGTCAAGAGAACGCAATTGTAATTTATTACGTTGAATAAAAAGGGACTTAAACCCTTCACAAGGCTCTATCTTTTATACAAGTTTTCACAGTCACCTCTTGGTTGCGTGCAAGTTGGAGGCGCGCAACGTTATATCCTTTTCTTTCTATAGGCCCTTTTTTTTTTTCCTCTCTCTCTCTCTATTATTTTTGGGCCATTTATTTTAAATTTTATTTTGTCCCATCTTTTCTTCCTGGTCTTTTGAACTCGTGCAAGATGTACGAAGTTCACTTTTTACTCTCCTCAAATACGAAATTGCCCCCTTTCTATATACCTTTCCTTCGCACCTATGCTTGATTTTTCGCCCATCGGTGCAGAAAGACTTAGCGGGTGCAAAACAAGACATCTGTCTACTTTGTCTGTCTGTCTGTCTCTTTAGGAGGTTAGAATAGAAGGAGGGAGGGTTCGCAGTTTTCTCCACTATCGGGGAATGAAACTCTACGGAACAAGCGGCTTCCATGTTTGTTACTTCAAAACATTGCAATACGGTAGCGAAACGTACGTGTTTGTAAGCTGTTCTATGCATGAATTTTTCAGTAAAAATATGTTACATTTAGAATGAAATGCTTCGCTATTGTTAGTTTTTTGTTTTAAAGTTATAAAGATGATATCTGTAATTTACTAAGTACAGAAAATCATTAAGAAATATTTCGAAATCTAAATGCATGTGCATAACATTAAAGCCTTTAAAAATTATGTTTCTGCATAATTTCAAGAATTTTTTTAGGTTTTATTAGCAACTTCTCGGGTATACTTTCAATTTTTTCTTTAAGAAGTGATATTTCTGATTTATTCGCAATATTATTATAATTTATTAAAGAATCATTTTTACCTGAAATTAATAGCAGATAATTACCTAAAAAAATGGTAACATTTTGCTTTTTTTTTTAAATGAAAGTTTTAAATAGATTCTTTTCACAACCAACAACCTTATATCAACAAGAAAATAAATATTAATAAAATAAAACAGATTTATGTGAATTCAATGATTTCAGTTTATGCGCGTTTCATATTTATGAACATCAAAGAAATTACCTTGAATTAAGCTGAATTACAGAAATATACCTATATAAATTTTTGGATATATCTTTTCCACATGTTCAGTTGTGTAACTATTTTACTTATGTTTATCGCTATACTGCCCAGGAATTTGTAAGCTTATGCAAAAACATTTTAACAGAACAGTTTATCTTGATCAAATGCAAAAATTATATTCGTAGCAGTTCACAAAACTTAAGAATGAATAATAATTAATACATAAAGAAAAGCGTTGCTTTATTTAACACCTTTACAATTCATAAAAATAGTAACAATTGATTTCTTACTTTTCATGAAAATTATAAAACGAATTATCTAAGCGTTCAAATTATACAGTTTAAATCCTAGCATATATCATTGTATGTTAAGGAACGAAGATACCAGCTGTAAGCAAAAACATTAAAATGTATTTAACATGTTTCGAAGTCTTTTTTTTTTTTTGTCACATCTGGAAAGAAAACAACATGTCATTGTGACATTTTTTTAACATATTTATGAAATTACATAAAAAAAAAAGAAAATCAATACTTACGAGTGAACAGTAATCCCAGGAATATTTTTCAAAAATCTATTTGTGCCTCCATATGCAATATAAGCTGATATGCTTCAAAAAGAAGAGGAAAAAAAAATGTTACAATTACAGACTTCCTTGCACAAGTCACAGCGATAACAGTAACATGGCCGCCAAGCTTCTCCGTTTGAGTTGAACCTTCCCTCCTTCTATTCTAACCTCCTTGGATCTTCTCCCACTAGTTCTCGCAGACCGGCCTTATCCAAAGCTGCATGTAAGCAGCTTTGGCCTCACCAACATCAATACGCCAAGCAGAGCTCTCTGCTTCATGAATGCAATAGTCCTTCTTTTTGAACTTTCAGTACCAAACCTTCGCAGGGTCATATGAAACAACATTAGTACCTAAAGCTGTACACATGATTTGGTAACGTTCTTTAGCTCCCGTTTTGCAACAGAACTGGAAGTAAATGACGATTCTAATCTGGTATCATGACAGTTCCATTTTAGACACCTTGTTATTAATGACAAAAATATTTGTTTACAAATTTCATAACACAATGTTCTAAAGCGTGTTTCTTTCAAATGCCAAAAATCGTTTGACAAAATATGATTAAACACGACAACACGAAATGTTTGCCCAGATGATATTTACAGTGGCAGGAAGCTTTCGTTAAATCCGATATTAAATTTGACTTGTGAATCAATAATCTAAATTTTGAATGACCAGACGTGAAACTGGAGGAACTAAGATTATCTAAGGATCTAAGGCGGAGCCCTTTTATCGTTGCTTTTAAAAAACAACATTAATTCTGGTGTTAGCCAATCTCTCAGAATCTACTGTATGTCTTATATACAAAAGTTTCTTCCACTTACATTTATGTGTGACCACTCTCGCTTCGTATAACTATTTTTAAACTTCTGCAATGACTTCTGCAAACTACGCGAAGAAAAATCTAAAAAAGTTCCATATTTCGGCATAACTAATCTGTTACGAAGAAATAAAACATCGTAATTTTCAGTTTCATCATTTCATCCGATAAACCCACATAAGAATTATAACCTTAATTGACTCATTCACGCTAAAGCTACTAAAGATACCTTTATAGTAGTCTTAATTCACGCTAAATTGACTCTGCGGTATTTCATCCCCTGCTACATTCTGTAACGACGCTGATCAGTACCTCCTACATATATGTATGTAGGAGGGTTCCCGGACAAAAGCCCACTGGACGAAAGCGCACACGACAAAAGCCCACTATGATAATTGCCCACGCGACAAATACCCACAGCGATGAAAGCGCACATTGATAAAAGCGCACATAATTAAAAGGGCCTTATGTTTTCTTATTACTAAACCGTGTATTTATAATTTTATTTATATTAAATGGAGTATTCAAATCTGAATTTTAATGTCTTAAATACATGTCTATTTGTATATTTTATCACTACTTTATTTGTTTAATTTATTAGGTTGAAAGCAAACTTTCTACTCTCTGATTAAATGATTAGCTATAACATTTTGATAATAAATCTTAAATTGCATTTTATTATTTATTTACTTATTTAACTTTGGTATGTGTATATGAAAATGAAAAATATCATTGTGGAGATTCTCACATGCTATTTTTAAGGTAATATGGCTGAGATTAAATATAATTATGTTTCATTATTAAAACTATTAACTTTTTAATTAAAAACACTTGAATTTTATTTTATTTCTTTTAATTTTTCCTTTAGTTCTTTTTTAGTTTAGAAATATTAGAACAGTTAAGCACAATGAAAACTTGGCTAAGAGATATTTTATTAATTCAGAAGTCAAACAACAAAAATCAGCGTTATATTTACCAAATTTTCACAGGACTAGTTTCGATGGTTTTACCGAACCACCATCTTCAGCTGAAAAACCGCAAAATGATTTTGCGGTTTTGCAGCTGAAGATGGTGGTTCGGTAAAACCATCGAAACTAGTCCTGTGAAAATTTGGTAAATATAACGCTGATTTTTGTTGTTTGACTTCTGAATTAGTATTTATTCGGCGTGTTATTGTGTCTTAGATATTTTATTCTTTACTTTAGACTGAGCTTATTATCAAAGTTTAAACATATTTCTCATTGAAAGCTTTTTTGAATGTAACAATTATAATTTGGCGATTTTCTAGAGATATTTTCTTTTAGATTTCTGAATAAATTAAAACTGTCAGCTGACACCCTGCCAGAAAATGAATTCCAAATGTAACCTCTTGATATTTCAACTAGAGCAATTTGGAATAGTGTTTTTAATTTTCATTTTATTTATTTATTTATTTATTGGGGGGGGGATGAAACAACTCTTAAAGTCAACATATCTATTTAAATTTAAGTACAATCACCTCAAACTATAGTAATAAATATGTAGCATTTTATTAGAGATTGTGAAGATTACAAAGAACTATGCATATAATAACATCTAATAAAATGTTGTAACTACATAAATATAGTATATTTATAGAGTCATCAGATTCAAAGTTCACCGTATTTAGATTCTAAGTATACATGTTATATAAATTCATCCTTCATTAATAGTATTATGTATAGTAATAGAAAATTAGTATTAATGTTTGAAATTGTAGTTTTTTAATAATTTGTCTTGCATTTGCTGTATATTTGTTCAAGACGTATGGATCAGTTATATAACATGAAAAATACACAGAAAGCAGCTAATGTTATATAACAGCTGATTGTGAAAGAAAAATCACAGTGCTCTTAATTAGAGTTATAGTGCTTTTAAATCTCCCTATTGTAAATAGCCGTTTTCTAATAGGCATTAGATTAAATTAATGCCATTATCCATTAGAAAATAATTATAGTGAATTATATCTATTGACGACCATATTACCTTAAAAATAGCATAATCTCAGCCATATTATCTTAAAAATAGTTAATCACTAAACACTGGTACTTCGGTCTGAGGTACGAGTCTCGCAAATGGGCTATTGTATGGAGATTTTCATGGGTTTCCCCATGTGTAACATATGTACGAGCGAGTTTCTCTTAGAAAGTCTTCCACGAAGGCATCTCTCTCCTCAGGCATATAGTCCTCGAGGTTTTTCCGTGCTGACGTACACCAAACCAAACTCACTAATCAACTTGATGTTCAGTAACAACAGAATAAGGATAAAGGTTTCAACCTTTTATCCAAGAGAACTATTTACAAGAGTACACCTTGTGCTTAACATATAGACCACTGCTTGTAGTGTTATGTTACGTAAAAGTGACGGATCCATCTAATATTTACCTGAAGTAAGTAGACATTAGCTTTACACACTGACTAGAAAAACAACAACCTTCCGGCGTCTTCGAGTTATAATGAAATTGTGACTGCAGCCAACACTGCAAGTTCTGCCACCGCCAGGGGTTAAATTAGATGAAGTAAAATGCGTTACATTACATGATATACTATATAGTGATACATAGTTGTACTGGTGCAAGTTTTATGGCGTTATTTATTGTAATGCGTACAGGCATCATGTTTCAGGATATTACATATTGCAGTAGATAAAGGTGTGATGAAGATTATATGTTTCAGGACATTACATACTGCAGAAGATAAAGGCGTGATGATGTTCTTTAAGAGCGTGTTTGCAAACATGATCTGTTTACATCAGTGTTTACTATCAAAATTAAGTTAGCACCATAAAATTGTTTACAAAGCTTACTTCATTCTGCATACTTATGCATTTTACATTCTGCATTTTACTGTTTACATTTAAATATTGTTGTATAGATGTGCTGATACTTTAGCTACTCAGTATTGACGAATGAGTTGCTAAAGTATCAGTACAACCATACAACAATACTTAAATTCTTGTGTTGATATTTTAACAACTCAATCAATAAAATATTGAGTTGCTAAAGTATCAGCACAACTAATAAGCTTAACATTTCAAGATAATAAAGTAAATAAAGGAATTCAAGATTAGCTAACAGGCTTTCTCAGACAATTAACTTACTGACGCACTTAATGCAACGCCCGCAAATGGCTAAACCCTGACAGCAGAAGTCGACGTAGCCAATTCTTGCTTTTCCTTTCAATCTCAAAAGCTTCGCCTTAAATACTCTTAACTCATTTGCATCCTAAACATGTTTACTTACTAACTTATTTACATTCGGGTGACGAAGCGGAAAGTAGAATTGACAGTATATGCTGAAATAATACAGAACAGAATAGTATTTTCTCCCTCCTTCCAGCATGCGTTCGTGGTGTAATGTTTAGCACACTCGGTGCGTATTAGAGAGGTTCAATTTAGAGTCCCGGCGAGCGCATTGCTCATTTTTCACGTCTCTATAGTCTACACCTGAACTAAAAAAAAAGGTGGTGGATGATGACTCTTCTCCACCAAGATTTGATGACTGGCTGCCCCAATACCCAGTCGTCTTTAAAAGCGGAAGTATATAAGGTATTTTCTCCCTCCTTCCAAAATGTCTTTGTGGCGTAACGGTTAGTACAATCGGCTCGTATTCGAGAGATACAGGCTCTAGTATCGAAGAGGGCATTGCTTATTTTTCATGTCTCCCGCATAAAAAAAAAAAAAAAAAAAAAAAAAACCCTAATGACTCTACAGTAAGAACTAAAGATGCGTAAAGTATAAAATTCTATATTTAATTCAAGTTGGCTCAGTCTAGAGCAGTGATTCTCAACAGTTTTTCCCTCATGTGCAATGGTGAAAACCATTGCTAAAAGACCATTCAACTTCTCCTTCCCAAAACTTTAAAGTACATATGTATTTGTTTAAATATGGATTATTTTTAATGTAAATTAAACAAGTATAAAACATGTTGGTAAATACCAAAATCTGAATAAAAGTGCTTTTTCATATTCATAAACTAAATCTAAATACTTAATACGTAAAGAAAAGGTTGACTAAATTACTCTCTGAAACTCTGAAATTCCCCTCAGGGCTATTTCCTGATTGAGAACCCAAAGTCTAGACAGAATTAGTTTTTAACAGCGACTTGAATGCACAGATAATTTAATTTGTCACACTTCTCTTATACTAACTTTTGTTATATCAAACTTACATGATGGATTACGTGCATGTTTTTTGAAAATAAAAGTTAAGACACAAATTAAAAGAAAATTATGTTTAAAATTTGATGTTGAATTCAAAAACGTTTTTTTGATAGCCAGACCTAATAAACCAAAGACATCAAATTTGAAGTATACCTTACTTAAGACACAATAGAAGCCTCAAACAGGCTTATTTTTTTTTGCACGCGGTGTGGCCCCCATTTTGTGATTGCATGGGTTTCGGTAAGTACTTTTTTACAATTTTGAAGTTCTGTTTATGTTTCATATATTTGGATATTGTGCTTTGCTTGTCTGATTTCATGTATTTTAGTTACAAACGTTTTGTTTTCTGTTCGTTACAGTGAGGGATTTTTCTGATGTTTTGTGTGTACTTTATTATTGCTTAGTTAATTTTGTTTGATTTTCTGCATTGTTTATCATGCCTTCATCCGTGTAATCGTTTCACTAAATTACGCCTGAAACGGCAAAAATTCCTGAATCATCTTGACTTTTTACTTATATGTAAATGTAAAAAATTGATCCCTAATTTTATTCAAATCAAATCTATTCAAAAACCTTCCAGTCGCGTTTCAAGAATTCTGTTAAATTGCAAGCTTGCCTTACTTCGGTCCATCATAAGGGATACACGCCAACAATTGCCCAAAACTGAGCATGAACTCTATAAGCTTCATCTGGAACTCGCTAATTCATATCCAAAATTCACTGCCCTTGAACAAAAGTCTTGTTCTAGAACGGATAATGCAGCTAACCGTCATAAAAACATCCTTGCAGTTAAATTCGAAAAACTTCTTTTACACTATTCCAGTTCAAGTAGTTCAAAAAAATCTTCCCACTTTAAACATCAAGCCAATAGCTAATATTTCTAATGTTAGTCTTTCAAAAGAACAAGAGAGAATTCTAAAATATAATTTTAACTTCTCCTAAGCCCGTAAACGCTCGATTCCAAAGATTTTGGCTCCTGTCGAAAAAGCTTTCAAGTTCAGTAAAGTTTCAGATTCACAGAAAGAAATGATTAGGCATCTTATTGCTCATAATGCGAAATTCAATAAAAAACCTTTGAAACCAAATCTAACTGCGAGAGAAAGAGCTACAATGCGCGAAATTCATTCTAACCCAGATATTATCATTTCAAAGGCCGACAAAAGGTGGCCAGATAGTCGTCATGGATAAGAACACTTACATCGATGGTGTCACTAAACTCTTAAACGAAGGACCATATAATCCGATCCCTAAAGATCCTTCACCTTCGTACTTGTCAAAAATAAAAACTGCGATCAAATCTTCGCAAATCATTTCAAGCAACTTAAAACATTCGCTTATCCCATCCGTTGCGAATTGTGCCAGATTATATGCTCTTCCCAAAATTCATAAAAGTGGTATTCCTTTCCGCCCTATTTTATCAAATTTAGGTACTGCCTCGTATCCCTTAGCTAAATATTTAGTTTCTAGATTTTCAACTCTATTAGACAATAACATTTACACCATAAAAAATTCAATAAAGTTTGTAAAAAAGGTTAAAAACCTTTCTCCTAGAAATTTACTCATGGTTTCTTTTGATGTAAAATCATTATTCACCAATGATCCAGTGGAGGGTGCATTAAGATGTCTAGAAACCAGACTTCGCGAATTTCATTTCTCTTGCATCAAAATTGATGAGCTAATTCCTCTCAATCAACTCTGTTTGAAACAAACGCATTTTGTTTTCCAAAATAAATATTACAAGAAAACTGAGGGATTAGCCACGGGAAGCCCCCTCAGTCCCATCCTGGCTGATATCTACATGCATTATTATAAATCAAAATTGTTTGAAACTTTAAACTTCCCGGCATGGTTCCGCTACGTAGACGATACTTTTACCCTGTTTGAAGGTAATAAAGATGATTTAAATAAAGTTCTTTCAACAATGAATTCTATTGATCCTGCTATTCAGTTCACTTTTGAACTTGAGACTTGCAATTCTCTTCCTTTTCTCGACATTCTGGTCACACGTAACACATCCAACTTCAGTACTACGGTTTACCGTAAACCTTCATCGGTTTGCCTTCCACCACACTTTAAATCATGGGGTCTAGTCTGGACACCGGTCGAGATCGATATCGGAAAACCAGTCGGGATTCTCTTTCCACTCGACAGCAGAAGGGAGAGCGAGTCTGGACCCTTCAAATTCCGTCGGCGGAAAGTGAAATGGAAATTCCGTGCGGAAGTGACGCTTATTGCATAGCAACCAGTCTATCTCACCTCTACATTGCTCCAGGCTCAGGGGAAGGGAGTAGTTTTTTGTCAAAGAGACTGTTTCGCACGTGCTTATTACTGAGGATGGCGGTAGAAAAAAAATCGAGTTCGAGTAATTGGTGAAATTTTTCGAAAAAATACGCTGCTGGATTTAGTAAAGAGTATGGAAAAAAGAAATGGGGAACATTAATGGATATTTTAAACGCAGAAAGAAATGGCCTTTTCAAAACTTCAGGTATGTGAAGAAACGTAAACATAATTTTACGTATGATCTTTTCCAAAATGGAAATTTTCTAAAAGGTTACATGTTTGTAAACTATTTGTTAACAGGAATTTTGTGATTAAAATACATTATTTTGTCTAAAAAGGTTATGCAACAACGTCATAAGTCAAATCATTGAAATATAGCACCGCGTACGCGAGTTTAATATTCCTAATGAATTTGAATAAAAAAATTTTCAATTTTTAGCAACCCATGATTATATCAATAATTTTATTTATTCAGGAATTATACCTATCACGTAGCTACAAATATACTATGTATCGTAGATACCAATAAGCAGTGAGTAAAAATATAACAAACTTTTAACAAAAGTAATAGGAAGAAAAATAAAAAAAATTAAATAACTATAGGTTAAATCATAAAACTTATTATCTTGCACACACACATATATACATATTTTAACATATGCAGTGAAAGGAAATTGCAGTACATATTCCTATTTATACCCTTTTTAAATCGATCCCGCCAGTGACCGTGTGGTAAAATCGCTGAACACTGGTAGTTCGGTCCGGGGTCCAAATACTGCGAACGGGTTTGTTGCATTACCAACATATCTCTGATAACCATATCTGTCATTACCAACATATTTCTCGTAATTTCCAAAAGCATAAAAAATTAAGGCATACAAAACCTGGTTTAAATAAATAACTATATGTATATATAAATGTATTATAATCGAAACAGAAATTGTAAAGCTAACTAGTAATAAGACGTAAGACCTATTTGGTCTTAAAAATTTTTTGCGCATAATGCTGCAAAAATATAGGAAATAATAGGTAGAAACATTGCAGCGATCTTAATACATGCAGTGAAAGGAAATTGCAGTACATATTGCTATTTAAGCCTCTTTTTAAGTCAATCCCATTAGTGGCCGAGCGGTAAAATCTCCGAACACTGGTAGTGCGGTCCGAGGTTCGAATCCCGCGAACGGGCTGTACGCATGGGCGTCATTACAAATATATCATTGGTAATGACAGATATATCATTGGTAACTTCCAGAAGCATAGAAGTTTAAGGCACAGAAAATCTGTTTTAAATATATATATATATAACTGTATAAATATATTAACAGATGCAGTGAAAGAAATTGCAGTACATATATATTTATACCCTTTTTAAATTGATCTCACCAGGGGCCGGTAAAATCGCTGGACGCTAGAAGTTCGGTCCAAGGTTGGAATCCCGCGAACGGGCTGGTTGCATGGACGTTTTCGTGGTTTTCCCCATGTGTTACGTGTATACGAGCTAGTTTTCCTTAGAATGTCCTCCACGAAGGCAACCCTCTCTTTAGGCAGATAGCCCTCGAGGCTTTGCCGTAATTACATAAAACCAAAACTAAGCACTTTTTTTATCTGAATAAATATACACAAAACTGATGTAATATCTAAAAGTAGACCACATTTAAAAATCTGATAACTAATTATAAATCTTGCATTATAATACTGACAAGAATTTAACCGAAAATTATACAGGAATTTAACTTGTTTTATACAACAGATTCTAGAAACTATTGGAAATTGACACTGATATCGGTACAGTTAAAACTACTTAAATAAATTTTTTAACTCAAAGCAATTTAATGTAAATGTTGAATTTAGGATGTGCATAGTTTAAATTATATACTGCATATTCTTTAATGCATGTATAATGTATTACATTTTTATACACTACAAATTCAAATAAAAGTAGAGGGAAATACATTATAATTTAAAACATAAAATTTCAAAATTTATAAATTACTCATCAAAACATGAAATTAAGTACATTGATATATACATTAGTTTAAAAATTACAATTTTAAATTAAAAGTATGCACCCCTTCTTTATATGTGAAATAGGAAAACACCAAATATATTATTTTCACTAAAATTTAATTAAGACATTGGTAATGTAGAATAAATAAATAATGTAGAATCGTCAGCATCAAATGCGTTTTTTCTATAGCGAAATACTCGAGTTTTTCACAAATCTTAAGAAATTAAAATATCTATTACGTACACTTTCAAAAACTATCCGTGACCTCCGCCGTCCTCAGTTTAGCTCTAAAACGACAGTCAGAAACTTAAACGGCAGCTGTCCAGCTGACGGAAAAATTTCCGACGCGTCGATCTCTGTAATGATCGACACGACGACACCAGACTCGCTCTCTGTCGAGTAGATCGCAAAAAGCGACCCGTTCTTCTATCTCGACGGTGTCCAGACTAGGGCCCCATGTCATCCGACTAAACAAAAGTTAGCTTCATTTTATTCCTATGTTTTCCGTGCTCTTCAAGTTTGCTCCTCCAAACTAGCCCTTGATGAAGAACTAAATTATTTAAAAGCAATAGCTATTGACAGGGGCTTTTTACCCAACATTATTAATCAAGCAGTTAAAAAATTCTCATCTCAAACACACTAAAAGGCACACTCTTGTTTTAGGAGATTATAAAAATTCTGTTGTCATTCCCTTCTTTCCATCAATTAGCTATAAAGTTGCACACATTTTGCAGAAACTTAACTTTCGGATTGTTTATTCTCCCATCAATAAAATTCCGAGTTCCATACTCAAGGACCCCATTCCGGATATGAATTCTTGGGGTATTTATAGGATTCCTTGCCAGTGCGGTTTAATTTACATTGGCCAGACTAAGAGAGCCTTAAAATTTCGCGTCAGGGAACATGAGGCATATGTTAGAAAAAGGAAACACAGGTCTTCTGTTGCTCAACATTGTTGGTCCGAAAATCACACTTTCAATTTTTCTGCTGCCAAAATTATTCAAAAAACATCTTCCATTGGAGAACTGGATTTTCTATAGGCATTTCACATTCATAAAAATGTTCTAGTTAACGATCCTAATTCCAATCCAACTTTGCCTTCGGCCTTTAAAGAAATTATATTTTAGTTCTGGTTTCACCAACAGATGGCGCCACTTGCTTATTCTTGTCCAGGCTTTCTTATCTTATCTAATCATTATTTCTTATCTTGTTCATTTGTCGGTTTTGCAGCTGAGGATGGTGGTTCGGTAAAACCATCGAAACTAGTCCTGTGAAAATTTTGAAAATATAACGCTGATTTTTGTTGTTTGACTTCTGATTTAGTATACCTTACTTGTTCTTCCTAACTTCTGCTAAATAAATTATTCTTAGGAAAGAACCTTAAAAACAGGTGAAATATTTCATGCTAGAAAACAAGATATTAGAAACTTTTGAACTCATTCAATAAGGGAAAAATTCTTCAAAACTTAGCTCCATAATTATGTATTTTTTCTACTTAATCGGCCCGAGGCTTATAAGAAATATCTCCTACAGGTTATGTGGCCACTATTTCTGTGCTGTCAGAATACGAAATTCGTATAGGGAAAACAATGCATTTCGAGGTGAAGAAAATGACCTTAATTTGATAGTTTTTCTAAATAATAAATTTTTACATGTTATGTGTTTCTTTTTCTTAATCTAGGCGAAATAATATTCAACATGTAATAACAGCTTAAGAGCCACAAAAGAAGTGTTGCAGTAAAATTCAGTTTCTAAATGCTGTTAAAATTTGCTTCATTGAAAGTTTTTGTATATAAATAATTACGTTAAATTAAAATGAACTGTTTTTAAGCGTTTACAGTCAATTGAGTAACATAATATTTTTTTTTTGAAATAAAAATTACTTTTAATGTGCAAGATTACTTTTCTTACAACGCTGGGCTCATGGTTCTTAAATCCTCTTGCTCTTGAATTCAGAAATCTTCGTTACTAAAATTATTCGAATAGTTTAACTTTTATATGGTTTCATATTTTTCATTTTAACTTTCATATGGTTGCATTTTCAACCATATGAAAGTTAAAATGAAAAATATTACTTTTACGTAAATTTTAATATATGTAATAATTTAATTTTTTTAAAAATAGTTCAGTAGTTTTACTTTTAAATAATGGTTTTGCTTTGATATAACAAACATGTTTAATTAGTTCATCAAAAAGTTGTTAGAGACACTATCGAATCAGAAACTAGCATATTTTTCCACTCTGCAGTTTTACTGCAAAAACAGTGAATTATCTCTTTAAAAATGATTAAGAAATATTCAATTCCATTCGTTTTTCAGTTATTGAAATTTTTAAAATAATTGAAATTTTAACTAAATCCTTAGATAAAACGTTATTCAAGAACTAGACTAAAGAAATGCAATATAGGGGTTAACTTCAGTTATAAGCGGAATTTCAGATATTGTTATTTTCTAGTAACTAACAAAAAACATTAAAACATTTAAAATCCTCCTTAATTTATTCCTGACCAACCTTTAATTTCTCTCCTGCCACCCCCCTCCCTTCTGAGCATGGAGATAAGAAACTTCCTACCTCCATGCTTCTGTGAGGCTAAGGCCTTTAGAGGAGCTTTATGTGAGGCCGTTCTTTGGCACCCCAGATTCGATAGGGGATAAAGTAAGCAAAGCTCTCCTTTCCTTAACTGCTTTTTCACACAGCTGGGGGCAAAAGAAAAAGGAACGCAATGGTTTTCCGCCTGAATAGCCAACGGCCAGTTAGAAAACTGCATGACATAAGCCCACAAAACGAATGCCCGCTTAAAAACAGCACACATTTTCAAGAAATCCAAAATAGCTATGACTTCCTGGAAAATTTTACGAGTAATAATTATTATCATTAAGAATGAAATTTCATGTGGGAAAGAAATTAATTTATGTAAAATCCAAGTTGTCAAAATTTAACTAGATTATTTGAAACCGTGCTTTTAACTCACCATTAAAACAGTGTTTGTGATAGCGCACACAAATGTTTTCTTAATCATAACAGAATACGGTACTTTTATTTTTTCGTTGAAATGAAAGTTCGGCTTTAATTCTCCCTATTAAATTCATCACATGCAAAATTTTTTGCAGTGTTAAATTATTCTCTATATATGATGAAAATTTACATACATTTTATACTCCTTATAATTTTGTAGAATTAAAAGAAGCAGTATCCAGTATTCCCTTTCACCTCCCTTTGTCGGACTTGTACGAGGGTACTTCCATTTGTCGCGTAAATATAAAAATAAAGTTACACATACATGTATATGTTTTAGTTGTATTATTTTGATTGACTCTCTGTTCTATATACATATAGAATTTTAATTCAGCTGGACCCCAAAATGAAATGTGTTCCGCTATTTAAATTAATTGTTCAATTATTTGTTATTAATTTAATTTATTTTTTATTTTATCTTTATTCATGAAACTGCTTTGTGAAGCTGAAAAAAAAAGGGAAAATTTTAACGTAGCATATATATCGGTGTGGGTTTTTGTCAGTGTGGGCTTTTATCAGCGTGCGCTTATATCTATGTGGGCTTTTATCAATGTGGGCTTTTATCTGTGTGGGCTTTTATCAATGTGCCCTTTCATCGGTGTGGGTATTTGTCGCGTGAGCAATTATCGCAATGGGGACTTTTTTGTGGGCTTTTGTCGCGTGCGCTTTCGTCCAGTGGGCTTTTGTCTGGTCACCATGTAGGAGGTACTTGTGGTGATGGCGATAAGGAGCGCGCCTTGCGCCCTCCGATAAGTGTGAAAACCCTAGAGGAGAAATTTCTTACGAGCAGCGAGCAGAGCAAAACAGGCAGGCTGTCGGGGAGTATGCGCGATGTTCCTAAATAAAGCTTAATTTTTATTGTGCACTATGTCTTGTTAATATTTATATTAATGCAGTAAGAACATAATCTGTGATATGGAATTCGAGGATTGGTGGTAAAACATATAGGAAGTCACTATAATGGTGACCCGGACGTGATAAACATCAGACATTGTGCAAGGTTTTTAAGGAATTAAATGATGAGTAGTGATTAATTCTGTTTTCTACTTATCATTTAATTTCATTTTCTTTAGTTAAATTTTTGCTTTTATTTTGGCTTAAAAACCTTGCACAATGTCTGATGTTCATGCCGTCCAAATTCCGGTTTATAACCGATCAGACCCATCTTTATGGTTTATTATGTGTGAAAGTACCTTTGCTCTTGCCACCCCCAAACCTATCACAGAATCCATTACTAAATATAATTATGTAGTTGCTTATCTTCCTCCAGATATTGCATCAATAGTACGGGATTTACTTATTATCTGGAGAGGAATTAGGTTCTCGAAAACCTTCCGATTTGCTTAGAAATATGAAACGTCGAGCAGAATCTTTAAATGTTCCTGAGAACTTAATGTTAGAATTATTCCTTCAACGTTTGCCTTCGACTGTTCAGTCTATTTTGGCAGCGGTTTCCAATTTAACTGTAGATAAAGCTGCAGAAATTGCCGACAGAATTTTAGAAGTAAATCCAACCCCAGGGACTTGTGCCGTTTCTCGCACAGTCGATCAGTCTCTTGAGGATAAATTATTTAAACAAATAGAAAAATTAAATTGATCGCATTTCTCTTTCTCGTGGTCGCTCGCCAAATCGCGGAGATCGCAATAAGGAAAGAAGCAATTCCAAAAGGAGAGATTATTCTGTTTGCTGGTATCATAGACGCTTTAGGGAAAAGTGTAGAGATGACAAATGTACAAAACCTTGTTCATGGCAGGGAAACGAAACCAGCAAAGAATAGAGGCGACTTATTCTTTGCCTCAAGTTTCACGTCGCCTGTTCGTTCGTGACCGTAAAACAAACCTTTCCTTCTTGGTCGATACCGGCTCTGACGTGTCCTTACTTCCAGCAAATAATTCTCAAAAACGGAATTCGTCCCAACAAACACTTTTCGCTGCTAATTCTTCTACTATTCATGTTTATGGTCAAAAAACACTTTCTTTGGATTTCAAATTAAGACGACAGTTTACATGGACTTTTTTTATAGCAAATGTTAGTACACCCATTCTTGGAGCAGATTTTCTCCATTTCTTTGAATTGGTGCCTGATCTCAGAAACAAATGTCTCAAAGATTTAAAAACGCATTTTAAAACCGTCGGTTGCGTGAAAAATGCAAGCATTTATTCAGTAAAAACTGTATTTAGTGATACACCATATCACAAAATTTTAAAAGAATTTCCTTCAGTTACTAGATTACCAGATCCTAACCAACCTGTTAAACACAACACCGTTCATTATATCATAACTAAAGGTCCACCTGTGGTTGCAAAACCTCGTCGGTTAGCTCCAGATCGCTTAAAAATAGCAAAACAAGAATTTCAAACTATGATGCAATTGGGGCATTTGAGACCTTCGAGCAGCAATTATGCATCCCCACTTCACATGGTTCCAAAAAAGGGAAGTCTGGAATGGAGACCTGTAGGAGATTATCGAGCATTGAACGCTCAAACAATAAAAGACAAATATCCTATTCCATGCTTAGCCGATTTTACTACTGCATTGCACGGTACTAAAATTTTTAGTCATGTCGACCTGATTAAGGCATACCATCAAATACTAATTAACCCAGCCGACATCCACAAAACCACCATATGCACACCATTCGGTTTATTCGAAAGTACCCGTATGCAATTCGGCATCCGCGACTTTTCAACGTTTTATAGATGAAGTCACGCGGGATTTAGAAGGTGTTTACGCTTTCATCGATGACTTGCTCATAGCCTCTAAAGATTCTGAGGAACATTGCAGGCATTTGAAAGCTTTATTTTCCAAACTTCAGGAATATGGACTTTGCATAAATGCACCTTGGTCAAACGTCTATTGATTTCTTAGGTTTTCACCTTAGTGAAAACGGAATTGAACCTCTTCCTGACAAAGTCAAATGTATTTTAGATTTTCCTCAACCTACCACTCTCACTCAGCTTCGCCGATTTTTAGGCATGTTTAACTTTTACAGATGTTTCATACCTAAAGCAGCACATAGTCTTTCTCCTTTAATAAAATTTTTAGAAGGCTATATGAATAAAAAGAAATCTCGTTCGCGTGTTCGGGATTCATCCCCACAATTAAATTGGAACGAGAATGCTGAACAAGCCTTTATTGCTTCCAAAAATGCCATTGCTCAGGCTACCCTTTTGAGACACCCTATTCCCGGAGCCCAGCTAAGCATCTGGGTAGATGCCTCAGACGTCGCAATCGGCGGCACACTTATGCAGTTGTCTCAACAAACATGGGAACCTATAGCATTTTTCTCTATGAAACTCAATAAAAGTCAACAGAAATGGTCCGCGTACGATAGGAAATTATTTTCTATTTATTCTGCAATTAAGAAATTCCGACACATGTTAGAGGGCAGAAATTTTATAATTTATACGGATCAAAAACCGTTAATATACGCTTTTAAACAGAACCCTCATAAATGTTCACCTCGACAATTGCGACATTTAGATTTTATTTCTCAGTACTCTACTGATATTAGGAATGTGCAAGGTTCAGAAAACGTCGTTGCTGACGCTCTTTCAAGAATCGAAATTGATTCCATAACAAAATCTCCCTTTTTGAATTTTAAAAAATTTTCGGAAGCTCAAAGGGCATGATCCGGAAGTACAAGACCTTCTCAAAAACAACACATCATCTTTGAAACTGGAATTTAAACCGTGCGAATATTCTGATGGTAATATTCTTTGTGACATGTCAACAGACATTCCACGTCCATTTGTTACGAATTCTTTTCGCAGACTCATATTTAATCATCTGCATAATCTGTCACATCCAGGAATGGCAGCTACTACGAAGCTTATTTGTTCTCGTTATGTATGGCCCGATATGAAACGTCATATAAAAAATTGGGTGAAATCCTGTGAATCTTGCCAAAAATCGAAAATTACTTGGCATACTAAAGCACCACTGGGCACATTCTCTCTTCCTGATGCACGTTTTTCAGAAATCCATAGGGATATCGTCGGACCGTTACCTCCATCAGAAGGCAACGTGTACCTTTTGACTCTAATAGATAGATTCTCCAGATGGCCTGAATCCATTCCCATCCCGGATATGAAAACGGAAACCATTTGCAGAGCCATCTTCAACTGTTGGATATCTCGTTTTGGCTGCCCATTGATCATAACTACAGACCAAGGTTCTCAAATGAGATCCGCACTTTTTGCAGAATTTACGCGCATTTTGGGTACGAACAGAATCACAACAACAGCCTATCATCCAATGTCCAACGGCGTTGTTGAACGATTTCATCGACATTTAAAATCTTCTCTCAAGGCTCACGAGACCAATAACTGGACTGAAACACTACCAGTTGTAATGCTTGGTATTCGGACAGCCGTAAAGGAAGATCTACAGTCATCTTGTGCTGAACTGGTGTACGGCACAACTCTCAAGCTGCCTAGTGATATGATAACGTCATCTAAGATATCTCCGTATGACACACAATTTATCACGAATCTTCGGCATAGAATGCAGCAATTGAATCCAATAGCAACATCTGCACATTGCCAAGAAAAATGTTACGTAAGTGCTTCCTTAAAGTCGTGTACGCATGTATACTTACGTGTCGATCGAGTAAAGCCACCTCTGTGCCAACCATATACAGGTCCGCATAAAGTCCTTTCTAGAACGGGCAAAACTTTCACAATTGATATTAACGGTCTGAAATCTACTGTGTCTATAGACCGTGTGAAACCTTTGCTTTCGGACTCTAATTTGCCTGAACTGAAAACAAATAAAGACTTAAAGACAGTTCAGCAGAATAAATCTGCAAACGAACTCTCTAAGACACAGACTGTCACCAGATCGGGAAGACATGTTCACTTCCCTAAGAAACTTGCTTCTTACATAACAATTTAAAACATTTTTATTAAATTCATATCTTAACATATTTCTTGTTGTTTCATGTTTATTATATGTGTCAATACCTTGTTATATATTGAATTGCAATTTGATCTTTTCTAATTTTGTAATCATGTAAAAAATACCCGACAGTACGGATCCTCTGAGATAATTTCATAACCTATGTCGTTCCTTTGAATAGCCATTAAAGGAACTGGGGGAAAACTCTGTGGTGATGGCGGTAAGGAGCGCGTCTTGCACCCTCCGATAAGTGTGAAAACCCTAGAGGAGAAATTTCTTACGAGTAGCGAGCAGAGCAAAACAGTCAGGCTGTCGGGGAGTATGCGCGATGTTCCTAAATAAAGCTTAATTTTTATTGTGCACTATGTCTTGTTAATATTTATATTAATGCAGTAAGAACATAATCTGTGATATGGAATTTGAGGATTAGTGGTAAAACATATAGGAAGTCACTATATACTGCGCTGACCCAACACTGTGTTGGCTGACCCCCCCCTCCCATTCGCCACCGCTAGCGCGGAATTGACTATCACCGACTCTACTTCGTAGGACAGTCAGTGTTGACCTGACTCTCTTTTTTCTCCCTCCCACATCTCTTACTTTACTATTTTCTTTCTTTTGCTTCCAGATTGTTATCAGAAGCGGAATAAAAAGATGCTTCTACATCTTGATACTCGAGAATAAAATACGACACTACCCCCAATAAACTCATCTCGAAATTAGCCTGGTGGTGCCAAATTTTTGAAAGCAATAATTCAAATAAGTAAGCAAAAGAAATTATTATAAATCAGACAGTAGACATATTAATACTAGTCTGTTATTGTTACTAATTATTACCTCTAATTAGTATTACTACAATCAATTTACAACCAAATGACATCTCATAGCATACACCTGGCAACTTCAATGCGTAGGTTGTTTTACAGTTTCAATATCAGCATAGTATTGTTGCGGGGAGTAGATGAAGAGATAAAGGAATAGATATATAAATCAAAGGGTAAGTATAAACTGTGTTGTAAAGGTATTCATGCAGTTCATTGAAAGTTCAGAAATGTTTATTTTGACAATTATTGACAGAATAATTTGTAATTAAGACAAATTACATTGTTAAAAAACAAACATTACATTGTTGATTGTTGAAATTGTTTTTTGACTTCTGAATTAGAATAATTTATATTAGTGAAATTTTCAAATACATTTGTAATTTTTGTAAAGTTTATGAATCCGCGATGTATAATCGAAAGTTTGCATATATAATATAGTTAGTAAAAACAATATGTAATAGCTTTATATATTGTTTTCTGCGCTAACTTGAATTCAATGCAAACTTATTTTCGTATACCCCATTTAACCGGTTAATTTTGAATTTTCACTTCCATTTGTTTAATATATTGTTTTCTCCGCTAACTTGAATTTATGTTACTTATTCTTTAATTATTTTGGCTATATGCACTAAATACTATGCTTAGTTAGGCAGCTTACTTCCATAAATTTTAATATCTGATAACCGTATGCCGGTCATCTTCGGCGTAGATCAACCGTTGGTGAACTGCAACGGCGCCAACGGGATCTTTGTGGATGAAAACCCAATAGGGCTAAAGTGCAAAATCGCTCACTTATTTGTTTGGCGTTTGTATGGTGCTTTTTTACAAGAGTAAGAAGAATTGGATTTTTGTCAATTTTCTTTGAATTTTTAATTAAAAATAGGTTGATGTGTACATGGCTAAAGTCACAAGGCCATTTTTGTGCAATTCTGGGATATTTTTTAAGTGAAAATAGGTTGATGTGTACATGGATACCGAGTAAGTGCAATTCTTAAAAACGCGCCAATCAGTAGACGATTCTGCACTTTCCTCCCAATAGTTATATTATGAAGCTTTTGAACCTGATAAACAAAGAGTTTGATTGAAAACGAGTAAGTAAAAGTTTGCAATTGGGTGCCTCTTCTTTTTTTTGATTCTTTTTTGATGCCAAGATCAGCGCCAGGAAGGCACAATTTCAAGATAGCCGCTGCACAAAACCAAAATAAAAAATCAAAGAATTGCACAAACTCTGTGTTTGTGCAAACAAACACATCGATCTATTTTCACTCAAAACAAAAACCGGAGGGTGGGTTTTCTTCCGCGAAGGATCCGTTGGCGATGGTGCGTATTTATTCGCCAAGCTCGTCCATGATTTTAGCGGTGTACAGTTAAGCTGGAAAATATTTAGCATATGGAATCAATGATTTTAGCGGTGCATAGTTGCAAGATATTTAGAATATGGAATCAATGATTTTAGCGGTATATAGTTAAGTTGCAAGATATTTAGCATATGGAATCGATGATTTTAGCGGCATACAGTCAAGTTATAAGATACAGTCAAAAGTCGTTAATCCGGACTCGTCGGGACTTCGGCGATTCCGGATTATCGATTTTTCCGGATTATAGATCATCAGTTTAAATCTGGTAAGATGGCATGCAGAAATTACAAAATTAAAAATATAAAACCGTAATTTATGAAATAAAGAACAATTATGATCTAAAGGGTATCAAAATTTACAAAAAGAAAAAGCTTAATATTTATTTGTTTACTTTATTAAACATTTCCTTCAATGTAAGTTGCTTCGTTTCATGTGATAATACTTTCTCTTTAATTCTATTAAACAGACATAATTTCTTGTTTAGTTAGAAAGTTCCGCTGTTCAAGTCCCGTTAATTGCTGTGTTGAGAATACCGACTAATTTGTCAATCGAAATGTTTTCATTTTCAATAACCTCTGGGTCACTTTCTTCACTATCCGAAGCGAATTATAATGACGAGGAACTTGATTTAAATCATATCAAAGATGGAGTACATCGAGATGAAATACTTTAGTACGGAATTATAAACCAAATAAAATAAAAACATTTGCCCTGAAGATAAGGATAGTGCTGACAGATCAACTTCTAATCCACGGCGTGAAATTGATAAACAGATTTCGGATTTCAAAACATACTTTCACTTTGTAGACACAAATTACATATTTGTAAATATATACCGGAAATTCTATTTGACATAATCTTTCTAATCTATCATAATCTAATAACGACGTTTCTGCCCCCCCCCTCTGCGGCAGAGCAGCGTGAAATTGATAAACAGATTTCGGATTTCAAAACATACTTTCGCTTTGTAGTAAATATATATCTGAAATTCTATTTGACATAATCTTTCTAATCTATCATAATCTAATAACGATGTTTCTGCCCTCCCCCCTCTGCCGCAGAGCAGCGTGAAATTGATAAACAGATTTCGGATTTCAAAACATACTTTCGCTTTGTAGTAAATATATATCGGAAATTCTATTTGACATAATCAAAAGTTCAAGCTTACTTTTGTAAAATTGCTCTAACAGTCTGCAAAAAATAATAAGCCGGATCCAATTCGAAGATTAAGGAACAACGCAATCTGCAACATTAACTGAATTAGATAACTTTAGCTTAGCGTATAACTCCGTCACACATTAAACGCGCATGCGCACAAACATATTCGCAGCCGTAAGGGTCTTACGCGCTCTCGTAAATGCCTGTGCGCATGCGTGAACGCGACGCATGCGCAGAAAGTTTGTAGCTTTGAGGTCCGGATTATAGATCATTCCGGATTATGGGTGTCCGAATTAACGACTTTTGACTGTATTTAGCATATAGAGGTAAAATATAAATAAGTTAACCATGACATTTTAGCGGTGTAAGTTGCAAGATATTTAGCATATGGAATCCAGTATAAATTAAAGTTAGCAGGAAAAGACATAATATCAACGAGTTACACATGATAAAGCATATAAATTAAAAGTGTATATAGTAATATCTAGGTTTAGCATATTTTACATCTCTTTTATTAAATTTGTATGGTCCTGTAAAGAACTTATTTTTTTTTCAAGAAAACTGTGCTGGTAAGGAAATTGCCGGAGACCTATTATGCTACAGGAAAATCAGGCATAGCTAGAGGGGGCAAGGGGGGCATCTGTGCCCGGGCGCAGAATCAAAGGGGCGCCAAACTGATGTTACAACATTTTAGAATTATATGTTTTCCATCCTTGGCAAGCAGTAGGGGGCGCTAAATCTTCAGTTGTTCCTGGGCGCTGAAAACCCTAGCTGCGACTCTGAGGAAAATAATCCTTGGGGAAAGTGCAGAATCGCCCACTGCTTGGCACCTTTGGCTAATCTTTGGAATATGGTAACAGGTAGTTTGGTGACATTTTGGTAAGGCGATAAAGGTAAGAACTTTAGCAGTGTACATGGATAAAGCCAAGAGTGTGCGTAATGCCATTTTTGTGCAATTCTGGGATGTTTTTTTGAGGGAAAATAGGTCGACGTGTACATGGTTACTGTGTATGTGCAATTCTTAAAAACGCGGCAAGCAGTTTGCGATTCTGCACTTTCTTCCAATTTCGCACCTGATCTTAGTCATGATTAAGCACTTTTGTTTCATAAAAGTTCTAGCATAAGCCTAATTCGGCTAGCAGATTGTTGGAAAAAAAATGCTGAGAAAAAAAAAAAAAAAAAAAAAAAATGCTTTTACTTCGTGAAAACAAACTAGCAGGTTGCTGTAGCAGGGTTGGTCGCCAAAAAATCGCTGAGTTACCATAATCCAAAGATTAACCACACATTTTTAAGAATTCCACATACTCGGTATCCATGTACACGTTGACCTATTTTCACTTATAAAAACATTCTAGAATTGCGCAAAAATGGCATTGCGCACTCCCTTGACTTTATCCATGTACACGACGACCTATTTTCACTTTCAAAGTCAAAGAAAATTGACAAAAATCCAATTCTTACTCTTGTCAAAAGTGCTACTCTTGTAAAAAGCACCAAACAAATAAGTGGTTGATTCTGCACTTTAGCCGAATCCTTGTGCTTTTTCCTAGCCCAATCCTAGCTTTTTGTGCTTTGAAATTCTTTGTCAGAATCGATTCATCTGCAATATTTTCGGCTACTATTTCAGACTCTAGTATCCAAAATTCCATAGGATTTTTCTCTCATTTTTTATATTTCCTCCATTTTGGTCAGTTCTTTCGTTAACTACGCATAACGAGGAAGAGGAATTCCTTTTGAATTTATATATTACTTTCGTTAACAAATAATTTATATATTACTTTCTAATAATTTATATATTACTTTCTAGAAAAATATTAATTCAAATTTTCAGGTTGATAGTAAATTCAAACTTTTCACAGCATGTACCAGATGTCACACCTCGTGCTTTGATTCTGCATCAAGAGAAATATCTTTAATTTCTTTTAAATATTTGAATATTTCTGGTAAATTCATTAGAAGGACTTTCACAGCCACATATTTTGCTGACCATCTCGTCTGGCTGCTTCCTTTTAAGTTGTATTTTGTACATTTTTTCATAATGTAATATACCACCGAGTAGTGCATCCGACAAAAAAGTGAAGTATTTTCTGAGTAATTCCAAACAGATTAACTACTTCCTCGCACGAAGAAGCAGAATGCACACCGACAAGATAGGAGGAGTAGGCCAAATATGGCACAAATTCCTCCAGCTTATTCATTTCTGTAATCCTAGCTTGTACTGTTTTAGAAATGCCAGCCATATTAGACCCGTTGTCATAAGACTGACACTGACATTGTCCAATATCCAAACCATCAAGTGTCAAAACTAAGACACTAATTTTCTACAATGCGTTCGGAAGTACATTCTCCTATCTTTTCACCGACTTCTATGAAACCGATTAAATTTTCTGTTATCTCACATCAGCACACGTTTTTATGTATTGAATCACCTGGTTCATTTTTTCTGTATGAGACACATATGGGATAAATATGATTCCTTTCTCTTTGTTGGGTGCTTTGACTGGTACTTAAGAGTTGGATTATGTTTGGCAAGCGGAGAGATTAAATTCAGAAAATTTCCTTCGCTAAGTCGAGGACACTTTGTGAACAGGCTACTTGGGATTTCATCAGACTCAAGAGAAGAACGACAGTTTGTTGAAAGTTACAGTACCACATCCATGACTATATAGAATTTCTCTCTCTTTATCTGTGTCAATGAGTCGCTCAGTGTCGTGATCGATGTCTTGGCACGATTTCATTTGTTGTACTCGAACTTTCCACTTAACCATGCACCACTGTGGATTCCAGATGCTTCGTGCTCAGTTAATCTCTCTGAAACTTTTTCCCAATCCTGTAGTATGGTGTAGCAGCAGCACCATGTTCCTGATGAATCTTGCAGGGTGTACAAAAAATTGCATTCTTGTTTCTAGAATATGTAAACCAGTTCTTATAAGCTTTTCATTATTTGCTAATGTTCTGTATTTCATGTCAAATGTCTGTCATCACGTTCAATGGGGTTGAGGTTTATGTTTTATGGATGTTTACCTGCTAATAATACTGATTGACTGCTTAAGAAAGATTGTTGGTGATAATTCATTTTTTTTTATGACCATCCAATGGCACGGGTCCAACAAATCAGAAATTTTTAGTTTTTCATCTTTTGAATCTAATTGAAGAGATCTTTATACCATGGTTTCATATCCTCCAGCTATTCGTTTGATGTCGATGAGAAAGGTTGTTCTTTCAAATGCTGACTTGTAGATTGTTTGGGGAGGACATATGCAGTTATGTTTGGTCGTGCAAATTGCAAGAAATATCAATACCCTATAGCATAATTAGAATTGCGGCAGACTCTGACGGTTTACTTCTTCCGGGAAGTTACTTTTTCATCTTAGCTGAAATTTGTTTTCTCTGTTTCGCCGTATCTTTGGCTTGTTTTCTATATTCCGCTTTTCTCCCCTCGGCGCGCAGATGGTTTCTTTTAACCTAGTAAATGAAATACACTATGAATAGCCTTAATAACTAAGAATTGGCGTAATTACTCTGCACAGTCCTAAATAAATGGTTGCGTCTCGCTAAATATAGTGCGGGCTATTAAAAGCAAGCACATTAGAGAAAAAAAAAAAAAATCTAGCTTTAAAATCCATAAAATCCAAAATGCACTCCACTCTTCCGAGTCAAATCAAAGGTGAGTTTAAGTTGCCAACTGGCTGCAAAAAAATCTGAATGCCTTGCTTAATCTTGAAGACATAATGACGGTGTCTTGTATATATTAGATGAATTTTAATTTGAATTATTTCATTTCTCCAGTATAGCCTAAGGTTATTTTTTTGGGGGGGGGTTAGCTCACAGAAAATAGTTACAATGTTTCTCCATGTCCCAGCAGACGTTGCTATGGAAACCAGGCGACTTCTTCAACAAGCTATCCTTCTGTTTCTCATTTGAATACACCCCGCCCAGACAGGAAACGATAGAGGGACTTCAGACGTAACTGATAGGCTCAGTCTGATTCTATGAGTGACGCCTTGATCTTATATTTATAGTTGTAACAGCTGTACTTAATTTTAACTCATGTTCCCTTAAAAGGGTTCTTAATTATAAATCTTCTTAAAAGAGGTTTTTAAACTTGGCCTTAAAACTATTAACATTGTAAGAAATTAGAGAGCTGTTTTAGCGAACAATATGATCTAGCGTTATATTTGAATTTGCCGCCCAGGGCAAGAACCCCGGCTTGCCCCACGCTAGATTCGGGACTGACGTTTCCTCATGTGCTGTGCTGTTTTGCCGAGTCATCTGCGTCGATTCCATCGTTCGAGTTTCTTGATCGGCCGAAATCTCTGCGGCCCGGTCACCCGCCGGCCCTGTTCACCACTGGTGTTAAGCCATTGTTTACCAATTGAGGAAGAATTAAAATGTCTGGGAACCAGATTTTGAAAATTCCATATGACACATACTGAAACTGAAGAGTTAATTTTTGCCATTTTTCTCACAGACCCACTTTATTTTTTAAAAATAATATCACGAAATCGAAAAATTAGCTATGCATGATTCCGTGCCTTACTTTACTTTATATCTGTAATGAATCTGTCTTTTTATCTTGGGCAAGTCACTACTCATCTTAAAAAAAAAAAAAAAAAAAAAAAAAAAATGAAAATTTAATGAAAAATACAATATTTACAAGTTAAAAATAAACATTAATACATATTTAACATCTTAACATCGCTAATCTCACTTCATAGATTTTTCTTTAAAAACTAAACTGGCAAGAGTTCCATCATTTACACTCATACTGTAAACAGTTAAATTGGATAGCGTACAAGAAAAAGGGTTAGACCATTGTGTTACATAAGTAAAAAACCCACATTTGGCCTTCCTGCAGTGCATCGATGTTGATAACATTATAATTTTGACATCAAATTGAACTTCATGGAACATTTTACATCGTCTTTGGTCATCTTGCATCATCATCTTTTCTGAGAAATGAGCCATTGTCATCATTGAATTGAAACCTAAAAAGAAATAATGGAAGAGAGTGAAAGGACAATTAAAAAAAAAAAAAGCAACATAATTGCCCTTCATCTCTGCAACTCCAGCATCATTAACATTTTCTCTTATATTTCAAATTGAAATATGTCTTCAGTTCTTAGCAACATAATTAGGAAATTTTGTCATCTTAACTTATTGATTACAACTTATTAACAAACAAAAAACATAGTACAATTAGGAGAAGAGTCGCGGTTCAGATATTTGTTTCATCAATCCAGGTTAATATGTTTTAATCGGTGTTCGGCTTGCATACCAATCTGCTTATTCAGATTTTGATTATTGTCAGTTAGCTGTGTAACTTTTTCAAGTTGAATACTTAACTCTTTTTTTTTTTTTTTTTAATTTGAAATCACACCTTCCTTTTCTTGCAAAGTGTTGTTAGAAATCATCAGGTCAGCTTTAATCTTAGTCATTTAATTTTGTAACTGAGTAGCATCAAGGGAAATTTTCTCCTTTTCTTCTTGGAGACTGTGTAGAGCTTTTTGCAGTTCTTCAGTTTGTTTCAAACTTTCAACATGAACTGCAGTCTTTTCATCTTTCACTGGACTTAAATTTTCGGTACTATTCCGTTAGAGCAGGGTGAGTTAAAATGCGGCGCTTTTTTTTGCCACCAATTGTTGCCGAGAATAAAATTGTGAAATAATAATAGAGTTCAAAAGACTAAAAAGAAATCAGTTTTGTAAAAAGTAAGTTTTTTTAAAAATTTCTTAATTCTTAAAGAATGTAAATTTTTAAAAACATTTTTTGATCTAGAATACTCTACACATAAATAAAAAATAACAAAAAGAAATTCAATCTAAACAGATGGCATAAAATTACAAATATTATTCAATATTGCAGAAAAAATTTCAGTTTTTGAATGTAACCGACACCACATAAATTCTGGCAAATAGGACTTTAAATCAGCGGTCACCAACCGGTGGTGGTCCGCAGAAAAATTGGAACATTAATTATATTTTTATGAAGTATCAGTTTAAAAAATGATGAGTAACAAAACCTATTATGGTATATGGATTATACTTTTTTTTTTTTTTTTTTTAAATTTTAGCTACTACTTTTAGTGAAATTCTTTTTGAATTTAGCGTCTTTTTAGCTACTTTTGCAGGTGTATCTAGTGGCATTTGAAAGTGAGAGTTGGCAAACTGTAATTCTCTTTCCTTTTGAATTGCAAACATATGTTATTGTAGTCGTTAATGACACAGTTTTTGTATGTGTCAATAGGCAACTTGATGGATTTTTATGAGAACCATGTGCATTCTTGTTTATAATTGCATCACCTGAAGTTTCCGTTTTTGTTTTGTCTAACTATTGATCAATGGCACCATTGCTGAGTAAGCGATGATTATTATGTTTACAATAATTAAAAATTGGCGGCATAACACTTTCAGTGTATTGATATTGCTTTGCGTCTGCCGATTTGTTCTTGCTTTTGTGAAGCTCCTTTTACAGTGATATGGAAATGTGAAGCTTTCTGTACAAGAAGGTAAGATTTTTTTACTTTCCATGTAATTTTTCAATATGAACGAAATATGTGTATTAGTGAGATGTTAATAAAGTTTTAATTGTTACTCATAATCAGGGGCATGGCCTGAATTTCCATAAAGGCATGCTGCTGAACACCAAATGTTTCAAAAATTATATTAACAAATGAAAATTAGAATTACATGTATTGGAAAGTTGAATATTGTTTTTGTGTATTAATATGTTGTTTTTAAGGTCTGATTTAAGTTTTTTTAAATTCATAGTAGTGGTCCGCCAAATATAAAATTATATATATTAGTGGCCTGTGAAGTTCTAAGGGTTGATAACTGCTGATCTACATGGTGGCAAGCAGTGCTCCACTGACTTTTATTTCTTCGTTTAGCAGTGTCTCACAGTTTGGGTATGGCATCCAGTTTTGGGGTCTACAATATTATAACTGTGATTCACAGTTCATACCCAGCATTTCTTAATTCCTCTTTTTTTACATCCTTGCTTTCCCGACATAAACCCCTGAATACCATTGTTCCAAAAGAACATGTTCAATGTTGCTCTTTTCTTTTTGTAAAAAGACTAAAGTAGCTGTTCCAGCCTTTTGTTAAATTGAGGCTGATTTCTAACTGAAGTTATCAAAATTCAGTTGATGTTAATTCTGGACACCACAGGTAGATTGGCGGCAGACGAACGACGAACGAGACCACAGACGAACGGCATTGGGGAAAGGAAACAAGAGTCTTCAAACCATGTTTTGGTTCTCAATCCTTTATTTTTCGCACAGCAAGAACGTATGTAACAGCGCCATGTAGGAGCTTTGTTTGAGTCAAAGGTTAAATTCATCAGATGATTTTTAGAACAAAGTCTATTGCTATGAATTATTCTTTTATCCTGAGAAAATCTTATGACAACCTTTCAGTCATTAGGTAACTGCTAAATTATGTAATCCATTGTACTAAAATAATGCTGAAATATGGCAAAAAAATAACGAGTGATTAGATTTCAAACAAGAACAAGAAATCTCAAGCCACGATATTTGGCGTGTTGTTGTAGCACTGTTTTCTTTTAAGTTTTTCTTCATTTTTAAATGACTCCACTGCACAGTAATGGAATAGTACCATATTTTCTTGATTTTTAATAATTTCTTTAATATTTAAAATTTATTCCCCAAGTGTTCAGAATTAAATTTTTCAGTATGTTCCACAATCAGATTTTTTTATTTTTTCAGTTGCATCTCTAATTCAGCTTTAGTGTTTGTTTCTTCTTCAAACTGAAACTGTAGATCTTCAGGTTTACTTTTCTAACAAGCCAGCTTATTTTCAAGATTTTTTCGAGCATGACTTCCTTCTAATTGCTGTTTTAATTGTAAAGATTTAACTTCAACCTCTTTAGGAACAGCTTTAGTATTAGTCCTTTTGCCGATTTTTTGATTTGGCGACAATCTTTTGTCGCCAAGGCAAACCCAACTTTCATGATCAGAAAAAAATGGTAGATCATCAACAAATCATGTCAAGGATAAATATGTCTAGCCTGAATAACAATCCTAAAAAATAACCTCTTGATTAGAATACTCCAAAAAATAGTCTTTCTTTAATTTTCAATACTTAGTACTGCTAAGATAAATTCTTGAAACACTGCCATAAATGAGTCATATGGTTATGAGTAATGAAATTTACAAAAGGCTGGTAAATGCATTTTCAAGTTAGTATATATTACTTTAGTTTCTTAGATTCTGTTATTAAAATAAGTAAATAAAAAAAGTTTACTTTTCCGTTTTGCCGGTGCAGGCGATAAAGTTGCCAATAATGGTATAACTGATGCCAAACAGAATATCCTCACCGGCAACCTTTTACACCTCATTTTCAAAAGAAGTCATAGCCTTTTCATATCAGATTGATTGTTTCTTTCAATACTGCATACAATTAGATAGAATTTTTACCAGATAGTTCAATTTTATGCTTTAAGGCCATTCGCGATAATCAAGTCAATCACACCGCTCACCCGAAGGCAAAAATATAGAATAGGCAAATTCATCAATTCTAATGAGAATGCAATAGCGAAGTAAAGCACTGTGGTTTTACATAATTTCTAAGTAAGCTATTCGTACGAATTGAAATAATTCTAGCATTCCAGATCAAGATTTAACTTGAAATTAATGTAGATAATCACTGAGAGAATTAGATTTTTGTACCGTAGTTTGCGTGAGATGAGATCATGTGATATGAACAAGCGAATCAGGATGTTGAACCATCAAAGCATAGTGAATTTTTAAATTAATGTCTTTTTACAAATTTATGTCTTTATTTATTGGCTTTTTATAAAATTTTAAACAATATTAAATTGTTTATGTCTTCATAATAAAAAAAAATCTTAGAACTGACATATGTTAACATTTTTTATGTGTATACTGTATGTTGTCGCTAATAAAGTTAGCTTGGCGAAATTTGCACCGGCAAAATGGAAAAGTACCAAAAAATGTTTCAAGTTGAAATAAATCGAATTAAATTATCATAACGAGTAAATTTTGTACCAGTGTTAGAAATACATTTTATGAATTAAATTATGTAAATGGTAATAATAAAGGAGCTTATATTTTTAATCACTCAATTTATTACTAGTAATTAATCATTATGATTTAAAAGCTAAAATTAAATTATCACAATGAGTAAATTTTGTACCAATGATAATTATACACATAATTGATGATTTCTATGAAAGATTCGAACAGTCCTTGGAATCCACTAGTGGTGAAGTGATAAGCCACAGAACACTGGTAGTTCAGGCTGGCTGTATGGGAGCTTTGTGGTTTTTCTTACCATGTAACGAATCTGAGCCAGTTTCTCTTAAAAAGTCCTTTATGAAGGCATCCTTCCTTTGCTAGCCTGTGTATATATTTATTTTCTATTCATAAATATTGTTCTCTCTTCTTAAATACATATTCCTATATTTTGTTTGCCCTTTTATAATAACTATCACGCAACAAAAATTAGCTTGTTTTAATAAAGAAAAAAAAAAAATGTTTTTAATTATGACTTAAATGAAATATTTTGAAAAGTAATGTTACTTTTTACTCTTATTTTCATTATGAAATATAAATTTACGAAGTAACTTAATATTCTCTACTTTTTGATATTTCAAAGCAACTTGTATTTTTTTTTTATATTCATTTTCATGTTGTAATATATGAGAAAATTCAAATTTTTGAAGTTGACTTATTTGCATCAGAAATGTATAGTTCCATGGTTGAATATCCAAATCCATAAGCACAAGTAATGAAATACAAAAATGTCATTCTTAAACAATTATTTGTTTAATCCCATTTCTGATACCATTATTGTGTGCTTTTGTCTTGGGCTTTGTTTGAGTAAGTCACTAGTCATCTTAAATACAAATTTAATAAATACAATATTTGCAAATTTAAAAATAAACATTAATACATATTTAGCATTTTAAAGTAACATTGTTCATCTCAGTTTGATTTTTTTAAAAAACTAAACTGGCAACATTTCTATCATTTACATTCGTGCAGTAAACAGTTAAGTTGTATAATGCAGGAGCCAAAAGGTTTAGATTAGTTTTAAGGGTGCCTTTTGGATTATTGCTGAGTTGTTTCATTATCGCCAAGTTGTTGTTTCATTTATGGTAACCTCATTTGTGGTATGAATAGTTAAATGCTATGGAAACCCTATTTTGGCGTAATTGAATGTGCAGTTGCGGTCAGTTTAAATGATGCGAAAAGATTTGGAAATGTTTGTGTGTGTTGGATTTTGAATAAGAAGTACATTGTTATTTTGTCGTTTACATGGTAAAGTGGCTGAATGTGGTAAGATTAATTTGGAGTTCCTGTACGATTTGGAAGGAAAGGGAAAAAAGCATTAATTGACCTGGTGTGTAAATGAAGGTTTACTTAGTGGCCATTATAAGTGTCCTGTTTGTAGGAAGGAAATGTGTATGGTCGGACAGGATACCAACGTCATGGAGGATATTTTTGACTCTTATTTTTGTGAATTTATGTGCTGACTCCAGTATACACATTCTAGTTCAGATAATTTGAGGAAGTTTTTGGATGCTGTTAAGGAATTTTGTTTGGCTGAAGACGCGGAAATTCGTAAATAAGGTAAATGGATATTTCCTTCGTGTAGTGCTAAGATGAATTTCCTTTTTTATGTTATTTCATTGTTGTTCATTGTTTCATTCATTTAAAATGTAGTTTATTGAGATTATATATTTTTTGTTGGTTGCACCTTTGACTTTTTAAGTGAATATACGAGGGCTATCCAGAAAGTAGATTATGTTTTGGAATAAAAAAATAAACAAAGTATAGGAAACAAATTTTATTATATACAGATGAAAGCCACACTCAAATACTACTTTTCTACATAGTCACCATACAAATTAAGGCATTTATCGTAGCGATGTACGAGCTTGGAAATTCCTTCGTCGAAAAATTCGGCCGCCCTGCGCCTTCAACCACTTTGTTACCTCTTCTTGCAGCTGTGCGTCGTCATCAAAACGCTGCATAGCCAGCCACTTCTTCATTGCTGGGAATAGGTGGAAGTCGCTCGGTGCCAGGTCGGGACTGTACGGCGGATGAGGAAACAACTCCCACTTAAAAGATTCAAGAACTTTACGAGTGACATTTGCCATGTGGGGCCGGGCGTTGTCGTGAATCAACAAGATCTTAGAGCTCAACATTCCTCTGCGCTTGTTTTGAATTGCTCTTCTGAGTTTTTGGAGAGTTTGACAATACCTTTGAGAGTTTATTGTAGTGCCTCTTTCGAGGAAGTCCACCAAAATTACACCTTTTCTGTCCCAAAAAACAGTCGCCATCATCTTCCTTGCCGACATTGTTTGCATGCATTTCTTGGGTTTTTGGGGAGAACTTGTGTGCCCCCACTGCATTGATTGCAATTTCGTTTCACAGTTCACATGTTTCACCCATGTTTCGTCACCAGTAACGATGCGATCGAGTAAAGAGTCACCATCCTTATGGTAAGCGTCCAAAAAGTTCAACGCTGCAGCCATTCGCTGATTTTTGTGGTCCTCTGTCAAGATTTTTGGAATCCATCTTGCACAAAACTTGTGGTAACCAAGCTTTTCGCTGATGATTTCGTGCAACAAACTTCGCGAAATTTGTGGAAAACTCAAAGAAAGTTCCGTTATTGTGAAATTTCGATTTTTACGGACTTTAGCATCGACTTTTTCGAGAAGTTCGGCGGTTACTATGCTGGGTCTCCCACTTCGATCTTCGTCATGAACATTGGTTCGGCCATTTTGAAATCTTATGACCCACTGACGCACTCCACCTTCAGTGATAATGTTGTCCCCATACACTTCACGAAGCTGCCGATAGATTTCTATCGGTTTACAGTTTTTTGCAGTCAGAAACCTTATTACTGAGCGCACCTCGCAGCTCGCGGGATTTTCAATTAACGCAGACATTTCAAACCGTCACAGTATCTGAACGGAGCACAGCACGAACCTCTCACTAGCACGGCTAGATGCAGACTGAGCTGCGCAACGCTCTGACCCCAAGATGGCCGCGCTAGCCCCGCCCCTAGCGGACACAGACGGAAACGTAATCTACTTCCTGGATGGCCCTCGTAGATCAATGTGTACATGGACAAAAGTCAAGGGAGTGCGCAATGCGTAGTTTGTGCAATTCTCTGATTTTTTTTAAGAGAAAATAGGTCGAATACTGAATTTGTGCAATTCTTTGACTTGTTATTTTAGCCTTGTGTAGTTATTTTGGCTTTTTGTAGCCTATACAAAGCCAAAATAACAAGTCAAAGAATTGCACAAACTCGGTGTCCATGTGGCGGCAAAAATTTCTAAGGGACACCCGTAAATATATTTTTATCGGCAAAAATGTTAGATATATAAAAACCTCGCATATATATTGTGTCTTCAAAGTTTTTCAAAATCTTTACTTTCTCATTTGAAATTAGTTGCTTCTGACTTAGGATTTTCTCCTATGGTCTTTGATAAAAGAATTACAAAATTTTCATCTTGCCATCAAATAGATTCTGCTGTTCAAATTAATATTAATAACCTTGACTTTTTGTTTCTGTCTTTTATAAAATTGAATATATGCTTCGGAAGTTCCACTTTCAGATAATTTTCTCATCTATCGGTAGAATTTATCATTCAGTTTTTAAAGATTGCATCTATGGAAATTTCCTGTTATGTTTTTACCACCAATCCTCGAATTCCATATCACAGATTATGTTCGTACTGCATTAATATAAATATTAACAAGACATAGTGCGCAATAAAAATTAAACTTTATTTAGGAACATTGCGCATACTCCCCGACAGCCTGCCTGTTTCGCTCTGCTCGCTACTCGTAAGAAACTTCTCCTCTAGGGTTGCCACACTTATCGGAGGGCGCAAGGCGCGCTCCTTATCGCCATCACCACAGAGTTTCCCCCCAGTTCCTTTAATGACTATTCAAAGGAACGACATAGGTTATGAAATTATCTCAGAGTATCCGTACTGTCGGGTATTTTTACATGATTACAAAATTAGAATATAAAATTAGAAAAGATCAAAATGAAATTCAATATATAACAAGGTATTGACACATATAATAAACATGAAATAACAAGAAATATGTTAAGATATGAATTTAAAAAAATGCTTTAAATTGTTATGTAAGAAGCAAGTTTCTTAGGGAAGTGAACATGTCTTCCCGATCTGGTGACAGTTTGTGTCTTAGAGAGTTCGTTTGCAGATTTATTCTGCTGAACTGTCTTTAAGTCTTTATTTGTTTTCAGTTCAGGCAAATTAGAGTCCGAAAGCAAATAGGCTGGTTTCACACGGTCTATAGACACAGTAGATTTCAGACCGTTAATATCAATTGTAAAAGTTTTGTCCATTCTAGAAAGGACTTTATGCGGACCTGTGTATGGTTGGCACAGAGGTGGCTTTACTCGATCGACACGTAAGTATACATGCGTACACGACTTTAAGGTAGCACTTACGTAACATTTTTCTTGGCAATGTGCAGATGTTGCTATTGGATTCAACTGTTGCATTGTATGCCGAAGATTCGTGATAAATTGTGTGTCATACTGAGATACCTTAGATGACGTTATCATATCACTAGGCAGCTTGAGAGTTGTGCCGTACACCAGTTCAGCACAAGATGACTGTAGATCTTCCTTTACGGCTGTCCGAATACCAAGCATAACAACTGGTAGTGTTTCAGTCCAGTTATTGGTCTCGTGAGCCTTGAGAGAAGATTTTAAATGTCGATGAAATCGTTCAACAATGCCGTTGGACATTGGATGATAGGCTGTTGTTGTGATTCTGTTCGTACCCAAAATGCGCGTGAATTCTGCAAAAAGTGCGGATCTCATTTGAGAACCTTGGTCTGTTGTTATGATCGATGGGCAGCCAAAACGAGATATCCAACAGTTGAAGATGGCTCTGCAAATGGTTTCCGTTTTCATATCCGGGATGGGAATGGCTTCAGGCCATCTGGAGAATCTATCTATTAAAGTCAAAAGGTACACATTGCCTTCTGATGGAGGTAACGGTCCGACGATATCCATATGGATTTCTGAAAAACGTGCATCAGGAAGAGAGAATGTGCCCAGTGGTGCTTTAGTATGCCTAGTAATTTTCGATTTTTGGCAAGATTCACAGGATTTCACCCAATTTTTGATATGACGTTTCATATCGGGCCATACATAACGAGAACAAATAAGCTTCGTAGTAGCTGCCATTCCTGGATGTGACAGATTATGCAGATGATTAAAGATGAGTCTACGAAAGGAATTCGGAACAAATGGACGAGGAATGTCTGTTGATATGTCACAAAGAATATTACCATCAGAATATTGGCACGGTTTAAATTCCAGTTTCAAAGATGATGTGTTGTTTTTGAAAAGGTCTTGTACCTCCGGATCATGCCGTTGAGCTTCCGAAAATTTTTTAAAATCCAAAAATGGAGATTTTGTTATGGAATCAATTTCGATTCTTGAAAGAGCGTCAGCAACGACATTTTTTGAACCTTGCACATGCCTAATATCAGTAGAGTACTGAGAAATAAAATCTAAATGGCGCAATTGTCGAGGTGAACATTTATGAGAGTTCTGTTTAAAAGCGTATATTAACGGTTTTTGATCCGTATAAATTATAAAATTTCTGCCCTCTAACATGTGTCGGAATTTCTTAATTGCAGAATAAATAGAAAATAATTCCCTATCGTACGCGGACCATTTCTGTTGACTTTTATTGAGTTTCATAGAGAAAAATGCTATAGGTTCCCATGTTTGTTGAGACAACTGCATAAGTGTGCCGCCGATTGCAACGTCTGAGGCATCTACCCAGATGCTTAGCTGGGCTCCGGGAATAGGGTGTCTGAAAAGGGTAGCCTGAGCAATGGCATTTTTGGCAGCAATAAAGGCTTGTTCAGCATTCTCTTTCCAATTTAATTGTGGGGATGAATCCTGAACACCAGAACGAGATTTCTTTTTATTAATATAGCCTTCTAACAATTTTATTAAAGGAGAAAGAATATGTGCTGCTTTAGGTATGAAACATCTGTAAAAGTTAAACATGCCTAAAAATCGGCGAAGCTGAGTGAGAGTGGTAGGTTGAGGAAAATCTAAAATACATTTGACTTTGTCAGGAAGAGGTTCAATTCCGTTTTCACTAAGGTGAAAACCTAAGAAATCAATAGACGTTTGACCAAAGGTGCATTTTGAAACATTTATGCAAAGTCCATATTCCTGAAGTTTGGAAAATAAAGCTTTCAAATGCCTGCAATGTTCCTCAGAATCTTTAGAGGCTATGAGCAAGTCATCGACAAAAGCGTAAACGCCTTCTAAATCCCGCGTGACTTCATCTATAAAACGTTGAAAAGTCGCAGATGCATTGCATAAGCCGAATTGCATACGGATACTTTCGAATAAACCGAATGGTGTGCATATGGCGGTTTTGTGGATGTCGGCTGGGTTAATTGGTATTTGATGGTATGCCTTAATCAGGTCGACATGACTAAAAATTTTAGTACCGTGCAATGCAGCAGTAAAATCGGCTAAACATGGAACAGGGTATTTGTCTTTTATTGTTTGAGCGTTCAATGCTCGATAATCTCCTACAGGTCTCCATTCCAGACTTCCCTTTTTTGGAACCATGTGAAGTGGGGATGCATAATTGCTGCTCGAAGGTCTCAAATGCCCCAATTGCATCATAGTTTGAAATTCTTGTTTTGCTATTTTTAAGCGATCTGGAGCTAACCGACGAGGTTTTGCAACCACAGGTGGACCTTTAGTTATGATATAATGAACGGTGTTGTGTTTAACAGGTTGGTTAGGATCTGGTAATCTAGTAACTGAAGGAAATTCTTTTAAAATTTTGTGATATGGTGTATCACTAAATACAGTTTTTACTGAATAAATGCTTGCATTTTTCACGCAACCGACGGTTTTAAAATGCGTTTTTAAATCTTTGAGACATTTGTTTCTGAGATCAGGCACCAATTCAAAGAAATGGAGAAAATCTGCTCCAAGAATGGGTGTACTAACATTTGCTATAAAAAAAGTCCATGTAAACTGTCGTCTTAATTTGAAATCCAAAGAAAGTGTTTTTTGACCATAAACATGAATAGTAGAAGAATTAGCAGCGAAAAGTGTTTGTTGGGACGAATTCCGTTTTTGAGAATTATTTGCTGGAAGTAAGGACACGTCAGAGCCGGTATCGACCAAGAATGAAAGGTTTGTTCTACGGTCACGAACGAACAGGCGACGTGAAACTTGAGGCAAAGAATAAGTCGCCTCTATTCTTTGCTGGTTTCGTTTCCCTGCCATGAACAAGGTTTTGTACATTTGTCATCTCTACACTTTTTCCCAAAACGTCTATGATACCAGCAAACAGAATAATCTCTCCTTTTGGAATTGCTTCTTTCCTTATTGCGATCTCCGCGATTTGGCGAGCGATCACGAGAAAGAGAAATGCGATCAATACGTTTGTTTAATTTTTCTATTTGTTTAAATAATTTATCCTCAAGAGACTGATCGACTGTGCGAGAAACGGCACAAGTCCCTGGGGTTGGATTTACTTCTAAAATTCTGTCGGCAATTTCTGCAGCTTTATCTACAGTTAAATTGGAAACCGCTGCCAAAATAGACTGAACAGTCGAAGGCAAATGTTGAAGGAATAATTCTAACATTAAGTTATCAGGAACATTTAAAGATTCTGCTCGACGTTTCATATTTCTAAGCAAATCGGAAGGTTTTCGAGAACCTAATTCTTCTCCAGATAATAACTGGCGAATTTCTTGCTGAGAAGATTCTCCTGAACGATTTATTAACTCAGTTTTGAGCTTTGTATATGGATCAATAGGGTCTGGTTTCATAAGTAAATCCCGTACTATTGAAGCAATATCTGGAGGAAGATGAGCAACTACATAATTATATTTAGTAATGGATTCTGTGATAGGTTTGGGGGTGGCAAGAGCAAAGGTACTTTCACACATAATAAACCATAAAGATGGGTCTGATCGGTTATAAACCGGAATTTGGACGGCATAAACATCAGACATTGTGCAAGGTTTTTAAGCCAAAATAAAAGGAAAAATTTAACTAAAGAAAATGAAATTAAATGATAAGTAGAAAACAGAATTATAAAATGATCTATAATTACTACTCATCTGTGATCCGGAGGACGAAAACCGATGTAATCCATTACTTCTGGTTTGGAGATCTTGAGTGATGGCTTGTAGTCAAAACCGAAAGTGCTTGAGAACTGTTCATACGATTTAACACAGTCCAGGTTACCATTATGGAAATTTCCTGTTATGTTTTTACCACCAATCCTCGAATTCCATATCACAGATTATGCATTAATATAAATATTAACAAGACATAGTGCACAATAAAAATTAAACTTTATTTAGGAACATCGCGCATACTCCCCGACAGCCTGCCTGTTTCGCTCTGCTCGCTACTCGTAAGAAACTTCTCCTCTAGGGTTGCCACACTTATTGGAGGGCGCAAGGCGCGCTCCTTATCGCCATCACCACAGAGTTTCCCCCCAGTTCCTTTAATGGCTATTCAAAGGAACGACATAGGTTATGAAATTATTTCAGAGTATCCGAACTGTCGGGTATTTTTACATGATTACAAAATTAGAATATAAAATTAGAAAAGATCAAAATGAAATTCAATATATAACAAGGTATTGACACATATAATAAACATGAAATAACTAGAAATATGTTAAGATATGAATTTTAAAAAAATGTTTTAAATTGTTATGTAAGAAGCAAGTTTCTTAGGGAAGTGAACATGTCTTCCCGATCTGGTGACAGTTTGTGTCTTAGAGAGTTCGTTTGCAGATTTATTCTGCTGAACTGTCTTTAAGTCTTTATTTGTTTTCAGTTCAGGCAAATTAGAGTCCGAAAGCAAATAGGCTGGTTTCACACGGTCTATAGACACAGTAGATTTCAGACCGTCAACATCAATTGTGAAAGTTTTGTCCGTTCTAGAAAGGACTTTATGCGGACCTGTGTATGGTTGGCACAGAGGTGGCTTTACTCGATCGAGACGTCAGTATACATGCGTACACGACTTTAAGGTAGCACTTACGTAACATTTTTCTTGGCAATGTGCAGATGTTGCTATTGGATTCAATTGTTGCATTCTATGCCTAAGATTCGTGATAAATTGTGTGTCATACGGAGATGTCTTAGATGACGTTATCATATCACTAGGCAGCTTGAGAGTTGTGCCGTACACCAGTTCAGCACAAGATGACTGTAGATCTTCCTTTACGGCTGTCCGAATACCAAGCATAACAACTGGTAGTGTTTCAGTCCAGTTATTGGTCTTGTGAGCCTTGAGAGAAGATTTTAAATGTCGATGAAATCGTTCAACAATGCCGTTTGACATTGGATGATAGGCTGTTGTTGTGATTCTGTTCGTACCCAAAATGCGCGTGGAATTCTGCAAAAAGTGCGGATCTCATTTGAGAACCTTGGTCTGTTGTTATGATCGATGGGCAGCCAAAACGAGATATCCAACAGTTGAAGATGGCTCTGCAAATGGTTTCCGTTTTCATATCCGGGATGGGAATGGCTTCAGGCCATCTGGAGAATCTATCTATTAGAGTCAAAAGGTACACGTTGCCTTCTGATGGAGGTAACGGTCCGACGATATCCATATGGATTTCTGAAAAACGTGCATCAGGAAGAGAGAATGTGCCCAGTGGTGCTTTAGTATGCCTAGTAATTTTCGATTTTTGGCAAGATTCACAGGATTTCACCCAATTTTTGATATGACGTTTCATATCGGGCCTTACATAACGAGAACAAATAAGCTTCGTAGTAGCTGCAATTCCTGGATGTGACAGATTATGCAGATGATTAAAGATGAGTCTGCGAAAGGAATTCGGAACAAATGAAGGAGGAATGTCCGTTGATATGTCACAAAGAATATTACCATCAGAATATTGGCACTGTTTAAATTCCAGTTTCAAAGATGATGTGTTGTTTTTGAGAAGGTCTTGTACCTCCGGATCATGCCGTTGAGCTTCCAAAAATTTTTTAAAATCCAAAAATGGAGATTTTGTTATGGAATCAATTTCAATTCTTGAAAGAGCGTCAGCAACGACGTTTTTTGAACTTTGCACATGCCTAATATCAGTAGAGTACTGAGAAATAAAATCTAAATGTCGCAATTGTCGAGGTGAACATTTATGAGGGTTCTGTTTAAAAGCGTATATTAACGGTTTTTGATCCGTATAAATTATAAAATTTCTGCCCTCTAACATGTGTCGGAATTTCTTAATTGCAGAATAAATAGAAAATAATTCCCTATCGTACGCGGACCATTTCTGTTGACTTTTACTGAGTTTCATAGAGAAAAGTGCTATAGGTTCCCATGTTTGTTGAGACAACTGCATAAGTGTGCCGCCGATTGCGACGTCTGAGGCATCTACCCAGATGCTTAGCTGGGCTCCGGGAATAGGGTGTCTCAAAAGGGTAGCCTGAGCAATGGCATTTTTGGCAGCAATAAAGGCTTGTTCAGCATTCTTGTTCCAATTTAATTGTGGGGATGAATCCTGAACACGAGAACGAGATTTCTTTTTATTAATATAGCCTTCTGACAATTTTATTAAAGGAGAAAGAATATGTGCTGCTTTAGGTATGAAACATCTATAAAAGTTAAACATGCCTAAAAATCGGCGAAGCTGAGTGAGAGTGGTAGGTTGAGGAAAATCTAAAATACATTTGACTTTGTCAGGAAGAGGTTCAATTCCGTTTTCACTAAGGTGAAAACCTAAGAAATCAATAGATGTTTGACCAAAGGTGCATTTTGAAACATTTATGCAAAGTCCATATTCCTGAAGTTTGGAAAATAAAGCTTTCAAATGCCTGCAATGTTCCTCAGAATCCTTAGAGGCTATGAGCAAGTCATCGACAAAAGCGTAAACGCCTTCTAAATCCCGCGTGACTTCATCTATAAAACGTTGAAAAGTTGCAGATGCATTGCATAAGCCAAATTGCATACGGATACTTTCGAATAAACCGAATGGTGTGCATATGGCGGTTTTGTGGATGTCGGCTGGGTTAATTGGTATTTGATGGTATGCCTTAATCAGGTCGACATGACTAAAAATTTTAGTACCGTGCAATGCAGCAGTAAAATCGGCTAAACATGGAATAGGGTATTTGTCTTTTATTGTTTGAGCGTTCAATGCTCGATAATCTCCTACAGGTCTCCATTCCAGACTTCCCTTTTTTGGAACCATGTGAAGTGGGGATGCATAATTGCTGCTCGAAGGTCTCAAATGCCCCAATTGCATCATAGTTTGAAATTCTTGTTTTGCTATTTTTAAGCGATCTGGAGCTAACCGACGAGGTTTTGCAACCACAGGTGGACCTTTAGTTATGATATAATGAACGGTGTTATGTTTAACAGGTTGGTTAGGATCTGGTAATCTAGTAACTGAAGGAAATTCTTTTAAAATTTTGTGATATGGTGTATCACTAAATACAGTTTTTACTGAATAAATGCTTGCATTTTTCACGCAACCGACGGTTTTAAAATGCGTTTTTAAATCTTTGAGACATTTGTTTCTGAGATCAGGCACCAATTCAAAGAAATGGAGAAATTCTGCTCCAAGAATGGGTGTACTAACATTTGCTATAAGAAAAGTCCATGTAAACTGTCGTCTTAATTTGAAATCCAAAGAAAGTGTTTTTTGACCATAAACATGAATAGTAGAAGAATTAGCAGCGAAAAGTGTTTGTTGGGACGAATTCCGTTTTTGAGAATTATTTGCTGGAAGTAAGGACACGTCAGAGCCGGTATCGACCAAGAATGAAAGGTTTGTTCTACGGTCACGAACGAACAGGCGACGTGAAACTTGAGGCAAAGAATAAGTCTCCTCTATTCTTTGCTGGTTTCGTTTCCCTGCCGTGAACAAGGTTTTGTACATTTGTCATCTCTACACTTTTTCCCAAAACGTCTATGATACCAGCAAACAGAATAATCTCTCCTTTTGGAATTGCTTCTTTCCTTATTGCGATCTCCGCGATTTGGCGAGCGACCACGAGAAAGAGAAATGCGATCAATACGTTTGTTTAATTTTTCTATTTGTTTAAATAATTTATCCTCAAGAGACTGATCGACTGTGCGAGAAACGGCACAAGTCCCTGGGGTTGGATTTACTTCTAAAATTCTGTCGGCAATTTCTGCAGCTTTATCTACAGTTAAATTGGACACCGCTGCCAAAATAGACTGAACAGTCGAAGGCAAACGTTGAAGGAATAATTCTAACATTAAGTTATCAGGAACATTTAAAGATTCTGCTCGACGTTTCATATTTCTAAGCAAATCGGAAGGTTTTCGAGAACCTAATTCTTCTCCAGATAATAACTGGCGAATTTCTTGCTGAGAAGATTCTCCTGAACGATTTATTAACTCAGTTTTGAGCTTTGTATATGGATCAATAGGGTCTGGTTTCATAAGTAAATCCCGTACTATTGAAGCAATATCTGGAGGAAGATGAGCAACTACATAATTATATTTAGTAATGGATTCTGTGATAGGTTTGGGGGTGGCAAGAGCAAAGGTACTTTCACACATAATAAACCATAAAGATGGGTCTGATCGGTTATAAACCGGAATTTGGACGGCATAAACATCAGACATTGTGCAAGGTTTTTAAGCCAAAATAAAAGGAAAAATTTAACTAAAGAAAATGAAATTAAATGATAAGTAGAAAACAGAATTATAAAATGATCTATAATTACTACTCATCTGTGATCCGGAGGACGAAAACCGATGTAATCCATTACTTCTGGTTTGGAGATCTTGAGTGATGGCTTGTAGTCAAAACCGAAAGTGCTTGAGAACTGTTCATACGATTTAACACAGTCCAGGTTACCATTATGGAAATTTCCTGTTATGTTTTTACCACCAATCCTCGAATTCCATATCACAGATTATGCATTAATATAAATATTAACAAGACATAGTGCACAATAAAAATTAAACTTTATTTAGGAACATCGCGCATACTCCCCGACAGCCTGCCTGTTTCGCTCTGCTCGCTACTCGTAAGAAACTTCTCCTCTAGGGTTGCCACATTTATCGGAGGGCGCAAGGCGCGCTCCTTATCGCCATCACCACAGAGTTTCCCCCCAGTTCCTTTAATGGCTATTCAAAGGAACGACATAGGTTATGAAATTATTTCAGAGTATCCGAACTGTCGGGTATTTTTACATATCACCCTTGCAATATATGAGTTTTATTCAAAATCTGTGCCAAACTAAAATTGCTGCTTTGCCTAATTTTAGATAAGAATACTCTGCTCGACATTGAAAATGCAACACAAGAAGTAGTAGTCAGAAAGTGATGAAATTTGGAAAAAAGACAGAGACAGCAAGCAGCAATAAGTGATCTTTATTTCAAAATGATAGTCAGAATACAGAGCGAAAACGGCGTCGGCTCAGTAGGATGTAGGACCAACGCGGACAGTGATGCACGAAGAAACACGTCTGGGCATAGAGTCAATAAGAGTGCAGATGGTCCTGAGAGATGGCTCTCCATTCCCTTTCAACCATTTGCCACAGTTTGTCTTCTGAAGGAGGCAGAAGCGGAGTCTGCAAACGGCGTCGAATCACATCCTGCACATGTTCGATTGGTGACAGGTCAGGAGAGTATAGTGGCCAGGGAAGCATATGTATACCTTGCACAGCATGTTGGCAGATGTGAGCACTGTGTGCTCGTGCATTATCCTGCTGAAAAAATTGCATTAGGCAGCACCTGAAGGTAGGGGATTGCCACCGGCCACAGTACATTATCCAACTATCGTTTTGCTGTCATAGGGCTCTGAATACGATCTAGAGGTGACTTGGAATTGTAGATAATAGCGCCTCAAACCATTATGCCACATTGTCCCGTGGTGGGGCGTTCCACAGTTACTGCTGGATTAGGTCTGTTTCCACATTGACGCCACACATGTATGTGGCGACTGTCACTGCATAAATAGAAGCGTGACTCATCTGAGAACATGACGTTTCGCCATTCTGTCATCCACATCACTCCAGTCCAGCACCATTCTAAATGTTGCCGTCTATGCTATGGGGTCAATGGCAGTCTTCTTAACGAATGCTGGGAGGTGCAGGCCACACTCAATCAATCGACAGGAAATGGTTCTGGTCATATTTTTTACATGGGAATATCCAAGGTGTCTTGCGTGTGCTGCAGAATCGCGGTACAGGTGACTTGCAGGACCGCCACAGCTTGTTGGCGGATGCGTCGGTCCACGCGTGCTGACGTCACCCTGGCTGCACCTGCACCCCTCCTTCTTTCCACATTTCCTTGTTCCAACCACATTCACTATAGCTGATGCACCGTGCTCGCATCCATGTGGGTATCAGCTACGATTTGACATAAGGACCAACCCGCCCTTCTCAGTCCGATCACCATACCCCTCATAAGATTGCCTATCTGCTGGAAGTGCCTTCGTTGATGGCAGCCTGGCATTCTCTCCTATTACACATATCCTCTGGGACAAAAGCCCACTTTCTTCGATAATTCGTCTGGCAGAAATAGCGACACGAATATTGCCCATTCTGCACGTTCCTTCCCTTATATCGTACTTCACGTGCGTCGGAGAGCTGCGCATTTCACATCATTTGCATAACTCAGTGACATGCATCTACTCTAAAATTTGCATAAATTTCTGACCACTCCTTCTTAGTGTTGCATTTTCAATGTCGAGTAGTGTTTATTTTTGATAATGTAGTTTTTATGATTTTAAAAACATCATTTTAAATTATACTGTTGGAATTATTTTGAAGAATTTATTCCATTAATTAAATATGATTTCATTTGATTAGATGTACCAACGTAAGGAAAGAGTAGACAAATCTGGTCATGGACATCAAGATGAAGTACATGATCTCTTCAATTTGCTGGAATCATCTGATCCTGAAGCAGTTGAGAGTGTAAAAAATATGATTCATGAAAACCTTTCAGGAAGTATGGAAATTTGATTTGACTTAACAGTTTATATAAATTACTGTCCTATTTACATTGCTAAATGTTTGATTAGGCATAGTTGGAGTAATTGATGTTACACATTTTCTGGTCATATAATAATATATAATTTAGGATAATAAATAATTTAAATCAGGATTCTGTGTTACATAATTGTGTAAATTAATCCTTCCCAAGCCAATATTTGTGTGGAGTTAGCTTTATATTTATATTTTTTCTATGCACTTAATTGCTAAATCACTGGGAATTATTATCTTTAATTTTCAAGCTTTTCAAGGAATAATCTTTATTAATAACAATATTTTCCTTTTATCTCTTTTTAGAGTAGATGTTGTTTGTATTTTTAGCCTTGTGTAGTTTACTCAGTTTTTAAGAATATATCAGCCTTTGCTTAGCATAACTTTAAAATTTTTGTCAATAGGATATTCAAATGTAGCTTTTTTTTTTTTTTTTTTCATTTAATTAAGCAAGTTTAATATAATTGCCAAAAGGCAAACCTTTATGGAAGCATCAGTGTCTTTTATTTTCTGAATTTTATATGGACCAGTGGAAAATTTTTTTGTCACTTAGTTCTCCCCAAAATCCATTTCTTGAAAGAGGTGCATTGATGATATCTTTATCCTTTGGAAACATTTAAATGATCAATTTAAAGCATTGTTTTCATTTATTTCTGAAAACTTCAGGAACCTACATTTATGATCAATAAAAAAGTTAACAATAGCATCCAATTCTTGATTTTAAGAAATGGCAGATTTCTTCATAGTTTATCATAAACTAGTTGGAAATCCAGCTATAATTTGATATAATTTTTTTCTCATTTTATTCTCATAAAAGAGCTGCTTTTTATTTTTATTTAAGATTTCTATTCCATACTCACATTTTATGAAAATAAATATGTATACATCCTATAAATTTTAACAAACGATAGATACACTTCTGATTTTGTGAAAAAACTTGTGAAGACAAGACAAGCTTATGCAGTTATTTCTCAAAAAGTAAAGTTGCTTATGATGCAAAAATTTAATAGAGATAAATTCAGTGGAACATTCCCGTACGATCTGATAATTCTGTGCATCAATCAAGAGCAGGCAAATAAGTTGCCACTACAACAGATACTTCAAGGAGTGTATACTTTCTCAGTCTGCAATGAAGAAACAAATGAAGAAACCCAGTGTATCTCTTCAACATCTAAGATATTTCAGCAAAAATAGCCAAGCATAAAAAGATATTTACAAACTTTCTGCCCACTAGTACATGGAAATGCCAACCCATCAATGAAATACAGTCAAAAGTCTTTAATCCGAAATGATCTATAATCCGGACCTCAAAGCTAAAAATCTTTCTGTGCACGCAATGCGTTTACTCATGCGCATAATATGTTTACGCATGCGCGTTTAATGTATAACAGACGATATAAGCTAAGCTAAAATTACCTAATTATCTATTTCAGTTAATGTTGCAGATTGTGTTGTTCCTCAATCTTCTAATTGGATCCAGCTTATTATTTTTTGCAGACTGTTAGAGCAATTTTTTAAAAGTAAGCTTGAACTTTCGATTATATCAAAAAGAATTTCCGATCCTGGAGCTGCCAAAGGATCTACAAAGCGAAAGCATGTTTCGATGTCCATCAAACAAAAAGTGGAATTGCTGCAAAAAATGGATAAAGGCATATCCTTTGTTTCTCTAACCATTCCGAAATCTGTTTATCAATTTCACGCTGCTCTGCGAGGGAGAAGGGGACGTCATAGCGTGCAATGAACTGGAAGTTGATCTGTCAGCACTATCCTTATCTTCAGGGCAGATGTTTTTATTTTATTCTGCTTATAAGTCCTTACTAAATGTAGTATTTCATATCGATGTACTCCGTCTTTGATAGGATTTAAATCAAATTCCTCGTCATTATAAATATCACAAATACACATCAAATAGTTTTCTGGTTGCAATTTTCGAATTTCGACTATGCGTAATGTATACTTTACGTATACGTGCGTTGAAAGAAATGTTGATCTGTCAGCAAACAAAGTAAACAAATAAATATTAAGTTTTTTTTTTTTTTTTTTTTTTTTTGGTGTGTGTGTAAATTTTGATACCCTTTAGATCATAATTGTTCTCTATTTCATAAATTACAGTTTCATATTTTTAACTTTATAATTTCTGCATGCCATCTTACCAGATTTAAATTGATGATTTATAATACGAAAAAACCAATAATTCGGAATCGCCAAAGTCCCGATGAGTCCGGATTAAAGACTTTTGACCGTATACATTTTTGGAAATACAGTCAAAAGTTGTTAATCCGGACTCGTCGGGACTTCGGCAATTCCGGATTATCGATTTTTCCGGATTATAGATCATCAGTTTAAATTGCGTAAGATGGCATGCAGAAATTATAAAATTAAAAATATGAAACCGTAATTTATGAAATAAAGAATAATTATGATCTAAAGGGTATCAAAATTTACAAAAAAAAAAGCTTAATATTTATTTGTTTACTTTATTAAACATTTCTTTCAATGTAAGTTGTTTAAGTTGCTTCGTTTTATGTGATAATACTTTCTCTTTAATTCTATAAACAGACATCATTTTTTGTTCAGTTACAAAGTTCCGCTGTTCAAGTCCCGTTAATTGCTGTGCTGAGAATACCGACTAACTTGTCAATCGAAATTTTTTCGTTTTTACTAACCTCTCTGTCACATTCTTCATGTCTTTATCCATTTTTTGCAGCAATTCCACTTTTTGTTTGATGGACATTGAAACATACTTTCGTTTTGTACGATCCTTTGGGAGCTCCATAATCGGAAATTCTGTTTGACATAATCGAAAGTTCAAGTTTACTTTTATAGTATTGCTCTTACAGTCTGGAAAAAATAATAAGCCAGATCCAATTCAAAAATTAAGGAACAACGCAATCATCAACATTAACTGAAATAGATAATTAGATAATTTTAACTTATACTGTCCGTTATACATAAAACGCGCACGCGAAAACGTATTCTGTGCTTGCGCACACGCAAATGCGCAGTTGTATGAGGTCTTACGCGCACGCGTAAACGCTTATGCGCATATGTCAACTCGGCGCATGCGCAGAAAGTTTTTAGCTTTGAGGTCCGGATTATAGATCATTCCGGATTATGGGTGTCCGAATTAACGACTTTTGACTGTACCATATCCAGCTCCAACTGACAAAACAGACAAATCACATGTGAAAGCTCTTACTTATGCTCAATTAATTTTAGAATGCCAACTTGGAACATTTTATTTCTAGCTACATAATGATTTTATTGCAAATAAGTGGGAAGAATGAATATCAATCTAGTAATTTGCCTGTGAGATTTCCAGTTGCATTTATGTTAAAAGTGTTGATTTTTCTCCCTTGAAGAAAGAATAGTATGAATTACATGATTTGGTGGTTGCTAAATGACTGCATTAAATTTTCCTAATGCAAAGGTGTCATCCATACCAAAAGACTTTCAAAAACCGCAGAATGAAATTATATTTTATAGCTGCTGAAGCACTGATATGATGCAACAGTGAAAGATCTTGCTGCTGGAAGAAATGTTTACTTAACAGATGCTGGTTCCAAGGTTCTTGCACTTTTTACAGCTGTTCTTTTTATTTCTGTTATCAAAAGTTTATGCTAGTAGAATTTTATCAACTGAAACTAAAAATAAATCACTGTACAACTGTTGATTGAAATAATTACACACATTCTTATGAAGTTCTATCTTAGTTTAAACTTATTTTGTATTTAATAAAGTAGCCTTATTTTTTAAATAAATTATTTTTTATTTAATTAAGTAATATAATTTTAAAGTAATATTAATTTTATTAAATTGTACATATTGTTAGGGTTGCAATTCCTGTCTCCAGTTAGATTTTACACCAGCATTTATATTTGGCATATAGTAGTACCCCCATTAATCAAATATATTAACATTTTTAAATGATTGCATTTCATTCTGTTATTTTCATAACTATCAAAATTGTAATTTTTTTAGTAATAAACACTTATTCTTTTTTTAATCAAAAATATTTGTTCTGAGTGTAAAACTGTCTTACCTTTAATTTAATTATTTTAAAAAAAATGAAGAGTATTTAAAATGCAACAATATATATACATATATATATATATATATATATATTTTTTTTTTTTTAAAGCCAAGGATTCCAGGTTTTTATATATACTTTTGGATTATTATTTGGCTGTTCAATCAAAGCGTTCATTAGACATACTTCTAAGAGTGAAAGATCCTCATGACAAAGTAAGCATGTTCATTTCATTTTTAAATGCTTTGCTGAGTACATTTTTTCGTTAAATTTATAAATTTTGAATAAATATTAGCATGCCATATTATTTATGTCCAATGTGTTTTGAAATATTCTTCTAATTATTTTATTCCTAAATTAAGTAAATGGAAAGGGAAAAAACTTTATAGTATTAAAAAAGAAATTGCAAGAAGAATTTGATTAAATTTGATATAAACAGGAATTAATTTATTAGTTTTTAAATGCAGTTGAAGCATGCTATAATAATTATCAAGAGACTGAAGAAGTTTGTTTTAACTGTTCTGATAAAGGAAAAATTGGGCATCTCACAAAATAGTGTAAAAATTGAATTATGAATCTAACTGAAAGAAAGTTATATCTCCCAAAAGAAATTAATAATAACTCTAATTTTAAGAAACATATTAAAAATTAATTACGATTATTATATGCAATTACTGAATTTGATTTTTGTTGTTTTTCAGTGTAACCATACATTAATAATTCTACATAATAAATACTTTGCATAAAAGTCAGTTTAGTCTCCTCCCTCCAGTTACACATTTAAATTTAAAATATGCATTTACGATTATGAATAAGCATAGCCTTGAACAGAGTGCTATGTAACAGCTCAACCAACAAACTTGAATTGAATCAAAGAAATCAGTTTAAGTTTTTTGTCTCAATAGATCCATTTTTCTTGGCTCTGCATGATACAGTAGTATCTCATAAGATATGTAACCTGGTTTTTCAAGAACTGAGTGGTATGCCTGCCTCATATAGTCTTTTGTTTAGAATACAAATCAAGGGGGATAAATATTAAAGAACGGTAACCTAAAAATGTTTTTCATTATTCTAATATACTAAACATTAGGAATTTAAGGGTCAGTTGTTTTTCAGTTGAAAGCTGCAGAAAGTTTGTAATATCCTATTTTTATACATTTGGATGTTTATTACAGCCTTATAAAATAACATTATTGGAAACTGGACAGGACCAAAATGAATTCATTATAGCAGGGTTTGATTGCAGTCGGTGGAGTAGCGAGCATAACTGGTGCCCGGGTCAAAATACCTTTTTGCCCCCCCCAAAAAAAACAGTGATATGATGAAAATTTTATTTGGAGACCATTTGGCACCCCTTTGCGAGCGACGCCCGGGGCATCATATACCCCCTTGCCCCCCCTCGCTACGCCACTGATTGCAGTATAAAGTTATTTTATTTGAGAAACATTTTCTGATAAGAAATTGCTGATAAAGGATGTTGTTTGGAAATGGGATGTTAGAATGAATGCACAAAGTATTGTTACAAATTTTGTGTATATGTCAATAATTTTAGTGAAATTGTAATTTTTTTATATAATGTAACATAACAAACTTGAAAAAGTGAAGTTCTTCCAGAAAAATAAGGTTACAGGGGCAAGTTTGTTTAACTTTGAGGTAAATGGCTATCTCGCTAAATTGCCAAGATATCTTCAATCTGGTGATGATTTAATCGACTAATTTTTGTCACCAAATTTGGCAAGAAATCTCCAAAAGTCTCCAAACTTGGCAACCATTTGGCAACATTTTGGTCTGGTCCTTGTATAGTTATAATTGGTACTATAATTGATACTTATATGTAACTGCAACTGTATTTAGCCCTTATATGCAACTTCAACTGATCTTTATAAGTACCCTTCTTTCATCTAAACTCAATCAAATTTCTATAAATATGTGCGTTTAAATCAATAAATTTTAACTTTTAATCAGTTTTTAGCATTAAAAAATACTTGAAATTGCTTATTGCCTGTGGCTTCCTTTGTTAAACAATTCCGAACAGACGCCAATGTTATCAGTTCATGTCTGTCGTCACTTACAAAGCCCCCTTATCTTGCTTTGAGGAATCTCGTGAGAGGGAAAATAGGGGACTCACGGCATCGCGCTATTTCCTCTCGGATCCTCTGGATTTTTTTTTTTTTTAGATCGCTTAAATATTTTTTGCCTTTAAATAATATTATACCTCACCGATTTTTTCTCATACTGTTCCTTGCTATCTGTTAAATGTCCATATGTAACGGATGGATTATTCGTCACTGCCTTAAATAAATTCTTAGAACTATGAGCTTATATAAACAACGATGTCCCTCATTGTGTAATTAATTAAGTAATTAATTGTGTAATTAATTAATTAAGTAGTAATAAATTATGATAGCAAAATAATAAATCTTGTAATAAATTATGATATATAAATTAATAAATACTATGTTTAATTTGTGTTTTTAATACATATACTCAGTAATTTACATACACACACACATATATATATATATCTTTTTTTTTTTTTTTTTTTTTTTTTTTGTGTGTACGGTTGTGGTCTTGTATTGTATGGTATTGTATTGTGGTTGTGGTTCTATCTTGTTTGTCTGCTGCTGTTTTTTGCAAAAATGTATGAAAATGTTGGGAACGAAAATAGCACAATTTACTTTAGTTAAATTAATATATACTTTGTATGATGACTTTTGTTGATATCTCAGGATGCAATACATATTACTTTGCATATACTCAGCATACATATTACTTTGTATTTCATGCTAAATACCTTGATACGAAGCAATTTAACACCGTCAATATTTTTTTCTCCCCCAGTAACACATCTATTCATCATTACCAAACACACTCACCACACACACACACACACACTTGTGAGACACTATTTATTGTAAATGAAGACAAATTTTCCTCCTTTTAACTACACTCATGGACACAATCGTATTTTAGGATATTTTCTACTTCTTTTCCTTTTCTTTCTATAGGCCCTTTTTTTTTTTTCCTCTCTATTATTTTTGTGCCATTTATTTTAAATTTTATTTTGTCCCATCTTTTCTTCCTGACCTTTTGAACTCGTGCAAGATGTACGAAGTTCCCTTTTACTCTCCTCAAATACGAAATTGCCCCCTTTCTATATACCTTTCCTTCGCACCTATGCTTGATTTTTCGCCCATCGGTGCAGAAAGACTTAGCGGGTGCAAAACAAGACATCTGTCTTTGTCTGTCTGTCAACTGATCTTTTCTGTTATCAGGACCATATTCAGAAAATTATGTATGTATGCATATGTATGAATACATACATGCATATGTATGTATACACACATACATATGTATGTATGCATATACATGGATACAAGAACACATATATTCTTGTATGCATAAATGCTTTTTTTTTTTTAAAAATGCGAATTTTTTAAAAATTCGGTTCTGATACCAGAATAGTAACCTTTAACTGAATATGCATTCTGGTAATTATAAGAAATGAAAATTATTAGAGATTTCTGGGTAGCCGGTGGAAAACTATATAAGCACGGAGAGAGAATGATTTCGAAGTTTTTAGTTCAGAGTTGACTTTGGAGTATTGATCGATCTCCATGCGAATTTTACTCTTTACATGCGCTTTGCAGTGCCCTGTGTTTAACGTTGTTAGTAATTTGAAGTTGTAACTACTGATTGTGCTCAGCCATACTAAAGAGCAAACTTTTGTGGAAAGTTTCCAGAACTGTAAAGTTTTTCATTTGTGAGAATAAATTTTATTAAGCTATCATTGGTTCTGTGTGCATTCAGTCCATTATGAACCAATATGCATGTAAAAGTATTTTACTTCTATAGACTGTCATTACTCCTGTTGCAAAGCAGATCTGACAGCCATATTCTATGTTGTTCATATGCATCAATTGTGTATATAGGAGTTAATGCCGTTATTTCTTTAGAACATTTATAAGCTTTCTCCCAGAGTTAAATTCCTGGATAGAACTAAGTGTTAAGGATATCCCACACTGTGTATCAGGTTTTGAGAATTTCTTACATAAGTGTTTTCCTATTGAAATTACTCTGTTAATCAAAATCGTAAAAAACAACCTTATATTTAGCGTAGGTATAATGAAACACTCAATCGATTTCGAGGGCAGCTAAAGGTCCCTCCTCATCAGGAGAAAGAAGAAAATAGGAATCACAGAAACACGTGGTGCTTATCAGCACTGCACATGGTTATAATTAGATTTTTAATCAGAGTTGCACTGGCCGCCTACTTTTACTGAGCCAGGCTGTCTGATCAAGCATAAAGAAATATTAGCGAAGTTAAAATAGGGAGCGAGGGGCAAATGGACATTACGCTCAAAATCTGAACTTCAAATAATCATTATTTATCATCCCTATTTTAACTTCGCTAATATTTCTTTATGCTTGATCAGACAGCCTGGCTCAGTAAAAGTAGGCGGCCAGTGCAACTTTGATTAAAAATATAATTATAACCACGTGCAGTGCTGATAAGCACCACGTGTTTCTGTGATTCCTATTTTCTTCTTTCTATGTATTTCTTTCTCCTGATGAGGAGGGACCTTTAGCTGCCCTCGAAATCGATTGAGTGTTTCATTATACCTACGCTAAATATAAAGTTGTTTTTTACGATTTTGATTGTCACATTAGCGTGTTTCTCTTCTAGTCCATTACTCTGTTATTTGTTAAGCTTGGTATGAATCAGCAGTTACACTGTAACCTAAACGTATTGTACATATAAGGGTGCATGAGGAAAAAAAGATGAAAAAATTATGCATATGTTCAAAATTAAAATATTTATTGCAATGTGGTTAAAAGAACTTAATAAGTTTTAGTACACCTCTATGTAAGTCCCATTTGTAGCTTGGCTCATGCTTAGGCAATTTTCTACCTCATTTCTTGTGTTTGAAAGCATTACTTTCTGACCTACTTTTGTTTCCATAATTTAGGCATGCAAATTGAGGAAGGTCAAATCTGCATCGGCCAATCTTTCAAGTAAACAAAACTTTTTAACTAGTTCTTCCCACATACCAGAATTCCAAAATGCATCCATTGTGCCCACATCATCAATCATCAAATTTGCATATTTCCAGCTCTAACATATGCACGGAAGTGCAGTTTTGTGCAGTTGTATTTAATTATGAACATAAGTAATTACAGCATTGGGCATTGGTTGCAAAATTAATTTAGTGAACATATTTTTTTCTCATTACCGTTTAATTTTGATGATCAGTATATAATTTTTAGTACATACATATTTGAGTACATGTGCATTTATATGTTTTTATTTGGAACCTACATTAGAAAACTGAATCTATGAGATGTAGATACCCAATGAACTCATGTTTATCTATAATGCCATATCTGATTTTGATTTATTTCAGATTAATGAGTAGTTCTCTTTTATTGGTTATTAAGCAATAAATATCTCATTGTCATTCATATTAAACAATTTTTTATGTGTATTCTGAGTTGGAAATAATACCTTCTTTCAGTATTTTTTCATAAATTGGTGCATCTGGAACTAATTTTCATGCAGTAGGAAGAATCATTACTAAGTTATTGTAATTTTTTCAAGTTATTTCTGGATTAATATAAATCAGTTTATTATAAAAATGCATTACTGATTATTTTTGTTTCCCAGTAAATGTTTTTAGTGGTAATTCTCAATTAGCATTTATTATTCCAAATTGTTTCATATTTATTTTTAACATCTGGCTCAAAATAGCCCAGTAGAAGAAAATTACATTTATATTTATGTAAGCAATGTCAAAAGTAGGTACGATTTCATGTCTTATACTTTTGAACATTCTAGATATACTGTTCTTAACCTGGATTAAATTGAGTAATTGAGATCAGTGCTACAAGTATATATAAATTTGACCTAAAATGTTACAATTTTTTAATATGTTTTAGGGAAAAAATTTTTAGCTGTTTAAGATGAGAAATATTAATTCTCTTATTTTAATTTTTTAGCATCTGTTTGACAAAATTAATGAGTTGATGAAAAATGAGAGTACCCGTTATCAGGCTCTTCAGCTTCTTTGCAATCTTGTATATAACCAACCATCATGGTTACATAGAATTGCCAATCACAAAGTAATAAGTACCCTTCTTCAAGTATTAAAAGTAAGTAATTTTTGTTAGTTATAAAATGATGAATGTTAAGTGATTTTTAGGAAACTCCTTTTGTAAAATGGCATCAATGAATTTTATGTAAAAGTATATCCACTAATGAAATTATTAAAAAAAAATTATGCTCTTTAGTTTGAGAAAAAATTAAATGTATTGTTTAAAAGAACTCCACAGCAGTGATTTCTATAAATTGGATTCTTATACAAATTTAGCCATCTTGCACATGACAGTTGGATTACTAACACTGCAAAAAGTGCCAAAATTAAAGTTTTGGATTTATTGAAAGAAAATTACTCTATTCTTTAGCTCCCCTTCTATCATGACTATTTTTAACCTTTTAAAAAAAAGTTTCTGGTTATTTGCAGTCCCTGGTTTCAGTATATAATAGAATTTCCAAATTTATTTTCAAGCATTCATGTGACTATAGTCATTCAATCCTGCATATACTACCCACATATTTGAGTACATGTAAATATATGTTTTTATACAAGGTAACCAAAAAAGTTCTTACCGTTTCTGATATGACATTGTAAGAGTGAACCCCCAACATAAAAATAGTCGCCAGACCTGGCGGTGAAGTGATTAGGATAGGAGTCCGGACGTTGACCAAGAGTATAAAAGCGTGTTGCATTAGTACTTCAAACATAACTCAAACAGCGACTGATTGAAATGGACATGTCAAAGGCTCTCGTTCGGAGTTTTTTTCTGTATAATTTTAAAGTGGGCCTGTCAGCAGCAAAATGAAGTCATCAAATTTGCCAGGTGTCTGGAGATGATGCTGTTAACGAACAAACCGCTCGGCAATGGTTCCAGAAGTTCAGGTAAAGGAATATGGCTCTTAGTGATGCACCACACAGTGGTCAGCCATAAGAACTGGGGGATGAGGCCCTGAGAGCAGCCATAGAGAGTGACAGTAGCCAAACTTGTGGTGAGCTTGCTGTACACTTCCAGGTATCTGATGAAATGATCAGACTCCCTTTGCACTACATAGAAAAGGCATACAAGCTGAGCAAGTGGGTACCCACTCACTGCCTAATGCAAACAAGCAACAGTGAGTCGCTGCCTATTTGTCATTGCTTGCTCGGTACTGCAATGCATCCGTATTTGATTGAGTACTCACCAGCGATGAAAAGTGTGTCTAGTATGACATACCCAGGCATTCCGTCACAATGGGACCCTGTGTCTCACAGTACGAGACCTTCTCACCACCCACGCAATCCGGTGGACCAATCCGGTTTTTCCAATTTACCTAATGTCTCTACAACTTATTTCCTCGAATTTAATTAGAGATATATTTCTCATTCAATTAATTCAGTTCTCACTTCACTTAAGACAAAAACACATAAAAACTCAAAATACCTTCATTAAAAACTGAAAGATACAGAAAAATATAAAACATCAAATACACTAAAAACAATTAAAAAAACAGTTTTTACAATTAAAATTAGCATTTCTGCACAAAAACAAGCAATTCGGCCAGCAGGCAAGAAGGCAGATTTTTCGGTGCACAAAACCAAAAGTTTACTTTTGGTTGCAGATTGGGAAAAAAGACACTGAAGATGCAGAAAGACTTTCACTATGCTGCTAAGCTTCAAATGTAAACAAATATGGCTGCTGTGGTAAGAAAAATTAGACTTAACTGCACTTAAACATTAAATTGTTGATAATTCTACAATTATTGCATGCAGATTTACTAAAGGCATAAGAACCTTAACCAAAAGATAAGAATAATGTAATTCAATGATTTTTAAAGCAAAAAATGTGCGATTTACCAACTTAAAGAATAAAAGAAACTGAGCACATGGAGCAGGGTAACAGAAGGATATATACATATTTATATACTTTTCATGCAGCCGATTGCAACCAAAAAGGGAGGTGCACTCCTACATGTTATATATATACAAAATTTTAATGTTTTGTGGTTACTCGTTTTTGAGTTATGTGAGATACATACATATATACATATGTTCGTATGCCATGAAAAGATCTCTTCTGAATCCATTTTAAATCGGTTTTATAATTCGTTTGGGAAAAAAGAGTTCTTTATTCTATCCTTACGTACAGATGTCACGCAAAAACATTGTTAAATTTATTCGATAGCTGTCAAAATGGATATTTTTGTTGAAATATGATATCCGGAATTTTTCATGATTACAATACTTCCTTTACTTCATACAAGGAAGCAAAAAGGAATATTCAAACTGTGTAAATAGCTTGCTTTTAACATTAATTTTTAATAATTGCTGTAGGATTTATTATTAATTTAGTTGTTAGTTATAATTTTGTTTGAAAAGTGTAAAACTGATATTATGATTTGCAATACACAAATCGCCATCTGTTAAACTCGACCATTTAATAAACTCTTATTTCCTTTAAAACAGAAGTGAAGTGGTGGGTACTAAAATTAAGTTTATTTTGCTATTCCAGGTCCATTAGCAAAAAAATATCACAATTGTTACTTTTATTATGATTTGGAGTAAAGTTATTATTTTGTATCAGAACGGCAAGTTATTAATAAGTAATAGGGAAAATGAAAGTAGAATGACTGAACTTTGTTGATCAAGAATTAATGACTGCATAGGGGGAATTCAGATTAGCATATTTAAAGTCTTAAACTGTTGTTAATTGATATTTGTAAAATATAAAGGATTACTTTTATGTGCTTTTTCTTTTTATTTAAAATTATAATGCATTTAATATACATTTCTGTGTAAAAAAATTAAGAGAAACTCTTCTATATATTTTTATGAATTTATTTTGTTCATCTTTATTTGGCAATCAAAAGCTAATGAGTTTTTATTTAGAACATATAATTTGTAAAACTGTAAAATATGCACAATTTCAGGTCCCAAACTGTGGAATTTTGGTCTTTTAGTACAAATTGTCTGACTTTTATTTAGATTTATTTTTTGGTATATCATTTCAGACAGATATATCTGCTCCTAATCTGATGAGTGGTATCTTTTGCCTCATCTGTCTTTTGCCGATGATTCCTTCCCAGTTTGGGCCTTTCTTGAATGAAACTTTTGATATATTTTCTAGACTAGCAGCTTGGAATGTCCGGAAACCTAGTATGTATGGATTTTTGCTTTATATGTGTAATTGAAGCCATTATAGCATAATTAGTATTTTAATTATTACAGTACAAAGTCTGTAATCCGGGTGTCCATTATCCGGAATGATCTATAATCCGGACCTCAAAGCCACAAACTTTTTTTTTTGTTGTGAAGAATGCGCATGAGCGTAATGTATGCTTTGCAATAAAAGGATTTCTATTAAAGATTAATAAGCATTTTAAAAAGATTTTTATTAGAAACTAATAGAGTATTCAAGAAATAAAAAGAAAAATTTTGACATAAATGTAATAAATGAAAGTTGTCTGAATGAATTTATGTTAAATTTACCTCAAATGCTGTTGCAAAATGTGTACAGTAATTTCTTGAATAATACAAATGATTCTTGCTAACTTGACTGCATATAAATCTAGGAAAAGCTTCCGAAAATGAGAAAAAAATTATTTACATAAGGAAATTTTTACATAGAATGCAAATCATATTCGTGCAAAATTATTTAATTTAATTGCATCTTTCAAAACAAATAATTTTGACACCCAGTATAATATGTTAAATCATTTATCTCAGAATCATTGCATTTGCAAGTAATTTTTTATAAGCTATTGCATTTTATGGAGCCAGAAGGCATATTTAATGAGGAAGTAAAACTTTGGTGAAAGTATTTTGCTGCCTTCTTTCTCCCCAAAATTTAAAATTAAATTTTTCTTAGATTACTTTTAAACACAGAGGAAAACTTGCTGTTTTATTTTACAAAATTAATTCAGTTTGTTACTTTGTCATCTAAGATTTATATACAGATCACTATTAAGTTATAGGTAAAAATGCCATAGTGTATTCTTCCATACTTGTATACATTTATAATGTGTGACACAGCATCTACTGTTTAAATGATTCTAGCATCAAGCAAATTTTTTTTGTGTGGTGGTGGTGGTGGTGGTGGGGGTAACTGACAGTGATTTTTGAATATATTATTATTATTATTTTCAAGAAAAGAAATGATAGATTTTTAAGAATACATAACTGCTTTACTTTATTAACAAAATTTTATTGTTTAAATCAAAATATGTACTGATCTAAAATGTAGCTATATTCTGTCTGTAATATTTTAATACTGTATGCATAAGATAACAGCAGATTCTTGTAACTATAGAAAAAGAGGAATATGTTCTTTCAAAATGCATTTTAATCACATTTTCACTGGAGCTAAAACCACTATATTGTTGAGGTACGTTATTTACCATAGTACATGCGTTTATAACCTTGAGGATAATAGAGGCTCAAAAAAGCTGAGGTTTGAATTTTGGGTAAGGGATAGATTTTTTTTTCATTTTAGTCTGTAAAGTGACTCATAATTTGCTCCTGGGAGTTTAAAAGTTTATAGCTCATTACCTGTAACAAATGTAATAAAAAGTGTCATATCAGTGCACTAAGAATCTGTCCGATTTTTCCGTACTCCTGACAAATGCCTCATATGTATATCTCTATTGATTTGTATCTTAAATTCAGGTTTTTGTCACACATGTCACAACATGTGAGCAATTGATACCAATGACTGCATGCAGAATCCTCTCTTGCAGTTGTACTAAATCATATGCCGGAAGGTACACAAACACACAATCTGTAGTATAAGCTCAGAAGAATATATCGTGTGAAGTAGTCAGGAGAGTATGGAGGCTTCAAATGTAAGCAATCTTGATAATACATGTGCCAGTACAATGATTAGAAAGTTCTGCATTGAGCTAAGTGCAAATGCCTTCATGAAAATGTGTCCCATCTTGTTAAAAATAATTTTTCTATCTTCCTGTAATTGGGAATAATTGTTATATTCCTGTAATTTGTTTCAGCATGTTTAGGTACACTTATTAGTGCAATTCACTTTGCAAAGAAAAATAACACCTGGTGGCTTAATCTATAACTATGTAACAAAGCTTATTATGGGTTTAGAGATTTTTTATGTATTGATATCTCTGATACTGCAGTAAGGCATTTGAAATCTGTTGTACTGTAAGTAGTGTATAGAAAAACATTAAATTTCTTTTTCTGAGATATTTAAAAGTCGAATGAAGATGTAGGTAAGGAAATTTATTCTTTCATCATTGGTTTCCACAGTTATAACAGTGGTAACAGGTGTTCTAGTCTCTCCTGCAATTATTAATGGACATGTCAACATTCAACAACTAGGTATAAGCATCATTTTCTTCCTCAGAATAATTTTGAAATTTATGTAGCTTAATCTTCCAAATGACCCAGCTTCTTTGATCTGCTCATGAAGAAATTTATATATGAACTATATTTAAACATCGTCTAATAGCTAAATTTGTAAATAATATAATTTAGTAAGTCTAAACTTTCATTTATTAAAATGATATTTATATCATTAAAGAAATTAAGAAAAAATAATTTAAATTATAAGCTAACATATACCAAATAACAAAAAATCTCAGTTAAAGGCAGTCATGCCACTTGAGGGATTAATAGCATTATTTTATTGATTCAGTTTTCTAAAAAAGACGGTTTAAGTAAAGTGAAATTTATGAAACTTTTCATTTCAACATCTGCTGCATCTCATATTATTATGTTGTCTAAACTATTGCTATTATTCTTAGGTACATATAACCCTTTAATTGTACATTGCCAGATTCCATTTGCCTGAAATTGTTTTTTGCATTTTTCCTGTCACTGAAACTTAAATAACATAGTTCAGTATTAGCCGTTAATTATCTTTAGAGATGCTTTTAACCCATTCAGAACTTGTAAAAAGAGACAGAAGCACTTCCCCAGGTCCTTGCGCTTTGAAAGTATTTGTATGCAGAGAACCAGTGATTTTCTCGTTAAGCCTAATTTCATTTAAAATCATTACTGTAATTAAATATAACAAAATTTGCATTTTATTATCATTAATATTACCTGAATATACTGTAATAAAATTTTTGTGATGTTAAAAAAAGTGCAAATTTTAAAGAAAATGGTTTTATTTTAATGATATATATATATATATATGTACACTTTCCCAGGGGGGAAATGGGCATTGTAAAAGGAACAATTTACTAGTAAAACTACATGACATGCCCAAATAATGAAATAATAAATGTAATGAAATGAATGAACTATTCGCATTTATAGAGTCCTTTTAGTGTGTAATTATCTACCTTGTGCTTGTTTAGTAGTTTTTTGGCAAATTAAAAAAATTACCTGTCCATTTTTTCCGACAGTGTATATAAGTGACAAAAATTTGATAAACCCTACTAGAAGTATTCAAAATGTAAATAAAGTATTAGTATATTGCATATAATAAAATATAAGAGCATTGTTCGGGAAAAAGTTTTGCATTTTGCATTCCTAGTAATTTAACTTGCCATTTTTTTTAATAAACTCTTTTTGATTATTATCTTCTTGAGTTTGTCAAAATATAAATAAAAATCCAGCGCTTTATAAAACACAGCCTTTTGCGGAGTTGTTTACATGTTCAAATTACACCAATAATAATAAAAAAAAGAGCTATTGAAGGTGAAAATTTTGTGGAACATTATTTGAAAAGCTTACTCACTTCAACTGCTATCTAGTATCATTTAAAAACTTGAATAAAATGCTCCAATTTGAAATCACACTACTACTATCATGGGCTTCAAGACATAGAAAGGATGATTACATATATGATACCATGGGCAGTGAAAGAAGAATTGTGTGACCGCAGTCCTGAATGGGTTAAATGGAGATGGTATTTATAATCATGCTTTATGTTTAAACATATTGATATGTTTAGGAATATAAATATTTGTTTCAGATTCTGTTCAGGATATATACATGTTACATCTTCAAGTTGGAGTATATTCTTTATTTCATCACTTGTATGGCATGTTTCCTTGTAATTTCTTAGCATATCTACGCTCATATTATGGAGGTAGAGACAGTAATGAAGAAACTTTTAGGATATTCTCTTTAGTTATCAAGGTATATAAGTTTTTAATCATATCTTTGTCAGTTTATATTAAGCTATAATTAAAAATAACACATTCAGTAATCTAAAATCAGAATTAATATTCATGTATCAGAGAATATTCAAAGCTACAAATTGAAGTATCCGAGAATATTATTCAAAAGAAGTGTTACACATATTATTTTCAAAGCTATAAAAGGTGTTGAAATAAATAGTGCTTAGTGCTTAGAAAATTATTTTGTTAGTAAATAATCTTTTTTTTTTTTTTTTTTTTTTTTAAACTATTGATAAAGAATAACTAAAATTTATTACCTTTAACATTTACCACAAGCAATGCATCTGATCTTAAAAAAGTATTTTTGGAGTTGGAACATTATTTTTGATAACTACATGATATAAATATAAATATTGGGAACTATATAAGAGATAGTTTTGTAATTTTTTAAAACTGAGTATGTAATTTTTAAATTTAAAAATGCCAAAACACGGAGAATCTTTGCATCATTTAAAAACATTTGTAATTAAAAGTATATGTTTGTGACGAACAGTTGCAAAAATAATAGCTTGGTAAGGACTTTTGTGGTGTATGTAATAATGGGTCCAGTTTTTATTATTATGCATATTTTATTTCAGTCTGTCTTTATGTGTATAGACATGGACCTATCAATATGCTCACATCTAATTAATGAATTTTTGGCCTTTTAAGATATTTTAATTTTTTTAGCCATAAGATTAACTAAGATAAAAGATGAAGCTAATGGAATTGTATATGTGCCAATCTGTGATGAGAAATATGTATAATTTTGTAGTCTATTGCATATGTTTATAATATTTTCTTGCATCATTTCTATCTTTTGGATTTTAAATTGTAGGGGAAAATGTGTATTTTTTAAGCTTATTCCTGGATGACAGTGATGAGCTAGAGTTCTGTTTGAGATGTTCCGTGAATTTTCTGCCATTCTCAGTCCTCATCAAACGCATAACAAAATGTTAAAATGACATGCAGGGGAATAAATTAAAACATTTTTTTATTTTTAAAGTCTACTAATGTTTTAAGTTTATCTTAGTGAAGTGTTCTAAAATGTTACTTTTCTTATTTCTTATTATTATTAGCTAAGTCATTGACAATATTGTTGAAGTCTGAATTATAATGGATTTGCTATTCTCTACACAGTATGATATTGCAAGACCTCATTTCTGGATAATTTTATATGCAATTTTCAGTAACTTCTTACGTAGGAAACTCTTTGTGGTTTTCCCTATGTGTAACTCAGATATCAGTTTGCTCTAGAAATTCCTACACGAAGGCATCACTTCCATTAGGCGGATAGTCCTTGTGTGCATAATCAAATAAACCAAACCTGTCTCACAATCTATGAGAATACTTTGATTACCTCATGTTCCTTTAATGTAAATTCCTGAAATGTTAATTAATTTTATTCTATGTTTAATGAAATGTACTTTAAAAGCCTCCAGTTTTATTTAACTTTCTTGTGTATTTAATTCTGTGATTTTGGGGAAAGATCTGATTAATTTCTAGAAGGGCAGAATACTACAAACCAAGAAGAAAAAGTAAACAACAAATAGCATATCAGAATCTGATTTCATCCTTATTACTTAAATGCTCTCAGCACTAAATATTTTGAAAAAATTTTTTGTTAAACTCAACTACATTTCCTAATGCATTCATTCTGTTTATTTCTACTGCATGCTTGACACTTTGACCAGTGATTGAAATAATATCACAGTTGTGGGATGAAGGGAAAAGAACAGAATGTGAATTGACACTCACTGTTTTGAAAAAGGTAACATAATCTACAGCAACAACAAATATGTATGTATATGTTTGCCATATTTTATGTATGATTTGCACATTTGGACAAATTCTGCTTTTCCAAACATTCTTTGAGGCATCTTTGAATGCCAGTAGGTCAGTGAGGTGTCATTGCACTTGTCTTCTGCAAGTTTGAATATCAGGTCAGCCATTCAAATTTTTTATAAATTTTAATTTTTCAAATGATTGTTAATTAAATTAAAAAAAATTATTTCATTACTGCAAACCATAACTTTAATATTCTAGGCAATTTTATCTTTTGTTTCAGGAAACCAATAAATGATTCAACGGCTTTCTTTTTTCTTCCATAGATTATAACTTATAGTAGAATTTGGCTTCCTTCAATCCATATGGTAAATATAAAGTCAGTTACCAAATATCGAATATTTTTTTTTTAAATCGTTAAAACAAACAAACTCCATCATTATTAAATTTAAATTAATAAACATAAGAATACATCTTTGCGAGTGGACTGTAGTTTAATTTTTTATTTTTAGCGATTTCAGCTTTAGAACACAACACAGCAAAAAGTAAAGCGAGAAAGTTACAATTAGCGTTTGAAAGAATGCAAGAACAAAGTGCGAGCTGCGCATACCATCTGCACATTGCGAAATAATATCTCGCAGACAGGCAGAGAGCTCTGGTGGCCGAAACATTCCGCCTGGTGTTGAAACATCGTTTCAAATTTAAATAGCTTTTAAAAAATGAAATTTCATAACAATATTAAATTATGCAAAAATGTGTCATTAAAATATTCACAGGAAAACATAATATGAAATGAAACTAAATTGTTCTCAAAACAGATGCACAGAAGCCTTGATACAATTCAGGGACTTAATTATAGTTAAAGCAAAGTATAATGTTATAATGCTTTAGGGGGGGGAATTTAATCACTGATAGGCAAAACACTAAGTTTGTGAATTGGCCTTTTGAAAACACCATTAGCAGTTTTGAGCTTCACGATATGCACAATATTGTCTGAGCTAGGAAAAACTTCCAGCACTCTTCCTAATTTCCATCATAGGGGGGGGGGGTAAATTGTCTTCCTTTATGATAACTAAATCATTAATCTTTAAATTAGTTTGTACTTTAAACCATTTTGAACGTCGTTGCAAATTAGAAATGTATTCATTGGACCATCTTTTCCAAAAGCTTTGAAACATTTTCTCAACAAGCTTCCAACGTTGCAATATGGGAATTTTTTGATCGTGTAAACTTTCTTCAGATAAGGCAGTTAGCTGGGTGCCAATTAAAAAATGGCCTGGCGTAAATGCAGAAAATTCTGATGGATCTTCAGGCATTGAACACAAAGGTCGTGAATTTAAACAAGCTTCAATTTGAGCTAGCAATGTCGTAAATTCTTCTTGCGTGGAAGTTGTTCACCTATGGTTCGCTTGAGATGTAACTTTGTAGATTTTAATGCAGCTTCCCATATTCCTGCAAAATGCGGCGCTGCGGGAGGATTAAATATCCACTTAACACCTTCAGTAGAGCAATACTTATTAACAAATTCATTTTCCTTCAAGGAATTTATTAGTCTTTTCAATTCCTTATCTGCAGCAATAAAATTTGTGCCACAATCACTATGCACTTCTATTGGTTTTCCTCTTCGAGATACAAAGTGCTTCAAAGCGGCAGTAAATGATTCTGATGTTAGATTACCTACTAATTTAGTATGTAAAGCTCTTGTAGTAAAACACACGAATACACAAATGTAGTATTTCATTTGTTTTACTCCTCGACCTTGCCTGGGCTTCACTTGAAATGGTCCGGTGTAGTCAATTCCAACCTTGGAGAAAACCTTTGACGTAACGACTCTAGATGATGGTAAATCAGACATTATCTGAGTAGATGTTTTAGCTCGTACATGATGACATTTTACATATTTGAAAATCTGTTGTCTTACAACTGATTTAGCGTGGCTTATCCAATATTGTCTTCTAATCATTGATAGCAATAGCAGGGGGCCAGCGTGAAAATGGGATTCATGAAAATGATTCACTATAATCTAGGTTATGTGATGTTTCTTGGACAACAAAATAGGATATTTTCTGTCCTGCGCGATGTTGGATTGTCTTAATCTTCCTCCGATGCTTATAAGTCCATTCTTATAGATAAAGGGGTTCAAAGAAAGGATCTTACTATTTGAGTTTAACGGTTGGTTCTTATTCAGAAGATTATATTCATTAAAAAACTCATCCCTTTGAACTACTCTAACAATTGCATTTCCTAGCGTATTGCAATTCTTCGGTTTTAAGGTAACCCTTAATACTTGTTATGGTAGATTTACCTGAATTATTCACAAACCGAAAACACCATGCGATGATTCTTTTAAGTTTTAAGAATGATGAAACTTCATTAAAGACTGGAATTTGTGAAGCGACTGTTCCAATTGAACAAGAAACATTTTTACGTTGTTCCTTTAAAGACTCTTCTGAAAATGGTAAGTTGATAGAAAACAGAATATTATTTGAATCAAGCCACTGAGGACCTGTCTACCACAAGTCATGAGTAGAAAGCTCTGAAGGCAAAAGACCTCTTGATGCACAATCAGCTGGATTCTCCTTCCCTTTTATGTGATTCCAATGCGATGATGGTAAGACTGATTGAATTTCTGAAACGTGGTTGGCTAGGAAGGTTTGCCAGCGTGTGGGTTCTGATTGTATCCATGACAAAACTATCATTGAATCACTCCATGCGTAAATATCGTCAACTTAAATTTGCAATGAATTCTGCACAGCTTGAACCAAATGCACTAATAGAACTGCAGAGCAGAGTTCTAAACGAGGAACAGAAATTACTTTCAGGGGAGCTACACGAGTTTTTGATGTTAGTAACTGAAACGAAACTGAAGAATGATTTGAAGACTTTAAACAGATCACTGTGGTGTAAGCTTTCTCTGATGCATCACAGAAACAATGAAGTTCTACATTTGTGGCTTTGGGCAATAATACTCTCCTAGGAATACGAATGCATTCAAGATTTGTGATATCTTCACAATAGGTTTTCCATCTTTGATTGATTTCATCTGGTAAGGGATCATCCCATGAGATTTGTAATTTCCACATATCTTGAAGCAAGATTTTTGCTGCAATTATGAAAGGTGCTAACCAACCAAGTGGATCAAAGATTTTCGAAATAGAAGACAAAATCATTCTTTTAGTAGAACACTCTATTTTCGAGATTTTCAAAGTGACAAGTAAACTAGTCTTGCGTTGGATACCACTCCAAACCCAATAATGTTATTGATTTAGTATCAACTACTGTACATGAAGAATTAGCTTTCTGAGCGTTCAGGGCAGTTTTTAAAATCGAGCGATTATTTGTACACCATTTATGCAATTAAAAGCCACCTTTTTGTAAAAGTTCACTCAGTTATGAAATTAACTCTACTGCATTCTCTACTGTGTCTGAACCAAATAGGACATCATCAGCATAACAATTGTGTAATATTATTTCAGCTGCCTTTGGGAATTTAGCTCCTTCGTCAATTGTTAGTTGTTTGAGTACACGAGTAGCCAGGTAGGAAACTGAAGTAGTGCCATACTTAACTGTGCACAACCTGCAAGTTTTAATCGGCTTTGATGGATCATCTCTCCACAATATTTTTTGGTAATTGTGATCTTCATCATGAATTTGAACTTGTCGATACATTTTCAATAAGTCGCTAGTGATGGCTATGAGATAGCATCTAAACCTCAAAAGAATAGTAAATAAGTCGTCTTGTACCTTGGGACCATTCATTAGCGTGTCATTAAGCGATATCCCTGATGTAGTTTTGGCACTAGCATTGAAACCAACGCATAGTCTTGTGGTAAGACTTGATTCCTTTAGCACGTGATGATGAGGTAAATAATAATGAAATCTCGATTATCATAGGATAATTCTTCCATGTGTCCAAGTGATAAATATTCGGACATGAAGTCTTTATATTGTTGATTTACTTCAGGAGTTTTTATTAGTTTTTGTTCCAGACTAAGAAAGTTGTGCAAGGCTAATGATCTGGAATTACCTAACTCATTTCTTTTAGGCTTGAATGGCAATTTCACTGAGTAACGACCATTTTCACTACGGATGTGATTTTCTACGAAATGGTTTTCACACGATCTTTCCTCTTTAGTTAAAGGTTTCGATGTGGGAATTTGTTCCAAATCCCAAAATGATTTAACTAATTCACCCGTGTTTACGTTTAGCGTATTGATTGAAACTTGCTTACAGTTTGGGAATTCAAACTGTGTAGTTCCAGCAATTACCCATCCTAACTTAGAACAAAATGCGAATGGAAGATTTTTGTTCCTTTTAATTACTTCTCCATTGATTAAAGGAATACGTTAACTCCAAGCAAAATATCAATTTCTCCCGTTTCATGAAATGTAAAATCTGCTAAAGTTAAATCTTGGGAGCTTTCATATAAATTCAAAGGTAATGTTACACTTGGAATGTTTCCTGTAATTTTTTCTATTATGTAAGCGGACATTAAAATTCTGTAACTAGTATTAAAATGAGATGTAAACAACAAGTCAACTTCTCCAGTAGTAGTTGTATCGAAAGTACCTAAGCATGACACTAATATCTTCGAATCCTTTACGCTCAATCCTAAATTGATAGCTGTTTTCCGACGAATGAATGATTTTTCACTACCTGAATCTAGTAAACATCTACAATTTATGAATTTATTTTTTTGAGTTTTGAACCTTAATTAAAGCAGTACACAAAAGTTCATGACTACGTTTACCATTAGCAAGAGCTCCAAAATGGTGATTTTCATAGTTGTTTGCACAAACAGTTGGAGAAACCTCACTCAAGTCGTTTTCTGTTTTAATTTGTGATTTCGGAACAAACACTTGTGCTTCTGGTGAAAGGAATGAAGATGCATTTTTTGGTTTGAAATTATTTTCTAAATGCAAAATGCTATGATGATGCTTAAAACAAAGCTTACAAGTATTTTCACTCTTACACATTTTAACTTTATGGACATTAGACAAGCAATTAAAACAAAGTTTATTAGTCTTAACAAACTCTATTCGTTTTTGCACTGGTAAATTTAAAAAATTAGAACACCTGTGTAAAAAATTATCTTTTTTACAAAATAAACAAATAGAATTAGTAATCAGAGAAGTAACCTTGTTATACACTGGTTTATCTGATTTATGCATTTTACTAATTAAAGGTTTACTGTTCTGTAATGTTCTAGCGTAATTCTTCAAAAATTCTATTAAGTCATTCAACTTTGGTATTTCGTCTTTTTTTAATTGACACTCCCACCACAACTTTGTTGAAACATCAAGTTTTTGCAAAATAATATACATCTACAAAGTATCACTAAAATGATCTATCTTTTGATCTAATATTTCCAATGCTCGACTTATTTTGTTTACATTATCTACTAAATATCGAGGATGCAGATTCCGTTTGTATTTGTGAAACGTTAAGAATTCTTTTAATAAAAGCAAATATCTGTTCTCTTTTATTAGAAAATCTCTCTTCTAGTAAATTCCAAGCAATACTGAAATTTTGATCAGCTATGGGAATTGACTGAATAATGCGATAAGCATCATTTTTCAAAAAACTCTTTAAATATTGTAATTTTTTAGCTCCAGAAAGATTTGGATTGTTGCGAACACTAGCGTTAAATAAATCTTTAAATGTTATCCATTCTATTAAATTTCCGCTAAATGTGAGTAAGGATAATTTTGGTAACTTTAAACTTTCAGAGATTGATTCAGGCACGACAGGTTTGTCGCCATTTGCATTTACGACCTTGTAAATCTTTAACTTACGAACAATTTTTAAGTGAACCTCCTCAATTTTCTCTAAAATCGACTCTTCTTCCTCAACAAAAGTGTCTATTTTATCATCATTTCAATTTGTATAAATTTTTTTAAATAGAGATTTAAAATCTTCCTTAAAGATTTTACATTTTTCTAAGATTAATTCAGCTTCAGCATTATCTATGTTATCATAATCTGTTTTCTCAATGAATTTCGTTAACTGTGTTTTCAAAACTCTCTTTCTTTTTTTTCTATATCTGACATTTTGAAAATATTCTAAATTCTCGATTTTACCAATACTTTAATTACAATAAGTAGCAATAAGGAAATGTCAAATGCAATTAAAATACGTTATAACTATTTCACTCACCTCGAACACTGCATCCATTGCGCAACTCTTGAGAATTCTAAAGTGCATTATCAACACTATTATGAAGACGTAGAATTCTTATTCACAAGCGTGGCTTTTTGAAACCTCTGGCGTATGACGACCAAATTAATGTAGCTTAGCGGTATCTTAAATTTAAATTAATAAACATAAGAATACATGTTTGTGAGTGGACTGTAGTTTAACTTTTATTTTTAGCGATTTCAGCTTTAGAACACATCACAACAAAAAGTAAAGTGAGAAAGTTACAATTGGCGTTTGCAAGAATGCAGAACAAAGTGCGAGCTGCGCATATGATCTGTGCATTATGAAATAATATCTCACAGACAGGCAGAGAGCTCTGGTGGCCGAAACAACCTAGTTATGTTGTATTTTATTATATTAATTTTAAGAATTTAAATTACAGTAGGACAGGAACAGACAATGATTTTATTGATTTTGCAGTTGTTAAAAACTAATGATTAATTAAGTAATAATACTAAGTAAACATAAATAAAAAGATTGTCGAAGAGTAATTTTGTATCTTGCCTAAAAATGACACTTCCAAAAATACCGACCTTTCTGCTTCCTTATGGCTTTTTTATGATGTTAGCTGTTTAGTTCAGTCTTAACGCATCATTCCTGATAATTTGCACTAGTTTGATGCGTATTTTTACTGTTGTGTTTATATGTTTTAATGCATTGTTAATTGGTTGTTCATGAAATTGAGCAACTGGCTGTTGATTTCATATTATTAAATGCTTCTTTTCTGGTTTTAAAAATTAAAATTGCATAGACTTATGGATGGTCACTAGAGATTATACCCATATTTATTTTTGCAATGCATTCAGTATTTTGGACAAAAGTGTTAGTTGTTTATGCTTTAATTTTTTAAAATTATTATTTCATAAAAGAGGACTTTTTTCACTTCATCTTTCTGATATCATAGTTACCATTTCAACTTTATGATGATTGTTTGCTAAGATTATAAGGTATAACTGTGTTTAAAAATTTTGCAAATTATAGTACAATTTTAAAGCTGAAGTAATCAAATGATTTATTAATTATAACTATATAGTCACATAAGGTAACCTATTTGTTAGAAAATTCAAATAAAATGTGTATTATATATGAAAATAAGTAATACAATAATGTCTTTTTATGTGAAGTAATGTTAATACGAGGGTAAGTTAAAAAATAAGCTTCCCCTGTCGACTGTGGTCAGAGTTGTGTATGAAAGTCAAAAAATAGAATGAGACATTAAAGATATGACATACCTTTTGTTTTTCCACATAGGTACCAATACATTGAGACATTTGTCATATCGCTTGATAAGCTTCAAAAAGCCCCCCAGGAAAAAATCAGGGCTTTGCATATGGAAGAAGTATTGAACGGCTTGTTTCACTTCAGTATTGCTTCCAAAGCGCCTTTCCCCGAGATTTTTCTTCAAAGCCGGAAACAGATGGAAGTCACTTAGTGCGAGATCAGGACTGTATGGCGGATGGTGTAGGCACTCCCAACCAAGAGTTGCAATATGGTTTTGCGTTGCCGTCGCCGAATGTGGTCTGGCATTGTCATCCAACAGCAGAACGGCAGATGTGAGAAGGCAAGGCCGCTTTTTCCGAATCGCCTCTTTCAATTTCGACAGGGTGTCACAGTAGCGCGTAGCATTGATGGTTCCAACCTCCAAAAAGTCCAGCAACAAAACTCCTTGGGCATCCCAGAAAACTGTGAGGAGCACTTTACCTGCAGAAGGAGTTGTCTTGAACTTCTTTCGGACAGGTCATGACGGATGTTTCCACTCCATAGATGCGGCCTTCAATTCTGGTGTGAAATGGTGGACCCACGTTTCATCCCCCGTCACAATCCGAAACAGAAAGTCATTGCCATCTTCATGGTAACGCTTGAGATGTTCCAGGCTGACTCCCATGCGTTATTCCTTATGTGTCGAGGTCAATTGTCGGGGCGCCCATCGTGCCGACACTTTTCTGTATCGAAGAATGTCGTGGATGATGTTTTGAACTCGCTCATGTGAGATTCCAAGTTCTTCCGCTACTTCATCGATGGTGATATGCCGGTTCGCTCTAATCATGTCATCCACCTTCCTGACATTTGCATCTATAGTGGCCGTGCGCATCCGTCCAGCTCTCGATATGTCCTCCACTTGCTGACGTCCATCACTGAATGTGCGACACCATCTCTGCACCATTTGCTTTGACATCACACCTGGCCCATAGACTTCCACGAGGCGGTTATGAATTTCTGTTCCTGATACTCCACGTGCCCATTCATAGTGGATAACCGCTCTCACTTCCTCCTTTGACCACGAATTCAAAACGCACCTTCTCTCCATACCTACCGGGGCTCAAATGAGAGGCTTGTCTTCGCTTTGCGCAGGCACTGCAACAGCGCCATCTGCTTGATTTGCAGCGACCTCTACCCAATGGTGTATCGGTGACTTGCATGTTTTCCTGCTGTGTCGCCTTTCGCCCATAGCCGTTCAACGCTTCTTGCATATGCAAAGCGTGAATTTTTCTTGGAGGACTTTTTGAAGCTTATCAAGCAATATGACAAATGTCTCAACGTACTCGTATGAGAATAATAAACTCAAGGTATGTCATATCTTTAATGTCTCATTCTATTTTTTGACTTTCATACACAACTCTGACCACAGTCGACAGGGGAAACTTATTTTTCAACTTACCAACATATTAATATCTTTTTGTGCAAAAAATATTAAATGATATAAATATCTTAACCTGATTGTCATTTACTTCATTTTTCTCTAAATTTATACTACCAAATATGCAAATTGTTAACTTACCATTTAAAAACTGTGCTTCCAGCCATTACTTGAGTGTGTGAGATTGCATCCTCTTTTGGTTACAGCTTCTAAGGAAACGGAACTCAGTCCTAGCAGGTAAATAGCTATTCATGTAACTAATAGTATCAGGTTGTCCAGAAATTTTGTGCCGATTTTGAAGGAAAACTGAAATGCAAGAGATTTGAATTTTAGTGCACATTTATTAAATTATATAGGTGCCATTCTGTTCTATGACCTTTCTCCATCTTTCAGAATTCTGATAATTCCATTCTTCCAGAATCTCTCAGTACTTTCAGCCAAAATGTTTTTACATGATGATTTCTTTATTTGGACCAAAGAGTTGCACTTTTTTTCCATTAAGGAAATTTGTAATGATCGAAATAAATGGAAGTCAGATGATGCGAGGTCTGGTGAATATGATGGAAGGGGTAAAACATCTCAAATGAGCTCCAACAACTTTCGTCGAATAATCAAAGACACATTAGGACGCACATTGTCCTCATGAAAAAGACAGCCTTCCATTTCATTATTTCTGGATCTTTTTGTTTAATTGCTGTCTTTAATTAATTTAATTAGAAACAATATTCTGAATTTATCATCTTGTTGTTTGGTAAAAGTTCATAATACAGGATCTCTTTCCAATCCCACCAGACACAGAGCATGAGCTTCTTTGGATGAAGACCCGCTTTTGGGGTGCTTAATGGTGGTTCATTCCACTTTTCCCAAGATTATTATAAATCAGTGGTCGCCAAACTCATGAAGCTTCTAAGCCACCTTACCATTTTTAAATCTATTGTGGGCTACCCAAAAGAACTACCAGCTTCTTTTTAAAAATCTTATACAGTACAAAGTCCGTAACTCGTTGGGACTTCTTTGATTCTGGATTAGGGGTTTTTCCAGATTATAGATCATCAATTTAAATCTGGTAAGATGGCATGCAGAAATTATACAATTAAAAGTATGAAACCGTAATTTATGAAATAAAGAGCAATTATGATCTTAAGGGTATCAAAATTTACAAAAAAAAAGTTTAATATTTATTTGTTTACTTTAGTAAACATTTCTTTCGATGTAAGTTGTTTAAGTTGCTTCATTTTATGTGCTAATACTTTCTCTTTAATTCTATAAACATACATAATTTCTTGTTCAGTTACAAAGTTCCATTGTTCAAGTCCTGTAATTGCTGTGTTGAGAATACCGACTAACTTGTCAATCGAAATTTTTTCGTTTTCAATAACGTTCTCTGTTACTTTCTTCACTATCGGAAGCGCGCATGGGTAAACGCTTTACTGGCTTTATGCACATGCGTAGCAGACGCGCATAAGTTTGTGGCTTTGAGGTGCGGATAATGAATGTCCGGATTACGGACTTTGTACTGTATTTGCTTATAAACTTACATTTCTAGTACATTTGAAATCAGTTTTAATTAAACTGTATATAACAAAAAGAGATTAAAATTGACTTGTGAATAACTACACTGTTGAAATGTAGTTAGTAATAAATAACAAATGTAATAACAGACATTTTTTTAACAGACTGATTAACATTAATGGGGAGAATGGAGCTTTTTTATGTCATTAACAAGTTTTTTAATTAAGACACAATAACACGCCGAATAAATACTAATTCAGAAGTCAAACAACAAAAATCAGCGTTAATTTACAAAATTTTCACAGGACTAGTTTCAATGGTTTTACCGAACCATCATCTTCAGCTGCAAAACCATTTAAGAACCATGCCGGGAAGCCCATCCTGGCTGATATCTACATGCATTATTATGAATCAAAATTGTTTGAAACTTTAAACTTCCCGGCATGGTTCCGCTACGTAGACGATACTTTTACCCTGTTTGAAGGTAATAAAGATGATTTAAATAGAGTTCTTTCAACAATGAATTCTATTGATCCTGCTATTCAGTTCACTTTTGAACTTGAGACTTGCAATTCTCTTCCGTTTCTCGACATTCTGGTCACACGTAACACATCCAACTTCAGTACTACGGTTTACCGTAAACCTTCATCGGTTTGCCTTCCACCACACTTTAAATCATGTCATCCGACTAAACAAAAGTTAGCTTCATTTTATTCCTTTGTTTTCCGTGCTCTTCAAGTTTGCTCCTCCAAACTAGCCCTTGATGAAGAACTAAATTATTTAAAAGCAATAGCTATTGACAGGGGCTTTTCACCCAACATTATTAATCAAGCAGTTAAAAAATTCTCATCTCAACACACTAAAAGCCACACTCTTAATTTAGGAGATTATAAAAATTCTGTTGTCATTCCCTTCTTTCCATCAATTAGCTATAAAGTTGCACATATTTTGCAGAAATTTAACTTTCAGGTTGTTTACTCTCCCATCAATAAAATTCCAACTTCTATACTCAAGGACCCCATTCCGGATATGAATTCCTGGGGTATTTATAGGATTCCTTGCCAGTGCGGTTTAATTTACATTGGCCAAACTAAGAGAGCCTTAAAATTTCGCGTCAAAGAACATGAGGCATATGTTATAAAAAAGGAAACACAGAAGTCTTCTGTTGCTCAACATTGTTGGTCCGAAAATCACACTTTCAATTTTTCTGCTGCCAAAATTATTCAAAAAACATCTTCCATTGGAGAACTGGATTTTCTAGAGGCATTTCACATTCATAAAAATCTTTCTGTTCTAGTTAACGATCCTAATTCCAATCCAAATTTGCCTTCGGCTTTTAGAGAAATTATGTTTTAGTTCTGGTTTCGCCAACAGATGACGCCACTTTCTTATTCTTGTCCAGGCTTTCTTATCTTATCTAAACATTATTTCCTATCTTGTTCATTTGCGGTTTTGCAGCTGAAGATGATGGTTCGGTAAAACCATCGAAACTAGTCCTGTGAAAATTTTGTAAATTTACGCTGATTTTTGTTGTTTGACTTCTGAATAAGTTTTTAGTGTTAGGAGAGTGGATTGTGGCTGCCATTCGAATACAGTTGTCCAAGTATTCATCAGTGAGTCTGTTTCTGTACATTTTTTAATAAATTTCATACTGGAAAAACAAATCTCGCACAGATATGCAGAGCTGAATGTTGCCTTCACTTTGAGAAAAGCCTGAACGAAAATTGGGTATTTTTCTTAACAGGAGGCCAAGTATTTTCATAGCTTGAAGAAAGTGATTTTACAGATAAATCTTTTTGAAAATCTGTCAGTTCCAACTCCACTTCAGTAGTGTCTTGTTGTGAGTGTCAGCTCAGTGTCAATCAAGGTTAGGCAACCGAAGATGTCCTCGAATCGAGGATAGTTAACGCAATCTGCCGAAGATGTCCCCATGAGATATTAGCAGTTCGCGATCGACTTTTTGGCGATCATTGTTATAAATGATCAATTTTTCAGTTCTCATCATTACAAGCTTCAAAAATGGTGTCTCCTCATTGTGTTTATAAAGAAATCGCAAATGGACATGCGATCCATCAGATTTTTTCTCCGTTAAATCGTAGGGAACCCATACATTAAAACGGTTTATGTAGCCAAATTTCACAAAATGCTCATAAATGGTAGATTTTGACATGGTGTTTTAATTTGATATTCATCTGTGGTGAAGGGCCTACCTGAGTGTTCTTAATCTTTAAGGTTGAAATCACTGGCTTTAAACTCTGCAAACTATCCTTGCACAGTTCTTTCAGTTACGGCACCTTCACAATAAATGGTGCATATCTTGTTTGGCACTTGTGTAACATTTTTGCCTTTACAATAAAAGAAAGTATTAAATGCATAAAATGCACTTTATTTTCTTCCATATTGAAAACTGACAAAAATTAACATATCATAAACCTAATTTTTTCCAAATATGCCTGAAGTACACCATCTTTTACGATACATACACTTAACGTACATGTTACGATATGTACACGTGTGTGTACATATCGTAAACGTTAATGTAAACGTAAACGAATATAAACGACACTGACGTGTCTTAATGTGCACTTGTCATTTATTTTAAGTCATTTTGTTCAGCTGTTCGATATATTTAGACATGTCCTTGAACACCCACTACCAATATTCGGCATGAACTTTCTGTACAACGCAATAGAAATCATTTCTATGCATGGATTTTTTACACATGATTTGATATGACTTTGGAGGAAAAATATATTTCCTATTTTATACAGTAGAATTCTGATAATCCGCGAATTCCCACAAGTTGCACTGATTTTTTGGTGTAAACAAACAAAATTTTGATTTAAAAAATTCAACATTAAAATTTTACTTTTTCTATACTTATAAATTTTTAACAAAAGTGAATGTATGACATATTTGAGACTGAAAAGCAAATTTTATTTTATTAGTGAAGTTACTATTTTCTTCATGTATATCAGAGCTCTTATCTTATGATAAATATAGATTACGAATCTCTGCAAATTTTTTGGTATAGGTCAGTCCCTTGTTTGTGAATTTGTATTTAAAAATTTTTTAAAATTTATGCATTAACATGTGTAAAGAATTAGTTTTCTGTAACTTTTTAGAGGCTAAATTCTAACTTAAATGCAGCTTGTTACATTTAATGCAACTAGCAAACAAATTTGTTAATATCGGCTTTGAATAAGGTTAGATTATTAAAAACAGCATTTTTAGAGGTTTTTTTCTATCATCAAGAAGGAAAGGTTGGGTAGAGAAAAATGGACTAAAACATTAATAATCACAAAATTTTAGTTCTAGTAATTTTAGTTAATTGCTTATAGCAGGTCATCATTCAGGTCAGTAAGAGCCGCACGTTTCAATTCAGGAATGTTAGAGAGCTGCATCCAGAATTTTCTAAAAGCCACAAGTTCATATTTACATCATTATAGAAGTAGTGAAAGAGGTCTTAAATAGAAAGAAATCCCTGACTAATTACTTCCTTTTGGACACTTAATAGTTTTAGTTTAAGATATTTCATACATCTATTTTATATGCATGAGCTGCACAAATTGCCTGCGAGATCCATATCAGGCTCGTGAGCCGCACTTTGGCCACCCCTGGCTTATAGTATTCTTAATCAAACTGCCTATGTGCTGAACATAATGGAGGAATTAGAGTAGAGTTTATATTTAGAGAAAATCTTACTGTAGAAAATTTAATTAACAATGTATTTAGTTATGCATCTATTTTTTTCTTTCATTTAAAATCAAGAAAGTTACTTTAAAATTTACCTAATAAATACACTAATTTTGTTCTGATAAGTAAGATTGCTAGTAAATATACCCATTTTGTTCAGATAAAGTATTCTTATGCATTTATTAGGCATTTATGTATTTTTTCATCCCTCCTTTCCGCATGCATTCGTGGTGTAATTGGAAGCATACTTAACGCATATTCGAGAGGTTCAGGGTTCGAGTCCTGGCAGGGGGCACTTCAAACTTTTCACGTCTCCAGCCTAAAAAAATCCTAATGACTCTACAGTGGCTCCTCAACTAAAAGGTGGTGGACAATAATTTGTTACCACCAGGATTTGGCAAGTAGATCCCTTAATCTCCAGTGGCCCTTTAAAAGGGTGCGTATATAAGGTATTTTCTCCCTCCTTTTCACATGGCTTTGTGGTGTAATGGTAGCACACTTGGCGTATATTCAAGATGTCCGGGTTCTAGTCCCAGAGAGGGTACTGCATATTTTTTTACCTCTCCTGCTTCAGAAAAAGCCTAAAGACTCTACGCATTTTTTTAAGAGGAGTCCTTTATTTCCTCAAAATTTTGCATTTTGTAAAACTTGATTATGAATTTTTTTTAGGATATGAGTATGTAATGGTAGTTACTTGTGTCCAAACAATTAAAATTTAATGTAAAAATTGGTATGGTAGAAATATAAACAAAACTCAGACAACATTATAATCTCCAAAGCTCTTTAATTCGCACAAACTTTGATACAAGGGGTATGGATTATCATCATTCTGTTGCACTATTTTTATAGTTTAAATAGTGCTGCTAGAAAGTTTTCTTCTTGGATAATCCGTGGAAATTCTGCCTCCAATAAACACACCTTGGTAAAATTAAGAGCACATTTTCATTGGGAAATTGCAATTACATGGACTTCACCTTCTTAGTATAACTATAGTGAATGAAGGTAATCACAATGGAAATAGCTAAAGATACAGCTGAACATGAAACTTTAAATTTTAACGGTGTAAGTAATATTTGTATATGCATAAACATTTTGTTATATATCTCACGTGGATTTAAATTTAAAAAATATTCCTGTTGGAAAAAAAATTCTTAATAATTTACATAAATAATAATTTTAAATAAATAAAAATTTACAGTTCAATTTGTTGAATTAATATTCTGTTACAGGGCTTCGAACTGCAATTTTTTCGTTCCATTTCAACTAAAAAAAAAGTATACTGGGTTCAGTTCCGGTTTTCTTTCCGCCAAAAATAATGGTTTTTGGTCCATTTTGGAGTGAATAATTTTATTTTATGTATATTCTTGTTTCTACTAAAAATATAATTCTATCATAAACAAAAAATTGTAATTCTATCAAAATTTAGAAGATTTTTTTCTTTTTTTAATTGGTGCACTATGTAAAACGATAGAATTAACCAGAACGTTTGATACGAGTGATGAGTAGAGAATGGGGAGCATTTGCATTCTTATCCATTATTAAAATCTCATTTGACAACTAGGTTGATGATCATGTCGATTATGTATACCCTCATTGCTTGTTGCTTACCGCTCACATCCTATACTTGGCCTTGACAAAATATTTTTATTTATTTAGCATATGAAAATTGGCTCTAATTCTTAATATGTCTTTCCAATGTGGTTTCACTGAGATTACTTCAGTTGTCTCAGAGAATAAATTTTAAACTTGAAAACCTTGTAGTTTCAAAGATGCTTCCATTAGGGGTTGCAGGGTATCAACAATTAATTTTAATTTCACCCATTTACTGTCTGCAAAATAATAATCTAAATTACTTTCCATTAAAGATGAGCTAAAAATCTTTGCATTCCAATAAAGATTTTAACATGTTATATGTAATATTCCACCTAGTTGAACAATCCAAAATTGTTCTTTTAATATTAGCATCTTTAAATTTTAACATAAGAGATGGAACGTGCAACATTTTCACCAGTTCCCGAGCATTATAAATAAATTCGCTGAAAGCGGCGTTTTTTATAGAGTCTTTAATTGCTAATTGAAATGTATGTGCAGCAAATCTTATTCCGATAAGTTGATTAAAAGAAAAGTTTTGATCAAAGAATACTCTGTCTTTAATGTGATCCCTAATTTTGAAATTTTCATTAGTCTTTAATTTCAGACAAATGAAATCATATTAGCTCCATTGTCCACAGTAATTGAATAAATTTGCTGAATACCGATCTTATATTTTTCTGATACTTTTTCAACCATATTTTTAATATACAGGGTGGTAATTAAAGTCCACTTTGAAATGGTTATAAAAGGAAAACTACTAAACCAAATGCTATCAAACTTGGTAATTGTGTAAAGTAGGTCATGGAAATTTATTTTCCATGGGAAAAAAGGATAAGAAACTCACCACCAGGGACAAATAAAGCAGTATGAAGTATTGTTAAATGAAATAAGACATCAGTTTAAAATGTGTTTAACCATTTCTGGAACATGTTAGAAGCATGTTCAATGTGGCTTCCACCATTTTCCGAAAACAAGTTAAATTGTATTACTGCATTCTCAATAGCAGTTCTTAGCATATCAGGAGGAATGTTACGGACATACAGGTGTATTGCATCTTTCAATTCTGCCAAATTGTTTAAATTATTTGCATAAATCATTTGTTTCTTCTTGCCGTAAGCCAATTGCAAGCCATTTGGCATAACTCTACAAACAGTTTTGTTTTAGAAATTCATTAAAAACATTTTAAACTGATATCTTCATGTCTTAGGGCCAAATTAAGGCTTCAGAAAGCACAAATAGCGATCTGTTAGAAAACGATTTCAGGATTGCTCACACTTTTGTGATCTCACATTTTCTAATTGCTAATTTGTGGTTTTTCACAGACGGATTTCTTCGTTACATGGATGGCACACTCTACTTTTATCACATTTAAATGGCAATTTTCTTTAGGTTAATGTTTCTGTGTGCACAACATGATAAATCTGTGCAACAAAAGGTTAAGTTAGACTCCAACCCTTATTTTGTTTAACAAATTGCGCCATTTCCCCCCTGGTGATGAGTTTTTGAACTTTGTTTTTCGTGCAAAATAAATTCCTTTACGCGATTACCAAGTTTAATAACATTTTGTCCAGTAGTTTTCCTTTCATGACCCTTTCAAAGTAGAACTGTAATTATAACCACCCTGTAAATTCCAGTATGCTTCTCATTTAACTCTGTCATTGCCAAAGTAAACAAATTTATTTTTCCGCCTATTATCAAGTAAGCATTGATTTCCAAAATTGATCTATTTAATCTGGTAGCTATGTTAATTTTTAAAGAAATTACTTTTTTTGAGTGCTGTTCTTATTTCAGAAACAATTTTAACAGTTGTCTCTGGCATTAATAATTTAATATTGTCTGAATTTACTGAAAAATTATTACCTATTGCATTAACAATTGGGTTAAAAATCTTTTTGAATCCTGAATATTCTAAATTTAAAATGAACAACTATTAACAGTAATAAGTTCAATACTTGCTTTAAGGACAATTTCCTTGCTTAATTTTACTTCAAAAAATTCTGATTTTATGTATTTATATAAAGTGTCTTGTGAACCACTTGTACATGGAGTAGCTTTATCTCTCATCTTCGACTTAATTTTCTGTTTTTACTGTAGATTTTAAAATTCATTAATATGATGTCTTTTTAAATGTCGTTCTAAATTGGCAGCATGATTTCCAATCATAGAAGTGTTTCATATATTACAAGTACTCTTAATGTTTTGTGATATGTTGAAAACTTCCTGCTAATGTTTATTATTTCTCCCCATTCTAAAATCAAAAGGGGGAAAATAAATAGATCAAATGAATTTTAAAAAATACATAGTTATTAAATTATTGTTATAGAATGGGGCCAACCCCCAAAATAAATTAAGTAATAATTAGTGCTGTATATAGTACTCAGTCATTTACTACTCGGCTGAGTGCCGAGTAATTGGTTTAAAAAAGTTCTACTGATATGTTCATGAAGAATTTTGCATTTATTGAAATGAATGCATGAATTTGAAGCATATAATCATAAATTTTATTTCAGTTTGAAATGTAACCAAATATTCACCTTAAAAAGAATTTTTAATAAAATGTGCAATTAACCAATATGAAATTAAAAGTGATTCATCAATCTATTTCTTCCCGATATTCTACTATTTAATGATTTTCTATTGTTTGTTTGTTTGCTGAAGTGACAATTCCTTGAGCAATACGAAAGTTTCACATTTCCTAACTTTATTTCGTTATTATTTTTTTAATTAAAAAATGTAGCTTATGTTATTAGAAAATTTATTAGCCTTATAGTTTCTTTCCATTGTATAAAAAGGGAAAAAATATTATAAAATTTTTTTCAATTCAGGTAAAATTGTAAAAAAATTTTTATGTGCACCACTAAGCAGTGTTTTACAGTGAGCTTATTTTTTCTGAGGCAAGACAGATTTGCAACAACAACAAGAAAAAATCTTATGTGTACACCGCATGACTTCCTTGTATGGAATATTAAATTATACACATTTTTCCCCCTTGCATTTCATTTAAATGTTTTGGATTGAATTAAATTTACTTCGGTGATAGCGCATAAACCACAATAGAATGAATACTCTTTAAAATTCACTATATTTGTTTACCATAGCGACACTCTGACCCTAGGTTCACTTAACAGCATTACATTCCATTCATTTTTTTAACTCAGAATGCACAAAATTTATATCATCTTAAGAATTATCTAATTGCTGCTGCATGTTCTATTCAAATACTATAATAAATCTACAATGATGTGTAAAAGAAATTAAGCAAACAACAACAACAACGAAAGAAATAGTTTTTTTATAGATGATTCAGTATTTCTCATTCAATTAATTCAGTTTTCAACCTCACCACAAGGCAAATATACATTAAAACTCAAAATTCTGTGTTGAAAATTATGAAGTAAATCTTAAACACTTATTTCCTTGAATAAATTCCAGAATGGATTAAGCATGATTTAATTCGAATAATAAAAGAAGGCGTTATCTTTGTTATTGCACTGCTAAAAAATATTAAATCCGTACTACTACTTGGTACTCGGTCAATACCAAGGTTAAATTTTGGCCGTGTACCAAGTGCTCGGTATGGCTCTAATAATAATCTAGTATTATATCGCAAAGTATAGTATACTACATAGTATATTATTTAGATGCTTGACAGAAGATTAGTAATTAGATAGAATGTTGACAGTCAGTTTATTATTCTGTGAGATGATGAATGATTACAGTAATTTTGTTGGTGAAAAGTCAAAAAGGTCATTAATTTTCTATAAGATATCATCACCACATTTAAGAATTAATATGAGCGTTTTCGAAGAATATTGCAGAAAGCAAATATATATTGGATAATTTATTTTCTCTCTATCATAATTTCTGGAAGTTTAAATATTCAGCTGGTGCAACACTTCTACCGATGCATCGCTTATGTACAATTAAAAAGAAACCATTAATGCTTTATTCACCCTAAATGAGATTTCAGAACAATTGCATTCTTCCCTCACATTCATGTCAGTTTAAATTGCAGGTATTCTGTGAGTTACATATTCTTCAGTATAGTGATTGTTATTGGTTTACTTTGGTTTAGAGCGCTGCGGTCTACTATTTTGCTTAAATGAGAGCAAATGAGACCATGATCTACTTCCTAAAAACCAATTCCAAATGGCTGTGAACCATATCATCAGTTGAATTCAAACTCACGAATTCCGGTGTCCAAGATCAGCACCGCACCCATTCGACCATGGCCAGCACATGATTAAGTCAAAATTGTGCATCTGTGACTTTTACAGTGATGCCATGCATTAGTATGGCATTTACACTGTTTCTGTGCAATTTTGGTATTTTTTGCACCATTTTCATCGTGTGCAGCATTTACTGATGCGGCCTTTCTTCTGAGAATTGCGGTAGTTTTATTCTAAACATTTTATTGAAAAATGTATGTTAATCCCCACTGAAATTTATATAACTGATAATGGTAACTTATATTTGAAGGAACAAACATAGAATAGTCCAGAAAAAAAGATGAGACCAAGGAAAAGTCCTATTTCTCCAATTTATCAGTATAGATATCTTATTAAAAAAACCTCAAATAATAAACACCTTCAGCTAACTCTGTTTCTTATTTATTTCAATTAGAAATAGCAAATAGCTCCCAATATTTTTCAATATGTTCCAAGTGCAGCTTGGAAATACAATAGGGCTTACAATAAAGATGTCGAGGGCTACAGATGTAGTATAACTAAAAGACGAATGGGTTGAAGAGCTATCGTTAAGGAACATAAAACCAGCATCGCCTACCATATGTATAAGATCCAGTCCTCTCTGGTTAGGGGTTGAGATTCCCCATATTGGATGCTTTTAAGACCCTACTCTTTGACGCAGCAAAAAAGACTATTCCTAGAGTAACTATAAAGCATTACATTCCTCTCTATTCCCATAATTCTCCTCTTTTACTGCCTTTGATTCAGAAAAGAGAAAATCTGCATAAAATTATGCACAGTGGCAATATTGACCAGATTAGAATTGAATTGAACAAAATCAACGCAGAAATAAAGCGGGCCTGTGCTTTGCTTAAGAGAAGAAACTGGTTGGACCTATGCAAGAGACTCGATGCCAGATCTCCCAACTCGAAACTATGGAAATTGGTCAAAAATATAAGTAAAGACCAACAATAGATGGAGAAATGTGATACTATTCTGGATTGGGATGGAAATATTTCCAAGCACAAAAAAACTGCAGCTGACTTACTTGGAATGTACTATCAGAAGTTAAGTAAGTTAACTTTTACTGCTCTAGACCAGACAATAGAGAAAATCTAGAAATCTTGCCCATGGCGGATGTAGTTCAGTATCGAGCAATACTTTATTTGGTAAAATCTTCTCTATAAATGAGCTGGAGATGGCAATGAAAGATCTTGACCTAACTAAATCCCATGGACCTGATGGCATCCACGGCCAGATGCTTAATCACCTCGGTACTTATGCAAGGCAAAGATTTTTAAACATCTTTAATCAGTCTTGGAATCTCGGGCGACTGCTGAGGGAAGGGAAAAAAGCCGTTATAGTTCCTATCAAAAAATCAGGGCAAGTGGATGGATCTCCCAATAATTATAGGCCCTTTGCTCTGACATGTATATCCTGCAAAGTTATGGGAAAAAATGGTCCAGAAACGATTGCTTGATCATCTTGACAATCGTGACCTTTTCCCAAAGAAACAGTATCGATTCAGAAGGGATCACAGTGCAACAGATCAGTTTCTCTGTCTCTGCCAGAAGATTAGAGATGCTCAAAACCTGCGTCTGACAAATCATAAAGTGGCTGCTTTTCTGGACCTGTCAAAAGCTTTTGACAGGGTGTCGAAACATAAATTGATTGTTAAACTATACAAGGTTTTTGGTATTACTGGAAAGGCTTTATCTTGGATCTATGATTTCTTGAGAGACAGACTGTTCAGAGTGAAGCTCAACACTACCATGTCAAATAGCTTTAAGATGAGTCAAGGCTCAGTGTTGAGCCCTATTCTTTTCTCCCTGTATATGCTGGTGCTTAAAAGGTAATAAAGGAGAGATATGAAGTCAGTATATATGCAGATGATATTGCCCTCTGGAGCTCTAGCTCAGATGTGGACAAAATTGAGTATAATATTAATTTTATCCTAGCAGACATGTGGAACTTTTCCAAAGATCATAAGCTGACTTTTAATCCAACTAAATCTATTGTCAGCTTTTTACTACTAATAAGCAGTTGTATAATTATCAAAAATTTTTAGGGCTGATATACCTCTCAAATTCGAGAAGCATCCTAAATATCTTTGTTTTAACTAAACCCTGAATTTAGCAATAAGCATGTGGAGGTATTAGTGCTGAAGAGTAGGAAATGGCTTAATATACTGAAATATATCTCAGGATGAGATTAGGGTGCTGACATGTTAACTTTAAGAGCTACTTGTTTGGCTATTATCCGTCCAATCATGGAATACGGCCTTCCTGTTTACTGTTGTGCCTCTACAACTAACCTCCAGAAATTGGAGAGAGTGCAGCTTAATGCCTCTCGTGTTCTAACTGGCTTACGTAACAGCTGCCCAAATGATATTGTGTTGTGTGAGATCTTCAGCCTCTGAGTCTAGGAAGGAAGTCAAGCGTAGTGAAGTATTACAATAAACTTGATTGCTATGGTTCCCTAAATCATACCTCGGATTTATTGCAGCATTGGCATAATAATAAAAGACTTAAGAAACACAGCCCGTTTAGTCAGATTGAAAACAGCAACTTACTTGACCCTACGGTAGAACAATTCTTCTTGAAGCTATGCATTGACCCTTCAGTAGGTCTTCCAAGGGTCAGTTTCCATACTGAACTACTGTCGAGGGTCACAAAGAAAAATGATGTGCGGATTTGAATTCGGCAGTTTGCCCTTGAAATTATAAATAACATCCCAAATGGCACTAACTTATGTGTACTGATGGTAGCAAACATGAGGATTCCCACATTGGCAGTGGAGTACTTATCAAAGATCCCAATGGAATTGTCAAAATAAAGAAAAGAATTCCTAACTTTAGCTCAGTTTTCAAAAGTGAACTTTGTGCTATCGATAAGGGACTGAACTATATAATGTCATTTTTAGACCCTAAAGCTATCTGGATTATGACTGATAATTGTAGTGCCATCCAACATGTGTTAAACTGGTGTAACATTGGTGACAAAACTGGAAGTTCAATTCTCATTAAATTAAAACAAGTCTCATCTTCTTGTGATGTGCACATTCAGTGGATTCTCTCACATGTGGACATTTGGAGAAATGAAGAAGCAGACGTCCTGGCAAAGAAGGGCGCTGAGGAGGCTCTGGCTACTTCCAATTCTCTGATTTACCTTGAGCTGTATTCTGCCAGAAAATATACTGATAAAATGACTTGGCTTGTCCCTCCGACACACTCTTGGTACCAGGTTGAATCCCCTGTTGGATGCCTCACTATGAACTGTGAGAGATGCACCCAAACGGCACTCTCCTGCTTTCTTAGTGCCATTTAAGAAGCCTTGCCTTCCAGGGAGGTCAAAAGACACACCCGATTTGTCCGAAATGCAACAATGAGCAGGTTTCTCCGGCACATATCCTTAGGTGTCTGGGTTTGTCCTATGATGACCTAATTAAGTCTCCTATGCTAGTTTATGACTTTTTGAAGGTGAATAAACTTGTAGACCTCGTCTTGCAGAAGCCGGAGACTCGAAGATTAGTAACAAAAACAGCAACAACACACCTTCAGCTGCAGTCAGATTAAATCAGCGTCGATAAAATGTCGGACATAAAATGGCAAGGAGATTAGCTGTCTTATTATTTGATGTTTCCAAAACAACATATATTGATAAAACCGAAACAAATATCGAAAATATTTCATAGTTTCTTTTTATTTCTGGGTCACCCTTATAGGAATTTAATGCCATTTGGGATGTTCTGGGCCACCCTAACTCACTAACACAAAACCTCTTTTTACGTGGTAGATTGGTTACTCAGAAAATTGTGTGAAAATACTCAATGTATAATATATATAGAAAATATTTTACACTTGCATTCTGTCCTAGATTCCGTTTGTGTAGAATCTGCCCGATTCCAACCTAGTAGCAGAAGATAATATTCGAAATGGCATGTATACTAACATCTAAGTATTAATTTTAGTGTAATCTCCCATTTGAAGGTTTTTTAAACTGTGCTTCTCAAATAAATAAATAAAAATAAAAATCTAAAAGGTTTCGGATTTTAAATTACATCCAAAGGGGCTTTTTTTTTAACATTTTGTTTTTTACCTTTATTTATTAAATATCACATTCTTTGCACTTAAACCATAAAATTCAGTTCAAGAGCAATATCGCAAAATAGTTTTAAATTGAGCATATCTTTAGAATTTCCAATACAGAGTCTCGTGCACTGGAGATAAAAATGTTTTGTCCTGTACAACGTTGCCATTGCTCACTTTGAAGTCCTTGAGTTTGTTAATCAAAAATTCATTAAAGTTTTACAAAATATGAAATCAATAATAAAACAAATTCCAAATTTGAGCTTCCACATGCCTATTTTTGCAGTAGGATTACGTCATTCAAAATTCGATGGCTCTCTGTACAATGTGAGAAATATACGTACTTTTATGCAAATTTTTCATTATTTAATTTCTTCAAATATAATGCAGGACTCTAACATTTAGTGGCAACAGTTTCAAAAGTGAAATGGACATTTATAGTGAACCAGCGAAAAATCGCAAAACGAAAACAATAGTCCTTCAGGGACAAAGCTCTTTGGACTTAAAAAATGTGTACTTAGCGATATTCTAAACATGTTAATTCAAACTCGCATAAAAGTAAGCATTGAAAAAAAGAAGTTTTGTTGTATTTTATTCTTTTATTCAATTTTTATATTGAACAAATCATAGAAAAGTTTTGAAATAAATGCTGAGAAAATGTGCTATCAGTTTACAGAACAAATAGATTAAAAAAAGTAATACACAGATACTTACATTATCAGTAATACAATATCAGAAGATTTAGTCGTTTGAAGACTTGACGAAAAAGTGGCCACCACGGGCGCAGCTGAGTTTTAAGTGCAAAACAAAAGAATAGGGAGCCAGTTGAGAGTTACACATGATTTTTAATTTATTATTTACTTGACTATTTACTTCTAGTTGACTATTGTGTTTACTCCCCAGGAATTAATACTGACTGTCACTAGCCTTTTTACATCTCCTGACCAATTAGAGAGAGGCACGTGTTTTTATACATACAATCACAATCCCTTTTTGTGTTATTGCGCCCCCGCACTGGATACTTCCTGCTGAGCAGCTGGTTTGTCTATTTAAATAGTCTATATAAACATCCATGGATGCGAAAAAATATAACCCAGATTGGAATTTTTCTTAAAAAATCATCTATATTTCTAGTTCAATCAACTGAATTAAATCTGTCTTGTACATGTAGTTTCATGCAATATTGAAACACAAAAGTACTAGTGAACATCAAAACTGTAAATACAGAAGCAAAGTACATGTATTGATGATAATAATGTGGTTGACGTTAACTTCGAAAATAGTGATAAGTTTTAACCAACTTATGACAAAATGACTAAGATAAGACTAAGTAACAAAATGACTGAAGATATATCCAAACCGAAATAAACCACTGTTTCTTTGCGGTTCAGTTTCGGGTTTTGTTTCGACTAACAATTTTTTTTTTCTAGTTTTCAGTTCAGTTCCGGTTTGAAATCCTGTTCTGTTATTCAGTAAAATAATTCTAAATACATATTTTATGTATCAAAAGAAAATCTGCTAAATAAAAGACACACAACTGCATTTTTAATGTGTATTCTGGATTTTATTCTATAAAAATAATAAGTAAATTAAAAAAAAGTGTTTTATTTATCAAAATTGTCTTTTAATCTGTTAGAATAAGAACATTCAAGGGAGGGAGAATGTTATAAGATTTTTGATTGGAAAAGTTGAATTGATACAATATGTATGCGTAAATTTAATGTTTATTTTAATAAATGTTTAATTAAACATTGCTAGTTATATATAAAAAGATTGTGGTGTAATTTTTTTAGAAACAACAAATTAGTCATACTGAATTCTTAGATCTAAAAACAATATTCTATTTTTTGTACTTTTTTGTTTTCATTAATGGTATTTATTTACCTTATTCATTAAATATAGATTTTTATGAGCCTAATTATCTGGCAAAAATGGATAGATGTATTTAACTAAATGGTAGTTTTTGTTTTTAAAAACCCACTATTAACTATATTTTTAAAAATTAGCTGTATTAAGGACTGCAGATTAAGAACTACAAACTTCATTTGTATTATCTTTAAAAATATAATGATTGAGAAAAATTGAAAATAATATATTTTTAATTAAAATTTTTATTTACTGTATTTTATCTCTAGTTTATTTATATTTTTCATTTATGAAAATGTAAATTGGTATAATTTTTAAGATGCCATTCAAAATGTATTTTCTGTAAAATTCAAAAGGTCTGAAAATATTTTTTCAGGTGGAAAAAGATGGCTTACCATGATATAATAGTCGATTGTGCTTCAGTTTTTATCGATTCTAGCGAAGGTTCGTTAGAAGGTCTCCGACAGAAAAAGCAGCCATTTGATTCTGTAGCTTTTGGTCAAAGTAGTACTTCCAATCAAGGTATAAACTATTAGTTTTGGCTCATAAACTGTTTAGAAGTATTTCATAATATTATGTATAATATTATGTTTAGAATATTTCATACTATTACAGTATTATATTTAGTATTTGTAGAAAACTGGGCATCAAAGAACATTTTTCTCATAACTGTTGCTTTCCCTGTTTTCTTGAAATGAATTGAATTGAGTTGAATGTTAGAAATAAGAACAAGAGAATTTTATGTGTAAAAAAATCTTAATGTGTTGTGTTAAATCTTAATGTAGTCTCATTTATATAATAATAAGTTTATTAAAGTTTCTCGCTACCACAAGTATTGTCTGCATAAACAGTTCACGTTGGCATGTTTTATCATATTTTGACAAACAATTTTTGGCATTTGAAAAAAAAAATACTTTCTTTAGAACACCGTGTTGTTAAATTTGTAAAAAAGTATCATTAAGTACAAGGTGTCTGGAATGGAAGTATCACGCTCCCAGATTAGAACCATCATTTACTTCCATTTTTTATTGCAAAAAGTGTTGTTCAGAGGCCCATATTTAGAGTAAAGAAGCCATCGACTTAGGACATTTATTTACACGAATAATGAATAAAATAACAGCAAATCATATTGACCATGACACTGCATTAGTCAATCAGCATCTCTGATGCTCGAATGACGTATGTGTCAGGAGAAGAGACAGCTGTGCCAGCATAAGTAATACGCATGAGCACTCACCTCTACCCAACATACTCCTCCTACAAGTAACATTTTTTCAATACAAAAATGAAATGCAAACAATACATAACACATTACATTAAGAAATTAAGGAAATTATTTTCAATGTATACATTAATTTTTCTTCACTGATACTCTTAGTAAGAAAATCTGCAATCATATTATCAGTTTGTGAATATTCCATCTTAATGACATTGTCCTTTATTAAGTCCTTCATAAAACGGAAACGTAAGTTCATGTGTTTGGATTTCGTAGAAGATCTGGCATAGTTGATCCGCTGGATAGTAGCTTGACTGTCTGTATTCAAAACCACTGCACCATTCAAAAATTGTTTACATTTTAATTCTTATAATAAATTTACAGTCCATATAACATCCTTACAAATTTCAGAAATAGAAAATAATTCTGCTTTACAAGTAGACAGACTAACACTTCTTTGTTTACGACATTTCCAAGAAATCAATGAATCACCTAGTAAAATAGTACCACCAGAAAATGACTTACCATTTTCTGCATTTCCCCAGCTAGCATCAGCATATGCATTTAAAACTCCAAAATCATTGCTATAGAAAAGTTTTTTATTTTTTGTACCTTTTAAATACCTTAATACCCTTTTAGCAAAAAGATAATGCCTTTTTTCTGGTACATGATGAAATTGTGACAAATAAGAGGTTACAAAGGCTGTATCAGCACGCTCTCTATTCGCTAAATATAAAAGCTCCTCAATTATTTCCTGATACAAAGTTGTATCAATCTATTCATTTGTACATGAAAAACCTTTATCTGCCCCTTTAACGATTGGCATTTTTACTGTTTTACAATTTTCTAGATTGTGTTTAGTCAATAATGTTCAATATACTCTGTTTGAGACAAACATATACCATTTTCAAGTTTTTCTATTTGCATTCCCAAAAATTTTGAATTAGTATTTTCATGTAGCTCAAATACATTTTTAATTTTAGAAACAATATTTTCAAGCATTTCTTCATTATTACAGAAAGCAGCTAAATCATCAACATGCAAACATAATATAAAAATGGTTTTGGTATCATTATAAATGAATATACAATTATCAGATGCTAATTGTACCAGACCAAGCTTTTCTTATTCAGTTTTTATTTTCATATGCCAATTTCTACCCGATTGAGGTAACCCATAAATACTTTTCTTTAATTTACATACTTTTCCTTCTTCAATCAGTTTTTCATAACCAGGTGGAGGAGTCATATACACATCCTCACTTAAGTCACTGTACAAGTATGCTGTTTTTACATCATAAAATTTAACAGTCAAATTTAATTTAGCTGAAAGTGCAAACAATAATCTAAAACATTCAATGTTTACTACTGGTGAATATGATTCGGCATAATTCTTATTTTTTATTTGATTAAACCCAGCCGCTACTAATCGTGCTTTATATTTTACTTCCCCAGTGTCTCCTTTCTTCAAAATATCCACCCACTTACTTTTTACTAATTTGGTTTTTTGAGGCCTCTCTACTGTTTCCCACACTTCATGTTTATTCTAATTCACTTTCCATCGGGGATTTCCAGTCATACCAATTAGCTCTTTGCTTCTGAAAAATTATTCAGAACATTACTAATTATATTTGAGCCTAGTTGTTTTGATTTGAGTCTCTGGGATGGTCTTAAGGTATTTCATTTCCATATTTATTACTTTTTTCATAGCTATCAGATGTTTGGATTTTATTCCCCCTGTCATCACCCCCACTACAGCGGCTCATGTCGTGGGCGACTTCGAAATTTAATGAGTCATCATATTCGCTTGCTTGAGTATTTTCTGTAACAATCATTTCGAGGTGTGGTTTTGATCTACTTCGTTTCCCCTTCCTTTTAATTCTTCAATATCCCAAGTTTCTAAGGTTTTATTTTCCCCCATATAATTACTATCTTTTAAAGATTCGTTAAATTTAACTGATTGTTCTTCAATTATTTTATTACTTGCTATATCATAAATACGATATCCTTTTCTTTCTCTAGCATATCCTTACATTATCCCTCTTTTTCGTGGTATATCAAATTTGTTTCCCATTACTTTTGGAATGTGAAAGTATGCCACACATCCAAACGTTTTTAGATAAATTAATTTGAGTTTCTTACCAGTCCAGATTTCTAAAGGAATTTTTTCTTTTCTTTTCTGGGGTGTTAAATTTGATACTTGAGTACTAAAATTAATTGCTTCTGCCCAGAATTTTACCGGAAGCTCACTCTCATGTGGTAATGTCCTAGCCCTTTCCAAAAGAACTCTGTTTGCCTGTTCAGCTTTACCATTACTTTCACTGTTACATGGAATTTTTTTTTTTTTTTTTTTTGTGAAAAATACTATAATTAGCAATTATCTAATTGTTCCTTAACAAATTCTAAACGATTGTCTGTTCTCAAACTTTTAATTCTTTTACCAGTTAAATTTTCATATTTAGCTTTAAATTTAGAAAATGCATCAAATATGTCGTTATTACTTTTAAGAAAATAAGTAAAATACATTCCAGAAAAATCATCCACTAAATATATATTAGATCCACATAAAATATTTAGACCCACCAATTGATTCAGTATGAACAGGGCCACACAGATCTGAATGAATCAATTCTAAAATTTCTGAACTTTGATTAATGTCAATATTTGGATGACTTTTTCTAGTTATTTTATTTATGTCACAAGTTTCACACTTAAAATCACTTACATCATTAATATCAATATATTCTTTCATTTTAAGCATATATTTTGGATTTAAATGGCACAATCTACTATGCCAAATTTCATAATTATTACCAGTACAATCATTAGCGATGCACCATTTAGAATTATAATATGGTTCTAAATTAACTTTAAGCCTACCGTTATTCTTAAATGCTTTAAAAAGTAATTGATTACACCTACTAAAAACTAATACAGAATTATTCCTTGATTCAATTTTACATCCTTTATCCATTAATGCAGTAAGTGACAATAAATTATTTCTGAAATCAGGAATATAACTAACATTACTAATAGTTAAATTAACAGAACTAGAATTCTTTGAACTTATAGTTTTTGCTTTAAAAGTACCACTACCTTCTGAAAATATTTTTGAATGTTTACCTGCCTGGTAAATCTCCCTCACCTCTGATGTAATATTCTGAAACCAAAATGTGTCCAGTTGCACCACTATCCAGCAACCAAATTTTGACACATTCATAATTTCTTCCATGCGTAAGTTGAAGAGCGAAATCACTTTCTCTTTCATCAGAATGAGATGAAACGTTTACACTTGTAGGTTGCGATTTCTTTCTTTGTTACCTTGGATAACTCACTTTTTGGATCCTTATTTCTGTAGTAGCAATCTTTCGTGATGTGACCAGGCTGTCAGCAAATGTAACAAATTCTTGAATTATAGTTTTTATTTCTCCTTGATATGAACGCCTCAGCACTGGTTCCATCAGGTCGTTTTCTGTTTGTTGAACTGTGTGTAGATTCTTCCTCGCGGAGTGTTTCACGTACTTCATCAATTGTTTTTTCATGCTGAATTTTTACAATTTCCTTAATTCGAGAGAATTTTCCATGAAGTCCACGGACTGTGTAAAACACCAATTCCCGAGGAGATACTTCTAGCCCTAGTGATTGGCACTTAGTTGCTATTCCTCTTGCTCTTGTGATATAATCATTTACCGATTCATGCAACTTCATTTCTAAATTTTTTAATTCATTACCAGCATCTGTTTTGTGATCTTTGGGAAGAAAGGAAATCAACATTTTCTTCCATAAATTTTGATTTTATTTCTTCCCAAAGAATTTTTGCATTCTCTTCTGTGGAGAACTGAAGCGCCTGTTGATCCAATAGTGAAAGTTTTATATACGCTATGGCGTCAGCGTTTTTCTCATTCCACAATCTTTCATCTTTTTCATCCAAGTTTTCCGGTTTTATAGTTGAAATTACTTAGTCAAGTCTTTTCAGTGATAAGGCAGCTTTAATTTTCAATGCCCAGATAAAATAGTTCTTGCCAGTTAATTCGGGAACGTTCCACTTCTCCATTTTTGGTTTCCACTAAGACAGTTTTGGTTTTTACTTGGTACTGTTTTATATCCAATTCTTCTTGATATAACCATGGACCTGCTACCATTTGTTGTTCAGAGGCCCATATTTAGAGTAAAAAAGCCATCAATTTAGGACAACACACTTTATTTACACGAATAATGAATAAAAAGTGCACGCAGCTAATCATATTGACCACCACACAGCATTAGTCTTATCACCAAAAAGTTCACTCGCCTCTACCCAACAAAAAGTAAAATTATATCATATGACACTGTGAAGATTTGGTACTGAAAATTCAAAAACAAGGACTATGACATTCAAGCACCAGATCACCCTGGCCAGCCACTGATGTTGATGAGACCTGCCTGCAAGAACTTGTGGAAGAAGATCAGTAGGCAACCACTTGAGAGCTTGCTAAGGAGTTAGACATTAGCGCCATGTCCATTAGTTATGCTATGCATTGCATAAATTTTGTACACAAGTTCAATCGCTGGGTGCCGCGTAAGCTGACTCAAACAGATAAAGACAGACATGTTCGGGCCTGCACTAATCTGCTCGAATATCAACGCAACGGCAAAATTCTGGACCGGATCATCACCTGTGATGAAAATTGGATTTACCTTAACAACGGTAAATCCTGGTAAACCTTAACAACCTTACAACATTTACCTTAACAACGGTAAATCTTGGTAAAGGGGTTACTCTGCATTCGGTAAGCCCCCCGGCAATGTCGCAAAGGACAATTTGACTAACAAAAAGATCATGCTTTGTATCTGATTGGATTGCCATGGTACTACCTACAAAGAGTGTCTGGGAAAAGGTAAAACCCTCGACAGTAAGGTGTACAGCGAGATACTAGTCTTTGTTGACTCTGCTATCAAGGAAAAATTTTGAAGAGTTCTAGCACAGAAAGGTAATGTTCCATCAAGATAATGCAAGACCAGACCACATGTGTCTGCATTCACCAGCTGGAATGTATTCGGACTGGAATGGGATCTTTTGCCACATCCACCATATGGACTCGACATCACTCCTTTCGACTCCTGCCTTTTATCACACCTACAGCTACATCCTGTTAGTGCTATTTTCTTTTCTGCATAGAATGTCTGAAATTAGGTTGATTTTTTTTTTTTTTTTTTTTTTTTTTTTTTTTTTTTTTTGGACTCGTGGCCACCAACTTTCTGAGCTGAAGGCTTAAAAAACTACCAAAACGTTATCAGAAAATCATAGATTTCGGTGGTGCTTAGTACCCACACTAAAGGTACTTCTTTCATGTTTCCTTTACTAACTTCTAATAAAAATGTTTTTTTGGCAGAACATTTTTGTTACAGATATTTTGCAAGAAGAATTAATACTGTAATTGCTTTGCATGATTTCTATTTCTAAAGAAATGGATAAATAAGCAAAGCAATACTGGTTCATTTACATTTTGATTTTCAGTATTCTTGATTTTTGTTCTGAGTATTGAAAAGTAATTTTGTTTTCTATATCATTTCTAAGAGTACCGTTTATAGCAGAAGAATTGTTAAATTGTTAAAAAATTTACATTTTTTATTTCGTGCTGTGACGGACCACACAAAGATAAATTCATGTCTGCAGTCCCCTCGCAAGTTGCAGTCTATAAGTTATGAGCTTCGAGACGACATGCTCTGATATTACAGAGGCAAGCAATAACTAGTTCAATAATGCCTTCACTTGATACTACAAAGCCCATAACTTTATGATCAGTGTCAGAAGATTTTTTAGCAGAATACACTGTGTCTGTCATTCACCTTGATATCAGAGGGCTGGCCAGCCAGGGATTCTGTAGCTTCTCTGATGTTGTCCTCAACTGTAACAGATCAGAGATGTAAAATATAACTGAAAAATAAAAAGGGGGTGATTAATTCAGCCTGCAGATTGTTTCAGACAGAGCAACATAGCAGAGCGCTGTTAAACTCTCATCTAGAGACTTTTGCCAGTTAGCAAGATCACTTTATTATTTTTAAAAATATCAGGATAGAAAAAATTGAAAATAAAATAATTGTATTAAAATTTTTATTTCTTTTTTATGTGTAGTTTATTCCTATTTTTATAATTTCATTTACTTTATTCTTTTATGAAAACTTAATTGGCATAATTTTTATGATTCCTTTCAAAATGTATTTTAAAAATTGCTAAAATGTCTCAAAATGTGTTACATTCTCACATAATGAGGACAATAATTTACCTTCTAAGTAGTCACATTCAATATTAATTGTCAATTATTATACAGTACTAAACCCAAGATCCGGACGTCCAATATCCAGAATGATCTAAAATCCAGACCTCAAAGCCACTACCAACGTTTTTTTTTTTTTGTGTGTGTGTGTGTGTCTGTGTGGTCTACATATGCGCATTTGATCCCCCCAGCGCATATCCAGACCTCAAAGCCACTACCAACTTTTTTTTTTTGTGTGTGTGTGTGTCTGTGTGGTCTACATATGCGCATTTGATCCCCCCAGCGCGTAATAAGACATGTAAAGAGTCCCGATTCTTAATTTCACTTCACTAAATAAAATACCTCCTTATTGAAGAAACAATCATTTTAGCATAAATTTGTATGATCAATAATTTGGCTCTGTAGCTGCATATCTGCTTGCCATACATCTCAAACTGAAACATTCTGCATAGATGCACCGTTGGTTTTACTCGTACTAATATTTTATATCCCTGGTGCCAAACTGGCAAATCATTATTTATTATATTTTGCTTTCATCACCGCATGTTTATGAACAGATGACAACTTGAGTAATGACTCATGTAACAACACCGAAACAATTTTTTTTTTTTATATTAGTAATTGAATAACAAAGAGTATGGTAACCTTTTATGATGACATTATGCTTGGCGATGATTACAGATTTAAGTTAAATACACTAAACTATTGACAGGAAAAATTAAAAAAATTTCTTTGCATATGCTAAAAATAGATTTTGTTATTGATACTCATAGGCCAAAAGATTACATTTAGTGGTATTTAAATTAAGAATAACTGATTTGTTATTCACATAAATCCACAATGAGTGCTAGAGCTTGTATGGCCACACCGAGTGGCAGAATTTAGGGAAGACAAAGAGAGGTTCTTGGTAGCAGAATTTAGGACCTGCAGAGATTGCATCAGGCGGCAAGATTTCTAGCGCCGGCCCTCAATAAGCCTATGTATGTGAGAATTTATTTATTCAGTACTCAGATAAGCCTTAATTATGTGCAAGGAATAGGCATAAGTATAATAAATAACTAAACTAATACAATTCAGGCTTAATTGTCTCGGTATGCAGTAGAAGCAAGATAAAATTTAGCAGAACAACTTGTCTTTAGTCGCGAATCTCATGATATATAGCCAAATATGTATAGTGAATGATAGCAAAATTTTATAATAATAGCTACGAATCTGAAGGTTTTTGGATATCACAAACCAAAGTTGAAATTTTCTAATTAACGAATTTTGTAAAGAAATGTGGAGAAGCAGTTAAAAATGAAGGTGATGTAAAAGAAGTTTTTTATTGTGGTGACAGTGTTCCTCAGTCATCAATAAATCAATGGATGGCAAAATCTGTAGATTGGTTCTAGATCAGGAAAATACCGCTAACAGTAGTGAAGAAAGTGACAGAGAGGTTTCTGAAAACGAAAAAATTTCAATTGACAAGTTATTCGGAATTCTAGACACAGCAATTACAAGACTTCAACAATGGAACTTTATAACTGAACGAGAAATTATGTCTGTCTATAAAATTAAAGAGAAAGTATTAGCACAAAAAACAAAGCAACTTAAACAACTTGAAAGAAATGTTTAATAAAGTTAACAAATATTAAGCTTTTTTTTTCTTAAATTTTGATACCTTTTAGATCATAAATACTTCATTATTTCATAAATCATGATTTCATATTTTTAATTTTATTATTTCTACATACCATCTTACTAGATTTAAACTGATGATCTAATATCTGAAAAAATCCCAAGTCCGAAAGAGTTTCAATCTTGGACTTTGTACTGTATTACAGGGTTCATATGGTTCTTAAGAGTCCTTAAAAGTCCTTAGGTTTTTTGGAATCAATGTTTGGTCCTTAAAAGGCCTTAATTTTGACCAAATTCAGCAGGAAATTTTTAATCATCTGAAATTTCTGTGTTTTTACGACTGCCATTTTGAACGTGAACAAGCATTTTGGACAAATGTTTTGTGATTCATTGACAAATATAATTATCTTTTGAATGGGTGAATAGGATTATGGATTATAATTTGTTCCTATTTCTAATATAAATGGTGAGAAACTCAAATTTCTGAACAAGAAGTGAAACATAGTGTTTCGAAATTATTTCATTTTTTCTAATGAAGAGCTCTTAATAACTTTTCACTTTTTAGGAATGTGAATTCTTTCTTGAACAATTCCAAATTTCGCGACTTATCAACATTGTGGCGATTTTAAGATCAATTTCTATAGAAAATTTTTAATTCGGAAATCTGGGACTTTTTCAACAAATTTTTTTAAAAAACATTATAACATCGATCAGTTTCATTAAAATAATGCTAATATACTGAAATTATATTCAAGAAATAACATTAAAATGAAACATTTTATTTTTTCTATATCATATTATAAAGTGACAACACTTTCCATTTTGCTGACTTATTATACGATAATTTTAATCTGAAAAATAAATAAGGTAATAAATGCTTAAATTGCACTTTAGCACAATTTCCAAAGGATTCTTAGCAAACGCAAAATAGTTACGTAATTAATTACAAGTGCTTTCATTTGAATTTTTCCATGGTAAGAGTGTTTCCCATGTAATTGTCCCAATATGCATCAGTTTTTTCTTTAAAATTAATTTTACACTTTTTAGTCTAATTTTTTTTTTCAACATACTTCTGACTTTTTGCTGTTACAGAATTGGTAGGAGTAATTTTTTTTAGGATTTTAGACATTGCAACATGGAAAGCTTAGAAGGATTTGAAGGCAAGATTTATAGGCCCATGAATCTAGAAGATTTCAGAAAAATATCTTCATGGTATTAACACGAAATGGATGTGCTTTACAGAAAGTTTGTGATGAAATTTTTGGAGAATTTTTGGAAGAACAATGAAAACATAATATTTGAATGTTTTATTTCTGATACTAGAATCTTTTTCTTAATATGTTTATCTTTCCTTTGTTGTCTTTACTTTTCACTAGACACAAGCATGAAAAATATCAAAAATGCTACTAATCTTAATACATGCACCAGGCATTTATAGAAAAGAATTTTTCTATTAGTAAAGAAATTGAAAACTGACAATTTAAAAGATTCATATTATATGTCTTAATGGGTGGGGCAAGGGGTTATGTTTGTTCCCCGAGTGCAACATCCATGTGGTGCCAAATTGATGTTAAGAAATTTTAGAATGAAACGTTTTTCATTCATAGCTTACAAAAGGGGGCACAAAATCTTCAGTTGTCCCAGGTCACTGAAAACCCTAGCTATGGCTCTGTGCATCATACACAGGGCTGGTGCTATGTATTTTCCCACCTGATGCAATCTACCCCTATGGATCCTAAATTCTAAAATTTTGTTAACCGCCCTTTACCATATATCATTTCATGTTTATTCCAAATGTTCATGTTACTAAAGAATTAAAATTAGCACCTTTTTCTCTATATTCTAAATGTATTTAGTCTTTTAGAATAACAGAAATCTTAAATTAAATTGAAAAATTATAAAACGAAGAGGAAGCGTATTAAAGAAAGAAATTGAATATGTAAAGAGAAAGAAAATTATTCTTTAAAAATATGTACAGTTATTATTATGTAAATTACCCAGTTGTTTATAATTTCAGCCTATACTATAATTTCCCATTTCTCTTTCCTTACCAGAATGCAAATTGTGTCAACAGTTCTTAAACTGAGGTTTTTAGAGTGTAAGAGTGTGTTTCTGGTTTCCAATTGCATGCTGCATTAGTTCCTACCAACTCTGGTAATTTGTAATTATTCGGCTTTGTTTTAGCACTACCGATATTTTAATTTGTTACATAATAATTAAGTTACAACAAGTTACTGAGCCAGCTTAGATTAAAATTAAATTGTGTAGTCTTTGACTACTAGTCTACATTTTGAGTTTGATTTGACTGTTCCTGTTTAAATGGATCACATAAGCTGTAGATGATTTTGCTAGCATAAGAATATGCCTTTATGTTCTAAGGTCTTTTTAAATGAGAGGTTTATTTAAACCTTTATGTGATTTTAGTTACTTTTAGACATAGCGATAATTTGCTTCATGTCTGTCAAGGGTTTTGTACAAATTTAACTTTCATCAGGTCAAGTAAACCTCATAGGTACATAGTTGAGAAACTGAGAAGAATGACAAGTTAGGAGATAAAACACTCAAAAACTGGTGGCAATATTGTTGTGCATATTGAAACAAATTTCTAATTGTTAGAAAAGGTGCTTAAAGAGAAGGAAATTGATGTAAATTCTCCAGAATGCCTGGAAAGGCTGCAAATTATAAAGATCTATAAATATTTTGTTGAGTATTGTTACTACCAAAGTTAAATGTTTTGTAGCTTTAAATGTGTAGTTATATTAATGTCGCTTAAGAATTGATTTTACTTTTGATTTTAATGGTTCTTTTTGAGCAAAGTTTAAAAAAAAAAAAGAAATTTAATATTGGCCATATAAATCTGTAATGACTAAGGGTATCTAACTAGCTAATTTAATTATTTGTAACTACACGGTCACCCTTAAACGTTATCTCTGCAAATTAAAGGGAGTTATTGCCTTTCATTAATCTTTACTGTGGTCACAAGATACAGCACAAAAATGTAAAAATTAACTTAAAACGTAATTCTTTGCATTTAGTGAGACTTAAAATAATACAAAACCACTTATCACCTCTGATGCATTAGTGGCTTATTGGAACCTTAAAATATATTAACTAGGTTACAACCCCAGGGACTCTACACAAAATTATGACACTAACTGCTTGTAGCAGGCAGAGCACAACTAACTTTCAAAACTTGCCAATTGTACCTACATCAGGCTTTCAGGTTTGTTCTGATCAGCAGGCTTCTCTCTAGGCAAGCAGCAGTGGTGGCAACAGCCAGTCTTCTGTAACAAATCATGCTGACTATGATATTACTTCTCATTGTAACCTATGCCATTAGATGTAAAATCTACCTGCTGTTTACTAAACCACTAAACTGAGCAAGTCTGTGACAAAATGAGACATAAAAGAAAAAAAAATCAACATTAATTTAGTAAAATGTAAATAAAATTTCACTAACCTCCGTTTCCAAATATGTCCAACTATTATAAAGGTAAAATATTTAATGCTACCTGATAAATTTTATGAAGTTGATTTTATTCTTAAATTAGTTTTGTAACTATGTTTAATAAATTGTGTTTAATAATAATGCATTCTACTTGTGGATCTATTTTATTCTTAGGATGGTATCACAAGAGTGAAATTAAGGCATAGCTAATATCTTTAATTGAATTTATTCAGTTTCCATTTGTGGATGGGTCCTGAATTTGCTTCATTAATGATCCTTAAAAGTACTTAATTTCCATGTGCAGAAATGTGTACAGATTGCATTATTAATACAACTTTGCATAGATTTATAATAAATATGTTTCTAGTTCAGTACCTAATCTTCACTATAATGAAATCAAACTACTAGTGCGCTGAACCCCCACTGATGACCCAGGACTGAGAACTAACTACCTTTATGAACTCACAAACTATTAATAGCTATAGCACTTGATAAACAAACGTTTGTTCCGCAAAACTTAAATAACTCCCGAGTCAGCTGCGTCTTCAAGTGTGTTAACGAAACTCTTTGTATGAACTTTTTTGCAATAAAAACTCCTGCTTTGCACTGGTTAATAAAGGCATTCTGAACAACTGTCATGGCAATGTGGAAACTTAAATTTATTTTCGCTAAGTAACTTCACAGAAAGACACCTGAAATTTCTTTGCATCAAATCAGTTCAGTTTCAGTCTTTAGAGTTTTCTGGAATTTGAAAATGGGCATCCATTTTTGCTACATGTCTGCTTCACAAGACCTTCTAATTCTCACTTCAGTGTGTTGAAAATACAGTGTTAGTGACTGTGTTTACAACAGTGTATATTTTGTGATTTGTGTTGAGTGGTCCAATATCATATGTTTTATATTTCAATAGTGCACCTTCTAAAAATTTGCGAAGGCATGAGTTCAGCATAACAAACAAGAAGCAATAGAGAGCTACAGTGAGGAACGTTTCTTTATTTCTTTACTTCCCTGCATTTTGTTATAGCTATACGTTAATGTTATCAAACATCTGGTCTAGAGAAGTCCCCTTTTTTCTCACTGGGGGGAGGGGTGCCCAAAAGCAGCCGAGTGGCATAGTCTCTGAACACTGGTAGTTCGGTCTGAGGTTCGGATCTAGCAAACGGGCTAGCTGCATGGCTGTTTTCATTATTTTCTGTATATGTAATGTGTATATTAACTAGTTTCTCTCAGAAAGTCCTCCTTTTATGTAGATTGCTTTCAAGTGCTTCGCCAAAATGAACAAAATCAAACCTCAGAGGGTTGCATGGTGAAACTAAACACTTTCCTGAGAATCTTCCGTTTGTTCTATTTTGGTAGAAACCCATCTTTCAAAAATGAATCGCAGCAACAAGAACTTGTTGCAGAACGTATTAATATGGTGGTATTAAAAATTCCACCTATTCGGATATCAAATATCGCATTAGATCAGCAATAACACCAAATTTTGGCATATTGTACCCAACTTAGAGACATCCAATATAATATCAACATCTCCTAAAAGGGACCAATATTTGATTTAAAAAATATCTAAAAATATTTTAAAATATAATCGATTATCCATTGTCATTGTAATTACAAAGTAATTTTATAATCTAATTACAATTATAATGTGATTGTAATTCTAATTGCAGCAACAAAGTTAAAAGAATAACAACAGATTTCCAAAGTTTTCCCAAAACGAAACGAATGCGGTCTGAAATTAACTTCAAATGTGTTCCTGAAATAGATTTCTTAGGCCATTTAGTAACCAAGAATGAAAGTAAGCCTTTATCGAAAGAGTAGAGGGAATTTTAAATTTTCAAAAACCGGAAGCTCTTGAAGATTAAAGGAAAGTTTTTAGCCTTTCTAAATTTTTACTGTAGCTATCTGCCATATGCAGCTCATAACCAAGCACTGTTCAGTGAATATTTAGAAGGTTAAAAAAAGAATGACAAATACAAAATTCCTTGGTCAATTCAAACAAGCGAAGCTTTTGATAATGCTGAATAGTAGTTAGCAAATGCTATGTTATTAGCATGCGTCTTGTATTCTTAGATGCATTTCACTCTGCTATTGGTGGATCTCAATATCAAGTTACTAACTGTAACTCAAGTCTGTAGCATTTTTTTCCCCCTTAGAGAAATCGCAACCACTGAGAAAAAAAAATCTATTTGAAAATTTATACACATGTTATAGAAACACAAATCTGCAGTGTTTACTGAGCACAAACCACTGATATTTGCTTTGAAATAAAAGTTTCAAAAATGCTTCTCACGTCCAAATTGTAAACCAGACTGTATTTCTCAACTCATATTCAATGTATAAACGGAACTGATAATATTATCGCCGGCACATTGTCTGACATTCATGAAATTAAAGTTATTGGTTTCATGGATTGAAGAAATTGTCAAAGTACAAACAGCAGATTAAGAGTTCAAGAAAATATTAAATACTAACAATTAATATTAAATACCACAAAAAAAATCAAGCTGTGAAATTCAGAAATAATATTTTATTGTGATACATCTACTGGAACAGAAAGACCTTATATTCCCAGGTCATTTTGAAAATTGTGTTTTAATTGCATACATAATTTAGCTTATTCAATCATTCCCACTATGCTAAAATTAGTTCATTGGTGATATTTGTGGCCAAATATGAACAAAGGCACCAGAAACTGGACAAGACAGTGTATTTCGTATCAAAAAACACAAACACAATTCAGCCCTTTCACAATCATTTAGTGAAATTTGTATGTGATTTCATTATATTCATCTACATCTCATCAGTCCATTTCCACTTTCAAATGGCTTCACATATTATCTAACAGCTATCTATCTATCGAGGTACTGGATGGATTGAAGCTGTCTGTGTCATCAATATTCAAGCCATGAAAGTTGTGTAGGTTTTCTACATGAACCAAATCTCTTGTTTTATTGTTGCAACTACCATTACAATCAAGATGTCAATTTGAGTCTTGTTTATTCAAGGCTCTAACAACATTTCTAGGTGCATAATAAATATATGGAAATTGTTCAAATAATACCCATACATTGTTGTTTAAATATAAATACACACATTGTTGAAAAAATACATACATTGTTGTCTAATCTGCATTAATATGTAATATTTTAGTATGCTCCAGAATTCAGTGAAACTCCAGAATTGCAAATACTTTACCAGCTTTGTTACTTGGTCTGAGGATGGCTTTCAAAGAAAACATTGGTTCCACTGTCACTGAACTTGTGTACAAATTTACAATAAAAATATCATGTGATTTATTTTATTTTATTTTTTTTTTTTTGTGCATCAAATGCTGATACTGATCCTGTCAAACAACTTAGAGGCTGTATCAAAAACGACTGGATCGTATGCAACAAAAGCAGTATTTATTCACAAAGATTTGAAAATATGCTCACATGTGTTTGTGTGTTGTGGTGGAGTATGATGGCCACTACATCCTCTGTATAAGAACCCAGTTTAAAGTGCTCAAACATGGTGCAAAATTTTTCAGGTTGTCCATTCACAGAAAATATCAGTTCATCCGGTTAAACTAGCATTTATCTGTAGTACAGACCCGGATACTTACTCTTCTGATACTTTAAAGCCTACATCTGTAAATCACACCAAACAAGATACTTGTTAAACATGCTCTTGCAGTCATATGTATTTCCCTGGCTTCCTGATTTTTATGTATCATCACAATGGAACTACAAGGAGAATGCACAGAAGGCCACACAAAGGTAAGAAATTCATGTGTGTAGTCTCCCCTCAAGTCGCAATCGTCAAGCTGTTACTATATAGAAGACAGTGTGCTGTAATATTACAAAAGTAATAACTTATTCAATAATGCTGCCACTTGACATTACAAAAACCGTAACTTCAACTATAATGAAATAGATAATGCAAAATAGAACCAAAAAGTTAAAAGGGCTTGACTAGTTCAGTCTAAAAAATGTTTCAGGCGTAGCAAACACTCAGAATGCTCTAAAACTCTCGAATAGAGACGTCTGCTGGCTGAGCAAGATCCTCATGTGACGATAGCAATAATTTGGAGAGCTAGTCACGTCCTCTTAGTTCAGTCTTACAAATGATTTTCTGTGCCAATTAATATGAGAAGCGATAGGGACACATTTTCAGACCACTAATATCAGAGAAGAGACCATTGGGATGGTCCTGGCGTAATGGCAGGAGCGTTACAATGAATGAACGGACAGAGTTCCGCATTTTCGACAGAGGTTTACTTACTGGAGATTGTTACTATGACTAAGTTATCTTTCCCCACATACATTTTTTTTTTTCCTGGAATGCCATTGGTACCAAATTTGTTTTTATGGATAACAATGCATGTACTCATGCTGTTGAGGGGCTTGTGGAAAGTGAAGCTATTCAGAATGGATTAGCCAACATGCTTCCCTGATTTAAATCCCATTAAACATCTGTCAGATGTTTTAGGGAGAAGGCCAGTGATACGATTTTACCCTGTGGAGAACACCAGGCACCTGATACTGATGCTTTTTGAAGAATGGGTACTCTTACCCCCAAAACTATTAGATAATCTGGTGTTCTGGTATTGACTGATAATAAATACAACACAACCATTGCAGTTAGAGGAGGTCATATTCCTTACTAAGGCTCTTTAGTTTGTTGTTCTTTTTCTTGGCCAGACAATATTTTGTACTAATGCCATTCTTCCAATAAAGTCTTTTTCTATTCATTCTCTGCTGTATGGCTCCAATTCATTTTTTTGCCACTATACTATGCTCATCTTTTGTACTGCATTATGCCTTTATGAATTTCATGTATCAAATTTGATTTTTTGCTGACTTACATTTCTTAACCCGTTCTTGAAAACAGAGAAGTGTGAATTTTTTATATCAGAAGATAAGTGTCGCTCTTTAACATCTGCAAGTTTATTTTAGAATGCTATAAGTATGGTTGCAATATTTTCTAGGCATTTTGCTAGCTTAAGTATTTGTAATATTTAATATTACATAATTATGTAAATGCTTTCAATACTTTGTATTTATATAAATAAATTCGAGATATTTTCATAATTATTTACTATTTTAAATACTGCATACCTACATTACTGCATTCAAACACTTTATGATTATATAAATCTGTGCAATTATTTAATAACTAAACTAGTATTTATATGAGTTATACATAATTATTTTGAAATTATACATAATTTAAACACATGCCTGAGTTCAGGTCTTAATGATTGATATGTATTGGCATAATTTCGGATATTTTAATATGAAAATATGTAGAGCTTTTATTTAGATAGGTTTGATATGAATGCATTACAAGTTGTACTTTGGAAGATATATTGTTATACAAGTTTTAATAAAAATTTTCTCAAGTCGGTAAGCTTTGCATAATATACAAACTCTACATTAAAATGCAGACAGCTGTATCTTAAAATTAATATTAAAGTCTTGGTCATTGCTAATGTGTTTAATTTGACAGCATATCTCAAATCTGAATTTTATGCTAAATATTTTTACTTATAAAAGGTACTTTTTTAACGTAGATTTGTTTAGTTTTCGATATTTGTGAAATTTGATTCGTTTGTCTTACGACTCTTTCTGAAGGGTTACTTTATTAATGCAGCATGATGAATAGTACAGTATCCGTAAAAAATTTGTATATGTTGTATATTTCAAATTAATAATTATGGATTTGAAAAGAAAAATTTTATAGGGTAACAAAGTGTGAGAAATATGTGAGGATAATGCAAGAGAGTCCTAAAAATATTGTAAGTTTTTTAAAAATATTTGTGAAAAACTGTGTAAAAAAATCCTTTGTGCTTTTCTGCAAAAAAAAAAAACATTTTCCACCCTTGAATATATACCAAGAAGCCGAAACATTATGGCCCTCTCTTAACACGATGTTACTTCACTTTCTGCCAGTAAAACTACTGCAACCTGCCATGGCATGGATTTTGCCAGTCTGTGGTAAGTGCCCAGAAGAAGATTGTACCAGATTTGCAAGTGAGGCCCACCAGCGGCTGAGCGGTAAAGTCGCTGAACGCTGGTAGTTCGGTCCGAGTTTCAAATCCCGCGAACGGGCTGGCTGCATAGGAATTTTCATGGTTTTCCCCATCTGTAACATGTATACGAGCCAGTTTCCCTTAGAAAGTCCTCCACGAAGGCATCCCTCCCCTTAGGCAGATAGCCCTCGTGCGCTTTGTCATAATTAAATACACCAACACCAGATTTGCAAGCGGAAGTCACACAATTCCAATGTATTACAAGGTGATTGTGAGCTCTGAGCTGCTGCTTCATGACATACCAGATGTGCTTAGGATCAATATTCATCAAGGTAAATAAGGCCAGTTGTTGTTAACTGGAATTCATTACCATGTTCTTCAGATCATTGTAGGACATTTCAGTCTTTGTGAGTGGGACCATTAGCTTCTCGAATAGAAACCAAGAAAGAGTTTAGCTAGTCAGCTATGATGCTCACACAATCCACAGCTGCTGTGGTGTGTTTTACAATAATAATTAGCCCCAGAAATGCTGATGAGAATATCTTTTAAAATATGGTACCTCCACTGTTGGCCATTTTATGTCTCATAGTACACATACTATTCACCTGGAGGATGGCATAGCCATTGACATGATGTAAAATAAATTGTGATTCATCCAACCAGGAATCTTGTGAGCACCTGATAAATAGTGCCAGTTCAGCGGTACTTACTCCTAGCTGCAGGTTATCCCAGTCTGTCCTTTATCAAAATTGCTTAAAATGGCAACCTTTCTCTTTACTTGCACTTGCAATCCACAAGATGATTCCTCATTATCCCTGGTAGATGTTAAATAACATCTTTGTTATATGTCATCTACATCTTTTTGACAAGTGCATTGCCATGGTGTAGAGATGGTTATAATGTTTTATCTGGTGAGTATATTTTGCAGTTATGAAGAAATGAAAGCTATTTTTGAAAATTAAACTTTGTATGCTAATATAAAAGAATTATTTCTTTAAACATAGAGATAAAATTTGCTTTTTTCCCCCCATTTTAGATACTATTAATTTGGAGAGCTTGAGTTGTAGAAGCAATAGTTTGTCTATGAATGTTGACTCAGGATCTTTAGTAAAAGTTGCTATGAATTCTAATGAAGATACTATGTGGTCCCCTTCTCAAGCATGTGGGTTCTCTACTCCTTCTGAAGCCAGCAGTGCTATTTCACCTGCACCAATTAAAAGTATATATATATATGCATCTATTGTTTTACATTAATATTTAAGATGTAGAAGATCACTATACTCTAAGTATTGTCATCTATTTTGCAGCAGTAATCGTTGAATCAACTATCATATTTTTCAGCATTAATTAATTCTAAAATTGGATGTGCTACATTGATGCTTTAATTAGAAATGTAACCTGTTTTTGCTAAAACAGGATTAACATCAGGTGAAACTGACAACTGTAGAACTTTTGGAGTGATATTAGTTCTTGCAATGATCATTGCTCAATGGTATCTGATTTTTTTATTCTGAATGAAATTCTTCATAAATAGCATTATTTATTTATGCATCCGCCATTTTCTGAATTATTATTTTATTGTGCAATCACTTGTAAATTATACTCCTGGTGAAGCATTTCGCATACAGATCATTTGAGAGAGAAATCAGAAGTAACATATACCGTATTTGACGGCATATAAGACATACTTTTTTTCCTAAATTTGGTCTCAAAAAAGTTACCTGCGTCTTATACGTGAAGGACACAGGTTAACTTTCAATACTGGATGCTATTTTTAGCCCGGATAAAGGTCTAGACACACATAACTTTTTCTACATCTGCCATAATTATTTTGTGCATGCGTGAAATATCTGTCGCCAAAAAGCGGCAAAGCTCGAAGCTGATGTCGAAGTTCGAACAGGTTTGACGGTCACATTACGTCTATGGAGCCTTTCCTTCTTTCCATAGACTTTCTTTGACTCAGCCGACGCACGTGTCGGTATCGGTGCTACTCTGTATAAGCGTGTTGGTATTGGTGCTTAAAACTATTTGTTTTAAAAAAATAACCTGGAAAATATGACTACAGGAAACAAGAGATTAAGATATGCAATTCAGTATAAACTAGGAGTGTTAAACTACGCCAAAGTGCATGGAAACAGAGCAGCAGCAAGGCATTTCGGTCCACCACCTACCTAAAAAATGATATGTACTTGGTGACTGCAGGAAGATCAACTGAAGACTGCAAAAACACAAAAACATAACCTTCGATGCCCAGCCTCATCTTGGCCTGAACTTGAAAATGCCGTAAAAATGTGGGTGATAGATAAGAGGATATATGGGAGAAGTGTTCCAACCAAAATGATAGTGAGGCCAAAGGATTTGCAGAAAAACATGGGAATCAAAACTTTTCAGGGTCTGAAGGCTGGTGCTACAGGTTCATGAAAAGGCAAGGCTTATCAATGCGCATAAAAACAACTACAGTCAAAAGTCTTTAATCCGGACTCGTCGGGACTTCAGCGATTCCGGATTATCGATCATCAGTTTAAATCTGGTAAGATGGCATGCAGAAATTATAAAATTAAAAATATGAAACCATAATTTATGAAATAAAGAGCAATTATGATCTAAAGGGTATCAAAATTTACAAAAAAAAAAGCTTAATGTTTATTTGTTTACTTTATTAAACATTTCTTTCAATGTGCGCATGCATAAAGCATACATTATGCATAGTCGAAATTAGAAAATTGCAAGCAGAAAACTATTTGATGTGTATTCCTGATATTTATAATGATGAGGAATTTGATTTAAGTCATATCAAAGATGAGTACATCGAGATGAAATACTACATTTAGTAAGGAATTATAAGCCGAATAAAATAAAAACATCTGCCCTGAAGATAAGGATAGTGCTGACAGATCAACTTCCAGTTCATTGTGCGTCCCCCCCCCCAATGCAGAGCAGCGTGAAATTGATAAACAGATTTCGGAATGGTTAGAGAATCAAAGGATATGCCTTTATCCATTTTTTGCAGCAATTCCATTTTTTGTTTGATGGACATCGAAACGTGATTTCGCTTTGTAGATCCTTTTGGTAGCTCCAGAATCGGAAATTCTTTTTGACATAATCGAAAGTTCAAGCTTACTTTTATAAAATTGCTCTAACAGTCTGCAAAAAATAATAAGCTGGATTCAATTAGAAGATTAAGGAACAAGGCAATCTGCAACATTAACTGAAATAGATAATTAGATAATTTTAGCTTAGCTTATACCGTCCGTTATACATTAAACGCGCATGTGTAAAAATATTATGTGCATGCGTAGATGCATATGTGCATGAGTAAAGGTATTATGCGCATGCACTAACACATTATGCGTTGACACATGCGCAGAAAGTTTGTAGCTTTGAGGTCCGGATTATAGATCATTCCGGAATACGGACGTCCGGATTAAAGACTTTTGACTGTATTGCACAGAAAATGCCAGCAGATTAGGAAGAAAAAAATACTAGCATTTCATAGATTTGTTATAAATACATGCAAGAAAACGTCTTTTGAGCTCGGTCAAATAGGAAATATGGTTGAAATTCCACTCACATTTGATGTACCATCCAACAAGACTGTGAATATTAAAGGGTCTAAATCAATAACCATAAAAACCACAGGTAATGAAAAAACCCGATGTATGGTAGTTCTAGCATGTTGTGCTGATGGCACAAAACTACCGCCATTTTTCATATTCAAAAGAAAAACTCATCCGAAAGAAAAACTTCCAACGTGTGTAATTGTTCATATTCATCCGAAAGGCTAGATGGATGAAGCTGGAATGAAACTGTGGTTACAGAACGTATGGGCGAAGCGACCTAGTGTATTCTTAAGAAAACCCTCTCTTTTGGTTTTGGATCAGCTTAGCGCCCATAGAACTGAAACCGTAAAGAATAAAGCGAGAGAGTTAAAAACCGAGATAGCTGTCATTCCTGGTGGACTGACTAGCCAATTGCAGCCTTTAGATGTATCTGTGAATAAGCCATTTAAGAAAAAAATGGTACAAGTGGATAGGAGAACGATTTAACAAGTGGATAGGTGAGCCACATCATGCCCTCACACCCTCAGGTAGAATGAAGCAGCCCTCTATTTCACAAGTGTGCGATGGGTAAAAAGATCTTGGGAGGACGTAAAGGCTGAACGGAACAGAAGACGACGCATTATTTGAAGAAGGTGATACTAGCGATGACGGAAACAGTAGTGATGACGATATTCTCGTTTTCGATAACGATGCTAGTGAAAAGGATTTTTATGGTTTTGAAAGTGATTAAAGGCTAATTTCACGATAGGCAACATTTTCCTTGAATCTGTGTTTTTTGTTGTTTTTGCTTTATTTTGTATTATGTTTGATTGCTTGCCATTCATTCATTTATTCATTATTGAAATTTACATATCATGTTCAAAATAGCTTGCCATTTGTTAATTTTCCGTAATAAAATATGTTTGGTATTTGCATTCAATGATTGTTTATTTGGCTTTTACGAAACATGAGAACTAAAAGAAACCACATTTTAAGTTATTGTGGTACCGTGCTTTCGTGCGGACTATTGAAACTTTTTTTCCTTGTGTGTGGCCTTCTAAATAAGGGTGCGTCTTATATGCCCTCAAATACAGTATATTTTTATTTTCATTACCTTCTCTTGGATTATAAATTTGACAATGTAGTGGTTTATATGTCTCTTTTTGATTCACATCTACATTATTATTATCACTTCAAAATGTTATTTTTATTTGAAATTGTAGCAACTTTATTTCTGTTGATGTGCATTAGTTTATTCCTATCGACTTTCAGGAATTTCTCTGTTAGTTTTCAATTTAAGTCTAAGTGCAGAACATTGGAAATATATAAAATTGAACAAGACATAGGGCCAAGTTTCCCTGAGACTTATGAAAGTGTTTTGTGGGCAAATTGGAAACTGTACACACCTTGAAACATTTTAAGTCCCCAAACGTCATTTTCGGCTAAAGTGCAGTTCATCAAAAAGCGAAGTCCAATGCATGACTTTTGTGTTAAAAAATAGTTTTTATAATGTACCGTGTTCATACTAAAGGTAATAAATATTGTATATTTTCAATATGTTGGTTATTAATAATGTGTAATACCTTCATGGTTTAATCATTTTCCTGCACCATTCACATAGCAATTGTTCCTGACGTAGGTTCTATAACTTTTTTCCCATCTCTCTGGAAGCTGGAAAATTTCTGTTTTTAAAAAGTTTATTCACAAAGAAGTTACTGAAATGCTATTGATAGTCTCCAGAAAAGGGGAACTCCAAGACTTTCAGAGAATTTTGAAGTGATCTGAAAGTCTGAGTCGACAAGATCTGATGAATAAGGGGAATTGACATAAACAGTTAAGTCTTTGATATTCGTCAAAATAGGGAGCGAAGCATTGTCATTGATAGAAGACAACCCCTTGATAATTGGTCTGTTCTAGATGCCTTGCATCGGTTTTTGCTTTTAAAACTATCATTTAGGAAAAGTATTGTCTGATATGAGAGCAGCAATTCATAGTCTACATTTCTTTTTTAATCCCACAATACACAAAATATTACTTTGGATAATCCCCACTGCAAAAATAATTTCCAAAAATTTCATAATTTCTACGGCATCAGGTGGTTTCCAACAGCATATGCAACCTTTTGGTTTTGCTGTTCATTGATTTATGTATACATTGCTCCGCTTACCTGTTGGTTTCTGATATAATGATTTACATAATTTCTTGAATGAAATATATATACAAAAAACTTGTATTAAGCGCGAGGAGATCTCAAGATCGGAACATTGCGGGTGCATTATGTTATTACTGTTCTGAAAAATAATATCATTAAACAGCATGTAATTTATACCATCTTTACCCCATTTAATATAATATGAAGTTACTTGAGAATCATTAATTTAGCTTTCCCTAGTTCTGAAATAGAGTACAAAGTCCATAATCTGGATGTCCATTATCCGAAATGATCTATAATCTGAACCTCAAAGCCACAAACTTTTTTTTTGTATGCTTTATGCATGCACGTAATGCGTCGCTTTTGATAGTGAAGAAAGTGACTGAGAGGTTATTGAAAACAAAAAAATTCTGATTGAAAAGTTAGTTGGTATTCTCAACACAGCAATTACAGGACTTGAACAGTGAAACTTTGTAACTGAACAAGAAATTATGTCTGTTTATAGAATTAAAGAGAAAGTATTAGCACAAAAAACGAAGCAACTTAAACAACTTACATCGAAAGAAATGTTTACTAAAGTAAACAAATAAATATTAAACTTTTTTTTTGTAAATTTTGATACCCTTAAGATCATAATTGCTCTTTATTTTATAAATTATGGTTTCATATTTTTAATTGTATAATTTCTGCATGCCATCTTACCTGATTTAAATTGATGATCTATAATCAGGAAAAAACCCTAATCCGGAATCGCTGAAGTCCCGAGGAGTCTGAATTACGGACCTTGTACTGTATTTTCTATTATACTATCAGTTTCAATATTTGAGTCTGTGGCACTGCTTCATCTTCACCTGCTCTTTCTTTGGCATCATAACTTCCATCTTCGGTATTTAGATCATACATACAGTTGATAAGTTTACAATTGCTTTCCCTATCTAATTCAGGGTCACCAACAAGCTCATCATTAGATAAATAAAGATATTTTATTGCCTCATCAACTTGGGGGGGGGTACCCTTTCATTTACTCATTCAACTCCAAATGTAACAAATATTTATAATGTGCGAGAAACGTAGCAAGAATGCGAAGCAAGCTGCACATTATGAAAATTTTGCCAAAGCTCTAAGACTTGCGCCATGTTTCCATGCAAAATTAGTAGGTGGTAGGGCTGTGCTTAGCAGCACATTGTTCGGATTCTTGTCGTCGCATTCGTTAAGGTGATTATGAACATGAGTACGTTGAGTTCAAGAGTGAACATTAAGTTCTGCGTTAAGCTCGAGAAGACCCCTTTTGAAACATGGAACGTGATTAAGCAAGCATATGCAGGCAAGGAACTTTCAAGAAGTCATGTTTTCGAGTGGCACAAAAAATTTTGCGAAGGCAGAGATTCAGTGTAGGACAATCCCAGAGTTGGTCACCCGTTTATACCACATACCGATGCAAACGGGGAATGTCCAAGGTAGTTATTGCAAGAAAAACATCGTGTAACTGTGCATATGATATTAGAAGAACTGAATTTAAATCGTGATGTATGTCATCAGATTTTACATGAAGATTTAGGAAAATGGAAACTTATGCAAGAATCGTTTGGATAGAGCCAGAAGTGATCCCACATTTGTGTGGAAGATAATTGTGACTTTTTTTTGTTTCCATGAGGAAAAATTGGCTGAAATGAAAGCTTCTTCAAGATTATTGCAGACATCCAACGGGCTGTGAAAAGTGAGCTTGTGAGCATCGCAGTTGAAGACTTCCCTGCTTACTTCCAAGATCATCAGAAAATATTGGCAGATGTGTATAGATAACCAAGGTTACTACTTTGATAGCAGCTAGGATCATTACTTGGTAAATGCAATTTTCTATTTTTTTTATGTCCTTTGTCCGGGAACATTTCTGACAAAGGTTGTATAAGAAAAATTTGCTATGAATTTTGTGAAAATTGGAATTAGTTCATTTACATCTAAAAATGAGCATGGATTATGGCTATTTGCAGTTTATCAGATTTTTATTGTGTTAGTAAAGTAATAGAAGCTTTACTAGTTGAAGCAGAGACTAGAAAGAACATTGATTTGTGTAAAGCAAATGAGTTGTTTCAACGTTCGAGAAATTATAAATGATCACTGGCAAAGAAAAATGCGACAGCTTTGCTTGATTGTCCTGCTTGATAGTGTCTGATAGCGAACCAGACTCGCTGTCTGCCACTTGTCATCTTTCAGCTATAGATACATGAATATCATCAAAAGTTATTGTACGAAAGGTTCTAAATAATTTAGTATCAGCATATGAATTAACTCCTCAAACACTTCAGAATGCTGATCTTTTCATTGACTCCTTAATTAGCATTAGTTCAGATAGTCAATCATGGTTGGCTGTAACATATGATATTTAGATATTGCCATCTGCATCTGTGGCATTTTTCACCCACTGAAATTCAACTACATTTTCAGAAATTGGGAATTTACATTGATTAAACTTTTGAAAGCTAATATATATGATACTAGTATCCAGATCTCGAGATTGAATTTGTATTTCAAGGTGTTGAATTTAGTTGTTTATGTAAATATGTGTACCTTAAAATAAGCTATCTGGTAGAAAAACCCAAGATTTAAACAGTGTGTCATTGTCCTGATATGAAACAGGGAACTTACACTTCAGTTGAAGAAAATGAAAGTATTCTTATCCTAAATTGTACCAAAATAATAATAATAGGAGTTGCATTTAAGTCTATATTAGTCACTTAAGAACTAATTTAATCAGCAGTTTAAGAGACTTAGATCAACAGGAATCTATTTAGATTATCCAGGAAAGAATAAGTAGTAAATGGGTAAAGAAAAGAGCAAATGACTGGGTCCTAAAAGAGATGAAGCGCTTGTCAGTTCACTGAACATGAGTGCTAATATGCAACTTTAACACTGGTGTGTATAGCAGCATAAAAATCAAGAAACTTTAAAATTTCTAGAAGATGCAAATTCAAGATATTTACCACTTCATCTAATGTAATTATATTCATCAGATTATTGTCTTAAAATATAAGAAGTTACGAAATATAAAGTATGATTGAGCCCTGAATTTGCAGTTTTTAAAGGTTATTAGGTAGATATTTATTGATTAATTTTGAATCATTACAGGACTCAAATTCGTGAAAGTTGATATAATGGTAATTGCTCAGTTGCTGGAGAGAAACCACTCATCAGGTTTGGTTTTTATTGAATGAATGTATGATATTTTCACATCTTTTTCAGTAGTTAAATATTAAAACAACCACACTAGTACAGTATGGTAGTTTTTGTACAGTTGAAAAAGTAAGTCACTTATCAGGTGCAAGTTGGTGGTTTTCGGGAAGATTTTCAAACTATTGATATTTATTGTGAGTCAGTAAACATTATCAGCATATGAAAAGAAAATATATCATAGCAATTTAAAATACAAATTTGAATTATGAAATTAAAAAAATTAAAAACTTCTTAAATTCTTCTAAATCTTTGTTTCTTCTTCTTCTTCTTCTTCTTTTTTTTTTTTTTTTTTTTTTTTTTTTTTGTGCTATTCTTCTTCCAAAGCGCACAGCAATCTGTTTTCGCATTAAAAAAAATCAAAGAATTGTCCAAACTCATCTTCATGCAATCCTCAGCAGCAGCAGCTATCTAGGAAACACATTTCCTCATTGTTCCCTTTAGAGAATTTTCAGCAAAATCTGTATTCCTGCAGAAATGTAACAGCAGTTTCTTCCATTGCTGGCAAATTTCAGAAGATGATATTTTTAAACTTAAGTTAAAGGCAAAAATTATGATTTGTTTATAAAAAGTTTTGCAATTCTGATTATAACAACAAAGAACACATACGAAAATAGCGGCATTGCTTGACTGAAAGATTGTTGTGCATGTGTTGCCAGAGTTTGGCACATTTTGAAAATTCAGCTACTTCTACTAAGGTGATTGTGTTAATCTGTGAGTACCATATTTTCCTATTTATGACGGGAATGCAAGCTAGTTCCCCTAAAAAATCCCATCATGAATACATTTCTCTGAAAGCAGGAAGTTTTTTGCATGATTGAATCAGTTAACTAATTATTGCTTTAAAGATAGATTTCTAATATAAGGAGGTGATAGTTATATTATTAATTACTTGTATGAAGTAAAAGAAGTATTGTAATTGTGAACATTTTCGTTTATCAGATTTCAACGAAGATATCTATTTTGACCATTCCCGAATCTGGATTGACAATTTTTTTTTTTTTTTTTTTTTTTTGTGTGTGTGTGTGTGTGTGTGACATCTGTATGTATGGATAGAATAAAGGACTTTTCCAAATGTGTTGTAAAATGGATTCAAAATGGGTTTTTTCAGTGTCCGCCCAAAACGTCGTGGGGAAAACAACACAAGGTGAAAACATCATGAGAGAAAATAAAGCAAAGATAACTCTTTCTTTTTCTTTTTTCTTTTTTTCTTTTTCTTTTTCTTTTTTTTTTTTTTTTTTTTTTTTGTAAAAGTTTCTTTGTAGGGCAAATCGGCTTCATTATTTTGAAAGCAACTCTTTCATATTTTAATTTTATAATTTCTACAGGTCATCTAACTAGATTTCAACTAATGATCTAGAATCACTGAAATCCTAATGAGTTCAGATTTTGAACTCGGTTCTGTATAAAATATCGGTAAGTAGTCCAAAAAGTTCATTTAGGGGAAAATGGCAAAATATTCAGGTTTGTTGTGAGGTTAGTAATTTGAAGCAGAAAATATACACATTGTTTATCACACTCTCTGCAACTAAATTGGAAACAGCCTTAAATTTTTCTAAAAGACAAAGCATTTTTCACTTACCCTTGTCAAAGTCTGTTAAATGGAATTAGAGTATTAGGAATTATGCTAATAGAATCAGAGATAATATCGAGTAGTTTCAATAATTATTTAAATATCTTTTTATATATACAGTATTTTATATATTAGTAATATGTTGGAAGAGGAAATTGAATTGAAACTTATTTATAACTGTTTGATTTGTTTTATTAAAGGTGAGTGGGAAGCAAAAAGTTGTAATACACAGTTGTCTATGGAGTCAAATGTGCTGTTAGACTTTGCAGTTGAAGCAAAGCCAGAAGTATGCATATTATTCTTTTTTAAAAGCTCTATGACTATTAAATGGATAGAAAAAGTTTTGCTATTCAGTAATAAAAGAAATTAAGTTAGATGATTGTTAATATTTAGTTACATTATTTAAAATACATTATTACATTATTAACAGTATCAAAACATTTATGCTTAAATGATAAATAAAGGTTTTAGGTTTGCATGCTTCACTTGTATCTGTTGCATATGGCAAGCTATACTGCTAGTTAGATGCAAATTTGAAACAACTGAAGAAGTTATGGTTTGACTGACCCAAAATTTTACATGAAAGTGAGCACTTCAGTTATATATTCATGATTAAACACTATAGTAAACAAAATAAATTTATGACTATTTATAAATATGCCTAGTATGTCCACAGACTTTTACAGGTACATCCCTTGTTTGGCAAGAAATGGGAATAGATCCATTTCTGCCTCGGTGAAAAATAAAAAGCTATCAGTTTGCAAATATGCATATGATTTCTGCTCCTTCATCAAACATAATAGTAATTCATAGTTAAAGATTTAATACAGTCAAAAGTCATTAATCCGGACTCGTCGGGACTTCGGTGATTCCGGATTATCGATTTTTCCGGATTATAGATCATCAGTTTAAATCTCGTAAGATGGCATGCAGAAATTCTAAAATTAAAAATATGAAACCGTAATTTATGAAATAAAGAACAATTATGATCTTAAAGGGTATCAAAATTTACAAAAAAAAAAAAAAAAAAAAGCTTAATATTTATTTGTTTACTTTATTAAATATTTCTTTCAATGTAAGTTGTTTAAGTTGCTTCGTTTTATGGGATAATACTTTCTCTTTAATTCTATAAACAGACATCATTTCTTGTTCAGTTACAAAGTTCCACTGTTGAAGTCCCGTAATTGCTGTGCCGAGAATACCGACTAACTGGTCAATTGAAAATTTTTCGTTTTCACTAACCTCTCTGTCACCTTCTTCATGTCTTTATCAATTTTTTGCAGCAATTCCACTTTTTGTTTGATGGACATCGAAACATACTTTTGTTTTGTAGATCCTTTGGGAGCTCCAGCATCGGAAATTCTATTTGACATAATCGAAAATTCAAGTTTACTTTTATAAAATTGCTCTTACAGTCTGCAAAAAATAATAAGCCGGATCCAATTTGAAGATTAAGGAACAACGCAATCATCAACATTAACTGAAATAGATAATTAGATAATTTTAGCTTATACCATCCGTTATACATTAAACGCGCACGCGAAAACGTATTCTGCGCTTGTGCACACGCATATGCGCAGTTGTAAAGGTCTTACGCGCACGTGCAAATGCCTATGCGCATGTGTCAACGCGACGCATGTGCAGAAAGATTTTAGCTTTGAGGTCCGGATTATGGGTGTCCGAATTAACGACTTTTGACTGTACAATACTCTCTTTGAAAATATATGAGTGGATTTTTTGTTTGTTTTTTGTTTCTGTTAAATATTTAATATGCACCATTCCACTTTAACAAAAAACAAATAGCTGCTGATTGACCTGTGCATGCATTGTTTATATTTCTTCAGCTAGTGAAAATTTTCTCTTTAAAATATAATAGTTTTTGTTGTTAAGTATTTAATATATTTATTATTTTCTGTCTGCTCACAGTATAAAAGAGGCTGTAATCAAAAAAGCAGAATGCATATGGGGATTAGGAAATGGTGAAATAAAACACATGGGGATACCCCTTGCCATCCCTCAGAGTCCTGAATGGCAAAATTTATGTTTAGATATTTTGCCTGAATGGCAAAATTTATGTTAGATTATAGTGGCCACAGCTCAGCAATAGCTGAGCTGTGGCCACTATAATATGTCTTAAAAATTTATATTTGGGTGTGTTTATGTATTTTATTTATTTTTAAGCATTGCTCATAAAATTGTATTAAATAAAATAATGCATAAATTATATTAAATTGTTTTCGCGTGTGTATATTAAAAAAGTGTGTTGTACAGATATCGAATGATTTGATTTACATTGATTGCCATTTAGTGTGTTTCACTTTAATGGCTGTTTTTAGTATTTAGCAGCGAATTGCACTTTCTTAAGCCCGAATTGAACCAAGGCTTCTATAAAAAGGAAGTACCATTTTAGGTAGCATTTAAGAAAGTAATGGTAATTCATACAAAATCAGAAACTAAAGAAAACAACATTCTTATGCCTTAGCCCTCAATATATAATCCTTATACATCTATATAATACATGGCACATTTGTGTATTTCCTTGATTCCTTCATAGAACCCATATTTTCTTCCATGCTATGAAAATAATAGTCTTTAAAATGAGTCTTTACTGTAAGGAACAGAAAGCAGTCTATAGTTATCAAATTTGATAAATAAGGAGATGGTTGAGATTTGAGACTTATTTTGCAAGAAAAGTCTTGGCAAGAATGGTATTGTATGGCTGTGGTTATCATGATTAGAAAGCTGTTCCATTTTTTGAGGGAGGGAGAGCTTTTCCAGGTTTAATGCACTGAAGTCTCTTCAGGGATCTGTTAACCATGTCTTGATGAATTTCATTGTTCTCTCATGGAAAAAAATCCTATGTGAATTATCCTTCTCTAATTGAGGATGTTTTACAACAGTGTCTTTGAAATTCCTAAAACTGAAGTTTATGTGGCCATAGTGAATCTTCTGTAATGAAAGCAAATTATTACCATTTTGTTTAAAACCATAAAAAATGTTTCAAATTTCATCTCTTGTCAAAATTTGTGTGTGAAAATCAGAATTAATATACTGCTTTACAACAAAATGTTTTTTTCTACCTATTGCTCTGCCTTTGAATCCATGATAGCAGATATTCAATGGGTCAAAGCAAGCAATTAACTGCATAGGAAATTCTCTCTGCTGAAAATAAAGGGGCAGATGATATTTTAGGAAAAGCAGGTTGAGATGTTAGAGCAGTAAATGCTGTGAATTTTTGTTTGGCAGATTTTAGACATTTTAAAAAAACTTGGTCCTAAACTTTGTAGATGCACTATATATATCGCAATTTGTATGCCCCCTGAAAAAAAAAAAAAAAAGAAAGAAAGAAAGGGGGGACTGAAAGTTTTCAGATTTTACATTATGCCCAAATGGGCTTTTTTTAACATTTTGTGTGTTACCTTTATTTATTAAATATCATGTTCTTCACACTTAAACTATAAAATTCAATTCAATAGTAATATCGCAAAATCATTTTAAAGTGAGCATATCTTTAGAATTTCCGATACACAGTCTCGAGCACTGGAGATAATTTTTTTTTTTTTTTTTTTTTTTCTGAACCGGGCTGCCATTGCTTGCTTTGAAATCATTGAGTTTGCTAATGAAAAATTCGTTAAAGTTTTACAAAATATGAAATAGTTACTGAAACATATTCCATATTTCAGGTTCCCATATTTGTGTGGAAATGTATATTGTTCAAAATTTGATGGCTCTAGGTACTGTTGTTTTATCACAATGCAAGAAACATATATGCATTTATGCAGATTGATCATTATTTAATTTCTTTAAATATAAATTTTTTTTGAAGCAATGTATATTTTTTCTATGTAGTTTCAAATATATGTTTCTATAAATGTCTTTTTTTCATGTATCACATTTTTTTTATTTAAAAACGTAATTATTCAAAGTATTTTTGTGCAATATGTTGCTGAAAATTGATCAATGTAGACAAAAAGTAAGAAATTTGGAACCTATTTTACACAAAGACCCCTAAAAAGTGGAATTCAGTACCAATAAATTTCAAAATATCCTAGAAATATTACAAAATAAGAATTATAAAGAAATATGAAATTAAAACCTAAAAATATAAGTAACTCTAGGTTAGTTTTTATTTCATGTTCTTAGTTTATGTTTGTTTATTTTTGTTTTTTATTTCAATTTTAAAGTCAGTGAAAAAGTCTTATTTTTTTCCCTTTTACTTGATTTGACATTGACTTTTCCTTGCGCTGAGGAGGACTTCAGAATTTTTGGATGAACTGTTATTAATTAAAAAGTTTTAGAATAGTTCATTGGCTAATTTTGAATACAGAAACACAAGGGTTTTCAAGTGGAAGGGGATTGTAATTGAGTCTGATGTATCCTCCTCTTGATAGAGTTACACCAGATTTTATTGACTTCCTCATCTTTATTTCTTTTCCTGGTTTTGGTTTATATATTCAGGTTTTTAGATTTTTAAATTTTAATTTCACATTTCTTAAATTCTTATTTTGTATATTTCTAGGATATTTTGAAATTTATTGGTTTTTTTTTTTCTTCTTTTTTTTCTTTTTTTTTTTTTTTTCCTTTGAGAACATACAGACTCCCCGTGCACCACATATGTACAACACGGGGCTTACAGAAGTAAGTTAACTAGAACATTAAAGGTTACATGTATAAATAAACATTAAAAATTACATGCATAAATAAAGCGAACAAAAGCAGAGAACAGCAGTCTGGACTTCACGAAAACAGATAAGTTCACTGGCCAAGTCACTCCGAACATTTTCAAATCGTTCTATAAGCATAATCTAGGGCCATCAAATGTTCCACATCTTGAGGAACTCTTTTTGAACATTCACATAAATTGTTTGATCGTAGATTAAAACGAAACATATAACTTGCAAATTTACCGTGACCAGATAAAAACTGAGACACTTTAAAAGTTAACGAGAGGAAAGACTCGGAATTCAGTCTATGGTAAATAGAAGGAAGGAACTTTTTGGTGACTTCAGCATTACAAGATGAAATGTATTCCTCATTCCACATAGCTAAAAGCTTTTTATAATGAAAGGACTTCCAATAACTCTTTGGAAAGCTAATGTTGATATCAATGGGTAAATTTAAGGCATCTTTAGCTAAGAAATCAGCTCTTTCATTTCCGTAGAAACCATGATGAGCACGAACATAAGCAAAGCAGATATCAATACCTCTAATTCTAAGTGAAGTAACAGTTACTAGGGTTTCGATAACTAATTTATCGCAGCTGGTAATACTGTTCAAAAGTTGAAGAGAACAAAGAGAATCAGAACAAATAAGGTACTTTGAGGATGTTGTCCTATGATCCTGGATCCACTTGACGGCAAGATAAATGCACAGAAGTTCTGCTTGAAAAAATGTACATTCATTCCGTATATGGTGTCTAAGAAAACAAATCTTGGAATGGCCTTCAAGAAGAACAAATGAGAGGCCAACCTTGTTGTCCATCTTGCTGCCATCTGTAAAGAAAACCATATGAAAACTTATTTCAGCAGTCTCTTTATAATCGCAGAAATTTATGGGTTCTAAAGAAGCGGGATGAGGAAGATCAGTGAAGGGGACAATTCCATTAATACAGTCTTCCGAAGCATGAGTTGCGAATGACTCAAAAATATTATTCTTATATGCAATTTCAAAATCAATAGGTGGAACTCCTGCAAGAACAAAAGTAGCCTCATAGCTTAAGGTTCTATAACCACTAATAATATGAAGAAGAATTCTCCGTTGAATCTTTCTTAAATTTCTTTTGTTAACCTTCTTGGCAAGAACATTTCCCCAAGCACGACAGCTGTACGAAATGAAAGGTACAATACACTGCTTATACATGAGTTTCTTAACATTGTAGCTTACTCCAAAAGTATTTTTGGCAATTCGGTGAAAGCCATTAATAATTTTTCCACATTTAGCAGAAAGGAATTCAATGTGCTTTTTCCATGTTAATATTTGGTCAAGAATGACACCAAGATATTTAACATTTTCTACAAATTCCAACGGAGAATTATCGAGCATCAAAGAAGCAATATTTTGTTCATCAAATGTACTGGGAACAAGCATAGCTTTACTTTTTGAAGGATTGAAAGTGAGTTTATGAGAAATTGCCCAACTGGAGACAAAATCTAGAACTTCTTGTGCTCTCAAAAGAATGTTATTCAAAATCCTTCCTTGGAAAATTAATAGTAAGTCATCTGCAAATGCAATTTTTAAACAACCGTCGAGATGACTTAAAAGATCATTGATGATTATGTTCCAAGGAGTAGGTCCGGATATAGAGCCTTGAGGACAGCCTTTTTCTAGAGAATAAACCTTAGCTTCGTTCCCAAGCTGAAGCTCAGCAGTCCTCTCGTTCAAGAAGCTTTTAAGAAGGTTATAGATATTATGTGGTATACCAGCATCTTTTAAAATTTTTAAGATAGATGGCCAACAAGCATTATCATAAGCTCCTTTGAAATCCAGGAAAATAAGAAGTGTAGTATACTTCATTTTCTTTGCACACTGGAAGATATTACAAAGGCGAATAATGGCGTCTTCAGCGGACTTCTGAGGAGTAAATCCGAACTGAGAATCATTATAAAAGCATTTTTGTCTCAAATACCAATTTATTCTGTTAATGAAGATAGTTTCAAGACATTTTCCCAAAGTAGGCAAAAGACTAATGCATCTAATATTATCAAGATAAGGGGTTCTTGTATCTATAGTTTTAGGAATCAAAACAATCCGAGCTCGCTTCCATTGTGCTGGAAAAACTGCTAATTGTAAACAAAGGTTGAAAAGTCTGTGTAGAAATGTGCTATCCACCGCATGAAAGTGCTGTACAATTTCATTAGAAAGAGCGTCAAGCCCAGGTGATTTGCTCTTCTTGAGATTTTTAATAACACTGTTAACTTCTAAAGTAGAGAACAGACAGTCCATAAAAGAAATATAAGGTCCATCAGACTCACATAGTTCTATGAGAATTTCTATCATCAAGCACATTATCTCTTGGGAAATTCTTTGTCATTATAGCAACAATTGTATCACTCAAACTCAAAGTAACACTGCCATCCGGGAGTTTAATTCCCGAAATCTGAATCCTTTTCACAAAATTGGTCTTAACCCCATACTTATATATAGATTTCCAGACATTGTGAATAAATTGAATTTCACTTTTTTTTTTTTTTTTTTTTTTTTATCTTTGTGTGAAATAAGTTCTAAATTTTTTACTCTTTTATATATTTTATAAATATATACACACATATATGTGCACATGAGTAGCAATGAATGTGCTATGTTATGTACTATAGTGAGGGAAAGAGGGGAAAAATGTGCATAAGAATTTTTTCAAGTCTTAGGTAAACATTATGTGATATGTATTTTTTGCTTTCATAGGTTTTGAAAGAGGAGCATGGTGGTTCTGTTATTCATGAAAAGGAAAAGGCTGTTCCAAAGATAATTTCTAAAGGTGCCTTTTTTTTTAATATTAAAACTTGAATTTGTGAGAACATTTTGTATATGAGTAATTTTTCATATGTAATAAAAGAAAATTACTTTTTTGATACAGTCAAAAGTCGTTAATTCGGACACCCATAATTCGGAATGATCTATAATCAGGACATCAAAACTAAAAACTTTCTGCGCATGCGCAGCGTTGACACATGCGCATAGGCATTTATGCGTGTGCGTAAGACCTTTTACGACTGCGCATATGAGTGTGCGCAAGTGCAGAATACGTTTTCGCGTGCGCGTTTTATATATAATTGACGTATAAGCTAAAATTATCTAATTATCTATTTCAGTTAATGTTGATGATTGCATTGTTCCTTAATTTTCGAATTGGACCTGGCTTATTATTTTTTGCAGACTGTAAGAGCAATTTTATAAAAGTAAGCTTAAACTTTCAATTATATCAAATAGAATTTCCGATATATATTTGTTAATATGTAAAGGATCTAAAGCGAAAGTATGTTTTGAAATCCGAAATCTGTTTATCAATTTCACGCTGCTCGGCGGGGGGAACGCCGCGGCGGGCGCATAATGAATTGGAAGTTGATCTGTCAGCACTATCCTTATCTTCAGCGCAGATGTTTTTATTTTATTTCGCTTATAATTCCTTACCAAATGTAGTATTTCATCTCGATATGCTCCGTCTTTGATATGAGTTAAAACAAGTTCCTCGTCATTATAATTCGCTTCTGATAGCGAAGAAAGTGACAGAGGTTATTGAACACGAAAAAATTTCGATTGACAAATTAGTCGGTGTTCTCGACACAGCAATTATAGGACTTGAACAGCGGAACTTTGTAACTGAACAAGAAATTATGTCTGTTTAATAGAATTAAAGAGAAAGTATTATCACATGAAACGAAGCAAAACTTAAACAACTTACATTGAAAGAAATGTTTAATAAAGTAAACAAATAAATATTAAGCTTTTTCTTTTTGCAAATTTTGATACCCTTTAGATCATAATTGTTCTTTATTTCATAAATTACGGTTTCATATTTTTAATTTTAGAATTTCTGCATGCCATCTTACGAGATTTAAACTGATGATCTATAAACCGGAAAAATCGATAATCCGGAATCGCCGAAGTCCCGACGAGTCCGGATTAACGACTTTTGACTGTAGTAGTTTTTAAACTGTTTATTGAAGAGCGTTCATTATTTTTTAAATTATTAATTCCTATAGATTTTAAAAATATTGAAACTGATCATGACCTTTCTACTGAAGATCCAACTGTAAGTAAACATATTGAGTCAAAAGAGAAAACGGCTAATACTCACTGTAATGAAAGCTTTGAACAAGAAAGTATTTTGCCTGGTGTTGAAGCAAAAGAAGATGGTTAGTATATTTTTAGTAATGCATGTTAAATATAATTAAAGATTTAATTCTTAATCTTAAAAGCATGATTAAAATAGTCAAATGTATTGTAATATTTAAGTTATATTTTATGATTTTTATTTTAGATTTGAAATTTAATGTAGTATTATAATGATTAGAAATTGTTTTTATTCAACAGTGAGGAAACTTAAAACAGTATTTTGGGGGCACAATCATATTTACATGGTATATCATGTGGTATAAATCATATTACGCCTCCACATATTACATGGTAAATGTTCATCATGTATTATCAATATATTGTTCATGTTCAAGTTTTGTTTTGTACGGTGATTTGTTCACACAATTTGCAGATGTCACATTCAGCAAATAATCTTTATAGAAGATTTTCTAAAAGTTATTCAATAGTTTTTCACGACATAGATGCACTTTTAAAAGAACTTCATTAGTGCTGCACACTTTATCGTGTATTTGACAGGAGGCAACTCAGCAAATTTCTTTCCTAGCAGAAAATGAGCAGGTGACAGAACTTGGGGCTCATTATCTTGGATGTAAGTCAAGGGTCGATGATTTATCACCACTTCAATTTCAGTCAGTACACTTTCCAATGCTTCGGGTAGCAGTGATGTTTTACCAACGATTTTCCTTAATATTGTTTTGACAGATCGCACAAGTCTCTCATGAAATTTGCCCCACCAAGCTCTTCTTTCGGTGATGAACCTCCACTGAAAGCCATTTGTGGCATAATAATTCTTTGCATCAAGTTGGTTTAATGCTTGCCACATCTTTCTGAGCTCCACATCATCTGCCTTGAATGTATGTGCGTTATCTGAGTATATTAAAAAGCATAATCCTCTTCTTGGTATAAATCGATGAAAAGCAAGTAGGAAAGATGTGGTTGTAAGATCTTTTGTTAGTTCAAGTGGAATGCCTCTAATTACTGCACTCATAAATAATAGGATATAATACTCCATATCTTCATTTTTAATGAAAAGTGGACCTTCGTAATCCAGTCTTGTAACATCAAAGGGATTTGCTTTTTCAATTCTAGATGAAGGTAATGGTGCTGTGACTTGTTGGATTGGTTTGGAGTTATAATGCTGACCCAAAACATAGTTTCTTATAACCTGTTTCACATTTTGTCTGGATCTAATTATCCAGTATTTTTCATGGAGGAACATGAGATTATTAGCTACACCTGTATGAAGAACTCGTTCATATGCATTATGTACCAGAAGATCTGTAAAAGGAGTTTTTAAAGGAATAATTATATTATGCTATTCCTAAAAACTTAAAGAGGATTTTTGCAATCTTCCTTCCACTAACAAAACTCTTTCCTCACTTAGGAAAAGATTCAGTTCATAAGTTTTAGAATTTTTTTAAATCAACTGTTCAGACTTTAAACTTTTAATTTCATCAAAATATGTTCATATTGAACTTCTTTTATCAAACATATTTCTGCAGCAAAGGGTTCTTCTGCTACCAAAGGTCCTGTTTTCTTGTCAGTGTAATTTTTCAGATTGTGAATAAATCTAAAGATCCATGCAGTCACTTTAATAGCTCTAATTAATTTACTAAATTTTCCAATATTCAGCAGAGGATTAGATTTTTCTGCAATAGATGGGAGTATTTGTGGTACCATTTATACACTTTTTCCCTGCTCTAATTCAGCATCAGTAAAGTCTGTTGTCACAATAGATTTACTAGGCCAAGCACCCATTGATCCAGAGTGCCATAATTTTTGACCCAGTCTTGTCCAGAGTGCCATAATTTTGAAGACAACAAATATTCAGCTGAACAGCCTTAAGATAAAATGTCCACTGGATTGGACTTTCCACTGCAATGTCTCCAGTTACTTGGGCAGGTTAATGATTGTATTTCCGATACTCGATTTTTCACAAACATTTTCCAACGTTCAGGATCACTATGGATCCAGTGAGCCACTATCATTCTGTCAGACCACAGATAGATATTTTTTTCATGAATTGAAAATAGTTCTTTTAAATTTTTAGCAAGTTTTGCCGAAGTTAATCTTCCAATGAACCTTGGAAGTGTGAGTTTTTATTTTATTGGCGCAATTCTAGATTTTGCCATAATGAATGCTACTTGCCCTTCCTCAACTGATGTAAAATATGTGACTGCATCATATGCTTTAATAGATGCATCACAAAATAAATGTAGTTCAGTACCTTTATTTTGATTCAATTTTCCTGGAAAATATTTGCAAGAAATTTTAAATTTCTTTAACTTTTCAGTTTCACTGCACCATTCGAACCACAACTGCTTACATTCAGTTGGAACCTCGTCGTCAAATTCTAAACCCAATTGCCAAAGGTTTTGCATTGTCAATTTTGCACATAATACAAATGGCACAAGGAAACCTACTGGATTGAAAATAGTAGCAGTTACCTTTAATATATTTCTTTTTGTTGTATTTCTACAACTATTTAATGTTTCACACAAGTTATCTATATTCAAGGAAATTATATCACTACTCGTACACCAGTTAAGCCCTAACACTTTTAAGGAGTTATTTCATTCATTATTTGACCTAATTATTCCATTATTATCTCAAAGTTTTTTGAGTTCCTCTAAATTTGTATTAAACTGACACAACTTCATTTCCGGCATCTGTAAGCCACAACAGGCTCCAGTACTTAACTTAAAAACCTGTTTTGCTGAATCAGCCCCATCAAACTGTTCAATATCTAAAAAATATCTGGGTTTTCTACCACTATTTTCTTTATATGTTTCTTTATAGTCCACGCCAGAAATAACACCGAAAGGAATGCGAGTCATTCTATAATGTTTCAAATTGTAATTATTATCGAAGCATAAAAAACCGTAACACATCTCTGCTAATTTCAGATATTCCAATCTGGAGAAATGCCTTTTGAATATTGGCTAAACACACGTTTGTGTTGTCTGAACCACAATGTCAAGTCCAAAACAGAAGGATTCAAATTTGGACCAGTCATCAAACAGTGGTTCAGAGATACCTCATTGTTACACTTCCAAGATGCGTTAAACGCTATATAGTCTTTAGTTTTTGATTTTTTCTTACCCTTCGAAAATGTGGCATGTAATACATTTTATTATTATCAAGACTTTCAGTTTCGCACTCCTCAATTATTTTATTTTTTACCTGTTTGCTTATTATGCTATTATAGTTATTATTATTTTTTTTAGTTTATTAATTAAAGTCACTAGATGTCGCTTGGCATTTTCTAAATTATTACCCAAGTTTTTATGATGCGATTTCCATAACAAATGAGCTACATATCTACCATTAGTGAAATGCAGTTCTTTTTCAAATTTCTCAATGACTGATTTATCATCAGGATTCTCCTTCCCCACTAAACCCAAGTGATCTAAAGTCTAAAACCTTCCCAAACAGTCATTAGTTGTATTATTATATTCTTTTCAAGCAAGGAGAAGTGCCAGTCGAAAACATACAGGAACTAGACTGATCAACTTCCAAAGATCCAACCAAGGATCAACCAAATATAGAAGAAACCTCAAATAAATTCTTACTTACTCTTTTCTTTTCCCCTGTTTGCACTTCTCAACGTGAATCAGATCCCAACAATATATTTATTTTAGCTGCGTCACCATTATCGACTAATTTTAAATTTTCTGATTTTGATATTTCCAACATTTTTTTCGAGGGAATTTTTATGATCGCTCTAGAAATAGTGTCTGTAAGAGCTTCAATTGTGATCGAATCATCAGAGCAATGCATGTGTTTCAGGGTAATTTGAATAACATTATATTCTATTAGTGTACGCTGAATATACTCAAAGGAATAAGTATATAACCTTTTTTTCATAAAGTGTTTTAGTTCTTTAGCTAAATCTGATCTAATAAATGGCCTCTGTGACCAACTATCAATTAGGATTTTTACTGTTTGACTTATAGTATTATCTGTATCTGAAGCGTAAACAATACAAGTTTGTAAATACACACTTTTATCAGCAGTTTCAGAAACAGTCTTAGAGTTAAAGGATAGAGATGCAACTACAATCTGCTAGAATCTGGTACTGCAACTACTTACTGTAACTCGCAAGGTTGAAGTTTCATTTTACATCTCGATGATGCATGTCCTTTCCTAAAACATATGTAGCAACGTCCCTAGTTTTTTAAATTTCACTCTTTTTTGCTCATTTGTTTTCTCACATTTTCCTACATCATGTGTATTTTGATTACAATAAAAATAGTCCGACTTGGTCATTGTGGCTAATGCTGAAGCAGTCGCTTGCCCCTTTTAAGTAATTAATTTTATTCTGCTTAACACCATAGTTTGTGTCCCTTTTCTTTGAGTTTATTGTTAAATTAGTAGCTTCCCAAATCTCATCTTCTAATTTAATGAATTCGAGCAGTTTTGTTAGGCTAAACTGCTGTTTAGAGTTTCATTTTCTATTAAATTCCAAATTTGCATCATCCGGTAAAAGCTTTAAAATAACTGACCCTAAAAGGCTCCGATAAGCTTCCAACACAATACCCAAAGAATTTAAACTTCTTATATTGATTTTACAAGAATTGTAAAATGTTGTTAGACCTTTCACATTGGACGAACTTCTAACAGGTTCAAGATTCAAGAGTTTGTTCATGTGCGAACCAAATCTGATTGTCCAAATCTTCCTCTGATTAAACTTATAGAACCATCATAATATTCATTGGGTAGAAGGAACCCAGATGCTGCACTTAAAGGAGGTCCTGCAAGTAAGGATTTAATATGAGTAAACTTTGTTAACTCATTATTGTTACCAATAGCACTTTCAAAAGAATTATAAAATTCCAAAAATAAACTACGATCACCATAATACTTAGGTATTGAAATTTTAGGTAACCAAATGTTAGTTTTGTTTTCGATCTTAATGGCAGCACTGCAGTCAACAGTGGATTGGTTTTCAATGTTTACAGTCTGAGAATTTAAATTAAGTTTCTTTTTAGCCCTAAAGATACATAAACTAATTTTTCATCATAATCTAACAGAGTATTACATTCCTTTTCTATTTTGGACTCGTCCCCTTTAAAACAATCCAGTATTTTTTCATTAATTTCTTTTAACTCAGGTTGTTTAGAAGTAAGTAAAAACAAATTTTCCTCTACCATATTTTTATCCCAAATGTCTTTTTTAATTTCAGGTTCTAAAACATTTTTTAGAAATAGTCTCTCATAGTGTTTCTGCAGCTTGTAATTTAATGATATTGTCTGCCATAATAACAACAAAAATAGTTTTATTCGCTTACCCGGTGTAGTCTTTAACTATTTAATCCTAATTTATTAACTCTTATTCCAAGGGCAAGCAATCGTAAATATTCTCAATCTATATGCTTGTTTATATTGATGATCCTGTCACGTTCATTACGAAGGAATAATTTTTCAACAATATAGATTAATCATCATAGATACTGCATCATTTAGGGTTAGTGTCAGCTTCTAAAATGCATTCTGAAATCTCAAAAAGTTCATTCGTGTGCAACTGTTGGGTGACAGGATAATAATCGAAATGATTAAATCTGAAAGTTTTCATATGATCATGGTTCAAGAAGCATTATATTCAATTCAAATTGCAATATAATCAAAGGCGAAGAAGATACGAATCTGGTTTCAATCTTCAGGTTTTTTCAATTCCAATACGCATTCAACTGGTGTTGCCAGATCCAAAAACAAGAAATATGCATCATTAAGCATTTACGCCTGCTCCTGGTGACTAAAATAGACTTTCAAATAAAATTTCTTACACCACAGGCAAGTTTCTCGTAGGAAGTCGTACCCAATGGTGAGCATCTTTTAGAGAATAGTCACAATCGTCTTCATCTGATGTAATATCATATTCTGAGTTGTCCGATCCTGAAGATGATGGAAAGTAATCATATTTCACTGTCGGACATATTCGTAATGAAAGCACCTACTACAAACAGTAAATGGAAATGGAAGACACAGAATAAAAAATATACATTTTACTCAAACAGAAACACGAGTAATAACCACACAGTCATTTGTCATCACTGTCAGACATATTCATAAAAAAAGCACATGCTATAAACAATAAATGAAAATGGAAGACACAGAATAAAAAAAAAAAATACGTTTTACTCAAACAGAAACACAAGCAATAACCTCTCAGTCATTACTTTCACTGTTTCAGAAACCTCCTCTCCAATTTCTCTCCCCTCTTCTATGAAAAAGTATTTCTCCCTCACATACTACTCTGTATTTAATGATAATAAAGATGAAAAAGTAAAACATATTGATTAATTATAGCTTATTTAATTCAAACTGAATAATTTGATTTTTTAAAGGTAAAAGACATTGTTATGAATTCTGTATACACATAAATAACTTTAAGTAAAATTATATTACATCTTGTGTAAATAGTATAAAAAGCTTCAGAATGCGAACTATGCTGTAAAAATAATGGGACAAAGGTTGTCTTTCTTGTTAATTGCGACACTTTGGTCCGATCCCTGTGTAACTGTAAGCCCTATGTGACTGTAACGTTGTATACCTTTCAGCACTTTGAGAAACTTAAGCTACTGGAAATTTTTCTAGTGGACAGGGGAAAACCATACATAGGGCTGGAGAGAGCATCAGTTTTTCAATTTAGTTCCCACACTCAAGGACCTGTGAATTGTTTTTGGGACATAAATTTCATCAAGTTTTCATCGAATCTGTATACATTCGAGCCATTGTGAACCTGTATGCATGTGACAGTTTTTGGTGTTAGAAGTGGGATTGAAACTGGTGTCAACACTGATAAATGAACAACTAAGACAGCTGATGACATCCTTTGCTATATTCTGTAATGTTTTAAGCTATTTTATCGACCACCACAAAGTTCTGAGAAAAAGAATGACCACCTCGAAAGTTCCCACGGACAGAGTATTTCTTAGCGAATTCTCGGAAAGAGGAAGTGACCAGTAGTTACAAAACAATCTCAGCCTTTTCTTCCTCTTATAGGTGTTCGAAAGGAGACATTTTTCAGTTCTCTTTCATCAGTTTATAGGTTCAGTGTCTCAGACCACATGGTTTGAAACCCCCAGTTGGAATCAAAAAGTTCCCACAGACTTTTTCCTAGGCTGTCTTCATCATATCAAGTTTTTAATCAATGTGCTCTCGCCAATCAAGAGACGCTTCTAAAAATTATGGACAAATAAGGATCCTAGAAGTTTTTCCGACATGCCCAGGACAACTTGAACAAAATCATGGAACGCAGTTCCAGAGAGGGAGAAAAAAGTGAGAGTTAGTTGCAGTAAGTAGAGAGAGAAACCTTCTCTCGGGTTTTCTAGCTCGGCCACGAGCAAAATGTTTTTTCACTCTGTGTAGAGTGATATTAATATCTCCTTCAAGAGATTTACAGCGAGGTAGCCGGGTTCGCCGCTACCTTACAAAGAGCATCCTGCTAGGACACAGCTCACTCTGGCAACCATCGGCTTAGAGATTCGATTTATTCAAGACAGCCTCATCATGAGCCTACCCTCATCTTGAACTATTTCCAAACAAGAACTTTCATTTTATTCACCCTACTGTGAGTACAATATTTTAAAAGTTTATTTTTTTTTGCATATAGCCTAGAAAGAACCCAAATAAAATTCAGTTACGCTACCTCTTGTCTTTTGAATTCGTCACAGTTCCAAGAAAAGATTGAAGGGGCTTTTAAATCTATTAAAGAAGAGATGAGAACAGTCTAGAAAAAGATGGAAAGGGCCATCAAGTCAGTCCAAGAAGAGACTGAAGCAAGTCGAGAGGAAATGGAAAGATAGATTACTGCTGTGATGGAAAACAAATTCAAAGCTATAGAAGGCTGAAGAGAAAGTGTGAAAATTAAAGTTGAAGAAAAAGTTTCTACTGTCACCAAAGAAGTTGACAATATGATGAAATCCATAGTTACAGCTGGAAACAATTCGCCAGCTTAAATTCCTCCCTTTGTCTTCTCAACCCTTTCTAAAGCTGTCCCATATAAAGATCTCCTGGCAAGAAGACTCAATTCTCTATAGTGGTGGATGCAAATGGATGGGTTCCAAAACTAAGACCTGCCATCTCCCCACTTCTCTGAGAATAGACACAGCAGTTATCCTTTAAAATCTGCCGAAAAACTAGAGGCTGAACTCCGAAGTTCTACTCAGCACATTAAAGCTGTGCTTTGGTGAGAATGGTTTGAATGACTATAGAAGGCTTCTTCTAAAATCTTGCCAGCAGTGTAATATAAACTATTCAGAAACGTTCAGGGAGATCACCATAGATGTTGAATAATTGTCTAATCTTGTCTTTTTGGATTGTCCAACAGAAACAAGGGAAATCCTACACCTTTCATCGATGGCATCCAAGATCCTGAGATACAGAAAGCCTTGCAAATGCCAGATGTCAAGAACCTAAAAAGTGCATTAATGCACAGCATGAAATTTGACGCAGCCCAGCAAGCAACCCATAGATGCCATCACTCTTATCAGAGCTGCTCATGTCCAGGAGTCAGTGGGTCAAATGGCTGCTTGTGTAGATGATTAAAACGGGCAAGTCAATGCTTTGAGGCAGAGTATGAGCAGTAACAAACCAATCATAAAGTGCTGGAACTGCAGTAGTGAAGGCCATGTATGAAGGAACTGCAGAATACCACAAGACATGGAAGCTAAGACTGCTCCCAACTAAGAGGAGGGGGCAGACTAATTAGAAGTCATCTTGCAGGTCAGGCATCGCTCTGCAAGACCAACCTGAGAATGGTGATGTCAAAGATTTAAAAAACGCTTTAGTGTATGGCATGAAATTTGAGGCAGCCAAGCAAGCAACTCGCAAAGACCAATACCCAGTTAGAGCTGCTCAAGTACAGGAGCCAATGGATCAGCTGATGGCTCGTATAAATGATTTAACCAAGCAAGTTAATGCCTTGACATGGAACAGAAGTGGCAGCAAACCGATTCTAACGCGCTTGAACTGTGGTGCTGTAGGCAACATATGAAGGAACTGCAGAACACCCCATAACATGGAAATTAAGACAGGTGATTTAACCAGATAAGTAAATGCCTTGAGACAGAATAGGACTGGCAACAAACTGAACCTAAACTACTGAAACTGCGGTGATGAGAGCCATGTACAAAGCAACTGCAGAACACCCCAAAGCAAAGAAAATAAGACCACTGTGTAGCAAGTATGCAAGAAAAAAATTAGTGGCCGTTTTATGGTGCAGAAGTTGCCAGCTATTGAGAAGCCACATTTGAAAATGCTTCAGATTTCTGCAATGAGTTGTGACATTAGTAGGCTCTTCATCATGGAACATAAAAATGAGTTCTTACAATATGGCATCAGTATAGGAGCCAATGTTGCCATCATCTAAAAAGGTCTGACTCAACAAGTGGAAGGTAAATTCATCAAGACGCCACTCTGTGTTGCCCCCCACAGTGTGTCCGGTGATAAAATTGCCTTCGAGGGAAAGTTGAATGTTGTCATTTAGTTCGGAAGTGCCACCTACCATCACGTGGTATATGTCGTATATATTACGTGCATACTCAACTTACACTTTATGAAGAAATACAGATCTTACTTGGATTTTAGAAATAATGAACTGCCTCTGAGTACATAATCCTATTTGGAATTGAAGGTAAAGGTGTTAAATCCATCTACCAAATAATAGCTCAACACAATATCGTAATACCAGCAAGAACAGAATTTTTATTTCTTGAATCCATAGCTGAAAACAAATTTCAGATATAGGATGATGGAATGTAAGAATTGTATGAGCCCAAAAGGAATATTAGTAGCCTTGGCACTCATCAACCTGTCGAGGATCATCATTCTAGTGAGAGTACCAATGTAAGTGATAATACAAAAGTCACTAGGAAAGGTTAAGTAGCTGCAGCATATACTTCAATGTCCTCCAGTCCATATACAGTCCTCCAGTCTCTGTGTCTTCGGAGAACTTAATATTGACATTATTGTAGAATGCAGAACTAAGCAACAAAGAGAGGAGTGCTGCAGAACGGGTCATTCAAGAATTAAGATGTTTTCTCCCGTACATCTTCTGATGTAGGTCAAAAGAGTTTGGCACAGAGTGAAAGTTATGTGTGAGGTAATCCGCCAGTGAAACAACATCTAATATGTCTACCAATTGCTAAACTAGAAGTGGTGGAAAAACTTCAAAAGGACTTGCAAGAAAGCAACGTTATTGAACCTTCATTGAATCTTTGGGCCTGTTCCATCCTCTTTGTCAGAAAGATGATTCGACTAGATTTTGGGTTCACTATGGTTAGTTGAACAAGATTACAAAGAAAGACAGCTATCCTCTTCCTAGAGTTGACGACATTCTGGACACTCTTTCTAGTTGTCAATGCTTAATTTAAAGAGGGGATATTGGAAGGTAGAGATACAGCCTGATGACCAAGAAAATATGCTATTTACTACCGAACAAGGACTTGGACAGTTTAGGGTGGTACCATTTGGATTATATAATGCACCGCCAATGTTCAAACACTTCATGGAGACTGTGCTGAGAGATTTTCCTCATGAAGCCTACTGGTATATCTCGATGACATCATCAATGTCAGGAAAATGATGAGCATTTAGAAAATACTGAGATGCTTCAAAAACTGAAGGAAGCCAATCTAAAGTTAAGTATGTAATATAAACTATTCAGACCAAATGTAAACTATTGAGACAGGAAGTGTCTTACCAAACATGTCATCTCTGCTTAAAGTGTGTTTGCCAATCCAGAAGAATGTTGCCAGTTTAAGATTGGAAATGCACCAAAAATGTCAATCACCTACTAGAGGAGATTTCTGAAGTACGTTCTTCAATTATAAAACCTTTTCACAGACTGGCTGTGGACGAAAGAATGTGAGATTCATTTTATAAACTGAAGTAAACTTTCACATCTGCAATAATCCTGACATATCCTCAACTTGCAAACAATTTATTCTTGATGTGAACAGTTAGAATGTCTATGCTCTTTTATCCAAAGAATTAAATAGTCAAAAGCAGGTTGCAGGATACTGGAGCAAAAGTCTGTCTAAGTCAAACGGGAATTAACTGTGTCACCAGGAAAGAGTTGCTGGCCATAGTTAAAGCCATAGAACATTTCCAACTCCTTCTCTACTCAGATCATGCATTGTTGACCTGGCTATTAAATGTAAAAAATCCTGAAGGCGAAATAGCCAGATGGATATAGAGACTCCAGGGTTATAACATGATTATCCGTCATCAGAAAGTATTGTCACACAGAAATGCTGATGTCGTATTTAGAAGACCCTGCCCAGAAAGCTGCCAATAATATTCCAGGCTCAGAGCAAAATGTGAACTGGTTAATCCTGTTGTACATTAAGTTACAGATTTAATATCATTTAACCAAACTGGAGTGACAAAGTTAAGAAAAAAGCAATTGGAAGATGGTGACATTAAACACATAGTTGTTGTCTTCAAATAGGAAAACTATATTGCAGGACATTTCGATCTATAATACTGTGACAAAGCAGTATGGGTTCCCCAGGATTCACTTCATATTTGAAATGACGTCTTGTACTGAAAGTTCGAATTGGATCATGCAAAGGCATTTTGTGGTGGCTGGTACTTCCAAGATCCCAGTTGTCCTTATTGAACTGCATAGCAGTCTGATAGGAGGCCACTTCAGAATAATAATGATGTCTTTGCATATAGTTCGAGCACACTTCTACTCAAGTAAAGCAAGGGCTGACGTGCAGAAGTGGTGCCATTCTTGCAACGCCTGTGTGGGCCGGAAGGGACTCAAGGAATGTAGCTAAGAAAAGCTGCTATGTTAAGTGTATTTGAACACATCATCTTCAACATCCTGAACTGACAAAAGTTTCATGAAGTTTATTTTCTAAAAACACTTCACAGTTCTGGAACTTTTCACACAAAAGTGCTCGTACAGCTGTTCTCAGTATGACAGAACACAATCAGTAGTTCAAACTGTTAAAAACATTGAACATGAGGCAATGCAAAAGCACACCAAAAAGTGAAAGCTTGCAGGGTGATCTCTCAATTCTTTGAACTCTCAATACTCTGAGCTAAATTGAAAACTGATGTTATATATGGTTTATCGTGTCGGTCATAGAAATTTCTAGTACCTTCGGTTTCTCAAAATTGCTGGAAGGCATACACAGCAGGATGGGACAAAAAACACATTTTGTCATTTTTTTATCAAAATACCCTGGAATAGTTGCCTTTTGCCTAGCTATGCAAAAGGAAATAAAAATGTTTTCATATAAAAATTGTGAAAATTGATAATAAATATCAAAATGTTGCCATTTTTTGAAACTTTGAGCCATGATCTGCAAACCAAAGATTTTATTTGAGAACATTGTTTTTTTTTTTTTTTTTTTTTTCCATTTTGTTTAGGCTTTTGGGGTATAGCAGTAGAAAAGGGGAGAAAAAGTTTTTTCCCCCCACACAAATATACAGTTACAATTACGCATTGAATTGGCAACAATGACACATAACAACATTGGTGACAAAAAAATAGTTGCCAAAACCATCACCAGCTTTGGCACTCATGAGATATCCATTTACCTCGATATTAAATGGATCTACCTCTGTACCCATATTTTCTGATTATGCTTCACCTTTTGAGGCATTTCATTCTACGTATGCAAAAAATACTAAAATTTACCTTTAATTTCATTAAAATTATTTACAGGTATATGAAATTCGTAATATTACACGCTTTCCAAGGATTACATATTTCGGGCAGTATAGTCCCTGGACAAAAAGCCATACGTAGACCTGGGGAAAATTAATAACATAATCTAAATACAATACTAAAGCAATAATGTCAATAAATAACTTACAATTAATAAAATAATAAGTAAATGCATGAATTGATAAATTTATCTACACATAGGTCCATGGTTAGCATATTATTTACATTTTATACACTATGAGTACGTGGTAGTCTCCATAGTGTATACAATGTAAATAGTATATGGAGATCATGGACCTAGGATAATGGTAAATTAGATATGAATAATAATTTTCAAATTTTTAATCAATTTTAAAGTGTATTTGTACAATATATTTTCATGCTGTACATGCTACATTTAGAAATTTTGTCCATATCATCACTGCTATTTATAAAATCTGTACAAGATTGAAAATCTATGCTGAATCCAAATCATTGGTAAATTTTGGGCAGCTGCAATAGAAACTGAAATGTCCAGCAAGGGTATTCCTGTGTTAGACCCTCGATGCCTTTGTTAACACTGTAGAATTTTTGCCCTTTCACAGAAATAGAAGGACCCATCTATGTTGTGGTTATGTGTCCATTATCGAAATGAATAATTATAGCCTTGTTAAAAAGTACTTAAATATGTTGTTCTTTTTATCTAAAAAAAATTTATCAGATCAAAATGGTGTCTAATACATTCAGTGTGCATGATTAGTAACAAGATCTTTTTAAAGAAATGTATGAAGCAAAATATTAAAGAAATATTTAAAAAAAATTTCTCACTAAATGTGTAGAAATATAAAATATTAATTTTTCTCAATTTTATTAAAATATATTTTTGTTTGGAGTAAATCCTTTTTCCTTTTATTTATTTTTTTTTTTAATTACAGTGAATGTAATATGATGATTAATGTATTTCCTTTTAGATCTTGATAAGGAAGTTTGTGATTTAACGTCAAATCAAAATTCTCCAGAGAAATCCAATGATGTAGAAGCAAGACAAAATACACCTTTTTGTTGTACTACCCAAAATTTGACAGATGAACCAGATAATTTACATAAAACAGAAACTTCAAGTTCAACAAGGCCAAACAGTTTGACTAAGAGCAATACTTCTGAAGATAATGATGAAATGCCTAGTTTACAAGACATTGATATGGATGCTTTTGTACCTACTTTTAGTCGGTATCGCTATTTTAGTCATTGTGGTCCACCTCCAGATATTCCTTCTCAGGTCATCAGGCGAAAAACGTATCGATCTAGGTCTTGTCCAGCTAACTTTTGTCCAACAGTACTGCCATCTCCATCTATTGCTTTGACTGGTAATGAGTGTTCAAAATCAGATGCTACCCAGCCTTCTAGCTGTAATGAGGATGCAACAAGTACATACGTTTCCCTAAATGAAAGTAGTTCAGTAATATCCAAGGACAGAATTGCTACCTACAATGATTTAATACCGATGGCTCTAAATTTTTTATCTAATGCAAATAAACCTGGAGATTTTTCATCTAATTATTGTAACAGAAATTCCTTTCTTAATACTTTGTCACCACCAGGATTACTGGATCATTATATTCAACTGGGTAGTGTGACATATCTCAGCCATTTAAATTCTATACCCATCACTTCAACAATAAATACTGACTGGACTCATTTTGGTGGTAAATATAATTTTTCACGTTATAAGATTTTAAATTTTAAAGCAGTTTGGTAGTTAATGCCAATGTAATCATTTAGTATGCATAATTTTAATACATTTTAAAATGACATGATACCAGCATCTCTTGTGAATCTTAAATTGCTTGCAAAAATTTTTTACATTACTTTCTTGTGTTTTTAATGCATTTCTAATGTAATATGTGTTTGTAAAAATTTTTGAAAGCACTAAATATGTATATTTTTGAATAAAATACACAATGTAATTTGGAAGGAATTATCTGGTTTCAAATTTCTACTGTTTAAAAGATCAACAGAATAAAATAATGAGTATTACGTGAATGCAAAGAAAAAAAAATCTCTGAGCATTAATATATAAAAAACAGATAAAGCCTGGTTTGTCATTGATTTTTTTTTTTTTCGGACAAAAAAGGGAAAATAATATCTAAAGAGCAGAGAGCTTTTTTGCCTGTTGTCGTTTGCACAATATCAGTCAGATGTAGTAGACCAGAGGATTTGGTTTTAAACAGCTGGTCACCTAGGTCATCAGATATTACTTTGTGTTCTTTAAGGCAGTGTTCTCAAACTTGTACTGCATGCGGGGCAAATGCATGGTCTAAAAACAACAGAAGGGCATTTTTTTTCCTAAAATGGAAACTGTTAGTAACAAAACATATATTAAGTTAATTTAAAATTTTGCTCACTAAATATTTATCAAAGCATGCATAAACGTTAGTAATAATATCACTAATTAATAGCATTAGTAATAATATCACAAATGGAAAAACTCTTTCTCTTTATTTATATCTTATTTTCTATCCGTAATGAAAAATTTGTTATCTGTTAGACATTTTTGTTATATATTAAACATGTAGATAAACGGCTATATATTAAACTCTTAGCATAAACAGCTATATATAAAACTCTTAGCTTGTCATTTTTTGAATAAATTTAAGGTGTTTAATTAGTCATTAAATTTAAATAAAAGGAAATAGGTTATGGAAACTTTTATTTAATTATTCTGAGTATTGAGAGAGCATTTATCAAATGGGACAAAACTTAAGAATAATTAATGGCAACATAACATCTCTCACTTATTAAATTTTTCTTGGATGCATAAATATAAATACATATGTAAATAATTGTAAACTTCTTTATTTCTTATTATGGCTTGACTCTTAATGGCTTTCCCATTCTGACAAAGTTTCTAGCTGTAAAGAAAATATTATCACAAATTGTAAATGCTCATTATTCAATCTGATTCTTTCTTGTTAATTTTCAATTGTGAAAAAATGTTTTTCACATAAAAGTGTATTCCCAAAGTGATTATTATTAGTCTTCATAGCAAAGCTTGTTTATTTTTTAACAAGTATGAATAAAATTTAACAGAATATGCATTTTCAAATGTTTGAATAACATTTATATCACATTGGAAATTAGGTCCATTTATAGATTTTCTAGTGCATTACTATGTTCGTTTTTAATGGAAATGAAAATAATGCAAACTTGAATTTCAAGTAAGTAAAATCTTGAAATTGCTGTGCTGTAATTGAAATGTTTTTGTTGGCCACTTAAGGGATGATATGGTTTAGTTCTAAATAGTTGGCCATCCAGGTTTCAGATATTATATATTGTTTCATCCTCCTTTGGGGAGATGAGAAAAGTCAGGTGTTTGGTCAATTCAAATCTACAAACATAAATAAACTTAAAAAACACATTGTTGATGTTTAAAAAAAAAAAAACACCTATTGGCATAAATGCATTTGGCAGGAATTTTTATATTGCCTTGACATTACACATAAAACTAAAGGAGGTTATATCAAGCATTTGTAAATAAAATTTATACTTTTCCTTTTTATTCATGGATAGTGTTAATTTTCTAATGGCTAAAAATTTGAAATTAGATGATTCCTTCTGAATTACCATGTTTATTCAATTTATAACAGTTATAAAGCATAAACAGTGATAGGTCTAAGAAACATTGCATGGACAGTTTAAATATGAAAAGTACATGTTTTGGAAAATGCATTTTTCAAATTATGAAAATTTTACTGAGATATTTTAATGTCTTCGTTTCCTTCATTATCTATCAGTGGAATGTGAATATCTTCTACATATAGCTGTGATAGTTCATACATTATCATCACTAATATTTGAATAAAATGCTGCTCTTGTAAGGAAGTTCTTATGATTTGATATTAATGTAATCCTCTGAGTCTCGGGAATTGTGTTTTATGTGTTTTAAAGTATGCTTCTAAATGTTAGACATCAAAGCTCAACTATGTAATTTTGTTTCAGCTTTTCATTTTTTAATACTATATTTCTTTTAGTTTAAGAGGCCATGGGTTCTAAGACAAATCTCTTAATTTCAGTACCTTTAATTGGAGGGAGGGAAAAGATTAATTAAGAAAATAAGTAAACTGTTGTGCTAAACTACTATGGAGATCTGCTAATTCAATAATCATAGCTTCATAAAATAAAAAATTCAATAGATTTCATAATCGAACATGCAATAAAATGGCAGAAAAAATGAAGTTATTAATACATTAACCTATAGAAGCTTTTTTTTTTTTTTTTTTTTTTTTTTTTTTGGAAGAAGACATGAAAAATGGGCAGTGCCCTTATTGGAGTCAAGCATGGACCTCTTGAATATATGCTGAATGTACTACCATTTTACCATGAAGACATGTTGGGGGAGAAAATACCATATATACTCCCCATTTTAAAGGGTGACTGGGGATTGAGGGACCCAGTCGTCAAATCCTGGTGCTGATGAATTATTGTCCACCACCTTTTAGTTTGGGTGCCAATGCATTAATGACTAATGAGTCATTAGGTTTATTTGAAGAAGAAGACATGAAAAGCACTAGCCAGGATTTGACCTGGATCTCTTGAATACGTACTGAGTAATCTACCATTACACCACGAAGGCATGTTGAAAGGAGAGAAAACATTCCTTATAAACCAATTTTAGTGATGCCATCTAATAAGTAAATAAATGGCTAAACCTGGTAGATTGCATATTACTACAGTTAATTGAATTTTAAACTTATGCCTCTTCTACAATCTAATCTTTTTTATACTGTATTTTTTAATGAAAATCTACTATTACTTCTTTGTAAAAGAGATTAATTAATTAAATAGCAATTAGCAACTTACTTAAGTTTAAAATTCCATGGACTGTTCGTATATAGCATTAATTTTTCTGATTTTCAGATTTTGGATGCTTTAAGTTTCCTTCTTGCTTCTTCATTAAAAAATCATTAGTTAATACAAAAATATAAAATATTGAGTTAAAAATATTACTTGTTTCTTCTTGCACTCACAAATGATTATGCACAAATTTACTTTTTTTTTTTTTCCCTCCCAGTCAGAAAATAAGCTGTTTTATTTTCATAGTGGTATTTTATATGACAATGTTTTAAAATTACAAATTTTTGTACCATTGTATTTTTTTACCATAATGTTTTAGAATGGTGCTATTTTCTCCTTCCTTTCTTTTCTATTATGATGATTTTTACGATGATATTTTCCCCTTGTGTTGTTATCTCTGCAAAGTTTTATGAGCTGTTGTATTTTTAAATGGACATTAGAAGGCTTTTTGGTGTGTTAATATTATAAATAACAAAGTATTTTTCTGTTATTCTCTCCCTTTCAACCATATTAGCAGTATTTATTGATATTATATTTTAAAGAATGCAAAGCGTATATGATACAAATTTGAAATTTGCTTATATCATGGGAAAATATAATTTAGATGGCAGATGATAGAGTTGTTTATTCCATGATATTGATTGTATTGCATTTTTGCATTTTAACACTCTGTTATCATAATCAAGTGATTATATGGTAGTTAATGAGAATGAAATTATTGTATAGCAATCTGTCATGATCAGAAGATGTGTGTTATGACATGTCAGTGCCATGAATTAGAAGGCTGTTTCCAAGATAGGGAGAAATAATATCACTAGAATTCAAAAAGCCTGTAATTCTAAAGTAGTTATAACAAAGTCATAAATTTGTAAAAATTTATAAACATTTTTAATCATGTCAGTTTTAAGTGTTTATATATCTGATCTTTTATTAATTATTAAAAAAAATAATAATGAAATATTGGCCTATCAGCGGCCAAGTGGTAAAATGACTGAACACTGGTAGTTTGGTCCAAGGTTCAAATCCCACAAGCTGCATGGGCATTTTCATGGTTTTCCCCATATGTAACGTATATACGAGCTAGTTCCCCTTAGAAAGTTGTCCACGAAATCATCACTCCTCTTACGCTGATAACCCTCAAGGCTTTTCCATAATAAAATAAACCAAACAAACTTAAATATTATTCTAGCCAGATATATATTAACTAATTTATTTTTATCAATAATATCAATTCCTGTTTCTAGCTACTAAATTATTAATATTTTTTATATTAATAATATTTTTTATATTTACACCATATATGAGGATTTTTAATGAAAATTGGCTTTTGTACAGTGTTTCCAAACTTGTATTTGATGTTATATCCATTAATATGTTGAATGCATTTACTTATTTATTTATTTTATATCCATTGAATGGTGGCATGAAGAATAGAAATTATTTCCAAATAATTGATTCTATATCTGTTAACAAAGAAATTGTGATTCTGTTACACCTGCAGTTATTAGAATGAAAATATGTATTCAGTTGTTTTGAAAAGCAAAAATTATGTTTTCATATGAAATTTATTAAATGTGAAGGAAAATATGTTGTAAAACTAAGATTAGGAAAGACATGCATATTTAATTATGTTCGTTTTTTGGGATATGCTAAGTCGTTTGTCACACCTGGCTGTGATAATTTATTTTAGATCATCCTAGAAAATATGGATTTTATAATTGTCTTGAGTAAAATTTCCATTTGCATTTCAGAAAATCTCTACCATACAGTTTTTTTGTTTTCTCTGTCTTCTTGAATATAAGGTTTTTCTGAACAAGTCTGGTATGTATCTTTCTTTCACTTGGCTTATTTTTGGGTTAAAATTCCATATAAATCAATTGAAATTTTGTAATGCAAATCAATTCAAATTTTGCTTCCTGCATTAATCCTTATTGTTAATGATCTAGCCATATATGATTTCTCACTCCTATATCATTTTTATCCAATTTCCATGTTTAAAATCTTCTGAGCTTTCATTTCATGACCATGGCAAAAGGCTTCTTCTTCTCTCTCTCTCTCTCTCTCTCTCTTTTTTTTTTTTTTTTTTTAATTTTCTGATCAGTTATGATCTAATTGTTCCATGGCCTTCTGAAGGGGTATTTTTTGTGTTGTTGTCAGTAATGCATGCTGTCTGTATGCTTGTTTTTCCTTTTAAAAAAGTTTTACCTGTATTTTTGCTCAACTTCATAGAAAACATTTTTGCTTAATGCTATTTGCATTATTGTGATACAATTCAACCAGACTCATTTAGAAAATTTGCTGTGACTAGGCATCTGTTTATGGTAGAGAATGGAAATTCATTCTGAAGCTAGATATGTTGCCTAACAACTGCATGCCGAGAGATCTTTGCAGGAGGTTTTCCTTTTTTTGTCTAAGAAGTTGTTTATACAATTCATTTTCCTTTGAAATGAGTTCTTACATTATCAAGTTCAAAAATGCAATCAAATTTTATTTTAAGTAGTCCTGTGTTTTTTCGGATCATTATCAATGGTATCTGGTTGAAATCTAAGTGTGGCATTTGGGTAGCTTGTTATTAAAATTTGAATGTATTTTATTTTAAAATTGGGTGATTTTTCTAATTATATGCATTAGAATGTACATTAATATTTTTCTAATTATATGCATTAGAATGTACATTAATACTTTTCTATTTTAAATAAGCAGATTATTTAACTGTTGTTTCAGTTGATACTATTCTGTGATTTATGTTATAATTTCAATTTAGTTAACGCTGACCAAAATAGTGTTAGAAAAGGAACTTTTTTTATTCAGATTTCATATCGAAATGTCTTACATTTCAAGGAGCTTTAAATCCCTAAGGACAAGATATAAATTTTTTCTTATATAATTTTTTTTTTTTTAAATGTAAAATAGAACTCTTGCTGTAAATTGAATGTTTTGTATTTTATCAAGTATTCCTATTTTATTATATCAGTTTTAAAGCCTAAAATTGTAAATATATGTCTTTTTGATTGTAGGAAAGGCACCTCCTGATGAAATTGCTATTTTAAGGAATCAAATATTATTATTGCATAATCAGTTGTTATTCGAGAGGCACAGAAAAAATGTGCATAGTGAACGCAACAGAAGAATTTTAGGAAGAGCTAAGAAATGTAAGATGCAAGAAGAAAATATTGTTGCTTTGGTAATTAAATTTAATTATCTCAAAGATTTTGGCACTTTAGAATCAAGCTCTAAAACATTCAGTATCTATGTTTATCCAGCATGTCTAAATGTGCATCAGGGAGCATGAACCAGTTTGTAATAAAAAGTATTAAATAATGTTAAGTGTTTCAAACTGAAAAAATGTATGTATGAAAAAAATTTTTAGAGTACAGTCAAATACCAAAAATCTGCCAACTCCTCAAGTCCGTGTTGCTTCTCAAAATATAAACATTTAGTTTATAGGCTCCGAAAACCGCAACATGGAGTGCGAAATATCGAAGAAAAAATACTTACTGGATAATGATGTCCTAATTACCGAATAATAATGAGTCATAATGGAAATACCAAATTATTGGCATCATGACAAGAGTTTTTTTCCCTCCAATCTGCATCGAGGTTTATATATGTAACCTCGATCAGTTTATATATGTAATAATAATAATTTAATGCATATAATTAATTATTGTATTAATGTATAGAATAATTTAATTAAATGTACTTAATATGCCTTATTTATTTTGCACTTTTAGTCTGAATATTATCTTTTCTGTCCTGAAATCCGCAAAATCCTTAAATCCGCACAACCTCTTTTCTCAAGCGATGCGGATTTCTACACTTCTTCTGTATTGCATTTTTTATAGACATTCATAATTCTGTAAATTATGTACTAGAATGTGTCAGTGGGTTAGTTCACATGCAGAAGAGGACTTTGCATTGTCCTTATGGCCACTAAGGTTTCTCAAACTTATGACCAGCAATATACAAAAATTTTAGAAGATTTTGTCTCATTTATTGTGTTTTTTTAATGTTTGCTATACTTTATAAAATATAATGGTTTGAAACCCATTAAATCTTATATAATAATCCTGCATTATATGCTTGCATGAAATTTTTTATTTAAAATTGTATAGGATTAATTATATTATGTTAATAAAATGTAAGTTAAAAATTTTTGATTTAAACTACAAAAATCATGTCAAATGAAGATGAGCATTTATGTATGACTTTTTTTAAATTCACAATGAGTAGAATATAATGTGATTTTTAGAAATCTAAATTATTTTGTGGACATTTATTTAATTAAAGTATTTTTTATTATTTTTGATTAAAGAAACAGAAAATAAGTCTATTGGAAAAAGATAATCAGGATTTGAAGAATGAACTTGCTTATCAATTGAAATTATATCAGCAGTTAAAAACAGAAAAGCAGCAAACCGAAAATGAATTGAATTCACATATAACGTAAGTAAAGCCCCTGTTATACTAATTTTGAATTAACATTTCAATTTATTTATTTTATCTTTGAAGTATTTTAAAATTTTAACAAAGATTACTTAAAATTCATTTGCATGAAAACCTTATAAAATTCAGTATTTATGACAATAGCTTTTGATCCTCAGTTTAATAATTTTTTATGAAGTTTATCTGTAATGTTCTAGACTATAATTAACAGCCAAATGTGTGGAGTGTTGAGAACTGGTAAGCAAATAATCACTTTTGTTCAGTAGACAGAGAACAAACAGAACTCAAGAAGAGTTAAATACCCTTTATTTTTTACAATGATAATTAACAGTTGACTCCTTCTCGGAGTTTACAGCAAAGCCTCCACGTGGACTTGAACTCGGGAATACTAAGAAATAAAACTTAACTAAAAAGATATAGCTGAAACTATCACAAATCTACAGGAGTTGGTCCTTTAACGCTAATTAAACTGTGAAGCTATCAAGGGCCTAAAGTACGGCCGAGCATAGAAATAGCTCTAGAGAGAGTATAGCCAAAAGTCGAACTCTCGCTGGTCAGAATCTCTGGCTCTCTCTAACAAAGTCAGTAGAACTTCAACTTTAAGTACTTGCTCTTCCATCATTTGCATTTAACTGCGATTCTGAAAACATGTTCTGGCAGGAAATTGTAAGCTGAAATTAAGAAGAATAGAAAAGTGTCTTAAGCTCAAAATTAGCTGTTAAAAACTTGGGATAAACCTTACAATTTTCCTGACTAGAATTTAAATACTCGCAAAATAAGGTCTCAAAATGACCTTGTTTAAGATTTTAAATTCAAAAAACTTCGTAAGTTAAATATAACACTTCCTAACACTTTACATTACATAGTTTTCCTTTAAACTTTTCTGTTTAGGGCCAACTTTACTCAAAATCTAAATCTAGAATAAAACTAAAAAAAAATAATTTTTACAAATTTGCAATTTCATTTGGTACAATCATCTGCCTCAACTTGAGTTTTGGTACGTTATCCGTCTTGGTCCTTCCAAATTATCTGGAAGGAAACAGTATTAGTGTTGCTTTTTATAAAAAATTTCCATTTTCCTTACAAATGCTCTTTTATGGACATCATTTGGCCCTCACAAAATTTTCAGTCATGCATACTTAACTTCTCTTTCCCCAGTGCTCTCCAGAAATTTGTTCTGAATGTACTGAGCATCATAATGTTGTGTTACAGCAAACACACACTACCCCGAAACATCTGTGAACTTAAAGAGTTCACAGGTGAGGAGCAACCACTCGGGCGGCCCGGGTTCGATTCCCGGCCGATGCACCACTGTGACGAACCTGCATTTATCCATGGCGGCCCGTAGAGCAATCACAAAACATCCGATGGTTCAGTTTTCTAATGCTATTTATTATTCGTTATATTTACATATTTACAACTGTCCTATTGTTAGGTGGACTACCTTCACAGAAATCATGTTGCCTAATCAAACGACATTTCGTTTCTACTTACATGCATTACGCTACTGCCAAGCAGCGCCCTCTACTTCTTTCTTTACAACATCATCTAACATTATTAAACTTGACTCTTTAGATCTCAAAAGACTCCCTGCGCACCAAACTATCCTAATATGTTAAACGAGAGCTTAATTTAACTTTTACGTGTTAGCTGGAGAGCCTAACCTTATACTAATCATTACGTTATTAAATTTAAGACACTTCAAAACTGACATTTAAAATTTCTACTTTCAACACAAAATTTTCATATATTTAACACATCACGTTTTAAATTCACTTTACATCAATTTTATGGTTGCTATATATAATTTACAATCTCTTACTAAAATCTTTAAGTTACCAAATTTCACTATTCAATGAAATCTTTCTGACTAAAAGATATTCACACTCGATTTTTTCAAACTTGCAAATTCTTAACAAGAAATATTTACAACTAAATTCTCACCAACTTGTGAATACAAAATTTTTTTCTGTTTAAAGGATATTTACAACTAAGTTCTCACAACTTGCGAATTGAAACTTTTTCTTTAACAGCATTTAGCAACTAAAAGCCACATGACATAAATTGAACTTTCTCTGTAAAATAGGCAAACAAAGAAATTTTCACTTATCTTTTCTTTTCCTGAATTCCTCCATCCTGATGAGACAAAATTCTTTAAAACTAGGATATTTCAGCAGTTCCAGCTTCTTCTGATGGCTGTGGGTTTTGAAATTGAAGTTTTCTTTTTACTTCTTGAGGGGCCGTTCGTTGTTGAGGATCTTTCCATCTCTGCTTTGACCTTCTCATTTGCTTGGCTGGCACGGCTCCTGTGTCGGTTGATCATTTACCCTTTTTTATTCTTTGTTCTGAAACTCCCTGATTGGCCTTGATTTGGCCAGGAAGCGTAGACTGTGTTTTGTTGACTCTGACCCTTGACGTTCCACTTGCTTTATTGAAACATCATGAGCTTGACTTTTTCTGTTTACTCCCGGTACTGGTCTTCTTTGTGAATCCACTATTTTGGCAGGTTCTTTTGTGGGTTTTGTTTTCCTCCTTTTTCCTGAACCTGGATCTTTCGGTGGTTGGATCTGCTTGGCCAGCAATTCCTCGATCTCTCGGCCTGATTTCTTTTTGCTGTTGGGGGATTCCAGCTCAGCGTCTGACTTGACAATCTTTGCTTACTTCCCAGGATCCTGCAATAAATCTTGTAAAACTTGAAAATAAGTATGATTGTAATATGTCTTCAGCTGATCAATATTAGCAATCACTTGCTGGCCATTTTCCCCCTTTAAATAAAAGGTGGTCTGTTCAATTTTTTCCACTATATACGGCCCTTCAAATCTGGGTTCAAACTTGGCTACTCTGTTTTTGAAAGCGGATGATAAAGAGTGTTTTAGGACTTTTTGACCAGCTGTGTATTTTACGTCCCATCTATTTCTATCATAATAAACTTTTTGTTTCTGCCTTGCTAGGTCGGAGTTTTTAATTGCTTCATTAATAATTGCCTGTATATCTTTCAATTTAAATTCTTCTTGCCTTTGCTGTACAAAGAACAGCTTGTTTAAAGGCATTAAAGTCTTTCTTCCTAAAAATAGTTCTGCAGGGGTTTTTTGTGTAGTATCATGCTTTACTGTTCTCAGGTAAAACTTAACTCATTGACACAGCTGTCCCAGCAGTCATGGTAATTCTTAACGTATCCCCTAATATTTTTTACAATAGTCTTATTTACGTGTTCTGCAATATTGGATTGCAGTTTATATGCTACCATTTTTAGATGGCATATGCCAAGTCCAGTGACAAGATTTTTAAATATACTACTAACAAACTGTTTGCCATTGGCTGATATTACTTTTAGTGAGACCCTGTATTTTAAAATATAGTTATTTAAAAACGAATCTGCAACTACTTTTGCTGAAGCTTGTTTAAGGGGGGATTACTTCAACCCATTTCGAAAAATGATCTATAATGGTTAACAAATATCTGTTTTTATTTATTTTTGTTCTAGGGTAAGCCCAGGCAAATCAATGCCAATTATCTCATTTGGAAAAGGTGTCTTTATATTTTTTAAGTACCCGGTCAGGCTATAATTAATATCGCAGCCGCTTCGCGGACCCTCTGTACAGTTTTTCTGATTCCTAAATGTCCTGGAATTGGCGAATCATGAAATTTCTCTAAAATATTTAAACATAGACTTGCTGGGATCACTGGCTGGTATTCTCGACTTTCTTTAGTTAATTTCGTGTAAAACAGTAGTATATTAATTATTTCATAATGAGCCGCCCTATTGTGAATAGCTGTTAAGTCTACATGTTCAAAATGTTCGAGGTCTTCCAGATATGTGTAAATACCCTCAAATTCAGGTTCCTTTCTAAACTCCTCAATTATTGTTTCACGGGACTCGATAACTTTCAAGGTCAGCATAGCATGTTTGACTGTGTTCCCCTCCTCATGAATCTTAATTCTTGAAAGTGCATCGGTTACTACATTTTCTTTCCCTAGTTTGTGTTTTATAATCAAATAAACTCTTGTAGTTTTAATGTCCACTGTATAAAGTGGGGTAACAGATTCTTCCCCGAATACAAGCGGCCAACTACTGCATGGTCCAAGTATACTGTTATCAGAGCACTTCCGAAATAAACGCTGAATTTCTGTACCGCTAGAACACATGTCCAAAACGGAAAGTAATTTCCTAACTGTGTTTGGGGAATGGTGGCTTTTAATTGCTAAAATCTTGGAATTGTCAGTCTCGATACCCTTATTTGAGATTTTGTACCCTAGATATCGCAACTCTTTGTTTATCTTGAAGCCGGCCTCATTTAACAAGGTAAAAACTTTCTGCAAATGTTTAATGTGTTCGTCTATTGTCTCACTGGTGACTATTATATCATCCAGGTAAATTATTGTTATTGTACTTTGCCCAAAACTGGCCTGAAAACTATACCCATAGCTTTTTGAAGTGTAGCCATAGCTCTGCTTAAACCAAACAGCATTCTTAAAAAGGCATAAACGCCTGATTTTGTAATAAAAGCTGTCTTTTTGACATCGATCACACAGCGATCTGAAAATAGCCTGATGTCAGTTTTAATGTCATGAATTTAGTAGAACAAGTTTTTCTTTCTGCAAAGAACTACCGGACTTCCGTAAAGACTAGTGCTTGGCACAATGATTTTGTTATCTAACACGTTCTTAATATGATGTTCCAGGATATCTTCTTTAACACGGTCAGACCTATACGGCTTAGACTGGACTGGAGGGGCGTTTCCTGTGTCAATGGCATGTGTCAGTACTTGACAGAAGCCAGGTTTTTCATTGAATGAAGTGAAAAATTTTCTTACCAACTTTTTCTTTCTCCTCTGGTCCAGGAGATCAAGAACTTCTTCTGACATTGCTCCTTCTTCTTCATCCACAGTGTCCATGTGTATCTTCATCCACAGTGTCCATGTGTATCTAAGTAGAATTCTGGAAATTAACATTCGCGCTAGCTGTGCATAAGAAATCAACCCCCAAGATTACTGAAGTTAACAAATCCTTTACTGCCAGAAAGCTTACTTTCTGTATTTCATTTTTAATTTGTACATGCAACCTGATTTTTCCCAAGCATTTTCAGTGTTTGCCTTGGGTGGCAATTACCCGTTGTCCCGCGGTTTTGAAAAGTCTATAACGACAAAAATGCTTTTTTAAAAACTTTTGAGAGGAAGCTACAGTGAGCTCCTGTATTCAGAAGGCCAGTAGTTGGGACATCATTTAGTAGAATATGTATCTTCGGCAAGGCCAAATTTTGTACCACTACTATGTTCATGTGGATTTCTGGGGGGACTTTTTTTTTTCACTTAGTGACTGGGACCCCTGTTCGATCACCTCGGTTAGTTTAAATTCTGTTTTTCCACCCCTTCTTTCTGCTTAATTTTGTATCCGAAAACTTAAGCTTTACCAGTTTTTCTGCTTTCAGGCTTTCACATTTCCCTGTCTGCCGATACGAGTTCTGTTGACCTTGAGGTTTTTTTCTGCAGAGGAAATGTTGATTGCTGGCAAAACAAAGTTGGACGCATGTTCTCCGTGTTTCTTTTGCTTTGGAACTTTACCGCTAATTGGAACAAGTTTTCTAATGTTTGCGGGTTCCGGACATCAAGAAAGTCATGAGCTGACGGGAGAAGGTGCAGTAAAATCACCTCAATAAGTTCGCTGTCTGGCTTCTTCCCATATAATAGATGAAAAATTTGAATTTTTCTTAAGATTAACTCTGTTATATCATCAAAACTAGTTTGATATTTGCTAAATAATTGACTCTAGCTTTGCATGGTCTTTCACAACTGGAAATGCTTTTACAAAGCAGCCTTGAAATTTTTCTAGTTGTAAGTCTCCGAACTTGGATCCCCCAACAAGAACTTTCCAATTCCTTTGTACCAGCTGAGAGCTTGACCTTTTAGGTTCGCCGTAGCTATTCTGATTTTCTGTAGCTGGTTTACTGGATACAGGGTAAAATGCAGTTCCAGCTGCTCCAGGAAAGTCATCATTGAGCCTTTGCCATTGAATGTTGCGGCTTGCATAGTTTTTATGATAAATCTGAATCCTTCCATCAGATTTATTAAAGTCTGAGGGACTTGAAAGTTCGAAAGGGTCAATGAAAACTTTTCGTTTTCTAACGGCATAGTTCGTCACAATTCTTTGGGTGCCAGTGTTATGTTCAACCTATAATTTACAGCTAAATGTGTGGAACCTTGAAAACTGCTAAGTGAATAATCGCTTTAGTTCAGTAGACAGAGAACAGAAAGAAGGGTTAAATACTCTTTATTTCTTACTATAAGAATTTAACAGTTGATCCTTCTTGGAGTTTACAGCAAAGCTTCCACGTGGGCTTGAACTCAGGAATACTAAGAAATAGAACTTAACTAAAAGGATATAGCCTAAGCTATCACAAATCTACAGGGAAGCTATCTAGTGCCTAAAGTACGGCCTTAAGTAACATCATATACCTTTTGCATCATAATACACGTTAATTAGTTCTCAATGCATTCTGTAGTGATTTTGTTTTCATGCCTTGCTCATTTCTCTTCCACTTTTAATAAATAGGTGGTATACTTAGGTTATGTTATTACTTATCATTTTTTTTCTTCTGATTAACTTGTTCCTTTTTTTAGGTTATATTTAAATTATTATTAATGTTCATGATGTCAAACAAAAGAAAATAGAATAATGACTTTGACAACTTTGGTTTTGCGTATACCAAAACAACTGCTGATGTGCAGAACTCCCAGTGTATACTTTGTGGTGCTGTCTTTTCAAATGCAGATCTGTAGCTATTTAAATTGCAAAAATATTTCAGCAACCGGCATAATGCTGCAAATTTTCCAAGTAGTAATTTTGAATCATTGTAAGCTAAAAGAGTCCGATTTGACTTTTGAGCAACCCTTTTAAATTAGTTTCAGGTGGTGATATGAGAGGGCAAAGCCCGGTCCACCTGGCTAGTAAACTCACCGATGACCAAAGGTTTTAGGGGGTATGAGAATGTAAATTTAAAAAAATTTAAGGGTGCAAGGCATGAAGAAAATTGGAAAGCCATGCATTAATGGGAAACTTGCAATAGATTCTAGGAGTACAAATTTGTGGTCAATTAAAATCACCTCACAATTGTTTATAAAGGAATAAATAAATCTATGTGTGTTCTGTTTATTGTCTAAGGGCCACAGTACATGGCTCACCCATTTGATTCACACCATTCTAAACAGGAGTTGTGGACTCTCAGAACTCAGAGTGCCATGAAGGGCATGGGGTGATGAGTCGATGAAGGACAGGTTATTACTCTCCCGCTCAGATGAACCTAGGACCTAGCATGTGGTTCCGGAGTACCTTTGCAAATTAATTGCAATTACTTCCACATCATAATTAAGAAAAGTAAATTAAGTAAGTGTCAGCATTAGCTAAAACGAAGGGGAACTGTTACTGGTTTAACACAGGAGCTGAATAAGAGTTCCCCATGAGACAAGAATAAAAGATTGTCTACGGTTACCAAGTGGAGAGCAGGAGAGAATTTCCTGTAGAGATAAAATGTGCAGTGAATCGAGGTGCTAAATGGAATCAATTAATGGCATGTGCCAGCATGAATGGTTATGGAGCAGTTGAAAAAGGTGTTGAGGCAAGCTCGAACCGTTTTGATCAGTGGTTGGGGAGGGTGAGGAAGGGTCCTTGACCTAAATATGGGATAAAAAGGGAGAAAGAAGCGGGGAGTTCAGTTAGTTGTTCTACAGTTGCGTTAATCGAATAAGAGGTTTCTAAAGGGTATTAAGAGTTAGAATTAAGATTAAAAAGTGTCTGAGATCATGATTAAGTAATTTAATGAAAGAAAATTAATTTAAAATCAAATACGACTTGTAAGTTAATGATATTTAATTTAAGCTGAAAGATGCTTTAAGTGATGTCAGCTTTTGGATATGATTAAGTTTATTATTGTAATATAAGATTTAAAAAGATTAAAATTTAAGTAAATTTAATTTGTCTGATGTGGTTGAACAAAGGAGAGGCCCTAGTATAAAAGGTCCAAAATAATGTTAGCAGCATGGGAGTAAATGCCGAGTAAAGGCTAGATTAGGTCTAGCGGGCAGTATAAGAAATGATTAAGTGTTGCCGGGTTAGGCCCGTGAAGTGCTGGTAGTTTAGTCAGATAGTTTCCATAAAAGCAACTAACTGCCCTCTAGGACAGCACAGAGTTGCTTCTTTAAGATAGTAAGAACCAGACTCGTATTATATGCGCCTAGAGTCATGACTGTCAGAGTGTAAAACTAAGCTAGTATACACTGAAGAGCCATTACATTATGACCATCCTTTATCTATAACAGTGGGCTCACCCAGGAACAAAAACACTGCATGTGCGCAGCTGATGTTGGAGTATATAAATCAGCTTTGCATTGTCTTCTCAAACATAGTGTGATTAGCAACATAATGGAAAAAGCAGCTGATTTATCAGACTTCAATAAAGGTCAAATTGCTTGCAGACTGGGAACATTAATATCAGAAATGGCATGTTTAGTGGGCTGTTCACATGCAGTTCTTGTGAGCACATATCGAAAGTGGTTATGGATAGCAAAGCAACAAGTCGCCGGCCAGCAGAGTGTTGTGGATGGTGCATTGATTCTAGAGGAGAGCGGAGATTGCTACGCATTGTTCACCCTGACCAAAGAGCTACAATAGCTGAAATCACCACCAGCTACAACAGTGGCGACCCGAACAGTGTTTCTCAACACATTGTACAGCATACGTTGCTGCGTATGGGCACCCAGAGGCCATATCTTGTCCCTGCATTGATGGCACATTATCACCAGTTGCGTCTGTAATGGGCCAAGAAACATCGGAATTGGACATTAGAATAATGGAAGAAAATTGTATGGTCTGATGAATCACATTTTTTGGTCCATCACATCGATGGGCATGTGCTAATACAGCAATCTCCAAATGAAACCCTAGCTCCCGAATGCACAATTGGATGGAGACAAGCCGGTAGCAGGGGTATTATGATGTGGGCAATGTTTTCATGGAGCACATTAGGACCCATAATCCCCATAGAACTATCCTTGACATCTGAACATATCCTTGATGGGAATATCATTACAGACCAGGTTGTCCTATTCATGACAACAGTATTTCTGGTGGGGGATGGTGTTTACCAACAGGATAATGCACTATTTCATAAGGTTCGAATCGTCAGGAAGTGGTTCGAGGAACATTCCAATGACTTTTAAGTTAGGTCTTGGCCTCCAAATTCACCTGTCATTAATCAATGGAGCATTTGTGGTCCCACCTGGGAAACCAATCCCTGCTGCCATGCTACCTTCTCGCAATGTGCGGTGAATGCAGGACCCGTTGGTGAGTGCTTGGTACCAGATACCTCAGACTACGTATCAGCACCTTGTGAAGTCAATGCACACAGGGTGCTGGCAATGTTAAGGGCTAAATGTGGTCCTACATGTTATTAACAGGAGTGGTCATAATGTAATGGATCTTTGTTGTATATGACCTGGTATGGGGTGGGGAGAACCTTAGAGTTGAAATCAAACCTGTCATCTTAGGATTAGCAGGCATGTATTTTAACCATTATGTCATCAGGACATTATGAGGGAAAAGATATGCTGAATCAAACTTTAGGAAGGGATTGGTAGTACTGCCACTGCCATTTGCTAGATTCAAGTCATCTTTCAGAAGCAAATGCATTGAACTATTGTTCACCATCTTTCATATGAGAGGGTGTTTAAGTAGAAATTGCCAAATTTTCATAATATGCCAAACTCTGGCAACCATGCGCATAACAGTCCTTCAGTCCAACGCCACCATTTTCATATGCATTCTTTTTTTGTTGTATTCCAAACTCTAACAGTTTTTATAAATAAATCGTGATTTTTTTTCTTTAAACTTTGTTTTAAAGTATGAGCTTGGAGAATTTGCGAGCAATGGAAAAAACTACAGTCAAATTCTTACAAGAACACAGAATTTTGCTAAAAATTTTCTAAAGGGAACAGCTAGGAAGTTGATTTCTGTGATAGCAGTTGTTGCTGAGGATTGCATTGCATGAAACTAATTCTAGGTTAGCGCTATTCTAGTTATTCTAAGTTGCAGAAAGTTCTGAAGAAGAATGTGAGCTTTTTAGTTTTTTAATGTATCATGTAATTCTTATTTGATAATTCAAACTTGTATTTTAAATTGCGAAATTATGTTTTCATATGTTGCCAAAAAAAAAAAAAAAAAAAGAGAGAGAGAAAGGACAGTTCTATATCTCCCGTTCTACTGGGCCGATTGACAAAATTCAAATTGCGTTCTTCATGTCTTGAAAGCGCGACTTAGGATATATATTAGATTTATATATAGTGCTATTCTAACATAGGTATTTTGACACAAAATCGGAATTTTTCTGAAATAACATACCAATTTTTTTTACATATTTCGATTCTACAACTCAAATTACGCCTAAATATGAAATTTTGTAAAATATAGAGCGAAATTTACGGAGAAATTCACAAATTTATGTTGGCACTATTTTTTCAGTTTGCGCCAAGAATAGTTCACTTGGCGAACTTTTTAATATATGGCAACCTAGTTTCCTTTCCCGTGAGAGGGAAAAAAGTCACAATCGTTCCTTTTTTTCAAATAATATTCTTTATATTAATTTTTAATTACAACTGTTATTATTTTAACTAATTTTTTTTTCGAATTTCATTTTAATTGTTTAAGTTGCATGGTTTTTTTCGAATAACTGTTTTAAAAATTTCTATTTACCTATTCGAACTGCGTTAATAAAAGTGCAGCATTTATTTTTTTTTCAAATAGTTTTCTTTATATATATTTTTGGTCATAGGTATATTTATATATTTTAGGTAATTTTTAAATTTTTATACTTTTATTTTAATTGTTTGTGTTGCATTGTCTCTTCAGATAATTGTTTTAAAATTTTCTATTTATTCTTTCGAACTGAGCATTTTAAATATATTTATTAATATAAATTTTCCTGAATTTTATTTTATTTATTTGAATTGTGTTTCTTTCGGAAGAATACTTTGTACCCGAAACTACGATGCGTTTGAAAACTGCATATATTAAAAGAGAAAATACAATAAAGCACAGTTAACACGCCTTTCAATGTTCCATTCAGAAAAGATATATACAAATAAGAGAGATGTATAACTGACATTTTAACTTATGATGACTTGCATACACTGCTTTAAACAGTTTTATCATTGTGCCCATTGCTTTACACAGTTTTATCCTACATTTGGTTTCTTAAAATGTTATTCATATTTTAGTCAAATATTTTATTTTTGAAATCGCAAGAATCAAATATCATAAGATTAAAAAGTTTTAAATTAAAAAAAGATACAAATACTAAATTTTACGCAAAAATTTATTTTTTCTTCTCTTTTTCTTCAGGCATTCTACTTTATTCTTGATCTTTTTCTTTAGGCATTCTGCAAGTATATTAAAAAGCATCCAACTTTTCAAAATATCTTGATATTTCTGACAATCATTTTAAATAAAGTTATCGCCTTCCATTTCATAAAGGCCCACAAATGGCCAAGCGGTAAAGTCGCTGAACACTGGTAGTTCACTCTGGGGTTCGAATCCCGGTAAACGAGCTGGTTGCATGGACGTTTTCATGGATTTTCTCATGTGTAAAAAGTATGCCAGCTGGTTTCCCTTAGAAAGTTCTTCAGGAAGGTATCCTTCCTTTTAGGCAGATAGCCCTGCTTTGCCGTAACTTAATAATTCAATTCAATCCATTTCATCAGAGCCTTTATCAGCTTTTAGAGGCTAAGCATTTTGAAGGTATGAGATAAAAGGAAAGACTGGTTTCATCAAGAGGTTTTGGTTTATTTAATTATGACAAAGCACACTGGGGCTATCTGCCTAAGAGGAGAGATGCCTTTGTGGAGGACTTTCTAATGAAAACTGGTACGTATACACGTTACACATGGGGAAAATCACGAAAACGCCCATGCAGCCAGCCCTTTCGCGGGATTTGAACCTTGGATATAACCAGTGTTCAGCGACTTTACCGCTCGGCCGCTGTTTCATCAGGAGGAAAAAAAAACGTCTTTAGGTGACATCCACATACATTACTGGATAAACTCCTGAATCTTCAAATAATTCGACTGAGAAAATCATGGGATTCTCCATTTATGATACGATATTATGTTCTATAACATAATTTAAATTTATACAACCATATAGTCTAAAACCAGTCACTCTTCACTTTAATTTGCAATGATATCGTTTTTGTCTTTTCTGTTAACCATAAGCTCAATTGATGGTATTTGCTGGTGTACACATCCAAGTGTTTTCTCTTTGAACACCTAAGTTCTTTTAAGTATCCTGAAAGTATATTCAAAAGCATCCAATTTTTTTAACCATCTTGGTATTTCTGACAGCCAAACTTCCCTGCAAATTTTTGCTTACTTTTCTCCCTAATTTTCTTCTTTCCTGCTATAGTTATTTTCAGTGCTCACACAAGAAAATTAAGATTTTTAGATTGCTAGACTTCCATAAATTTTGCATTCTTGTCAATTTTTTTAAAATATCAATTACATGAATTGAGTTTCAGCTGAAGACAGCTTTTCATTTTCTAGTCATTTTAACTGTAAATAAAGTTTAAAGCGAAGTCCAAAGGATAAATATTTTAATTAAAAGATTTTTGCTAAATGACAAAGAAATAAAACAGTCCAGCAGTGTTTATTCTGTACCATTGAGTGATCCGATTCTCATATCGGCTGAAACATTCTAAATCATATAAAAGATTATGTTTTTTTTTATACAATCTATAACACGAGAGAAAAATTAGCTTCTTAAAACATTCTTTCTAAGAGGATTAATATAAAAATTTATATTTATATATATATTTTTAAAGCTGGGACTTACGCCAAATTGTCAAACTTTTAAAGTTTAATTTACATGGTGGTTATAATTAAAGTTCCACTTTGAAATGGTCATAAAAGGAAAACTACCAGACCAAATATTATCAAACTTGGGAATCGTGTAAAGGAGGTTATGGGAATTTATTTTCCCCGGGGGGGGTTAACTCACCACCAGGAAAAAAATGGCGCTGTATGCAATATTGTTAAATGAAATAAGACATAGAAACATCTGTTTAAAATGTGTTTAATAGTTTCCAATACGTGTTACAAAGAATGTTCAATGTAGCGTCCAGCATTTTCCGAAAGCAAGTTAAATCCTGTTACTGCATTCTCAACAGCAGCTCTTAGCATATCAGGAGGAATGTTATGGACATATCGGTGTATCACACTTTTCATTTCTGCCAAATTGTTTAGATTACCACCATAAACAATGCTTTTAAGATAACCCCATAGCCAAAAGTCACAGAGGTTGAGGTCTGGTGGGAAGAGGGGAAGTGTCATTCGTGAAATGTTGCCTAAGTAACTGTGCGACACACGTGAGGTGGGGCCCAGCCCTGCATAAAAATCGTATTATCTAAAATGCCAAGTTACTGCAGTTCATGTATCATGAAACATTTTCTCTAAGTGAGCTGCAATCACAGTGGTCCAGCTGTCGACTGCACTTCCAAAAAAAAAAAAAAAAAGGGGGGGATCAGTTATAAATCTAGCTGTCTGGAATGACTGCTATGCAATCAAATGCAGTAGGAGAATGCAATGGAACTAGGTAGATAATATGAGAGATTTCTTTGGCCCAAATTAATGAAAAGCGTTTTGAATCAGTATCTTCATGTTTTAGGGCCAAATTCAGGCTTCAAAAATTACAAATTAGCGATCTGTAAAAAAACAATTTCCAGATTGTACGCACTTGTGCGAGTGATTTGTGATCTCTTATTTTCTAATCGCTAATTCTTGGTTTTCACGGACGAATTTCTCACTTAAACGGATGGCACACTTGACTTTTATCGAATTTAATGCCTTTAAATGGTAATTTGCTTACTTCAAAGTTTCTTAGGGGTATACAACATATTAAACCCGTGTAACAAAAAGCTAAGTTAGATTTCGACCCATATTTCGTTTAACAATATTGCATACAGTGCCATTTCCCCTCTGATGGTGAGGTTTCGAACTTTCGTTTTTTCGTGGAAAATAAATTCTCATGATCTCCTTTACACGATTACCAAATTTGATAACATTTGCTCCAGTAGTTTTCCTTTTATGACCGTTTCAATGTGGAACTTTAATTATAACTACTCTGTATATTATTAAATTTTAATTTGAAGCTAAGCGTTATATGTATACCATGTGTAAAATTTTTGCTTTTATGGAAAAAATAAAGAATCAAGCAAATATACTTAGGATAATGGACCAAAACTAAAAAAATTTCGCCTCCCTCCGAAAATAAAATATTGAAACTTCAACCTTGAATTTATTCGGCTATCAAAATATTTAATTTGACTTATCATCTAAGTCCTAGTTCTGACAACAATTCCGTCAAAATTTAGAAATTACTGAAGCTGAAGTAAAAGGTTTAGTATATATTCACTGTATGTTAATAAAGTAAACAGAGTGTAATAAAAATAGATTATAGAATTTACGCTGATGCAACTTTTTGTCTGAATGCACAACATGTAATGGAAGAGAAGGCTTGTTCATCTGTTTTTCACATGCCTCTAAAAGTAGATGTCATACTCCTTTTGTCTCTTCAATGTCAGGAACTTTCCTTTGAGAGGCAACTTTAGTTTTTGGGAAAGAAAATAAATCGCAAGAAGACAAATTTGAAGAACATGCAGGACGATTGAGTACACATACTTATTTTCGGAACACAAGCGGTTCTCTGATTGGTTATTTAATAATGAAAAGATGCATTGTCATGCAATATAGAACATTTGGAATACATTTTCTGACCGAGTAACGTAAGATTAAAAGTCTTCTGCTTAATTCACAGTCATTTACAAGTCAACTACTTGGGCAATTGCAGAATCGCTGTAATCCTGAGCTTGTAAGACAAACGCAATAGCACTGGATTTCAACACTTCTTTAATCTTCCGAGAATGTTTCTTCCTTAGCTCATATTCCAAGAATATTAAGTGAATACAATTATTGCAAAAGAAATTGAATATTGATTTGCACTATGGCTTGGTAGTTTACTAACGAGTTAACAAAACTTAAATTCAGCTTTTTGTGTCTAAGAATACAATAATATTTTAAATATTTACAAATATTATTTTAATTTGGAGATTTAATTGGAGCCTCACCAGTTGCCTAGCATTTGAAAGATTGTTAAATATTAATTGTTTGTTTCTAAGTCTAACCCAGGCTGCTAGTTCTCTAGGTTCTCTTTAAAGGTTTTCTATGAAAGCATCTTAAAAAAATAGCTCCCATGTTCTTTCTATGTTCATGTAACCAACTAACCTAGTTTAAGCGCGATTTCCAAGTGAAGTTACTAGAAGAACCCGAATACTCATTAAAAATCATGTAACTTGCCAATCGGGAGTAACATGAAAGATAAGGCGCCAATAATTGAATTGCTGGTTACGGTACACTGTTTCTAAACTTAGATGGTCATTCCTTAATTAAATATAATTGATTTGTAACTTCTACTAGAGCTGACGATAAGAACTGGAGTGTAAATAAATAATATCGTGTGCATTCTTGATTAATATAAATTAGAAATATTTGCATAGAAAAATATTTGCATTCAGAAAAAGTGTGTGTGTGATTATGGCAAAGCCTGGAGGGCTATCTGCCTAAGGGGATGGATGGCTTCATGGAGAACTTTCTAAGGGAATTGGCTCGTATACATGTTACACATGTGGAAAACCACGAAAACGCTCATGCAGCCAGCCCGTTCGCGGGATTCGAAATTCGGACCGAACTACCAGTGTTCAGTGACTTTACCGTTCGGTCATTGGTGGGCCCCATTCAGACAAAGTTTTTTGAAATATTTGTAATTACTTTATAAGAAGGATTTATTAATAACAGTAATAATTACTTATTATATTACTGATGATTAGGATTCAGTTCTTGACAATTACAGTCTAAATTAGGATTTTAAGGATATAATGACAGTACGCTATGCACAAAAATACATTTTAGGATAAAAATGAGTTGACTTTTTATGTTTAAAAACTTCTTAAATTCATTTAATAAACATCGTACCCTCGTTGTTAATTGAATCCAGAATGTTGGGTGTCGTTTATATAATTATTCTTACTTGTCCACAGAACCTGATGGCTTATCCAGCCATTAAGTAGCTGCAAATCATTTCTACATAACCATTGAACTTATATTAATTCGGTGTTTAGAGGGTTGTATGTTTATATCATAATTTGACTTTTATAAAAATGATTATTCTAAATCTTATGTTTCTATAAAAATATACTGTGCTTTAAAAATATGGATGATAGTATCAGCTGCTCTTTCAGCCACTTCATAAGCAACAGTTTGTTTAGAAATAAATTATGCAGTTAATGTCATAAAATATTTTCATAAAATTCAAATAAACATCAAACGAAAGTTCTCAGTGTGACACAATTCGATTTAAACGAAGTTAAAGTAAAGTAGCACACGATAAATCGCCGAAGGTAAAAATTAACTCTTATTTTTTTAAAAAAAAGGAAAAAAGAGATAAATTAAAAAAAATAGTTAAAAATTTGAATAATATCATCTTTAATTTAAAAAAATAGCTTTTCATATAGTATTAATAAATATTTATTACGCATCACTGAGGGAAAAAAAGTTCATATAGTAATTAATTCTCTGTAAAATTTTATTTGAAATTTAAGGTTAAGAATAGCTGTGGCAATTCACTGTAACAAAAATCCATAAACCACATTTGGCGTTATTATCGCTCCAAAAAAAGATGCCAAATTTCAAAACGCAAAAATATGTAAATTCGTGTATATCTTAGAAAATTTTGTATAAAAAAGTCTAATTTTGTGAAGATATGTTTAGAAATACACCTACTTTAAAATGATGATAAAAATTTTATAGGTTATAATTCAAAATTGTTTTTGAAAAATTTATAAAAATTATTTAAAAATAGAAATTTAAAAAATAAAACACAAAAAATGGGTAAATTTTATTTGGAATGAACCTTAATTTCGAAATGTGAAAGGAAAAATCAAAAAGGTTTAATAAAAAAAAGAGATATTAATAAATATTTGCCAAATTCAATTAACATTGGGAAGCTAATATTTTAAAAACTACTCGTACAATTTTTACAAAACTTGGCATTTTGGTATAATTTGAGTCTTAGAAAAAAAAAGTGCCAACATAAATTTGTGAATTTCTCCATAAATTTCACTCCAAATTTTACAAAATTTCATATTTAGGCGTAATTTGAGTTGTAGAATCGAAATATGTAAAAAAATTGGTATGTTATTTCAGAAAAAGCCCACTTTTGTGTAAAAATTCCTATGTTAAATAAGTACTATACATAAATCTAATATATATCCTAAGTCGCGCTTTCGAGACATGAAAAACGCAGTTTGAATTTTGTCAATCAGCCCAGTAGAACAGAAGATGTCCTTTTTTTTTTTTTTTTTTTTTTTTTTTTTTTTTTTTTTTTTTTGAGCAGTGTGTACCTTTAATTTTTGTTTATTACCTTATCTCTTAGGAGCATTAAGTAATGTTTTTTCATTTATTTTTGTGCAGAAAGATAAGTCAAGAAAACTCTCAGTTGCTCTTTTCTAATAAAAAACTTCAGAGTTTGTTGGTTTGTCAAAAACAAGAGAATGATGAAATAAGAGAGGTAAGAAAAATCCCTCTGCAGATTTCAAGAAAATGTAAAATCTCAATAAATTGCAATAATGTCAACTAGTTATAAAAAGAATTAAATATGCTGTATTGCCTCACTGTATTTTTATTTGCATGTATACCACATATTGAGGGTGTCTCAGAAATGAATCTCTAACTTTAAAGATTGAGTATCTTGGAAATCACTGCAGATAAAAGGGAGGGATTTTAGGTTTATTGAATAGCCACTTAATGTAAATAAAATTTGGATAATGTGGTAGAAATAGTTAATATTTTTGACAATTGTGTCCCTGGAATTGGTATGGAACATTGTATATAAACATTAAAGTAGATTTTTAAATTGTTAGTTATATAAAACTAAATAAAATAGTTAAATAGATGTTAAATAAATGTCTGTCAATAAAGGAAAGTTACAATATGTTTTCAAACTGATTACATTGTAAGAATTGCATATCACAACCATGCAATTACATTTTTAGCCATTTGCTGCTAGGTATCGATGAAAACTGAGATGTGCATTACAAGTATTTTGTTCCAGTTCTTCCAATGTTGTTAGATTTCTGCTAATCTATTTAATCCTTACTGGTATGTGTCTGATAAGAGTTGAAAGTATTCTTCAAGGAATTTAAAGACAGCAGGAGTTCTGAAAGTTTCTTATGTATCTTCCAGGACATATATATTGCAGTAAACTGTTGCAATAATTTATCATATCTTGAATGAAACTAAGTCCTATGATTCTTTTTCTGGAAACTGCCCAGATCAAACAGGCATGTTTTACATGAAGTGTTTGCTGAGCTGATACATATGGATTTTCTCTTTCCTAGATATGCCAGCTTTGTTTACAAACTTATGATGGATATGTTTATAAACAAAATTGTTACATCCAGGAACATCAATCAACTTAGCTCATGGCATTTTCTCTTTATTGTAGTGATGTACCATTTATTAGTTGATATGATTGGATTTTTTACAGAAATAATTTAAGGGGTGTGTGTATATATATTCCTATTCTGGGTTGATGATCATTTCAATCCAGCTTCAAGTGCAGTTTTTTGAATTATTCCCAGGTATTATGTGAAGTAATTTTTACAATAATCATATATTAGCTATAACCATAGATTGTTTTCATCTGACATTTCTGACTAAATATCTTCAGGCTTCCTATTCCTTTAAACTATATGAATAAGTCTTGAATTATTCACAAATGCCTGAAAACATTTTTGATTTTTCCAGTCCAAACCTTTTACAATTTCAAATTAATGCCTTTTCTGTATTGGGCCACAATCAAATGGATGGTATTTTAAATTTTCACCAGAAAGATCAAGAGTTAGTAAAAAAATAAATGACATATTTTTGCAAATCAAAATATAAAATCTTATTGGACTAATTTTTTCTGTAAGTGGTTTATCATATGATTTCAATAAAAGATTCTTTTTAAAATTTTATTTTCACCACTTTTTTTTTTTTTTTTTTTTTTTTTTTTTTTTTTTTTTTTTTTTTTTTTTTTTAATTTCTATGATTGTGACTTGTGCCATAGGTTTTTTCCATGTGTAATTTGAATACAAGTCAGTAAGTAATCCATAAATGCATGTCTTCCCTTAGGCAAATAGCCCTTGTGTATGTTCTTATAATCATGAGCAGTGCTCGTCATGTATTTTTTTAAAAATCATTAACCCAAATTTGGACCATAATTTCATAAACAAAATTCTGGTACTTTTCTGTTAACTGGGTGCCAGTTGCCATGTGGTAACCTATTTATAGCTCATCATGAATAGCTGTGCATTGACATCATTCTGAAGAAGCAAGAAAAATGACAATGAGCATCAACCCATAAATTTTTTTGTTCTATAGTTTCAGTTACATAAATAAATGTAATGTCAGTTGCTGGATATAGACAGCTTCAACTGCTGATGAAATGCTATGTGCAAAATGGCAAAATAAACATTGCCATAGCACTGACCACCAGTGGTGTAGCAAGCATAACTGGCGCCCGGGGCAAAATACCTTTTTGCATCCCCCCAAAAAAAACACTTATAGTAATATAATGTATAGAATATATTCATAATAAAAAAATAATGCAAATGATATTAAAACACTGAATCTGCCATAAAATACTCTAAAATGTATTAAAAATAGTCACTATCTAACTACATTAGCATATTGGATTCAGAAATGTATCTGTGTTGGTGGAAAAATCAGGCATATGATGATCTAGAATTAGTTAAAAAAGTGTTATTTATTTTACATATTTTTATAATTGTTTTTAAAAAAGTACAATTTTTAAACAATTAAAAGTTTATATTATAGATAAGTAGATATATTTATTAATAATAATATAATATTATAATACATTAACACAATTAATTACTATGTATACATTTTTCTTGCAATGGATGAAGTAAATTTATCAATTACTGCATCAAAGTCAATCCTTCCAAATTCTTCTCTTTCCACATTTAAAACTGCCAGATGACTTAGGGGATCTTGTCTCATCATTGATTGTAAATATGTCAAAATTTATTTTAATTTGCTGAACGAATGTTCATAGCTAGGATTTTATAATGAAATAGTAAGGGGTATTTGAAGTGTGACTCTTAGGTTTGGAAAAACATTTTCTCTATAGATCTATAATGAAGTTTTAGAACATCTTGCAGTCACATTCACTACTCAAAGTAATTAAAGGATATTGTGGTTCGGTATGCAATAACCATATAATTGACAACCTTTTTAAGAAAAGGAAATAGAAGAGATTATAAAGGAAAATTATAATGTTTACAAAGTTGGGAATATGCAAATTTAGTCTGTGACATTGAAAACTATGTGTTTTAGATAAGGAGTGACCTGCAGCATTCCTTTTGTAGTAGGAGATTAAAAACAATTGACACATGTGGAATGCTTTGTAGCAATCAATATATGATGTCTCAACAAGACAACTTAGTAGAATCGGTAGCCAGGAATCTTCTAAAGTGGTGAGAAGTGAAGAGAAATAAAGTGGTAAGAAAGAATGTTTTGTATACGAAGATATTTGGTTGATGAACTGCAAACATTTTATTACACATTTTATCAGACAATACAAGGAAATAAATAATTAATTATCTTACAATGATTATTAATTTTAAATACATTTCCCAGAAATCGATCAAAATAAAAAATGAAATTTTCTGGAAAATCTTGTTTGGAGACCATTTGGTGCCCTTTGCGAGCGGCGCCTGGGGCATCATACACCTCCTTGCCCCCCTCTCTACACCAGTGCTGGCCACCAATCTAGACGCCTACCTCATCAAATTGATATGGCGCCAATTATATGAAAAGGTGCAAATGGGTACTTTCGTATTAAAACGGTCATCTTAGTCAGTCTCCAGAATTAGAAGATTAGTCAGCAGAATTAGCAAACTTGTAATACCAATAATATAGTAATTTGTAATAACAGTTGCACTAAACTTGTAATGCGATATACAGTACAAAGTCTGAAATCCAGACGTCCATTATCCGGAATGATCTAAAATCCAGACCTCAAAACCACCAACAAAGTTTTTCTCGTAGGATTTACACATGCACATTTGATTCCCCTCTGCATAATAAAATATCTCGTTCTGATTGTTAATTTCACTTCGACACTAAATAAAATACTTTGTTGTTGAAGAAACACTCATTTTAGCATAAATTTGTACAATCAGTAATTTGGCTCCGTTGCTGCATATCTGCTTGGCAAACATCTCAAACCGAAACATTCCACATAGAGACATCATTGATCTAATGCCAACCTGGCGAGTCATTATTTATTATACTTTCCTTTCATCACCGCATGTTTATCAAAACATGACAACTTGAGTAATGACTCATGTAGCAATGCCTAAACAATTTTTTTGTGTTAGCAATTGAATAATAAAGAAGTATAGTAACCTTTTATGTTGACATTACGCTTGGCGATGATTACAGATTTAAATGCGCTAAAATATGTTAACGAGGAAAAAATTTACCAAAAATTTCTTTCCATATGCTAAAAATGGATTTTGTTGACCCAAAGATTACATTTAGGGCTTTTTGAATGAAGAATAACTGATTTTTTATTCACATAAATCCAGAACCAGCGTCAAGGCTCGTATGGCCGCATAGAGTCGCAGAATTTAGAACACACAGAGACTGCATCAGGCAGTAAGATATCTAGCACCGGCCCTCAATAAGGCTTAAGTATATGATGGAATTTATTTATTAAGAACTCTGATAAGCCTTAAGCATGTGCAAGAAATACACATAAGTATAATAATAAATAACTAAACTAATACAATTCAGGCTTAATTGTCTCAGTGCGCGATAGAAGCAAGATAAAATTTAATGGAAGAACTTGTTGTTAGTCACCAAGCTCATGATGCCTAGCTACTCTTTGAAGAAGGTATGGGTGTAAAGCCTTGACATTGCAAAACTAGATGACCACTACTCCGAGATCCAACAGCAGCAGCAACAGCTCATGTGCTGGTACTTGGATTCTTTCGAATGGTATCCAACACATTTTTTTCCATGCTAGGAGTTCGAGTCACTCGTGACCTGTCCTCACTATGACTATTACCTCTTAATGATCCATATTTACACAAATTGTGATGCAGATTAGTAAACATTCCCCGGTCTGGTGCATCTCTCTGTGGGATACAATCTTTCTGCTGCTCGTGCATTTCCTTCTGCCAATCCCTAAATCAGGTGATATCTGCCAGCTCGTTGTTCATAAGACATTCTGTACTCCTCTGTGGTGATGGCAGCTCAAATGACTGCAGCAACGCAGGTCTGTTTCTTCCAGTGCTCTTGTGAACAATGCCACATAGCACCGAACGAAGACGTTTCCAACCATGGGTTGTTCTGCAAGTCTAATTCGTTATGATATCCTTTACCTCCCCTTAAAGTTTGTCCCGATAATCCTAAGACACCCTGTATAATGTTTCATGTGCTCAATGCCAAATCTATGCCTGATGTTGAATTTGTACAATTCTTGGATATTTCAGAGAATACAGAGGGCTGTGTTCATAGGGAGATGTACACAGCAATCTGTTTTCACTTAAAAAAAGATCCAAGAACTGCACAAATTTAGCATTGCACACAATAAACATTACATAATTGTGGTATTTCATTTTTTCAAATTTTCATATTATTTTTAAATTTTTCTTTTATGAAACTTTATGTATCTGAAGTGTTGCCACCATCTAGTTAGATTCCATGCCAGTGCTTATGTTTTGATGTTAAGTGGCATCATATTAATGAAAAAGTACTAAAATTTCTTTCTTAGTGTTTAGGGTTGCAGAGGTTCCTTTCTTAGGATGATGCTTAAATATGAGTAACTTTGGCAAGTTTCATGTATCCTTTATATGATCGAATTACATTCTGATAAATTATATGATACACCACCATGCATATATCATTCAAGATTGTAATTGCAAGAAACATGAGATTTTTTACTTCCATTTTGCATCACAAATACCCATTTCTCAGAGTGTTGTCATTTAGCAAAGCATATGATCTATAATTTATTTTCTGTTCAATCAAATGTATATTTGCTTCTGAGCATTTGAAAAACAATAAATACAATTTTAATAATATAAATGTTTGTTTTAATTTTTAATAATTTTAATATATTTTCTTAATAATTTATTGCAGTACTTAATATATACTATGTGTAACTAAAAATTTGTATGAACATTTGTAACATCATTGTAATTATGACAAAATACTGTAATGCTGCATATTACATAAGTTGGTGCAAAATTCCCCCTCATCCACGTAAAAATGAACTGGAAAAGGAAAATTAAGTCAGGTTTTTATTGCAATATTTGCAATTAATAGGATTCACATTCACATTACACAGAATATTTCAGACTAAAAGAAGAAATGTTCTTTCAGTTACTGAAAACAAAAGAAAAGCCGGTTGTCTTCTTTTTTTCTTCCCTTACAAGTTTTCTTTTACTGAATTTATTTAAAAAATAATAGATTTTATAAAATTGATTAACATTTGCTTTGTAAATTATTTTTGGTACATCCATTAACTATATAAAAGCAAATATATAACTATATATAATCAAATGTGTATTTTCAGTAGATATGTAAAGTTTTTTTCATTTATTATCTTTAGTTATAATTTTAATTTTTTCTTAAGGAGTATAAAAAGTGCCAGTCTGAAGTGCTTAATTTAAGAGTTGAATTAAATCTATGTCACAATGAAATGGTTCAGTGTCAGAATCTTGAAAAGGATGCTGTGTTTTTATCAAAGCAATTAATTCTTCTGCAAGAGCTTAACAGTCGTTACAAAGAAAAAATTGAAATGATGAAAGAACCTCCAATTCCAGATATTGAACTAGACCTTCTTCAAGAAGCTTCTGTGATGGAAATCAGAGGTATGACTTTTGATATATATTTCTGCATTTTTCTAGGTTTTAGTTGAATTAAATTTTAATCAGTTTGGATAGGGTACATTTAATTATCTTGTCAACATACGGTAAAAGTACAAGGCAACATATCATATTGGTCTGACTGTAAGATATTTTTCCCTGAAGATTTTGAAAACCATAATATAATTTACAGTCATTTTATATAATGTAATAAAAATGAAATAATTTATCATTTATTCCATAAATTTTATGTTCCAAAGGAAACATTTTCACTTCACTTCATTTTAGCTTATAATGTTTAGATCACTAAATTATCTCTGATGTGCATTCCTGCATTGTGGTTAGCAGAGTTAATTACTACAGTACTATGTCTGAAATCCAGACATCCAGTATCCAGAATGATTTAATATCCTGACCTCTGGACAACTACCCCCCCTTTTTTTTTTACTTCCTTGTACGAAGTAAAAAGGAATTATTATATAATTGCGAAAAATTCAGGTATCATATTTTAACGAAAATATCCATTGTGACTGCTAGCGAATGCAATTTAACGATGTTTGTGCATGACATCTGTATGTAAAGACAGAATAAAGGACTCTTTCCCACCCCCCCCAAAAAAATAAAACTGATTTAAAATGAATTCTAAAGAGAATTTTTCATAGCGTCTGTGCATAGGTACGTTTGTAGGTATGTATTTCGCATAACTCAAAAACGAGCCGCCTCAGAACGTTGAAATTTTGTGTATAGGACTGCTATAACATGTAGATGTGCACCTCCTATTTTGATTGTAGTCTGCTGCACCAAATATATATGTATATCCACTCTGTTACTCGGCTCAGTGATCTCAGTTTCTTTATGCTTGTAAACTGTCTTTTTTTTTTTTTTTTTTTTTTTTTTTTTTTTTTTTTTTTTTGCTTTAAAAATGATTGAATTATGTTTTCTTATCTTCCTGTGAAGGCATTTTTACCTTTAGTAAATCTGCATGCAATATTTGTAGAATTATGAACAATTTAAAAATTGTTTAAGTGTGGCTAAGCCTAATTATTTTTATTGTAGTGGCCATATTTGTTTACATTTGAAACTTAGCAGTATAGTGGATTTGTCGCCAATCAAGAGAAACTAAGCTTCACAACAACAAAGATAACACCATCTTTTATTATTGCGAACTAAATCATGCCTAATCCATTCTGGAATTTATTCGAGGAAATACATGTTTAAGATTTACTTCATAATTTTTAATATAGATATTTTGAGTTTTTATGTATTTTTCATTGTCACGAAGTCAGAACTGAATTGACTGAATGAGAAATACTGAATCGTCTGTGAAAAACTTTTTTTTTTGTTGTTTGTTTAACACGACTGCCATGGGAGTCACCTGTGACCTGCACTCGACTTGGCTACAGCGCCGTGGGTACCACTGGTGATGCGACCAATAGTAAAATACATAATTAGAGTAAATATCATTACTGATAAATTAAATAGTACCATTGTTACTGTAATGGTTTGAAGAATAATAAATCGTAAAAATGTAAATTATAAATCTCAAAAATGATCTACAGATGTTTGGAGGTCGCCAGTGACCCCCTTCACGAAAAATGCATTAAGCACGATTATATATAAATCACATTATCTTCTGTAGATAATATTTCAACATAATATACATCGCATAATAAAAATTTCAAGCTGCCATCATGGGCAAACCACATCAATGCACGCGGCAGTCAACGTGTTAATTTCTTTTATACGTCGTTTTGCATTTATTATAGTATTTGAATAGAACATGTGGCAGCGATTAGATAATTCTTTAGATGATATGAATTTTGTGCAGTCTTAGGTATAAAATGAATGAACTGTAATGCTGTTAAGTGAACCTAATGCCAGAGTGTCACTATGGTAAACAAATATATTGAATTGTAAAGAGTACATTTGTTCTATTGTGGTTTATGCACAATCGACAAAGATTTAATTCAATTCAAATATGTTTAAATGAATGCAAGAAAAAATGCTTATAATTTAATATTCCGCACAAGGAATTCATGTCGTGTACACATCAGGTTTTTAAAGGAAATTTTCTTGCAAAAAGAGAGAGAAAATTAAATTCTGAAAATATGATCTTGCTGTAGTATATGTTTAATACTTCATGCAGGAATGGTAGACATTTTTTCATAATAAAGTATGTGAAAAGTTCCAATTCCTAATTTCAGTTTAGCATTAAATAAAACAACTGCATCTTGAAGAAACACAAATCACAATCATTTATTGCTTTAAATATGTAAGGTTAATGATTTTACACCTACTGAATAACTTATATTCCTGGTGACAACCTAATTAATTTTTGCTTTCATTAGCGTAACTCGGCTCATCGCTGCTTGAGAAATGACTCTGATGCCTTTGAATGCAAATGTTTTCCCAAATATTAGTAACTGAATACTAAGCATCATAGTAATATTTCATGTTGTCATTACACTTGAGCCCCATTCACATGAGCAGATTCGACCGGTAGCGAAAACCGGTTCTTCCAACGTGTCCCATTCACATGGAACAAGCATTAACTGCCTCACCAAATTGGAGGTAGAACTTAATTGAATGTTCCTTACCTCTCAGGAGCAGGCCAAATGAGGAGATTTCCCGTACTATACTGCATGGGTTCACTTAGTTACTGCTTGCTGGACTGTCAGCGAAAAAATCGTGCTGATGGATGTCTGGGGATGTGATAGCATCCCCCCCAAAAAATAAAACTGTACAAGATACGGAAATTATAGACAAATACAGCAAAGTTACCTGATGCTAGGTATTCCAGAAATATTGTTCAAATTAAAACTAAAGTTAAGACAAGTGCATAATCGGCTTCAATGGGACAAGGGACTCGGTACCTTTTGAATGATTTTTTAAAAAAAATTTCCGCATTTTCATCTACTTCTTATAAATATTATTAAATCGTTTTGTGAGACAAAATAATTTTAAGCTGAAAAAAAGTTTTTGCTAGTAATTTTTTTTAAATTAAAATTTTTGAAGAAAAATTTTACAATAAAAATGTCTCTTTTCTACAATTTTCAATGTCTCCCCACAGTTTTTTTTATTGTATTATTAGAGTGTTCTTAATAACTTCAAGGAATGATTTTGCAATTAATGAATTATTTTCTGAGAAAAAATAAAAATACACATATATCTAAAGTCTTTAAAACAAATATGATCTCAGTCACATTTTCATTTCAAATAATTTTTCTTTTCAGTACTTGCAAAACCCATCCTTGTTTCTATAAAGTATATAATTTTAAATAAGCAGTAAAAATAATAAATAATTTAGTCCATAGGAATTTATGTAAAAGGATTTATTGAAAAAAAATGCAAAAGGTTTGCATAATTTTATTACTGAATTTCAATACACACACACATATATATATATATAAATCAAACCTAGTGCTATTTATTCAATTGGTAAGTATAAACATAAATTACAAACCTTTTTTTAAAACCTTATGTGGCCAGAAAAATTGCAAAAAATCATAAAACGCAAGCAGAATTTTTCTTTACCTGTTTTTTGTTTTGTAAAACACGTTCAAAACAATTTTAATACATTAATTAATTATAATATTGTTGCATGTGTACGTGTTTGTAATAGATTGATAATAGTTTGTAAATGATTGTCATTGCACTCAAATCCGATGATAGCTTAATTAAATTTATTTTATCAACAGAAACACTTCAAAGTTCTGGAATTTTCCACAGAAATACTCATACAAGTGTTTAGAATATTACTAAGTATAATCAGTAGTTATGCTTCAATCTAATAAGAATGTTAAACACAACGGAATGTTAAACGCATCTTAAGAGAAAGTTAACTCAGAAATATCTCCAATCTCACACTGAACTAACAACTGGCAACAATAACAACTTATATAGTATAAATAACGTCATAAAAATACTGTGGTATAATGAGATTAATACTTTGAAACCGATGTTTCGAATTGATGCCCAAGAAGAATTAACATTTCCCATTCTGCTTCATTTCATATCTTTCAAAAAGTAAAAAAATCATCCAATTAATTTCCTTTATCATTTTTTTAAAGGCAAAAAGTTTGTTTTATAAGCTGTGAAAATGTCGGAAGTTTGTAACCGATATATTTTTAGATATGAAATTTTAAAATTAATGGACGTCAAAAAGTCTAAAAAAATGAATGATTTTCAAAAATTTTCCCAAAATATTTTTTAAAAAATTACGCTAAAAATTTCATTTAATTTTTTTTTTCCTCCACAGTGTGTTATGGTGAAAACTATAATATTCTAAGATTCTCAGTTTATTTGTTAATATTCGCAAAAAATTGTTTTAACTTTAAATTTGAAAAAAATCAAAGGCGTGACACCACATCCAAAAGCAGTCTATGTACAAAGTTTGAGTTCTATATCTCATCAGGAAGCAGTTTAAAAATCCATGACCATCTTTTAACCATAGCAACAAGCACCAAAAGTGAGCTAAATAACAGCTTATGTAATAATAATAATAATTAAAAAGCATATATTTTTCAGGAACCATTATTAAGTTCAGGTACCAGTTGCGAAAGTACAGATTACAAAATTAACAACAGTAAACAATGTTAAAAATGTCTAAACGGTATTAGAAATCTGCCATTTCGGAGACGTGATTGTTCACAGAGGCTTAGGTGTGAAGGAAAGGAAGACAGTGAACGGGTCCTAAAGACGAAACTCTTTCATGTCTCCTTTTTCTCCTCTTGTTAACGGCAGATGTGCGAAGGAGTGTTGTATGTAAACGGGGCTTTGGTGACAGTAGCAGACTTCAGCCAACTGTGCAGTGTGTTAACGACGAGAAAATTTAACAGAAAGTTCTGCCCGTGGATTTTGTGTTCATGGGTCTTTTTTGTTTAAACAAAAATAGTTCCTTGGAGTAAAAAGCCATTGCAGCAGTCATAAAAAATCATTTTTACTAGCCTTTTAATGAGCACAGATGTATAAAATATAAGTAAAAAAATGAAATTTTGAAAAGTTTTTTTTAATTTTCCAAAATTTAAAAAATGTTGAGTTGGGCTCTTCTGTCTGCTAGCCCTTCAAATATAATAAATAACTAATGTAGTTCAGGCTTAAACTCCACAATACATGGTTAGAAGCAGGACAAAATTTACTGGAATAATATGTCTTTAGTTAGTTACTAGTCTCGAAATATATCGGCATTAGTATATAATGGACTCAGCATTGAGCTACATTAAAATGAGGCATTACATGAAATCTATAGTATGGTTTAAAATGTGAGAAATATCATTACCAATAGTGAAGAAAGTGATAGGTTGTGAAGAAGAAAATTTTTGAATGACAATTTAGTGGGCATTCTCAACTCATCAGTTACAGGACTAGAAGTAACTAACAAGAAATTACGTGAATTAACTTAAACAACTTACACTGTAAGAAATGGTTAATAAAGCAAACAGAAAATATTGCAACTCTTTTGTAAATTTTGATTCCCTTAAAATCATAAATGCTTCATTGTTTTTCTGAACAAATATTTGCTAAAGTCAAAAGTTTTTAATCTGGATGTCCCTAATCTGGACCTCAAAGCTACAAAATTTCTGTGCATGCGCATATGCGTTTACGCATGCGCATAATACATTTACGCATATGCGTTTAATGTATAACGGATGGTATAAGCTAAGTGAAAATTATCTAATTATCTATTTCAGTTAATGTTGCAGATTGCGTTGTTCCTTAATCTTCTAATTGGATCCGCCTTATTATTTTTTGCAGACTGTTAAAGCAATTTTATAAAAGTAACCTTGAACTTTCGATTATGTCAAAAAGAATTTCCAATTCTGTAGCTGCCAAAGGATCTACAAAGTGAAAGCATGTTTCGATGTCCATCAAACGAAAAGTGGAATTGCTGCAAAAAATGGATAAAGGCATATCCTTTGTTTCTCTAACCATTCCGAAATCTGTTTATCAATTTCACGCTCTAAAGAAATGTTTAATAAACAAATAAATATTAAGTTTTTTTTTTGTAAATTTTGATATCCTTTAGATCATAATTGCTCTTTATTTCATAAATTACGTTTTCATATTTTTAATTTTATAATTTCTGCATGCCATCTTACGAGATTTAAACTGATGATCTATAATCCGGAGTTGCCGAAGTCCCGACGAGTCCGGATTAAAGACTTTTGACTGTATTTTTATTTTCACAGTTTCTGTGTGTCATGTTGGTAGGTTTAAAATGAGAATGTAAAACTCAGGATTGTTGAGATCTTGATGAGTCTGAATCTTGGGCCTTTGTGCTAGTATCATTTAGCTTGGGCTCAAATCATGTAGAAGGCATGGATTTTGTAGTTGTCTGTTCCTCTTCTTTTGGGCATAATGTTGGTCATTCTGCCTGATGCACACTGGGCATGTTCATGGCAAAAAACAACTGACTGACTGTTGGGCTTAATAATTCGCAGTTCCCAATGAGTGTTTATAGACCAAATATACAAGCATTGGAAGAAAAGTTATGTAGATTATCTTCAAAATTTTTTTGTTCTTGTAAAGCTTTAAAAATGGAAAATTATATACACTCATGTCCATAAATTAAGGATAATGCAAAATAAGGCAAAGGAAGAGTTAGAAGCAAAACAAATTTGACTTATTTGTAAAGCTTATTTATTAAAAAAAAAGGTAAAGAGCAAAAAAAGATGCTATATGTTTGATATTATTAAAAAAAATTAGTGATTTTTTCTTCCTGCAGAAATCACCAAAAAAACCTATTCACAAAAAAACAATATTACATAGTTGGTATGATTGTTAATACATTGTATGTCTCCCAGATGATGCAATATAGTCCGTTCAATGCCTAGGCATGCTGAGTATCAAATTATCGATCTGATCTTGGGGGATACTACACCACTCAAAAAGCAATGCTCTGCGAAGTTCCAGTAGACATGTAGGAGGAGGTTGACAGGCCGCAATTCGTCGGCCAAGCATGTCCCACACATGCTCTACTGGATTCAAGTCCGGTGAGAATGCTGACCAGTCCATATGGGTAATATCCTCCGATTGAAGGCATTCGCTTACCATTTTTGCACAGTGAGGACGGGCATTGTCATCCATAAACACAAATTGTGCACCCATGGCACCCCAAAACAAACTATCATGTTGTTCCAGAATGACGTCCCAATAGATTTGGCTTGTCATGGTTCCAATTTGAACATGCAGGTCAGTTCTGGAACCCAGAATAATTCCACCCCAAACGAGCACCCCTGCACCACCGTAACGGTGTCGTTCAATGATGTTTTCTTGGTGGTAACGGGTACCTGGAACTCTCCATATGAAATTCCGGTGAGAATCAGACTGCAAATTAAACCTGGACTCGTCGGGAAAACATCACACAAGCCCACTGTTGTGGTGTCCACAAGGCATGCTCTCTACTCCAGGCTAACCGCAGGCAACAGTGAGTTGCAGTAAGTGGAACGCATCTGACAGGTCTACGAGCATATAGACCAATCTGCTCTAAGCGTCTGTACACGGTCTGCCTTGAAATTGTCGTACCAGTGGCTGAAGAGAGCTGACAAGACAGGTCTGAGGATGTGCTTCGCCTGTTTCTTTTGGCAGTAACTGCCAAATACTGGTCTTCATTCGGCATTGTAAGTCTGGGGCGACCTGTGCTGTAACGCGTTTACTCACATTACCATCATCTTGGAATCATTGCCAAAGCTTGGAGATGACACTGGGCAATTTCAAGTTCGTGATACTTCCAGTTGGGGACGCCCACATTCCAGACGGCCGATAATTCTACCATGTAAAAAATCATCCAAATGCATCCTTTGTGTCATAACTATTCGATTATTGCACTGAAATGCTTATAAAGTGCCTGCGAACAATTTTACTTCTTTGTCTGTATTCTTTATATATCACTCTCTTACACTCTCGTCATTGTGATGTACCATCGGTGTCATCTGGTTACTTCCTGAAATTTGCATTTGATTCTTGAAGTGTGTGTAGTGATTTTACAGGTGATATATTTATTTTAGAGTTCGGTTTCTCCGTGACTCCGAATTATCCTTAATTTATGGACATGAGTGTATATTTAAACATATATAATACCTTATATTTAGACATATATAATACTTTTCATTTTGTTAGCTTTTAAGCATGCATGTTCAGCATATGTGATCAAAGAGAATGTAAACATAAAGTTTAAAAAAAAAATTGTGACCCCATGCTATTCTTAAATATATTAATTAAATTGTATAAGTATCTGAATGGAATCTGTTGTATACTCATGTGAAAAATCTTTAGAGACAGGTGCTAGTAAAATCTCATTTTGAAAGTCTACATTTCTGAGAGATTTTATGCACTTTTACACATGCACACCTATATTAAATCATTTGTTATTTTGTTTTTATGAGAAATATAGTGTTTAAAAATTTAATTTAAATCTTTAATGAGGAGAAGTTGCAGAAATTATAAGCAAAAATTGTGTGTTTTGATGAGAAAGTTGCCGTAGTATCTGGTTTCAAGAATGGGCAACCAGAATAACAGTTAAAAATATTACTCATTCACATAGCTTGATAAGCATTAAAAAAAAAAAAAAAAAAAAAGGAACAGGATAAGAATGTGAAATCTGCAGCTGAATGTGCTGCAGAAAGTATTATCAAAAACTGCATAAATCATTAGAAAGTGCTAAAATATGTAACACTTCAAACTTAAATGCAAATTAGGTATACTTTATACACAACTTTGACTAGCAGAATTCCATCTGACAGGACTATTATAATCGGATTTTTTCTGCTTCGATTTATGAAGTTTTAATTGTCAATCCATTTCTCTTAATTTATGATAATTTTTAATACTTCATAAAAATAATATTTGCTGAAATTTTATTTATCTGTTAATGGTGTTGACTTATTATCAAATCTGAACAAACTGTAGCCTGAAAATATTTAAAAAGTTGTAAAAATATCAGAAATTATATAATTAAATAATTTTCTTTTTATATATTTAGTTTTAAATTTTTATTAGCATGGCAATGTAATTAAATTCTCTTGCATGAAATTTTCATTAATATATTACTGATCAATGCTCATTTTATTAAACAGCCAATCTTTACGGCCTCCCTTCCTCAGAAAATAGCAGTACAAATAAATATTTTTCAGTATTTAGAAATTAAACATAAATTGTAAAATATTTTATATTAATAATATATCAAATAAATTACATACAATAATTACAAATTGATTTGCATATTTAATTTGTCTATATCATGCAATTCTTTAAAAAGCACCCTTTAAATTTAATCATAATTTTAACATGATATGCAGTTGTTTAGAATAGATAACTTTTAAAAACAAAAATAACTTTTTTTTTTTTTTTCCCTTTTGCTTTAGATTTGAAGCAAAAATTAGACGTGAAAAACTCTCACTTGGATGTTTATAAGTCAAAAGTAACGGATATGGAGCAACAATGTAATATTATGGTAATAAAAATTTTTCTTTCCCCATTTTTTTTTTTTTTTTTTTTTTTTTTTTTTTTTTTTTTTTTTTCAAACTCAAGCAAGTTATTTTTAAAAGTATCTAAAGTATCTTGTATTATCTAGAAACTAAAAGTTTAAACCAAATATTAAAAATGGTATATGGTTTTATGAGCTGTATTATTGTTATTATTAGCTGGATCTTATTATAGAGTTGTAAATTTTACATGATAAAACATATTATGTGATGATGAATTTCATGCTCAGAGTATAATATACTCTTTTTTATTATGATTCCTTGGTAATCATCTTTAGAGATTATCACTTCCTTAGATTGTTCACACTGAAATTTTTGGTGTTGTGGGAGATGGATTTTTTCACAGAATTGATCACAGTTTCAACTTTGATACAAAATCTCTAATCCAGATTTCATCAAATTATTCAAGATAATACAAAATAAATATTTGTAGTCACCTCTGTCATCAAATCTTCATTTCAGTCAAGTTGCATCAAGATGTAAGGAATTGATTTGAAACAAAAATTTTTTCCCATGCGAAGCTTTTCTTAAAGTAGATTATATTGATACTGTGGAAACATTGAGATTTTTCTATTGAATGTTCCCTGATGATTCTTTTTCTGTTTCTATTGTGATCATCTTGACTTTTGGTCACTTCCTGTAACTGATGCATTCATCTTTAAAGTGGGTAGCTCTATGGAAGACTGGGTTATGATTCACCTAGTTGGATCATCTGATGTTTGATTATTGCAAACTTCATTCAGTATACTATAAAATTTTTTTCAAAATCTTGCCATTTTGAAATTTTTGATTTCCTATACTTTTCTCAATTTGAAATGCCATATTTTATCAATTTTGAAATATGATTTTTGAGTTTCTATAGTGACAATACTGCATTTCAAACACTTGTCACTTCAAATTCTTATACTTTGGAGGTTTCAAGCTGATATTTGCTTTCGTCTCAAAACTTCATCTGCAAAAGTGTGTACAACTTTCTCTTAGGGGTTACCAGAAATTAATATAAGATTTCTTACAGGATATGTGGAACAGTATCAAAATTGATTAAAAGATTCATGGAGGTGCCTTCAAATCTAGAACCTCTTAGTTCAGTGTCAAACAGGTTTAAATAGACAGATATGACATAACTTATGAAAACAATAATAACAGGGGGGAACTGAAGACATAGGAAAAAAATTATGTACGTTATTTACAGATGGCAGAATTCTTTATTTTTCAATATGTAACATTCATGAAATTAAATTATGCTAGATATATTTTTGTTTAGATCATATATTAAAAATTTCTTATCATCGTTAATTGATAGTTTCTCTATACTTAAAAGAGTGAATTTCAGAATAATATTATGAGGGCAATCCCAAAAAAAGGTCTCCTATTTTTGGGGAACGTAGAGAAAGTTTTAATATGGTTGTTGGCAACACTGTTGTGAGTGGTGCCTTCTCCGCTACCACATAAGCATGCAGGCACTTCGCTCAGTCTTGGCTTGCTAGCCACTCGAAATGGAGCTCCTGATAAACGTTACCGCCAAGTGTGAAGTGCGCACAGTTATTCGATTTTTGAAAGCAAAAGGCGTTAAACCGGTTGAAATTCACCACCTATTGACGGAAGTGTATGGACAGTCGTGCATGGATGTCAAAAACATTCGCAAGTGGTGTAGAGAGTTTACAGCCAGTTGTACTGAAATTCACGACGAAAAAAGGAGCGGGAGGCTGTCAATTGCCGACGAGACAATCACGAAAGTTGAGGAACTCATGCGTAAAGATCGGAGGATCACTCTGGATGCTCTCTGCATTTTGGTTCCTGAGGCTTCCAGAAGCACCATCCACAGGATTTTAATGGAAAAGTTGCAATATCGGAAGGTGTGTGCAAGATGGGTGCCGCGTATGCTGACAGAAGACCACAAACTGTAACGGGTTGATTTTTCCCACGAATTTCTTCGCCGCTATGGAGACGAAAAGGACAACTTCTTGGACTCAATTGTCACAGGTGACGAAACCTGGGCATTCCACTTTACACCTGAGACAAAACAACAGTCACGTGAGTGGCGGCATCCCTCTTCTCCCAAGCCATGAAAATTCAAGCAAACACAATCTGCCAGTAAAGTCATGGCAACTGTGTTTTGGGACAGGAAGGGGGTACTGTTGGTCGACTTTTTGCCTGCTGGGACAACAGTCAATGCTGACAGGTACTGTGAAACACTGAAGAAACTCAGAAGGGCAATTCAGAACCGGAGAAGAGGGATGTTGAGCAAGGGTGTAAGCATTCTCCACGACAACGCCTATCCTCACGTCGCCCGTCAAACTGTCAATCTCCTGCAAAATTTTGGTTGGAACGTCATCACACACCCACCCTACAGTCCTGACTTGGCACCCAGCGATTTCCACCTGTTCCCTAAGTTGAAGGAACATTTGTCTGGATGGCGGTTCTGCTCTGATGATGAGGTGAAAGATGAGGTTCAACACTTCCTGAAGGGCATGGCGGCAAGCTGGTATGATATGGGCATTGTAAAACTGCCACAGCGTCTACAAAAATGCACCAACCGAAGTGGCGATTATGTTGAAAAATAAAGCATTCTTCAATCTTTAAAGTGGTGTAGCGATTATAGAAAATAAACTGTTCTTTTACATCTAAAAATATAGGAGACCTTTTTTTGGGGATTTCCCTCGTAGTAACATCAGTATCCAGCCTACAATGTAGACAATCAAAAACCTTTCATAATATATGGGAAGATCTCCATCATCAGTAAAAGCTTGATTAAGATAATCATCTGAAATACATTTTCTGCAATAAATTTTGGTAGCAATACTGATGTGAATCTTCTGTTGCATGGCTGATCATCCTCATCTTACATTTTCAACTATTCTTCTTCTTCAATGGCCAAGACAGCCCAGGATGGGCACTTGCCTTCTTCAGACCTTCAACTATTCAGTTGGGCTTATTTCATGAAATTTCTTTTTATGTATACATAATAAAGTATTTATGTAGTGTTATTAGGTTTCCCAAAGCAGGAAACATGACAAATCTCAAATCTGTGATGTTTTTGTTGGTATTCGAATTCTACACTTCCCAATGGCTAGCGAGATGTGCTTCCAATTATATCACAAAGGCATGTGGTAAGAAAGAAGAAAATTCCTTGCATATAATTAAACTTTTAAATCTTGAAATTCATTTTTTCAATGTAGTTTGGGAAACATATTTAAGTAGCATCTTAAATTTCAATTAGCATTTCAAAATTCTGCAACCATTGCTGAATAGTATGACTGATAAGACAAGTACAGTCATATTCATGAACCAGCATTCATATATCATGCCGTGAGTTGTTAGAAACATCTAAAGCCCGTTCATAGTAGTTCATCTGAGTCCAGAATTGTTGAGATGATTCCAGGATTAATTTCAGGAATTTCTGAGAAAGCACAGCATACTTGTTTCTTGAAAATTCAAGGCTGATTTCATTCGATGCCATACTGAAGTGGTGTGGCATTCAAGGGTATGGTTAGGGGATTTGGGCAATTCAGATGCCACTGAAATTTAAGAGTCTTCTTTAAAATAACGTGAATGATACTTCAGTTGAACATCAGTAAAATTACTCTTTCTAGAGTTTTGAGGTAAAGCAGTCAGCAGTTTTCTAAATGATAGAAAAAAGTGTAAAGAGATTTGAGTTTTGGAAATTCAAATCTTTTTGAATATTCAGGTGTCCAATCTTTAAAAGAAGCAAAATGTTAAAAAGATCCTAAATGGAGACAGCCTTCCTTATAGGCAGATAGCCGTCACGTGCTTTGCCATACTAAAACAAACAAACCTTTCTCCATAGTGCATGCTGTTCCATTTAAATTATTTTGCCAAAAAAGTGCCTATCAGTTAGGAGAAAAAATTACTAGATCTGTTTTTCAGATTAAAGCTTCTAATTTGAGTGAAGAATAAAGAAATTATGTGTCATTCAAATAAAAAGCTTTTTACCATATTGTGCCCACAAAATCAGTTACAATTTTTCTTTTGATTTCAGTTTACTTCTGTAAAATCTGCCAAGAGTTATGAAAAAGGGGGTTTTGTTAGAAAAATAGAAAAAAGAAGCACTTGCATCTACAACGTTTCACATTTGTATGTCATAGAGAAGGGCAGGATATATAGTGCAAGAGAAATAAAAGATCTTTTTTTTAAAAAAAAAATTATATATAACCCTATTCATTACATATAAATGTGAAAATTCTTATTAATTTACTTGGAAAGCTGTTTCATTACTTTTACAGAGTTGCCAACTCTCCTGATTTAGATGAGAGATTCCTGATTTCCAACCATTCTCCCGCCATTGTCGGCCGGAGAATCGTTGGAAATTTTAAAAGAAACTGCAATTCCTCTAGATAATTGCTTAGCATTTGGTGCCACTAATGCATCAGTAATGGTAGGCTTGAAGACTGTTGCATTAAAGACAAGTTCAGGCATCTTAAAAAAAGAAAAATTCAGATTTGCAAATTACGAAGTGCACCTGTCACTTCTTAAATTTAGCATCTGAAAAAGGGGCAGCCTTTTTACCAATAAGTGAGCATGAACACATTGTTGATATTTATTATCTTGAATGGAATTCTAAAAGAAGAGAAAAATTGAAACAATTCTAACAGCTGCGTACTAAATAATACAGCAGCATACTAAAGTAAAATGCCATACTGAATAAATAATACAGTTTACTAAAATAAGAAAAATTTTAAAACATGTATATACATGCTAGCTATCTTTAAAGAAGTGTTTATCTACAATCCTTGACTAATGGAACGCACTGCTTGCATTTGTTAATGAAGAAGTAAATGCTTCTAGAGTTACGATAAAAGAGAAAGTTGTAAAACTGAAAGTTAAAAATAAATATAAAAAAATATTAAATAATTATAAAGTAAATGGAGATGTAGTTACAACTTTCAATCTTAAAAATAAGTTTGAGAAAAATATTTTCTGCACCAGTGAGCAGTTTAAGCGGCAGTTTTCAAAATAGTACTACAAAATATAAGCATAAAGCTGATATAAATTTCTCTCAAAATTAAAAATATATATATATTGCTCAAATAGAGAAACATTTTCCAATTACCGTAAGTTTATCTTGTGATGAACGAATATTTCTTCTTTTGTTTTCAGAACTTAACAAAGCTTTTTTCTTTTTTCTAGAATTCATTTTGTCATCATTCGTAACACAGCTGTACAAAGCAGAGTTCCATTAATTCATGTTTTGCAATCAATGATTTATGATCTCTTTAAAGAAATTTTAGTTTATAAAACGAATCTTTGTCTTCTAATTCTATATATAATGTGATTTATGAAACACAAAAACAGAGGAAAGATGAAGATTCGGTAATAGGGGTTGTAACTAACAAAATAGTGGAAGAACTCTCAGAGGAAGACAAAAATGTTTTATTTTTCCATGTTAGCTGAGTATGTGATTACATATTATAATTACAATGGGATTACATAATACATAAATTTCTAGTCAACAATGAAGTGATTATACATGCTAAAGTTGGAGACATTTCTTCTAATGCATCTTTTTCTGATGTATTTTTAGAATAGATTTCCAGTTTTATTTCATTTATTCATCATGATATTGATGTTGTAACTGATAAACTGCAGTTGCAATTTTGTAGTTTACAATTAGAAAACTTGGATAAAGTTATAAAAACCAGTTAGGATTGATACCCAATGGAGCTTAATTTGAAAACTGAAAGGTGCTGATGGAATTTGAAAGTATAGTGATCTCTCTAATCCTATGTTGAATTGTTAGGATTTCTATGGGGAATAGTCAAGATTTTGGCCATTCTGAAAATTCCCCATAGTAATGCAGAGTGCGAGAGGATTCTCAGCATTGTTTCGAAAACAAGGAATAATTTAGATCTAATATTAGTAATGACACATTAGAAAAACTTTTATTAGCAAAACCAGGCTTACATGACAATTGCTATGGACAAAATTATGAAGTTTCTTTTTAATGAAAGCAAAATCTACCACTGTTCATAGCATTTGTATGAAAATTGATTAAAGTGTTGTTTTTTGTTAAAAGATGCAAATAATAAAAGTTTTTTTTTTTTTTTTTTTTTTTTTTTACATGCATATAAGTATTTTTGCACAGTTTACATTTAAGAATTAGTAATTGAATTTTCAGATATGAATTAGTAACTATTTAAAGTTAATTTATTATTTAAAAAATATATCATTATCATTTCAAAGTTATTTTTATCATTGAGAAAATCTCCTGATTTGTTTAGTGTTGTAGGTCGGCAAGTACGTTTTTAAAATAATGTAAATACAGAATTCTAATTCTTGGAAAATCTAGTTGTGGTTCTCAAAGTTTCCTAAATTATGAAATGCAGCTCAGACTTATGAAATTTGGCCACCCCTGCTATATACAATAAGATTGCTTCATCCATTTGCTGTGTACAGAGCATGCATGCAGTTAGGTCAGTTTAAACCTTGAGTAGCATTGCTTTTTAGACCTGTATGTAAAGTACTGTATTTGTTGTTTAATTTAATATTTTTTAATAAATTTGGGATTATCAAAGAAAATTAGAAAAAATTTTGATGAACGTGGTAATATATATATATATATATGAATTGAGAATAAATATCATGAGCAGTTTAATGTATTCATGCCTTTTAGACAGTTTAGTATATTGAAATTAAGATTTTGTAGTGGATACATGTCATAAGCTTGTGCATAAAAGTATAAAAATGAGATATTTTTTAAACTTTTAAGAGAGAAAAAATGAAGTCTAAATACTGCAGAATTTAGATATCAAGAGGAGGAACAATTGACTGATGTTGAGTATTATTAGATAATTCACTTATAATAGTTGTTTTTGAATTTCTGATCAGTGTGTACTGTTGCAGAGAAGGCTTAACATGTAGGTCCTTTCGACATTAATTTTATCAAAAATAGATCACTGAAATTTTTGCAAGTTATTAATTTCTGTATTGATTCCACGATGATTAAAGTTTTAGTTTGTCAAAACAAAGGTTTGGCTGAAGTTACATTGTTTATTGAAAGATTTTCAATTTAAAATATACATAAATTAAGTTATAGCCAGAATTAAAACCTTATATAATATTATAAAAAAAAGCATTAAACATTCTACTTTCTGTATGTAGCTATTACTGAACTTTTGTTACGAGACTTCTTACATTGTGTAGCTGAAATGCTGGTGTATATTTTAACAGTTTAGATAGTTTAAATTGTCAGTTTATATAGTTTAAGTAGAGGGCATTAATATACTGTTAAGATGATTTGAAATACTGAAGAAATTGAACTGTTGGTGTGTCTGTTCTAAAATAAGCATGAATTTGAACTGATTTTTAATACATGGGTGAAACTAAGTGGTAAAAATACAGTGATTTTAAATCTGCAAGGCTTCAAATCGATTTATAGAGTGTGGCAGAGGTTATTCCTTCCGTAGTAAAATTTTTTTTTAAGTTTGTACCTTTTATCATTTTCTATTTTGTAAGGAAAGTATTTCTTATAAAATTAATATTTTTTCTGAAAATCTATTTGAAAAATAAAATCTAGTATATTATTAGTTTGCCATAACTCTGAACATATGTGGTTAAAAAATAAAATTTTTATAAAATAAAGTTTCGTTAAAATAATGGAGAAAAGTAGTATATTTACTTTTTTTAGAAATCAAAATTGAAAGAACAAGCCCAAATGATTGAAGACATGAAATCATTTCATAAAGATGAAATTGTGGTAACTAATTTTTTTTTTTTTTTTTTTCTGATTATTTGTTAAATTACCCTTTTAATCATCTTTTGAGAATCATATGACCCAAATTGTAAATATCTCTCTAAAATATTAATACCTCCATCAGACAAATATGTTATCTGCTCTCAATAATTATATAGTACTGTAAATCTGCTGTACCATTCTGGCTGAGGTATTCAGTTTTATATGGGTCTTGAACCTTGAACTGATTATGTAACTGTATCTAATTCTGAAAGCCTTGTATTCAATGTGCAGATGACTATTTTGCTCAAATTTGGTTTCCAATTATAGGTAATTTAGTACAAATTTGTACTTCCTTGTGTTTGTTTATAAATAAGATTTTAATTTGATTTGTACTTATTCCAATTTCATTTGAATTACCAAATATAATAGTTGTATAACATAGCAAAAACGCGTAAATATTTTATTATTTTGCATATAATGCTATAGTTTTACTTTATGTGTTGAACACTGTTTTAATGCAGGCACGGGATGAATATGCTACAGATTTAAAGAGAATTTCAATCCAGCAAGATGCTCACATCTTAAACCTGTATAAAGAAATTGATAGTTTATCTGAAAAAATAAGTAAGTCTTTCCCTTATATAAATTAAAACTTGAATTTTTCATTTCTCAATTTTTCAACTCAAAAATTTTCATTTAATTCACAAAATATGGAAAAAACATTAATATTAATAAAAGCAGTGAATAAATTTAGGATGGCCTATAAAACAACTAGAAGGATTAATTCAAGATTAATTTTTGCTTATTGTGTTGCATGTATAGTCAAACCTTGTCAAGGGTGATTTGCAGAATGCAGTTTTGCACACATACACATTATCTTGATTGTTTCCATTAAATTTATCCATTGTTAGAATTATTTTCATACATGGTATGTTAGTAAAAAAAGATCCAAAATTTTGATATCTCAGAAAATTGAAAGCGTTGATAAGTTCAAAAATTATACACATATTTTATCACTTAAATAATACTGTCCACTACGTTTGTGTGTGAATTTCATGATATTTGTTTTCAACTGTCATTAAATACAATGATCGAACACAGGTTAAAACAGCAGACTGAAGAGTGAAGAATGCTATACACTTTTATATATAAAGTTCATGATATCTAATTTAATATTTATATTTTAAAAAATAATTTTAAAGTGATTGCTTTTTTATATGAAGAATATTTTTAAAAGGCTTTTTATACTCTTGTTTACAAAAAATAGAGAGAAATTATACATAGCTGGAGAAATATAATTTTGTTGAACTGTAATACAATTAACTCTTCCTGAATGTAGGAGTTGCATCATTAATACACTGCATGCATGGCAAAAACATGTTCCATAAAGTTAACTTTCTATTGAAAAAATGTGTTAGGTATAGTTCAAATTAAGAAAGTATGTACTGTTTAAACAAATCTAAATATTTTTTAAGTAAAAGTGAAAAAATGAAACTGTTAATTAAAAGGATTTTCAAAACTGTGCCATAAGTAGATATATGATACAAATATATTTTTGAAAAGATCATGATTTTTGCTTAGGACAATGACTGAGGCTACTCGTTAAAAAAAGTTTTGCAGTAAAGAGTGCAGAGGTTTTTCAATGCTTCTCATAAAGTGTCCTCTTCTTTCTTCATTTGGTTAATCTCTAATTCAAAACCACAGCAATTTCTATGCCTTCTTTTAATAATTTAACTTCTTGTAAGTTAAAAGCATTTTATCTTCTTCACTGTTACTGCTTTCACTCTCAGATGGTATTATAAGATGTTGTAGTTCTTTATTCATCATTCTTGATTAATTTTTTGACTTGTTCTCCCTGTCTGACAATCCTTTGTCACCAATTCCTCCTGCAATTTCTACAATTTCTTTAGCTTCATTTTCAACTTCGGAATGGAACTTCATTCATTGGAAATGCTTTAATTGTTCTTGATAACTTCTAGCCTGAGGTGATGCCAGTCAGCATTAATTATTGATGAATTCACTTGTTCGCATGCAAATTTAATTATTTTTATGCAGTAACTTATGTTGAATTGTTTATTCAAAATTCCATTAGTTTGTCCTGCTTCCCTTCAGCAGCATGTGCATTATCAAAAATTAGCAGACCTTTAAAGCTGTGTTTTTGCTGTTCTAAGTAATGCTTGATATTTTTAATAAACAAATTTTCAGACCAGTTATTAAAGAAACATTTTATTGGCTAAGCTTTTCTGTTTCCTTCCATGCAATAAGAATTGCTCAGAGAATTGCAATAAGAATTTTCTCTGCAATGCATGAGATGTTTTAGATTGATAAATAAGCAGAAGTTTGCACTTGAGCTGCTTGAAGCACCCCCTTCCATGCAATGAGCAATTGCTCAAAGTTTTTCCTCTGCAATGCATGAGGTGTTTTAGATTAATAAATAAGCAGAAGTTTGCAACTGAGCTGCCTGTTTCCACCGCTCCCCCCAGAAAAATAAAGTGAATCTATCCTTAAAAACTTTAAAATCTAGAGCAGCCTTTGTAATGTAGCTCTGTTAACCCATTTACTTATAAAAAAGGCTTGTCTCGTCTGTATTGAAAACTTGTTGTGGAACGTAACAAATTTCAAAATCGCTTCAATGAATTTAAAAATCTGGAGACTGAATCTATCTACTTCTTCTTGATTTGCAGAGACACCTTGTCCTTGAAATTTTACACTGTGCAAATTAAATCCATGTTTAGAGTTCTCAAACCAATTTTTGCTTGTTTGAATGTAAATTTTGTCTAATAACTGCCCATCTTTACTTAAAATGAAAGCGAAAATATCTAAAGCTTTATTTCAAACAGCAATGTCATCTATAACTAAGCCCTTTTTTTTTTTTTTTTTTTTACTTGATTGTTAAATGAAGCTCTTAATATTTCTTCTATCTTTTCCAACTCCAGAATTCTTCTTAAAATTTGAACAACCTTTCCTGAATATTGTCTGTAGTTTTGACACTAGACAATCTTTTCTTCAATTTTCCATATTGTTCCTATGCTTGATTCATTTATAGCTAGTTGTTATTTTTTTAATATTAATAGTAAATTAGATATCACGAACTTTATAATATAGAAGTGTATAGCATTCTTCACTTTTCAGTCTGCTGTTTTATCCTGTGTTCAATCGTTTTATTTAATGACACTTGAAAACAAATGTCATGAAATTCACACACAAACGTAACGGACTGTATTATTTTTAATGTTGTTTTTCTTAAAAAAATTTAGGCACACAAATAAGAATTTTTACATATCTACTTGGATGGACACTTTTGCCATCTGCACCTTAAAATACATATTACATAATCAGCACAACCACCTTTTTAGAACCATAACCAGAACACACAAAATAATGGCAGCCATCTTACATCCCTCTCTTCTACTCAAAGTTGCCAGATTCCTCAAGTTAAACAATAACAAAACATTAGATCTTGGTTTCACGTCTTTTCGGCCTTAACAACCCACTTCATGTTAAATAAGGACCTGTATATAATAGGTTTGCTTCTATTCCCAGCATATTATATATGTTAGGCTTCAGTTTTCCATTGTATCAAATGTGATACTAGAGTGAAGTGTCACCTTATCATAACTAATATGCTAAAATGGAACATTTTATTTAGAATTTTAAAAAGCAGTAAATGATGTTAGAATTCCATAATCAACTGGAATGTTCTAAGTGCTAACCTTTTTGTTATGAGTATTATTTGCTATTTTACTAAAAGTATGCACACAGTAACATTTGTCCCTGCTAGGGCTCCTATGTCACAGGCCTACTGGAGAATTTCTTTCTCCGTAGCTAGGAGTGAAGACATTAGAAATAAGTTCCCCTAGTTAAATAAAGCTACAGAATATAATTTTAATCATTATTAATTAATATAATGGTAATGTAGTGCCTGGTCCTCCAAAACTGTAATCCCCAAAAGCACCCTCTAAATCAAAAAAGGGTGAGTTGGAGATTGGCTTTCGGCGGGAGAAGCCGAATGGTCAGCATGCTCAGTGTGGTAACTTTAAACCGTTTATCAATTGATGTTTTTCTATTTGTGTAAAGTGTATAAAGTTTAGGTTGTGTGTGTGAATAAATGAAAAAGTTAATTTGAGTTAATAAATTATGGGCAAGACACCAACACCGACCACAGCTGGATCCTACAGGTACCAAATTTGGACTGCGTATTAATTAGGTACAAATAAAAAATTACAGAGAAGGGAAAACGTACATACAATGGAAAAATTTACTTTTTTATATAAGAAATAATGTTTATATAACTCTAAATGAATTAGCTTTAAGTTGTCCATGTAAATATTCTCCTTTGTATGATCATTTTTTGTGGTTCTGTAATTTCATTCTATGATGTGATGCATTCAGTAACAGGTTGTAACATATTTTAATAGATATTCCAGTGGACAAGACCCAAGCACTAATAGTTCTTTCTGGGTTTGATTCCTAGTGAAGAGATTTAATGCCTAAGATTTTTCCCCATATGTAATGTGAATACAGAGGTCACTGTTGAAATTTTTCATATGCACAAATGATAAGTAGCAGAAAAAAATTAAGTTAGATTTGAAAATATGAACTATTTTAGGCTAGCAGATGGTTTTTTTATTTGCCAATTGCAAGCAGTTTATTGTAGAATAAATTTTAGGCAAAAGAAAAAATGCAGTTAATGCGAGACCATTATCTACGATTTTAAAATGAGATTAAATCAAGAAGAATGTATTCAACATCTACAGTTAGCATTTGGAAATGAAGGTCTGTACTGTGCTAATTTATTCAGATGAATTTCACAGTGGTCATAACTTTCTTTACGATGAAGAATACACAGGAAGGTCATTGTCGGCAGTAATCCTGGATAATGTGTCTGCCATACAGAAAATGCCAATTAATGATAATGGCTGCACCTACTAAATGATACGGAAGTAACTTAGAATTGGATCTGCTGCCATACATAAAATTATTCATGATAAATTCTATATGAAAAAACTAGTTTGCCATTGAGTTCCCCATAATTTAACCTATCTCCAGAAATAGGAGCATGTCAGAATCAGTAAAGAAAGCTTTAGATTATTTAAAGATAATATCCACCATATTATTTCTAAAATTGTAACTGGTGATGATATGTACATACCATTTTTTGACATTCTGACATGTCAAGAAAATAAAGTATGGATCTTTGATAATGACCCCCACGCCACAATGGTGAAAAGAACTTGCCATGAAAAGAGTAATGTATGCCATTTTCTTCAGAAGTACAGGACTGGTCAAAGCCTTCAAATTTGAGAGACAGAAGACAGTCATGGCTATCTGGTACACCATTGTCTACCATAAATTCTTCAAGAAGTAAATATTAGAGGATTCTTGCTGCACCATGACAAAGCATCTTCATTCAGCAAGATTGACAGTTGAGTTTCTTGAACAAAAACACATCAAACTGATAATCATCCACCCCATTCACCCAATCTAGCTATGTGTGACTTTTGGTTATTTTTTTAATTTGAAAAAGAACTTACATGGACGTCATTTTCATTTCGATGACGAGATTGATTATGCTATAAATGCATTTTTTTCATCTTTTCCAAGAAATGAATGGCTTGAGGCTTTTAATCTTTGTAAAATTTACCTACAGAAGTGCGCTGATGGAGAAGACTACTCTGAACATTTCTAAACTTTTGTAAGTATAACTTTAAACCTATGTGTATCTCAAAAATTTCAAAGTGACCCTTGTATGAGAACCAGTTTAACAGAATATAAGAAATGGTGTATTCCGAAGTCAGATATAAAATTAGGTAAAGATTCAAAATTACCCTGGCATTGGTTTAAAATGGAAAAATAAAATCAAACAAACATTCAATCTTAAACTGACATTTGTTATTAGATTTTTTTTTAATTTAATTTAATGCCAAACTAAAGTTGAATTTTGCCTTTATCTATTTATTTTGTCAATTTATCTATTTATTTCATCAATCTGGTCAATTTGTTATTAGATATGTCCTTCACAAAAGTATCTCACTTAAGAAATTATTGTATAATCAAAACTACACTAAGAGATTGCATTGGAATAAAGGAATTGAAAGTTATTGAAGCATGTTCACCTAAGACATGATTTGATGGCACTAAAGCCACGTTTCCTAAATTTAGTTTAATACACAGCAAAATAAGAAGCAATTTAAGACCTGAAAAAGCTTCAGAGGTAACAGCAAGAGTGTATTGTGTGAATAAAACTAGAATAAAATTTAAAGAATATGTATATAGGCTACGGATTTGAAGCTGATTTCTCCCCACCCTAGTTTTATTTTTAATCGCTATAAAAGGAATAATATTAAACGTACTGTTAATTAGAATTTTGGCATAATATTTTTACACAATAAAAGCAAAAACAAAAATATAAAAAATTAATAACTAACAAACATTGCAAAATCAAAGTTTTATAATTGTCAAATTAGCTATAGATGAGGAAAATTCACATTTTGAAATATTTACATTTAGCTTAATAAGCAAATTTAAATCCTATCTGTTTTCACTCCTGTCTGCTTTTCTGTATGAATGTAGTTTATATCGATGTTCACTACCTATTCTCAACATATGTATGTAGAAGTTTGACACCAAACCCCATGAGTGGCCAAGTGGTAGAAGTTTGACACCAAACCCCATGAGTGGCCAAGTGGTAAAGAATACTGAAGACTGAAAGTCCAACCAGGGTTTTGAAAACAGATAATGAGCTAGCTACATGAGTGCATTTTAAGGTTTTTCACCTTGTGGAACATGAATACAAACCATTTTCTCTTAAAAAGTATTTCATAAAGGCATCCCTTCTCTTAGGCAGATAACTCTTGAAGGCAGATGTAGCCATAATCCCAATACATAATTTGATTCCTTGATAACTAATTCCTAGGATAGGTATTCTTTTCATTGCAGGTCAACACTGTGGGTGCGCTATGCACCCCACAGTTTTATACAAATTATATTTTTAGAACAACGGACAGTAGCTAGCAGAAGCCAAGTGACATGTCTAGGTGAAGTAGCATCTTAACAGCAAGAGAACTAGAAGCATAAGGTTTGCAGTTATCCAGTACAGCAGCATATTAAGAGTAAAATAAGTTTTCGAAATTTTTAGTTCAAGTTCTGAATTAGCTACATCATCAGTGTTACGCAAGTCATATGATGTAGAAATGACGCAGTCCAGAAAAAGAGTTACATTTTTTAGAATAGAGTTGGGGTTATCACTAGTTTAAATTATAATTTTGATTTACATATTTTTATCTTATATATATATATATATATATATATATATATATAAGATAAAAGTGTGTAAATAAGTGTGTGTGTGTATATATATATATATATATACACACACACACACACATAGGGTGGATAGGAAAGTCCATTTAACCTGAAAATTCTTGTGAACGGAGAGAACTATGGCTATGCAAGTGAGGTAACGGTATAGTAAAACGACTGCACCTGACCTAATAGAAACAATAGCAGCGCAAAAACAGTAAAATTTCCAACTATAAAGCTTTAGAGCATCAGTAAATTAATATGAAATGGCATTTGATTCACACAGTAAATTGTCACCTTCATACCCAAAAATATCCGCAATCAATGCACAATGACTCTACTCTGCATATTCACATTTTGGAAATGTAGCAGTGCGCAAATGCAGATTCTGACGTACTGTACTGTAGTGTAATGTCTGTAAATTTCCAATGCACTTAAAATTTTAGTTAAAAAGGTGTTGGCACTCACTTCATATAAACTGCATAATCTCAAACCTCATTATAATCTCGATGGCAATCAATAATTTTATTCCGAATGCAATTTTATTTTTTGTGTTGTGGCAATCTCAATCGTTGCATTCTTTCTTTCAGAGTGTCAAGGTAAATGGAATTATGAATCATATCAAATGAATGAGATCCTACAAAAGGTACATAAAGTAGTGTATTTCATAAAGTAGTGTATTAAAAATAATCTTTTGTTGAGGTTCGGATTTAGAATTTTGGAGCTGTGTGCAAATGGTGAGCTGTACCGACTTTTAATATTGCAAGATGGTGTAAGGTACATTTCTCAAAGTAGTGTATTAAAAATAATCTTTTGTTGAAGTTTAGATTTAGAATTTTGGAGCTGTGTGAGAGTGGCGAACTTCACTGACTTCCAATATTACAAGATGATGCTTATTTATGGCAAATGCCAATGAAACACAATGTATGCTGCTCGTGAATATACTGTTTGTTTTCCAGCTGGGTCACATGCAAGTGTGGTTACCATTGCAAATGTAGTGCAATGGCTCAGCAAGACAGGAAGCACTATAAGTCATTCACATTCTGGAAGACCAGTGAGTGCAGGTATGCGTGTGATGCCAGCAAGTATTTTGGCATATGCACTAACTCCATCCACACTGCAGTACAAGAGATATCAGCATGGCTTGTGGCTTAACATGGGTCAACATGCACTTTCCTATCGTGTCACACTGCAGCAAGCACGGTTGCCACAGGATAATGAGTGTCAATTTGATTTGTATAACTGAGCATTGATTAATGTTGAAGGTCACTCAGATTTTTTATCTAACACTGTTTGGGTGCATGATGCAGTGTTTCAGCTTACCAGGGTATTAAACCGTCGGAAATTGGAAAATCCCTCGTGGGGACTACCCACACCAAGTGCGCTGGTCCATTAATGTGGTGGTATGGTATCTACAAGGATTGTTTACTGGGACTTGTGTTCTACAAAGGCACATTAAACAGACAGCTATACTGCACACACACACAAAAAAAAAGTTTATACATCTCCTATTCTATGGGGGCCAATTGACAAAATTCAAATTGCATTTTCCATTTCTCAAAAGTGCGACATAGGATATATATTAGATATATATGTTCTAGCATGGTATTTTGACACAAAATCGGACTTTTTTTTAAATAACATACCAATTTTTTTTTCCATATTTCGATTCTACAACTCATTATGCCCAGATATTAAATTTTGTAAAATTTGGTACGAAATTTACAGAGAAATTCAAAAATTTATCTTGCCAAAATTTGTTCAGTCTGGCCAAGAATAATTCACTTTCCGAACTTCTTGATATATGGCAACCAATTTTCCTTTTCCTTCCATTATGCCAAAGCATAAAAAAAGGCACCTCGTTTCTACTTTTTTACATTGTGTATGAGCGGAAAAAAAGTCACACCGTTTCTACTTCCAAATAATTTTAGCTAAGTGTTTAAACATTAAGTTTAGTGCATCTGATGTTTTATCGCTTTCAACAAATATGCCAAATTTCAAAATGTTCCAGTATATAAATTCACGTATATCTTCGGAAAGTTTGAATAAAAAAACTATGTCTACTTTAAAACAATGGTAAAAAGTTTATAGCTTTGAAAAATTTATAAAAATTATTTAAAAATACAAATTTTAAAACTAAATCATAAAAAAATGGGTGAATTTTTTTGGAATGAACCTGAATTTCTAAATGTGACCTTTCACATCAATCATCAATCAGCAAGAATCAAATAAGCTTAATAAAAAAAAGAGAGATTAATCAATATATATCAAACTGAATTAACATTGAGGAGCTAAAATTTTGAGAGCTAATTTTTTTCAAAAACTACTCGTGTGATTTTTGAAAAACTCGGTAGTTTGGCATAATTTGAGTCGTAGGATTGAAATGTGGAAAAAAATTGGTATGTTATTTCAGAAAAGCCCGATTTGGTGTCAAAATACCAATATTAGAACAACGCTATATATAAATATAATACATATCCTAAGTTGCACCTTCGAGGCATGAAAAACACAAGTTGAATTTCATCAATCGGCCCATTAGAACCAAAGATATAGAACTGGCCCCCTTTTTTTGCACAGTGTTCCTTCAACTATTAAAGGACATCATACCTGACTTTCTAGATATTTCCCTTGTCTGCATTACGGTCCTTGTAGTTCCAACATGACAGTGCCCCTGCACACCAAATACCTGGAAGTGTAAAGCATTCTCAACCATTGTTTTGGACAGCAAATTATCAGGTATGGTGGTGGTGTTGAGTGGCCTTCACAATTAATGGACCTCACTGCGTTGGATTTTTCCTGTAGAGTAACATTAAAGATCAAAATTATACAACTCCACATACAAAGTCTGCTGGATCTATGTCGTCGTATTACAGATGCTTGCAATAGTATGATCATTGCGTGACAGTTTGCTTTTGCGCATTTTTGGGAGGGGGATATGTTATCAAACTGTATTGACGTAAATATGTATTTTATGCAATAAAAAGGTGCATATTTCTGTATACCTCTGGCTGTTCCTTTCAAACGTTTACACAAAAGAGTGCATCGATTACAGACAACTTTGGGTAGACAGGCGACAATTTATGTTATCCGTGTGAGCCAAATGTCACTGGTAATTAATTGATGCTCTAAAACTTTTTAATTGGAAATTTTTCTCTCTTTTCATTTTTAGTTTGCAGTGGCTGTCGTCCAAATTTCACCATTAGAGGGCGCTGCTGTTATTTGCATTAGGTCGGGCGTAGTTACTTTACTGTACCATTACCTCACTTGCATAGCTGTAGCTCTCTCCATTAACAAGAATTTTCAGGTTAAAGTGACTTGTTTCAGTTATCTAATTAACATCCATTTGCTAAAATTGCTCCTTTTTCAGATCTTCATCTCGGTTTTGATAAAATTTAGAGTTTGATTTGATTTAATTTTAAAACTATCATATTTTTTCTGTAGATTCCCCAATTTCTTTGATTTTGCAAATCGAATAAAATTAAAGAATGATTTTGCAGATTATCCATGTTGAGTTTCTGATCAACGGAATTCAGGAGTTCTCTAGCATCACCCTCCATATTGATTTCTGTTTCCATTATTATCATTAGAAGAAAAATGAGATTGGCTTTTAGTATTAGCTGCAAAATTCACAATCTCTGTGAAGGGGGGGGGGAAGTGATATACCTTTCTAAGAACTTTTTGTTTTTTGCTTCATTTTGCAAGCTGAATGAGATGTTATGGTTCCTTAAGAAACATCTTTTCGTCACCATACTGCATTTTCTTTTATGGCTATATTCAAACTAATGGAAGACTGTTGAATATTGAATACTTTAAATTTTGTGATCACTCCTTAATAGATTAGTTAAAGTAAACAGATGATAATTTGAAACAAAAGAATAATTTTTTACTTTTGAGAACAAGAACCAGAACACCGTTATGTGACCAGGACCATTATTGATAATTATCGAATTCAGTAGGCAGTAGTACAGTATAATGTATTAAATTTGAAATAAATTTTTCTACAGAGTATAGTTAGCATCTCTGAATGTAAAATATACTGTTAGAATATTTTCAAAAGATTTTCTATTACTAACTAATGTATAACAAGCTCATGTTTGTATTTATTTATATGGATAACTACCATACCAAATAATTATTTATTTTTAATTTTATGTTTATAATTGATAAAAGAAATTACTGTGTAAATAAAACAAAAATAATTACTAGCAATGAAATATTTGTCAGAAATTCTTGAGAAACAACAGAATGTAGAAGCCAGCATGAATATGAATTCATCTGACAGTACTGCATATTCTCAAGTTACAGAACAGCTTCCTGGCAGTCTAAGCTGAGTAATTCAGTTAAAAAGTAGGGAGAAAAAAACCGTTGGCTACTTTATTCAAAGCGGTATCATTTATTATTTAGATGTTTTAAAATATTGTATATTCATTTGTATGACTATTTTTGTATTTTGTACATTACATTCTTATTTGCCTAAAATAAAAATTGTAATAAAAATACTGTTGACATTTCTATATATGCTTTTAGCGAAGTACATATTTGTAAATCAAATCCTGACAGCTATGTCAACTGAATATTTGCTTTGAAGATAATAATATATCAGTTTTTAGTATCCAGTGTATTACTTATAATATGATTAAGTATATTAATTAGTAATTAGTTGAAGAGAATTCTATACATGGTTGTTAAAAAGCTCATAATTTTCAAGCATGTTAAAAAAAAAATTAAAAGCCGATTGATTATTCCTGTACAAATAAGTTATTTTCATTGTTATTTTATGGATGTCAAAACAAATGTAATAAATATTTAGTAATATAAAACAGTATTAATGTAATTAGTCTTGTAATGGGCAATTTATTTATGAAGAGTCTAAAAAAGGGTTAAAACGATTTATTAATATTGTACTTGTATATATATGTACAACAGGAAGCACAACCATGCTGACTTAAGTTATTGAACTCTTGACACAGAATTTTCTTGAGATAAATAAAATTCAGGAAAAAATACTTCTATACAAATTAAACTGCGTAATTGACTAAGCACTTACATTAATTAGTGACTAACATACATAATGATCTAAGCATAGAATGTATTGCATGTTTTTGTTTTACAAAGCTATTATAAAATAACCTACTTGCATTTAAGAATAAGCATAGGAAATGTGAAAGTGCAAATGGTCAAACTGAAAATAAATCACAAACTGTCATCTATTGGACCCATATACCAGCTGACTCTGCTTATGGGAATACCATATATCACACATATACCAAAGGTTAATTATTCTAAACCTGAAGATAACCATTCACCTGGAGACAGTTTTGGGTTTATCAAGACATTCAGCTTAACAAGGAGAACACATACTGAATAGTCTTATAAATAATATTAAAGGATAAATTGTTATTTTGCCATGTAATTAATTTAAAAATTACAAATGCAATTTCACATTTCTGAAGCTTGTCCAATTTAAAATTTAAAAAAAAAAATTGCATCTTCCACAAGCTAATTGTATAACTGCATTCACTACTATTTAAAAGTGCCAAACCCAAGCTAAAGTTGAGTAGATAAATAACTTTTACAATTTTTTGATATGCATAATCCAATTTTCAGAGTTCTTTGAAGAGGGAGATAATTTTAGTTCATCAACAGTTATGCTTTGTAAAAATAAAATTCAGCAAATTTTTTAAACTTTATATTTACACATTTGAATAAGCAGCTGTTTATTTAATTTACAATTCAGTTTAAGTAAGCAGAAGTTACATCATATTGACGTTTGCTCATAAACCACTTTGACTTGCATATATGTATATTTAATTGAAACTTTCTAAGAGTTCAATTGGAAGATAACTTCACTACAAAATGCCATTTTACACATCTCTATAAAATTATCGAAGTACAAATAAATGCAGCATTATTTATATATATTCTTCATAAAAAATGCAAAGCTTGAATGCCATCAGTAATGTTTCTTAACATTATAAATTGATAAACTTATATTTCACTAAAATTATAATTCAATCAATATCTTTAGTCAGCTCTAACATATTTAAATAATACAAACTACAGGATAATGCAAATAGTTATTTTATCTTATTTTTCATAAAATATATTAACAATTTTCTCATACATAATTTAAAATGTAATTTTAATTCATACTGTAATCAAATCTTTAATCGCTTTCTAATTCAGAAACTTGAAAGCTTTAACCTTTTTCTACTTGTATATTTGACTATTTTGTAATAAACTATAAGCATATAAACTCTGCCATTTCATGAAATGTTCAAATACATAAACTGTACAATATATTTAAAACACATGAAAATGCCGATTGTAAGAAATACAAACAATTTCCTATTGTGTGCATTAATGATGACTAGGATGAAGTTAACAAAAACTTCTCTAAAACATGTATAAATTTAAATCTAGTAAATACTCATTTTCACCTGACTAGAATAGAGTTCAATAAAAATAAACATTTTTAAATCCAAGAACTTTAAAACACTGCAGAAATCTATGCAAGGAACAAAAAATACTATGTACATAAAACCATAATTTTAATGTCTACATTTAAATATTCCATTTTTCATGGCACTGACAAAAAATTAGAAGGGTTTTTGAAGTATAACACAAGTTTTGAAGTCAAATTTTATAAAAGTATAAAGGCATACTTAAGTGCACTGTTGTATGATTCATTACCACAAGCAGTGCAACAATTCTAAATTATTCTGGAATGTAAAATTAAGAGTCAAATAAATGGATCAATAATCTAGAACAGAATTTGTCTACTATCTGTGAAATTATAATCCTGAATATTAAGTGCCTAAATATAAAACACTATTTATTAAGAGTTCTTAATTTTTCTCAGAAAATGGAAAACAATATATACATATAAAATATTAATAATCAACATTTTGTAATATATAACTTCTGTGCTCTTAATAAAATATACTAACTGTTAAAATGCCATAACTGAAACAAATTTTTTAGCTTGCACATGGAAAAGTGTTTTTGTATATTGATACTTAGCAAGGTATTTCTATATTTTGTTGCAAAAATAATTTTTTTAAAAATGTAAACAATAAATTACTGCATTTATAAGATAAACAAGAAACTGGTAAGTGGAATGCAGGGTACGACAAAATGGCTTTTCAAATAAAGGGGAAAGGAATTGGGAGTTATGAGCTTGTAATATATTCTGGATGGATAAAAAAAGTTTAATTATTTGTATTCTTGTCCGATTTAGTTGAGAGTACAGGAGGTGACACTGGAGTCGAGTCTTCATGGAACAATGGATTTTTCACTTCCATCTCTCCAGTCTGAAATTGAAAATACGTTTTGTACAAGATTTATGATTAGCTTTTATTATGCAAAAATTCTAGAACAAGAAACAATAAAATCTATTCATTCAGAGTGATCAGGTGTTTTTCATTCATTAATAAAAGAATTATTAAAATTTTTCCCTCTTAGGAGATTAAAAAAAAAAATTATTCAATCCTGCCCTACAATGAGAAAACAACTTATACCTATATTCTTAAGCTTGCATTAACTATTTCAGTACTCTGTAATACATATATTGTGATTGATCTGGTTGCATTGATCAGACGGTTGCATGTTCAAATCGCATCTGGATCACCATTTTAAGGTGTAAAGGATATAGCTCGGTAGATATTCTTAGAAGACATAGTCATCGCTAAAACACAACTGTTCATTAAAACAGTGAAACTTTTACATAAACTTTTCGTACTCAAGATAAGAGCAATGCGAGTGAGTTCACTAGTCGTGCCTGCGATTATTACGAAAACAATATGATGTCATCTGACATGGCACGCAGTGGAATATAAGATTGCTACAACTTCAACAATAAGAACAATTCTCAATAAAGAAAAATAGTACCATCCGCAACTACAACTACAAAAAACTCTGCAACTAGGATAACCCTTTTTAAAAATAGAGTGATAGAAAGATACAATATGCCATTAAGCCAGGCTATTATAATGGAAAAAGCGAAAATTTTTAATCGCATTCAGATTGAAACAGGTGACACAACTGAAACTTTTGTTGCAAGTCGAGGATGGTTTAAGATTTAAACATTGAAATAATCTTCATAACATACAGATTACAGGAGAAGCAGCAAGAAGAGATATAAAAGCGGTGGCTGAATTCCCAGCAACATTAAGAACAATAACTGAATAAGGAAACTATCCTCCATAATTAGTTTTTAATTTCGATGAAACGGACTTATTTTGGAAAAAATGCCAAAACATAAATTTCTATCATGCACCAAGATTTAAAACTGTGAATGCTTAATGCTTCTCCTGGGTGCTAATGCTAATGGAGACTTTAAATTAATGCCACTTCTGGTTTATCACTGCCAAAACTCAAGACTGATGAAAGAAATATCAAAATCAACTTTAACTGTCATTTGAGAGTTAAATAAATAAATCATGGATAACTCAAAATTTTCCAGAATTGGTTCACTGAACAATTTTGCCCATCTGTTAAACACTATTCAAAATCAAAAAACATGAACTAAAAGCACTTCTTTTAATGCTTTGACGCGTGGCGGTCGCACTTTGAAACCACCCATTTTCGAATTTTTTTCTCCTCTTCCTTCCGAAATTTTTGAGTGAAAATCAATTGATTACTGATCTTTTACCTCTAAATAACACAAAATGACTGCAGAAACATACATGTTTTAGGTCTTAGTACTTCAAATCAGATGCCTTTTAAAATTCGTTTTCAATGAGATATAATAACTTTTATTAATATAAACAACTTTAAATTTCAAAAGTTATTCATCGCACATTATGATTTCTATCATAAACAATAAAAAATAGCAATATTTAAACTACATATGTAAAAAAAACCCTCTATATGTATGGCATTTGCTTTGTGGTTTCAGGGCGCAACCATTGCACCACTAGTGCATTGTGTCACAATGCTCTAGAGGCTCGGTGGTCGCACCTTGAAACCACAGCTCTTCACAATGGCGTTTGCTTGCTTCTCAAATAGGAATGTTTATTTTTACCCATATATAGATAAGGAGTTTTGAAACCACAGAGTTATTTTATTAGTAAACAATACATGCACCTGCTCAGTGAAAAGGTCTTTCTTTTCCAGAGACTTTTCTCTGACCTCAACACACTTGCTCCCCAAGCTAGTATTGTGATTTTACAAATTTTATTTCCTGTGGTTTAAATTTAACGTAAATATACTTTGCTATAATTAAGAATAGGAATCACGTAAAGTTTTATTTAAATTAAAAATATTTTCTGAATATTTTGGAACAAATAAGTATGAATGGGAAATGAATGATACATACCACAGCCAAAAGACCAAGCCCCCCCCCACCCCATTAATATAAAAAAAAACCACAAATTTCATGTGCCAGATGAAAAGAAACTAAATAACGCTGGACATGTACCAGTGAAATTTAGATCCAGGCAGTGTGTATGATACATGTGCGAAACGTGCAATGTGGGTCTATGCATGTACCAAAAAGACAAAACATGCTTTGAACAGTGTCACAAAAAATATTTGTTCTTTGAAATTTAAAAAAAAAAAAAAAAAAAGAGGACTCTTTTTTTTTTTTTTTTAATCCTTATTTTACTGAGTTTTTTAATTCATTTAGCCAAACGTCCTTATTATGTATGTACTTATATTTTCACTGCTATAGAAAAATTACATAAATGTTTATTTTTTAATTTTTCTGACAATTTACTTTGTAAAATAATGTAAAAAAAATTATATATTATGCAATTCCTACATACATTTTTTTAAAAATTCGTAAATTTTGTCATTTATTGGAAACGCACACTGAGAAAGTTAAATCCCCCCTACTACCTAGGTAAGTTTCAAAGTCCTAGACGCGCAGTGATTTCACAGTGCGACCACCACCCACGGAACAATGGGCAAGACTAGATTTTTTTAAATTCATATATTATTTGTCTCTAGGATCATAATATTCAATTTCTAGAGTTTTTATTTTTAAAAATTATAAAAATAATATCGCTCGCGTGAAAGGGTTAATGGGTAATGCTCAAAGCAACCCAACGAATTTATCTGACTTAAATAACATGGATTCCAGTCGAAGTGGTTTTCTTGTTGGCTAACACAACTGCATTAATCCAACCCGTGGCTTGAGGTATTATATCAAATTTTAAAACTTATAACTGGTTGCGAACATTTGGATAAATGTCTGAAAAAACAGACAGAGATGATAAACAATCAATAAGAGATTTTTGGAGGAACTATAATATGGATGCTATAGAAAACAAAAATCTTTCTTGGAATGAGGTAATGGGAAAATGTTTGAAAGGAGTGTGGAAAAACATTTGGCCAGATTTAAACAAGGATGACGACACTAGAGATTCTTTCTGAACAATATAGTGGAATTAGCGAAACAAACATGTTTAGATGAAGTAAATGTGGAAGATCTCGAAGAAATTTTGCATGAAACAGCAAAAAGTCTTTCTAATGACGAGCTCAAGGAATTAGCGGATCAAGAACCCAAAATATTAAAAATAGCTACTCTAAAGAAGAGTGAAAAGAACTTTCGATGGCATTTCTAAAAACCAGTTTAGCTTCCATTAAATAAGAAATTATGGACTTATTTACTGAAAATGATGCAGATTTTAATAATTGTTGGAGTAGACAAGATGAGGGTGTTATGGATGCCTTGTCCCCTTATTGACAACTTCTTACGAAGTGCAAAATATGCAAATGACATAGATACCTTCTTGATAAAAAAACAGAAAATTGGAAATGCAGAAAAATCTGAATGATCTAAAATATAAATGGTGACTTAAAATTTTATTTATTTCTATATATTCATTTGTTATGTTTCAATATTTGTAAGAAATAAGTCTTTATTTTGTATTGTTATAAAAACATATTTAATGAATTGAAATAACAGAATACTTGAACAATTTTTTTATTTTATACCCATTTTCCCCTAACCCCATAATTTACATGATGAGATGACCTCGTTTAATGCCATTTTATATAATGCTGTACTTTGATGGAACCTAACTTAACATGAAGTGGAGTTTTACTGTACATGCATTCAAGGGACTGATTTTTATGAATAAATAATGATCATCATGTATGAAATGAGGTACTTACTGGTGCTAATCCTGGACATTCATAAACTGTATAATCCCCTTCTTCATTTTCCTCTTCTGAATCAACATCTGAAGCAGAAGCATTCTTTGTGGATCCAGCTCTGGAATTTTTTAATAAATTCATTTGCTTCATTCCAAGAACATTAAAATAATTTAAGTATTAGTGTAACTCTCTCACTCAAATTTCATTGACATTCTTTTGCTTAAAAGTAATATGGCTATCCACTCTTAAATTAATGTACATGATGCCAATTTCTTCATAAAAGCAGGGATAAAGAATGTTTACATATAGTATATTCTTAAATGTTTTACCACAATATTAAAAGATGAAAGAAAGGGTCAACACCAAACTCAAAACTTATTAAATTACATTCAAGTTGTCGGTATACATATTTAGATTATGCTATTGCTATTGAATTAGATGGGAGATTATACAAAATGCCAAGTTTTAAAGCCACTTTAAAGCTATATTCCCATTCAAGATTTCAATATGTTATGCTTTTTGAGAGATAAAAAGCAAAGTATTATGTCTTACTTTTCAACTGCAATAATCTGCTGTTTCTGGTGTTGATAATGATACATCTGAGCACTCTGAGCTAACTTTCTGTCCCCATTAGGTGAAGATACATCCTTACATGGTCCAGTCACTCCATATGCAGGATAATCAACATCAATTGCAGCTTTTCTATTTTTCTGCAGCCTGTACAAAATAAGAATTTAATCAGAACATCATCATATAAAGCCACATATCTCCAATTACTTCACTTTTTCCTAGGAAGGTTATAAAATCTGATTTCAAAGATATGTAATAAATAATTTACTAATTACAGTTCACTGACAAATGATATGGCACAGGAAAGATGTCCACATTTATCTGTTCAACACTAGTAAAACTTACTAAAAATAGCATCAACTTGTTTAAAACTGGATGGAAATTTCTAAATTGCTTTCACATCATACAGAGCATTCAATATATTTTAAGCCTAATACTCTTGTCTAAGGTAAATGTTTAAAATCCTTTTCTCTGTTCCTCTTGACTTAAATGCACTTAGCACAGTTATACATCAAGAATCAAATATTTCATGGAAAAAAAATAATGAATATGACATTGCAATGCACCACCTTTTTATTGATTTTAGGACTGCCTACGGTTTAATAAACAGAAAATATTTAATTAAAGCTATGAGAGAATTTGCAATACCTGAAAAACTTATAAATTTGGTCACCATTACTCTTACTGCGACAAAACTTAGGGTTAAAATCCAGCATAATCTTTCTGAGCCTATTGTTGTTTCAAATGGGCCCAGACAGGGTGATGCATTGGCCTGCTTGCTGCCCTCCAAAAAATCATAAAAGACTCCAACATTAATACTCGTGGAACTATCTTTAACAAATCTGTTCAGATTTTTGCGTTTGCTGATGATACTGACATAGTCGTATGCACTCCCGAGTTACTTAGAGAGGCTTTTACATCTCTAGAGGCTGCAGCCAGCAAAATGCATCTAGCAATCAACCAAAATAAAATTAAATACATGCCATGTGGTAATAACAGTAATCCCTATTTTGAAATTGGGAATTACAAATTTGAAACTGTTAGCAAATTTAAATATTTAGGATCAGAAGTTAATAAAAGTAGTAGAGTAACAGATGCTAACCGATGTTTTTTCGGTCTAAAAAAATACTTGAAGTCTAACTTCATTGGCAGAAAAACGAAGATTTTAATTTACAAAAGCTTAATCAGACCCATTCTTACATACTCTGCTGAGACCTAGGCAGTGACAGAAAAAGCTAAAAGTATTTATTCTGTCTTTGAAAGAAAAATTTTGAAAAGTATTTTTGGAGGCATAAAATGTAATAATATCTGGAGAAGAACTAACTCTGAACTCTATAAATCCTTTAACGAAATAGATGTAGTAAAATATATAAGGATTCAGAGAATTATATGGGCACGACTCCTGTGCAGAAGGGATGAAAATCGAGTAACTATAAAGTTCCTCTCGGCCAGACCATTCGGCACCTGAAAAAGAGGGAGACCTAAACTTAGGTGGCATGACTGTTTGGAAACAGACTTAATTTTTAAAATAACCAATTTATGTCCATGGTCAGGGATAGAAGAGCTTGGAATTCGATTCTGAGGAAGGCAAGGGCCTATCCTGGGTTATCTGGCCATTGAAGAAGAAGAAGAAGAAAATATTTTATGGCATCAAAACAATTCCTGAATAGCATCCATCAAATCATCTTCACCATAATGTGAACCATGCATGTGTTGTTTCAGTTTTCGAAACTATAAGATATTTCTCCTGCCTTCATAGTGTAGTGGTCTGCACGCTCAGTGCATAATTGAGAGGTCTGTGGTTCTATTCCCGATGAAGACGTTGCCTATTTTTCATCTCTCCGCCTTTTCCAATTAACCTAATATCTCTACAGTAGCACCCGAACTAAAAGGGTGTTGGATGATGATTCTCCTCACCCAGGATGTGGCGATTGGGTTCCCTAAAAACCCCAGTTGCCCTTTAAAAGAGGTAGTATATAAGGTATTTCTCCCGCCTTCATAGCGAGCCTTCGTAGTGTAGTGGTCTGTACGCTCAGCGCGTAATTGAGAGGTCCGTGGTTCGATTCCTGGTGAAGGCGCTGCATATTTTTCATCTCTCCGGCTTTTCCAACTAACCTAATGTCTCTTCAAAACAAAAAGAAATCACTTGGGGTAAGTTTGATAAATATAGTGGAGGCAGAAAAGAAAGCTGAAGTCTGCACTGCTAAATAGCAGTCCACGAAATCTTAGCTTTGTGTGTTGGAGCACTTTACTTTAGGAGGAAAACAATATTTTTCTGCTGAATTTTCTATAGCAGTTAACCTTTTATGACTTGCCACTGCAGCATTAATAGGTTATTCATAGTCATATTTTACTTCATGTGGAATCATTAAGCAGCTGTCTCTCTTCTGTCATGAACTTGTAGGATTAAGAAAATCCAACGAGTGGAAGCACGGTGAATATTCCTGACAGCAATTTCTTTTCTAAGTTACAGTAATGAAGCCATATTATATTTCCTGTCTCTGGGCATGAATAAAGTCTCATCTGAAAATATCACAGAGAGCAGTTTTCAAGAAATTTAGTCAGATGTTTCTCCTCTTCTGGTGTCAACATTCTGGGTCAATTAGTGCAGACTTATGATATCTCCAGATTTTCTTATGAATTTTACTATACATTCAAAGCTGGTGTCCATTTTCACAGCAATCTGAAAAAATGTCACTCCATCACCTCAACTTGAGCACATCACTTTTTTGTTTTCTATCATAAAATTCTCAACTTTGGCACACCCTTTTTCAGTGGGCATACTGACATTACAGCCCATTTTAAGATTTTCTTTAACACTGGGAGTAGCTTTTTTATTACACTTCCATGATGTAATCATTTCGTCATGTGTCATCAACCTAAAACTATTAGTTTAGTAACCCAAAGTTTACAGCTTATTCAATGCTTCATATTTTATAATCTCTCATTTTTTACCTGAGGCACATGCTTTACTCACTACTTTGGCTCCAACTTCATATGCAGAAATATATTTAAAAGCATAAATATGTAACAAAAATAAAATTTAATTTTTAAAGATAAGAAGAAAAACAAAATTGTAAACAATTATTTTATGCAAAATTATATAAAGTAATCTAATTTGAATGTTTGTTTATATATTTTTCAAATATCCAAAAATTATCAATTAATTACAGCTACCAATTTTGAAATCCAGAATAATTAACTGGCTTGCATAAATGTATAAATGACATTACCACTAATCAACTTTTATCTAATCTAATACATGAAAGTCTCCCCTTTTTTTTATAACTGCACAAGTTTATTGATTTATTTTATTTATAATATAATACCATACGACAGAGAAAACTATCATAACACACTTAAAAAAAAAAAAAAAATTTTTATCTATAAAATAAGAATATTAGTACTACTACTGTTAAATATTTTACCTCAGTTTTCATAAAATATTTTTGGATACATTTTTAAGTAAAAATAATACCTATAAAAGCAAAATCCAGCTGATATGACACCAAATATTCCAGCAGCACAACAACCAGCAACTATAGCTATTAAAAAAAAAAAATTTTTTTTTTTACTCTTCAGCACTTGGTATACCTGAAAAAGAATCAAACACTGTACAGAAAACCACGTGAGTGCTTTTTCTGTATAGTATTGCATAAATTTTTTTGAAATATTATAAGTTTATGGTTTGAATCAATATGAAACCATGAAATATCACAGCTGATCAATTTTCATAAAAATAAATTATGTGAAAATTTTTGCTTTTAAAATTTTCCCGTAAGACTAATGAAATTTCAATTAAAAGTTGGATATATATATAGTAACTAAGTGTAAGATCCAGAACTGCTGGAACTCCAATTATTCTGGATCATCAGTTTATATTTAGTAAGAAGACATTTAGAAGTCATAAAATTAAAAATATGATACAGTAGTTTATGAAATAATGAAACATTAATGATTTTAAAAGAAGCAACATTTCAAAAAAATTTTCGATATTTATTTATTTGTTTTATTAAACACTTCTTTTAATGTAAATTATATGAGCTGTTTCTTTTTTTGTGCTAATACTTTCTCAGTAACTTTAAAGATATCATTTATTGTTCAATTACAGAGTTCCGCCTTTTAACTCTGACCATCGTTCCACTAAATTATCAAATGAAATAGTTTTATTCCCATATTCCTCTTTATCATTTTTATGTAAGGGTAGCGATATTTTCTGGATTTAAAATTATACTGACTCATTGCATTAATATGCATTCGTAGCTGCACTAAGAGATGCATTCTTCATCAGGATCACCACGTTATCTGAATACATTACTCTCGTCATGTTCCTGTTTTACACAAAAATAGCCTGAAATGAAAGTACTTGATTGATAGTTGGGGCACTGTCATCACAGCAAAAAACTTTTGTTATATCTTCATTTATTATCACTCCACAAATTTCATTAATTGGAAAATTTCACCATTTGCTTGTGGTATCCATAATTAATTTTGCAGCATTCATCATCTTCATCATAAAAAATAGTAGCATAAATTATGCCAAGTATTTTTTTAAAATATGTGTGCACATGTCCTCCCATGACTTTGCAATGCTCCACACAGTAGATTTCATGTTAAAGTATTTCATAAATTCTTGAATGGTCTTGCCATTGTTCAAAAAATTTTGTATAGACTTTTAAAAAGACTACTTTATATCTGTATTTCAGTGTAAGCAGCACACATATTTCCATTTGCTGAATAATGGATGTAAAATTTGTAGGAAAAAATCATATGAAGATGTTATCGGTAACTGAAACTTTAATTCAAGTAAGAGCCATACAGTTGCATACTTGCCAACCTATGACACTCAAAAATCAGGAGATTTTTCACAATGTTAAAAAGACTTTTTAAATGATAAAAATATAGTTTTTAATAATGAATTAACTTTAAATAGTTACTAATTCTTAAATGCAAGCAATACAAAATTACCTTACACATAAAAAAAAAAAATTTTATTACTTGCATCAATTTAAGAAAAAACAAACAAACAAAAAAAAAACTTTATTCTGTTTTTGTACAAATGTTATGAACAGGGGCAGATTTTGCTTTCATTAAGAAACTTCAAAATTTTGTTCATAGCAATTGCCACATAGGCCTGCTTTCGTTAATAAAAGTTTTTTTTTTTCTAATGTGTCATCACTAATATTAGATTTAAATTTAGTCCTTGTTTTCGCAACAACACTGAAAATCCTCTCACACTCAGCAACTGGGGAACAGTCAAGATGGCTAACATATTTCTAGACAGTTCACTATATTTTAAAATTCCATCAGCACCTTTCAGTTTTCCAATTACACTCCACTAAGTGTCAATCCTAGCTGATTTTATAACTTCATCCAAGTTTTCTGATTGTAAACTGCAAAATTACGACTGCAATATTTTATCAGTGGCAACATCAATATCATCACCTTTTATGACTAAATGAAGTAACACAGGAAATCTGTTCAAAAAGTACCTTATATCAGAAAAAGATGCATTTGCTAGAGCAGAAACATCAACAACTTTAGCATGCAAAATCACTTCATCTTTCACTGGAAATTTATGTAGTATGTAATCACATACTCGACAGAAATAACTTCTAACATGAAGATGAAACTTACTTTTGTCTTCTGAACGTTCTTCCACTACTTTTGTAGTTGCAGTTCCTATTACCAAATCTTCATCTTTCTTCTCATTTTCTATTTCACCATAAATCACATCATATATAGAATTACAAGACAAAACACAGACTGGTTTTACAAAACTTTGATAAAATGTCTTTAAACAGATCATAAATCACTGATTGCAAAACATGAAGTAATGGAATTCTGCTTTGTAGAACTGTGTTAAGAACATCGGATGATGGCAAAATGATTTAAAAAAAAAAAAAAAAGCAGAAAGCTTTGTTAAGGTCTGAAGAAAAAAACATAAATATTTGTTCTTCACAAGATAAACTTACAGTAATCGGAAAATTTTTCGTGTGTTGAGCAATTTTTTTATTTTGAGAGAAATTTGTATCAGTTTTATGCTTATATTTTGCAGGATTATTTTGAGAATGCCAGTTGAATTGCTGAATGGCGCAGAAATTACTTTATTTTTCTCAAACCTATTTTTAACAATGGAAGTAGTAACTACATCTCAATTTACTTTAGGTATTTTATAACTTTCAACAGAGCCTTTTATCTTAGCTCTCGCGGCATTTACTTCTTCTTTAAAAAATGCAAGAAGTGGGTTCCATTGATTGAGAATTCTAGATAAGCATTTCTTTAAAGACAGCCAGCGTGTACATACATGTTTCAAAATTTTTCTCATTTCAGTATTATGCAGCTGTTGGAATTGTTTCAATTTTTCCTTCGTTTTAGAACTCCTTTCAATATAATAATAAATATCAACTATGTGTTCTTCCACATTTATTGGTAAAGAAGCTGCTAAATTTAAAAGGTGACAGGTGCACCTCATAATCTGCAAATCTGAATTTTTCTTTGTTAAGATGCCTCCAACACCAGTCTTCAAGCCTACCATTACTGGTGCATTATCGGCACCAAGTTCTAAGCAATTATCCAGAGATACTGAATTTTCTTTTAAAGTTTTAATAATTAGCTGTGCTATATTAAAGTCTGTCAAATGTCCTTCTAAGGTGTGGAGAGAAAGTAAACTGCACTCAATTTCTGAAGACTCTGGATTAAAAAAAGAAACAACAATTGGATACAGTTTTGAATCGGTATTATTGCTTCCATCCGTAGAGAGGCAGAACAGAGCTGTTTTAATGCTATCAATAATTGAAAATTTATTTTTCAAACCCATTTCTTCAAACAATTGCAACTGTTTTGGTCCTTGCACTTGAGTATTTCATGGCGATTTCACTATCGGGAAACATTTTTCTAAATAGAGCTGCAGCATGATCCAATGCATTCATTGGCAGGTTGTGCTCCAGTAAAAATGCAGGGAACAGACATTCTGCATTAATAACTGTTTGGTCCTTTGTTTCCGAAGAAAAATTTAATTTTTTCTTTTTTTCAAAACAACTGATGTTGTTCTTGTGTTTTTGAGTACGCACATGTTTGAGAACATCCGCCCTTCCACCATGCGAAATCGAAAAATCTCAACGACAGATGGTACACATCGAAAGTTTATTACATTTCCTTGAGGAAGCACTCACACAACTCAGGACAAGATGAACGAAATAACTAAAGAACATCCAAATAACAGGCTTGATCTTGCTTTGTGCTCATTGACTAATATATGCCAGATGACACGCAGTGGAGCTCGATGCCCATTGGAGAACTAGAGAACGATGTTTCTGGATACATATGCACTCACTCACAAAGCAGAAATTCTCATCTGATTCGCAAGGTTTTGTTTTTGATATAATCTAGAGAAAATGCAATTGCTTTGAGACATCCAAAATCACTTTTTTTTTTTTTTTTTGTCACATAACGAAGTATTCAATCAAGTTCCATAAAAATCGTGAGAAATTTGAAGAATATCAAAAAATTGGGATAAATCTATTGTAAATCGGGTTGGCGGGAGAGCGGTCAAAAATCAGGAGTCTCCCGCCTAAACCGGGAGAGTTGGCAACTCTGCAGTTGTCTATAATCAAGACAATTTTTGTATCTAGCTAACCAACCGATTTCAAATGTTGCCGAGCCTCAAATTCAAACAAATCATTGATTAATGCTTGTGTGTCATCCATGCTGTTTTATTTGAAAGACAGATGATGGGGAAAATATTTATTGTTTTAAATGATCGAGATTATGCTATCCCCCCCTCGATAACAGAAAGTTTACATTCCTGTGTTGTTCCATTGTTCTTACAGAGAACATCAATATATTTCAGGGCTCATACTGCCAAAAAAAAGAACAAGTGTTTATAAATTTAGTCACTATTATAAATTTGCTTTTGAGTTAATTTTTTGTTATTAATGAGTTTGATGAATTTACATTTGATTTTTAAATTTGATTAATCAACCTGTTGAATGTGTGCACTCAGTTTTTCAATTCATCTTCTCATGAAATATTTTGGTTTGAGACATTAGCATAGAACCCGTGAATGACATGCCCTCATTGTGACTCTGTCTCACCCATTTAATCATCACATCATCATGTTTGTCACTTTTAGCATACTCAATAAATTACTGCAAGAAAATGTACCTGATACGAATATTACCTGTTATGGTAACTATAACAGGAGACTCCCTCGGAAAAATAGAGGCTATTTTTAACCTGCTTGAAAATGTTTCTAAGAAATGGAGTACTGAGCAAAATATAGAATTTAATATTGAAAAAACAAATGGTATGTTTTTCCCTCGGGAAGGGAGAAATGTTAGAACCCCCAAACTGAAATATGATCAAAAAAGAATAAAATTTGTGAATACCTTTAAATACCTGGGTGTAGTGATCGATGATAAGTTGAATTTCATAGAGCATTTTAAGTCAATAAAAAAGATAGAAAAAATTTAAAATTATTATAAAAAAATGTTACTCTAATCACTCTTTCTGATAAAAGTTCTACCCTGAGGGATATTTACAAAAATGTTATTATACTGAAAATTCTTTATGGTATTGGCGCATGGGGTGATCAAGCAGGGGAGCTGGTCAAGACAAGGCAGAAATTAGACTCATTGCAGAGGGACTGGACACTTGCAATTACAAGATCATTTAGAACAGTCCCGACAGAAGTTGCGTGCTTACTGGCTGATGTACCGCCTCTCTCACTACAATTTAAGTTTACTTATGACAAGTAAGCTTAAGCTATTTTGTCTGAAATATGATATAAAACAGAAAATAATGTATGAAGATAAAGCAATTACCAGCAAGGCCTTTTTAGAACATGATCTGACTTCAAGCCATCCTAGCAAATAACATGGTATATCCCACGATAAGGACTATATTTCTGCTGGAGAAATTGAAATTTATACAGTTGGATCAGGGTTTGTGGAGAGCATCGGTTGTGCCCTTGTTGCATTTTTCCATGCTACTGAAATTGATTACAAAACATTTACTTTAAAACCAAGAAATTCAGTTTATCAAGCAGAATTCTTGGCAATTAAATTGGCTTTATCCTGGATCAAGAAATTATCCATGGGGTATTACATTAATTTATACTCAGATGCCTTATTTGCTCTTATGGCACTTTCCCGGCCCTTGCAAAAGAATAATATTGTTAATGAAATTAAGCATATATATTTAGAACTACGAAAGAAGCATATTTTAAATTTACATTGGATCAAAGCTCACGCTGATCATTATGGGAATGAGAGAGCAGATGCTCTAGCGAAAGAAGCTTCCCTGGGGGTTGGGACCAAAACGGTTTCTTATTCAGATTCGAAAAAGAAGACATGTACTATAATATATGACAAGCTTATTAGAGACTGGAAAAATTTATAGGATCTCTCTGAAAGAAACAAAAACTATCTAAAATGTTTAAAAATTAGCAAAAAAATGTAAATTTTAGGAGATGCAGATGTCAATCAAATTCTCACTGCACATGGAAGGTTCCCTGCTTACTTAAAAAGGTTCCACCTCCAGAGAAATGATATATGTAAAGTTTGTAATGAATTCAACGATTCAAAGCATTTCTTCAAGGACTGTTGCCTGAGTGGAAGTGTGAGAGAAAAAATATATATTTGCGAAGTTTGAGGATTTATTTAGTAATTATAAATTGTTTAAAAAAATTTGCAAGAGATATTATGCAAACTGTGAATGAGAATAAGAAGAATATTGGTATTGAGATATAACAAAGCAGAAAATCATACTGAAAACAGAAATAATTGAGGTAACTTATAAAATTTAAGATGAATTTTGATAATATAAAGAAGATTTGAATAATAATAATTAATTGAAAGTAAAACTTATAAAGCTTTTAAACTTAGGAAAAAACACAGAAATGGAAACAACACATATATATAATATTTCACCGAGAGTGTTTGGAATGTATGTATCTACTTTATGGTTTCCCCCCCCCTCTTTTAATGCCTTGGTGGCATAGCCATATAGCAGGTTTTGCCTGCTAGGTGGGTTGGGGCCAGTGATCAGAACTAACTAACTAACTCATTGGATAATTTTGAGGCAGATATATCTTTATTCACTTTTTGCTTGACTGACATTAAAATATGTTTTGTAGTTCCAAAATTAGAAACTTTTCAACATAATCAAAAATTCAAACATTAATTTTGTTAAGATAACTGTAATGATAATAGCCTGCAAAAAATAATAAGCTAGATAAAATTAAAAAGTAAATGAGGAGTAAAATTTGCTATGTTAACAGAACTTCAGTTTTTCAGAATTAAATTCCTTCTCCCTTTCCTGCTGCTTGCCAACAAAAGAAAACCAGTATGAACAATATACTAGTCCAAACAAATATATTTGGTTTCATTTATTGCTTAGGTCAGACAAAAAAATAACACATTCATTAAAGGACTGAAGGTGTGGTCATGGCCAACATCAGTCAATGTCTGTCATTGGCCATGGCATGACTCCCTAGCCAGATGGCATTCAAAAGTGACATGCAAGAATCTCAGTTAGGAGAAAAATCACTTTACGGCCCACCTTCTTTTTCTCAAGTACTTCTGTTCCCCCCAAAAAAGTCCTTTTTAATATATATATTTTGCTTGTGGTCTTGGAGTTTGAATATTGGATGTCTGAATTTTGTACTGTAAATAAGATACAGCTAGAAATAAATGAACATTTCTTAGCTACATAAGAGCAATGTCTGCATGATGTGAACTAATGTTATCACTACTATAACAGCAAACACAATGGTGTGCAATACTACAGGTTAAGTTTGAAGCAATGCTAGCACCTCTGCATCCAAATAGGCATATTAAGTATTGCTGGGCCTCGCTAACTGCTAAGCTTCTGTCCTGGGCGGAAGTCTGGACCTGAGGAAAAACACTCAGGATGCGATCCAAGGGTTTCCCACCCCTTTTCCTCTACCACCAACTTCTCAAGAGGATCTTGGCATGCACCATATTGTGAATGTGCCCTTTCTTCATAAACACTATATGCTTGCAAACATCCATGCTTTCTCTGGGATTCAAACCTGAGCCTTTTAGTATGGCAGTCAGTATCATTAATCGCTATTCCATCAGCTATGCAATGCTACTAAAGTGCTTGCAAATTATCAATCAGAAAAAAAAAATCTTTTCTCAGAAAATACCTAACACATCTGAAATTCAGCTTATTTAGTTGGCTTTTATGAAGTAAATATGACTGAAGTTCAGATATTTGATCATTTAGTCAGAAAAACTTCAATTGAACGTGCACCAATCTACTATGAATGAAACTGAAATACCATGAAATCATTATCTTTAACAATTAATCCTGACAGACCGAAATCAAAACGGTCTGAAGTGTACAACAAAACAAATCACATCCGTGGGCCTTAGCAACTGCTGAAGACGATTTTCAGCTCAGATCCAGATACCTTAGTGAAGAAAGGTATAACAACTGACATTCTGGTAAAATGTTACTATGAGCTTGGGAAATAAAAATTTTGAAGTTTTTGTGCACCAGGAATAGAATTTACTGGTGGGAACAATTTTTCTAGACTTTGCTTATTTGGTTAAGGTCCTCTGATATCTGAAGTTTAACACTTGACATACCTGGGTTTGTCAAATGGTAGTTATAGGGTTTGTTGCATTGGTAGTGAAATTTACATGTATTGAGGTAAGACATGTGGGGTAAAGCAGTATGTTTTCTGTGCTGTGGCAGTAATTTTTTAATTGATCTTTTTTGTTTCAGCACAATAACATGCTTGTTCAAAAAGCAAGGCCTTCAGTTTTACAGTTTGAAAACATGCCAGATGCAGAACATAACTGGCTGAAAACATTTACCAACAAAAGCATATTTTAAGAAGTTCTTCAATTCCTGCATAAATTACACACCAAACACTTCTACATTTTATTACATATTCATAACTTTATTTGATATAAAATTTATAGTTTATAGGTGCATTTTAAATTTATGTGAATATCGTATACAATTTAAGACTTTAAAATAAATATGAGTATATAAGATGTAATATAATATATAAGATGACAGATATATAAAAGAATTAACCATTAATAAAATAGATACAGCAAATATAACAATACTAACCAACAAAATAAATATCACTGAAGGAATCTTCTTCCTTCATGACAGACTCAGTCTGCTGCCGTTTCAGAGTATATGGAGCAGTTTTTCTTGCAGTTGCATCTTCAGTTCTTTCAGTTGGTGTAGGAGATACTTTGTCTGATTGGTCTGAAAATTCTTCAGGTGATACTGTAAGATAACACAAAATATAATGAAGAACAACCTCTTGTATTTCAATAAATGTCCAAAAATCATATAAAACAGAAAATCAAATACATAAAATGGTATTAAAGCATTATTGGCCAGCTTCATTTTATATTTCTTCATTTAGTTCCGCAAACACAATTTATTGCTAATTAATACATTAAGAGTATTTTACAGCATTCGTTAGTAATAAGGATGATTCTATAATATTATATTCAGATTTCATTTTTGCATCATAACTGATAAATTTGGAATAATGAAAAATTAAATTCAAGCATGAACAGTACAAATATTTTTAAAAAATCCTTCTATGTATTTGATACAATTAATGCCAGTCTAATCTAATTCACATCCAAGTGCAATATTATCTAATTTTAAAGTTAACATGCCTATCTTATCAATTAAGAAATTTTACAGAACCCTTACTTTTATGCATTAACATGAAAAGTTCAAAATCTAAGTACTTGATTTTACTTGCTTTTTATTTTCTATCTGTAAACTTAATTTGCCAAATTTTTATATGCTAATGCCACTATATAAACATTAAATATGCAAACATAAAAGCAAAATTAATGCTTATATTTGTTATAAAATTAACATGCAGAGTGATGGCTAACTGAATTTTGAACTTTATTAACAAAAATGGTAAAGAGAACTTATGTACGTCTTACTGTTTACATGAACTTCTTACTGTTTGAAACCTTTCACGCCATTACTGGTCTTACTAAGTTTGTTCATCGTTTTGGCATTATTTGTTGTCAAGGGTTGGGATTGGCTGACCATCTGAGGTTTCTTACTACCCTTTTTCCATTTCTTTCCACTATGTTTTGTGCTGTAATTAGCATTTGCTACAAATGTTATTGTACTTTCGTTTCTAAGCTCTTGATTTCTTCTTTGCAGTCGCATGTTGATCTGTTCGATCAGTTTTTCAGGTGACTTTTCTGTCTTTGGCATTGAATCCCACTGTGATTTGAACTCTATATATTCGTCATCAGGAAAAATAGATAAGATTCGTGGTGGTAACAGCTTCTGCAGCAACTTTCCTTTGCCGCTCAACTCTTGCTCACGTTGAAGATCCACCCACAGTGAACGTAAACGTGCGAGTGATTGCATTAAACTTTCGTCTTTCTCAATCCGAAAAGTGAAAAACTGTTGCAGAAGAGTGTCCAATTTTACTCTTGACACCTTCTCAAAGTTACTTAATAACTCATTCCATATCGCTAGTGCAGAATTACCATGCATACGGATCAAATTTGAAACATTTGGCAATACATTTGTGCGAATGATCACAGCAGCTTAAAGAGTTTATTTCAAATTTCCAATTAGTCCAGTTGGATAAACCTTCCAATTTGGTACACTGAAAAAAATTTTTAGCTTCCATATTATGTCGTTATTAACCACGAAATATGCAGCAAAAATAAAAAGGCTATCAGTACACTGTAGCATCTACCTACACACTGTTCAGATGGAAGTGTTGAAATCGAAAACGAAAGTAAAAAAAAAATTCGTGATTCAAATACGTCAACATAGCCATCGTTAATTTATTTACGCAGTTAAACGTCGCTAAAACCCATAACCTGTTATAAAATTAACATGCAGAGTGATGGCTAATTGAATTTTGGACTTTATTAACAAAAATGGTAAAGAGAACTTACGTACGTCTTACTGTTTACATGACAAATTTTAGAATGACAAAAATAACAGTGATGCCTGATGCATAAAACAATAAAACAATGATGCCACTGAAACTGCACATAATATTAATTGAATGCTCGATTCTCAACAATATTGCTGCAAAATGCCCAGCTGCTTTGAGATAGCTTTCCTGCAAAGTGAAGTTAGGGTTGCCAGATTTAGCATGAAATTGCCCATTTGGTGATATTTATCTCATGGAGCAAGAATATTCTAAAATGCATTCTTGGTGGTTTTTCTTGAGAATATTCTTTAAGGTAGGTTAAAGCTATATATACACTGCCAGTATGAGGAGAAAGAAGTGTCTTCAAATCAGAGATTAATTTGAGAGTGATTAACCGGATTGGGAGCTGTACTTTAGTGCTTTGCCATGAAGCTGTCTCCACCATTATAGCCTGAAGGCTGTGTTGCTGATTGTTTCAGAGCTTATCATAGTTTTTTTATGACTGTAAACGTGTTTGTAATACTGAAGAATAAATTGAACTTTGATTCATCATCAGATGTTATCATCAGTTACTCCAAATCCATGAACCTGTAGAATGCAACAATACTACATGCTTTGAAAAATTGCTTAATCACTGTTTTAATCAAAAATTACACAATGTGTCTTTTTCACTAACATCTACCCTGTTTTCTGACTTAAGTTGCACAGCATTCAAACTTTTCTTAATCCTAACTGTATTGAAACTGTATTCTAGTAGCATTCTGTCAGCTCTGAATAGTGTTTTTTAGCTATTGATAACATGATAAAACATTTACAATTACAAAATTTTTTATTGTAAATGTTTTGTCATGTTATCAATATTTTAAAATTGCTTATTTTATAACCACTACAAATACAGCAATGACCTGCAAGCTTAACATCTTAAACCAATGTCAAATTCAAGTAATAAAATAATCAACTTCTCAGCAACATTAAAGTGACCAAAACTTAATAGAACAGCTCTCATACTAATAACTCAATAAAATTTAGTACTTACCTAGTAAAGTCTATATTCAGTACGAAAAATGATTTAACATGTATTAAAACAGATTAGAGCTTAGAAGCTTTATTCAACATAAATATTCATCTAGTATATATTTAATAGTATAGCAGCAGATTAGAACAGTGATCACATCTTCAGCATTAGTAAATTCACTAAAAAACAATATCTTACATCTAAAAAAACACAGAATTTCCATTTTTATATTCAACAGAAAAGGGTAGAATGCATTCAAAGGGCATGCATGATGAATGTTTTTCATATACATAGTTTTTCACATGAAGAGCTACTATATAAGTGGAAGCCTTAAATGACCAAGCATTTAGAATTACAGAATATTATTGTTTTTTAAAACACACATTATAACCAATAAACATTAGACACCAAAAAAAAAAAAGAAATCTCATAAGAAAAACCTGGTTTGCAAAATAGCTAAATGTTATTCTCTTGTTACTCAAACCTCCCATGTTATTTACATATTTCTAACAAAATTCCTGTAGCAAATGTGTATCAGAAAAAACTCTTTTAAACACGAAACAAGTGAATTGTGTTCATTGTACAAAATCTGTGTTAAGGAGCTTGAATTAAAATAATAATAATAATAATAATATATAAATATTAAAACAGTAATATTTTTAATTCACACAAAATTAAATAAAGTACACTTTATATCAAATGGTATTAAATCTTAACTATACATAACTAGATTTACCAATATCTGAAAATAAGCTGTGTTAAAATGCACTAATAAATTAAATTCATCATTGTTTCACAATTCTTTACATGTAGAAAACAAGCAATTAATAAAAAAAAAAGGGGTCTATGAGCACAAAATCAAAATTTTCATCAATGAAAAATCTAAAATACATCCACAAAATGCTCATTATCAAATGTGTGAGTGAAGCCATGTTTACATTTCACCAGTTCCCCCTTGTTAAAATAGTACATTTCACCAGAACACATACTACGAGTACATAGTTATATTTAGCATCAATATTTTAATAGTATATAATATGTAACTGGTATGTTTGAAATTATAATGCAGTAGCATAATAATGCCATATATGTTTTCTGTGTTACATTTCTGTTGTGCGAATAATTTTTTAGTTGGGTTAACTTTAGCTTTGACTGAAGGATCTATGGAATGGTACTGATGTTCATTGTCCATAGCACATTACATATTCTCAATGCATTCATCGAGAACTTAAATCAGACATAATAAACAATACAGAATATTTTTTATTCCAATACCTCAAATGCGCACCACTTGGCAGATGGTCACGGTTCCCTGTGTGCTTCTACAAAAACTTCTCCTTACAGTTGTCATATTTATCGGCAGTAACGCAGCCATAAGGAACATTCCTTATTGCTATCAACACACAGTTCCCTCCCATTCCTTTGATGGCAACTCAAAGGAATACCATCAAATCAAGGATCGGTACAATTCTATTATAATGACCGTAAAAAATTGCCTAACTAATTGTTGATGGCAACGATGCCTAAAATAATTATGGTAACACCAACTCAGGAAAGGGAGCATAATAGTAAATAACTATTCAAGATTATTATTTTAATTTAGATGAAATGTTAACTTCATATAATGCATTTTTTATTATAATTCATAAAAGAATGTCTAAACTGAAATCAAATGAAAGGCATAAGATTTTTGAAAGAAAATTTCGGCTTTTTCCCCCCTCCCTTTTCTTTTAAGTGTGTATGTGTAAATGTCTCCATATAAATTGGAACAAAGAATCGAAATGCTGTTGAACAATTAGCGCCTTGTTTTAAAATAGGTTATGATTTGCTGGCATTAACTGGTTGGCATCTGCTATACACTATTGCAAACATATCATGAGAATGGCGACAAAGGACACCATATGAGAGAAGACAGGCTACAAATTTTGCAACACAAATTCCTTCATCTTATTACTGGAGCCCTTTGGTTTCTCAGAAACAAGAATCTGCATAAAGATTTAAAGATTGATTATGTTAAAGACTACCTCAATAAGCTAAACAAAAAATTTCTGCTGTAATGCCAAAACAAATCATGCAACAAATTTTGTGAGAATCTTAATTTTTACTGAAGATTATTTTTACAGATGGTGCATAGCATGTCTATTCAATATGTTATATCAATATATGTAATTGCTTCTTTACATAATTGTCTCTTCTGGAAAATTTTTTAATTTCTTTATTTTAAGTGTCTTCAATTTTTCTCATTTCTTTCCATCTAAGCATAAGTGCAGTGGATAGAGCTCATTTTAGAAATTCAGATCACTGGTTCAAACCCATCTGACAGCAATTTTATAATTTTCACCTCCCACTCACAGAAGGTCATTTTTGTATAATTCAGCTTCTGTTTTTTAACCATTCATAAAAAATTATACTTTTTTCTACATCTATATTCTACAATGAATTTTTAAAGGTTCAAAATCTGTCAAGTTCTTCAAAACACAAGCTTCACTTAGGATATTGATTCAGGCCTCTGAACATTTGTCCCACATCCTACGGATCCAAGATTTATACCTGATCATGAAAGTAATTATATTTTAAAAGTACCTTATTTATTTTTTCAATTTTTTTTTTTTTTTTTTTTTTTTTACTTCTCTGTATCAGGGTTTAATGTTTTCTGCACTGCAAAGTGGCTAGTGTAAATCCCAGCACTGCTAACTCTGATTGAAAAAAAGTATCCATAAAATGAAATAAATTGAAAAAGAGGAACTTTTATGATAATAGTAATTATGGGATGAGATATCGAACAAAAATAAATTGTGAAATAAAGTTAGCTGATTATTGCATGTTACAGAAACCTGCAGCATTAATTTATAGCAATTCAAAAACATAAACAAATGAAAAACAGTAAAAAGTCTATTTCCGCATGTTTTCGAAGTCCCAAGTAAATAAACTACTGCATATCTTGACTTATCTGAATAATAAATCAGCAATTTTTAATCCAAACAGTATTAAATATTTTTCTCTTGGAATACTGTTTAATTCCCCCCCTTTTTTTTTTCTGCACATAGAAAGGAATTTCTGCTAAATTTCTTGTTGTTCACATAGCACACACATTCTTCATCAATTGACTATGGCTGAAGTCTGTATTTGTTGCCAAGAGACAAGGGTTACCATGCTGTAGAAATGTCTACTGTGCATGCGTGAAGCATAAGCCCTGTTAAAGCGAGACATTACTGTCGAGCAGTGCCCCAGTGCCATTTATTATATGCTGTACCACTGCCCTATAGCCACTCTATTGTTTGTATATGACATACATTCTTGGGATCCACAAATTTCTTTAGATTAGTTTGGAACAATGAATAAAAAATTAATCATTTGATTCTCTGTTTAGTTCATTGAAAATCCACTATAACAGAAGAACACATCCAACATTGTTCTTTTTTCTAGTGAAAAGGCTTTCATCTACTTCAATAATCTCGTCACATCCACCAATTTTCAACTTTGGCCGAACAAATAAGCATTGGCACACACATCATGCATGTACCTTCTTCAGGCTACACTTGTATTAGGGTTCATCTTCACCTGAATTTAAAAAAAATCATAGATGTTATCTTCTGACACCAAAAATAGATGAATCTCATGGCTGTAAGGGAGGGGATTTTTGATCCTTAGAACCAATTTCGAGTTCTTAATCCTTTCTTCTCATTACAGGATTTTTTTCTGTAGTGCCAATTCTCTGTTAAGCTATCAATAAATCACAAAATTTATTCCTGTAGTAGTTTGAGTACAATTTTCTATCTTTGAAAAAAATTCTACAGCTGACAGCATTCAGCAATTTCCAAATTGTTAGATCCACAGTGTTATCAAAAAAGAATTAAAAAGTGAAACCAGTACTTTAGTGGCGACTTAAAAATGCAGAACAATCTAAATTTATGCTTGGTTAAATGGACGTTTTCTGGATATAACACATGGCTAAATGGGTGCATTTGCTAGATTTGGTGCTTTTGCACATATGTTTTTGCTGTGCTTTCTTATAAACTAAACTGTACCCCTCAGAGAGAACAGTATCTGTTCTCTCTACACTTCTACAAAAACTTCCTTAGGGTTCTCATATTTATTGGCAGCAACAAGGCACCCAAAGAGTTTCTAGCACTGCAGAGTTTCCCCCAATTCCTCTCATGGCAAATCAAAGTAACAGCTTCAAATCATACAATATTTCAAAGAATCTGCACTGTCAAGGTGTTATTTTTTTTCTATGCTCCTTATCACTACACCACAGATGCATAATATTAAAAGTTGTTTTGTGGCACCTCAGGAGAGAGTATTAGTTATAAAATAAGTAGAACTTACCTCCATTTTGTCCTAAATGTTCCTCATCATTCACATCTTTGACAGATGCATATGCAGAAGCCTTTGCATTTATTTCAACACCTTCATCAGGCCGTTTCTGAGAGACAGATGCTATTGCAAAACTGTGTGCTCCACTTCTACTTAAACTACTTTGAAATGGAAACTTGCCCAAGGAAATGGAAGCATCAGAGTCTCGAGATGATTCATCTACTCGATGCCTTAATAATGGCAAATTTAACTGCGGTACCAAAGCTGCTTGCATGTCCTGGGTAGTCTGGAGGGGTTGATGCGTTAATCTTCTAACAAACTCTTCAAGATCTCTTTCAACATTAGAAGCTAAAAAAAGAAACAATGAAATATTATTTTATGTACTTGAGTAAATCTTGAAATGCTACAAGATTTATTTTTATCATATTTCACAAATGTGTAACATATGCTTCAGTATAAAAAATCTTAATTATTTGAGGACTAAGGCTATCTCGGATTACTGAAAACTGGTAAGATAAGCCAGCTGTCATTTAGTTGGATATACAGTGGCTCAACAATTGAGATAAACCTTACTTTAACTTGATAAATCTAACTTTCAATATAAATAACACATTACCATGAAGAGCAAACATGTTTTTATTTTTACACATAACAAATGGTTTAATTTAATGTAAAAAATTCAGAAGCATTTTAAATAAATATATGCAGATTTTTGCCTCTAAAAATTAAGAATACACCAATGAAATTTTTGTAATATCTCGTATACAATATTTTGTTGCATGTCCTTTGGCTGTTATGTTCTCTTCCAAATGTTATGGTACCGAGTCAACCAACCTTTGGTCATATCTGAAGATATTTTATCTTATTCTTCTTACAAGACTTATTTTAAATGTGATTTGCTTTTAATTTTGTGTTTTGGAACCAGTGTTTAGAGTGTGGCCCACAGATTTTCTATGACATTGATGTCTGAGAACTGTGATGGTGGTGTATAACTACAATGAAAACGACACCACATTTTGACATTATCTGCCATGTGTTTGGAGTCATTATTGTGATAGAATATGAAATTTCCATCTAAACGTTTTAGCACTTTCTTTTAGATTATTGTGGAGTATATCCAAGTAAACCATATGATTCATAAGGCCATCTATAAAAACTAAATTCCCTACCCCAGTTGAAGCCATACAACCCCAAACCACGACTAAGTCACCACCATGTTAAACTATAGGAGATAGTAATTATTTTGGATCCAAAGAACAAAAATTGACAATAAATAAATAGAAAAGAATTTAAAAAAAAAAAAAAAAAGTAAAAGAAAAATAAACTTGAACTAAAATAATCTAGAACATGCAAGTTTGCTAATTTTGGTTCACTAATAATTAAAATGAATAAAAATTATATATATATATATTGTTTTTAGGTTATATATGCATGACAAGGAGGAAATACAATATCTGAGCAATTGGTAAAAGAGTGAGATAAACTAATCCGCCCTTGATGAATCAGCATTGTCTCACTAACATTTTAGTTGTTCATGTTTCTGTAAGTAAAATTTTCGTTTAATTTGCATTTCAATTGAATTAGCTTTACCACTGCTATTAGCTAATGTTTGAGAGACAATTTTTCTTTTTGTTTCCCCTCTTCACTTCATGTTTATTTTTCATTTAAACTTTTTTTTTTTATTATTATTTTACAAATTTTGGTTTGTTTTTAAGAAATTCTTTTCTGTTTACTTATTTTCAATTTTTGTACTTTTTGGAACTGGTACTTAAATTACTTTGTTGATTGAAATTGATGTTGACTTCAAATTGCAATTCCTTTTTTGGATAAATTTGCACTTCTGATAGAAGTATTTCCATTTCACTAATTTTATTAGTAATTAAATCTTTGCAGCCACAGGCACAGGAATCTAAAATAGTCCTACTTTCCTTTTGTTTATCAGGATGATTTCAAATTCATGGTACAAATGTGGAGGGAAAGTACAGAAAAAAGTACGAATAATATTCACATAGGAAACCCAGGTCGCAATCCATTTATTTAATCATAAATACAGGGTCCCTCACTTCAATTAAAACAAGATGTTTACAAATATTTCTCAAAATTACACCCACCAACAGCAGTATATGCTTAACAGTGTCAGTGGAGCAACTGGCTACACAGGCAAGGATGCCAGGTATTTCACACCCATATGCAGCAGCTACTCTCTTAAGATGTCCCCACAAAAATAACCGAGGCTTCATAAATTGGGAGACTGATGTAGCCAAGCGACTGGTCCACCACAGCCAATGCATTACACCCCAAAAGTGGCATTCAGGTAATTTCACACATCAGTGCTGAAGTGCATGTGCACTCTATCATGCTAGAACCACATTCTCTTATGAAATGAGATCAGAACATCTTGCAGCAGTTCTGGTAACACCTGTTCCAGAAAAACAAGATAATATTGACCATATGCGGCTAAGTCACTGCAGTAGTAGGCATGGGACAATTAAAAAGTCGTGGATGATACCCGACCACATATTCACACTGATTTGTTCTTGAGACACATGTGGTCTCATTGCATTTGGATTCTCAGTTGCCCACACATGAGAATTGTACACATAAATGCACCCTCCTGGGTAAACATTGCCTCATCTGTAAATAGCACATGAGCTGTGAAGTCCAGCTGCAATACAAATTGTTCCAAAAGCTGCTACCAGAAGCTTAGAAGCAGAGGATAGTCTTGCGGATTCAAAGCTTGTACTCGCTGAAACTTGATGGAGTGCAAGTGATTTTCATTTTACTATTTCGAAATGGTATGATGACTCACACTTCCATTTTGTGCAATAGCTCTTGTATTTGACTCGGGTCTATCAGCCACAATTTCAAGATGCTATCTTCAAATCTTAGATTCCGTACAGTTCATCCTAGCCAATGGGGTGAAGTTGCCACAGCACAGGGTTGCTGTTTCAATTGAGACGTAGACAATTCCCTGTATAACTTGCCTTTGCTATGATCCTCCATAAGTCTCAGGGACAAACACTTAAGCGTGTTGGCATTTTTTTACCTGAGCCTGCATTTGGACACAGTAAATTTTATGTTGCCTGTTCAAGAGTTCGTGAAAGAACGGACGTAAAATTAAAAATAATTGATGGTCCTCTGCAAGACAAGCTTAAAAATGATGGAATGATTCCCACAAGAAATGTTGTGTACACAGACATCTTTGACATGTGAATTAACATCTTATTTTTTAATCACTTTTATTTATTGAGGTAGCGGTGGCTCTTAAGAAATGTACCACCAGTGGTTTCTTTCATTGCACTCTACTTTAAGCGATTACGCAAGTAGGAGAGAGAAACCACATGGGGCAGGAAGCAAAAGGGCATCCTCGCCACCTGCCCTGGGTAATCCAGTTTGAATTAACAGACACCTTTGCACAAATCATTTTAATTACAATTTATAATATCTAGAACAGCGGTTATTTCGTATCACCGCCGGGCTTTCTAGTATTATATAACAGTTTATACGAGCTAGTATATGCAAATATTTTACGCCGTTCTTTCTTAGTCTGCAAAATTTTTAATATTGGATCCTTTAGAAAAAAATCTCTTATCTTTTAGAATATTTTATGAAAATAATTGAAATTATTTCGCAATTTGATATGAATCTAATAAAAAATTTTCAATAAAGAAGTGCATATTCAGTGTAGTCGGTTGTTTATTTAATCAATTATCTCACGGCACACAAACTCGCACATTCACGTTATGAAACCCCCTACAGTGATAATTACACAATAAATTTTATGGTGAAAGTAGCCTTATTTTCAATATGTTTTCTTAATATCTTTTAAATTCTCTTACTTTATTATATGATGTAAGAAAAGCAAAAGCCTTTTTGATCAAAGAAGTAAAAGATCTTGGAACAAACAGAAAATGTAGAGAGAATGCAAATATTCTTAGAGAGAGAATCTCTCCAAGAATTTCCTACCCCACAAAATAAGCAAGTACTCACATTATTAAAACTGTAAATACAGATTTAATAAATAATGTAATTCGGAATATTAGACTATCCGACTATAATTGCAGAAAGCAAACATTTGAAAATGCTGTACATTAAAATTTATTTATTTAAAAAAAATCAAAGTGATTTAATTTAATTACATTTTATAACTTTTAAGGTTACTAAGAAAATGCACAGGAGGGTTACCTGCCTACTAAGAGGAAGAAATGCCTTCGCGGAGAATTTTCTGATGAAACATGGCTCGTATTCACATTACAATTGGGGAAAACCAAGAAAACTTCCAGGCCACCAGCCTGTTTGCCAGAATTTGATCCTTAGTCAAACTACCAGTGTTCATCGATCTTATCCGCTCGTAATTTTTAAATTGCTTTTTATTATACAGTCAAAAGTCGTTAATTCGGACACCCATAATTCGGAATGATCTATAATCCGGACCTCAAAACTAAAAACTTTCTGCGCTTGCGCCGCGTTGACACATGCGCATAGGCGTTTACGCGTGCGCCTAAGACCTTTTACGACTGCGCATATGAGTGTGCGCAAGTGCAGAATACATTTTCGCGTGCACGTTTTATGCATAATGGACGTATAAGCTAAAATTATCTAATTATCTATTTCAGTTAATGTTGATGATTGCGTTGTTCCTTAATTTTCGAATTGGAATTTTCGAACTTATTATTTTTTGCAGACTGTAAGAGCAATTTTATAAAAGTAAGCTTAAACTTTCGATTATATCAAATAGAATTTCCGATATATATTTGTTAATATGTAAAGGATCTAAAGCGAAAGTATGTTTTGAAATCCGAAATCTGTTTATCAATTTCACGCTGCTCGGCGGGGGGAACGCAAACAAGTTCCTAGTCATTATAATTCGCTTCAGATAGCGAAGAAAGTGACAGAGGTTATTGAAAACGAAAAAATTTCGATTGACAAATTAGTCGGTGTTCTCGACACAGCAATTATAGGACTTGAACAGCAGAACTTTGTAACTGAACAAGAAATTATGTCTGTTTAATAGAATTAAAGAGAAAGTATTATCACATGAAACAAAGCAAAACTTAAACAACTTACATTGAAAGAAATGTTTAATAAAGTAAACAAATAAATATTAAGCTTTTTCTTTTTGCAAATTTTGATACCCTTTAGATCATAATTGTTCTTTATTTCATAAATTATGGTTTCATATTTTTAATTTTAGAATTTCTGCATGCCATCTTACGAGATTTAAACTGATGATCTATAATCCGGAATCGCCGAAGTCCCGACGAGTCCGGATTAACGACTTTTGACTGTATATCATGTATCTGGACCAAGCTGTAAATAAAATAAACGTAACTAAACCGCACCAAAGGCCTTAGGTTCGAATCCGAAGAAGGCATGAATGTTTGTAAGTGTATAGTGACTGTGCAGTAAGGTGGCATTCAAAATATACGGCGAGTCGAAATCCTCTCGAGAGGTTGGGGGTAAAGGAAGAGGAGTGAAAGACCTTCGGACTGCTTCCCCCCAAGGGGCCGTCCTTTCTTGAAATTCCATCCAATGCGGAACGATAACAGTTCGCAAAGTCCAGCGATATGTTAAAATGGACGCACAAGTGCTGGCCTTGCTTCTTTAACCTGAAACTCAGCTGAGTTCATAGAGTTTATCTCTTATAACGGTAGAACAAGAAAGATAATTTTGAATATATAAAAAAAGCGCATGTCCACAAATGACATAGCTCAAATTATCAAACATAAAAAAATGTATTTGATCATTTAATGGAACATGTGTGGATCATTTAATGGAACATTTTACCGATGAAAGAAATCATATTTCACTGTTTGGTAGTAATCTGTTAAAATATATATAAAGGTGGCTTGTATTCATGTTACATGAAGGCTAAATCATAGAGCAAACTTCACTTAAATTCTTGAACAAGTGGACTCGAAGCATGTTTTCACATCATTGTACGAAGTTATATGTCTAGTTTATCATTTGGTAAAATAGGATCCCTGCTCATTAGTAATATGACATAATTTCTATTACCTGAATGAGATCCCATAATATTAAATAATTTCTTTTAAAAGTAAGACTCATACGACTAAGCTATTATACACAAACGTATCTGAATTCTTATTAATACTACGATGTCTTGTGAACAACTTAAATATTAATGACGGATATAAATGTGCCAGTTCTGCTGTCATCCCAATAAAACCATCATATTTAAAACTCTAATGATGGTGAAACCTCCTTTTTATTTTGTGTGGGCATATATTTTCACAGCTGTTTTCATCTTCCAAAGATGCTATCCCATTCACAGTTTCTATACCTTGAAGCCCCTATTGTGGATTTCAGATTTGTTTCCTATTTACTTCTTTTATCTTCCGTTTTGTGCAAACTTAGTGAAATTTTAATTACCAAATGCAAGGATTTAAAAGTAATGTGTTACCACTCGACAAAGCGTTAAGATATTTGTTCCAAATTTAATCAGAAAATTCAGCGATTTAACTGAGATATGTTGTCACTTGACAACGCAAAAAATACAGGTCTTTAAAATTTAATCTACAGTCTCAGGGATTTAGTTGCCACTCCAGAAATAAATATCTTTATGTTCCACACGCCAGCGTGTTGCTATTTGGCAAAGTATCAGATACTTATTTTTTCTTTCAAATTTAAACAGTCTGTTATTGATTCACAAACTAAGTGACTTAAAAGCAATACACGCAGTTCTTCATTTCGAATATTATTACACTAACTGCCCTCATTAAAAAATATATATATGTGTGTGTGTGAGATAAAAATATGTAAATCGGCTTTATAATTTAACTTAGTAATAGTCTCCTATCATCTCTCTTTATTTTTCTTCCTCATCTTTAATTTTGGTATTTCGTTTCTCTATTCTAAAAATAATAACAACATTTCTGAACTACGTCATTTCTAGATCCATCTATGACACACAGCTTGCGTAACGCTGATGATGTAGTTAATTTGGAACCTAAACTTAAAATTTTGACAACTAAAACTTTTCTAACCAAAACCTTCAGTTTGGTGAGCTTCCCTTTTGGATAACTGCGTACTTTTAGCTTCAACCTCTGTGCTGCTCAGACGCAATTACGCTATACTGTCTTCCTATCAAAATGATATTAAAAATTGTAAATGTTCTGGAAATAGGCAAGATTACAGTGCCAAGTGATTGTGGCCACAAATGTCAACGTAAATAATCTTCCTCGACGGCCAAAGGCCAAATTTTCTATTCATTATGGATTAGCATTCTATACAATCAAAATTCTTCCTCTTCAGTATGCATCAACTACGTTCTAAGCTACAAAGTACGAGGGAAATGCAAAATATCACATTCACAGCATATTAATGAAAACGTATTTTCAACTTTGATTGAATTAACAAAAAGGAGTGTGGCTCAATGTTTTAATAGTAACCTGGCATATTACGAGGGCTATCCAGAAAGTAGATTACGTTTTGGAATAAAAAAATAAACAAAGTATAGGAAACAAATTTTATTATATACAGATGAAAGCCACACTCAAATACTACTTTTCTACATAGTCACCATACAAATTAAGGCATTTATCGTAGCGATGTACGAGCTTGGAAATTCCTTCGTCGAAAAATTCGGCCGCCTGCACCTTCAACCACTTCGTTACCTCTTCTTGCAGCTGTGCGTCGTCATCAAAACGCTGCATAGCCAGCCACTTCTTCATTGCTGGGAATAGGTGGAAGTCGCAGTTCACAGTTCACATGTTTCACCCATGTTTCGTCACCAGTAACGATGCGATCGAGTAAAGAGTCACCATCCTTATAGTAAGCGTCCAAAAAGTTCAACGCTGCAGCCATTCGCTGATTTTTGTGGTCCTCTGTAGAGATTTTTGGAATCCATCTTGCACAAAACTTGTGGTAACCAAGCTTTTCGCTGATGATTTCATGCAACAAACTTCGCGAAATTTGTGGAAAACTCAAAGAAAGTTCCGTTATTGTGAAATTTCGATTTTCACGGACTTTAGCATCGACTTTTTCGAGAAGTTCGGCGGTCACTATGCTGGGTCTCCCACTTCGATCTTCGTCGTGAACATTGGTTCGGCCATTTTGAAATCTTATGACCCACTGACGCACTCCACCTTCAGTGATAATGTTGTCCCCATACACTTCACGAAGCTGCCGATAGATTTCTATCGGTTTACAGTTTTTTGCAGTCAGAAACCTTATTACTGAGCGCACCTCGCAGCTCGCGGGATTTTCAATTAACGCAGACATTTCAAACCGTCACAGTATCTGAACGGAGCACAGCACGAACCTCTCACTAGCACGGCTAGATGCAGACTGAGCTGCGCAACGCTCTGACCCCAAGATGGCCGCGCTAGCCCCGCCCCTAGCGGACACAGACGGAAACGTAATCTACTTCCTGGATGGCCCTCGTATCTACGCCATCGGTATTTCTGCGTTTACCGATCTCAGCGTTTTACCGATTTTCGTCTCAGTGTTCCTTCATCAGTACTTCTAAATTTTGTTTATATTGCATATACATATATATATTATAATAATTATTTAAAGTGAGTAACCAATAGTTAAATATATAATGTTAAATATTTAAACTGGCTCCTAATATCTCATTTGGATTCGAATTAGCAGTATCAATACATTAAAAAATTAGTCTGCGTGTGTTCTAAAACGTTACTTTATCGCTAACATAATTTTTTTTATTTTAAAAATTAATACAGTTTTTAAATGATAGTAAAAATACAGTCAAAATAATGCAGATCGCAATAGATGGTCCATGCACTATGCACTTTATGTAGCATTAAAAATAAGATAATTACGGCATAGCGTAAAAGGACTATTTGCCCTAAGGACAGGAATGCCTTCCTGAAGGAGTTTCTAAGAAAGCTCTTGGTTATCCATGTTAAACGCTATCCGATCTATAAGCAGTCTAAGGATCTAGAGGGGGGCAAGCCAGAGTCTGTGCCCTGGGCGGCAACTTCTGCGGGCGGAAAATTCAAGCGTGTTACTGGATCGTATTTGGAATGTTGTCTAATTTTTGATTTAATATTAGTAATTTTAAAGACCACTTTTAAGAATATTTATAATTAATTACTAAGAAACATTTTAATGAAACAAACAGTTAAAAGAAAGCTAAGTACATCCGAATACGACTATAAAGATAAGATCAGAGAGAGGATAATCGAGGAACTCCAGGCGTCACTGACAAGGTCAGACGACCCTGTCCTCGAGGCTTGCAACTCTGCCAACTCAACTCGGCTGAAATATAATAGATCTGGGTGGGTGACCAACCTCATTTGATTTTTCACTGCCGTTCACTTGCCTTCCCAAAAGGGAATATTGCCCCTTTTATGCAAGCTCACTTCAAAATGTCTTGCCCGGTCGTATACCAACTTCGCGGAATTAATTGAAGCCCTCCTCAATTCTCTATGGAGATAAGAAAGGAGGTTATTTCCTACCTCCATGCAATTCTCCTCCACAACTAACAATGGTCAACTTTTCAGTCCCTCACTTTAATGTACAAAGGGTGACACACAAAGAAGAAACTATGAATTACGAACGAATTACTTTCTTTTATACTCATATTATATTTTTATAATAAAGAATGATGAGTCAGAACTTGTTTATGCTCCACAGGAATTAAAAAATTCTCAAGTTGCAACTTTTAGCTGCTATATGTTATTTTTGACAATTATTATGTAAAGAAGAAATTTGGGAATTAAGTAGTTAAAACCTTGCAAAGCGATAGTTAATGTACTAAAATATTATCTCCCAGTTCTTGAAATTAAGTGGTCAATTAATGTCAAAAACTAAATAGGAAAAAATTGAAATTAAACTGAGTTATCATGTTTCTTAAAATTACTATCCATATTTACTGATGTAATTTTAAGAAGTGTAATAACCGAGTTTGATTTGAATTTTCTCCTATTTAGTTTCAACATTACTTGTCCACTTTTAACGTCACTTTGGAGGTAATGTTTAATATATCAGTTTTGACGTATGTAAACCAGATAAATTAATGAACCTACAAGAAATTGATATATATATCTACTACATATATTAAATCAACCTATCAAATATCGGATTTAAGAGAAGATACTACGGTACTAATATTAATTTGTAACGCAGTTTAATTTTTCCCCCCTAGATAAATATTTATGAATTTTCTTAGATCTCAAATTTCAAATTCAACATTTTAGGTAAATAGTTCTATTCTAATTTTTAAATTCTTTTCATTGAATCCTGAAATTCGGCTTGTTAAACGGTTCTAAATTCATACAAATATTGTTATAATATATGTCATATTAAGCCGTTATTTACTTTTCCAATTTTTAATCACGGAACTTTAAGTTACTTAAATTTCTTACAGACTCCATATTTTAAGAAATATAAGAAATGTTAATTTGTTTCCCAATACTTCTCTCACCGATATGCAATGAAACACATTTAATTTAATTAAACACATACATGTTTAATTAATCATTATGAACATATGAAACATGTTCATAATTATAGAAAAAATTTCTAACTTCCTTCTATTCATCGCTTAAAATTTTTAATGTCCTGTTCACCCATTTCTTTTTAAACTTGTATTATATATTTCTTTTTTGCTATACATGAGAATTTGTATATTGTTGTATTGTATTCATCCAATTTGTATTTAAATGATAATTTTTAGAAAGTTCTGCATCATAACTCTAGTTAACAGAAGATGTTTCTAACGTCTTCATGTTGATGAATCGTTAGTATGCATCTTACTTTTCAGTTTAGGTTTAGGTTTCAATAAAACTATTTTTAAAGAGAGATGATGCTGAGTTATGCTAATAATATCTCTAACTGTCGCTATTTATAATACAAGTTAACGTGATTAATAGTATAGCTCATTTACAATTTTTATAAAAATTTTCAGCCATACCGAAAATAATAGTAAATGCTCTTAATATTTTGATTACATTTTCTTCTTCCTTTATATTTTTGTGATATAATGTTTCACAATTGCATAGAGATAAATATAATTCATTTACCAGATTCAGCGCACTTTTGCTTTTACTAATATTATACCTTCTATCTTCTTTAATATATTGTTAACACACAGCATCTCATAAGACTAATTTCAAGAGCTGTGCATTCACCAGCGATCAAGCAGTAAAGACATTAAACATTGGTAATTTGACTGAAGTTTCAAATTCAAGAGAATGATTTGGCTGCATGACAGTTTTCGTGGCTTTTCCTCATATGTAACGTGATTACAAGCCAGTTTATCTTGAAAATTTGCTCCTACTAGTCACCGAAATGAAAACCGCTGTACGCTAAGTTCAATCGCAGGTGAACAAGTTGGCTGAGGCAGATATCCTTCGGGTACTTTGCCATAACATACAAACCAAGAGCTCTTTCTTTTGTGTGAATATGTAAATATTTATACTGTTATCGGGTTGTGTGAGGACGATAGTAGAGTTCTTGAGTAGTCTACATAAAGGCGTTATAGTGAAATGAAATTTTAAAGTGCTAGGTTAAAATCACTGTTAATTTCGAGAAATTGGTGTGTTAATTACTAAATCCATTGCATTTGTGATTTGTAACTTGTATATATTTGTTTCAGATATTAATTAGTAATGTGTCATTCCTATTTTTTGTACTATGCTGAACTGCTTTAGTATTTAAGACTGAATCATTTTCCATTAGTTTGGCTAGTTATTGTTGCAAATATTTCAAAACTGCATATTTCAGAGAATTTCTATGTAAATTTGATAATTACAGTGCAAAAATAGTGTGAATATGTAAATACTTTGAATATATAAATATATGTTATCGAGCTGGTTCATTAGGTTATCGAGCTGTGTGACGAAGATAATAGAGTTCTTGAGTAGTTTACATAAAGGCATTATTGCGAATTTTAACGTGCTAGGTTAAAGTTACTGTTAGTATAGAGAAATTGGTATAAAATTATTCAATCCATTGCATCAGTGATTTGTAATTCGCTTATATTTGTTTACATGAAATTTTTAATTATTTAATAATGTGCGATTCTCGTTTTTGTACTGTGCTGAACTATTTTAGTGTTTTGTATTGAATCATTTTCTATTAGTATCATTTATTAGTATGAGTAACTATTGCTGCAAATATTGAAAAAATGCCTATTTCAGGGAAAATGTAAATTTGATTATTTCATTGCACCGGAGAGACAGATGCATTAGGAGGGTTCGCGAGGTTTTTATCCGTGTACCTTTTGATATGTAAGTCGGGCCTCCGCCCACCAGCGGCCGAGTGTAAAGTCGCTGAACACTGGTAGTTCGGTTCGAATCCTGCGAACGGGCTGGCTGCATGGGTATTTTCGTGGTTTTCCCCACGTGTAACGTGCATACGAGCCAGTTTCCCTTAGAAAGTCCTCCACGAAAGCATCCTTCCCTTTAGGCCTTAATGTGCTTTGCCATAATTAAATACACCGTACGTCGGGCCTCCGGCGGCTGAGCGGTAAACTCTGAACACTGGTAGTTCGGTCAGGAGTTAGAATCCCGGCGAATTTGCTGGCTCCATGAGAGTTTCCGTCGTTTCACTCATGCGTTATTTGCATACAAGCCAATTACTCTTCGAAAGCCCTCAGCGAAGGCATCTCTCTTCTTAGGCAGATAGCCCTCTTATGCTTTGCCGTAAGTAAAGAAACTAAACAACTTGCTATGTATATTTCTTTTATAACAAAAATGGCACATAAAGAATTTCTTTCTATAAAATGGATTTTACATTTTATCTCAAACCCTACCTATTTCTATGCTTATTTAAAAAAAAAAAATTGAAATTTGTTAGAGAAACTTAAAGGAAGATAAGTGAGGGCGGCAGTTTTAAGTTTTTGCCCCGCCTAGGAAAAATGCTAAGTCCGGCGCTGTCTATTAAATATCCTCAGCAGAGCGCTGAAAGAAACATTTTTAGAAATCTTGGTTTCCAGGATATATAATTATTTGACTTCGCGAAAACTAATTTTTTGGGCGCAGTTGTTTCGGATAGAAACCTTCCCATTTAATTAGCCGCTGGTGTTGCGTTGACGCAAAGGTCAAAATAAATGCGTATATAAATATAACTACCTAAGATATTTTATACCAGCAGATGATTTTGTGTAGGGAATATTATGAAGATTATTTCCGTAAAAAAATATTTGCCTTCAACAATCATTTTGTTTATAATAATGAATCTCATACTTTCGACCGGGTATTTTTGCCGAAAATATTTAACGGAAGAATCGCCGTCTTTATGATTGATTTATTTTTAGTCAAGGTCACCGTTTATCATAACATTACATCAATCAGATGTTTATATTTGTGTTGGGAAGGAAGGGAAAGCAGGTGTTGCGTTGATCCAACGTCAGCAGGAAACGGGTAGTGAATATACTTTTTCACTCATTCCTTTCGATGTTCTGGTTCATGTTGTGGTTGTTTAAAAATGACTAGAACGAGGTATCTTACATTAGAAGAAGCCCTTCAAAGATTTTTGATGAAGAAACATATGATGATAATGTTAATAATGACCAGAATGAAAGTGATATTGTTGTTGTTCCCCCAGAAATTGCAGAGGTTAGTGACGAAGAAGAAAGGAATGGCAATGTTTTAAATAACGATAATGATATTTTACCAAATGATACTGCTGGGGAAGTTGAAATTCACGTAAGAAGTATGTTTCAGTCTTCTAAAAGCAGTTATAGTCATACTAAAAAATTTAAAAAGCAGAAGACTGAAATCTCTAAGTGGATAAAAAAGGAACTGTTAGTTATGTCTCAGGAAAAACATGAAGAAAGAGATAGAAGAGAAATTATAAAAGACAAAACACTAGGTAAAACTAGTGCACAGATTTTCGATTTTCTTTTTGGTTTAGACATTTACTCTCTTCTCGTTGAACAGACAAATATATAACGCTCAGCACCGAGGAAAAAAAAAAAAAAAAAGCACAGAATTTATTGCATCTGAAGATTTATTGGAATATTATTGCTTACAGGATATTCTTTACCTCAAGAAAAAATGTATTGGTCTTTTGATAAGAATATTTCTGTTCCTGTTGTACGAGAATCGATATCATGTTTGCAGTATAGGAATATGAAGCAGAATTTGCATTTGACAACAGTCAAATTGACAATACTGATAAATTATATGAGGTGAGACCGTATCTAAACTTACTAAATATCACTACTTTTTACTACTGGAAATATAAAGTCTCTTTTAGATTTCAGACGCAAGAATACATTATTCCTTTTGCAAACTCCTATTGAGAGTGTAGAATTAGCCAGAAATAAATCAGCAACAGGAAGACCTAGTAAATTCAGCATTCGAAAACCATTGCATGGAGATGGTAGACATATTATCGTAAAGTCCGTTGATAACAAAAGACTTTGTTGTACAGAGTACCATAGCCAGACTGTTTATAGATGCAAAGTATGTAATGTAGCTTTGCATCATGATTATAATCAAGCTTTTCATGCTTGAATCTTTCAAATGAAATAATCTGTATTTGTAAAAGAAATACAATGTATATTTTAATATTAAATTAATTACAAGTAAAGTGATTTGTAGATTCATAAAACGTTACACAGCTAAAAAGTAATCCTGCGCTTCACTCAAAAGAAACATCACACGAGTACAATCCTACTCACTTAAACTTCCGTAGTCTTATTCCGCTGACATTGCGCGAACGCAACACTCGCTTTTTCCACAGGTAAGACCATTTTTTTTATTTTCAATGTAAATTTATGTTATAAATGCTAAATTTAACATTTGTTACTATTTTCACGAGAAAAGAAACATCCCTTGTAGTTTTGGCGGTTAATGGGTTAAGTCACTGCTCAGAGAAACTCGTTTTTTCAAACAGCTCCTTCTAGCATCACTTGTCGCTAGATATGAGAACGCAATAATTACACGGGAAAATAACATACGAGCAAGCTTTGTTGCCGTGATTTGAAGCCAAGTCGAACTGTCAGTGTTCAGCGGTTTTATTCATTCGATCACTAGTGGATTAACAAGATACTAAAGTACTATTCTAGTTAAATAAAAATAAATATAACAACAAAATAAATAAAAAATATTTCTACACATTCATATAATAAAAAAAATAAAAGTATTTACATGTATAAAACTTGCGCGGAGAGATTTTTGCGAATCGGAAAATACGGAGGCAAAAACAGGAAGCAGCATGCTGCTTCTAATGAAAAAATTTTCCGTAAAACTATAGTACGTAATTCTCTTAAAACAGCTGAGATGAAAATAGATTAAAATACCCTAAAGCAAAGGATCTCTTTCAATGTATAATGTATGAAATACTGTAAAGAAATAAAAAAGATACTGACGTTGCAAAACACATATACAATGATAACTATTCATCCGCAATATACTGTCATCCCCGTCTGCATCAAAACGCACCTCATTCACTCTAGATTTGTTAAGTACGCACACCGGGTAATGGTTCTGTGTGCATACATATTTTTTGCTCGATCACGCAACCTACATTCGAAAGTACACAAACCGTGAATTCACAAAAGATAGGCCATTTACCTTTGAAACATCCAGGCACTAAATTTTATTCGACCACAGTAGATCAAGAGGTATCGTAAATATTCGGCCTAAAAGGAAGCAACAGTTATCTGATAATTATCCGATTTGTTTATAAATCAGAAAGGAGACAGGAAAGGGGAGGAGTTATATTTTACCAGTTTAAGTGAGCGACAAATTGATGAATTGACAGCGATAATGAACATTTTGTCATGTCTAAAAATATTGCAAAGTTTGCCTTGCTTTGGGAGCATAAACTAATTCCAAACTCCTTACAGACCTATAGCGAATTATCGCAGTGTCTGAAATAACTACAGCACTTGGAAAAGGTTTATAAACAAACTTTTTATTGAAACAGAATTCTGAACATAAACGCACTTCTTGTGCTAACAGAAACATTCACCAATTGAGGTGATGTAACTGAAATAACAGTCATTAAAATTTAAAAAGTAGACAAGTAGTCAAATAGTAGTACGCAATTACATTTAAATCTACGTTGGCTCAAAAACTCTAACCAGTGTATCAATTTTAAATGTCGACAGCAATAACACATAGTCGAATAATTCTATCAACTTATCACAGCTGACAGGAACGTGGCCACGACTGGCGAAAACAAGCTCTGTCTTACAATCCAAAAGCCTCGGCTTAAATACTAACTCAATTTACATTCTGGTAAGGAAACTGAAAAAAATCCGCAATTGTTCTCGCCGGGATTCGAACTCTGGACTTCCCAAATACGGGTCGAGAGTTCTTCCAGTTACACCACGAAGGCATACAGAAAGAAAACAGAAAATACTTTATAATACATACAGTTAATGTTTAGTAACATATATGATCATAATTAAGACACAATAACACGCCGAATAAATACTAATTCAGAAGTCAAACAACAAAAATCAGCGTTAATTTACAAAATTTTCACAGGACTAGTTTCGATGGTTTTACCGAACCATCATCTTCTGAATTAATATATGATCATATCTTATAATTAATCTGAAATATTCCAATGTTTTGTCTCAAGTAATGAAATGGAAGGTATAAATACTATTTACATATTTAAAACATTCTTATACCCGCATACACGAAAATTCCTAGGGGCAAATCCTACTTCGCGGTTTTTCAGCTTTCGAGGAAGATTCTGATCCCCATTAACCGCGAAAAACGAGGGACCACTGTATACCTTCGAGTATTTCAACCGCATTTTTTCTTTTAAAGGAGCATGACAAGGAACTCAATCTTCGTGTATCAAAAAAATATTTTTGTATTCATTAGAAATAATTATATTTTCCCTAATGAGTGATAATGAAATATTTAAAGCTTTACGACAATTTCTATTTACGGCTTGGCGTTGTAGAATTTCTGATTTGAAATGCAAATCTGTATCAAATTATCTAGAAAACGATTTTTCATAAATCAGCCAAATTCTTTGCAATACGTTTGCATGATATTCAGTTTTATATTTTTCTATTTCTGGTAGTGCATTGTCTGGAATACATGAAAAATCTTGCCTTTTTTTACATGATGTTTTTCTTCTATTATTTCCATGATGTTATTCAGTAAGATATATTGGTAGAGTTTATTCCTAACGTATATGTCTGTTATGCTGCTTCGATAGTTAATGTCTATTCTAAAACAATTCCTCCAAAGTTCAAAAACGATTTTTTTTTCTTTCGTTTATTACTTTGACTTAATACGCACAATAATGTTATCAAAAAATTACGTTACTGATACATAAAAACAAGCGTCGTAGTGCGAAGATATTTTCGAAAAATTTTAATTATATTCTTCATTAGAAATGAATTATATTCTTCATAAATAAAATTAATGCTTATTAAGAAGCGAGCAGCATGCGACTCTCCAGTTTTCTGGAGGAAGTTTTTATTAATTATAAAATTTACGACCATACCACAACAAATTACGATCAAAACTTATCAGTGCTTTGCATTTTCAGTTTGTTTGTTTAACAGTTTATGCAAGGCACTATTTGCCTAAATTAAGGATGCTTTAGTGGAGATATCTTAAGAGAAGCTGGCTTCCATTCATGTTACATATAGAGAAAACTCCTATGCATTTTCTGAAATAATAAAATTTTAATAAACTGAAATGCAGTTTTGGAAACATTGCTGATGCAAAATGTTCAAAAAGATAAGTCGATCTTATCCCTTAGAAATATGCTTTTATTTAATTTTGAGTTTTTCCTCATTTTATTCGAATGCTTTGAATAATTAACTTTTTTTTTTTTTTTTTTTTTTTGTGTGTGTGTGTGTGTACATACATATATATGCTTACATTTCATATATAATTTCCTTTTCCCGAGATAAATTACTTTGAATCAATCTTCCAAAATTTAGTTATAGAAATCTTTTTTTAACTATTTTCAGTGTCAAAGCTTTAACCATTCATTAATGCTGATTGCAATATCTGTGCCTAACACTGATAGAGCTAAAAGCTAAATGATCAGAACGCAGCCGTTTGTCATACATGTTAATCTTGTTGATTCCTTTTTAAATAACAATTATAAGTCATAACACATTTCAGTGAAACGATTTTCATAATTTCTGCTATGAAATTTAATTTAATTAAGTAACCGTAAATTAAAATACTGTCTTCCAAGAATAAAATATGAAAGCTTTACTGTTGTTTACCTTTCTCTGTCTGTCTTATGCCAAAGACAGAAATATCAATCTAGCTAAATAGACTAATTACTAAAGGAGTTATTTATAAATTCCCGCGTTTTAGTTTTCCTTAGCTTAATTTGTCTGGATTTTTTTTTTAAATCAGAATTACAAAGAAAAACATTTTTAGTCTTTCCAATTCATGTTTATTTCAGTGCTTAGTTCTTAAACACGATCAAATCATAATAAATTGTATTGTATGCTGAGTAATTTCGTTTAAAATATGATCGAACCGAAAAAAAAAAAGCGTTAATTAATCTGCACTGTGAAAGTTAGTGCTATTAATTAGTATGCTAATTTGACAAACGCTCGCCAAATTTGAGCCAGTTTAAGACATCGGACTTAAGAAAAAGTTAAAACCGGAATAAGTGGGGGGGGGGCAAAGTTGCGAGGTCTTGGCTAAGGCCCATATCACACACGCATTTGTTTCACAGGAACAACCATTTCGGACAATTTTTATGCCTGGTTTACTATTGAAGGAAAGACGCGCGATTTTTTCCTTCCTTTCGGAAAAAAAAAATTGCAAGTTGTTTTCAACCAATCAGCTATTAGCTTGTTTGTAATGGAGAACCAGTTTTCCCTGTGTTAATCCCAAACCGATCTGTGGTGACTGGCTGTTGTGACAAAGCAGAAAAATTGTTCCAAACAGTTATTCTTCCGAAACAAACGGATGTTACCTTACCTTCTCTAAAGACTAATCTCATTCTCTATTTACATTTAATCTGCATTCTGGTGAAAGCCGACTGGAAAAATAGGAATATCTTGTAGTGTGTATAGTATACGGGATCTGATGAACAACTGTTTCTGATAACTGTTCGGGGTCTGCCTATATTTTTGATTAAAAAAATTACGGTATAGCAGTAAGTCTCGAACTACTATCAGTCCTATCCTTTTGATGTAAGAAATTTGATGATTTACGAGTGCAAACATTATAAAATATTTATGCGAGTTCAGAACTGGTTTCTTCTAGAGTTTGCTGCGCACTAAAAAAAAGCTTTATATCTAATAAAACATGATCGGTAAAAACTGAATTATTCAAAATTTTACTGTTATTACAGACGCTGGGAATGAATAACAACTGAAAAATATGTCATGATTTACCACAGATGTCGAAGTACTGGAAATCCACTAACATCTGGTTTTACGGTGAAAATATCCATCATGGAATAAAAGATCGAGTAGAAACGCAGAATAGCTATGTAAATATTTTTTTCTGTTTATAATATAATGTTAAAAGTCTGAAAGAAATGGAATAAAAATATTTACGCTAAATTTCGATTCAAAAGTTAATAATCTGCGTGTTACAACTCAATCTTTTAATTTTTAAAACCACAAAGTAAGCAAGTAAAAAACATTCAACATAAAAATACATAAAGAGTATTTTTTCTGTGCAAATGGATAACATGAGGTCAAACAAAATAGCAAAAGAAAGGAGAGCTTTATTTCAATTTTCATGTGTGCTAGCTCTCCATTTACAGCAGAAAGGAAAGGATCTTTCCCTCTTTCGATCTTACCTTCATATCAAAGCGGGAACAATTAATTACAAAATCGCAATTGTAATCAGGAAAATTCTCACGTATTTTCATAGAACCGCATTTTCACACGAATTCGGCTCATGCCAAGTGAATAAAACACCTGAACAATGCTAAAGTATATTACTTTTTAAAATAAGAGCATTGCTTCATTTCTCGTACCGTCATCATCGCAAAGCACTTATTTTCTCCACTTCATTAGTTCAATACAGCCTTCATCAGTGTGCTTTTTATCACATTACCCCAAGGACTTGTATCTTATTTTTCTATTACTATCCTCGTTAACATTCGAAAAGTGTAAATATGTTGCTCTACTGGGATATGTTTCTAACTAGATGCCCATGTAACTGAACGTTCGGTTTACAGACGGATTAGTGTGCTTTTAGTGAGCGAAACATGCTACATGGAAATGAAGTGAGGGAAAAATATTAAAGGACAAGACCATCTGCCGCAGCTGTCGTTAACACGGTTACAAGACAAGCCGGGTGAGAGAAAATTACCATGAAATGCCTAATTCTAAAGGGGTCATCACATCTAGCGACGGTCCTCGCTAGTCGGGGGACTTTGAGAAACAAGATTCTGGTAGCATTGATTTAAATGAGAGGATTCCTAAAAAAAAAAAAAACAACTCCGCTGGAAGCCAAGTCCCGCCTAGCTACGGAAACGATGTCCCGGCTACGCGGTATATTTTGAAACTTCGCCGAAAATGTTCCGTCTGCAGCTCTGTCCGGGTAGAGATCAACCAATCAGACGAAAGAAAGTTCTGTTTCTGAAGGATCACGCGATAATCGATTACTGTTTGGCGTTCAAGTCTCTTTAGTAAGTGAAAATGGTAACCTAGCTACGTAAGTTTCGTGGAAATGTATGGGTTCTGAGAAATGTTTCTTCCAACGTCCACTCCCGCGTATCGGAAGCATATGTGATAGGGACTTAAAGTTATAAACTTACAGTTGGAACATGCGAAAGGATGTTGAATAAACAAGGGGAATACGAGAACCACTGGGTTCTCGTGTTCCCCTTGTTTGTTAGATTACAGAAAAGTACTCAAAGCATATCTGCCTAAAGGAGGTATGCCTTCGCGAAGTACTGTTTCAGAACTCATTAGATAATGCAGGTTCCCGCCTTGCTTTGGTTCACTATGAACTGTGAATCACTTTTCAAAATTGTTGCCATTAAGTAGCACACAGTATTATTTTTAAAGAAATTAAATAATTAAGAATCTGCGTGTATGTATGTTCCTCGCACTGAAAAAATGACGGTACCCAGAGCCATCAAAATTTGAACAATGTAGTCCTCTACCCGAACATGTACACTTGGAAGCCGAGTTTTAAAGTTCGTATTTTATATTTAATATTTTATAAAACTTTAATGAATTTTTAATTAACATACTCAACGGTCTGAAAGCCAGCAATGACAACACTGTAAGGAATAAAACATCTTTATCTCCAACGTGTGAGACTGCTGAAGATCTGCTGTTTTTAATTATTTTGTGGTTTTGCTATTGAATTGAATTTTATGTGGTGTAAGTGGAGAACAAGATATTTAATAAATAAAGCTAACACAGAAAATGTTAATAATAATAAAAAAATTTAAAAAAAAGTTCTGCAAGCCACTAATATGATGAACTGAGGAAAGACTGAACAAAACTGAAAAATGTTTTTATGCCAACATTTAACACTGCATCCGGAATTCTAAACATATGCTGCTTTTAATATTTATGTAATTTTGCTGTTGTACTGTATATGGCGAAAGTGCAAAGAAAATCTTAATAAAGCTTATTAAAGCTAAAAAAAAAAACAAAAAGAATTGGGTTAGCAGAATTGAGTGCAACAGCAGATTGGAAATTACAGGCTCAGCGTGAATATCAAAAACAAATTCTTTTGGGCAATTGTTAAAACTTGAAACCTGTCAGAATTTTTTTTGGGAGCGGGCACAAGGTGTTTGCTGTAATAAACTGCCAAACACACTGAAATGATCACAACAGTCAAATAATTCACTTGATTCACAATGTTAAGAATTTACCTTTTTAAAAAATCGATTAAACTGATAAGTTTGAAATTGCATAAAGAACACTTATGAAGTTTCAAACAAAATAAAAAAAAATCTTTTTTTTTTTTTTTTTTTCTTTTTAAGTGCGATTTTTTTTCGGGGGGCTGGAAAGGATAATACCGTGAGTATAGGTTTAATAGCCAACGGGCGTCCTGCAAACATGCCTATTTACTGACTAATGCTCTGCGATGTGGTTGTACGGTTTTGCAGGGCTGACCTCAGAATATGTGTCTTCTCGGGAGTTAGTCATGGGAGGGCGTTGAGATCCTGCATGCCGTTCATGCCGTTTAGTATGACTCTCACAGACCCATCGAATCCATATTCGCATGACAGTGGTTAGATTTCGACTAGCGCGACAGTCATATTACGGAACGGTAATCCGCACTCTCGACAAACAAATATAATGCCTCTATCGAATTCCGACATTTGCCAATCAGCATTTCTTTTTCGAGGCATAATGCGATATTCTGAGAAAACTTCGTCCTTACAAAGCGCTTTCTAAAAGAAAAATTCGCTACACAACTTTTTTTTAATGCAGTGCTACAGATGTCGTTTCTCACTCCTGCGTCGTATACAAATGATTAGTAGTTCAAGCGCATTTCGTTTCTTAAGTGACGAAGTCACGCAGTCAGATTCCTGGGATACTTCCCTACCCTGTATGTAGCAGCGTAAGATATGCACACCACCTTACGTTGCTACATACAGGGTAGGGAAATGTCCCAGGAATCTGACCGAATGACTTCGTCACTTAAGAAACGAAATGCGCTTTAAATACTAATCATTTGCATATCCCAGCCTCTTTTTCCTTTCATGTGATTTTAACGTTCGTCATATCATTCCTTCGTGGTGTTCCAATTTTAATGGCCAACAGTGTATATATATATTTATATACCTTTGGTGCGGCCGATTGAAACCAAAATGCGAGGTGCACAACTACATGTTATAGCAGTCCTATATACAAAATTTCAACGTTTTGAAGCAACTCGTTTCTTAGTTACGCGAGATACATACGTACGTACGTACAGACGCCACGAATTTTTTTTTTTTTTTTTTTCCTGAATTCATTTTAAATCAGTTTTTATAATTTTTTGGGGGAAAAAGAGTCCTTTATTCTGTCCTTACGTACAGATATCAGGCAAAAACATCGTTAAATTGCATTCAATAGCGGTCAAAATGGATATTTTCGTTGAAATATGGTACCCGAAATTTCTTGTGATTCCAATACTTCCTTTACTTCGCACAAAGAAGCAAAAAGAGCATATTTTTAGAATTTCCGATACACAGTCTTGCGCAATGGAAATAAAAAAAAAAAAAAATCCCCCATACAATGTTGCCATTGATCACTTTGAAATCGTTTAGTTTATCAAAAATTCGTTGAAGTTTTACAAAATGTGAAATAGAAAATAAAACAAATTCCAAATTTGGGCTTCCAGATGCCCATATTCGAGTGGAGGACTACGTTATTCAAAATTTGATGTCTGTAAGTAACGTTGTTTCTTTCACAGTGCTGAGAAACACACATATATTCATTAGTTAATTTCTTTAAATATAATCCAGGGTTCTAATATTTTGTGGCAACAATTTAAAAAGTGAAACACCGTTTATAGCGAACCAACGTAAAATGCCAAAACGAAATTAATAAGCCTTCTGGATAAATTGTTCCTTTTGGGCTAAAAATTTGTATTTAATGCCCTTGCTCAATGTAGAAGGAAAGATCGGTAAATACGCTACAAATGGGTGGGGAAACTCTTAATAAATTTATAGAAAAATAGATAATCTAAAATTTATTGATATTAACACCATTAAATATAGTCTGTTACGTAAGAGTCCAATAAAATCAAGAAAGAAATCTTCAGATAGACCATCTGCGTCTCATGATTAGGCAGAAACAGACTTCGAATATGAAAATTTATAAATTTTACGTAGGCTGCACTTTAAAAGCCCACCTGCCAGGACGCATCGTGTCCTAAAACGGTTATTATCTTGAAAAAATTCTGATGTGTACACCACGACTTCCTTGTACGGAATATTAAATTATACACAATTTTCCTGCATTTCACTTAAACGTATTGAATTAAAACAGTTAACGAATTTTGAAATCTACTTCGTCGATAGCGCATACACAACAATAGAATAAATGAACTCTTTAAAGTTCACTATATTTATTTACCACAGCGACACTTTGGCGCTAGGTTTACTTAACAGCGTTACATCTCATTCATTTTATAACTCAGAGTGCACAAAAATTATATCATTTGAAGAATTACTACATGTTTTATTCAAATACCATAATAAATCTAAAACGATGCATAAAAGAAATTAAACAAATAAAAAAGAAACAGCTTTTCACAGACGATTTAGCTCCGCTTACCTAATGCGTATGCGCTACTAATTCATTCAGTTCTCACTTCGCGGCAAGCAAAAATACATGAAAACTCAAAATATTTTCATTAAAAATTGAAAGATATACAAGAACATAAAATACCATGTTCAGTCAAAACAATTAAAAAAACAATTTCTACAATTAAAATTTCTACGTAAAAACAAGCAATTCGGCCAGCGGCCAAGAAGGTAGATTTTTCGGAGCACAAAACTGAAAGTTTACTTTTGATCTCACTCGGCAGGAGGACACTGAACGCGTAGAAACTGCCTTAATTTGTTGTGGACGCTATGCCGAGTCAATATATGAGATAATTTAATAACTTCTGTTTGGGTCTCGTCCCAAATAACACACACTAAATAAATTCGCTGGTTCGATTCTTTATTAATTCTCATAATTAATTACAATTAACTCATAGCTGTGACCAGCCCTCTTATACCGTCGATGGCGATTCTCAAACTCGTTTGATCATCACATTACAGATGCGCATGCGTGGATTACATTACAGATGCGCAGGCGCGAACATGCCGCCCCGCGTTGCAATGCTTAGCATTCAACTATTGTAATTAAGATATAGCATAAAAATTAAACAAGTATATCATAAACAATTTTGAATAAGTACTATTACATAAAAATCATTTTTATAATTAGACATTTACCATTGTTGCATCAGGTTCTTCTATTTACAATAAAATTAATGTAAAATTCCTTACCTGCTGCATCTTCAGTGTTCTCGACGCCAGGATTCTAATAATCACGTTTTCCAGTAAGAGTTTCTATTACAATTAGCAGGCCATCTTGTCTTTTAATTATTTATTCAAAGAAAACGCTAATATACACTATTTACAAGGTAAGTGATAATTATTTTAAGACAGTACATTTTTAACTCTGAGTCTTTACGCTCCTCAAAACGGTTCCAATCTCGACTGCTTCTCGGAACTTAATTACAGCAAAAGTAAAGGAAGAGATGCCCGCCACCTAGTGGCAAGAATGTGACATCCTCCCACCTTTTGATTTTACCTCGATAAGATGGGAAAATCAAAACAAAATTTATCAATAATCAAACAAAAATTCAAGTACAACTTTCACAAATATGAAAAGTAACTAATGCTCTAAAATTAATACTTACAAAGAAGGATTACACATCTAAACATTTTCTACATTACATTCATACCATATCCAGATAACATGTTCCAATTGACAACTGTTAGGACAATTAAATTTCTAAAATACTGAAAAGAAACAAAAATTAGTATAGCAATTTAAAAATATGTAACAGGTTTTACAGGTTTACGTCCATATCTAGTTTGATAATTCATATCACTGTCACACTTATCGGCAGAGTTTTTTCTGTTCATGGTGAAGTCACTAAACAAGTTAGGTCTATCAAGTTCGAGAGGATAAATACGTTTCACAGGTCTTAGGAGTTCACCCGTTGCAGTTTTCACTTTGACAACACGTACTTCGTTGTCTTTCCCAGGATATAGTTCTACAACACGACCTATTGGCCAATCTATTCTCTTCTTGTTGTCGCTGCCGACAAACACCAAGTCATTTTTGTTGATAGTCCGAGTAGATCGTTTAGATGGTTTTTGCACTAGGATAGCTAAATATTCATCACGAAATCTTTTGCGAAAATGTTCTCTTAAGTTCTGCACGAACTTGTATCTTTTTGTCAGATTGATGGTATCCAGGTAGTCTAAGTCAGGCACTCCGACGTCGTGCACATCTTGTAGAAACATTGAAGGAGTTAGTGCCGTAAGATCATTTGGATCTTCTGAAAGGTACGTAAGGGGTCTTGAGTTAATCACTGATTCGATATCACAAAGTATAGTCAACATTTCCTCGTAAGAGACACAGGACTTTCCGAGAACATTTCTCAACATCTTCTTGACTGTTTGTACCAACCTCTCCCACCAACCGCCCCACCATGAAGCAGTTGGGGGATTAAACTTCCACTGTATTCTCATACTAGTTGAATGACATTCTATTTCTTTCCAATCTATCGATCTTAACAGATTTTCAGTTCCAACGAAATTAGTACCATTGTCGCTGTAAATAATACCTGGACGACCTCTTCTGGCAATAAATCTCCTTAATCCCAAGATGAACGCATTTGTTGATAAACTTTCTATCAGTTCAAGATGTATCGAGCGATAGACCGCGCAAGTAAAGAGCAAGATCCATGCCTTTTTTCCTTTTCTTAAATAAAGAGGACCGGCTACATCGACTCCGGTCACTTCAAACACCAGAGCATCTCGAACTCGATCTTCAGGAAGAGGTGCTGGAACAGTCTCTATATTCTTTGCGCTATATCTTCTACAGCGAACACACTTCATAAGAACTTTACGTACTGTTTTTCTTCCTCTCAAGACCCAGAATTTCTGTCGAATATTGGCTAGTACGAATTGCACACCAGCGTGGGATAGTCGCAAATGGTAATCTAAAATTAACCTATGAACTAAGTCATGATTTGAGGGCAATACAATTGGACAGAGAAAATTTTCTTCTTCCTCTCTTCTAGTAATCTTGGTCTTTAACCGAATAAGGCCATCTGAGTCAAAAAAGGTACAAAGGTTGCTAACTTTAAGTTCTTTGCCAAATGCTTCTATTTGTATTATCTTGCATATTTTCTTTTCTACAGTTTCTATTTCAGGGACCGTGAGTTCTCCTGATTGTTTAGAATCTGGTCTTCTGCAGTTGTTGATAAATCTGCATATCCAAACAGTTATTCTTAACATTTTATGGTAAGATGAATATTTCTCAAAAAAATGTTCTACCCTTTGCGTATTTAGTGCAGAAATGACTGATTTCCTTTTTTCTGAATTTACTATTTCCATATCCGGTATTTCCCTTTGTCTAGGCCATTCTTCCTGATTTTTCTTCAGCCAGTCGGGGCCCTCCCACCATCTAACTACTAAAAGTTGTTTAGCGGTGCAACCTCTTGATGGGAGGTCAGCTGGATTTTTTGTTCCAGCAATATGTTTCCACGTTTTTGGATCCGTCAGTTTCCTAATCTCCCTGACTCTGTTTTCCACAAAGACAGCCCAGACAATCTCTTCCCTTTGAATCCATGTCAAAACTGTTGTAGAATCCGTCCAAAAATGCGTTTCCATATTTTGCCATTGCAAACCATTTAAAACAGAAGAGCATAGTCTGGCACCTATCGTGGCAGCTATCAATTCCAGACGAGGGATCGTAATAGATTTTACGGGAGCTACTCTAGACTTCGATGCCAACAGATGAACTTCAACTCCAGAATTCGTCACAATTCTCAAGAAAACTGCAGCAGCATACGCATTACTACTGGCATCACAGAATGTGTGAATGCTGCAGAACTTCCTATTGTCCTTGCTGGAATGTATCCAACGTAGGAGGGATATTTCTTTTAAGAGAAAAAGGCTTTTATACCAATTCACAAAATTTTGTTTTGTACTCTCGTCAACTTCAGTATCCCAAGAAATTCCTGTTTTCCATAGGTTCTGCAACAATATTTTAGGATACAAGAGAACAGGACTCACAATACCAATAGGATCAAATATTTTGTGTGTTACAGCGAGAATTGTTCTCTTCGTTATTATACCCATTTCAAAATATTCTAGCCAATTCAGATTCAAAGTTAAATTATCTTTCTGAGAGTTCCATAACAGACCCAATACGGGTGAAATAGTTTCCTGTTTCAAGTTATCTCCGTTATGTAACCAACCTCGAAGATTAAACTTTCCTTCATACATTATTTCTCGAGATTTTTCTATAAACTGGATCATCTCGGATTCTTTGTCAAAACTGGCAACAACGTTATCTACGTAGAAGCTACGCAAGAGTTTAGTTATCATCTCCGTATCATATGAAGAATTTGTCATGTACTTTTGTAGATGGAATTCTATAACAGCTGCCAAAAGGAAAGGACTACTCTTGACCCCAAATACTACCCTAGTATGACGAAATATTTTCGTTTTCCTTTCTTCCACATCATTCCACCAGAAAAACCGAAGCCAGTCTCTATCTTGAGGCCTTACACTGATCTGTAAGAAAGCCTTTTCAATGTCTGCTATAGCAGCAAACTTGCCTTCCCGAAATCTCAACAAAAGAGATGGAATTAGTTCTATCAAATTTGGTCCACACTCCAAACACTGATTTAGAGAAGGAGACGATTGTTTCCTCGCAGACGCATCAAACACCGGTCGAATTGGTGTTGAGCTATTTTCTTTGATCACCGGTCTATGCGGTAAATAATGTCCATAGTCAACCGCAATATTTTCTTTAACTTCTTCGATCACTCCTAAGTTACACCAGTCATTAAAAACTGCATTGTATGAAGAAAATAAATTTTGAGATAAAAGTTTCTGGGTGGTAGATTGTAGACGTTTCAACGCTAAATCCTTGTGGGTGGAGAGTGGTACATGATTCTCCGCCCACGGAAGTGCGACTTCATAACGCCCTTCTTCGTTTAGAGATACAGAATTTTCGAATTGCAATTTTGATTGCAAATCCCTTTCCTCTTTAGCCTTCTTTGTAACTGGATCTTTTATTCCGATAACATCAAGCCTCCACAGTTCTGACAGAGTGGCATCAGAAATATGTAAAGATAACGAAAGCGTGGAAAAGGAATTTTCTATTTCGTAATTGTCAGTGTTCGCTTTCCCCATGACTGTCCACCCAAGTCTTGTACTTACAGCAACTAATCTTCCCCAAGGAAGAACTTCGATTTTACCTGTAAATAAATTTGCAGCAACATCTGCCCCTAACAACAAATGAATCTCTTGGGGGTTCTCTTGAAATAATCTGCAATTTCCATTTTCAAAAACATCACTGACGTAAATTCCTCTTCTTCTAAGTTCCCTAATCCAGTGTATATTTTTTATTTTAGGGACCGAAGAACATATTTTTCTTTCATCCAATACATTGATTTCGCAATTAGACCGTTTATCTACGCTACCCAATTTTATTCTATAACGTTTATGTTTTTCCGAAACTTCTATGCCACCGAAAAGTCCGTGGGTTACACGTTGTTCACCTAAGCTTCTTAATTGTAACCTTTCTGCTGCATACCTGCTTATGTATGAGTTTTGACTTCCGGTGTCAATTATCGCTCGAACAAATTGGTTATTCGCTCTTCCATATATGCGAACAACTAAAGTTTGCAAATATACTTCTGAACATCCTGCTTGATTTGAAAGTACTTTATTTTCTATCTGTTCGTCTTTTTAATTTCCGAAACCTCGACAGAAGGATTTTGTTTATTACACATAATAGTTGCATGTTGTTTTTTACAAATAGAACAAGTTATTTTTGTTCTGCAGTTTTGAGCCAAATGGTGTAATTTTAGGCATTTATAGCAAGCACATTTTCTTTTTAAAATGTCCCTTTTTTCTTGTAATGATAAGCCAGAAACGAAACTACAGTCATAAATCTTGTGGAATTGATTACAGAAGACGCAGTTCATATTTTCCTCTCTGCATTCGGATTTTGTAAACAAATCAGTAGCGGTCGGAATCTTTGGTTTATTATGTCTATTTGAGAAACCATATGCGCTTTTCGTTCCAGGGGGGGAAGAAGACTGTCGCCGATCGGATACTTTTTGCTGTTGCGAAACCGTTGACCTCGTGCGTTCACGGGATGAAAGTTCTGCGTGTAAAAATGACATTAAATCTTTTATGTTATAATCGGTGCCAACATTTTGTGTTCTATGAAATTCAAGCGTTAATTCTGAAGGCAATAACTTCAAAATCATCGGACACAGCAAAGCGCTGTAAGATTCCGATACAACATCTAACGCTTCGAGACATCTAATCTGTGTTTGTACTTTATCATACAAATTACGAAATGTTTTTATGTCATTCGCATTTTTTAATGATTCAATATTCAGCAAATGATTCATGTGCGCATTAATAAGAATGTCTCTCCTTCCAAAACGGTCGTGTAAGATTTGAATTGCTGAATCATAATGCTTTGGCGATAACGGAAGTCCTTGAACGCAGCTAGCAGCTGTTCCTCCTACATATGCTTTCAGGTAATTAAATTTGTCTACTTTGTTCAATGATTCGTTATTATGTATTGAGGACTCAAAACTATTCCAAAAAGTAAGCCATTGACTACTGTTCCCATAAAATACGGGAATCGAAAGTTTTGGTAATTTAACATTAGGTGTATCTTTTATATTTTGCTGTGTGTTCGGTGCATTTAAGTCATGAATAAGTTCCTTAATCCGTTTCTTAAGCCTGGATTTCCATAACGTTATCTTCTCGCGATATTGTTCTGTAATTTCGAATTCATCTACACTCAGAATTGATTCAACTTCCACATCGGCATTAGATAGCGTTTCGGTTTTAGCATTAAGCTGTTCTAACAATTCTTCGAGCTCATTAATACTACCTTCAGATTTATTTAATTCACTTTCGATTTTCTTAAATAGTTTTGTAACGGCAGTTCTTAAGATACTTCTTTTCTTTTTTAATTTATCTACTTCAGCCATTATCTTTCTTAGATTCAAACATTTACAAAAAAAAAAAAATATACGTCTCATGAAAAACAAATATTTAACTCTTACTTAGAAAACAAAAATTATTCTTTTGCTGAATACTTCAAGAACAAGTATTAAAATCTTCAATTTTAATATTCAGCTTTTGAATTCACTTTATTAGAACTTTTCAAAATACCTGGCGTCCCTGTTCGGGCGCCATAAAAATGTTGCATCAGGTTCTTCTATTTACAATAAAATTAATGTAAAATTCCTTACCTGCTGCATCTTCAGTGTTCTCGACGCCAGGCTTCTAATAATCACGTTTTCCAGTAAGAGTTTCTATTACAATTAGCAGGCCATCTTGTCTTTTAATTATTTATTCAAAGAAAACGCTAATATACACTACTTACAAGGTAAGTGATAATTATTTTAAGACAGTACATTTTTAACTCTGAGTCTTTACGCTCCTCAAAGCGGTTCCAATCTCGACTGCTTCTCGGAACTTAATTACAGCAAAAGTAAAGGAAGAGATGCCCGCCACCTAGTGGCAAGAATGTGACAACCATATACATTAGCGTACAACTCAAAGCAATACAATATAACATTTCAGTAATACAATATAACATAATGACATTTTATGTGAAACACGTTCAATACTGTACAATAACTATAAAGACAATACTCATTTTTGTATTGGTAAGACACATAATTTGGTAATTGGTCGTTTGAAAGTTCCAGTTTTAGTTTTTACATTACACACGCGAACCTTTCCATCTTTACCATAAAATATTTCTATTATACGACCAACCGCCCAATTACAACAAGGCAAATTATCTTTAATTAAGACCATATATTTGTATATTGTATCCTCCAACTTGTATATTGTTTTTAGAACTTTGCCATTTACATCGATTTTGTAAATGACTTAAATAATTGGAGTTCCATTTTTTCCAGATAATTTGTACTAGTTTTGTGATCTGTTGCCACAATTTTAACCTGTTAATGTTAACTTCCGTGATATCTGGCTTAGGGATCGAATTAATTGCTCTACCAATTAAAAAATGCCCGGTGTTAGAACCTCTAAATCATCAATGTCCGAAGACGAGGGTGTCAATGGTCGGGAATTTAAAATTCCTTCAATCTGAATCATAATTGTTAAAAATTGTTCAAATTTCAATTTTGCATTACCTACGACACGTTTGAAATGGTACTTAAAAGATTTAACTCCAGCCTCCCAAAGGCCTCCAAAATTAGGTGCTCTGGGAGGGAGAAATTTCCATTCGATATTCTCAGAACTCAGATAACCAGCTAAAAGCTCATCTTGTTCGTTCACTAGTTTGTTTAACCTCTTTAATTCTGCATTTGCACCTACAAAATTCGTAGCGTTATCACTAAATAGTGTTAAACTTTTACCTCTTCGTGCAAAGAAACGTTTCAAGGTGGCTATTAATGCTTCAGATGTTAGATCTGTTATCAGCTCTAAATGAATGGCCTTAGTAACCATACAAATGAATATACACACATAAACTTTTTGATATATACCTTTTCTCTGGTTTTTGTATTTAATTAAGAATGGGCCACAGAGGTCAACTCCAGTACAATTGAATGTAAGATTAGCTGTGATTCTTTCCTTGGGTAAATCACCTATGATTTGCTGAGCTACAATGGGATTAGCTTTAAAACATATTATACAATTTTTTACAATTTTTCTACAAACATTTCTACCACTTACAATCCAAAATTTTTGTCTTATATGATATAACAAAGACTGAGGACCCACATGCAAATATTTTAAATGATAATAATTAACTATTAACTCTGTTAATTTATGTTTAGAAGGCAGAATATGATGAAATTTTTTCTCATAAGTTAAATTGCTATTTTTTAATCTACCTCCAACTCTCAACAGTCCATTACTGTCAATGAAAGGGTTAAGACTTTTAATAGAACTATTTCTTGGAACAATACCTGATTTTTTAAGATCATTTATCTCATTTATAAAATACTCACCCTGTACTAATTTTATTAAAGTTTCTTCAGCTGCTCTCAATTCTCCCACTTGTAAATTACCTACCTGCTTTTGTTCTTGCTTACAATTCTTGTAAAACCTAAAACAAAAACTTATAATACGAATTAATTTTAAATACTTATTACTGCAATTCAATAAATCATTAATGAAATTATTCACATTCAGATTTAAACATGTAGATAGTTCAGAATCAGCAAAGTTTTTAAGTTCATTACTGTCCTTTTCATTAATTGCTTCAGGTATAACTCTTATAGGGTACTCATCCTTCATTAAGAAGTCAGGCCCGTTCCACCACAGTTGACTTAGTTGCAGTTTTTTGGCAGACATACCTCTAGATATGAGATCTGATGGGTTTTCTTCAGAAGCGATATGATGCCACTGTGCTATTTCAGTCAGATCCTGTATCTTTGAAATCCGGTTTGCAACAAATGTCTTGAGAAGGTGTGGCTCTTTGTTGATCCATGACAGCACAATCATAGAATCGGTCCAAAGGTGAATAGCAGTAAGCTCCAATTTTAATGATGATTTCACTCGATGCATCAGTTTAGCTAATAGCACTGCTGCGCAAAGCTCAAGTCTTGGGATTGTAGTCTTCTTTAGGGGGGAGACACGCGATTTACTGCACACCAACCTCATTGATGTATGGTTTGTTGCTGATATTGCTTTACAGTAGATAACTGCTCCATAGGCGGCCTCTGAGGCATCACAGAAACCATGTAATTCAATCTTGATTCTATCCGGTAATAAAATACATCTAGGGACTTCAATGTTGTTAATTAGCTGCAAGGTAATGGAGAATTCTTTCCATTCTTTAGCCTCCTTTTCTGGCAAAACATCATTCCAGCTCAATTTTAACAGCCATAATTTCTGCATAAATATTTTTGCTACAATTATAACTGGAGAAATGATACCCAACGGGTCAAAGATGCGAGATATGACGGATAACACTTGCCGTTTCGTAACCTTTACGTTGTCTTCGATTTTAACGTTGAAGCTCAAACAATCTCCTTTTGACTTCCATAAAATACCTAATGCTTTAGATTCTTCTGATTTACCAAAGGGATATGTTTTGTCGTTTGTTTGACACAGTTCAGTAGCATTACTACACCACTTATGGAGTAACATACCTCCACTCTTCAAAATGCCTATTAACTGATTTTGAAGTTCTAACGCAGAACTTAGCGACTCAGCTCCAGATAGAATATCGTCCATGTACATGTCTTCTCTCAGTACAGGTGCTGCTAAAGGAAATTTATCTCCTTCATCCTTTGACAGCTGTACAAGTGTTCTCATTGCTAAAAATGGTGCACTCACAGTTCCATAGGTTACAGTGGTTAGCTCAAAGTTTTTAACTGGCTTATCAATGCCTTCTTTCCATAAAATCCTTTGCAACTTCCATTGATCTGGATGGATAGAAATAGCTCGATAGATCTTTTGTATATCAGCAGTGAAAGCAAAAATATATTTCCTGAATCTCAGCATAATTGAGAATAAATCATCTTGTATCACACCTCCATTACACTGTATAGAATTTAGAGAGTTTCCTTTGGTTGTCAAAGAAGAAGCGTTAAATACTACCCTCAAGGGAGTCGACTTACTTTTCTCTTCTCCCCTATATACTCCAATATGAGGAATGTAATATGAACCTCGTTCCTCCTCGCTTTCACTCACCTCAACCATATGTCCTAACTGTTGATATTCTTTTAAAAAATCTGAATATAATTTTAAATATTCGGGATTCTTTACTAAGCGTTTCCATAAGGAATTTAATTTACTCGTTGCAATTTGTTTAGAACTTCCTAAAGTGTCCGGATCCTCCTTTAATGGCATTTTAACAACGTACCTACCGGTTTTATCTCGTGTATAATTTTCTACGAAATGTTTATCGCAAATTAAAAATTCTTTGTTTTTGGGTTTATCAGTTTCATCAATATTTTCTAATTCCCAAAATTTTCTAAGAGTTTTATCTAAGTTGTCTTCTTCCTTTATCAACCCACAATGAACCCTGTTTTCAGTCTCTGTTGGAATACTTCCAGACACGATGAAACCAAAAACTGTATCTTGAAAAATAAGATCAGGATTATTCATTCGAATTTGACTCGGTTTCAAAAGTTCATAAAAAACTCCCGCTCCCAACAACATATCTACCCTTTCTGGAACATTAAATCCTTCATCTGCTAATTTTAAATTAGGAAGATCTTGCACTGAAATTTTAATTTTGCGCGAAGGTGTTAAATCAGCAGTTATTTTTGGAATTACTAAAAAGTCCAAATTCTTTATAAAAGTTCCTTCTTTATTGCATATCGAAGCATTAATTTTATGCTTTATTGTTAAAGTAGCATCATTTATTCCCGAAACGGAAATGTTTGTTTTTTCTTTCTCTTAACTGCAAATGCTCAATAAAATTCCGTGTCAAAAAGTTCGACATACTGCCCCCTCCAGCAGACACTTCACTCTGTGTTTTTTTCCCTCGTTATCAATTAGAAAACATACGACTGTTGAAAGCAGAACTGTACTCTGTTTATTCGAATAATTGCTAATAAATGCCTTTTGAATGAACTCCTGCGCATTAACATTCAAGGTCGATGAGTCATCTCGTTTGGGAATGTTGCAGTCAGATACATTTGTTTTGTTTTTATTTTGTTCCGATTCCTTTACGATATTATTTGCTTTCGGAAAGTGAATAGTTTTGTGGTGCCGTTTTTGAGAAAAACAAGAATATTTCGATGGGCAATTTGATACTGAATGCATATGTAGACAGTTAAAACATAATTTATTAGATTTCACAACCTGTACTCTTTCTTGTACTGGTAATTTTAAATACGATGGGCATTTTGCCAATCTGTGATTCTCCTGGCATAAAATACAGTTCTCTGTTTTAACATCTGATAAAAACACTTTAGCTACACTTTTTGAGCTATTATACTTACGATTAACATGAGAATTCTCAATAAGAGGTTGTCCTCGTGACGTGAAATATAAATCTATTTCTTTACCTAACTCACTAGGTAAAAACCATGAATCACCTTGCCTCACAGCAATGTGAGAAGCTGTTCCCGTATCTAAAGATTGGTATAACCTATCTGAAACTATTAGTTGTTTGAGGGTCTCGAAGTCAGTTACCTTCCTTAATTTTAAATAACAATCCCAAGCAGTTACTAAGCGTGACGCAAACTGCACATGAGTTTCATGTGGTTGTTTAACAGTTTTTCTGAAGTCTTCTAAACACGAATATGGTGTTGGCTGAAACTCCTTCAGAACTACTTCTTTTACTTTTTCATAATTCGCGATATCCTTATCATGTAAATAGGTTATTATATTCGAAGCTTTGTCTCCTAACAGATTTAACAGAATTTCTGCTTTATAGTCCTCCGAAACATTTTTTGTAATAAACGCTCGTTCTAATGACGAAAAGAAAAATCCCCAACTCTCAGGCCGTATAGGAATTTTTACAGTTAAGGTTCTGATACTTTTTATTAATTGATCTAGTGACTCTGATTTTGTTTCGGTTTCGCTTACACCATCAAGTTTAGTTTCTGCTTTAAGCTTAGCCAACTCTAACTCATTCTTTGATCTCTCAAGTTTTATTTTTTCTAACTCGACAAGTTTTTGCTCTTTTTGCTCTTCCTGTTTTCTATTTTCGATAATAGAGTTTGCTATCTCTTTTACTAAATCTTGTTTAGTTTTGAAAATTTCACTATTCTCAATAATATCAGTCAAATCTGCTATAGTCATTTTTTCGTCAACATTTAGATTTATTTCTAAGGCAATAAGCCTTAAATCTTCTTTTTTAGCACCCTTAAATAACATTGTTATTTATAACAGAACAAGCACAGAAAGTACACTTACCTCTACAGTGATTCACTTTTGATGAATATCCGTATCCAAAATTAGCGATATTCGTTAAAAAGAACAAGCTTGGAATACTGGCAAACACAAACACTCCTGTGTTCTCAAAAACGAAACACTATTTATTCACGCTCCGGTCGACTACGACCAGATATGTTTGGGTCTCGTCCCAAATAACACACACTAAATAAATTCGCTGGTTCGATTCTTTATTAATTCTCATAATTAATTACAATTAACTCATAGCTGTGACCAGCCCTCTTATACCGTCGATGGCGATTCTCAAACTCGTTTGATCATCACATTACAGATGCGCATGCGTGGATTACATTACAGATGCGCAGGCGCGAACAACTTCAATGACAATTCCAGAATGAATTAAGCATAATTTAATTCGCAATAACAAAAGAAGCTGTTACTTTGTTGTTGCGAAGCTTAGTTTTGCTAGATTGGCAACAAATCCGCTAGTCTGCTCAGTTCCAAATGTAAACAACTATGGCTGTTACGGTAAAAATATTATGCTTAGCCGCACTTAAACGACATTTAACTTGTTGATAATTCTACAACTATTATAGAAAAAGTTATAGGGGACGCTGCGCCGCCACGTATATAGAGTTAATATAAGAGTTTCAGTGAGAGAGAGTGGATGGGTGTTTTGATGTAGAGGTGCGGTATTAACCCTTTCCGGCACGCTACCTTTTAAAGTCGGAATTTTGATTTAAAAAAAAAAAAAAAAGTAGGCAGTCTAATTAGGCCTAGAGGAGTACACAAGTAAAATTTTGTGAAGATAGCACTTATCGTTTTAATTCTGTGGGTGTGCCCAAAGTGGCACACTCATTGAATAGAGCTTCGAAAAAGAGTGCTGAAACGAGCATTGTTGTCAATGAACTGACAGATGAGAAGCGGAGAAACAAAGAATACAGACTCTCAGTAGTCTTAGATAATCGGCGAGTCCAGTCTAGGCACACCTACGATTTGCCGTTTGATTTTAAACAAAATTTCAAGGTAAAATTTAAAACTAATATAAAATAAGGAGATTAGCATACAGCCAAAATAATAACATAGAAAAGTCTGGAAAAATGTTGCTTGGGTAAAGCGGTTTGTCGCCAAGCTATGAAAACGTACCTGTGAAGAAGGTCCTCTTACTGTATTGGAGATCCAAGAAGCTGACGAACAGTGGATAAAACAAGTACAGAGAGAGAATTATTTTTCGGATAAACAACTAGAGAGGAATAATTTAATAACACCTGATTCGAAGCTTTACAGTTTAGCACCATATCTGGAAAGTAGAGGTATTTTGCGTGTCAGAGGTCGTTTGGAACAAGCAGAATTAATAGATGACGAAAAACATTCTATTACATTGCCAAAGTCTAAGTTCACAGAACTAGTGATATTTAGTGAACACATAAAAGGATTCCCTTCAGGAGTTATGGCAACATTGTCCAAAGTCAGGTATAAATTTTGGATATCTAAAGGAAGACAAATAGTAAAGAAAATTATATAACGCCTGCCTGGTGTGTAAAAACTTGGCAGTGAAGACGTCAAACAGCTAACAGGTCAGTTACCAAGGAATCGTGTAGTTTAAAGTAATCTTTTCACAGTAGTAGGTATTAACTTAACTGGAGGTGTTACTGTTAGAGAAAATTGTTGGAGATTCACAAAAAGGTGTACATAGCCTTATTTACATGCGCCGTCACTCGTGTTGTACATATTGAAGTGGTTTCAGATATGTCAGCAAAAAGTTTAATTTTTTTCATTACGACGTTTTATAGCTAGAAGATGGATATGCAGGGTGATTTATTCTGATAAAGCCATGGATTTCCGCAGCACATGTGAAATAATTAAATATTTAAAAGAGTCGGCCTAGATCCTATCGTGAGAGATTTTCTGACATCCGAAGGAATTACATGGAAGTTCATCCATGAGCGTTCCCCATAGTGGGGAGGGTTCTGGGAGCGTTTGATGAGAACTATCAAAGAACCTCTGAAGAAAATCTTAGGGCCAATATTACTGACTCTCGAAGAGCTCTCTACAATATTAAATGAACTTGAGTGTGTGTTAAACAATAGGCCCTTAACATACAAGAACAACGAGCTGGGTGACTCTCGCCCGCTCACACATTCACAGTTTTCACTGCCAGGACATGACACATTTAACTTTCCTGAGCCTTTTTTGGAAATTTTCAACAAAATGCCAGACAAAGAAACTTTAACTAGACAGAAGCTTTACCAATCTAAGCTCTTAAAATTAACATGGATCAAGTGGAAAGAGCAATATTTACTACTTAGAAACGCACATAACTTTGCTAATCCTTCAAACTGAGCGTAACCTTAAGACCAGAGATGTTATGTTTGTAGAAGGGCCAAAACAATCTAAGCTATTCTGAGATAGTTGTTGGGAGTAGTTGGAAGAAGTAATTGTGGGTCGAGATGGACATTTACGAGCGTGCATCGTTTGTACACCAAAGGGACAATTCAGATGAGCTATTCAGATTTTATATCCTTCTGAAATTTAATTTAGGATATTTGATGCCATTTTCAGCTTTTACATTGTTTATATCATTGATTATTATATCCATTTAATCATAGTGTATCATTTGTGTTTTTGATGTTAAGTTACTATATATTATTCTTAGCATTAAGCCATGTTAATATTGTTGAGTAAATTTTGTATACTCTCATTAAAGAGTATAGGAGGGAAGTGTTGTGAAAAGGTTATAGAGGTCACTGCGCCGCCATTTATATGGAGTAAATAAGAGTTTCAGTGAACGAGAGAAAAATGTTTTTCCTAATATAACATTCTTTTTGCTTTTAAGAGTTAGCGAACTCACGCGGTCACCGAACTTGGTTTCTGAGGATTTAATTCTATCGGTTTTAGGAACACGGCTTTATAGAATTTAGTTGATAAGGATTAGATATAATATCTTGCACTATAAACTGCTCTTTAGTCTTCTCTAAGTGAAATACAAATTCCAGGTTATGAACGATTAAAGGCATACGAAATTATTTCTCTACGATATAAGAACGGGTTTCTCATAACGATAAAATAATTAAACGAGAAAATCATAATGGAAATGAGAACACTAGGAAAACGGCAGCGATTTGTATATTCATTTCCATTACTTCACTATTTTAATAACTTATGCATTACGAACAGACATTTATTTCAGTTAGTTCAGATATTTATTAGTTTACGATCAAATTACTTTACGATCATCTATCTCTTTTTTCAAACGTATGCTGTTGGAAGGCAAAGGTATGCAATCCACACGCTAGATTAGATCAAAACTTTTATATTTTGCTTCAGCTTCGAAGGGTTTATTTAATAAATTTAAAAAAATTGGAGGGATTGACACTTCTACAAACTGACTTTCCCACTCCTCTAGCAAAAGAATCAAAACTCTAGTTCTCCAACGCTCATTCTAACTTTTTCAGTCTCCCTACTATAATCATCTTCCGGTTAACGTTAGCTTATTTCCTTGCTTCAAAATGCCTTTTCGAATTAGCCATACACTGACAAAACAGAAAATCTGTTTTAACCGTTTTTTATTTATTCATTTTTTTATTTTCTCCATCTTTCTTTTAAACGCTTTGTATGGGTTTCTTCTTTTATGTTCAGTGTTTGATTAGGAAAAAAAAAAAAAGTTTAACAGCAACTGCAGCTTATCATTATTCAGATAACAATTTTATCGCAGGCCAAATAGCGAAACTTCGAGAAATTTTCTAGGCTGCGATTTATACTTATAAATTCATGAAAAATTAAATCGTTAATAAGTTACTGTAGCAATTCAAAGAAAACTTCATCAGATACGAAAGCGTAATAGAAATAACTGGCAATTAATAAAATAAGTATTATATTACACCTTTTTAAAGCTGAAACCTATATTTTGTCGGTACGATGCCACATCCCACGAATCTGCAAAACCACTCCTTGCAGAAAAATAGACTTTCGCATACTCTTGGTTTTGAAAAAAAATCAAGTTATGACGTCTGCATAATAATTCTCATATACGCATGTTATAGAATATATTTGTTTCTTTTAGCATAAGGTAGAGTATTGAAAACTGACAAAGAAAGACTATGTAAAATTATGTAAGTAAGCTAGTTTTTAAAAATAATGTTCACACAAAGTACATAAAGGTGAGGCAGTCTGATTAAAGCGAAACAAATTAGCACCAAGGCAGTCATGTCCAGTCAATAATCTAAACTCAGCCACAGCAGTACCACGAGGAGAGTCCGAGACACAGTCGACTTTTAATAGCACCCTCCATGACTTATTTTCAGTAGCACTAACAGCAGTATTACGAAAGGATTTTTTTATAATCCTATTTATTTCAAGTTTAGCAGAGTAAAAAGATGGGTCTCTGGAAGACCTTTCGAGAATATCCGTACCTTTTTTTTTGCCAAAAGGTCCGCCATCTCATTTCTCCAAAGGCTACAATGTGATGGCACCCACTGGAAAGCAACCTTTGTCTGAATTTTGCTCGAAAACTTCAGGCAGCTCTGGACATAAGCACTTTGTTTTCCTAGGTAATTTGCTAAAGCCTGAAGTCTGAACTTGAGTCCGATAAAATTATAGCCTTATCAAGAGGAGAGAGATGGGCAGAAAGCTGTTGAAGGGCTAAATAGATAGCCTCGACTTCACCGTAAAAATGGGTTCTACGAGAGCAACATGTAGGTAAAAGGAAAACAGAAGACGCCAGCAGCAGCGCCCTGGGTGAAATCCTAAAGGGAACCATCAGTGTAGATATGAAGCCACTCACCCGAAGAATAGCGAATATTAATGGTTTCCAAAGCGATGGCACTAAGAGCAGTTTTGCATAGGTCGTTTTTCCTCACAATCAAAGTCAAGTTTAATCTAACATCGAGAACCATTAACTCCAGCGGATTTTATGAATTAATAATTCATAGGCCTTGTCGTTAATGGTATTATATTAAGCGTTCTCCTGGGCGCATTGAATGAAGAACTTCTGAGTCTTTAGATTACGTACTCTATTACAATCGTATTCAAGCCAAAAAGAAATATTTGGGAGTCTAGTAAGTCTATTATAAAATATAGCTGCATTCCTCCGAACCAGGTTAGTCATTGGCTGCAGGTCACAAAGGAAATGCATAACAAGTACGGGAGTAGTTTTTGCACCTCCAATGATCAAGCATAAAGCCTGGTTTTGGAAAATATCAAGTATACCCAAGACTCTATCCGAGGCAGAGACCAGCACTTCATTGCAATAATTTAAAACCGGCTGGACATAAGTCTTATAAGCAGTGTTGACGGTAGCTCTGCCACATCCCCATTCAGCATCAATTAGTCTCTTAAGAATGGGGAGTCTCTTCCTGGCTTTTGAGATGACGTATTCAACATGCTTAGTAAATTTCAATTTGTTATGAAAGATGCAACCCAGATAAGTTGAAAGATCATTATGCTGCAAGGCAGAACCTCTATAAACAAGATCAGAAGTGAACGGCTGTCTATTTAAAGTAAAATACTGACTAGTAGTCTTCCCCAAGTTTACAGTCATATTATAGTTCAAACTCCATCTCTCCAGCCTCTCGAGAGACTTTTTCAGGACCATGTTTAGCTTGGATTGATCACCTTTAGTTGCATAACACCAAATAGCAAGATCGACTGCAAAAAGGACAGCGTTAGTAAATCCATCAGAAGTCAAGATACTCGATATGCCATCAATAAAGATATTAAATAGAATAGGGATGATCACTGTGTCCTGTGGTAAGCCAGTTTCACTTTGTTTAAAGATGGACATCGAATCACCAAAACGAGTGGGGCAGAAACGTTGTGAAAGAAAACTCCTGATTCAAGAGAGCATATTACTGCACACACACAGATTTAGTAATTTCTGGATACATTTGACTCGCCAAACTTTATCAAAAGCAGCCTCAATATCTACAAACACAGCCAAAACAGAGCATCTCTGAACGAGAGCGCCCTTTATGGACTGACTCAGATAACTTGCTGGCTTGTGGACAGCCATTTTCTAAATCCGGCCTGAGTTGGAGAAATAAAGGTTATCAGACTCGAGAAACCAACTCAGACCAGGTGTAATCATTCTTATCATGACCTTGGATAAAACATTAGTTAAAGAAATGGGTCAGCAGCTATTTAAATTATCGGGAGGGTTATTACTTTTAAGTATAGGAATGATGATCGCCTTTTTCCAAATCGCTGGAATACCAGTGTTCCAACTGTAGTTGTAGGGCTCTAATAATACAGAGAGTGCATTTCTGCCAAAGTGCCTCAGGAAATCGGGGTGAAAATTAGCTGAAACCAGGGCTCTTGCCACTCCTGGCACATCTAATAGCTTCTAAGTTCTGCCGTATTAAAGCCTTGATAAAATAAAAAAAAAAAAAAAAGCTCATGTCCACAATTTAGCGAAGAGGCAGAGTGACGAAGTTTCCGTCTAATAAACTTCTGTTGAATCTTGAGGTCTCTCCTCAAGCGTTGTCAAGAAAAATAAAAAGAATTAAAAGCGTTAGAAATATCTCTGTCATCAGTTAAAACACGACTACCAATTTTCAACGGTTCTCTAGTAGATGCAATCTTTTTATTCTGTAATTTGTTCACATAGTTGTAAACTCTTTCCCCATCCTTCCTATAGTCAATTTTAGAAATGAAACCATTGAAACAGTTCCTTTTAGTAAAAAACATTTCTTTACGAAGGATACCAGCACACTATATACAGTATCGAATGTCCTCAGGCCTCTTGGAATGTTCAGCAGCAGTACGAGGCATAGAAGATTTTCTTTAACAATGGCAAGACTTTCATTCTAGAAAGGATTATATATAAATTGACTGTCTCTTGGTATCCACTTTTTTGCAATATCAAAAATAATATTAGTAAATCTATAAAAGGTGCAATCAATACTCTCGCCTGCTTCACAGAAACTAGAAGTAGATCCAAAAATAAATTCAAGATCTAGAGTAAAGGTATTCAATTAGCTTTAGTAAAATTCCCTCTGTGTCTAACGGAATTCCTTAGTGATTTTTTAGAGGTAATATTGAAAGTAGTAACAATCATGCGATGGCCAGACTGTTAAAACAGCGACACTCAATTAAAATATGACGGACAGATAGACAAACATTACAATTTGAACAAACAGGCTCACTCTCAGCTTTTAAAAGGTAGTTATGTGTCACTCTAGTGTGACCAATTCTGAGACGAGGCAAAAGAACTTCCTCCTTAAGGTTTCTAGTTAATTCCCAATGCTCAATTCTAGGCTTTACATGTCTTAACTTGTTTTGAAGCTGAACATCCCAAAGTTGCTGCCATTTTTTTCGGATCTTCACTTTGACTACACAACAGATGTCTCCAAAAGGGATGAGGCAATTGGACAGTTCAACAGCACATTTCGCTGTGATATCTGCCATCTCATTCCCTTTTATTCCCACATGACCGGGAACCCAGCAGTACAGGATTTCATATCCACGACTCGTTAAGTTTATATGTATCTTGAGAACATCCACTATGACTGGATTTTGAGTGTTAGAAAAAGCTAATGATTTAAGCGCACTATAGGAGTCTGTATAAACTATAAACTTTTTGTGGCAGAGCCTTGAGATGTACAAAAGACTATAATATATTGCAGTTAGTTCAGATGTTAAGACAGAGAAAGCATGGTGCAAGCGTCTATCCTCCATGTGATCTTCGATTACAAATGCCATCCCGACCTGATCTTTTGACTTGGATCCATCTGTGTATCTTTCAATCTAAATCAACCAACTTGGATATTTAAAAGCAATGTGTTGTTACTGCCTGAAATAAAATACCTTCACCTTCCACGCCAAAGCATGTTGCCAATCAAAACGTAAGATATTTAACTTCCATATTTAATCTGTCTGTTACTGAGTTAGAAACCAAGCGACTTAAAAGCAATAAAAGCAGTTCTCAAGAATATATTACCTCTTTTTAACTTCATGGATTTCAAATTAGAAATATTAAATATTTGTATCAAATTAAATTAGCGCAATTCATTACAATTATTATATATTTTCCCTTTTAATGATAACTATTTTAAGCGGTTAGCTGCTTGCGCGTCTAATTATACAAATATTGGAGTTAAGAAAACCACGCGAAAATAGTGGTTTTAACTCTGTCTAATCTTCTCAAGAATATTCGTCTTTATCAGACGTATAAACTTCAGGAACACAGAGAAGTGATAAAACTAAACTAAAAGGTTTATTGAAATTTATGCAATTACAAATTAAGAAATACTAACCAACGCTATTCTTTCAGTTTTCGTAAATGAAGTATTTAAATAACTAAAATAAAGAAGCTAACGTCCAAATGTAAGATTTCAACCTTGTAAGATTAACAAACACAAAAATCTTTCTTCAAAGAGGCAGCTCAGCTAAAAAAGGTCATCTCGAAGTAAGCAATTCTACTGGCGGATTGTCACAATTCTTTCTCTATAAACTAAAATTCATTCCTTATTTAATCTCGGCCTAACTGCTTTCTGGTGAGGGTGGGTAGACGAAGACATAGATAATACGGAAAAGAATTAATATTGAAAAACGCGTTAGCTAAAATAAACCTTACAAATTTTACCTGCCCATATTCCCAAATTTTAAGCTATAAGATATTAAACTATTATTATTCAAATCTTACTATTTTTATAATTCATTTCAATGATCAAATTTTATTATTCAATTTTTTTCTTAAATTACCGTGTGGATTTTAAGCAGTAGCTGACTTATTTCAATTACTACTGAAAGGAATTGATTTAAAAAATAAGATAACATTTTTAAAGAAATTGTTCAAACAGATAAAATGTTACATTGTTAATAAAGGTCATTAAGCATAAATGATTTTTTTTAAAAAATCAGCGACATGAATAAGAAAACCGCAGAATTAAAAGTCATTAAATTCACAATTGTAAATATACAGTACTAGGTATATGCTCTCCAGTCGGTAAATAAAATTCTAGATTCGATTCTCACTGTACTTCTCTTCCTCCCTCTCCACACACACACACACACCTCAAACTAGATAATCAAACACAAGATATATGAATAAATAATTAAAAGGAAGAGAATAAACAAATTTTAACGGTAACTGAATTCGACGAGTAAACGGATAAGAAATGTAAACGCATAGTAAATTCTGTACCCTCAGAAGAATATGACATTTTAAAAATCTGTACACTATTCTTAAATTATCCTCAATCTTTACAAATCATTACAAATATAAAACGAAATTCTCGAATTACACTTGATTGGTGAATATAAAACACAGAGGCAGATGTTTAATGAATGAACAGGCTGCGTAAGAAAAATACTCTACCATATGTTTACCTGGAAAGCGTGCTATGTGCCACCCTTCGCTTCCCCCACAACAGAAAAGGGTAACAGCCACAAATAAAGTACAGGTTCGCAAGCCATCCGGAAAACACATGGGAGGACAACAGTATGTGGGATATCTATAAAAACGGTACCGTGCAGGTTATGATAATGAAACAAGACCGCCAGCAACGGATGCTCTCCGTCTTGGTTGCCCCTAGCAACCGCCTAGTCCATTTAGGATCCATCTAGGAATGCTGTCTCTACAAATGCCTCTTTCTTAAACGATCAGTGAATGAATGCAAAAGAAAATATGCTCAAGAAATAATTGGAAGTATTTGATTTCATGTTCATGATTATTTTATGTTTTCTTACTGAAAACTTAATTTATTGATATTCAGAAAAACAGAACCAGTAAAACTAGTTATCTTCATCAAATTAAGTTTTAACAGAACAATAAGCTTAGATACCAGGAATTCGATTTTATTTTCAGCCATTCTGAATTCATATAATTTTCATAAAAATAAACTACGAAACATACCATACTGTTATATCCGGCAAAATATACATATATTTTCAGAATCATATTGTCTGACTATAGGAGCTTATGATTCCAAGAATATCAGTGAAAATCATCTAAGCGTCTCTTCTCAATTTAGAAGAGAATCGCATTCAATGGCGAATTTATGAAGTAAGCAGCTCTCATTTGAATTTTGGAATTTTTTTTTTTTTTTTTTAAATTAATGGTGACTTCTTAGGGCCCCTAAGCTTGGCTTAAACACATGGGGTATGTTTACTTTGGGGTTCCTCAAGGACGCGAAACCGCTTTGGTCGACCCCATAAATCAGACTCTGGACGCATTTCCGTACAAAATAAAAATGGAAATTTCCGACTTTTATTTCAAACTTTGAATTTACACATATATACATTTTCAATTAGGCAGAAAATATGAGCAACTAATTTTAAAAAATAACACTTATTTTTCTTACTATTATTACTTTCGTTATAATATAATTACAACATTAACAGTACAAACTGAAATATACTATGGAATGAAAAAAATATGTAACAAAAATTTACATTTGCGCCTTTGAAGGCATAAATATTTACAAAAAGTTACAAACACCTGAAATCAAAACGAAATTACTGTATGTTATATAACCGTGTTTCCTGTTTCGAAACTCTTCTAGAATAGTGTCAAGATTAGCTATAAGCACTGATATATTTCAGTACCATAGAATAGCGAAAACGCAATATAGCTGTACTGTGGAACTTTTATGTTGTCAGTTTGCTACAATGTTTTTTATACAATAGATGAATTAAATCATTAAGCAATTTTAAATGATTTAATTCATCAATGAGCATATCTCACTGTTATTTACTGAATTGTACAGGGTCCTGAAAAAGAGGTTTCACAATTCGTTAGTTCTACAGTTTAGCTGCAGTTATAAGGGCAATTAGGTTTTGCCAAAGAAGAAAACATGAAAAATCAGCGGTACCCTCCTGGAATTCGAACCACAGATCCTCCAATTTACTTGCTGGATATTCCATTTTGTTAACACTTACATCATAAACGCACGCACGAGAGGATGCGGTAACTCCTTCCACTTTCAACACTCTGCAACGCAAATTGCAGCGAAACTGTGCATGATCGAAGACTAAATTCAACAAACTATAAATTATGGGAAAAAAAAGGTCTTCACAAAATTCAATTTCGTGGATCTCTATTATGAATAATTGGATATATACACTGGTTTCCAAAAATTAAGGAAAAATCAGAAAAACAGCGATAAATCGTTCAAAAATAAACCAATCCGTATACAATTTAAACATGTTGTCAAACAAGAATTGCTGAGTAAAATTGCAGCATACAGATTTTGCTGTCATATTGAGGAAAGAAATCTGGGATAGCCAATTTGTAACAATGACCTCCAGATATCATTTGTCCGAAGAATTGCGATGGAGATACTTTAAATTGCTTTCAAAAAAGAAAGCTATGTAAATACGAAAGCAATGCTAAACAGGCTCTTTCGAAAAAAATCAAAATAATTCCGATTTTGAAGATGGTGTTCAGCAAAATTTTACCTAATACAAAAGAAGAATTGCACCTTCCAAACAGAAAATTTGTCTGTACAAAAATGCTTAAGAGATGGAATCCAGTGCGGATGATAAATATTGGATATTCACGAAAATTTGGCGCTTTCAAAATAAAAGTAAAACCTACAGCAAACTAACGAAAGATATGCTGTCTATGATTAAACTTAACTGAATCAAAATGAGCGACAGTTCTGTGCTGTTAAATAATGTTATTGAGAGTGGGATGAGATGTAATCTAAAAACTTAAGATCATAATCTAATATTTCGAAGAGTTTACTATTCAAGTTCCAAACAGTTAAAAACAAATCTAAAACATTAAAAAATATATAAATCATAAGATTAAAAATAAACTGCAATCTGATTTTGGCAAGCAGATTTCAATTTAACATCTGAAACAATTTTAAGCTAAGCAGTTATAACAGGCTAAATAATTTAAGGCTTAGTCTCTCAGAAATTAAAGATGGTGAATATAGAATATTATATTTAAAATGAGCTGTTCAAAATGGTAGAGAGGGGGAAATACACTACGATATTACTTCTTCGCAAACAACAGACTTATGCACTTTATTTAATAAAGGAAGAAAATTATCCAACATATAATTGCCCACTTAATTTCACTGAATCACCTGTGCACAAGGCTTGCAACAATTGTTTCAAGGGCAATACTTTTTATTTTGCCAAAACACGAAATTCGCGAAATGAATCACGAAACATCTCGACGAGGTTTTCTTATAAATTTTTAGAAGATTGTCGGCGGGGGGGGGGGGGACTAAGGAATCTGAAAATTTTAGTTTACAGTCTAACAACTCGAAATCAGAATTAACTAAAAAATTAAAAGATATGAATGAAGATAAAAATATTTCGCACTTTTTCTCAGTATTCACTGCTGCAAACTTGTGAAACTGAATATTTACTATTGAATTAATTAAAACTCAATTAAAAAAGTTTTAATTTTAATATCTTTGTTTGTTTCTGCATTTTATTTTTGAATGTAAAATGCCAAAAAGTGAGAATGACTCGCAACTTAGATGTTCTGCAAAATTTCATCGAAACTGGTAAGATTTTATTTGGCTGAAAACGACAATGAACACAAATAAGAAATTTACTTTCGACGTTTTAGAAGTTGTTCGAAAGCTATTTTATTTATGCCACTCATGGCATAAAATAATACTTGCTTGAAAACATTGTTAAAAACTCCAGGTATCATGAATGATTACACTTGACAAAAGTCAAACTGAACACCATGAAGGAATGCGCGCAGGGCCGTTTCTAGCGGGGTTGCAGCGCGTAAAAGTACGCGGGCGGCCAAATTCAGAGGCAGCCGGACTCCCGCGATACCACGCCTAAATATTTTTAATTCATTAAATTCCTTGTAAGTACTTTTTATACAATTTGTAATATGTAAGCACTTAGTGAACATGAAATAAAAATTATATTAATCATTGAACTTTTTTTTTTTAATTTTAGGGCGGCAATCTCATACGCGGGCAGCCAATGGCCTAGAAAAGGCCCTGAATGCGCGTAGCGGTGTGATAATAACAGGATAGGGTAGACATAAGACACATATGCAGATGATTAAAGAAATAAACAAAGATATAAAAAAATTAAACTGTTTATTCAGTATTTAATGTGGCCACCATGAGTAGTTATTACAAGCCTCTGAACGGCGAGGCATATTGTCTATCGTCTCCTGAGATATTCCTTGCCAAGCCGAGTGCACTGTAGCTCTCAGTTCCTCTACGGCAGGGGTTCTCAACCGGTGGTGCGCAAACCACTGGTGGTAGGCAAGAAAAAAATAGGTGGTACGCAAAGAAGCAAAGTATTTTTAACTATTAAATTCAAAAATTAAAACCTCAACATCCTGATTGAATTTTTTTCTCTAAGACCTGTAAATTTTTGCGATATGAGCTTTTCTCAGTGGTGGTGGTGGTGGTAGTAGTACTTTGTAGTGGTGATACTAAAAATTTTCAGTTTTTGTTTAGATGGTACGCCTTAGTCAAAAGGTTGAGAACCGCTGCTCTACGGTATGCGTCTGTGGTGCCTTGTGCAGCACATGTCCGATGACAGCCCAAACATATGCTCGTGGGAGACAGATTGAGTGAGGCTACCGGCCAGGAAAGGATGCCAATTCCATTGATGTTGTTCACAGTGTGACGTACGACACGATGCCGGACAATATCCTGCAATAATAACGTGCCTGTCGCGACCTGCACAAATGGCCGAACCACAGGCATAATAACAACTTGTGTGACGCACCGCCGCGATGTTAAACTGCCAGTAATGTACTCAAGGGTCGTCCGCTGTCCGAACATGATGCCCCCCAAACCATGAATCCCGATGTGGGGCCAGTGCGACGACCGACGATATGGATTGGTGAGTTACGTTCTCCGGGAAGCCGCCACACGTCCCTGACCGTCATTCCTCCATAAACCAATTCGAGGTTAATCTGAAAACAATACCCGATACCATTCGTTCCACCATCCCCAATAATATCGACATCAAGCCCGACAGGCAGCCTTGTGTCGAGTGGTTAAAGAAACTTCAGCGGCTGGCCGCCGTGCTCGCATCCCTGCCTCATGCAACCTATTACGGATGGTTTGGCAGGAGATAGATGCCCCTTCTGAAAATGGTAGGCAAGTTTGAATATGACTTACCATGGCGAACGGGTTCCCACGAAACATTCCCTGAATTTGCCTTATCAGTGCGATCTGACGTGCGCCTGAATGATTCACTGCCTCTCTGCCGTTTTCTCAGATGGTTCTGCGTCCATCGTGCCACACATCGCTGAATTGTACTTACGTCCCTCCCAACACGACTGGCAATTGCGCGCATTGACAAATACAGCTCATGCAGTTCTAGGACACGTTCTCGTTCCTCAGACGATAGCTGCTAATATTCAACTCGATGATGTCTCCTGGACATCTACCCTTTTTCAATAGTTCCGTTACAACAATCTGCCAGTGATAGCCTACACAGAGGGAGCCAGCTACTGGCTTTTAGAGCCAGAACCTGGGTATCATGTGATCAGATGCGCAGGCGAATTTATTCATTTGCATATATCTCTGACATCTACCGATCCTGATATTTTCAAATCCCTAAGCGCATTCCTTCATGGTGGTGTAATTTCACTTTTGACGACTGTATTTTAAAGAGTTAATACCTAGACTGATAAAAAATCTTGCACACAGTCGATTGCCAACAGCATCTATTTATTGCAGACAGGATGTTATCGAAAAGTAAAAAATCTGATGTGTACATCACATGACTTCCTTGTACGGAATATTAAATTATACGCATTTTTTCTTGCATTTCATTTAAACTTATTAGATTGAATTAAACCTACTTCGCCGACAGCGCATAAACCTTAATAGAATAAATGCATTCTTTAAAATTCACTTTGTTTACCATACCGACACCCTGGCGCTAGGTTTACTTAACAGTATTATATTTCGTTCATATTATAACTCAGAATTCACAAAATTTATATCATTTAAAGAATTATCTAATCGTTGCTACATGTTCTATTCAAATACTATAATAAAGCTAGAACTATGTATAAAAGAAATTAAGCAAACAAAACAAAAAAGAAACAATTTTTCACAGACGATTGAGTATTTCTCATTCAATTAATTCAGTTTTCACTTCGCGACAAGGCAAAAATACATAAAAACTCAAAATATCTGTATTAAAAATTACGAAGTAAGTCTTCAACGCTTATTTCCTCGAAAAAATTCCAGAAAGGATTAAGCATGATGTAAATAATAAATGAAGGCGTTATCTTGGTTGTTGCGAAGCTAAGTTTCTCTAGATTGGCAACAAATCCGCTACTCAGCTGTTTCAAATGTAAACAAGAGCAATGGCCGCCATCAAATTAGGTTTAGCGGCACTTAAACAATTTTAAAATTCTTGATAATCCTAAAAATATTGCATACAGATTTACTAAAGGCATAAAACCCTTAACCGGAAGATAAAAACAACATAATTCAATCATTTTTAAAGCAAAATATGTACAATTTACAAACATATAAGAGTAAAGAAACTGAGATCACTGAGCCGGGTAATAGAGTGGATATATTTATAAATATATTCCATCCTACTATCTCCCTATATTCCATCCTACTACAAGCCAAGCGCCATTTTTTGAGATCTTTACACGGTTTCCGAGGTTTCCGGCTCCCTTCGATAATAGGAGACGAGTTGCAGATAACGAAAATCACTTCGCATTGGCTAAACGCCCACAGCACTTCGCTCCCCCCTACGTACGTCATCCAAAATAAGACGCTAGAAGTTAGCAGCCATTTTTCTACATGTTTTCAGAGGGACAGCTTTGCATCGCCAAAGGTCAGTTTTTTGTTTCTTTTGTTTCAACTTTTTCTTGGTCTTAGCAAGACCCACTGAGTTTGTTCTTTTCTTAATTTTTTATTTTATATTAATTACAAAATTTTTTTAATTTATATTAATTACAGGTTTTCTTACAGTTTTCTAAAATCTATTATTTTAAAATTAAATTGTTAATCTTTAAGCTTGCAGGCCCAGCCCGTATGTTTTTGTATTTTTAGGACTAATAGCTCATCGCTATTTATTTTCGTTTTGATTTTAATTTTAGACTAGATTTAGGAAGTTTTGATTTTGATTAACATATTTTAACACCTTTATGTGTCATTCTGAGCGGACGCGTCGGGAAATTGGAACAGAGAATTGAGACTATTAAAATTTCCAAGACACTTTGTCAAAAAATTTTTTTAGCGAAAAAGTTTCAATTGTCTGTTTCGGCGAAACGCGTAATGGGGTTAGCTTGATTCGACGTTCAAATAAATGAAATTTACCTTGAAAAGCCTGTTTGGAAGTCGAATTGGGCTAATTTACCATTTTCCGCTTACTTTTTAACTTTTTCTGTTTTTTAATTTTATTTATGTTTTACGTGTCTAATGATTTGCTTTTCATGTGTATTAATTTTTGAAAACGTCTTAAACCTTTTGGAGCAGCAGCTCTTGGTAACTTTTAGGCGAGCTTTCTACAATTTTTATATTTTACTTATTTTGCAGCATATTGCGCAAGATGTTTTCTAGACCAAAATTGGTTTTTCAAAGTTGTTATTACTGCTTTGCTTGATAAATAATTTATAAATATATTTATATACGTTTGGCGCGGCCGATTGAAACCAAAATACGAGGTGCACATCTACATGTTATAGTAGTCTCATATACAAAATTTCAACGTTCTGAAGCTACTCGTTTTTGAGTTCTCTCTTCAGAATTCAATTTAAAGCAGTTTTTTAATTTTTTTTTTTTTTTTTTTTTTTTTTTTTTTTTTTTTTTTGGGGGGGAGGAAAAGAGTCTTTTATTCTGTCCTTACGTACAGATATCATGCAAAAACATCGTTAAATTGCATTCGAAAGCGGTCAAAGTGGATATTTTCGTTGAAATATGATGCCTGAAGCTTTTCGCGATTACAATACTCCCTTTTTACTTCGTACAAGGAAGTAAAAACAATAAATATCTCGAAGAAGTTTGACTCAAACGAGTTTGCTGAAACTTATTACGCTCTCGCTTTTTTTTTTTTTTTTTTTTTTTTTTTAAGTTTTATTATCAAGCATCACTTACTTTGTACTTAGGCCATATACAATTCAACAGCAAAATTCCGAAAATTATAAAAGCAGCATTGCAGATTACATTTATAATTAAGTTTATCATATCAACATTCAGTTTTCTTATTAAGATGGTTTTGTTGCGTAATTACTCCACGTTTAGATAGCTACAAAGCAATCTGGCAATAAGCGTAACGAAATAATTTTCTTGGTTCAATTGGCATCACTGTTTATGTTTAGAATTAATTTTGGTTTTAAATAATAAATTCGTAATAAAATTCTAAGAAGAAAGTAGATTAGTATCTATCAATTCTCAATGCTGTGGTATAAGGACGTAATGCTTAAAGATAAAGTAAGTATTGTAAGGTTTATCCTAAGTTTTTAACAGTTATCTTTAGTTAAAGCTGCTTTCCTAATCTTCCTAATTTCGGCTTACAATTTCCTACCAGAATGTGTTTTTAGAATTGCGTTTAATGCAAATGAGTAAGAGCGATATTTAAGTCGAAGTTCAACTGAGTTAAGGGCCGTTCCACTGGGGTTTATCTGAGCTAACGGAGTCAGTTCCATGTGTCGACTAGCTCTGCTATGACTGCAGCTCAGATTTTTCAACTTGCTGCCCGTACGGGTTTTATGTCTTTAGTAAAACTGGTTTAGGAGATGGGTTGTCTCCCAAGGTTCTTTAATATACTAAGGTTAGGCCAGGAACGGAAAAAGCGTGCCATTGGTTGCTGGTAGTGACGTCACCCGGGAGACAAGACGCATCGGCCGACGCGTCTGCTACATGATTTTGGTAATGGAAAAAATGTAAACTAAAGCAAAATGATCATTTTATATGTGGTAGATATACCGGGTATATACTTTCCGATTAAGTATTTTGTTAAAAAAAATGTTTATTTTATGCACAGAATTCGTACGAATGCTGAAAATAATTGTAAACATTAAATTCTTTTCGTAAAGGAAAGCATTAGAAAATGAAAAACGATATTTAAGTTAATTAAGGGAAATAAATATTGTAAAGCAAGGTATTTTTCAATATTTTTCGTAGTATTGTTTGCACTAAATAAATCTTGTTGAACAGAACACATGATGGCATAACTGCTAAGACCATGGTAGAAACATAATCAAAAAGTATTATTCTATTTATTTTCATTGCTCATGCACTTTCCATGAGAAATATATGATCGTGATTTTCAGTTCAAATTACATATCTCAAGCAAAAATATATATAAAAAGATTTGACTTAACAAATTCATATTTAAATACCATAAAATTCTACAAATTTCTTAATATCCGTCATTATACTTTTAAATAGTATACTTATCACATTCTTTTTAAAGTGAAAAGTCACTTCATACTGATTCACTTCAGATTTTAGCAGAAGTGCGTATATTTTCAGTATAATCTAAAAGTACTCTTATAATCCCTTACACTCTCAAGATTTCTATATAACATTTATCCTGACGTGATTATTTGCTATAGTAAATAATCTTCGATATTGGCATCCTATTCTTCCTTTCATACATTAAAAATGGAACAATTAAAATACATTTTCTTACACATATACACACAATAATAATAATAATAATAAACTTGCCTTACATCTTAGTTTCGGCCCACCAGCGGCCGAGCGGTAAAGTCGCTGAACACTGGGTAGTTCGGTTCGAATCCCGCGAACGGGCTGGCTGCATGGGTGTTTTCGTGGTTTTCCTCATGTGTAACGTGTATACGAGCCAGTTTCCCTGAGAAAGTCCTCCACGAAGGCATCACACCTATTACGCAGATAGCCCTAGTGTGCTTTGCCATAATTAAATACACCACCACATCTTAATTTCAATTCAGTCTGTACACAAATTAAATATTTTTAATTACTAATGTATTTTTATTAGCTTGTTTCTTAAAATACTTTTGTTATACTCGAAATATGTGTTCAGTATTGAATTATTTTTCTTTCTCTTATAATTAAAAACAAGTTATATGGAATCAAAATTAAAACATATGCAGCAGTTAAATAACACTGAACAGAATATCTTACTTTCTCTTTCGCTATTTGTATTCTAGCATTATACACAGATTTGTTTTCCTTCAGGTTCAAGCATGTGTAAGTTATATCAATTAAATTACATCACACATACCTGTATGCATCAGTTAAATAACACTGAAGGAAATATGTCACTCACTCATTCGATGTTTGCAGCATAGTGTGGTCGAGAAATTGTCCTTTCCTCACGGTGAGGCATGTATTAGTTTACTTAGTTCGCAAAGCTTAACCCAGACGCTGCTTCAATACATAGAGTTACGTTTGGGATGTAAAGAAAGTAACCAAAACATGTGAATGAAGTTGGATACGCAAATTTATTAACTAATCATTTAGGTACTCAGTATTGGTAAACATGACACTGAGTTTAAATATCTCACTACGATGTAAGTCTCATACACAAAATGAAGATTATGATAAAAAATGATTTAAAATGAGAAATTTTTCAATTTAAATGTAAAATAGCAGTAAAATGAAAAATAAATGTAAAATTACATCACAGTTATGTATGAAAACTACATAAATTCATTAAAAATAGTTATTTTATCTGATTGTAAAAAGTGTTTTCCGCCAAAAAAAGTATTAACGTGTATAATTCTGACACAACGCTATAGCACAATTTGCCACTTCCGCTTAGGTATAATAGCAAATTAACAACACAAATCAAATCAAACTGTTGATGCAACGAAAGTAAACAAACGCCAAGAACTAACTCTGTCACCCACATGACGTCATGCGTATGTGGCATAACTTTCTCCCTGCACTGCGCATCGCTCTTGGGCCCCCCCTGGTTGTCTCCGTTAAATAAAGCCAGAGTTAAGGCTCGTTTCCACTACTGCGTACGAACGCGTTGCGTCAATTGAAGACACGCCTACGGCATCCGTACAAGCGTTTCCACTGCTGCGTATGCGTAAAATATTTTCATTTTCCGCCGCTAGGTGTCACTGTAATATTTTGGCGCAAGCAGTTCGCAAGTTACGACGCTGAACATCTGAATTTTTCCAGCTTAAGCGAGTATTGTTTGTTTTGGATTTGATATGGAATTTTAGATAAGTAAGGTTATAATGCATATTATGAACATCACGAATTCCATAGAAGCTAAACTAAATTTAAAAAAAAAAAAATTGTGTTTCTAGAAGCCTTAAATATTATGAAATAATATATATATTATTAAAACTAAAATGTACTGTTAGTGAAAAAGTAAACAAATAAATAACATAAAATAAAAAAGTTAAAGGGATTAAAAAATAGTTGGTACTTTAAAAGTACAGAGCAACTGTAAGGAAAGGTTCACAATATTTAAGCAAAATTTGCTATGCTTGTATACCGCTGACTTCAGGGTCATAGCTGGATAATTTATTAGAAATCTCGTTTGTTTTAAAATGCACTATGGGCAGTTATATTTTATACATAATCCATAAAATATTATTTTTAATTTAAACATTTTTAATTCATATCTCTTTTTATACAAGAAGTTATAAAAATAAGATTTTTCTCTTTATATATACACACATTAGGTAAAGAAAATGGAAATATTTTATTAATTAATTCCTGCGCTTCTGCAGGAGAGGACTGAATTTAAAAGCAATTATTATAGTAATTTTTTGTTAAAAAAATGTTTAGGGCATTAATACTGTCTCATGTTAATTGGAATGAAAGTTTAGAGTCGTAAACATCCCAAAGTCTGAGCACATGTATATACATTCACATAAAAGTGAAACGAAAATATATATATATATATCTGCAGGGTTTCAAAATAAATTAAATTTAAATAATTCTCTTGCGCCATTGCTGCAAGGAATGAAATTTGAATTTAACAAACATTTTCTATTCGTAAAAATTAAAAGTTAATTAAATTTAAATGAAATTTAATGCAAACAAATAAAGGATTAATTATTGCTGCGAACTAATATACAATATCATTTAAATTCTGAGAGCATATGTAAATCAAGTGCAAGTATCAAAATCCATGAATAAATATATAATTCCAAAAATTTATTTATCCTATTATTCAGTTATGCATTTTTATAAGTTTTTTAGGATTAAATCTATCCTATTATTCATTTATGCATTTTTATAATTTTTTTAGGATTAATAAGCTATCCTATTATTCACTTACGCATTTTTATAATTTTTTTAGGATTAATAATCTATCCTATTATTCACTTATGCATTTTTATAATTTTTTTAGGATTAATAATCTATCCCATTATTCACTTATGCATTTTTATAAATTTTTTAAGGATTAATAAATTTTTGGAATTATATATTTATTCATGGATTTTGATACTTGCACAGCAATAATTAATCATTTCTTTGTTTGCATTAAATTTCATTTAAATTTAATTAACTTTAAATTTGCTTTTTACGAATAGAGAATGTTTGTTAAATTCAAATATATATGTACAGGATATGCTTTAAATTAGTATTATATAATTTTCAAACTTTTTTGCGGGAAAAATTTAAATAAATAAGAGCATAAATAAAACAATATATTTAATGCATATAATAATAGAAATAAATTATAAAACACGAATATAGATCAAATTGGAATAAAAAGGTAAGAAAGTTGCAGACATGGTGCAAAAAGCGTATGGGATTCGAACTCACGACTCCAAAAAGTGGACATCGTTACCATCAGCTTTACCACTAAGCTAGGATTACACGTAAGTCGCATGCATATTTTGGGTTATATACATCATCAAGTAAATCAATTCTTAAAACTTAAGTTTTTTGGTCCTATTTCACTTTGCTATTGTCTGAAAAATTCACCAGAGTTTGTTCTTCAGCTTCTAGTACATTTTTTGGAAAAATCATTATCTTTTAAAGTGGCGTTCCGATTGAAGTTAAACGGGCTGCTAAAAATATATTTCATGTGCTTACAAATATATGTTATCCAAAAAGATATATTTATAAAGGGAAATACAAATTTAACATACTCTTCAATGAACTGGAGTATTTAAAAGGCTATCAAATTTAATTTATAATTAACGTTTTTAGTTTTTACCTGTTTCAAAAGAAAAAAATAGCAAATCTTTTAATCATATCTAATTTGCTATAGCAGTTTGATATAGTCAGACATTCATTTTCATTAAAGCTAAATGAGTATGCAGAACTAAAAAATGATTATCAGAACAAATTTTGCTATTTCATGGACTTGGAATGATAATTTTTGCCGCTGATTTTCTTGAATGAACAAGTACTGTAGTTGCAGTTATCTTGTTTTACTTATCATTTTAAACTAAATTCAGCTGATTGCTGTCATTTTCAGCACGCAGATTTCTCGCTATAATGTTAATTCAGAAATAAGTATTTTTTAGCAAAACATTCTTTCCCTATTAGCGAGCGTTCATCGCTACTTCTGCCGCCATTAATTTTTAGTCACTGCACCTGATTGCTCCTTTTTCACCACGTGACCCCAACGCAACCGCAGACATACGGATAGAAGTTGAACATTGTTGAACTCCATCCGTATGTCATCCGTCACCGCACACCGACCGGATTGCAGATGTCAATCAAAGTGAATTCGCTCGCTGATTGGAGAAACGCATACGCACCGCAACGCATACGCAGTAGTGGAAACGGGCCTTTACTGACGAGCGCGTGTTTGCCTTTTGGCTACGTCTCTCTCTCTAAGCTATTACTACGCTCGGCCGTATTTCAGGTCCTTTATAGCTTCGCCAAGCTTATTTGATATTTAAGAGCCAACTACTTAGAAATCTTGATAGCTTCGGCCACCTCTTTGGTGCTACTTTGGTACACGGTTGCACGGATTTTTGGCGATTTACGTTGCCGCAGTTGTTGGTGCGGTTTTTACAATCGTCACCCATCTTGAAAAACGCTGTTTTTACGTATTTTACGCATAGTAAAGTATTCGAAACTTTAAAAAAATAAATATCGTTAAAAATAATGGATTATTTTTTTCTTGAAAATGTCGTTTTTTAAGATGGCAGGCAAATGTAAATAAATACATTTACTATGAGTATAAAATACTAAAGTAAGGTTAAATTATTACTTTCATATACTAGCTAAGAAATAGAATAAAAACACTGCTATAAAAACATTGCACCAACGTTTAATTGGATTAAAATATTACTTAAATTGAATATCGAATTAAAAACATCATACCAACTTTTAAAAGAATTAAAATATTACTTAAATTGAATATCAAATTACCAACTAAACTACCTATCGAATATCGAATTACTAACGAAACCATACTAACGTTTAAAAGAATTAAAATATTTCTTAAATTCGAATCCTTTAAAATAAGTTTTATAGGATACTAGCAGCTTCGCTGCCAGCCTTCGTCTGACTTTTAAATGTACCGGAAAAATGGCAGAAGGAAACACCAAATGTTAAATTTAAAAACTGCGTAGAATTTTACTCTGCAGAACAACTTCATAAAAAAAAAGTTATTACGTATAACAAAATTACAATGAAATAAGCAATATTCCTTAATACAAATATTAATTATCCTAATAAATAAATTAACCAACTTCACTTTGCAAAATCTTCAGAACTCAAATAGTATAAAGGAGGTTAAGAACTTTGGTTCCTAAAAAAATCACTCAAAACTTTTCAATATCTTAAAAACAGTGAAATGAAGAATAAATAACATAAAAGAATACAAAAAACAAAAAATTCTGAGAAGCAAAGTATATATAATTAATGATAATTTATCTTATATTTTCAAGAGAAAAAATTGCAATGAAAAAAGCCATATCCTTAATACAAATATTAATTATCCTAATAAAAAAAATGGTCCTACTTTGGTAGACCGTTGCACGGATTTTTGGGGATTTACGTTGGCGCAATTGTTGGCGCGGTTTTTACAATCGTCAGCCATCTTGAAAAACTCTGTTTTTAACGTATTTTACGCATAGTAAAGTATTCGAAACTTTAAAAAAAATTTAAAAAATAAATAAATATCGTTAAAAGTAATGGATTAACTTTTTGTTAAAAATGTCGTTTTTTAAGATGGCAGACAAGTGTAAATAAATACATTTACTATGAGTATAAAATACTAAAGTTATTATTACTTTCATATAGCAAAGAAGAGAATAAAAACACTACTATAAAAACATTGCGCCAACGTTTAATTGGATTAAAATATCACTTAAATTGAATATCGAAATTAAAAACATCATACCAACATTTAAAGGAATTAAAATATTACTTAAATTGAAATAATTTAAAGTACGTTATACAGAATATAATTAACATTAAAGCATATATGACAATAATTATCTCAGCAATTTTTGAAAATAGTTTATTAATTTTTTTTAACAAAAATTGAAGGATAAGTAAAAGAAAAATATGTACTTACATTTTTTTCAGTCATTTAACCTGTCGTTTATTGATAAGTACCACAAAAAAAATCGGAATCATAATTTAGATAACAATGAAAAATATTTGAAAAATGTAATATCAAGGGCAGGAATAAAAAAATTTTAAAAACAAAAAAAATAGATAAATAGATAAAGCAATTTAGAGCCAAATTAATGGGTCATGAAGATTAAAATTAAAATATTTGAAAAAAAAAAAACCCCTCCAATAATAGGTATTGTTTTTAAGATTTCGAAGATCCTTTAACCCTCCCTGAAGTACATGCCAATCATCCCAGTTTATATCTCGAATAATTTCGAGAAATTTAACATACGGATGCTCATTCAATGCAGAGCAAATTTTCCTAAACAAATACCAGGCTATGTATCCTTCAAAATCTCCTCGACGATTGTAAACCGTCAAAGAGTTTTTGAAGTCACGCCATTGTCTTTCAACTGTATTAGTATAAGCTCCGGTTTCAGGATCTACGAAATGGAGTGAATGGTTAACTTGCAAGTGATTGAAACCTTCTTCGCTCAAACGGTCATAACCTTTCCAGCAGTCCGAAATAATCTGGGTTCCCGGTTCGATCCAATCCTTAATTAAAGCGAAAAGAGTATCCGCTGTTCTGTCTGGCACAGCAACCAAAAAACAGCGACCTGAATCGCGCTCTATTCCCCCCAAAACCCACTGCCCTTCAACGAATCGACCCTTGATAAACTTTCTTTTCAAGACTTTGGCCTCATCAATCTACACAATTTTCCCTGGTCCTCCGATCTTCTCCGTTTTAGTTTCTACAAAATTAATTAAAATGTCGCTTACATAACTGCGCCAGTCGGCTACAGCTTCTGAAAAAATACTGAGCTCACATTGAATTCGATCGCACGAAGAACCCATGAACATTTCGTACACTAGAGCTAAAATGACAGCAATTGGAAGTTTACTGCTGGTAAAAAGGAGGAATGTCTAATACTTTTTTTTACCGTTACAGCGGTTATTTCTTCTACCGTGACCACAATACCATATACGGCCGTCCTCAGAATCGGCTCTTTTAACCATCTTCATCTGTGATCCACATTTCTTGCCCTTCATTGAAGAAGCAATTAGCGAGGTTTCCTCCAAAAATTTAAAATAAATTTCCTCTGACCCTTGTAACAATTTATAAATAAATCTTTGATTAGAAAAGCCAGGCTGGCCAAAATAAGTTCTCACAGGACAATTTTTTTGATTCCGATACCAAGAATCCTTGGTACCTACCAATAACAACATTCATCCTTGAAAGAGACATCTTTAAAGGAATTTGAAGATATGAATTAAATTTTAAAATGGCGCGGTAATGCACAAATTTTCAGTAACCAACCAGGGAGCTGATTACAGCTCGTTAATGCACAAATATTCTGTAACCAATCAGAGAGCTGATTACATCACGCCTAGAATTAAAATTATTTAAATAATCATACATAATAAAACCATTTTTCAAAAAAAAATGCAAAATTAAATTGTATTTTAATACTTAACAGCAATAAATAATGTTTAAAACATTAGATTAAATTTATAGATATTAAAATCAATTACTTCTAAAATCATGGACCTTATAAGAGATAGACTAACCCAGTGGGCAGGGCGCGCGTCACCGACATGTCGGCAAGAAAGAATAGGGACTATCTGGTCTACTTTAACACTGAAACCTATGGCGTTTGTATCACATAACTGTTTTTAATTATTAAATGTGATACGTTGTATAGTGATGAGATTATGAAAGGCACGGTTTTTTCCAAATAGCATTTAATATATCTCGTTAAAGCACTTTTTACTGCATTTCGCGCATTTTTTTCACGCGTAATTCTTCTACAAACATCTTTACTTTGGTAAAACAGTAAAAACTCTAAGCACAAAATTTATGAACTCAATTTTGCGTACAAATAACGTAAAATTAAATAAGATTGATAGTACGTGATGCTTTGAAATAAATAAGGTAAAATTAAACAAGATCTGAAATTTTTTTTTTTAATTTAATGACCATTTTCAAACAGTGATTTTCAAAACTATAATAACATTATAAAACAATCATTTATTTGAATATATCATCATTAACTTATTAACATTAAAGTGGAATACTTATTTTAGTAATTTATAAAATTCGGAGCATAAAATTTTCTGAGTGTAATGAAGGGGGGGGGAAATAAAAGGTAAAATAAAATCTAGAAGCACTCAGATTTTATATTACGCCCAAAAGGAACCTTTTTTTAACGTTTAGTGAGTTACCTATATTTATTGAATATCATGTTCTTCGCCCGTAAACCCCATACATTTGAAAACAGTTTATCTTTAGAATTTCCGCACTGGAGATAAAACTGTTATTTTCCGTACAGTACTCGCTCTGTTGAGTTTGTTAATCAAAAATTTGTTAAAGTTTTAAAAAATATAAAATAGATTAAAACAAATTGGAAATTCGGCCTATGTTCGGGTGGAGGTTTACATTATTCAAAATTTGATGGCTCTAGATACTGTCGTTTTTGTCACAGTGCAAGAAACATATATGTATTAATGCAAATTCTTCATTATTTAATTCCTTTAAATATAATACATGGTGATAATATTTGGTAACAACAATTTGCAAGGAGACGGTTTGATTTGGTTTATTTAATTACGGCAAAGCACACTACGGCTATCTGCCTAAGGGAAGGGATGCCTTCGTTAAGAACTTTCTAAGAGAAACTGGCTCGTATACACGTTTACACATGAGGAAAACCAGGAAAACGCCCATGCAGCCAGCCCGTTCGCGGAATTCGAACCTCGGACCGAACTACCAGTGTTCAGCGACTTTACCGCTCGGCCGCTATTTGCAAGGAGAGACGGACATTTATAGTAAAAGAGCCCAAAATGCCGTCGAAACTAACCCCTTTGAGCTAATAAATTAAATTAACAATAAATAAAAAAAAATCTTATGCAGAACTAAAAATAAATTTAAAAAATAATCACTATAAAATACAAGCAAAATTAATTATTACAGTTACATACAATTTTAATATTAGAATTAAATGTATAAAAATTTTTAAGGAGTCAGTGTTTATCACTATGATGTATTTTGAAATTAATTGAAATATAATTAATTCCTTTACAGAAATTGTGCTATAATACTTATCTACAATTTTAAAAAAGCAGCACAATTAAGAATTTTAAACAAAACTTTTAAAAATTCGTTTTTAAATATTTTAGTATTTTTTACTTATTTAAACCAATAAAAAGCATAAAAATTGTTTGTTTGAAATTTTCTATTAGTTCAGATTTAAAATATTATTTTCTAAAAGAAGTAGTTACAAATTTCCTTACAGCATAGGAAAAGCTAAAAAAATATCCGGCCCTGAAAGAATGCAATAGCTTTATAATTATTTGGAACGCTAATTATGCTTGATAAATATGCTAAATTTTTAAAAATCAATCTAAGTTTCAAAAATAAAAATATGTAGAAATTCTAATTTGTGAAATGAGGCGCTACAACCAGCTTTTTCTTGACAATTATACACGCTGCAACAGGCAACCACTGTTAAATTTCTGCAAGTCGTCCCTACTCCTCCGGATGTAGGTGACGGCCGGGAACGCCTCAGACGAGGGAGAAAACCCATTTGGGTTAGTCTATTTCTTATAAAGTCCATGTTTAAAGTAAGGTGACGTGATTGATTACATCATCCACAACATAAAATTTCATAAAATATCATAAACAATAAAATTTTTATTTCAAATAAAATGCAACATTAAATTGATTTTTAATATTTAGAAGGCATAAATAATATTTAAAACACGGAATTTATGCATAATAAAACGCATTATTTTTTAAATAAAATGACAACAAAGTATCGGTTACCATCATGGAGGTAGGAAAGGGAGGAGGGGCCATTCCGCGCTAGAAGTGAAGCACTGCTTTGAAGCTTGGATCACCAGACGGGGTGTTCTTTGTTTACATTCAGAAGCTCGCTTGACAAGATTCTGATAGTATTCCGACACACGACAGTTCCATAGAAATCGAAAAAGGGACACTCTCGCATGAAAGAAACATTCATAGTGTGATGGATAATAGCAATTTGTATAGTTTACTGACATTTACGCAAAAATCACATCTTGGTTATTTTTCGATAACTAACAACAGCGATTTTGATTATGAATTTGTTTTATAAAATTCTAAGCTGTTGCACTACAAAAATATAGGTTTTAAGAAAATTGCTAAAAGAGATCTGCCAAAATTTATTTTCTAGAAGATTTGAAAAGTTTGAAACTTGATGGCTAAATGTAAATATAAAATTATGTATGTTAAAATATTTGTAATTAGGCACATAGGTCAGATTAAGTTTTTATTAAATAGAGTAACGCATGCAAGGGCTATCTGCCTAAAGACAGAGATGCCATCGTGGAGGAATTTTGAAGAAAAACTGACCTTTGAGTGGGTATTAAAAATAATACTTATAATTTTCATTCAAATTATATTCATATATATTTTTTATGTAAAACTTTCGGGTGTGTGCTAAATTAGTGTAAATTACTTTACGCGAAAAATATAGTGAATACACAGAAATTATAAAGATTTGCACATGCCGGAAATGATAAATAGGAAATATGTATGGGTATTTATGCACGTGCTTGCAAAAAGCATGTATCTGCCTTTGACAAAATACTTAAATATTCATTAAATTATTTATAAATGTATTTGAAATGAAGAATTTATTCACTTATAAACAACTGTGAAAGTATCGTGAAGAAATCTAATGATTAAATGTATCTAATTTATAATGATTATAAATGTTATCTAAATGTATAATAACCTTAATATTGAATTGTAAACATAAATTGAAATCCTGTTGACAAATACGTTATAAAACTATTTAAGCAAGAATTGTTCGTATTGGAAAGCAATCTGTTAAAAGGTATTGTAAAGCAAATGCTATAAGATGCGCACTTAAGAACGTAATAAAGAGTTTTGGAATATGTATTGTTGAAATGAAGGGTAAAAAAAAAATCTGATAAGTATAATTAAAAGAATTATTCCCTTTACATTTTATAATAACTCAGTTACAAGTTTTAAATAATACTTAAAAAAAAAAAAAAAAAAAAAAAAAAAACTTATTTATTCCCTTTCAGAAATGTTCAGAGAAAGTCAAATACTATTTAATACCTATTTAATTATTAGGAATTAGCGAAATACTTATTTAAAATATTTCGCTAATTCCTAATAATTCTCTAATTTAAAATGAACCGAATAGAGCATTAATTATAAATTGACTTACATTTTTCGATTTAAAAGAAGCCAAAAAATCATGTCATATTTAAGAAAGTATTTTAGGAAGAAGCTCTATAAATAGAAAAGAAATAATGCATAATTTTAATATTAATAATACAATAAACTTTGATCTTAATTTTTGTACCTTAACCGAATAAAATTGAATTACCTTAATTTTTTTTTCTAATGTAATTAAAGAAAACTTGTGAAAATATTTCATTCAAATTAAACCATTCTGAGAAAACTGTCCTGTGAAAAGTATAGCATTTTATTCCGTTCAGAATGAAATGTTGTTTAAAAATATGTTGTTTTCACATACTTAGGACTCTGAAGTGTTGTAGAAAAAGAAAATATATACATTTATATGTATATTTGCGACGTAGTTACAAAATATTTACACCCGAACGCGTCAAATCCCATAGAACTCAATGGTAAATGACCCAATGTTTTGGTCACCACGTAGGGATCGCCGGTGCTTCAGAGCAGGGTACGGAGAAACTTGTTTAGGGCGACACCATCTTACTTCCTACCTCCATGGTTACCATAAATAACTTGTCGAGAAATGGGTTTACCATAAGTCGTATCACTCGCAAAAAAAAAAACTCCAAAATCCGTGCAACCGTTTACCAAAGTAGCACCAAATCTCCTAGAGTTGCTTCCAGCAATATTGCTTAAATTTAGAGAGAAGATAGGTATTATTTCAGATAGAAGGAAAGCATTCTTACAAATTCCATGAATGAAGATGACAGAGATTTTATAAGGTTTCTCTGATGGAAAGATTCTGAACAGCTTACGAACAGATAGTACAATCCATTCAGAAAACTGCCCCTCTGGAGATGTCTTCATCAGTTGAAGAGGATCCAAAAGAAGAAAGAAAACTTTCTTTGCCTAATGAATCTCTTTCTGCCTCGCCAATGAACCAAAAACTGTCGTGACTTATTATGTTACCTTCAAGATTTCTGGAATGAACTTTTAAATTGAATTAGTATTGTGAACTGAGAACTTGATTGCACGTTTTGATTGCTAATTATACATTATTAATCAAAAGGAAGAAGAATTGTCGCGTAATTACTCCACCTTTAGGTAGCCACAAAGCAAATTTGGGAACAAGTGTAACGAAATAATTTTCTTGATGCAACTGGCATCAATGCTTATGTGGTTTTAAAGAATGAGTTCCAAATAAAATTCTAAGAAGAAGAAGTAGATTAGTAATCTATCCATTCGCAACAAGAAAGGCTGTACAAAACCTTTTTTTTTTTCGGGGGGGGGGTCTTTTTATTATTAACGTTTTGTGTATTTACTTTAATAATATTTGGTGGCGATAATATTTGGTGGCAATAATTTGAAAAGTGACACACCGTTTGATTTATAGTAATTCATAGTAGCCACATGCCAATGAGCCTATTAATCTTAAACTCTTTCCTATCCGCTTTTTGCTTTAGTGTTTGTATTGTGTATAAAAAATTTATAAAAAGCAAAAAAAGTATAAAATATAAAATACAAAAAAATTATAAAAACCTTAAAACTTATAAAAAAATATTATGATACTTAAGTTTTTATTTTCTCATCTCTATCCTTAAACTTTCTCGAGCCTGTGGCTCCCTCTATTGAGCATCAAGTAAATCACTTATGCCAAATTTTTCCTATTTCTGCTCACTTTTAGTAATTCTGATGTGGAGGTAAATGGTTTTGAACCATAGGCACTCCGAAATTTTCAAATCATTGGCATTGGCAGTAATTCATAGTGAAACTAATATCCCATTCAGGACTAACGTCTCTTTTGAGCTAATAATCGAATATATATTTTACTACTTTCACGCCATCTTATTTATTTAAATAAATGAATAACTTTTATTTGATAAATCAAATATAAAAGAAGAACATGTAGTAAGGATACAGTTGCTTGATTTTTAATATTCACTTATAGCAAAATCAAATTAAACATACACACATAATGTTATGAATATATTTTATGAAAAATATAATGTAACTTATTTTCTCATCAGAAATCGCACCCATTTTACGTGTTCTAATGATTTAACGGTCAGATAGCGAACCGATAATTGAAACATCCCGTTTTCAACAAAAAGCGACAAAGTTTTTCAATTGATTTTCGCTCTAATGCCACTCTCTCCCACTTTTACTGGACCAGAAATTCTCAAACTTTTCCTTGCACTGACCCGTTTTAAAAGAACAGTTGCCTTCATCAATCCCTTAAAATTTCTCCGTATTATGTAATTATAACACAAATAATTGCGCATACATCACAAAAGATAAAAATTAGACTACGGATATAAACATACTTTATACACTCGATAAAATACTCATATGGATTCTTCATCAAATTCACAAAGTGTCGTCATTTATTGCTTACTTCGGAATCTGGCCAATTCATTTTGGACATTCAATTTGGACTGTAATAAATACATTATCTTTCAAACCAGGTCAGTCTTGGTCAAGATCATATATAGTATTATACATACTATTCTCTAAGAATTAAGTTTTAACCTAAAAAGATCAAACCAGTTTTCAACAATAAACAAAATAATAAAAGCCTAAAGCAATACTTAAAAATAAAACCCAATATTTCATCTCTCTTACAGAATTCTGTTAGCATTCCATTTTGTGATTATGTTAACTATTAACACATTAACAGAAGCACACGAATTAAATGAAGTTGTGGAAACAGCTAGCAATGGGATTTTCTTAAAAATACGTCCTTAGAGTTCTAGAAATAAGACGAAGAGTTTTATAAGAACTCTCAAATACAATGGGTGGGGTTAGTTCAAGCGGTCAGACATACACTGGTGTGCAAAAATTAAGGACAAGATGGCTTTTTCAATGTAACTTTGTACAAAAGCTTTCCAAATCAACACATTTAATACCGTAAGATCCCCAATACGTAAGGACATGAGTAATGTAAGCAACACTTACTAAAAGAGAAATCCGAGGGATAAAAAGAAGCTTTATTGAAAAAGTAGCATGGAGCGCAATGCGACTGAAGGCCGAAACATCCCTGTGATGGGTGTCCAGCAAGAAACATCCGGTCTTTAATAGGGGATATGATCTCCCCTGACTGCTAGACAGGTTTCACAGCGTCTGCCCATGCTGAGAATGAGGGTGTCAATGAGTTGTTGAGGCATTGCTGCCCATTCGTCTTGCAGCGCCAATCGAAGTTCCGGAATCGTTACTGGTGGTAAGGTACGAGCTGCCAAGCGTCTGCCTAGAAAATCCCATACATGCTCGATGAGATTGAGATCCGGAGATCGTGCCGGCCAATCCATACGTTCAATATCCTCACTCTGTAAGAGCTGTTCGGCAGCTACTGTGCGATGATATGGTGCATTGTCGTCCATAAAAAGGAACTGCGGACCCATAGCGCCTCTAAAAAGACGCACATATGGAAGAAAAATCTCGTTAACAATAACGGGTCCCGTTGACTGAGCCTGCGTCGAAGCTCTGAAGGTCTGTACGACTACCAAGCATGATGCCTCCCCAAACGAGAACACCGCCACCTCCATACCTGTCCCTTTCAATGATGTTCGAGGCATGATTGCGGCTTACCCGCTCTCTCCAGATGAGTATGCGATGAGAATCGCTACTCAGACTGAATCTGTCTCATCTGTAAAGAGTACTCGTCCCCATTCATTGTCTCTCCAATTCCGGTGTTCCCGGCACCACAGAGAACGCCTTCTCCGATGAGCAGGCATTAGAGGTACACACCAAACAGGACGTCGTGCAAACAGACCACCACCGTGCAGTCTTCTGGCCACGGTAAAACGCGATATCGGTCGTCCAGTCGCCTGTGTCGTGTGTCTAGAGATTTCTCCCGCTGACTGCCGCCTGTTTCTTCTGGCTTGTAAGGCAATATACCGGTCATCTGCAGGTGTGGTTCCTCATGGACGACCACTACTAAACCCCCGGATAGCTGTTCCTGTAGTTTGAAATTGTCTCCAAAGTCGTGAAACGATGCTGTGAGCAATTCCGAACTCTGCAGCCACACTTGTCACACTGCGGCCTTCCTCCAACTTCCCAATGATTCGACCTCGGGTAAAAGCATCCAGATGTCATCTAACAGATTATTTATTCGCCATTTTTCGCTGAGGCAGCAACTCGGTGTGATTTTAACTGCTATACGGCGTGCAATCTCTTTGCCAGAAATACTGATCTTACACCGACAACATGCTTTATACTACTCAGACACTCCCCCATTAAGTCTACCTGCATATCTGCGCATGTGCTACCGTACATCACCTTACTTAATCTCCTGACTGGTCTTTCTGTCCGCTCTGCCTCTTCGTTCAGCTGATATGCTAATTTTTCGACTTCGTCCTTAATTTTTGCACACCAGTGTATTTCACAGCATCTCCGTATAGTACATTCCATTTAACACAACATTCTTTTACTTTAATTAGTCACGAACAAAAGTTCGACACTTTTACGTGTTTAATTCGCAGAGATATTCGACAACGAATTTTAGAAGTCATTGCTTAAATCTTTTCCTATACCTATTATCGATTTCAATTCACAATGCTTTGAATGCTTTGGAACAAATTTTTGGTACAACAATAAATCAAAAGTTATTCGTTTTGTTTCTATATTCGGTAAAAGAGCGTTGGTGATTAAATTTAGCTGAGCGTTTTATTTTGATATTCTCGGTTCATTTAAACTTGTGTCTGGAAATACAGTACGTAAATGTATGCAGCTTTTTCAATAAGCATAATTAACATTTCTCTAATATAAATTTGTAACCTACCGGAACCATACAAAAAGTTAATTTTATTCACAAGACCATCCACAACATAAAAAATATTTTCATAAAATTCTGCATGTTCTGAAAAATATGTGCATAATTGGATGAACCTATCTAGGGCCAGGATTTAAGAAATAAAATCCACAGCCATCTTTTACAAACATATAGTACAAAACAATTTATATAAAATACTTATTATAGTATGAGCAAACGTTACTCAGAACCGATTTTAAAAGCTTGTACCTTGCCAGACTTCCTCCAGAAAAGTACACAAAATTCATTTCAAACGCAGAATTTTCTCCCTGAACGTTTTTACAGCTGTGTTCAAAATAATTACTTCCGTACGTTCTTATTAAATAAGTTATTTTAAAGTTTTTTTTCATTTTTAATAACTCTTATCTGAAGCATTTTATAGGCATTAGAAAATATTCACGAAAACAAATTTTAATGGTTTCTCCCACGAACTGCGTCATGCATCGCTTTTCTGTTTAAAAATAAGTTTCCCTTTATAGCGCTGTAATGGGAATTTAATCAAAACTGAGTACATGATCTTAGACCTTGACGCACATCCTGAAGAAAAGCTTGTTTATATTTTAGCAGCTGAATCACTGCTTCGCCGTAATACATTTTGAAGACAGATACCCACATATGGGAAACTAACATGGCAGAAATTTTCAAGTAATTTCTTGCAAACTTTCCAATACTATTTTCAATTATTCCAAATCGAAACATATATACATTCATTTTTATTGTCACATAGAAATTTTAAAAAATACACACTTTTAGGTTAGAGATTCTACTAAAAAGAAAGGTAATAATCCTTTTTGGTAAACTTAGCAAATTTCACTGAATTTCTCACATTTACCGGTAATCTTACATAATTTTCAAATGAAAATGGTAAATTTGAAGAACGTGGCACAATTTCTAACTTTTGCTGATGACCAGTGCGTCTAATAATACATATAAACAAAAGTGAGAAATTTCAAATTAAGATGATACATTGTAATTTTGAAATATTTTTGTTTTAATTCTGATATGTGTACTTTCTGTTCACACATTTCGACCTTTTTGCCCCCAAGCACCTCTTTTACCACTACTAGACGATCATTCCCCCTTCCATCTTTCCAAAAATTCGAAAAACACATATAATACATATATATATATGTGTGTGTGTGTGTGTGTGGTCTGATGCCTGCTAGGCATTCAAACTGACCCTATTTTCAATATAATATATATATATATATATTTAATGTGTTTGATAAATTAAATTTTAAAAAAACACAGAAAATGCCGATAAATACCACAATAATAAAAAAAAATTTATATTCATAAATTAAAACTCAATATTTAAATAAAAGGCTGACTGCGCATTCTTCCCCTGAAACTATAAAATATCCTCTAGGTGAGAATCCCCCTTAGTTGAGGGCCTCTCTGTTACAGGATCGTTCCCCTTTCGTGATCTAATCTTGATTTAACTATTTTTTGTTGTTTTTGTTTATGCATATATTTAATTATTTTCTCTTCAATATGTGTGTTATACAGGTTGTCATAAAAAAACTTCTCCGATATACGAATTAGCGGCATATCCGGTCGATCAATCGAAATGAAATGTCGGCTCAGGCAAACAGCGTTTGCAAATGCCAGATATAGTTATTTGATGGTATGCGCTCGACACTGCCATGAACCATACAGCTCTGAATGGTTTACAATAGAGCTCTATATGGTTATAGTTACAGTGAAAAAATTTCGAAATTTTCCAAAGCGACATCTACTTTTTTTCCTGCGTAAAATGATCAATGCATTGGAAAACCATAAAAGGCGTTGGAATGATATACGTATCATGAAACTGCCGGCGTAGAGCATGAAAGCCCCTAATACAAGATATTTATTAGGGGCAGAGGAATATGAACAGAACAAAAGAACATTTTTGGAAATACAGTTAAATATCAATGCTTGTGTATATAATCTGATGGGCAACACAGGGATTCTGAAGTAACTATTCATGAAATGTGCACTATTTAGTTTTACATGTTTCATACCAGGATTTTGAAAAAAAAAAAAAAAAAATTGCTCGCAAACATACATGTTTCCAAAAACATACATCGTGAATACGAATTGCTTGTGTAAAACAAGATATTTTTCTCTACGCAAGATTATCTTTTAAAATTCCATTTATATTCATTTTATTTACATTACATATCATAACTCTATACAATCTATTTGCAAGTTCGCACACAGTTTTAATGTTAACAGAGAATGAAGTAGCAAATATACTGAAAAGAAACTTGAAATCTTGAAATTTGTTCTCCAAGTCTTCTGATAAAATAGTAACCAAATCCGCATTTTTCTTTTATTTACATGAATCTATCTAATTTTAAAAGAAAAGTAATTCTCTGCATGAGAAGCTATTTGGACAAATCCGTACTGATGTATATTGGGCATCAAAGAGAACATGGAGGCATTTTCCAAGTTTTTCAACTTTTAGTTTTCGGGAAACAATAATACTGACTTCGTAGCTACACTAAAAAATTTAACTTCAGTGTTACACCATTTTTAATGGTTTAAAGTAAGAGGTAGCTCCAAAACATGATTCACTTGATCTTACCGTTACGCTAAAATTTGGCGAAACCATCTAATTAGTAAAACGTTTTACCATTTTTAAAAGAATACTTTGCAGCCAATCAAAGCAGAGCATTAAGTCCATGCCTGGTCTTCCCGTGATTCGATCTTTTGAAAATGCAATGGCGACTGTTTACATGTGTTAACGGATAGACGATTGTGTATTCTATAATTATAAGGTATGTATATTTTTGGTTTGTTTCCATTTTGATTTATGTATGTGCATTAAAATTTGTGTATTTTGAAATGTAAGATACAACATAGTGTTAAAACGTTTTAATGATTTTTTTTTTTTTTTTTTTTTTTGGTGAATCGCGTTAGTACTAAAGCCTATTTTCACCTAAAGGGTTATTACCATGTATATTAAATATGGTAGCAATAACCCTTTGGTTATTACTACTGTATTTAACATAGCTGAATAGAACTCTGAAAAGAAATTCCCAAATATTCTTAGTAAAAACACTGTTCATAACATAATGTGTATTTCTGTAAATTACATTATATTCATTCTGTTGGAAACACAGAATTCAAATATAGAATGTACTGTTAATAATTACTCGTGGATGTAAACAGCGATAGAATAAAAATTATATCCACTCTTGTGACCTTGAGTAAGTAATGTCTTGATACATTTATTAAAAACTTTTGAAAAATCAGAAAATTATGTGTGTATGAATGTATATTTTATGTACATAGTCAATGATTTTAGAGTTAATTGCGGAAAAAGTACGTAAATTTACAAGTTCCAGAAAATTTTATTCAAACTAATAGTTAGTTATTAACTATTTAACAACAGTTATTATTAAGTAACAAATAATAGTTATTAGCTATTATTTATAGAATTAATTTTATTACAAATAATAACTACTTTACAATATACATAATGTGTATTGTAAAATAATAATAAAACTTTATTTTTGTCAATTTAACTTTTAAAAAGTGTTCTATAAGAATGCAAGTGATGATGTTTGTGAACATGAGAAATTAAAAACTCATAATTCATGTAAAACGCTTTAAAAACATTTTTGACGTGAAAATTTTAATATTCTTGTGTAAAACTAAATGTATGGTTTAATTTTTCTTTAGGTGAAAATCTTGGTACAGTGTCAATCATCATTGAAAGTGAGAGAAATTTCAGATAATCATCAGCTTACTGTTATTAAGTATCTTAATATCCAAGTTTTTCTTTCTCTGCAAAAATAAACTGATGATTTCAAAGAATACGTTGATTATGAAAACTTTCCCTGGGAATCACAGCAAAATTAAATGTAATCGATTAACTTTAAAAAGGCATTTGGAATATTTTGTTAAAGTAGCTAGTTTTTTTATTGCTTTGTTTATTAAATCTTATTGTTTGATTAAAGCCATTTTGAAATATTACCTAAGTTTTCCTTTTTATGAGTTCCTTTATTTTTTTCTCTCTTTTTTTTAAAACTTTTATGTTTTGATAAAAATGTATTGAATTATTTAGCCATGTTGGCAAATATTCTGTTTGAATGCGTGGCTCCCTGCAATCAAGGAAATATTTTGGTAGATAAAAAAAAAATTCATTAATCGAATAATAGTGTATATGCTACTGTAGGGGGTAATGTTACCCGCGTCCGTGATTATCCTTAAGTCACACGTGCCCCCTGGGTGGTGCTAAATGGGTAACTGCCACAAAGTCCTGTGCCATACCGGGGTTGAAGGCCAGTTTACACCTGTCAGAGCAGCTCATAGCGAGCCGCTCGTTACGATTACTTTAACAATGTAAACGCTCACTTCGACCGAGTAGAAACGTAGGGGAGATGAGTCAGCGCTTCCGTTTCTACTTTGAACCTGTTGAAAAATCTATCTGCAAGGAGGTTAGAATAGAAGGAGGGAGGGTTCGCAGTTTCCTCCACTATCGGGGAATGAAACTCCACCGAACAAGCGGCGTCCATGTTTGTAACTTCAGAACATTGCATTACGGCAGTGAAACGTACATGTTTCTAAGCTCTTCCGTGCATGTATTTTCCAGTAAAAATATCTTAAATTTATAATGAAATGCTTCGCTATTGTTATTTTTTTTTTTTTTTTTTTTGTTTTGTTTTGTTTTAGAGTTATAAAGATAATATCCGTAATTTACTATGAAGAGAAAATCATTAGGAACTAGTTCGAAATCCAAATGCATGTGCATAACATTAAAGCCTTTAAAAATAATGTTTCTGCATATTTCGAGAACTTGTTTAGGTTTTATTAGCAACCTGTTGGATGTACTTTCCAATTTTTCCTTTAAGAAGTGATATTTCTGATTTGACACAATATTGTAAATTATTAAAGAATCATTTAAAATAATTTTAACCTGAAATTAATAGCAGATAATTATCTAAAAAAATAGTCACAGATTGCATTTTTTTTTTTTTTAAATGAAAGTTTTAAATAGATTCTTTTCCCAACCAACAACCTTATAACAAGAAAATAAATATTAATAAAATAAAACAGATTTTTGTGAATTCAGAGATTTCAGTTTATACGCGTTTCATATTTATGAACCTGAAAGAAATTGCCTTGAATTAAGCTGAATTACAGAAATATACCTATATAAATTTTTGAATACATCTTTCTACATGTTCAGTTGTGTAAATATTTTACTTACTTTTATCGCTATACTGCCCACAAATTTGTGAATTTATGCAAAAAGATTTTAACAACAGAAAAGTTAGTTTATCTTGATCAAATGCACAAATTATATTCCTAACAGTTCACAACTCTTTAAAATGAATAATAATTAATACATAAAGAAAAGCATTACTTTATTTAACACCTTTACAATTCATAAAAATAGTAACAATTGATTTCTTACTTTTAATGAAAATTATAAAACGAATTACCTAAAACGTTCAAATTATACAGTTTAAATCCTAGCATATATCATTGTATGTTAAAGAACGAAGATACCAGCTATAAACAGAAACATTAAAATATATTTAAGGTATTTTGATTATTATTACGTACTTTTTTTTTACATCCGGAAAAAAAAAAAAAAAAACAGCATGACATTGTGATATTTTTTAACATATTTATCAAATTACATAGAAAAAGAAAATCAATACTTACGGATGAAAAGTAATCTTAGGAATCTTTTTCGAAAATCTATTTGTGCATCCATATGCAACACAAGCTGACATGCTTCGAAAAGAAAAGAAAAAATATATATATATATTGCAATTACAGACTTCCTTACACAAATGACAGCGATAACAGGAACATGGCCGCCAACCTTCATCGTTTAAGTTGAACCTTCCCGCCTGCTATTCTAACCTCCTTGATCTGAGCAGTTACTCCGAGCAGCGTTCGCAGAGACGTCGTGACAGTGAGTTGTATAATGTCGAAAATGGCGAGATGGAGCGATAGCCAAACCATGGCATTTTTTAATGCATACGCATCTTATGAAGTGTTATGGAACACTTCACCGCTTCATTAATAAGTTGCATACTTCTATAATTATGTGAGCTTATATTCATATTTTTACAAGCATCCCTATACGAGGATGCAATAAATATATGATATTATAAACTATAAAAATAAAAAAGGAATAATGAAAAAAATATGTAGATCTGTTTTATTGGGGATACTTAAATTTGTTGCTTTGTATAAAAACATTCTGGGCTGTAATTTGTTACAACTCAGCTTGGATGTGAAACACTGAGTGCAAGCACTTAGGGTGTATTAAGGTTTATACAAATTATGCTAGATGAATTCTAATCTTCTTAAACTATCTGTTTTAGCATATTAAAAGTAAAGTATAATCAGTATAATCTATACTATTAAAATCCGTGTGCCTCTGTCTGTTTGTGTGTTTGTAACATCATCTCCTCGGGAACGGCTGGGTGTAGAGCTTAGCGGAAGGTACCGTTGGATTCAGAATGCCCGTGGCTCGCCGGATTGACCATCGGCATCTTCGTGCGACTTTAATTAGCCGAGATATTAATTAAAAACTGATTTTCTCCCTACATTTCCCTACGTTTTGCACTTTCTTTCACGGGTTTCCCCTATTTTAGGGATTTGGCCGAGTGCCAAATTTGTTTTTCTCGAATATCTGCGGAACGGCTCCGAGTTGCGATTCGAAACGCATATCCCCGTATTCGAAAAAAATCAACGAATCCATCGATACCGGTCCCATCTTCGTACGACAATAATCGGCGGAGTTATTAATTAAAAACTGCGAAAACGTTATTTCATTTTTCGGAGTGGCAACCGTCTCGGAATTAGCTGAGATAAAATTGCTTTTTCGAAAGCGGGGGGGGGGGATGACAATTGCTTCCGCTCGAGATTTGTGCTGGCGAAAGGTCACGTGTCAATTTCTTTTTTCTTAAATATCTATGGAACGGCGCTGAGTTGGAATTCGAGGCAGGTGTCTGCGGATTCCAAAAAATTCTACGAATCCAATGATACCATTCTCATCTTCGTAGGACGTTAATCAGCTGAGATATTAATTAAAAACTGTGAAAACGCTAATTTTCGGGCTCATTTTTCCGATTGCAACAGTTTCTTGAATCGCCGCAGATACAAATCAAGGTTATATTCTAAAGTTGAATAAAGCACGCGATTGCATGTTACCTAACTGTATTTTAAAAATATTTCGTTAATGTAGGCATTTTAAATAAACAGCTGCTTTTCACAATTTTTTTTTAATTTCAGGTTAGGATGATTGTCACGTTAATTCTTTTATTGATATTGAATAAAAGTTTTTATATTACATTAAATTTAAATGATGACGTTCTTGAAGTTGTACAACTTTAATCAGCTGGGATATTAATTAAAAAATCTGAAAAAGCTATTTTTTAAAAATATGTTGTTATTTTTTTAATAATAAATTTGATTTTTTGGAATAATATATTTTTTTATGTTATTAGATACGTGCACTTAATTTAGATATTATCTTTTAATGCAAATGATATTTTAAATAAGTTCGCACCAATAAAAATTAAATTCACACTTTTTTTTTTTTTTAGATTAAAGATTTTTCTTTGCTCCTTTGAGATGGTATACGGTAACTTTCGAATCCCGGTGAGCAGGCAGGCTACACTCATGTTTTTTGTGATTTTACGCATATCTGTTGTGTATGCAGTGTCTTCTGGATGCATAAATGAATAAAGCTGAACTCTGGTAGTTCGGTCCTAATTTCGAATCCCGGCGAACGGCCTGGGTCCATGGGTGTTTGCGTGATTTTACGCATGTGCCTTGTGTACGCAGCATCTTCTGGATGCATAAGTGAATAAAGCGGCCGAAATTCGCTCAAAACCTCTGATTACTGGTAGTTCGGTCCATCTTTTGAATCCAAGCGACCGTGTTGGCTCAATGTGTGTTTTCGGGATTTTTCGCATGTGTAACGTGTATGCGGTATCTTCTGCATGCATACTTGAATAAAGCGGGAGCAGCCCGCGCAAAACTACAGAACACTGGTAGTTCGGTCCAACTTTCGAATTCCGGGGTACTGTACATAAAATTTGGTCGCATACGTGAATACAGCGCGCGGATACCGGGTAAAACCGCTGAACACTGGTAGTTCGGTCAAACATTCGAATCTCGGCGATCGGGCTGGCTGCATGGGTGTTTTCGTGATTGTTCGCATGTGTATCGTTTATAAAGTACCTCATGGATGCATACGTGAATAAAGCGGGCACAGAATACTGGTAATGCGGTTCTGGTAATGCGGTAATTTCGAATCCCGACGAACTGGCTGGCTCCATGGGTGTTTTCGTGATTTTACGCATGTGTATAGTGTATGGAGTATCTTCTGGGTGTATATGTGAATAAAGCGGGCAGAGCCCGCGCAAAGCCACATAACACTGGTAATTCGGTCCAACTTTCGAATACCGGCGAACAGGCAGGCTCCATGTTTGTTTTCGTGATTTTACGCATGTGTATCGTTTATGCACCATCTTCAGCCTGCATACGTGAATAAAGCGGGCACAGCACGCGCAAAATCGCTGAAAAATTGTATTTCGGTCCAACTTTCGAATCGGCAGCGGGCTGGCTGGAGGGGTGTTTTCGTGATTTTACGCATGTGTACGGTGTACGCAGTATCTTTTGCATGCACACGTGAACACTGTTTTGGGCGGGCTCCCGCCCAAAAGCGCTGAACACTGGTATTTCGGTCCAAATTTCGAATACCCGCGAAAGGGCTGGAAGCATGGATGTTTTCGTGATTTTCCGCATATGTATAGTGTATGCGGTAACTTCTGGATGCATAGGTGAAAAAAGCGGGGGAAGCCCGCGGAATGCCGCTAAAAATGGTAGTTCGGTTCAACTTTTCAATACCGGCCAAATTTAACATAGGATATCTTTTAAAAACGAACAATGATAAGCGGGCTTGCCCGCTAGTCTATACTATTAAAATCTGTGTGCCTCTGTCTGTTTGTGTGTTTGTAACATCATCTTCTCAAGAACGGCTGGGTGTAGAGCTTAGCGGAAGGTACCGTTGGATTCAGAATTCCCGTGGCTCGCCATATTGACCATCGGCATCTTCGTGCGACTTTAATTAGCCGAGATATTAATTAAAAACTGCTTTTTCCCCTACGTTTCCCTACGTTTTGCACTTTCTTGCACCCGTTTTCCCTGTTTTAGGGATTTGGCCGAGTGCCAAATTCATTTTTCTCGAATATCTGCGGAACGGCGCCGAGTTGCGATTCGAAACGCATATCCCCGTATTCGAAAAAAATCAACGAATCCATCGATACCGGTCCCATCTTCGTACGACAATAATCGGCGGAGTTATTAATTAAAAACTGCGAAAACGTTATTTCATTTTTCGGAGTGGCAACCGTCTCGGAATTAGCTGAGATAAAATTGCTTTTTCGAAAGCGCCGGGGGGATGACAATTGCTTCCGCTCGAGATTTGTGCTGGCGAAAGGTCACGCGTCAATTTCTTTTTTTTTTTCAAATATCTATGGAACGGCGCTGAGTTGGATTTCGAGGCAGGTGTCTGCGGATTCCAAAAAATTCTACGAATCCAATGATACCATTCTCATCTTCGTAGGACGTTAATCAGCTGAGATATTAATTAAAAACTGTGAAAACGCTAATTTTCGGGCTCATTTTTCCGATTGCAACAGTTTCTTGAATCGCCGCAGATACAAATCAAGGTTATATTCTAAAGTTGAATAAAGCACGCGATTGCATGTTACCTAACTGTATTTTAAAAATATTTCGTTAATGTAGGCATTTTAAATAAACAGCTGCTTTTCACAATTTTTTTTTAATTTCAGGTTAGAATGATTGTCACGTTAATACTTTTATTGATATTGAATAAAAGTTATTATATTACATTAAATTTAAATGATGACGTTCTTGAAGTTGTACAACTTTAATCAGCTGGGATATTAATTAAAAAATCTGAAAAAGCTATTTTTTAAAAATATGTTGTTATTTTTTTAATAATAAATTTGATTTTTTGGAATAATATATTTTTTTATGTTATTAGATACGTGCACTTAATTTAGATATTATCTTTTAATGCAAATGATATTTTAAATAAGTTCGCACCAATAAAAATTAAATTCACACTTTTTTTTTTTTTTTTTTTTTTAGATTAAAGATTTTTCTTTGCTCCTTTGAGATGGTATACGGTAACTTTCGAATCCCGGTGAGCAGGCAGGCTACACTCATGTTTTTTGTGATTTTACGCATATCTGTTGTGTATGCAGTGTCTTCTGGATGCATAAATGAATAAAGCTGAACTCTGGTAGTTCGGTCCTAATTTCGAATCCCGGCGAACGGGCTGGGTCCATGGGTGTTTGCGTGATTTTACGCATGTGCCTCGTGTACGCAGCATCTTCTGGATGCATAAGTGAATAAAGCGGCCGAAATTCGCTCAAAACCTCTGATTACTGGTAGTTCGGTCCAACTTTCGAATTCAAGCGACCGTGTTGGCTCAATGTGTGTTTTCGGGATTTTTCGCATGTGTAACGTGTATGCGGTATCTTCTGCATGCATACTTGAATAAAGCGGGAGCAGCCCGCGCAAAACTACAGAACACTGGTAGTTCGGTCCAACTTTCGAATTCCGGGGTACTGTACATAAAATTTGGTCGCATACGTGAATACAGCGCGCGGATACCGGGTAAAACCGCTGAACACTGGTAGTTCGGTCAAACATTCGAATCTCTGCGAGCGGGCTGGCTGCATGGGTGTTTTCCTGATTTTCCGCATGTGTATAGTGTATAAAGTGATTTCTGGATGCATATCTGATAAAAGTGGGCGCAGCCTGCTCAAAACCTCTTAACGCTGGTAGTTCGATCCAACTTTCGGTGTCGGCGAACGAGCTGGCTCCCCGGGTGTTTTCTTGCTTTAACTCATGTGTATCGTTTATGCAGTATCCTCTCCATGCTTATGTGTATAAAGCAGGCGCAGCCCGCTCCACAAAATCGCTGAACACTGGTATTTCGGTCCTACTTTCGAATTCCGGGGTACTGTATATAAAATTTGGATGCATACGTGAATACAGCGCGCGGAAACCGGGTAAAACCGCTGAACACTGGTAGTTCGCTCAAACTTTCGAATCTCGGCGAGCTGGCTGGCTGCATGGGTGTTTTCGTGATTGTTCGCATGTGTATCGTTTATAAAGTATCTCATGGATGCATACGTGAATAAAGCGGGCACAGAATACTGGTAATGCGGTTCTGGTAATGCGGTAATTTCGAATCCCGACGAACTGGCTGGCTCCATGGGTGTTTTCGTGATTTTACGCATGTGTATAGTGTATGGAGTATCTTCTGGGTGTATATGTGAATAAAGCGGGCAGAGCCCGCGCAAAGCCACATAAGACTTGTAATTCGGTTCAAATTTCGAATACCGGCGAACAGGCAGGCTCCATGTTTGTTTTCGTGATTTTACGCATGTGTATCGTTTATGCACCATCTTCAGCATGCATACGTGAATAAAGCGGGCACAGCACGCGCAAAATCGCTGGAAAATTGTATTTTGGTCCAACTTTCGAATCGGCAGCGGGCTGGCTGGAGGGGTGTTTTCGTGATATTACGCATGTGTACGGTGTACGCAGTATCTTTTGCATGCACACGTGAACACTGTTTTGGGCGGGCTCCCGCCCAAAAGCGCTGAACACTGGTATTTCGGTCCAAATTTCGAATACCCGCGAAAGGGCTGGAAGCATGGGTGTTTTCGTGATTTTCCGCATATGTATAGTGTATGCGGTAACTTCTGGATGCATAGGTGAAAAAAGCGGGGGAAGCCCGCGGAATGCCGCTAAAAATGGTAGTTCGGTTCAACTTTTCAATACCGGCCAAATTTAACATAGGATATCTTTTAAAAACGAACAATGATAAGCGGGCTTCAGCCCGCTCAGCTGGCGGGCTTGCCCGCTAGTCTATACTATTAAAATCTGTGTGCCTCTGTCTGTTTGTGTGTTTGTAACATCATCTCCTCGGGAACGGCTGGGTGTAGAGCTTAGCGGAAGGTACCGTTGGATTCAGAATGCCCGTGGCTCGCCATATTGACAATCGGCATCTTCGTGCGACTTTAATTAGCCGAGATATTAATTAAAAACTGAATTTTCCCCTACGTTTCCCTACGTTTTGCACTTTCTTTCACGGGTTTCCCCTATTTTAGGGATTTGGCCGAGTGCCAAATTCGTTTTTCTCGAATATCTGCGGAACGGCGCCGAGTTGGAATTCGAAACGCATATCTCCGGATTCGAAAAAAATCAACAAATCCATCGATACCGGTCCCTTCTTCGTACGACAATAATCGGCGGAGTTATTAATTAAAAACTGCAAAACGTTATTTCATTTTTCGGAGTGGCAACCGTCTCGGAATTAGCTGAGATAAAATTGCTTTTTCGAAAGCGCCGGGGGGATGACAATTGCTTCCGCTCGAGATTTGTGCTGGCGAAAGGTCACGTGTCAATTTCTTTTTTCTTAAACTTCTATGGAACGGCGCTGAGTTGGAATTCGAGGCAGGCGTCTGCGGATTCCAAAAAATTCTACGAATCCAATGATACCATTCTCATCTTCGTAGGACGTTAATCAGCTGAGATATTAATTAAAAACTGTGAAAACGCTAATTTTCGGGCTCATTTTTCCGATTGCAACAGTTTCTTGAATCGCCGCCGATACAAATCAAGGTTATATTCTAAAGATGAATAAAGCACGCGATTGCATGTTACCTAACTGTATTTTAAAAATATTTCGTTAATGTAGGCATTTTAAATAAACAGCTGCTTTTCACAATTTTTTTTTAATTTCAGGTTAGGATGATTGTCACGTTAATTCTTTTATTGATATTGAATAAAAGTTATTATATTACATTAAATTTAAATGATGACGTTCTTGAAGTTGTACAACTTTAATCAGCTGGGATATTAATTAAAAAATCTGAAAAAGCTATTTTTTAAAAATATGTTGTTATTTTTTTAATAATAAATTTGATTTTTTGGAATAATATATTTTTTTATGTTATTAGATACGTGCACTTAATTTAGATATTATCTTTTAATGCAAATGATATTTTAAATAAGTTCGCACCAATAGAAATTAAATTCACACTTTTTTTTTTTTTTTTTTTTTTAGATTAAAGATTTTTCTTTGCTCCTTTGAGATGGTATACGGTAACTTTCGAATCCCGGTGAGCAGGCAGGCTACACTCATGTTTTTTGTGATTTTACGCATATCTGTTGTGTATGCAGTGTCTTCTGGATGCATAAATGAATAAAGCTGAACTCTGGTAGTTCGGTCCTAATTTCGAATCCCGGCGAACGGGCTGGGTCCATGGGTGTTTGCGTGATTTTACGCATGTGCCTCGTGTACGCAGCATCTTCTGGATGCATAAGTGAATAAAGCGGCCGAAATTCGCTGAAAACCTCTGATTACTGGTAGTTCGGTCCTACTTTCGAATCCAAGCGACCGTGTTGGCTCAATGTGTGTTTTCGGGATTTTTCGCATGTGTAACGTGTATGCGGTATCTTCTGCATGCATACTTGAATAAAGCGGGAGCAGCCCGCGCAAAACTACAGAACACTGGTAGTTCGGTCCAACTTTCGAATTCCGGGGTACTGTACATAAAATTTGGTCGCATACGTGAATACAGCGCGCGGATACCGGGTAAAACCGCTGAACACTGGTAGTTCGGTCAAACATTCGAATCTCTGCGAGCGGGCTGGCTGCATGGGTGTTTTCCTGATTTTCCGCATGTGTATAGTGTATAAAGTGATTTCTGGATGCATATGTGATAAAAGTGGGCGCAGCCTGCTCAAAACCTCTTAACGCTGGTAGTTCGATCCAACTTTCGGTGTCGGCGAACGAGCTGGCTCCCCGGGTGTTTTCTTGCTTTAACTCATGTGTATCGTTTATGCAGTATCCTCTCCATGCTTATGTGTATAAAGCGGGCGCAGCCCGCTCGACAAAATCGCTGAACACTGGTATTTCGGTCCTACTTTCGAATTCCGGGGTACTGTATATAAAATTTGGATGCATACGTGAATACAGCGCGCGGATACCGGGTAAAACCGCTGAACACTGGTAGTTCGCTCAAACTTTCGAATCTCGGCGAGCGGGCTGGCTGCATGGGTATTTTCGTGATTGTTCGCATGTGTATCGTTTATAAAGTATCTCATGGATGCATACGTGAATAAAGCGGGCACAGAATACTGGTAATGCGGTAATTTCGAATCCCGACGAACTGGCTGGCTCCATGGGTGTTTTCGTGATTTTACGCATGTGTATAGTGTATGGAGTATCTTCTGGGTGTATATGTGAATAAAGCGGGCAGAGCCCGCGCAAAGCCACATAACATTGGTAATTCGGTCCAACTTTCGAATACCGGCGAACAGACAGGCTCCATGTTTGTTTTCGTGATTTTACGCATGTGTATCGTTTATGCACCATCTTCAGCATGCATACGTGAATAAAGCGGGCACAGCACGCGCAAAATCGCTGAAAAATTGTATTTCGGTCCAACTTTCGAATCGGCAGCGGGCTGGCTGGAGGGGTGTTTTCGTGATTTTACGCATGTGTACGGTGTACGCAGTATCTTTTGCATGCACACGTGAACACTGTTTTGGGCGGGCTCCCGCCCAAAAGCGCTGAACACTGGTATTTCGGTCCAAATTTCGAATACCCGCGAAAGGGCTGGAAGCATGGGTGTTTTCGTGATTTTCCGCATATGTATAGTGTATGCGGTAACTTCTGGATGCATAGGTGAAAAAAGCGGGGGAAGCCCGCGGAATGCCGCTAAAAAATGGTAGTTCGGTTCAAATTTTCAATACCGGCCAAATTTAACATAGGATATCTTTTAAAAACGAACAATGATAAGCGGTCTTCAGCCCGCTCAGCTGGCGGGCTTGCCCGCTAGTCACTATTAATATTTGTTGATATCAGGATCCAAAAGTAACAATTTGCGATAAATAGCTTCCTGTTGAAACCATGATTCTTTTACCTGTGATAATATATGTAATGCTCCCAAGTTTTTTGCTACTTATTTGTTTAAGATTTTCTGAATAATTAGGTAGATATTATACAGTTTATTTCTGTCGTGTTAATGGTAGCTTTGAATAAATATTCCATATGTTAATTTTGCATTCTGTTCTAGAAATAATACAGTTTCAGTCAGAACTACAGTATAACAGTTCAGCCAGATGCGCAAGCGGATGACCAGTCACCAATGATAGAGGTTGTAAATAAAAGAAGAGAAAAGAGACAACGCCAGAAGGAGCAGAAACGGCTGGAGAGGGCCATGGAAGGGATCTCGATCACCAGGGAGAAGGGAGCGAGGGAGAAAACAGATAAAGCTGGAACCTCTGGAGCGACCTCCAAACTGGTGAAGGAAAGCCTTCCAAGCAATGAAGATTCTCGTAAGAGAGAACACATTGCTGGTGACACCTCGGAAATGGCTCTCAAGAAACGACGGCTTTATAGTCAAGCTGTGAGAAAGGTAATTACTCTGTGGGTCGTCTGCAAGGATGACTCCAAATACATAACGTCGGCAGATTCGGACTTCATCACTTCTATGATTGATGACCCAATTATCGATGGCTCCATCACCACCTGTACGGTCCACAAGACAGTCCTGCAGCCGAACGGACTCAACATTGCGTGTGAGGACGAGGAGACTGTGGACGTCCTAAAGACCCTAATCAATGACCTACCTGGCCCTGAAGAAAACCATCCCGGTTATCATGCCATGGCTCCCGGGGACAGACCTCACCCCCCATGAAGAGGTTTTTCGCTTGGTTTCCTAGTAACAGGTCACCATAAGATAACATCAAGCTCCTTGATGCCTGTAACAAGGGCTTGGATGTTAAGATCGCCATCAAGCCAGTCATCCCTAGAGATGGAGGTAACACTCTGGTGCAGGGAGTGGAACCTGACCTCATGGATTACCTGAAAGCCCATAATTTCAAACTTTTTGTGGTGCCCGTGGCTCTGTACAGCTGAAGAAACCAAGACAAAAGGGAAATCAATTCTTTAGCCCAAGGATCCTCCGAGGAAACAGTTGATGGAAGAAGGGAAGACCGAAAAGGAGTCGGAACCAGTCATGGTTCCATGACTTTTTTGGAACCATCCTTTTTTGGAGGCTCTGGGGAAGACCTCTGAATAGGTTTCCCCTGACTTCAAGGGAAGTTGTGGGTTAAAGAGGCGGCTTTTAACTCTCTCCTAAAATCATCCAGGGTAAGTTCTTATCTCTCATTTAACCTGTTTTAATGGTTAAGGTTAGTCAGCTAAACTTGCAACATAGTACAGCAGCCTTATACAATTCAGCTGCTCAATTATGTAAACAAGGCACTTTTGTTGCCTTAATTCAAGAACATTGGGTCTACCAACGGTAAAAGGTAAAATCCTTGGTAGGCCCATGAACGCACACTTCTTTTCGTCAGAAGGACCTGATAAAAGACCTAGAACTAGCATTTACATTTCAAAAAATATAAATGGGCTATGACATTATTTTAATTTACATCAGAGGACTTGACTGCTACTTTAACCAAGGACATAAACAGTTCACTTGTAGAGTCATTAGGTTAATTGGAAGCAGAAAAGATGAAAAATATGCAACCGCCTTCGCCGGGAATCGAACCACGGAACTCTGGAATACCGGCCCAGCGTGCTACCGCTACACCACGAAGCCACGCTAGCGAAGTGGGAGAAATACCTTATATAATCCCCTTTATAAAGGGCAACTAGGGTTTTAGGGGACCTAGTCGCAAAATCCTGGGTGCGGAGAATCATCATCCACAATCCTTTTAGTTCGGGCGCCACTTGTACAGACATTAGGTTAATTGCAGAGACAGAAAAGATGAAAAATAGCAAACGCCTTCGCCGGGAATCGAACCACGGACCTCTGGAATACCGGTCCAGCGTGCAGATCCACTACACCACGAAGGACGCTAGGAAAGCGGGAGAAATACCTTATACACTGAGAGGAAATATTTGTTTCTGTCCGGTTTACATGGCTCATGACCTCAACATTCCGCAAGAATTTATAGATCTTGTGAGTTTCTGTGAAATAAACAATATTCCTATGGTTATTGGTGGTGATGTTAACGCTCATCACCTATCATGGGGCAGTTCTGATACCAATCCTAGAGGAGAAAAACTCAAGGAACTTATAATGAATACCAACCTAACTTGGGTAAACAGGGAAAATCGCCTTACCTTTGTCAACAGAAAAAGAGAAGAGGTCACTGGCCTCATACTAACTTCTTCTGACATTTATAACCATATTGAGAACTGGCATGTAAAGAGGCTTTCACTTCTAGAGACGCGCGCGGCTATGCGGGCAGTTCCGAGAAACGAAATTCTAGTAGCACTGCTTTAAGCCGGAGGTTTCCGAGAAATGTTTCGTCTAGATAGGAGGAAAATGTCCCGGCTATGAACAACATTTTGAACTTTTCCCGAAAATGTTCCGTCTGGAGACGTGTTCCTCGTACGTACAACCAATCAGACGAAAGTTCTGCTTCTGAAGGATGACCGGTAACTTTCAATATGGCGATGGCTCTCACTGTGAAGTCATGGACGGTGGAAATAGAGGCCGATTTAATTATTGCTCTTTTGTTGTAATATAACTGCTTGAGTCATTTTTAAAATGTTTATATATTCATGAAATATATAATCGTGGACATTTCAGAGTTGACAGTATTTTACGACGTTCTTGCAATTCGACTTTGTTTACAAATTGTTCGTCGCCAAAAGTTCGCCAAATTTGTCGTATTTCGTGCCGACCGTGTATTATCACTGTTATGTAATAGAATTTTATTTCTTAAATTTAAGTTGAATTTTTTTTTTAATCCGTTAGTATATGAGCGGCTTTTATCCTAATTACTTATCTTTGAAATTGTTAATTGCATAAATCAGTGACACATTTTAAACAGCATAAAAAAAGAAAAGCATAGTTTATGCAACAATGAGAATACTCATTAAATTTGTCTATTATTTTCATGTTATTAATGAAATACTTTTTGGATTATAAATACATTAGAAACTATACTTTTACTGTAAATGCTACATATTGAAACATTGGAAATTTATGGATTATGCATGATGAAAAACATTTGTACATGCATTCATTAATATAAATCTTATTCGTTAATACTAATAAATATATGTCAACAACTTCTAAACCATCGCATCTCTCTATCTGTATGTAAATATATGACTTATAAGATGTGTGGAATATTATAGAATATTAGAATATATGTATGAATACAAAAATGAACATTGCCAAAAGGTTTATTTGAAGTTACTTCTAATTCATATAACGATCATGTAATTGGAAGCAATTGTAGTGATCAGTTCTTTGCAAATTATTATGGACATGTAATAATCAGTTGAAAAATAATTGATGAGCATTTGACTACTAAAGAGTGTACACATTTTGTTTTGGGGTTAATTCATAATGACATCATATGTATAATCTACATAATATAAACATGACTAATAAATAATAAGAAATGCAACAGCTATGCATTTATAACATTTGATTACTTAAAACAGTGCACAACTGATTATCACCTTCATGTGTGTTTACATAATGAAAAACTTGTACTTTCTAATTATGTGCACAGGCCTATTAGTGGCCGAAACGTCATTGAACACTGGTAGTTTTGTCTGAGGTTAGAATGCCGCGAATGGGCTGGCTACATGGGCATTTTCTTGGTTTAACCCATTTGTAGCTAATATACGAGCCAGTTTTAAAAATTCTTCTACAAAGGGATCCCTCGAGTCTTTGCCGTAATCACATAAAACAAACTCATGATGTGCACCACCTAATTTCTAGATTTGGTATAATTAATGTATTTTAGGTATATTACCGAGTGTTATATGGGACAGTAAACAACTCGCACATGTTTGATTGCTCATGTATTCATATGCTTTATTTAATCATTTTGCTGAATAGTATCTGCCGGCTGTGAGGATGCAAATATCAGCCACATAGATTTTTGTCAAAGAAGGTCTTGTTTTTTTTTTTTTTTTTTTTTTTTTTTTTTTTTTGTCCGTTTGTTTATCCTTACGGACAAAACAATAATTATGAGCCATAAAGTTAGTCAAGAAAATGCTTTCACCAGGTCACAAATTTTCCAGTGAGCCATCAAATTTTCATTGGAATGCAGACATCAGAAAATACACATAAGTAATGTCTAATAAACAGACTTATCCAGCACATGTTTTAAACTAGTCTTAGTGTATACAGAATTTAGCTATTACTGATGTAATTGATTGCTATAACCAGAAGTGTGTTTATCTGTTACTTTGCCAGAGTGGAGATCAAAGTGATTAACTTGATAGCAATCACCTTTCTATAATCTTCCATAACTAACAATGAAGTTTAAAACGAAAAAAGTGTGAGCGATACAAAACAACACAAAGAAGCAAACGTCACTTGAAAGCAAACGTCACTTTCGCCAATCTGATCGATAACTGATTCTTGTTTGGCCTTCAGCCTATTTACAAAGTGAAGATGATAACCCAATTTTGCGGAAAAGCGATTCTCAGAACTGTTCCTTCAAACGTTTTGTTCCGTCAACAAATATCGTATGTGATAACAGTATAAGTGACAATCCCTCACTTTCAGACCACCGCCTAATACAATTTTGTATTAAAGATAAAATTCCAGCTGAATTTTTCAGAAACATTAAAAACACAAATTGGGACCTTTATAAGGACTCCCTGGTTTCTAATGTCATTAACCTTCAGGTTAAACTAAATGCAACTCATGGAGATCCTTCTGCACAGATATTCTGTTCTATGATGAGACTGCTAGAGTATATAAGATTCTTAAGAGGTCTCAGGAGTCTCAACTCTCATCAGTTATGCGACCAGATGGCAGTTATACTATAAACCCTTTGGATACAACCATTTTGAATTTTCATCTGGGGGACACAAGTGTCACCTCTGACCCCCCTCCCACGAAAATCCATTGGAACTCCTTCATAGTCCATTAGATTTGGATTTTGCTAAAACAATAGTGAACTTTGAAAAGGCTAAAGCGGCCCTATATGTATTTCTTCCCTTTAAATCTCCAGGGAACAATGGCATTTACCCAGTTCTGCTTCAGAAAGGCTGGGATATTTTTGGCCACATTCTCGTGGACATATTCGAATCCAGCTTGGTTTTAGGATATGTTCCTAAGGTGTGGAAAACTTCACGAGGTGTGTTTCTCCTCAAACCAGGAAAAGATACATATGAGAAACCAAACTCATTTAGAATGATTACGCTAACATCCTTCCACAAGCTGTTGAAGCGATTGATTTTCTGGCACCTCCAGTCAAATAATAATCTGAACCATACTTTTGACTTAGACCAACACTGTTTTAAGCCTGGCTTCTCCACTGAGTCGGTTCTACACCAACTGGTGTGGAGAATAGAAAAAATAATTATAGATGGATACTTTGCCATTGGGATTCTACTGGATAGGTACTGGATTCTACTGGTAGGAGCCTTTGATAACATCAGTTTCGAGAAAAAACATAAAGCGCTTATTGGAAGTCATATTCATCCTATGATAACTAGATGGGTCATCTTTATGATTAAAAACAAGAATATTTGCGTTAGTCTCACTGACTGTGAAGTAAAGAGAGATATTACTAAAGGGTGTCCACAGGGTGGTGTTCTTTTTTCATTCCTGTGGAACCTGATATTCGACTCACTCTTAGTACTTCTACAGGAGGAACCTGGCACGTCACAGGCTTATGCAGATGACCGTACTGTGTTACTACAGGGTTTCGATATTGGAACCCTACACAATCAAGCTCAGCAAATTGTGAATAAAGTATCACACTGGGGTAAAACAAATGGCCTATCTTTCTCTGCTGAAAAATCAGAGGTCATAGTTTTCACGTACTTTGCAGTCAAATCGTTAGTGAACAATGGGGTCTTAACCCAAAATCTATTCTATGGATTTATACTGCCATAGTCCGGCCAATGCTTTCTTACGGGTGCGTGGTCTGGATCAATGTTATTAACAAAAGCACACATTTAAACAATTTAGAAAAGATGCAAAGACTTGCTTGCCTATGCATTAATGGGTCTTTAAACAGTCCCCCTACTGCTGCATTAAAATTTTTATTGCAAGTTCCACCCTTGAAATTATTCTTGAGCGGAGAAGCAATTAAAGCCATGTATAGGTTGAATAAAAATGGCACATGGTGCCAAAGGACAGGTTTTGGTCTGAAAAGCCACATTGACATATGCCTGGACTTGGGCAATGAGATCTCTATAATCTATATGCCCAAAGATGCAATTACTAAAACAATAGTTCCAGATAAACTATTCTCAACTTATATACCAAAAAGGAATGAGATAGAATCTCTAATTGACCTGATTCCAACGGGATCAGTTTCTTCTAAAAAAAGTTCTTAATTATAACAACCTCTTTATCATCAAATAATGTTATTCCTTATTGCGTTGCTTGACCAATTATTGCTCCTTTTCCTGCTCGCTTCCTAAGAATGGCATCAATTTTGGGAGTTCTTGCTAGTATTGCTGCTTACCTAAATTTACCAATGAAATTTGTAATTAAATGAATCAATTTAATCACTAATGGCAAATATCACATCCATCCTCCTCCCTTATATTTATTTATTAATATGTCAATAAAATAGAAAATAACTATTTATTAATGTATATAGTCCATAAATAAAAATAATAACTCAGCTTTATTAACTATTAAATTTTTTTCAATTAATTTCAATTTAATTTCAAATTCAAACTGTCCAACAAAAACTAGTCGGAGTCGACCTGTTTTTAGCGACTCAAGCTCCAACTCCTTTTACCCCAAAATCTACCCGACTCCATAGCTCTGCAAAAATCATCAATTTTTGCCAAGGGGTACCCATAAATATACTTTTACCAGGTATTTTTATGGATCATAAAAATATACCAAATCTATTTATTTTCAAGTTTGTTTGTTTGTTTATGAATGTTACACACTAAATCCGATATTTGTTAGTTATAATAATATAATCCGATATTTGTTAGTTCCGATATTTGTTTGGCCTTGGCAAGAAACAGGTGATTACTGATAAACACAAGCAATTCATTCAAAATGTGAAATTTGGCTTGTTTTTACTTAGATGTAACTATGGCAACCTTTCAACCAGACTCTTTAGTACTGAATTCAGATTTTTTTTTTTTTTTTTTTATGATGCATAATAATTATATATGAGCTTTAAACTGAATTTGAGATATTTCTTTAGTTCATGTGTCATACTTACAAAGCAAGTATGCATTCTTTTGTTTTAAAAAAATATTTGTTCCTTCTTCCATTTTGTGCTGTATTGCTATCTCACTGATTAAAGTCTGTTTAAGTTTAGTTAATTAAGTTAATTAAATTAATTAAGTTTCCAAAGACTAACAGAGCGGTGGAGACTTTGCTCCATCTCTCAATTTATCCAAACATCCATGTCAGATTCCAGACAGAATCAATAAATTGTTTTTGTGCATAAAAAAGAACATTCTCTGTAGATTTTTTTTAATCAATAAAAGGATCATGAAATAGGTTTTTTGTAACTGTGAAGTCATTTTATGTTTTTTTTTTTTTTTTTTTTAACTAATTTACAGTGAAATGAATTCTTTGTAATAATAAATTGCTATCTATAAACCGTTCAAATAACTAGAAATTGTTTACAAATACAAAAAACAACTCAAAATACATGGTTTTTTTTAAAGTGCAGTTTCACATACAGTGCACAAACATAGGTATAGTCTGTATACACACAGTGCAGAAACATAGTTATATTTATATAGGCTGTTTATTTAAATATACTGCTTATACAATTATATTTAATAAAATAAGAAATACAAACTTATTTCCTGTATATGTATATTTTTCTCAAGTATTTTCCGTTGTTCATGAATTTAACAAATTTAAAAATATTTTTACATCACTAACATTTAAGATTACATTTTTTTTTTCTTTCTCTTCCTGGAAGATAATTTTCTTATTAATGAATGTTTATGCAGCTTCAGCACAAGTTTTAGGCTTTTCTAACTCGATTCTTACCTTTAATTAATTATTTGAATATATTGCAAAATATACTATTATTACAAATAGCACTTAGTATTTACAAAAAGAATTCATTTCACTGTAAATTAGTTAAAAAAAAAAAAAAAAAGGAAAAGGAAAAACATAAAATGACTTCACATTTAAAAAAAAAAAAAAAAAAAAATATTTCATGATACTTTCGATGATTTAAAAAAAAATCTACAGAGAATGTTCTTTTTATGCACAAAAACAATTTATTAACTCTCTCTGGAATCCAACATGGAGGTTTGGATATATTGAGAGATGGAGCAAAGTTCTCCACCACTCTGTTAGTCTTTGGACACTCAAGTGTAGACTTTACTCGGTGAGATACCAATACAGCACAAATTGGAAGAAGGAACAAATTTTTTTTTTTTTTTTTTTTTTTTAATAAAAGAATGCATACTTGCTTTGTAAGCATGACACGTGAACTTAAGGAATATTACAAATTCAGTTTAAAGCTCATATATATATATATATATATAATTATTATGCATCATAAAAAGAAAATCTGAATTCAATACTAAAGAGTCCGGTTGAAAGGTTGCCATAATTACATATAAGTAAAAACAAGCCACATTACACATTTTATCACCATTGGGGGAGTTTTTAATTAAAAAAGCACTATATCTGGCAAAAATGTTAAATTCTTTTTAAGTAATGTCTCAAGTGTAGAATTGTGTGCCCCTTCAATTAATGAAATTTTTTTTTATTATTATTTTGCCGATGAAACCTCATTTCTGGTTACCATGACAGTTTTAACTTTGTTTTAGCTTCCTGATTTTTTTTTAAATGAAAATAGATTGATGTGTACATGGAGAAATTTAAGGCAGTGCGCAATGCCTAGTTTGTGCAATTCTGGGATTTTTTTCAAGTGAAAACAGATTGATGTGCGCATGGACACTGAGTTTGTGCAATTCTTTGACTTGTTATTTTGGTTTTGTGTAGCAGCCATCTTGAAATCGTGCATCTTCCTGGCACCAATCTTGGCGTCAAAAAAGAATCACCAAAAAACAAGGGGCGACCAATTGTAAACTTTTACCTCCAAATCAACTAAATTTGCAATATAATTTGTGATCTTTCCCCCCTGAATTATAAGAGGTAAGCAATCTTTAAGTTTAATTATTTTAATACTTTGTCATAATAAATAACCAATATTTACTTTATTCATATCAAAAAATAAAACTGATTCGTAATTATCCTGAAAATGATCACAGTTATTCCTAATCACTGAAAACTTGTAACTATTTAAATTATTACTGCACTAGGTTTAATCCCAGTATACGGTATACACAGGATTTGGCGACATTATTATAAGCAGTAAACGGGTCATTTTGAAGTTGGTGACAACTTTCAAAATCCCACAAAGACCGTACCGTATACTAGTATTTTACACTGCACCTACATTGAAGTAAATCTTTTTATTATATAGATGTCAAAAGATCCTTACTCCAATTCAAAATTGGAAATGTTACCTTTTGTAGTCATTATAATAATTACACACTGATGTTTCATCATGAATACCCCATCTGATACTCAAAATACAGCTGACAGTTTGTGTTACTAAAAACTGATCTAAGCCAAACCTAATCTTCATACATTCTTGTTAAAGTGAACACTGTTTTTAATTGCCAAAATCAGCAGCCTTAATGACTTCATCTTCATCTTTCAAATGTCATCAAAATGTTATGCAATGGCTGTTTTAATTTTGAAGTAGCTTAAACTTATGTAAAATTGTGAACATGCTTAATGCCAAAAAGTGGAACAAGTGAAAAGAACATGATTAATGCCTTCTCATGCTAAATAATAAATTAAAATACTTGTTTTTAATATAATGTAAAGATAAATAATAAATTCAAATGTCTTTTATAACTGCAATTATCCTATGTGCGAAACAAAAGTCCAGAATACAATAAAAACACGACTTCAGCCAAGAAAGCAATGTTTTTCTAAATGCAATTTTTAACAGGTTATGGGCACAACTTAATACTTAAAAACTATATTATTTACCTTCTTTCAGAATACTCCAACATTATTGACTCACACATGTAAAAGCGTCTTATATTTCCTCCATGGAACGGTGTTTGCTACACCTGGGCGCCTGAGCACTAGGCTCTTTTTTTTTTTTTTTTGTATTAATTTTCTGGATATTAGTAGTTAGTTCTAGACTTTGATAATCAATTACTGGCATGAACAAACTGAGCATTTAGCAAGCTGTTACAGGTGCCAGAAGCCGTCGAGCTGGTGTAATGAATGACATATGACAAGGTAAACACAAATATTGGAAGTCTAAATCCATGAAAGAATATTATGGTAAAAGTATAGTTTAGGGTACCCCTTGGCGAAACTTGGCGATTTTTGGCGGTACACAGATACCGATTTTGTGCAATTCTTTGACTCGTTATTTTGGCTTGCAAAGCGGCGATTTTTGGAAAAATCCACACAAAGCCAAAATAACAAGACAAAAAATTGCACAAACTCGGTATCCATGTACACTTCAACTTATTTCATGTACACATTGACTTTTAAAAAAAAATCCCCGAATTGCACAAAAATGGCATTGCGCACTCCTCTGACTTTATCCATTGCTTTACGAACTCGAAACTTCTGGATAATAGATGTGATGTGTGGGAATCGTGTAAGAGTATTATTGAGGATCACCCCAAGATAAAGGACTTGCTTGGCCCATGGAATTGAAGTGCCATAGAACTGTAGGTTTTTGTTGTGTCTTCCTGGTGAATAGAACAGCTTAGATGCAAGCCATATAATATCTTATATGAAATTTATCATATATCAACCAATCCTTGAATACTTTTAGATTCATCTTACATTACAAGTAATATCAACCAATCCTTGAACAATTTTAGGTTCATCTTACATTACAGGATGTTTTACTCCAGGCCAATACAATGTCATTAAGGTAAAGCATTTTACAACTGTTTATCTCAGAAAATTATCTTTTACAAACACTGCATGTAGTGCATCCACAATACCTGTACAGTCAAAATTGAAATTCTGGAAGCAACGAGCAATTTAATTGAAAAATGAAGGTTCAATGCATTGAACCACGGCTAAAAGAGAGTTAATTTAAATTAATTTTTCTTCTTTCTCCAACGTTTTTTACATTCGATGTCAATTCGCAATTCAGTGAATTCTGGTTTTAAGATTTAAGAAATAGAATTGGTATACTTTTAATACTAATTCTATTTCTTACGAAACGAATTTGAGAAAATACAGAAAGTGAAAAATCTATGCAGTTAAGATATGTTAGATAAATTTTTGGGCTGTATAGCATGCAATAACAGAAAAAGAGATATGAAAAAATATACCAATATGATTACGTATGATAAAATACAGTTTTCATGAAAAAATGGCAGTGTTATATCTCACTCGCTTCGTTATTCCATGTATTCAAATTTCCTTCTAATCAAATATACGGCACATTAAGAATAAAAATTAATTTTTTGAAATCTCTCACCTTCATCACTCTGCTGAACATCCTTTGCTGCAGAACAAAGTGCAGCACAAAATATGAAAAAAATCCATCCCATGGCTTTTCCAGATCACGTTATAATAACACACTTTATCTAGAAGATACCACACATCTTCGAAATCTGCATTTCCAAGTTTTAATTCTCAAATGTAAACACCACCAATCATCAAATCTCTAAATGTAGCAATCGTAAATAAAACACAAACTAACCGTCTTATTTCAAACATCCACTGAGGCGCTACGACAGCGCTACAACAATTTTTACTCCCTTTGAATGCAAAGCGCACACTATTATAGTAATGTAAAAAAAAAAAATGCTTTAAAAGCTCTGTAATTTTCATTAGAGGTTCAAAATGTATAAACTAAATTATTACGATCCACTGTCCGCCAGGGGGGGGAAAAAAACTTGCTGCTAAATATGAAGGAAAACTTTCAATGTAGCTCTGTTCTTCATCAGAAATAAAAGGATGGCTTTAGTTTCTGTTACTACTTTTATTTCAAAGTACTTTTCTTTCGTATACAACAAAATTTTCTCTGCACTCTGAAACTACGGAAAATACGAAAGTCCATGTTGCCAATGGCACCTGATGTTCAGGCAGAAAGGTTGATATTCAAGTGCAGCGTTTGTTTATATAACTTTGAACTTTTATACCAATCAACTTTAAGAAAAATGAGCCAGATCTACATCCAAGAGCCACCGACAAATGGAAAGGTTAGCCCTTAATCTATGTTTTCAAAGTGCATAATGAATTTTTATGCCTTTTAATGTAATGTATAATGAATGTAAAGTATAATGAATTACTTTAAGATTATCATAGTTTTAAGATATCAAGCTTCCTCGCACGCCATTTAATATATGATAAAGTTTTAAATGCAAGGAATCCCATATTTTCATTTAATTGCAAGGGTTTTCATCCGCAAATAACCCGTTGGCGCCGTTGCAGTTTTACTCGCCAAGTCCACCAATGGTTGATCGACGCCGAGGATGGTCCGCGTACGGTTATCAGATATTAAAACACATGAAAGTTTGCCGCTTAAATCTGGTATTTAGTGCATATAATCAAAATGATTAAAGAATAAGTAATATAAATTCAAGTTAGCCGAGAAAACAGTATATTAACCCGTAACAGGGGAGATCAAATATTGGGACATAACCGGGGACGTGCAGTCACAGAGACCGCGTCTCGTTATGGTTTAAATAAAATGTTCTAATCAAAATATTAAAATTTTATTGTACCTTTACATTCTAAAAACACTTATCTTCGAAACAGAAAAAAGAAAAAATATTTTACAAAGAAATCAATCAACACTAGGAACATCTTTTCTGCAACTTGAACTTTTTTTATGAAAAACCACTTTCAAATGTAAATTATGCAAAACAAACCAGAATAACTATTATTTTGTATGAATTATAATTATTTTCCATTAATTTAACATATGATAGATACATTCAGATGAAAAATACAAATATTGTACGACACATAAAAAACATGACAGTACCTTATTATCAGTAATACCATTGTGTTCTTGCAAAAGATATCAACTTACTCAGTATATTCTTGTGCACATTCATGACATAATTTTTGTGTACATACCAAACAAACTGGCGTTTTACAACTTATGCATAAAAACGAAGTTTTCATTTCTTTCTTTTTCTCTAACATTTCGTTTGTGAAAAGGACTTCCCAAACCCTTTTAGGATCCGTATTTTCACCCAATTTTTCATATACTCTTAATCCTGGAAGATGAACTATATCATGCACGGGAGTTCTCACATTTCGTTGAGGTTCAATAGATGACCACTTGAAGCAGTTCCTCCCATAATAATATTTTATAGATGAAATGGATTCAGTCTCTGGTTCAGTGCATTCATTGTCAGATTCAGAAAATTCTGATGTCGTGGAATGTGAACTTTCATTTGCAAAATCTTCTTGCCATTCACCTTAATCGCTAAATTAACTTTCCACTTCATCAAGAATTCTTTATAGCACTTCTGCATAATGCGAATTAGAAATATGATATTTCTCGGACCGAATCTCAGAGCCATGTTTCCACCTGGGACAGAAATCCTAACACTGAGAGGAAGATGCGGTCTGACATACCGCTCTCAGACAATGGAGTAGAATTTCACAATGAAGCAGGTGCAAAAAATGTTAGCCAGTATGTGAGAATTATTAAGGTCACAAAAGGAGAAGCTAGCAGGAGAATCCACTCAGTCAGACTAAATATAGAATAGGGGTGATAGGAACAACACCTGTAGCGGTCTCTGAGACCGCACCTTCCCAGTTACGGGTTAACCATATTAATTTGTAGGAGTTCCATCGTGAGGCAAGACACAAGTATAAAATATATAATCTTTATTTTACACATCAATAATAACATTCTGATGAAAAGGGAAATTCCTGCTCCATACACACTGCTCTCTCCTTACCATCTGCCGCTCATCCATTGAAGAATAAGTAACATTAATCCAAGTTAACAGAGAAAGCAATATATTAAGCATATGTAAGTGAAAATTCAAAATTAACCAGTTGAACATGATATATGAAAGAAAATTTGTACTGAATTCAAGGCCTTTGAGAATGAGCTTTCCTGCTCCGAATATGTCATAATTTTGACATAAATACTTTTTCTGTAAAATATTTTCAATTTTCTGAAATCAACTCAAAAAGTATAAATTAATTTATCCCGAAATAATGTTCTCATCCATTTTCTGCCCAAGTCATCTAACTCTCTGGTTCAAAGAGTATACATTTTCATGAAATTTAGCTAATTCCCAACTGAAAATTAACTGAAATTTTATCAAAAATCTTTAAAATATCTTGATGGAAAAAATTTTATTTTCTTTTGAGTTGAAAAGTCTTAAATTTCCGTCGATTTACCAATTCTTGTTAAATGATTATGGAATTGTTAACATGTGAAGATCGCTTGACTAGAAGATTAAGAGTTTGGAAAATTTTATGTGATTTTCATTTTCTGTATCCAGCCAGACTAGTAAACTGGTGATTTCATTATCTGATGAACTGATGAAGTCACTCGGTGCATTTACTTTACAATCTGCATGTAACTAATAAGTTCTGAATTCTGTAATTGCTAGAATAGTGAATCATAAGTGTAGTAGAACTCAGATAATCTGTAAATGTCTGTTATCAATGCATATTTAAACAAAATTTCAGCTTATGAAAGGTTCAACATGGGGCAGAATTATCTGCTAAAGTACATAATCGCACACTTATTTTATTTGCGTTTGTTTGGCGCTTTTTACAAGAATAAGAAGAATTGGATTTTTGTCCATTTTCTTTGACCTTTTTAAGTGAAAATAGGTCAATGTGTACATGGATAAAGTCAAGGGAGTGCACAATGCCATTTTTGTGAAATTCTGGGAATTTTTTTTAAGGGAAAATAGGTTGATGCGTACATAGATACCGAATATGTGCTATTCTTAAAAATGCGCCAAGCAGTGGCCGATTCTGCACTTTCGTCAAATTATCTATAATTTTTTTATACGTATGTGAAAATGAATTTTTAAAAAAGTACATTCATAATATATATTGATCTAAAAAGGAATTTTGTTTCATTAATGAAAATATTTAACTCAGTAGTACTTTGTGTTGTTATTATTTTTATTACACATGGATCATGAATTTCTGTAAATTGCTCGATTTTTCATTTCATTTTATTCATTCACCAGCAATAAATCTCTAGTTTTATGTGTATATTCTACTGAATTTAAAAATTAATTTTTTAATGCTTGTGTAAATATATTGGTACATTCTGTCTGTTAAGGGTATATGCATCTATCCGTGTATATGTGTATATGTATACACACACATACATTTGTATGTGCATCAGGGCTTAAGTTCCAAAATTAGAAGTGCCGGAGCCGTATGGAAGACCCTCAGCAAAGAGGAACATGAGTAAATAAATTAAATGGTTATTATTATTTAATTAATGTTTATAAATTGTTATCTAATTAATAATTATTGTATAATAATTAATTACAATTTAATTGATAATCATTAGATAATTGATTATTATTTATTGAAATAATTAACGATTGAAGTAATAAAATAATTAAAATTAAATAAAATGTAAAGAGATAAATTGAAATTTAATAAGCAATTTTTAATATAATTTTATTGTTAAAATAAAATTTTCGAGATAAAATTTCGACTGAAAAAGTTATTCAATTACATAAGAAAAGTGCCGCAGCCTTCTCGGGGCTGTGGTGCGTTCCGTTTAGAATGCAGCTCCGGTGCAGCATTTAGGGCTGCAGTGCATTCCGACTAGAATTATGATTTATTACAAAAACTAAGAAGCACCGGAGGCGAGATCTGGTGGGCTCCGGCCCAATTTAAGCTCTGATAGTAGGGAGAAAAGTTTGTTTATCATCACAAAAATTAAATATACTTAAAGTATAGCTGATGAAAATTCCAGGGCAAAACAGAGTGAGGGTATGAGTGGGTGGAAACAAAAAATGAGGGTAATCTTGATGAGGAAGAACGTTCTCTTTAATTGCGGCTCTTTGCTGATATAATTATAGCTTAGTGGATACTGTGGGAAGATGATGTATAGGACATTCTTGAGTAGTTTATCTCAGTATTTCACTCTTATTGTACTCATTGTCACTTAATGCACATTTAAGAACACAAATTTTCCTTCCTGCAAGGATAACTAACTGTAAGCATCGATAACAATACACTGGATAAGATGGCATGGCGAGAAATTTACACGTTCCTAAACAAACTCCCCCAAATTTATTGCCTTTTTTAAAGGGAAAGGTTTTTGCATGAAGGGAATTTACTTGAACGTCTCATGTTTTCATGAGTTCGTATGTCTAGGGAAATAGTGTATTGCAAAGTCTGCTTATTGTTAAACTAAAATGTTATGAATTCTAAATATTTTCCCTTTAAATTGTGGTTCAGTTTTATAAAAAGAAGTACCGAAGCTCAACTTATTTAGGGCTCCGGTGCGCTCCGGCTAAAATCGTAATTTATCTTAAAAACTGAGAAGTACTGGTGCCGAGCTCTGGTGGGCTCCGGCGCAGTTTAAGCTCTGATGTGCATATATACATGCATACATGAACACGTATTACATGCATATGTTTCTGAATCCGGTCCATATATTGTTACACATTTTATATATTGTAACATGAAATGCCCCAAGAAGTGAAGCTTCATACAAAACATAAGATTACAGAGGCAGGTCTATTTAAACATTAAGATAAATGACTATCTCACTATATTGGCAAGATAATGCCAAGCTGGCAATGGTTTCTGCAGCTAATTTATGCCGCCAAATTTGGTGAGAAGTTGCCAAATGGTAATGTTTTAATCTAGTCCTTGTATCACTGTGATTGGCTTGAATGCCAATGTAACTGTATCTGATGGTACTATTTGATTTTCTACTTTGCACCTAAGCTTGATTTTTGACCCATCGATGCAGTAAGACTTGGTGGGTGCAAAACGTGACATCTGTCTACTTTGTCTGTCTGTCAGAACAGCCGCCAAGATTATCAACAACTTTAAACTACCCGCACTTAGTTTCTGGCTGCATTATCTACGCGATTGCTTTTAATATGGCATCAAAAGGCTTATCTTCTGCCACATGAATTCGAAAGATACGACTCTAGATCAGCAGTCAATATTGATAACAGCAGCATCTCCATGGATACCCTTAGAACTTCACAAACTACATATATAATTTTATATTTGGTGGACCACTAATACGAATTAAGGAAAAAGGTAAATACATTTATACAGTAATAATCAGCGAATTACACATATTTCATTCAAGTTGAAAAATTACATGAAAAGTACAAAAATCTTACCTTCTTCTTAAGCTTCACGTTTCCATATCACTGATAAGGAACTTCACGAAAAGCAAGAACAAATCAGCAAACGCAAAGCAATATCAGTAAACTGATAGTGTTATGCTGCCAGTTTTTAATTATTCTAAAGATAATAATCATTGCTTACTCAGCAATGTCGCTATCGATCAACAATTAGACAAAACAAAAACGGAAACTTCTAGTGGTGGAATTATAAAGAGCAACGCAGATGGTTCTCATAATAATCCATCAAGCTGCCCATTGACACAGAGAAAAACTGTATTATTAACGACTACAATTGCATATGTTTGTAATTCAAAAGGAAAGAGAATTCCAGTTCATCCTAATATTGATAACAGCAGCATCTCCATGGATGCTAACTCTCACTTTCAAATGTTGCTAGATACACCTGCAAAAGTAGCTAAAAAGTTGCTAAATTCAGAAGGAATATTGCTAAAACTAGTAGCTAATTTTTTTTTTTTTTTTTTTTTTTAAGTATAATCCATTTTCCTTAATATGTGTTGTTAGTCATCATTTTTTAAACTGGATCTTCATAAAAATATAAATAATGTCGTAATTTTTCTGCGGACCAGCAAAAAGTTATCATGGACCACCGCTGCTTTAGATAATGTCAAGCCATATCCCTTTCTTTTTGTTCATCATTTAACAGAACCTCACAATCTTTCCATATTTTGGGTGTGAGCACCTATTGTTGGACCAACAAAATTAAATGTGTGATTCACAGTTAAATGGTGAAAAACAGTCTCTGGAGTACTGGTGTTAGACACCAGGATATCTGGATGTGAGACCCCACCTCTAATTAAATGCAGTTAAAAATTGTGAATAAATTCCGATATTAACTTAAATCAAAGATCTTAAGGTTGGTTTTTTTTTTTTTTAATACTAATATTTTAGGTAACTTTGATAGTGTAATTAAATATATAAAATTTCTAGAGAACAGCATCTAACGTATGGAAAGTTGCTAAGCTGGTGCATAAGACATAAAGTACCAATCACTCAGTGCCAATAAAAGAGTTTATTGCATACAAAATAATGTACTGCAATACAGTGTAATAAAAAAATAGATATAATACAGGTGCAATAAATATATTTAAATTTCAGCCACAATACTGAGATTTAAAATTTGCCATTGGCCTCTTATTGTTTTCAGTGCTGCAATAATTATAAATTCTTATTTCTAAATTAGGAATGGGTCTCATTTTAATAGGAAAATTTTTGCCCAGATAATAGTAGAAGGTGTAAAGCTGTTCAGTTTTTAACTCTGCATGAATTGCAGTATTGTGCATATACCATGGTGCATTAGTAATTTGTCAGAGAACAGAGTTCAGTGCTGCGTGTAATTTTTTCCTATAGAGAAGAGAGTAGGCCGAGCCTGGACAGACATGAAAAAGCATGGGACGCAAAATGGATTTATGAATGAGTAACTTGTTTTCAATTAATAGAATTCTGTTTCAAGTATTTAGAGGGTAAAGTTTAGCTTTATGCACTCAAAACTTCTGGATAATACCTTGTATGTGTAGGTACCATGTAAGAGATCGGCTGCATTTTGCTTTGTGCTGGTTCTGTGTTCGACACAATTTCTATTTCAATAAAAATGAGAAAACTTTCACATAGAATTTTATTGAAAATCCTTCAATTCTTCATAGATTCTGAATGAACAGGATAGGAGTTTCTGCAGATAAACGAAAAACATTCTTACAAATAAGTCTCAACCCGAAGGATAAAGACTATCTAAGATTCGTATGGTATAGAGCTGATGGGAAACTGAAGTATTACAGGCACTTTAGGTTAGTATTTGGAGTTGTTGCGTTTTTCTTTTCTGACACCAGTAGTTATGTTATTTTCTTCCTTCACATTCGTACGGGGTTCGTGTGGATTTGGAGTGAATAACAACGACACTTGATGAAGTATCAAAACACACTTTATTGGCTGGTATTAATCAGGACAGCTACAAAGTCACATTTTATAGTCGTCGAAGATCTACAATAAATCGCTGAAACAATCAGCGACACAGCCTCCAGGTTATCAGGCTATCACGTTGGAGGCAGCTTCACCGCAAAGCACCCAAGTACAGCTCCCAACTCTGCTTGGTCGTTCTTGGAACTCCACATACTCTCAAGACTCTCCACGAGATGCACCCGAAGATACACGAGAGTATAGCTCTCGACTCAGCATAGTTTAAGACAAAACTCAGTGATGCACTAAAAGACTCTCTCAATGCACTCGATGACCAACTCAGTGCTAGACTTCGAGATACTCGCTCAATGACTGACTATCAGCTAGCTAGATGAGGCACACACACACACTAACTGACTGTGGACCAGCAGGGTTTATATAGCTTTCAGCTTGTGTTCAAGAACATTCTGGGCTAAACCAGTAAGAATTAGTTCTAGAAGGTTCTCCATCCGTTCATGGTATATTGCGAATTTTCTCGCCAAATGTGGCAACCGTGCCTTCCTTTGCTATTTTATAGCAATCCTAAAACTGCTTTGCGGGGAAGCTATCTTACCACGCCTGTACATTTCGTAACTATATATACACATAAAAAAAGAGAGAGAGAGAGATCGGTTGCATTTCGCTTTGTGCTGGTTCTGTGTTCAACACAATTTCTATTTCATTAAAAATGAGAAAACTTTCACATAGAATTTTATTGAAAACCAAAACATTTTTCTTGTGATCGCACAGCAGTGGGGACACGTTAAACGATCGGTGGGCGCTATGGTGCCCGTGGACATAGTGTTGGAACCCCTGCCCTAGAAGAAGAAGGGTAATTTTACCATCGGTTGGTGCTGGTAGTTCGTACGAACCTTTAAGGTCTTGGTGCCACTGTGCCATGGCCTTGGTGCCATTGTGCCACGACCTTGCCCATATGGGCGGTGCGTCCCTAACTTTGAATTTAAATCCCTTCTAATTATCCTTTCAAAAAGCTGTGTTATTACTTCATATGTCATTCTACATACTATTAAAAATATTATTCATGACTGTCCATTTTATTAATTAGTCTGTTGAAAATGTGTCTAAGAGTAAAAGTGTGGAAAAATTTTTGGCCTTCTGGTGAATGAAATTAATGGTTTCGATGTGCCTGGTTTAAAAATCTTAGGTTCAGGCATTTTAAAAATAATTCTGCTTTTTGAAAGGAGGAGGGTATACTGAAATATAAATAGAACTACAGTTGTTCATACTTAAGAAGGAATTACTGCTACTGGAGCTGATAGAATTCTTTCATTTGCAGTTAGAAATAAATCACTGCTTACAGTTAAAAATAAGTTACTGTTAACTGAGGAAATTATATGTATTCTTAATTATGAATTTATATATTTGTCTTTGTTCCCCTTTCCCTGTTTTGGGTAAAATTGTCATTCTTTAATGAAGCTGTACCTATTGTTAGAGCTTCTATTCCTGTCTCTAGTTAAATTTCACACTAAGATTAGGAACTGCAGTGATGCTGTTTAACAGTTAGTCATGACCCTTACCCGAAAAATACAAATTATTTTTACACTTTTGATGATAATTTGCAATTTACTCTTTATTCATAGTGTTTTATATGATTACAGAAAATAAAAGTTCATTTCTATCCTGTGCATATGTCCTGAAGGGCATATGAAGTTTAAAAATATTCAAATTCTGATAATACATGATTTACCAATCCCCTAAATTCTGCCAGCTTCAAAATTAGACAAAATTAAAAACCTTAGATTTGCAATAATGTTATATTGAATGTGAATGGATTTTAGGATTTTGTTTATGAAAGTGTAAAATTATTCTCTACCATTTTGCAAGCTATTATTGTAAGAATAAAAATAAATAATGCCATGCATTTACAAATATGGGTTATTCAAACATCTCCAGTATTTAAAATTTATCTGACTATGTACAAAACTAATTTTTATTATATTAATAAACTAATATTTTTATTTCCATTTATTTTCTTGATTTTGGTGAAACTCTTACTTTGTTTGATCCATCAAATGCTAAACATATGCCAATTTACAAAGAAGATACTTGATTTATTTTTAACTTTTTTTTAGTCATCACAGATACATTGTGCTGGTAACTCAGTAAGGTTTAGGTTATCATTCACATTTTTTTCTTTCAAATACATCAAAGAATGTAGTGCATAGTGTTCAAATAATATGCATTTGAAATAAGTAAGGATGATTTGAAAAAATGATTAGAAAATGAGGAAAGAAAAAGCTTTATTTAATTTGTTTCTGCATGCCCCAAACCTTCCCCCCAATATATATATATATATATATATATATATATATAAATTTGTTTCTGCATCCCCCAAACCCTACCCCCCAAAAAATACATATATATATTCAAGAGAAAAAACATAATTGTTTTCTGATATGCATTGAAAAATACAGTACAAAATACTGTGGCATTTGAAGCAAACAAATATGAACTAAACAATTATAGAAAGTTAAAATACATGTTTTCTTCAATTTCTGCATCCAAGAAACTGGATGCTGTGTGTCAACAGAATAAATTCCTACTTCATGAATCCAATTTGTTGATATCTAAGAAAAGCGCTTAGTAGAAAAGCTTATCTAAGAAAAGTTCATTAACTCTAAATTAGTTTAATTCATTTGTTGGTTGAAAAAAAAAATTGATTCTAAGTTTGAATGACATCAACAGTTATATCCTTTAATAAATTTAATGAAGGTGAGGCAAATTCCAAAGGTTTAATATTCCATAACTAGTTTTTGACGTTTGGTTTGAGCTAAATCAAAGCTTACTTTCCGTTGCGAGTATGAACAGGAGTGAAATGTTTAAAAAAGGTCAGCTGTTTTTTATTTATGTGATTATGTTTCATGTTTCAGATTCTCCTGCATACTACTGTTGGAGATATAGATATTGAATTGTGGTCAAAAGAAACCCCTAAAGCTTGCCGTAATTTTGTTCAGTTATGCCTGGAAGGATATTACAATGGAACAACTTTTCATCGAGTTGTAAAAGAATTTATAGTTCAAGGTGGTGATCCGAATGGAGATGGTACGGGTGGAGAATCTATATATGGTCATCCTTTTAAGGTAAATAAAATTCATTTAATTTTTGTAACACAGTGTACATTACAAATCTATTTTAACAAGTAGCAATGGTAAATCACCAATAGGATTAAAAATTTTTCTGGATAATTGAATATCTGTTTCTAGAAATTACTTGCTGATGTTTTTGTGATGCCATCTGTAGAAATTGTAGCATGCTGTATCCATGATTAGTGTTTTTGAAGTATCGGCCTCAACTAAATAACATTGAAAGAAGTTGAGATGATTAAAAATTAAAACACTTACACATTATTTTATATTTCAGAACAAAAAAATGAAACAACATTTTTAATTTCACATTAAAGTTACAAATTTCGTAGTGTAATGACATTTAACTTCAAATGATGTGCTGTTCAAGAGATTGTCACTATAGTTTTAAAAATTTGGTGTGTATACAATGAAGCATCCTAGCTAGTGCTGACATAGATAAACATATGCTCGGCAAAATGGAAGTCTGCAATCTGGAGTCAGCTTCTTTCCATGTAATTTCCTTGTTCTGCATGCTGTCTTCACCCTCCTTTTCATCTTTCTCCTTTCCCTGTATATGTCCAATAAATTCACCATCATGAGAGAGTGTATTATGAACAGAATTGTCTGCATCCATGAAAGCTTGCTCCACCTCTTCACTAATACAGTCAAAAGTCATTAATTCGGACACCCATAATCCGGAATGATCTATAATCCGGACCTCAAATCTACAAACTTGACGCATGCGCGTAAGACCTTTACGGCTGCGAATATGCGTGTGCGCATGCACATAATACGTTTACGCATGCGCGTTTAATGTATAACGGACGGTATAAGCTAAGCTAAAATTATCTAATTCAGTTAATGTTGCAGATTGTGTTGTTCCTTAATCTTCGAATTGGATCTGGTTTATTATTTTTTGCAGACTGTTACAGCAGTTTTATAAAAGTAAGCTTGAACTTTCGATTATGTCAAGTAGAATTTCCGATATATATTTACTAATATGTAAAGGATCTACAAAGCGAAAGTATGTTTCGAAGTCCATTAAACAAAAAGTGGAATTGCTGCAAAAAATGGATAAAAGCATATCCTTCGTTTCTCTAACCATTCCGAAATCTGTTTATCAATTTCATGCTGCTCCGCGCCGAGGGGGAGGGGGACTCCGCAGCATGCAATGAATTGGAAGTTGATCTGTCAGCACTATCCTTATCTTCAGGGCAGATGTTTTTATTTTATTTGGCTTATAATTCCTTACTAAATGTAGTATTTCATCTCGATGTACTCCGTCTTTGATATGATTTAAATCAAATTCCTCCTCATTATAATTCGCTTCCGATAGTGAAGAACACAGAGTTTATTGAAAACGAAAAAATTTCGATTGGCAAATTAGTCGGTATTCTCGACACAGCAATTATAGGACTTGAACAGCGGAACTTTGTAACTGAACAAGAAATTATGTCTGTTTATAGAATTAAAGAGAAAGTATTATCACATAAAATGAAGCAACTTAAACAACTTACATTGAAAGAAATGTTTAATAAAAAAAAAAAAGCAAATAAATATTAAGCCTTTTTTTTTTTGTTTGTTTTGTTTTTGTAAATTTTGATACCCTTTAGATCATAATTGTTCTTTATTTCATAAATTACGGTTTCATATTTTTAATTTTATAATTTCTGCATGCCATCTTACCAGATTTAAACTGATGATCTATAATCCGAAAAAATCGATAATCCGGAATCGGCAAAGTCCCAACGAGTCCGGATTAACGACTTTTGACTGTACTAAACTTCTCTGAACATGTAACTGAATCCAGAATGTCAACTTCAGGCACCAGATGCATTTTAAAATTAAGAGAACCTTCATCATTCAACTTGTTATCCACATGCCACAATTTATACTAACAGCGACATAAAGTTATACTCATTACTTTTTCAAAACGAGATGAAATAAATCAGTAGTCTTTCAGTGGGAATTGCTTCTGAAAATTATAGACAATGTCTTCAAAGTTCACATTTTATCCATAAAAAGAAATTGATAATTCATCTTTATATTTGAGATAATTCTTTGATTCATTGGTTGGATAAGGCTTCTAACAATGGGTGATAGAACATAACACAAATGTTTTCCACATTTAAATTTCAGATTGTTAATCCATTCTATATCTTTTTTATCTTATAGACCTAAGTTTCAAATTTAAATTCAGACCTTCAAAAAAGGCCATTATTTTAATATTACCAATGACTCGGGAGCTGGTTATGAGAGATTTTATTATAATTGTTTTTGATAAGTTATTTCTTTTATTTTTTGTGTAATAATCTTATCTGATTATTTGTCTTCTTTTTTTAAAATAAGTTATTATTTTGTATTATTTTAAAATTCATGAATTTTAAATCTCAAAAAAGTTAATTATAAAATTTTTTTTCTTCAGTAACATTAAAAAAACATTTAGAGTATCCATTATTCTTCATTAATGTAATAGAAATATAAGTGTAGCAAGTTACAAAGTAAAAATCAGAGAATTAGAAGTTCTTAAGATATATTTCTTATCTGTGATTAAACTTATATTAACTAAACTTGTATTGTAATAATAAATAAGACTTTAAAGTTATATTTTTAATTTTGATCCTCAGTTCAGCAAAGTAAGTATTTTCACAAAATTTGAAATTTGAATAAAGTTTTTTAAGAAATATTTTTAATATAGAGATAAAAAAATGAATGGAATTTGACATTTATTACAAATAATTACCTTATTTACTTATTATATATGTAATATTGCTAAAATAATTTTTTCTTGCATTTAATATTAGGATGAGTTTCACAGTCGCCTGCGATTTGTTCGTCGTGGTTTGGTTGCAATGGCAAATTCCGGTAAAAACGATAATGGAAGTCAATTTTTTTTTACTCTTGGCCCTACACCTGAATTACAGAATAAAAATACTATATTTGGCAAGGTAAAAAGTGTTCTTATATTCATTCTTCATAAGTAGATTTTATATATTTCGTATATCCAAATATAGGTTAAATGTCTGTTTCTCAGGTTACTGGAAATACTTTATATAACATGCTGAAACTGGAAGAAGGTCTAGTTGATGCTGATGACAAGCCTCTATATCCTCACAAAATTATATCATGCAAGGTATGTGAAGTATTGACAATAGTTAAAATTCTACCTGCACTAGAAGGGAAGATTATGGTATTGGACATTTGTTATTAGCTAATTTTTCCAGGAATTTTATAAAATTTTATTGCAGTATCGTATAAATTTTTATATATTTATAAAATTATTATTGCAGTAAATCTTACTCAGCTATCATTATTATAGTACAAAGTCCGTAATCCAGGCGTCCATTATCCGGAATGATCTATAATCCGGACCTCAAAGCCACAAACTTTTTATTGTATGCTTTACGCATGCGCATTTAATGTATAACAGACGATTTAAGCTAAGCTAAAATTATCTGTACTGATTCTAACGCATTTCAGTTAATGTTGCAGATTGTGCTGTTCCTTAATCGTTTAATTAAATCCAACTTATTTTTTGCAGACTGTTAGAGCAATTTTATAAAATTTAAGCTTGAACTTTCGATTATGTCAAAAAGAGTTTCCAATTCTGGAGCTGCCAAAGGATCTACAAAGCGAAAGCATGTTTCGATGTCCATCAAACAAAAAGTGGAATTGCTGCAAAAAATGGATAAAGGCATATCTGTCTCAAAATTATGCAAGGAGTATGACACTGAAAATTCAATTGTATATGACGTAAGCAAAAAGAAAAAGAAACTTTTCGAATTTTTTGTGGATTCCGACACCCCACTTGCAATGAATAACAGAAAAACGGTTCGTTATGCTAAAAATGATGATTGAATGGGTCAGACAGCATTGCAGCGAGGACGGGCCATTGACAGGTCTAATGCTAATGGCTTAAGCCAAAATATTTCATGAAGAAATGAACTTAAACACTGAGTGCACATTTTTGACAAGTTGGTTAACCAAATTCAAGACTTTTTGAAATTTTTTAGCATAAAATCTGCTGTGTGGAGCATTACAAGATCATGGAAGGATGTGTCTCCAGATACGTTATAAAATGCTTAACATAATTTATGACTAGCTACCATATTTCATAGTGAGGATGATGAAGATGATAACCACGAATTTGAAGGTTTTCTGACATCGCAAACTAAAGGTGAAATTTTCCAGTTATTGGATTTTGTAAAGAAATGTGGAGAAGCAGTAATAAATGAAGATGATATAACAGAAGTTTTTCTTTGTGATGACAATGCCCTAATCGTCAATCAATTAACAGACAGCGAAATCTGTAGTATTGTTCTAGATCGAGAAAATACCACTTCCGATAGTGAAGAAAGTGACAGAGAGGCTACTGAAAATGAAAAAATTTCGATTGACAAGTTAATCTGTATTCTCGACACAGCAATTACAGGACTTGAACAGTGGAACTTTGTAACTGAACAAGAAATTTTGTCTGTTTATAGAATTAGAGAAAGTATTAGCACAAAAAACGAAGCAACTTAAATAACTTACATTGAAAGAAATGTTTAATAAAGTAAACAAATAAATATTTAGCTTTTTTTTTTTTTTTTTTTTTTTTTCTAATTTATGATATCCTTGAGATCATAATTGCTCTTTATTTCATAAATTACAGTTTCATATTTTTAATTGTATAATTTCTGCATGCCAACTTACCAGATTTAAATTGATGATCTGTAATCCGGAAAAACCCCTAATCCGGAATCCCCAAAGTCCCGAAGAGTCCAGATTAAAGAGTTTGTACTGTATCCTAGTATAAAACACACAGTAGAACACATTTAAAGCATACTTACTGCTTTATTTTATTAATATTAAATAAAAGAAATAAAAGATAAATTAAGGTGAAAGAGAATAGTAGAGCTGGTAACCTCACAATTAAAGTCTCAGTCCACTCAGGATTCATGTAATGATGAACATTTCTCACACACTATCAGTTCCTTATAAATATTTACCTAATGCCAAGATACATTCAAAAGCATTTGAATGTACAAATGAGATGTGATGCAATACATGGGATAAATAATTTTTTTTAAAAATACCATACAAAATTTATAAAATCAGAAATGGGATATAGGAGGAGTATTACATGACTATTATATATATGTATATAAATTTTAACAAACATGTAGATACGTAAAAAAAAAAAAAAAAAAAAAAAAAAAAAAAAAAAAAAAATGTAAGTTAAAATAATGTGCAAACACATAAAAGAATTAATTTTCAAACTAATTTACAATAGCATTTAAATTCAGATAGCATAAGTAAATTAAGTGCAAAACCAAAACATGAAAATAAATTCACCAATTTAGTGAATTAAAATTAATCTAAAATTTTTTTTAAAAATGCATAAGTGAATGACTGTTGAGCAGGCAGAAGACAGACTTATCAAGGGGAAGTTGCCTCCTAACCTAACTCTTCAATCATTCAATTCATTCTTTTGAAACAATATATATGTATATATATATTTCTCAAAAAGCAAAGTTTTTACTGCCATTGAGAAATTTTCACATATAGCACAATAATACCTCTTTCAATCCTAAACTTTGCAGAGTTTTTGGAGAATATATTCTTGCTCAAGCTATCAGGAGCCAGAAATTTGAGATGGTGATCTTTAGTGAAAGCGCACTCAAATATGCAGTAGTTGGGATTGCTAACCCCACCACATTCTCAGTTGTCTGTCTCACTACACCCAGATTGGCTTAGATAGGACAGAAAAATGCCATGAACTGTTATAAACTGAGTAAGAGTTGATTTTCAGTTTGCAGTTCTGTCTTAACTTTCAGCATCCCCCAATAGATACATCTGCCACAAAAATGTACCTGATAGTGAAGTGGGATGCTCCAAAAGGAAAGCATCATTGGCTCATTCTTCATAACTTTATATGCCTGCTCATTTTCCAGTATGCTAGATGGAGACAGCACCCAGCAAAGAGTTGCCCTCTTATAGACTGGACTCCAAGTACCATTTTACATATTTGAATAACTGAGGGTTATGCCAACTTCACCTTACTGAGATCGTGGCAAGACTGTAGACTCTGTCACTGTATATCACTTTTGTATCCAGTGGATGGTACTGTATATATTCATTTGCTGCTCTTATAGCTGTTAATTCTGCTTTGTATGCTAAATTATTTTGTCCAAGTCAAAAAATGCATGAAAATTAGAATTGTTTGTGTACATACAGAGTAATTTGCTACAGATGCCACAAGCTTGCAGGAGATGTAGGGGACACAAAGACGATTCAAAATCACATAGCCCTACAAGGTCCAAAGTGCTTTCCACCTGAGCTGTGGTTAAAAAAAAAAAAAAAAAAAGTAAAGAAAAGAAAAGAAAAGAAACAGCAACAGGTTAGTGTAACAGATTTCATTTTATTCAGATTCGTATAGCATTGTAGGGTTCGAAATGTCTTCTATCTAAGCTATAGTTAAAAGAGGTTAAAAAAATAAATAATAAAAAAAAGAGAAACAACAGCACGTTAGTGTAACAGAATTAATTTTATTACAAGTTTTACATTTGCGAAAGGCTATATGCCTTGATATTCAAAATGATGTGCAGAAGCAGTCACACACGCTTCACGTGGAATTCTTAATGTTCTGAAAAAGTCCTGGTAGAAGTGTCTGTAGAAGTGTGAGCAAGCCTCATTATGCTGTAACCACACTAGCTATGCAATGACTGAGGAACATATGTTTCTTCAATAAGTTTAGGTAGGACTTCACATAGGAAGATCAAGTATACCTTCTGTCCAGATGAGAGGTCAGAAGACATGGTTCAAGGAGGTGGTCTCCAACATTGCTGGCCCACACATTGACCGAGAAATGGCTTTGAGCTACACATGTTCGTGTACCATGGGATTATTCAAAGACCACAAATTGGTGTTATGTTAATTGAAGGCTCCCTCTCTTGTGAAAAATGCTACATTCATGAACAATACATATACAGCAAATACACTATCTGTCACACTGTGTGGAAAATAACAAGTAGCAAAATTCCTCCAGAGTGAACAATCTACAATACTTGGATGCATTGTAGATGGTATGAACGCATTTGGTTTCCTGACAGTATCCTCCATATAATGGATTGGGGCAAACCCAATTAATGGGCTATCGCTCGCGTACTCGTTCTTGGATTGTCTTCTGCCACATTGCATTCTCCCTTGTTGCTCTCGATTCTAGCATCCTTGTTTGCTCTCGATTCATGGTAGGTTTCACGTAACCTTCTGTGCAAACACATGATGATCGTATGATGAGGAGCACACCTGTGCAAGAAATGTTCCTAGTACAAGTACATAATGTCCATTACCGTTCACAGCTGCTGGTGCCACCATACACGAGGTGCATGTCAGCCAGTTCAGCATTTGAATGCTCATCCATCCTACTGCCTGACAGACCTGTTTGCAAATGCTGATTTTAAACACGATAGCTGTTCACACAACTTCCTGTGCAGTGCTATGTCATTCTGAATCATCTTTGCCTCCTACATCTCCTATAAGATTGTTCTGCTGATAGCAAATCCCCCTGTATAAATATTTTCAAGTGGAAAGTATAATGCATATAAATTTAAATATATAAGGTGCATGAATCTAAAATGTTGTGTGCATCAAGCTTTCAAAAATTTTAGAAATTACGAAATGCATATTAATGGCAAATTAATTTAATGATTGACCCTCCTATATGGTTACAAATAGTAGATCTCTTGAAATTTCAGTTGCAATTTATAATATTAGCTTTAAAAACCATTTATTTGGTGCAAGATTAAAATTTCCAAGCCAGAAGGAATTTTTATGGTAACCTTATTTTGAGAAACTTGAAGCATTTATCAATAAAAATGAAGCATCTGCTGTCTGAGTTTGAATAAAATGGGCAAAGTCAGGAATAAAATGTTACACTCATGAAATCAAGTGTGAGAAAGAAAACATCATAATCAGATTTATTGTGAATAAAATTTATGCGTTTATCCATGTTCAGTCATATTTTTCCCCCTCCTTGAGAAAACTCATTTCCATCTTGCACCAAACAAACAGTTTTTGAAGAACGTAAACTGCAATTTAAACTTCAAATAATATTTTATTGGTTACTTGAACTAATTATTGCTTTTTTTCGGGGGGGGGGGGACATATTTTGCTCTTGAACTTGAAAGTGGATCTTATGTATGCAAGATTTCCTTCAGTTTTGTCTATGGAGGAAAATGCAAATCTGTATGCAACTTGAATTAAAAATACTGTATACGATATGGATCTTTTAAAAAACATTTTCTTTGTTTTAGATACGAGTTTATAAATATAAGGGTAATATGCACAGATTTCTTTAGTAAGAATGATGTAACTTCATGAGCAAGACAAGCCACAGGCACCAGCATGGAATAAAATCCTTTTATTGCTTTTTCTACTTAACCATGTATGGTGCTATCAAGTAGAAAAAGATATTGCACATGACTATGAATATGTAATTCCATGAAACTGCCTGTGGATTGCATGTGATTCTATAGAATGAATATGCACAGAAATCTTAAATAGCTAAGAAGTGCAGGTGACAGTTTTTAGAAGTGATGCTCATGTCTTTGGGAAGGCCTGTTATTATTGATAGAAACATTATAACAGATTAATTAATTAATTTTCTGTGGATAGGACATGTCTGCGTAGTGAAAATGATTTCATAGGAGTATTGACAGTATTGTTTCAAGGGCAACTTTGTTTTTCAGTTTGATTACTAGAATATACCTCAGAATGCTCTGAAATGTCAAAACAATGCTCTAAAAAATCTTTTAAATGCTTTAAAAGAAGAAAATACCTTATTTTATTTTTTTAATGCATATGTCATCAAAATCCAGGTCTTGGTGATCACTACTTCTTATCATCTGATGTACACTGCTCAACATTGAAAATGCAACACCAAGAAGGAGTGGTCAGAAAGTGATGAAATTTGGAAAAAAGACAGAGACAGCAAGCAGCAATAAAGTGATCTTTATTTCAAAATGATAGTCAGAATACAGAGCGAGAACAACATCGGCTCAGTAGGATGAAGGACCACCGCGGACAGCGATGCACGAAGAAACACGTCTGGGCATAGAGTCCATGAGAGTGCAGATGGTGTCCTGAGGGATGGCTCTCCAATCCCTTTCAACCATTTGCCACAGTTCGTCTTCTGAACGAGGCAGGGGCAGAGTCTGCTAACCGCATCCAATCACAATCCACACATGTTCGATTGGTGACAGTTCAGGAGAGTACGGTGGCCAGGGAAGCATCTGTATACCTTGCAGAGCATGTTGGTAGATGCAAGCAGTATGTCGTCAGGCATTATCCGCCTGAAAAATTGAATTAGGCAGCCCCTGAAGGTAGGGGATTGCCACCGGCCACAATACATTATCCAAGTATCGTTGGGCCATCATAGTGCCCTGAATACGAACTAGAGGTGACCTGGAATCATAGGCAATAGCGCCCCAAACCATTATGCCATATTGTCACACGGTGGGGTGTTCCGCAGTTACTGCAGGATTAGATCTGCCTCCACATAGACGCCACACACGTATGCGCTGACTGTCACTGGATAAACAAAAGCGGGACTCATCTGAGAACACGACATCGTGTTCTCAGATGAACGTTTCATCTTTCATCCACATCGCTCCAGTCCGGCACCATTCTAAACGTTGGCGTGTATGCTGTTGGGTCAATGGCAGTCTTCTTAACAGACGACATGAGTGCAGGCCACGTTCAACCAATCGATGAGAAATGGTTCTGGTCGACACAGGAACATCCAGGGTATCTTGCACATGCTGCAGAATCTCGGTACAAGTGACTTGAGGGACCGCCACACCTCGTCGGCGGATGCGTCGATCCATGCATGCCGACATCACTTTTGCTGCACCTGCACCCCTCCTTCTTCCCACATTTCCTTGTTCCAACCATGTTCACCATAACTGATGCACCGTGCTCGCATTCATGTGGGTATCGGCTGCAATTTGACGTAAGGACCAACCTGCCCTTCTCAGACCAATCACTATACCCCTCGTAAAATCGTCTATCTGCTGGAAGTGCCTTCGTTGACGGTGGCCTAGCATTCTCTCTTATTACATGTATTCTCCAGGAGAAAAACCAACTTTCTTTGATAATTTGTCTGTCAGAAATAACAACACGAATATTGCCCATTCTGCACGTTCCTTACCTTATATTTTACGTCACGTGCGTCGGAGAGTTGCACATTTCACATCATTCACATAACTCAGTGACGTGTGTCTACTCTAAAATTTGCATAAATTTCTGACCACTCCGTCTTGGTGTTGCATTTTCAATATCGAGCAGTGTATAACTTTACTTCTTATCGTCTGATGTATAACTTTATTTCATTTAGATCTGAGAGTGTTTAATTTTTTAATCATAGTATCCCATTCTAATTCAAATCAAGTATTTAAAATAAAATTTTTACATTGTACTTTTTCCCATTAGTTTTCTAATGCAAAAATCACTTCATATTATTCATATGTATTTATTATTTGATAATTAATATATTTATCATTATTTTGATCATTAGTATTTCTTTTTCATTACATTGCAGACTTGGCACAGATTTATATCTTGAAGTAAACCACATCAGTCCATAAGCTACTAAATTAAAAAGTCTTATGTATGTGATTCATTATATGTGTTGCATTAGATTTATAACAATTTTGACTTTTACTCCATGATTATTAAAATAATAATGTGTAACATGTTTGGAAATTGTATAATTCATTTTTTCCTGTATTTCTATTTACTTCTGTTTCCAGAATTTTTCTTATTATAAACTCATAATAAAATATCTTTTCAAGCATTTTTATTCGGGATTTAATGTAAACACTGATTGTGTTATTAACCACTTGCGCTATGATTAAACTTAACGTTTGCAGTGCTGTGCGCTACAATATAACAAGCAGTAAAGTGTCTCATTTATGCCGCTCCACATCTGCGAGTGTGATCCAGAGCTGTAACTTGAGATATAAACTGTTTGAAATAAATCAGTTCTTGATTTATTTAGTAACTTCAGACGAATGGTAATATATTTCGCAGAGAAAACCTAATTAACAACGAACTTATTTATTTAGCATTCTGAACATTACAAAAAGAATAACATTCCATGAGTTATCAAGCTCAAAGTAATATATAAAAAAAAACAGCTGTTGCCACGAAAAATCTACATTATAATGCGACAAAATATCTGCATTATTAAATTATTGTGTATTAACTGAATTCGTGCACGTTCCTAAACATAAACAATCTCGTTGTTAGGCGACGTGTGCACCACGTTATTTTCATTTTTGCGATAAATGCCTATCCCTATCGACGTGGTGTTCACGTCGCTTGCAGTTTGAGACAAAAGCGTCTCGACGTGCGTGGCGCGTGTTTTTAGCGCAAGTGGTTAATATTGCCATGTTGCAAAGATGATTTAGTTTTTAATATTGAAACTAAAATTTTACAGATAATAAAAATTACTTTTGAGACTAAATTGATGAATAACATAATAAAAATTATTTTATTATACTATTAATAATTTTTTCTTTATTATGATTTTTTAATGAATGAAAATTCTTAACAGGTGTTATCTAATCCATTTCCGGATATTATTCCAAGGGTAGTGGAACAGGTTCCTCAAGATGTTCCTGAGAAACCAAAAGAAAAAGTTAAAAAGTATGTTTTTTTATTATTAAGTTTTTTACTTTTCTGGAGGACCTACTTTCTGATTATTTGCAGCCTCCCCCCAAAATTTGTGAATTCATCTGTAACTTTGGATAGCATTTGTAAAATCACTGTCAACTTACTTTTCACCAAACTAATGTGTGAAAGGTAAAAGCAGTTTTCAAAATGGTGGCATGTTAAGAATTCCATAAAAGAGCAATCAATCAATAAAATTTTAAAAGGAAGAATCATGGGTAATAAAACACCTGACTTTCCAAAAAAGTCCCATAAATCTGTAATTTCCCCCCTACTGTTGTCCTCCCTATGATCTGGATTCAGTAAAACAAATTTATTTATTTATTTTAAAACTGCCAAACATTAGCACTTAAGCCATTCGTTCACAGGCTCTCCACCCACCAGCGGCAGAGCGGTAAAGATGCTGAACACTGGTAGTTTGGTCCGAGGTTCGAATCCCGCGAATGGGCTGCTGCATGGGCGTTTTCATGGTTTTCCCCATGTGTAATGTGTATACGAGCCAGTTTCCCTTAGAAAGTCCTCCATGAAGGCATCCCTCCCTTTAGGCAGATAGCCCTTGTATGCTTTGCCATAATTGAATAATCCCAATCCCTCACAGGCTCTCCAGTACTTTTTAACAATGTCCTCATACCGAGAAAGTGCAGTACAATTATTGAAATGTTAAAAAAAACGTAGGCTGACTGGAGTCAAACAAAATACAGTTTGGAGAATCCACCATTTCGGTTCTGTAGAGGTGGTCTCGGAAACAGTCATGTCTGCTCAGACGTCTAAATAGAGTTACCGCTGTCTTTCTTGAAAAACTGGGAATGAAAGTTATGTGTTCCCCCAGAAACCTCCAACTCTTACCCATAGCATATTGAATCATATCCTGCTTAAGAATTTTCTTAAGAGTCAGGTTAACAGACAGTTTAGTCGTATAAATTGAAAGTGGTCAATTAATGCGTTGAATTATGAAAGTTCCTTTCTTAAGCAATGTATCAGCTTTTTCATAATTCCACGGTGTACTGGAATCCACTGGAAAGAAATCCTGGGTGCCATTGCCTTAACACGTTCACGCCGGGGCCAATATTTATGTTCTTCGCCATGAGACGGCGCACGAATTTTTGCTGCGTTTCATTTGGTGGCGTGCGATTATTATCTGTTCAGACCTGTATACGAGTTGTATATTTGCTAATAGTTATTAATTATAATTGTTATTATAAAGTTTTTATAATAAATAAACATTAATTTTTTATTATTTTAATTATCAGTGTCTAATAACACAATCGAATGCGTACCATCAGTCGCACGTGCCGCACGATAAGACAGACTAGTGCGGGCCACCGGTGTTACGTGCCACCCAGTGAGACAGACTAGTGTGGGCCACCGGTGGCCCACACTGGCATGAATGTGTTAATCAAAGGCCTACAGACTAACATTCTTTGGGAACTATTTTGATTACGCAGAAGAGCTTGAAGTGCACTATTGATATCTGACAATATGACTGCCTTTACAAAAGAGTGGCTACAAATCGACAGTTGTTGAATAGCCACAGCAATAGCTTCGATTTCCCCATCAAAGGCAGTATTAAGAGGGCCCATTGGTAAGTAGAAACTAAAAAGCTCGCTATGGATACTTTCTCCAGCACCACATGCTCTCTCTAAGGTAGAGCCGTCAGTGTAGACATGCAATCACTCATTTTGAGGATAGCCAACCTAGAGCCGTCAGTGTAGACATGCAATCACTCATTTTGAGGATAGCCAACCCCAATAGTTTCTATTGCAATAGATCTTAATTGTGACATGCTCATTTTGTTTTTAACAACTATTTGAATGATATCAAGATATATATTCAAATTCAAAAAGTCCAAGAGACAAATGGGAAGGAGGTAAAATTAGATAATCTTCGTTCATTTCCAAAGCATCAGATTCTGTCTTAGCCACCTGTATAAAGCCAAGTTGAGTTTTAATCTTCGACAAAACACTAATCAATGCAATAGGTTGATAGCTTTTAATATTATCTGCAGGTTTATCCTTTTTCAAAATAGGGATAATAATTTCCTTTTTTCCATGTAGAGAGTACATAAGAGTTTCAACAATGATTAAAAATACATTTGAGCATTGTATCCTAGATTTTTAATAAACTTTGGATACATATTATCTGGGCCTGGATTTTTCCTATCTTTAGGAAAATAATAGCTTCTTCTAGTTCTAAAATGCCAAAATCTCTATCAAAAATCTCTTGTCCAAAGTCTTATGGGAGTCCTTGATCAATTTCTTCGTCAGCTTTTAATCTCTCTTAAGTTCACCACTCAAACTTTGATTAGAAGCATAAAAATTCATAAAAGCGTTAGAAATATCCTTGTTTCCTTTAAAAATGATTGCTACCTAAAACACTACACAAAAATATTTTTTAAAATGCCCCTTTGGGCATAATATAAAATCTGAAAGCTTTCAGATTTTCTTCGTAAACTTTGAAAGTCCCCCCCCCTTTTTGCTTTACACATGCTCATTTGATACTTTTTTCTTTTTTTTTTTTCCACATGAAATATGGAGAATCTTGATTCAATTTTCACTTCCTAAATAACATACCTCCATGTTGAAGAAACAGTATTTTATTAGCATAAATCTATTTATGTGATCAATAATTTAATTCCCTAGCTGCCTTTTTATTTTGCATACATCTCAAATCAAAACATTCTATATCCACCTACCTATTAATAGCTTCTGTTGCTAACCTGGCAAATTATTATTTATTATTTTTTACTTTCATTATTACATAACTATCAATGAAAAGGCAGCTTGAGAAATGACTCTTGCAGCCATGTCTAAACAACTTTTTTGTGGTGATATAATATAATATTTTGAAGTTGATATAATAGAAGTTTTTCATTGTGATCACAGTGCCCCAGTCATCAGTCAACTAATGGATGGCAGATCTGTAGTATGATTCCAAATACAGAAAATATTGCAACCAATAATGAAGAAAGTGGCAGAGAGGTTGTTGTGAACAAAAAAATTTCAATTGACAATTTCTCAACATGGCAATTGCAGGGCTTACAGCAAGAATATAACTTTGTAATGAGCAAGAAATCATATGTACTGTCTACAGAATTAAAGAGAAAATATTAGCATACTAACAACTTACATTGAAAGAAATGCTTAATAAAGCAAACAAATAATTATTGAACTTTTTTTTATTGTAAATTTTGATTCCCTTAAGGTCATAAATGCTCTATTTCATGTTTTTTTTTTTTTTAAATTATTATTATTATTTCCATATGTTATCTTACTAGATTAAAAGTGATGATCTTATGTCCAGAAAAATACTAAATCCAGAATCACCAAGTTCCTGACAACTCCAAATCTCGCCCTTTTTATACTCAATTACAAAAGAAACAGTAATCAGAAAAATGATGTTTGAATTTCTAAAGTACAAATCCACATATACTTAAACAGAAGTGTATTACCCCACATACATGAGTTGCCACATAAATACTTTCTGCCGCCATTGTGAATTGCCTCACAATTATTTTGGTGGCATGCTGCATTTTTTAAGACTTCAATGGAAATGCAGATAATTAGAAAGTAGGTTTCTCTTTCAACTGTTCTTTTCTGATTTATGAGGTTTTTTTAACTGCTTTTATATCTATCTTGTGTAAATATTTTTCTTGTACTTAAAATTTCTTTTCAAATTTGTCTTCTTAAAATTTTTGATATAGAAATTTTAAACTATTGTCTTTTGGAGAAGAAGCTGAAGAAGACGAAGCTGAAATGGAGGCTGTAAATGAGGTGTGTCTGGTTTTCATGTACTATTTCACAATCAAATATTTCGTTAAATATGTAGATATGGTCAAGGAGTTTTAAGAGGAATTTTGTGCCATATCATATACGGTATTTAAGTGCTATGAAACATTAATAATTTTTCTGTTCATTTCACATTTCAAGAAGCAGTCAACTTATTCAGTTTATCTGGGTAATTTGCCATCATCAATACTGAATCTGCTGGTACATAAATCTAGATTCATGTTTGTCAAAGCGATTTCTCATAGGTAGTTTAATCCATTTGATTGTATAAAGCAAATCTGTCAGATTTTACCTATTTAGTTATTACCTATCATAATTTAAATCACTTAAATTAGGAAATAGATGTTTATCTGAGTTTATTAAATTTGTTTTTAAAGCCCAAGGCCCAAGAGCTTATTAGTCATATATTTAAACATAAAGAAAGAAATCTGTATTAAAAATAGATTATGATATACTGAAAATATAAGAGTAGTATTTTAAAGTTCAAAAGCAGTTTTATAGAGCTGATAAAAGTTGGTGATTATTTAACTAAAAATTGTGCCGTAATAAATTATATATAATTTCCAAATCATTGCTTAAGTATTTAGCTCAGAGCAAGAATAAATAATTACCAAATTAAAAAATAAAGGAAGAATAAATAAATAATATTGAATTTCAGTTGCCTACACAAGTATTATAAATATAAATAAAATGTTTGTAATTTCTGACTATTAGCAACCAAACCAAAAAATTCTGAACTTGTTACTGATTTTAGAAAGCATTCGCAAACTCATTGCTGACTATTGTTTCGCCAAGCTAATATGCAATATCAAACAACCGTTTTCAAAATACCTTTTTTGAGAAATCCTTTTTTTCCTGTATTTTCTTTTTGTTCCTTTTTATTCTTTCCATGTGCACAGTAATCTGTTTTCACTTTAAAAAAAAAAAAAAAATCAGATAACTGCACAACTCGGCATTCGTACAACTTCGGCATCGTACACTGGGCAAAATAGACATATGCTGCATGCATTACCACTACCATATAACTATTTTGCTTACATACTGCTTTGCCTCATGAATACTTTTATGTAACTTTTTGATGGTATTGTAAATAATCCAAAAACACCAAAATACACTCTATAACAGGGATGGGCAAACTTTTTTGGTCACAGGCCAAAAATCGAAAGAAAACAGTTTTGTGGGCCAAGATAAGTTTTTCTAAAATTTTAAAAACAATATACAAGTATTACAAATTAAATATGTTTATGAGATGAATGAAATTGCGATTTCATTTTTAAAATTCCTTATATTGAAGTTCGAACTGATTCTAAGGAATGAGGCTAAATGCTCATTTGTCAGTCTACTTCTGAAATAATTCTTTCCAAGGTTTATAGTTGAAAACACTTTTTCACATATATAAGATGAAGCAAACATAGCACTGATTTTCTGGGCATGAGATATTAAATTTGGGAAACTTACTTTCGATAATGAATTGTAAAACTCAAACTTTGGCATATTTAGAAACAACTTCTTGAGATCATTGTTAGATTGCAAATCAATTAATTCAAGGTGCAAATAGGACCTCACTCCTTCACAATTTACGTTGAAAGCCATGATAAAAATATCCAGTTCTGTTTGAATGGCACTGAAATCTGTGTTCAAACTCAAAATGCAGTTTTTTCAAGCCATCTTCATAATTCTTAAGCTTCTCTTCATATACTGAGGGTAAATTTAACCTTGGGAAATGAGACAACTTCTTAGCTAGATGCCCAGCAAACAGATTAAGTTTTATTAAGATAATTGAGTTAAGATTAAGTTTTTCTAAGAGGTCTAATTCACCTATTTTGAATTCCCATATGTCTGCTCGAGAAAGAGATAAAGCTTGTTGGTGCCAGTCTACACCTACAAACTAACAAAGACCTTTTGCTTTTAACACGTTACCGATTGAAAGCTCCGTGTGCTTGCAATTTTTGTCGATTTATGTTTTGTAAAACAAAAATAGAGAAAGTAAAAAGATCATCAGTTCTTTGAAAAAAAAGGAAGAAAAAAATATTTAAACAAAGTAGAAAAGGAGATGGATATATAATATATAAATATATACTTCTTTTAATTTGCCTTGGACGGGCAAATTAAAATCTATCCGCGGGCCGGAGTTGGCCCATCCCTGCTCTATAACAACAAAAAAAAAATCAATGCTCCAAGAAGGAGTAGTCCGATGAAGACAAAAATTGGTGGATAGGAAGATTATGTACAGAATAGAAAATTATTAAAATTTCAGAACAATTGAATGATTTATTTCAGAATTACATAGTTACACAATAACGAGCTCAATAAAGGTGTTGACCCACCTCTAGCCTGGATGCCAGCTGCCACATGGCACAGCATAGACTGATAAAGCTCCTGGAGAGTCTCCTGTGGTATTTCTAGCCAAATTTGCTCCAATTGTCGAGCTAGGTCATCAACATTCCCTGGTAGATGCAGTCGCCTTCCCATCATATCCCAGACATGCTCGATGGGAGTGATATCTGGCTGGCCAAGGAAGTGTTTGACAAGCTGTAAGACAGTTCAGAGCAACATGTGCAGTATGTGGTCTGGCAATATCTTGCTGAAAACTAAGGCCAGAGTACTGCAAAAGGAGCGGTAGTAAAGCAGTTCTCAGAATGTTGTCGACATACTGCTGTGCTGTAAGTGCACCTCTAATGACGACCAAAGAGGTCCATCTATCAAGGGAAATGGCACCCCGGACCATAACTCCTTGTGGAGGGCCTGTGTGGCATGTAATACTGAAAGCAGGATCGGCATGCTGCTCTAGGCATCTCAAGGCACCTCTTGGATGATCATCACAACACAGTTGGAAGCAGGATTCATCACTAAAGACTATACATCCCCATTCAATGCCATTCCAACCTGATTAAGCCGAGCACCACTGTGATCTGGCTCAACAGGAGTAGCAGGTGGTGTAATGGTCAGTACGAGCATAGATTTCGCTCTCTCAGCTATCTGTGAATGGTCATGGTGGACACTTGTGTGCAGGTCACACATCTGATAGTTGATAGTGATAAATCAGGTGCTGTGACAGCTGATCTGACAATCACTCTGTTCTCCCGATCTGTTGTAGCCCTAGGTTGACCCCTACCATCATGATGCTGAAATCTGCCATTGTCCACCCATTCTTGCCAGCATCTTCTAATCGCTTCGACTCATATGATGAACAATTCTCCGATTTGCCCAACCTGCCTCTTTCAATCCAACCTCTTTCAAACTCTGACAGTTGCTCATAATGAGCTTGAATCATGCAGCAAGGCATTTTTTTCAGTTGTTGAAAGGTATTCCTAAATTTCAATGCAACCAAAATTATTAACAACAGTTCCTTATACACATCTGCTGGATGTGCTGGAGATTGCACTATTCATTCATTCAACACCAAATTTTAATCATCTGAATATGTAGTCAAAACATTTACACATACGAAAATTCAAAGCAATCAAATGATTCCTTCTTGGTGCTTCGATTTTTTTTTTTTTTTTTTTTTTTTTTTTTTTTTTTTTTTGTTGTTGTTATAGAGTGTATCTAAAACATTTTTTAAATGATGTACTCTTCAATCAGTTTGTATTTATCTTTCAAACTATAATGTATTCTTATAATTATCAATGAAACTTAACTTCAGAGCATATCTACAAATTTCGGATTAGAAAAAGTACAAAAAATGTATGAGAAAAGTAATAAATTTTTTAAATGCTTTATATATCTTATTAGTTTTGGAGAAATATATAATTGAAAAATTATGTAAGTAATTCAAAAAATCTATTTGAAAAATGAATTAGAAATGCATTAAGAATAAGTATTGATTGAAAAGTATAAAGAATTAAAATATGCTGTAAAAATTTTATTTCCCACGTTTTCATGTTTCCATTTTTCTTTAGTCCTGACAACTTTTTAAGAACTGAAAAATAAATAACATAAAATTTATTCATATAGATCTTTGTTACACCATTTGTTTTCATACTGTCTGGTTTTGGGAGTAATTAATCGAAATTCAAGTATTGAAATGCATTTTTAAATGCTAATGTCTGGCCAATTAAAAATGTTAGTTTTTGATTATCGTGTTGTTTTTTGTTTGATATTTGTATCATGTATAATATAGTAAAATTATTATAAGTCAATCTGAATACTGAATTATGGAATTAAAAATTAATGTAAACTTTTGATAAGTCAAATTTTTTATTGTTTAAAATTATTTTATCTGCTTTAACAAATCAAATTTTAGTTCTATATGAACAAGAATTTTCTTTTTATGTGTCATAAATGTAATTTGCTCTTAAGAAGGCTTCTGCAAAATGTTTTTGATTACTTTTCTTACTAGTAAGTTATGAAATAGAAATGTAATGAAATGATTTGAGAAAGTTAGCAGCTAATATTGACACAGCAGAACATATTAAAAGAAAATAAAAGTTTTCAGAAAATATTAACAGCAAGGAAAAAAAGAAATGAGCAACTAGAATTTAATATTTTGCTAACTTTGCATTTTTGTTTTTCAAAAATCTATAATTCTTAATGTTCTTGTAATGAACATAAATAAATAATGAATATATCATAATGAACTTAATTTTGGGTTGTAAATAACCATTGTAATATAAGAATGGCTTAAAATTCAAAATCTATTTCCTGGAGCATTTCTGATATCTTTATAATATGGACTTAGCTTATTCAGAAAAAAAGAAAAGACAAGTAAAAGTAAGCACAATAAAGAATTGCATTCTAATCCAGATAGAACTATATAATATAAGCTCTATGTTCTTTTTTTCATTTCCCAGGATTACCATCCCAAATAGTATGGTGGGTAGCAGAGGCTAATCAATTCTCATACATTTGATCTGGTTGCAAATCCCAAATAAGGCATGATTATTTGTAACTATAATATCTGTGTGATATGCGGACTCTTCACATATGTCAGGCCAAAAATATATTGAAAGAAGTGATTGTCACAGAAGCAGGGTTCATATGGTCCATGAGAGTCCTTAAAAGACCTTAGGTTTTTTTTAAATTGATTTTTGGTCCTTAAAAGTCCTTAATTTCAACCAGATTTGGCAGGAGGTCTTTAATTTTAATCATCTGAAATTTCTGTCTGTTTTTATGACTGCCATTTTGAATGTGGATTAACATTTTGGACAAATATCGGCGATTCATTGATAAATAAATATCTTTAATTGACAAATCTTTTGAATGTTTAAATAGGTTCATGGGTTATAATTTGTCTGTATTTCTAATACAAACGGTAGGATGGTCAAGTTTCTGAGCAAGAAGTGAAACATAAGCATTTTTAAATTATTTCATTTTTTCTAATGAAGAGCTCTTAAACATCTATTATCTTTTGGAAATGTGAATTCTTTATTAAACGGTTCCAAATTTGGCACTTATCAACATTTTGGCAAATTTAAGATCAGTTCCTAAAGAAAATTTTTAAATTCGGAAATCTAGGAATTTTTCGAGGATACTTTTTTAAAACATTATAACATTGATGAAATTCAGTAAAATAATGCTAATATATTGAAATTGTATTCAAGAAATAACATTAAAATGAAAAAAAAAATTTTTTCACTATCATATTATAAAGTGACATTACTTTCTATTTTGGTGACTTATTATTCAATATTTTGCATCTGAAAAGTAACTAAGGTAATAATTGCTTAAATTTTGCTTTAACACAGTTTGTGAATTTTTAGCAAAAGATGCTATGTAATTAACTGAAGATGCCTTTTTAATTTTTTCATGGTAAGAGTTTTTCCTGTGTAATTTTCTTAATATGCATCAGTTTTCTCTTTAAAATTAAATTTACACTTTTGCTCTCTTTTTCCCCCCCCCCAACATATTTCTGGCTTTTTGCTGTTACAGTTCTGGTAGAGATAATTTTTCTTTAAGATTTTAGACATTGCCACTTGGAAAGTTTAGAAGGATTTCAAGGCAATATTTATAGACCCATGAATCTAGAAGGTTCCAGAAAAATGTCTTTATAGTATTAACACGTAATAGATGTATTTTACAGAAAGTATGTGATGTACTTTTAGGAGAATTTTTGGAAAAACAATGAAAACATAATATTTTAATGTTTTACTTCTGATACTAGAAGTCTTTTTCTTAACATGTTTATCTTCCTTTTGTATTTTCTACTTTTCACTAGACACAAGAATGGAAAATATCAAAAATGCATCTAATCTTATCACACAGACAGGCATTTATGGAAAGGAATTTTTCTGTTAATTAAGAAATTGAAAACTGACAATTTAAAAGATTCATCTTAACATGTCTCAGTGCATCATCAGTGCCGTAGCTAGGGTGGGGCAAGGAATAGGGACATGTATCTTTGGGCCATCCATGGGGTGCCAAGCTGATGTTACAAAATTTTAGAATGAAATGTTTTTCTTTCTTGGCATACAGAAGGGGTTGCAAAAATCTTCAGTTGTCCCTGGTTGCTGAAAACCCTAGCTTCGGCTCTGTGCATCATACACAGAATTGGCATTACGCATTTTCCCACCTGATGCAGTCTCCTGTGGCTCATAAATTCTGCTGCTTTGAATTTTCTAGATTTTGTTGCTCGGTGTGTCAGTAAATTCTGAAAATTCTGCTACATCCGCTCTGTAGCCAACCCTTACCATATATCATTTCATATTTATTCTGAATGTTCACATGTCTAAGGAAATAAAATTTGCACCTTTTCTTTTACATTCTAAATGAATTTAGTTTTTTAGAATAACAGAAATCTTTAATTAGATCCAAAAATTCTAAAATGAAGAAGTAACATATTGAAGAAAGAAACCAAATTAATAAAGAGCAAGAAAAAGTATTCGTCAAAGATATGTACAGTTATTATTATGCAAATTAAGCAGTTGTTTGTAATTTTCCCTTTCTGTTTCCTCATCAGAATGAAAAATCACTTAGCTAGTTTTTAAACTGAGGTTTTGGGGTTGTAAGACAGAATTTGTTTCTGTAGTTGATTTTGCTAGCATAAGAACATGCCTTTATATTCTAAGGTATTTTTAAATAGAATTTTTATTTAAACCTTTGTCTGACTTCGTAGTTACTTTCAGACATAGCGATACTTTGCTTCATGTTTATCAGGGGTTTTGGACTGTTTAACTTTTATCAGATCAAATAAAACCTCATAGGTACATAGTCAAAAGAATGACAAGTTAGGAGATAAAACACACAGAAACTAGTGAGAATATTGGTTTGCATATTGAAACAAAGTTCTAATTGTTAGAAAAGATGCTTAAAGAGAAGAAAATTGATATAAATTAGCCAGAATGTCTGGAAAGGCTTCAAATGAAATAGATGCACAAATATTTTGTTGAGTATTGTTATTACAAAATGTAAATGTTTTGTAGCTTTTAATGTGTGGTTATCTTAATATCATTTAAGAGTCAATGTCATAAATTACATGTATTTTAAGCTGTGACTTGTTAATAGATTGTAATTAGCCCAAAGCAGCGTTAAGTCAGAAGGGGTATTAATTTCGTATTGGTATTTTGGGTCAGTTCACTATAAATGGGGAATCACTTTTGAAATTGTTATCACAAAACATTATCACCCTGTATTATATTTAAAGAAATTAAATAATGAAGAATCTGTATAAATATATGTATGTATCTGACACTGCGATAAAAACTACAGTACCTGGAGCCATCAAATTTTGAATAATGTATGTCTCTACCCGAATATAGGCATCTAGAAGCCCAAATTTTGAATTTGTTTTATTATTCATTTCATATTTTGTAAAGCATGAGTTTTTCATTAAGAAACTCAACGATTTCAAAGCGAGCAATGGCAACAGTATACGCTGGAAAAAAAGCATTTTTATCTCTAGCCTGTGAGACTGTGTATAGGAAATTCGAAAGCTATGCCCTTTTAAATATTTTGAGATATTGCTGTTGGATTGAATTTTATGGTTAAAATGGGAAGAACAGGATATTTAAAATAAGTAACACACAAAAAGTTAAAAAACGCCCGTTTGGGCATAATATAAAATCTGAAAGCTTTCATACTTTTTTTAATAGTGCTTTTTTAACAAATATTTTAAAAGTAAATTTGATAGTGGCCATGTAAATCTATAATGACGAAGAGTATCAAAGTAACTAATTTAATTATTTATAACTAACTGGTCACCCTTAAATGTTATTTCTGCATATTAAAGAGAGGTATTGCCTTTCATTAATCTTTACCATAGTCACAATATACAGCACAAAAATGTAAAACTTAATTCTTTGCATTCTAGTGAGATTTAAAATAATACAAAACAACTTATCACCTCTGGTGCTTTAGTGGCTTATTGGAACCTTAAAATATACTAACTGGGTTATAACCCCAGGTAACCCATACACGAAGTTATGACACTAACTGCACCAACTGTGCTTTCAGGTTTGTTCTGATCACCAAGCCTCTCTCTAAGCAAGCAGAAGCAGTGGCAACAGTCAGTCTTCTATAACGAATCATGCTGATTATGATTTTACTTCTCATTTTAACCTATGCCGTTAGACGTAAGACTGCTGTTTACTAAACCTCTAAACTGAGCAAGTACGTGACAAAATGCGACATAAAAGAAAAAAGTCAACATAAATCTAGTAAAACGTAAATAAAATGTCACTAATCTTCGTTTTCAAATATGTCCAACTATTATAAAGGTAAAATATTTAATGCTACCTGATAAACTTTATAAAGTTGATTTTATTCTTAAATTTGTTTTATAACTATGTTTATTAAATTGTGTTTAATAATAATGCATTCTACTTGTGGATCTATTTTATTCTTAGGCTGGTGTAACAAAAAAGAATTTCAGGCATAGCTAATATCTTTACTAATTGAATTTATTCAGTTCCCATTGTTGATGGGTCCTTCATTTTTTTTCATTAATGGTCCTTAAGTATTTCTATGTGCAAAAGTGTGTGTGAACCCTAAGAAGAGATGTATGGATTCAGTTATGTTATTTGAACATAACAAAGCACACAGTGGCTACCTACCTAAGTGTAGGGATGCCTTTGTAGAAGACTAAGTAAAAAAGTAGTAAGGGAAATTGGCTGATATTTATGTTACACATGAGCAAACCCAGCCATGCAGCCATCCCATTCATCTGGGTTCGAACCCAGGTGGAACGCCTAGTAATAGCCAGCCTTAATCACTTGACAACTGGCAGAGTCAGAAAAGAGGTATGACACCCTTGGATTCTATCTCTTGGAGGACTCAGACCAGATTAGGATGGAGCACAGTCAAATAACCCTTGTGATTATGTCTAAATCAAAATAATTCATTTTTCTGAAATAATTGAGAACATTTTCAGGGAGACTTAAATAAAGTATATATATGAATTTATTATTAACCATAAAAAATATTAGTTATTTAAAAAAGCTGCTAATGAAAATAAACTATGCAATATATGTTGCATTTATCACCTCCCAAAGTTTTTTTAAATAAGTATGAAAAACATTCCAAAAAAGCATATGTGCATAATTTTAGAAGAAACAGATGTTTCGAATTCTTTAAACTACCCATATTATTTCAACAAATATATGCAGTTGTAATTTACCAGTTCACAAAAGTATAAGAGTTATTTTGAAGAGATTTTTATGTTAATCAAATATTTAATTTCTCATTTTAAATCATTACATAATGTAATGTTCTCTTTTCTCCATTAGGTTTATAAAGGCCAGAGTAAAAGTAGTCATGATTTAGCTAATGACCCAAAACTAAGTTCAGTTCCAGCAATAAATCTATCTGATAATAGAACATCCTATCAAGAATCAAAAGCTATAACTCTTGAGAATGTAAAAAAGAAATTTGAGCATGCGATTACAAATAAATCTCTTGAAGAGCCAAAAATTTCAAATGAAAAAGAGGAATTGGAAGATAGTGCAGTTGATGAAAGGTTAGTCTAGATATTTTTGTGTAATTACTATGCATTGAGATTGATGTGTATTCACAATACCATTTATTTTAAATGTATTTATGAAGCATGGATTCTCTCCATTCCATGATTGAATTCCCGTTGATTTTTCTTTCAACAAATGTCTGAAAGTTTTTTTTTTGACCCACTGTGGATAAATAAGGTCAAATTATAGTGATACATTATGTACTAAAAGACATTAACAATATTTAATCAAGTATATTGCATTATGGGCCATATTACTAAATAAATTAATGCCAAAAGTTTTGTTTTCTCTCTTTCTCATATGCATAACATTAAAGGATTCAGTCATTTTAATCTAAAGTAAATTGCACAATTTAAATTTTTCTAAGCAGCACTAATAATAGTTGCACACCACTATTAGTACTCTAGCTTTATTAGCGTCATTACTCTTATACTTTAGGCCATTATTGCGACAAATAGAAACTTCAGAATAGTGGCACACTAAGATTTCCATAAAAAAGCAGTCAGTAAAGTTAAAAAAGCAAGAGATTTTTTTTTTTTTTTTTTTTTTTTTTTTTTTTTTTTTGTGTGTGTGTGTGTGTGTGTGTGTGTGTGTGTGTCTACTTTTGTTCTCTTCATGAGCCCAATGATATGTTTTCACTTACAAAAACATCAGAGAAAAACACAACTTTTACATTACATACTAGAAAACAATAAATAAAATGAATAGGTGTTGTAAATGAGATACTGCTATGTTCAAACCGTTCCATAAAATTTGGTCATTTAAGAAGTAGAACTTCAATAGAATGTGAATTTTTGCATTCTCTATTCTTGGGCAGAATGTCTTATTTTTGCACAAATGCATCACTTTCTTTTTCATCAACAGGCTAGATTTTATGGAAATGCGATGTGAAAAATTGCCAACAAAGTGTTAGAATCCATGTTTTGGAAATTAGTTTGATGATAGCTATATCTTGCTTACAGCAGCTATTCGCTTTATTTATTTTTGGATGATGCACAATATCAGTGTGGTGCACAGTGGAATTCTTAGTGCACCATTCTGAAAATGGCTCTTGCCTTTGCTGTGTAAGCTTGGCAAAAAATTAGTCATTAATAAGTTCACAAATAGTTTCCAAAGACCCCATCCTTTTTGATGGAGATGTGGATAATCGGAAAGTACCAAAGTAAATGAAATGAAATAAAATATACAGTGTGTCCTGTAAATCTTGCGACAAACTTCTGAGTGTGGTAGGACACATCATAAGAATTAAGAATTGCACAGGAACCCATGCTCAGAAATGTCATTGTACGCCACCAACGGTAGCTGTACAGAAGAGTGCTAGTTGAAAGGGAGGATTTCTTCTGTTGTGTAGCAAAATTAAGTTAATTAAGTCTTATCAAAAATTAATCTATTTGTATTCCAAATTAGGCTTATACAACTTGTATTTTAATTAATCTATGTGTTAATTTGTTTACCTTTTATTTTGGTTTTTGTAACTTAAGATTCAACGTTGCATCACTCATTTTTTCTGAACGCGCTTGGCAGAAAACAATGGGAATGGGGGAGGATTTTCACATACAATAAAGTACATTTTGATGGCTGAAATAGTTTTTGAGATATACCCATTTAATTAACAACATTTTGTAATTTCAGTGGACTTTCAAAAAGGGGGAAAGAATCTGTGTTGCATGTCACTTTTAAGCTGTTTAGGGACAAGATATACCAAGGTCACATTCTACATCTGGTGGGGAGATAGGATTACTAATCAAGGGCTGAATATTATCAACTAACTTCAACTTCGCTGTATGCCGAGATTAGAATGAAAAGTTCATGCTGTGTTCCAGCTGTCGGAGCTTTGTGTCGCATAGAATGGTGCTTAAAGTAGAATGAGCGCAGCACATAAAGTCCAGGAGGACGAGATAGAAGATGGTGAAGGAGAAAACACTGCTACCTTCATAGTATTGAACCTACCTTGAGTTGGAGTTAGTTGACAATATTCAGCCCCTGATTAGATAATTAACTTGTTGCAATCGTTTGTTAGGTTGAGACCTTGCATCTGAGAGAGCAATAAGAGCTTGCAAGATTTGCCTACAATGAAACAAAATGCATAAAATTTGTAAAGTTTTTGTCTTAAAATTGCTAAAGGGAACTATTGCTTTGAATGTACTTTTTAAGCCATCACTGTGAATTAAGTTTATTGGTTGATTTTTAGGCAAATACCTAATTAAAGTATCAAATATATATATGCAATAATATGTAAGTGCATAGTAAACTTTTTTTTTTCAATTTTCTTTCATAAAAAACCACTAAACTGATTAAGTTTCAATAATGCATAAGTAACAATAATTTTAGTGTTTTAAAAGTAGGCATTTGAAGCAAATAATTAAATAGTATATCTAATATTATTTTTTATGAATGAGAGTATTTACTTCACTTTTTTCCCAGGAAAGAAATTCAAAAGCAAATTAAAGAACTAAAAAGAGAATTAAGTAAGAAAAAATCTGCAAAATCTGAGGTTCCTGAGGAGAAAGTTCAAAAAGGTAAAATTAAGGCGGAAAAGTTAAAACAATTGTTAAGATATATTAAACATTCTGAATTTCTATATTAATGTGTATTAAGTATCACAGAGTACTAATGTCTTTTAGAGCAATCCTAAATTCTTAAAAGAAGTTTTATTTAAAAAATATTTTGCTTTTTTATTTATTCATTCATTTTAGTAATTATTTGTAAGGAAGATTTTAAAATATATAAAGCACATAGCATACTAACCAAACATTTTGCAACCAAGAGAAAGTGCAACTAAATAGTTTATGCCCACTGAAAGATCTTATGTAATCATAAAATATTGAATTACTTTTTACAGAGTTTTTCTTGAAGCACCTGTAACTTTGAAAATAAATATCTTAGAAACAATGATATATAGAAGCATGAAACCTGCGGTATGTTTATTGAAAAAACTGTTAAGGATCTGATATAGAGACCTTAGTTTTAGTTACTAATTGTGCCAATAGATGGTGCCACAGGTGGCTTTACCATAAATAGGATGTACATAGTAGGTAATACAAGCCCTTGTTGCATTCATATCAAAAGCAATTCAAAATGTGCAGCTAACACACATGTCACAAATGAAAAAAGAACTTGTCAATGACTCTGTGTAGTGTGTCGCCAAAAATCATCACACAAGTGTGATAGATATCCTCCTTAAGGTTCTTTGAATGCTAAAAGATTGTTGTGGTCAGTAACATCCTTCAGTCTGCCCCACAGAAACTAGTCGCAGGAGGTGAGGTCATGTGAATATGGAGGTCAATCCATGCCTTTTAACTGCCAAATAATTCAACACAATATTTTATCATTGAAGTATTCAACCAAAAGTCAAAAACGTCTTGTATATGATGTGGGTGAACCCCATGTGGTATGAACTACACTGTGCTTAGTTGATCATCTAGTGCTTGTTGAATAGCAACAATTGTTTCAAAATCGCACTATATTGGTCAGTCGCCAACATTTCTCACAAGAAAAAGGACCCAATGATGCCTTTCCTTTGCAGGAGATTACAACTCAAATGGTTAGTTTTCAGTAATGGAGTAGTCATGCATGAGACAAATGTGGGTTTTTGGTATACCAAAATTGCCAGTTGTGTCTGCTAATGACACCATCCAGATGAAAATGGAAGATTATCTATGAACTATATTTGGCCAACATTGAAACTAGAACCATCAATCATATTGTTACGAAATGTACAGGAGCGGTGAGATAGCTTCCCTGCAAAGCAGTTCTGGGTTGCTATAAAATGACAAGGGAATGCAAGTTTGCCATATTTGGTGATAAATCGCACATTTGGTGACAAAATTGGCAATATGCCGTGGACGGATGGAGAACCTTCTGGAACGAATTCTGACCGGTTTAGCCCAGAATGTTCTCGAACACAAGCCGAAAGCTATATAAACCCTGCTGGTTTGCAGTCAGTTAGTGAGTGTCTCGCCTAGCGAGCTGATAGAGAGTGTGTCTCGCCTAGTGAGTCAATCCCTGTGGAGTCGATCGAGTTGACAGCCGGGCAGCAAGTGCCGAGTGGGTCGTCGAGTGCACCGAAAGAGTCTCGTAGTGTATCGTGGTTAGTGCATCGTCGAGAGAGCGTGTTAAGCTCCGGGAACGACTGAACTGAAGAGTCGGGAGCTGTCGTTGAGTGCATCATGAGTTGTAGCGTGGAGAGTCTCGAGAGTACGTGGAGTTCTGAGAACGACCAAGCAGAGTCGGGAGCTGTACTCTAGTGCTTTGCCATGAAGTTGTCTCCGTGATAGCCTGATAACCTGGAGGCTGTGTCGCTGATCGGGTCAGCGTGTTTGTAATAGTTCATCGATGACAGTAAAAACGTATTTTAGAGCTGTCCTGACAATACTGGCCAATAAAGTGTGTTTCTATGTTTTGATGCTTCATCAACTAGTATTGTTATTATTCACTCCAAATCCTCACGAAACCCATACGAATGTGAAGGAAGAAAATAACGTTCAGAAAAAAAAAAGTAACAACTGGTGTCAGAAGTGGGATTTGCTAGTGAATGCCAGTGACCCGCCTGCAGAGGAAAGCCATGACAGAAGAAACAAAGACTTTGATGGACTTCTTAGCCAAGATCATAGCTGGACAGAAGGAGTTGAAAGCCAGATGTGCTGAGATAAAGGACGGATATGCTGAGATAAAAGCCAGATATGATGAGATAAAAGCTGGATATGAAGAGATGTCAGCTGATATGAAATCTTTACGAGAAGAGCCACTCAAGAAAAGGTGCTAGAAAAGGCCAAGAAAAGGTGCGAGAGCCACTCAGACATGTGAAAGTGGAGCTTGCAGAAGAAACTAGAGCCATAAAAGAAGATGTGAAAATGACAGTAGTGGCATCTGGAGAATCCAAGGATGAAGAAATGAAAGAGGCAGCTAACAAATTGCCTGAGAAAGATCCAGAAATAATCAATGAAATATCTAACGGGATTAAAGAAAAAGAACGAAAACATGAAGAAATAAAAGACAGGAAGGAAAATTTTGATTCTCATGTGCCTGAAGTAGAGATAGAAGAAAGTGAAAATTTGACTGTCAAGTTCATAGAAACTGATAGTGAAGTTATGAAAACGCAGTCAGCAAGTGTTGAACTATCTGAAAGTGCATGTGATGCAGAGATAGGAGAAGCTGATGTACAGCTTAAGCAGTGTGCTCCAGTATTGCAAAAAAATTCACCCACCTCGCAAATTATGTGTGCGTCTCATAGTGCAGATTTTTCAGACAAGGACTTGATTCTAAACCAGGATGCTTCTGTTTGTAAAGAATCGGGTTCCGTTCATGACTCTGATGCAGAATTTGGAGCTGGTTTCCTGGAAACGGTGGAAAATGAACATGTACCAACGGCTGAAAATACAGTTCAGTCGTTGGTACATGTTCATTTTCCATTTTCCACCGTTTCCAGGAAACGAAATGAGTAGAACTGTATACATGGTGGAAATAAACTACAGAGTGGTGAACAAACTGTTTCATATCTTCCTGTGGATGAAAACTCTGAAAGGACTGAACCTTCATACTGTGATATGCAAAAAAGAAATGAATCTGAGAACTGCAGTGGAAAAGTATTTGACCTGGGTATAAATAATTGAAAAGAGTGAGACTGAAATTCATTATGAACTTTAATTTGTATAACTTAAAATTGTTATGTGTTTAATTTGTGTATATAGCTTCTTGATATAGTGTAAATATTTGTTTCTTTAGTTATGTTATTTGTATGTTGTAAAACGTTTCGATTTTATCGACTTTGGCTTCTGACCGAGGGTTGTACTGCCCGGGACGTGCAGTCCTTGGGAGGGGGCAGTGTTACGAAATGTACAGGAACGGTGTACCGATTGGGTGGTTGAGTGCACCGAAAAAATCATGAGTTGTAGCATGGAGAGTCTCGAGAGTACGTGGAGTTCCGAGAACGACCAAGCTGAGTCGAGAGCTGTACTCTAGTGCTTTGCCGTGAAGTTGTTTCCACCGTGATAGCCTGGAGGCTGTGTCGCTGATCGTGTCAGCCTGTTTGTAGTAGTTCATCGACGACTGTAAAAATATGTTTTGGAGCTGTCCTGACAATACTGGCCAATAAAGTGTGTTTCGGTACTTCATCAACTAGTATTGTCATTATTCACCCCAAATCCTCACGAACCCCGTACAAACATGAAAGAAGAAAATAACGTAACAACTCTTGTCAGGAAAAAAAAGGAACAATATTAAGCATCTCTTTAGCAAAATCCTGTCATTCTTCTGGACTGGTATCAAATCCTATACAGAAATATCGTCTGGAGGATTGTGGATGGCGGGATTCTGGATTCAACTGCAAATCTGCAGACATATTTATTCAGATGATGCTCAATAAGTGCAGCAAGTGTTGTTGCATTTTCAGGTATAATGATGTGGTGAAGTGGGTGGGATCCATATTACTGACTAGCACATCAGCCATGTTGCCTGTCTGTTGAAATTTTTGTATAGTGCCTGAGTTGTTTTACCACTTGTGCCTTTTGTGACTTGAAATCGCGTTTGAAAACTTCTTGTGGCAGTAAGGCTGTGATTTAATTGGTGGTACTTCAACATAATAAACACATGTTCCTCCATGGAATGTGTCATTTAAGGAATTTCTTTTACTGTTTCAATAGCAAAATCTTTGAAGAATGATCTCTCTCGGTGTACCTGTCTCTTTATACGAATCCGTAATATCATCTGCAATGCCATCTATGAGTGCAGTTTGTAAATAAATTTTGAGATTAATCTATTAGATTCTTAACAGTTTTTTTTTAATAAACATACCACTAGTTTTATGCTTCTGTCTATCACCATTTCTGAGTTATTTATTTTCAAATTTAGGTATCCTTCATGAAACACCTTGTACATATAGACCGAAGGGCCATTACATTATGACCACCCTGTTAATGACATGTAGAATCAACTTTAAGCCCTCAAAACTACCAACATCCAGCATGGCATTGACTCCGTAAGGTGCTGATAGTTAGTCTGAGGTATCTGGTACCAAGCACTCACCAACTGGTCCTGCAATTCCTGCACTTTGCAAGTGGGTAGCATGGCAGCATGGACGTGAAAGTCAGTGGCATGTTCCTCGAGCCACTGCCTGACGATTCAACCCTTATGACATGGTGCATTATCCTGTTGGTAAACTCTATCTCCTGCTGAGAATTATTTAACTTCCAAATACGTTTTCAGTAGTTGTTATTAAAATAATATTAAATTGTTGGTAATGTTAAAAACGCAGGCTCAAGAGCCACATAAGGCTCTCTAACGATTGATGTATAGAATTTGATTTTTGAAAAAAATAGGTTTTTCTCTTGTTAATTTAAATGTTGCCCCCCCCTTTTTTTTTTTTTTTTTTTTTTTTTTTTTTTTTTTTTTAGCATTCAATAACATTTTTATGCTGAGTTCCTTTCAACCTGGTGTCACAACCCAGGGTTTGCATAGCAGTTTCAGCCACTACATCACACCCCGCCACCGGCTTGTCTCCATCCAACTGTGGGAACCAGGGTATAATTTGGAAATCGGCATATTAGTACACGCCTGTTGTTGTGATGAACCAGAAAATGTGATTCATCACACCATGCAACTTTCTTCCATTCTTCTAATGTCCAAATCTGATGTTTCTTGGCCCATTGCAGATGCTGCTGGCAATGACGTGCTGTCAATTCATTGACATGCTATGCCCTCCGTGCCCATACACAGCAATGTATGTGGCACAGTGTATTGAGAAACACTGTCTGGGTTGCCACTGTTGGTGATCTCAGCTGCTGTAGTTCTTCGATCACAGCGAACAATGCATAGCAATATCCGCTCTCCTCTGGAATCAATGCGCTGTTGACAACACACTGCTGGTTGACAACTTGTCGTTGTACCAGTCATACACCACTTTCAATATATGCTCACAACAACTGCATGTGAACAACTTACTAAACACGACCTTTCTGATATTATGTTCCCTGTCATCAAGCCATAACGATTTGACCTTTATCAAAGTCTGATAAATCAGCTGTTTTTTCCCCATTATGTTGCTAATCGTGCTGTGTTTGGAAAAAGAATGCATAGCCACTTTATATGCTTCAACATCAGCCCCACACACCCAGTGGTTTAGTTCCTGGGGAAGCCCATTGTTATAGATGAAAGGTAGTCATAATGTAATGGCTCTTCGGTGTATATTACTTCCACAATTTTTGTCACTTACGATAAAACTTACTGGCTAATAATTCTGGATTACATGTATTAAACTATTTTTCAGTACAGATAATTAACAGCAGATACATTGTTGTTACATTGTATTTTATATGTTCCATTGTTTAGCATATCATTTTTAACCTAAGAAAATGAAACTTCAATTAATTGAGGCCTAATATATGGCATGCCTTCAATGGTTTCATTGTATTTAAGTAGCCTGTGTATAGAGTAAAAAAAGATACATTATTCAAACTTGTTATACTATTAATAAGCTGTATTTTATAAGCATAATATTGTTTGGTCTATGTATATATGGAATTTAGGCATCAGAATCAAATTTAAAATATCCGAATGAAAAAGATGTACTTCATGCAGTTGGTAAAATAATTTCATTATAATATTTACATTGTTTAGTCATATTAAATTAAAACTGATTTTTCTCCCTTAGAGGAAGTTAAAGAAGAGAACAGTGTGCTTTCCGAGTATCATAAGCAGTTAGCCAAATATGCAAACAAATCAAAATCTATTTCATGTAAGGGTACTACAGAAAGAGAGCAACAGGTATTAATCTTTAACTGTCACAAATTTATTTTCAAAATTTGTAAATCTGTAATACCTGAATCTGTAAATGTTTATGTGTTTTAAATAAAATTACATATACTGAGAAGATATTTTGGCTTATATGACACATAACTCTGTTGATTGGAGAAATTATTTGGATCATGTTTAATGTGCAATTACTTATTCATTATTCTTATAGATATTTGTGAAACATTATGAAATTTGGCAGTCAAGAGTAAAATTACAAATTTAAAGTTATCTCTATTTCCTATGTCTACTTGTTCATTGTTTTAACAATTATGGTAAAGCATATGAGGACTATCTGCGTAAGGGAGGGACACCTTCGTGAAGGATATGCTAAGCAAAATTAGCCTGTATTCACATTGCATATTGTTAAGACTAATGAAAAGTCCATCCTTTCAGTAACCACTGTGAATCACATTTGTGGTGAAATATTATTTATTAGTAGTCATCTATTTGCCCTTCTCCAGGGTAATTTATTACATTAATTGAGATTTTTATTCAGACAAAATCTTTTCTCAGGGTTCACAAATCAGGTTCCTAGATTAGATCCCTGTGGACAGACTCATCACAGTGGATGACCAGAGATTTGAATATTCCTCCAGCTAGCCTTAATATATTGAAAAGGGCCACCTCCCCAGTATGTGGCTTAGGCTGGCAAAGTTTCAAGCTAGAGTTGCAACATTTCTCTCAACCTGCCTCCTCTGCCTAATGAAATGTAAGACCTCATACTTGCACTAATCTGCAGGAGCAGATGCACAGTTCATTAATTATTCACATGGGCACTGCTAATATATTAATTTATCCAGATGTATGTTGCTGCTGTATAATAAATTAGTTTTTACTTAACTTTGAAATATAAAACTTAATATCTTCATCATTAGAATGAATGGCACAGCATTCTAATGATGAATTCATTCATCTTTTCAGCAAATAATTTAGTCATTTTTCTCATTAATTATGCATATGAGTAATATTGTACTGAATAGCATCTGAAAGCTTTCTTTTTTCTTTTCCAGACTTTAAAATTTTTAGAAAAGTTTAAAAATTCATTAGAAACAGCCAAAAGGTCAAGCCATTCTGATGAAGAGTCTATTGGTAAAGATGATGATAACATAGCATGGTAATTAAAGGAACTGTTTTCGTGTAGTATTTATTTATTTAAGTTCTGAATTATTGTTCTTAGAATGGTATTTTAAACATGGAAGCACTTCTTGTGAGCTTCCACAGAACAGAATACTTTTTTCAATTTTTTGTTTTTTGAAATGAATAGGTTACCAATCAATTATTGCACTATGTTTATAATTTTCAGATGGAAGGTTGCACCTCTCCAAACATTTTACCTTCAATTGTTTTCTCATTCTTATACCATTCAGTAAAGCTTGTGAATGATACACTTAAAAAGTGATCAAAACACTGTCTGTTCAACACATTAATTACTGTGCAATATCCCACAGCTGTCCCTTATTGATGTTCGCTCTCAGAGGCAATTTGTGAAACATCATTCTTTTACAAAGAGCAGTGTTATCATTAGTTCATGCAAAATTAATCATGTCTTACAGGTTTAAAATGGAAAAAAAAAATTGAAGCCTTCTGAAAATGAACAAATATGCATAAATTTCTGCCATGGCACACTAGTGAAATAAATTGAAAGAACATGTTACTTAGGTATACTGGATGTCACTGCAAGTATAGATTCGTGGTCATGTTTTAGAATGTTAGGTTGATAATTTATTACTGTTCCCTTGAGATAGAAAAATGAAACTACATGCATTTTGAGCAATTATTATTTCAATTTTATATAGGGTGAGTGAGAGTTAACTCCCTACTGAAAATTATTTATTAATTTTTAAATAGTTAATGAATTTTCATTAAACAAAAAGCATTTTGTGTCTTACAATAGTAGAATTTAATACATGATATCTCATTTATGCCATTGCCGGCATCAGTGGCAGACCATGGTTAAACATCTAAAGGCTCGACCACATGAATATGCTCACAGCATAGATGCAGATATTTTTTTTTTTTTTCCAATGGCATAAATTTGCATTATCTATAGGATATAAACCTGAGTTAACTTGTGTTCAACCTTTTTCATCTGTGACGTGAACAAACAACTAATAGCTGATTTTGTTAGTATCACATGTCATAATCTAAAAGAACTTCTAGTGTCTTTTCGATATGGCTCAGTGTTTCAGTAGTCTTTTCAATATGGCTTCGGAATCATTGTAATGAATTTTTATTTACAGAGATTATAACTGGCTGTATCAGTAAAACCATTAGCACTGTTTATGGCTTCCTCAGTTCTCTCAAACCACAGATTGGTATAATTTTCAAATTATCCTTAAAGGTGCAGACTGCATATTTATAATGCAATCATCCAACCAATATATTCAAATGCTTACCACCATAAGCAACAAAAACCTAAATAAATTACAATTTCTACAAAATCAAATTCTCCGGCCTCAGAAAATGCTCCTTAATTATACAAACATTCACTGTTTCATGCATAACGAGAAGTTCTATAAATATCTCACCATCAAATACATAAAAAACTAACATCTTCAACAAAATAACTTATAAATAATAATGCAGTTGACTGTCACAGAACATTGTATAAAACACAGCTATTAAATTTTCGAGGGCAATTACAAGCTGGCCATACGACATGCATTTATTGAATATTAGTTAAACAAGGAAATCCTCATTGCACTAAGAGGCAACATTCATCTTTGTTGCACAATATGCATATGTGTTCTCCATATCATAAAGATAAAATTTGAACTTTTTCGCCGAGACTTACTTACTACTAACTTCTCACCTTTCTTTTGCCTGTTCGTTGCTGATATCTGGTGTTAGCTGGCATATGTGTTAATGTATAAATATTTAACCTCTTGCAAGATGGGCTTTCCTGTTTTAAATATTATATAAAGTTGGTTTTAACTATTAGCTGAAGTTTGTGATTTTTAGGCCTTTCTGATGACTTTCGGATGGCATCTGATGGCAATGAAACATTATCATATATGGCGACCTAAAATAAGAGCTGCACTGGTGCACCATACATTGCAGCTATACCTGCCTTGAAAACTGTTTGTGATTTCTCCCATGATTTTGTACAGAAGTCGCTTCTCCAATTATAAAATATTGTGGTCCAGAACTTATCTAGATGAAATATGTGGCAGTTTTACATGTTGCTGTAGGAATTGTTTTGAAAACCTGGATGGATTTCATGATTTCACTGTGGTATTACATCAATGCAAATGATTAAGAATATTTTGATGAAGATTTTCATCAATTTGGGTGTTGGTGCTGAAACTGGATTACCTTTTAAATTATGAGTTTTTTTAATGCATGTACGACTAAATCATTTTTTCATGTGATTGTTTTTTGGAATCTAAGAGTAAATGTTAAAAAAAAAAAAGAAGAAGAAGTTTTTTAACTGATAATTTTATTGGATTTTTGAAAGATTTTTAGAATGTCTTTAACGCATATTTTTTAAAGAAAATATTTTTTATCACTTGTTCTTGGCATTTATTGGAGTCAGTTTTTCTTTATTGAAAATGTGCACAGCATATTTTTACAAGGTGAATATTTTACATTTTGTTAATATTCGTGTATCCGTAATGGATATAGATGCGTGATAGTTCTTCCATCCTTTTACAGCATCCTTTAGTATTGAGATTTTTCTTGTATATTTGATTTTTTTATATGTTTGCAATTAGAATCATATATCTTTCTTGAGCTTAATAGTCATGTCATGTAATGAAAGTTCTGTTGATGATTTTCCAACTGAAAATATAGCAGCTATGCAGGTAACACATGTTTCAGTAGAATTACCACATTTTTTGGAAAACAAACTGAGCATTATGGTTTGTTAGATTGGAATCACAGTTTTCCTTTTCCAGTATGACTTGATTTCAATATAACTGGATTTAACAAAATTTAGCCATGTTACTGCTGCTGTGGTTCTAAATTCTAATAGTGATATCATTTTGAAATCTCTGACTACTAGCAAATGCATCCTATAACAAAGAATGATTGTAGTGCCGTTTGAAAACAAAGCGTCAAAAATTTGTACTCTGTTTCAAAATCTTGAGCTTTGTTACCAGTTCCCTTCTAATTGTTGACTCATATGCGTGCTTTAGCAGGTGATACCCATGGTGAACTTATGTTAAGATCTTTGTGGCTTACAAAGGTCTTCAATAATACATAGTTTTTGTTTTTTTCTTTTTTGGCTGCTTTCAATGAAGATAATTTTAGTAAATTGGCTTACGTCGCTGATAAGATTACTGAGCTCATATCTCACTATTAAGTAAATATGGCTATTGTGACTCCTGGGCCAAGCGAATTTACTGCAACTTGTGTGAAACTTCAGGTAGCACAACTGACAAAGCAAGTTGGTAAGTTAACTTCTGCCTTGGGACATAATTCTCGCAGACCTAAGCACAATTTTCATCATTCATACCAGCACGGTGGCTCATACAAAAGCATTTACAACCATAAAGAGTAAACACATGACCTTTGTTTCTATCATGTAAATTTTGGTGAGCATGCCAGTAAATGTCAGTCTCCATAGTCCTTTTCATAAAATGGGAATTTTCAAATCACTTGCTGGCCAAGGTAGTGGACACCAGGTAAATCGTATATTTTTGGCTGATCCCTTTTCAAAATTAAAATATTTAATTGATACTGGGATGGATGTGACAGTTTTACAAACGAAATATGCTAAGTGTTCTAGGCCTTCTCAAGATTTGGTTTTGTTCGCTGTGAATGGAAGTAAGATTCCCATGCTTGGCTTTAAATATCCTACTTCGGGTTTAAACTTTCATTGCAAGTTTACTTGGTTAATTGTTGTTGTGGATATAAATCAGCCAATTTTAAGTGGAGATTTCCTTAAAAAAATATGGATTCTTGTAGATGTTGCTAATAATTGCCTTATAGATTCTGGGCTGATTTGTGATTACATGGCCAATTATTTCAGAGTTCACTTGATTTAGGCATATCTGTACCGCTTGGTGACTCTAAATTTCATAAATTACTAGCGGAGAATCCTGAGCTCAATATTCTTCTTATGTAACCAATAATAATCAAACTTGAACAATTTTCCATTATACTGAGACTAAAGGTCCCACCACTTTTCGTAAACCTCATCGTTTGTCACGGATTTACTCTAAGCAGCACAACAGGAGCTTGAGTACCTCATGTCGCAGGGAATCATTCGGACATCCAAAAGTACTTGTATAAGCCCTCCTAACAAGATCCATAAGGCTAATTGTGACTGGCACTTTTGTGGTGATTATCGCCACTTGAATGCTGTGACTGTTCCTGACCAGTGTCTTACACTGTATATTCAGGGGTGTACAAATTTTTAGTCCAAAGGGACTTTGTCCCTGAAGGACTATTGTTTTCGTTTTGCGATTTTGCGTTGAATCATTATAAATGTCCGTTTCACTTTTCAAACTCTTGCCAACAAATTTTAGAGTCCTGCATTATATTTGAAGAAATTAATTAATGAAAAATCTGCATAAATGTATGTATATTTCTCGCATTGTGATAAAACAACGGTACATAGAGCCATCAAGTTTTGAATGACATAATCCTCCTACGAATATGGTCATGTGGGAGACCAAAATTCGAATAACAAACTCAATGATTTAAAAGCGAGCAATGGCAACACTCTACCAGGAAAAAAACCTTTTTATCTCCAGCGCGCAGAACTATGTATTGGAAATTCTAAAGGTATGCTCATATTAAAATTATTTTGCAATAGTGCTCTTGAAATGAATTGTGTGGTTTAAGTGCAAAGAATTACAACATTTAATAAATAAAGGTAACACACAAAACGTTAAAAAAATGCCCCTTTGGGCATAATTTAAAATCTGAAACCTTTCAAATTTTTTTCTATTACAAATTTGTAATTAATAGTGTTTTTTTTTTTTTTTTTTTTTTTTTTTTTTTTTAAACTATTTTCAACACTTGATTTGGCTAGGTTGTACCATAAAATCCCTATTAACCCAGAGGACATGCATAAAACAGCTGTGTCTATTTGGATTGTTTGAGTTCTTTAAAACCCCATTTAGTTTGCGAAATGCAGGCCAAACATTCCAAAGATTTATTCAGAAGTGCTTAGCTTTTGTGTTCTTTACTTTCATGATTTGCTTGTGGCTTCAGTGAATGAAAATGAGCAGGAGAGCCACCTCCATTTGATTTTTGATAGATTGCAAAAATAGGAATTAAAACTGAATCCTTTTAAATGTATTCTGGGAAAATCATTGGCATCAATTCTTGGCTATTTAATTATCCCTTTAGGTGCTCAGCCTCTTTCTGAAAATATTAAAATCATTTCTGACTTTTCTAAGCCTGTAACAATGTCTGAATCAAAGAATTTATCCAAGCTCCACTTCATTCTGTATTAAAAGATTCTAAGAAAAATGATAAACATCTCATTCAGCAGACAGAAAAACAACTGCCGCCTTTGGAAAATGTAAAACTGTTCGAACAGATTCAGTGACACTTGGTTACCATGCCTCTTGTCAGCAGTTAGCATTGATGGTCGATGCCACAGATGCTGCTATTGGAGCCACATTGCACTTGTAACGTGATAATGGCCTTTAACCATTGGCTTTTTTCTCCCAAAATTGACTCACTTGAATCTAAGTATAGAACATACAATAAAGAATTGTTCGCTATCTACTGCGCTGTATGGGATTTTCAACATAATCTTGATGGACAAGTTTTTACAATATATACAAATTATTCCTTCTATTATTTTTGTTTAGTAAAAAATTCAGATTTTGCATCATCCAGGTAAATTAGGCATATGAATTATATTACCCAATTCAGCACCGATATATAATGTGTTCCAGAAACTGACACATTATATAGCCTGGAAAATTCCTGGACCAGAAAATATTGTGGCAGATACGTTGTCACAAATTGCTGCTACTAATTAACTGGATGTAACAAGTTTTGCACAGATTGCTGAATATCAATAAAATTATCCCAAATTGAATCATCTGCTGTCTACTGAAAGCAACTCAATTACTAAAGATGGAGTTGTCTCCTGAGCTAAATACACATTGTGACATAAGTGGTGACAAGATGCATCCTTTCATTTCTAGCCAACTCCGGAGAGCAGTATTTGATGCATGGTTTTCATTGCTCATTAGAGACTGAATGTATTCTAAGTATTGTTATTGGGTGAACTGGTCACATGATGCCTATTGGAGAGTAGTACAAAGTTGTAATTTCAAGTCAGGACACCTAGATCTTTGCTAAAGTCTTCATGCTTTATTCTTTTCGTGAATTTTGAGTTTGATCATGATTTTGAGTCTGAGGAGCAAATTAAGAAAATTAAGGCGAAGGCGAGATGCTAGATGATTCTTTAAAAATATCTGTTAAGGTAGAAGTTAAGTGAGCCTTTTCAGTATCATGAGTGTATTTAATTTCAAGGAAGGGTAAACTTTTATCTTTTAATTTAAACAAAAAATTGTCCTAATTTGTAGAGATGAGTGCTGGAGAATTTTGATTAAAAGAATAACAATTAAGGTCAATAAGCATGGAGTTATGATCTGAGGATAAGCAACTTTCACAGTCACATGACGATCATGTGTTTAGGGGCTCCCTAAATTCCAATTCGTGTTGGGAAATATGGCAAAATAATTTCAATTTGGGTGCATTGAGCTTGTTTAGGAGGCCACGACCAGCAGAGTTAACATCAATGCCGATAATGATATTGTTTGAAATAGTGAGCAGCTTGTTAAAATCAACAGAAATTTTACACCATTTCCGTGCAATGGAGGAAGATATGCAGACATCAGGACTAGGGAGGGTGAAGTTTGAATAATCTGGAACTTGTCTGTTATCCTGTCATTATGATAAAAACTAGTTTGCGGGTTTGGGAACTCTCCCTAGTTGAAGTCTGGTTTTTTAGACTGGGGTAATATCAAAGCCCTTCTCCGTAATATAATCTCGGAGTTCATGCATTTTATGCATAATGCCATTGGCATTCCAGGTAAAAATTTTGAGGTAATTCGAATCTTGAGGTGTTAAATTTTAATGATTGGGGGAATCAGAAAACTGAAGATCAGTATATAGAGTCTTCGGTTATTATTTGGGAGCATACACTCTTAAACCCTATGTCGGAGACTAAGTAGCGAATTCTCGCTATGTCTTTAAGAATAAATACTGCTGATGAAAGGATTAAATAACTTTTTTATTTAAATCTCAATTAAAAGAGATGCATGCACTTCATGCTCACAAATCACCACCACTTGTGGATACGTAACAGAAAATAATATGACAATTCAGTAGTAAATTAAGATAATCTAATGACTGGCTCCTTAGTTCAACTAATGCTAAATCGACTGCACACAGCAAAGCCGAGGTGGGAAATATCGCTATAAACTTATATGTGTCAAACACGGACTATTGTTGGATTTTCGGCTGGCTGCGGGGGAGGATTGCTTGCTAATTCTGGTGTTTCTTCTAAAACTTTATATTGATTAACTGCAGAATTAGTGGTATTACTAGCTTGTGAGTAAACAACCTTCATCATCCACATCGATGATGGGAATCAGTGTCAGAAATCCCAAATATGTTGATCCAACTTTTATGCCAGTTGGTTTATTCTCTTTTCAAGGGAAAGAAAATATGTGTTATAACCTGTCAATCAAAAATTCTGAAGGAAAAAAAAAAAGAAGAAAAGGGTGTATTTAAGGGTGATAGCCATTGTGCAATCATAGTAAATACATTCTTATAATCATTAATCAAAAAAACTTTTCAGTGATATTATTTGGGCAGCTGTTTTATTGCAAAAGGAAACACCATCAGTTTACCCAGCATTATGGGTGTTTTATTACACTTTTATCAGATTATTAGCAACATACTAAGTCCAAACTTCTCGATAATTATTATTTTTTAATGTAGTGAATCCTTTCTAAGAGGGTCACCCATGCTTCTAGATAATTTTAATCTGTGCCACTGATCATGTTAGAAAAGATGACTATCAGTGATGGTGATTACCTATTTGCATAGTAAATTCACTCTATTCATGGCTTTTAGTACCTGTTACTGGTAAATACTGAAGTGTGGTTAGTTAGTTTATTAATACTGATATATTAATGAAATTAAATACAAATATAATTGGTGGATGAAATAGCAAAAAAGAAACTTAGGAAAAAATTATATTTTATTAATTTTCTGAGATACAGTAAATGACTAACATTTTTAGATATGAAGAACACATTTTATGCTATAAATAAAATTTTTTAGAAAATATAAAAGTCTTACATTACAAATTATGTTTAGCAGCCTCAGAAACACTCATTATACAACCAATGAAATCTGTGAGCTTAATTTTTCTTATGGTTACTCAATTTCTTTTTAATCCAAAGGGGCAATTTGCCCTGAAGGACTATTGTTTTTGTTTCATGTTGAAACCTTTAAAAGGCTGTATTACTTTTCAAATCGTTGCCACCAAATATTATTGCCCTGTAATGAAGAAGCTGCATAAATGTATATATGTTTCTCGCATTGCGATAAAACAACGATACCATAAAAATTTGACTAATGTAATCTTCCATAGAATATGGGCATGTGGAAGCCCTAATTTGAATTTGAAATTTATTTTATTATCGATTTCATATTTTGTAACACTACAACAAATTTCTGAATAAAAACCTAAATGATTTTAAAACAAGAAATGGTAACATTGTACAGAAAAGCATTTTTGTCTCCAGCGCGTGATACTGCGTATCGGAAATTTTGAAGATATGCTCAATTTTAGATTATTTTGTGATATTGCTCTTGAACTGAATTTTATGGTTTAAGTGTGAAGCACATGATATTTAATAAATAAAGGTAGCACACAAAATGTTAAAAAAATGCCTTTTTGGACGTAATTTAAAATCTGAAACATTTCAGATAGTCTTCTTTTTTTTTTTTTTTTTTTTTTTTTTTTTTTACTTCCTTGTACAAAGTGAAAAGGAAGTATTATAAGCAGGAAAAGTTTTGGGCATCGTATTTCAACAAAAATTCCATTTTCACCACTATTGAATGCAATTTAACAATGTTTTTGCGTGACATCTGTACGTAAGGACAGAGTAAAAGACTCTCTTCCCGAAAAAAATTATAAAACTGATTTAAAATGAATTCTGAAGAGAATTTTTTATGGCGTCTGTGCGTAAGTATGTATCTCGCATAACTCAAAAACCAATAACTTGAGAACATTGAAAATTTTGTATGTAGGACTGCTATAACATGTAGACATGCGCCTCGTATTTTGGTTGCAACTGGGCGCACCAAAAATTATATAAATATATGTTTATATATACATATCCACTCTGTTACTTGGCTCAGTGAGCTCGGTTTCTTTAGTCTTATATGCTTGTAAATTGTGCATTTTTTGCTTTAAAATTTATTTAATTATGTTGTTCTTATCTTCCAGTTAAGGTTTTTATGCCTTTAGTAAATCTGCATGAAATATTTGTAGAATTAGCAACAATTTAAAAGTTGTTTAAATGAGGCTAAGCCTAATTATTTTTGCCATGGTGGCCATGTTTGTTTACATTTGAAACTTGGTAGAATAGTGGATTTGTTGTCAATCTAGAGAAACTAAGCTTTGCAACAACAAAGATAATGCCTTCTTTTATTATTATTGCAAATTAAATCATGCTTGATCCATTCTGAAATTTATTCAAGGAAATAAGTGTTTAAGATTTACTTATTTAGTAATTTTAATATAGATATTTTGAGTTTTTATGTGTTTTAGCCTTGTAGCAAAGTGAGGACTGAATTAATTGATTGAGAAATACAAAATCATCTGTAAAACACCTTTTTTTTTTTTTTTTTTTTTTTTTTTTTTTTTTTTTTTTTCTAATTTCTTTTATACAACGTTTTAGAGTTACTATAATATTTGAAAAGAGCATGTGGCAACAATTAGATAGTTCTTCAGATGATATAAGTTTTGTGCATTCTGAGTTATAAAACGAATGAAGTGTAAGGCTGTTAAGGGAACTTAGGGCTAGAGTGTCACTATTGTAAATACGTATAGTCAATTTTAAGGAGTTCATTTATTCTATTGTGGTTTATGTGCTATCGAAGAAGTAGATTTAATTCAATCCAATAAGTTTAAATGAAATGCAAGGAAAAAGCAATAATTTCATATTCCCTACAAGGAAGTCATGTGGTGTACACATCGGGTTTTTTTTAAACAGTTTGAAATTTGAGCATCTTATTCTTTCAGCCATCTATTATATTTTTATTTCATTTTTCTACAGACCACTAGCAACACCTTCATAAATTTTTAGTCATATTTCTAAATTAAAATTTTTTATTCTTATGCATCATAATCTGTGGAAAATGAACTTTCAGCTTCAAAATAAACCCAGCCAATTATAATATCAAAAACAGTAATGAACTGTTGTGGTATTAGTTGATTGTTGATTTGCTATGCATTGCAATTCTGGCAGAAAATTTTAAAAATAAATAAATGACAATAACTATAATATATTAGATTTAGGAATGGGATGAATTATTTAAAGAACATTCCAATAACTACCAAATCAAGCTTATATGATGCATCACACTACAACGCGAAAGAATAAAATCTGTGATTCAGGAATGATTAACTGTTGCCTTCCATAAAAGTAGCTTTATTTATGGTTAAGAATTGGTAATGCAGTACAAAGTCTGAAATCTGGATTATGTAGACCATTAACAGTTCTTTTTCCTTAAAAAAATTATAATAATAATAATTCTAGGAATAACAAATATAATATTTGAGAAAGAAACATGTACCATAAAAGAGAGTTTCTTTTAACTAACTGAGATTCTTGTATGTATTTTCAGACATATCCTGGCTAGGGAATCACACCATTGCCAATGACAATACATTGATTAGCCATGACCCACTTTCAGTTTTGGAGTAATTAGGGGTGGGGCAGAAGTTGTCATTTTGCTGTTTGATTTAAATGATAAGTAAAACCCAACATATATTTATTTGGAATGGGATGTTGCTCATACCGGTTTACTTTTGTTGACATAGCAGCACAGAAAGGAGAAAGAATTAGATTCCAAGGAGCCCAGCTTAGTTAACAGAGTAATTTGTGCTTTCCCTTTAATATTCTGGTTTGAAGCAGCTTATTACTAATGTTAAGTCTATTTATAATCTTATTAGCAAATGATAACGTCTTCATTTTACTTTTAACTCAAAACTGTGCTTCTGTGAGTTTTCCATTGGATATCAGAACTTGCACATTTAAATGCAGGTAGCTTTTTAAAAACCAATGCTGAAATATCATCCATGAATTCTAGAAACATTTTAATATAAAATATGGTGTGGGGGAATGCAGGACCATGAGAGGATGTGAATGAAGATATTTTTTTAAGTGCTTGGTGCAATTAATAACCCAGAGTCGTAGTTAGGGTTTTCAGCGCCCAGGGACAACTGAAGATTTCGCACCCCCTACTGCTTGCCAAGGATGGAAAACATTTAATTCTAAAATGTCGTAAAATCAATTTGGCGCCCCTTGGATTCTATGCGTGGGGACAGATGCCCCTCCTTGCCCCCCTCTAGCTATGCCCCTGTAATAACCAGTTACATGATGCCAGCTAAAACAGCTTTCATGCTGATGCTAAGAGGCATGCATCTGATGGTTTTTTATAAAGAAATGCTAAATGAAGATTATATAATGGAACTTTTACATTGCAATGACAATGCCTCAAACATCAAACAATTAACAGAATAGCAAATATCGATAATACATTTTTAAATTTGGAAAATATCACCATTTTGGTTTCAAGTCTCATGGTGGTGTTTTAAAAATTCTTCCTTGACACAAAATATCTTTCTTAAAGAAATATTTATAATTTTTTTTAAATGTCTAAATGTTATCATAATGTTAAACTTAGATTTAAACTGATTATCTAAAATCTGAAATTGCGGGCAGTTCTGGATCTCGGACTTTGTACTGTACAATTTCATTATTTAGTTGAGATTTTGGGGTTGTGTTAGTACATATTTAATGGTCTAGACATGTTTAGGATATGGTCATCCACAGAATAGTATTACAAACATCAGTACCATTATTTGTTTATGTCCTCAGGCATACTAGTTCGTTACACAAGTAGTTATTTGTAGTGTTGATAGACTCCTGCCGAAGACAGGTACATTTCTGTATTGGCAAAAAGAACTAGTGCATCATATCTCAGCTGGCAGCAAATGAGTTTTTTTGCTGCTACAGGACAGTAGATCTCCTGAAAAATAGTAATCAGATTTATGGAAGAAGAAGGACTATATGCCCATAGATCTGCTGTGTATGTCTCATTGTCTCAGCACCATATTACACATCTGCAGTGGTGTCATAGGCATTGCAGTTGGACTGAACAAGACTGGGACTGAACAAGACTTTTTTATTATTTATTTAACTGTAAGATAGGAACTGCATAATTAAAAAAGCAGAGTAAAATTGAATTTTAAAATTAATTCTGGTTGAAAGTCAACTCAAGAGGAAAAAATTTTCAGCGAAAAATGGGTGACAGCCAGAATAGTAATAGAACATCTTTTTATACAATTTAATTACAAATATGCAAATCTTTAAATCTCACAGTTGTCCTTTCTTGTCCTCCCAAGGGTTTAAGACAAGCTTATGATTACCTGTTAATTTAAAGATTAGATAAGGTATTTAATGCCTGCTTTATTAAGATAATAATTAATGAAATTGTGTTATTTTCTTTCAGTACTTGTGTAAGTAAAACTGTCTCTTCATTAAATCTATTAGCATGGTTGAGTATTGTGTTAATGATAATTTTTCTAAAGACATTGGAGTTACAGTTTAATTTTAGAAAAATTAAAGATTCTCCTTTTCTAGAAAAGTTTAACTAATTATATAAGATCAAGAAACTCTATTTCTTTTTTATTCTTGTTGGTTTTATTAATTTTTAAGCAAAAAGGATATATTTGAAATTTTTCTATTGCATCAGAATTTTTTAGTATCATCTATATATCATATCTGTAGGCACCTGCAAAACGTTTTAAATTTTAGTCAAGACATTGTTGAAACTTATATTCTTTAGTAAATAAATAAAGGTCAGAAAGTTGTGTTCAGAAGTTCCTGCCCATAGGAATTCCATTTACTTGTTTAAAAATGGTATTATTAAATTTAATACAGTTGTTAAACAATATGCATTTGAGGTAAGTTATCCATTTATCTGTTGTAATTATTGTAAACATTTTTGAAAACAAGTCTAATCTTTAAGTTGTAAGAGACTTAAATAGTTCTTTAATAGTAGAAATTATTGTTAAACTAATTAATGCTCTAGCAAAAATTGTGTTCTTTTCTAATAGAGTTAAAAATCAAATCATTAATCCTTTTAAATTTTTGTACAAAGTAGAAATCATTGTTTTAACATGTATTATATATATATATATATAATTTTTAAGTCCCATTGGCAGTCTGAATTTAAATGGTATTTTATGGAATTTGGAAAAAGTGTAATGGTTAGAAAATTTATTGTATTCATTGGAAATAAAAATTTTAAGATTACGTGAAAATCCTTAATCTTATTAATAATGGAGTCCTATTTTTCATGATGATTTGGTAAGTAATGGTTTGATTGAGATCATATAGATAGAGTTATTAAAAGATTTTTGTTAATTTAGAAATTTATGGAAATTATTATAGTTCTTGGAAGTGAATATCAAATCAATCTTCAAATAAAATCATAAGCCTCAAATAAATAACAACACTTACACATGTAATAGATTGCAAGCAATATATATAGGGGAAAAAATTGATCCATGGATTATCAAAGGTTAAGAAATTTGAAAACCTCTGTAGAGATATATATTAACAGTTTACTTTGTTAGCATTTGGTTTATTTTATTTATTTATTTATTTTCAGGATGGTGCATTCCCTTTGTGCTGAGGATCAGAAAGTAGTTTTGGCCAAAGATGCAAATTTACCTTCAGCTGATCGATATGAATTATCTGATCCTCGAAATCCTATTACCGAAAGGAGGAGGAAAGCAAAGAAACAAAAAACATGAAGTTTTTCATTTCATTTGTACATATGTAAATAAATGTTTGTTTTGGTATGATATATATAGGGCAAGTATGATATATATAGGTACATACAGGTATGATATATATAGGACATTGTAAAATTATGTATAGTACATATGATGTTTATAAATAAATTTTATTCTCATATTCTTTATGTTTTAGGTTATTTGACAATAATGTTTATGGTCAAATTAGTTCATCATGTCACATTAATATTTCTTAATGATCAAGCTCTTATTTCCAAAAATATTATGTCAAATTGTTGTATGTGCTAACTTGAGAAAAATCATTTTAAAGACTTGTTAATTTTTAAAATTGTTTTTAGGATTCTAGAATTTCCAAAATGCAAAAGGAAGACCACAATGAAAATTTATAATAAAATAAAAGATATATTATTTAAAATTAACAGGGGGATCATAATCATTAATATTGTTACGGATTTTGTATTTATCTATTTTTTAGTAGAATTTGTCATTAAAATTGTTTTATATTCCCGTGCAATGTAGCACGAACTTATTTGATAAGGAAACCTACACCGGAAAAATTAAAATACAGGAGCATGCGCGTTTAACATTTTAATAAATAGATATTTCGTAATTGTGCTCTTTTGCTGTCCAGAAAAATCGAGAAAATACCAGAATGTTCTTGTGCAGGATTAAAAAGCTTATAAAAGCCGAAGAAAAACATCTCAATTCAGTTGTTTACTTAGTTCTTGTTGTTGACTGTAGCGAATTCGCGGTGAAATCGGATTAGCTTTTCTGCTTTGAATTGAGTTCTATTCAACTATTATTTTAGTAGTTTAAAATATAACTACTGTGAGATATTGCAATATTGTACGAATATCTCTGAGGAAATTTCAGCATTTTGTTTTATTTGTTGTGATAAGAATAAATTTTATTCACTTTTCATCGTACTTGTGCATTCAGTTTACTATGAATCCGTATGCACTCAACACTTTTTGGTGTCAGGAGTGGGGTTTTGAATGCTAATTACAAGAGCAATGGAAGAAGAGTTCAGGTAATTGAATAACTGCATTTGCTGCATTCCAAGAAAAGATGGAAGAGGCCGTCAACTTTGTTAAAGCAGAAATGAAAGCAGGACAGGAATCCGTTAAAGAAAGATAGGAGCTGGTCAAGAGTCAGTTTTTAGGAGAAAATAGAAAGTACAAATAGAGTAAATTCGAGAATACATTGTGACGTCACAAGCTGAATCCCACACATTTATGGACACACAGCTCCGCCTGCTTAACTTTGTATCTCCAATATATTCTGAGCTTTTATTGAAAACTATTCCGGGTCTCCATGTTAAATTCCGACGATTCAGCTCGAATAGAAATGCCATGATATGCTTCCGATGCCAAAGATTTGGCCACTGACAGCTTTTCTGCAACATTGAACCGAGGTGTTTGAAATTGATTCTGAGCACCGAACCTACACTTGTGCTCTGACAGAAGAAAAAAGAAACCGCCTGTGTTAGGTGTAAAAAATCGCGCATTTTAACTTATAAAGGTTGCGTATATTTTCTAAAAGTTCGTAATACTAGCAAAGATGATAAGACTGCTCTCGAGCCGCCCAATAAATTTAAAAAGAAAGCTGAAAAGTCTAGAAAATCGACTTCTGACGTTACTGCTGCTTCAAAAACTAAGACTGCTCTCGAGCCGCCCAATAAATTTAAAAAGAAAGCTGAAAAGTCTAGAAAATCGACTTCTGACGTTACTGCTGCTTCAAAAACTGCAGATGCTAAATTAATGACTTCGGACATTACTTTAAAGTGTGATTCGCATGTCACTAATTTATTAAGCAAATTTGCTGGATTCTTCGGCAAAATTGTAGAATTTGCCAAGATTATTCAAGATTTGAACTCGCAGAATGAAAAACTACAGCTTGCCCTGCAGTTTCGTGGACTTATTGAACTAAATATTTAATTCTCTTGTACTTATATCGAAGGATGACTGCGAACAACTGTACCTTTCTTTCTTTCCACCGGCTGCCGTAGTTCGCATATCGGCCAGGTAGCCCCGCTGACGGAAATAACTTGAACAAAAGACACACTTATAAATACATATTGTGCTCAAGGCAACTGCTGGGGGCAGTGCAAACAAATGCTGGACGAAGACGATAGTGCAAGATGGAAGAAGGGTGCATTGCGGGCGTGGAGAACAATTCCAGTTACATATTTACAGAGTAACAACTGTACCAGACCTCAGGCTGTACCACCTTTTAAGCATAGCTTTTTACTTTCACTTTTCAGGACTCTTCATCCTAGGCCAGTTATGTTTTTGGCCGTTTCCTTTACATTTATTACTTTGTATTTTTATACACTGACTACCAATAAGTATTTGGACACCTATGCAAATGACGATATCTGCGGTCCTAAGGTACGGCACGGACTTCGCCGGTATATATCGTGTAGGAAACAGCATCGGCTTTAGTCACATGCAAGATGCTTTGCAGTTCGGAGCTCTCTGATTTCGAGAAAGGTTATCGGGTATCACAAATGTGGCCAATCCTTAAGGGACATATCTAGCGATCTGAAGTACCCAAAATAGACAGTGGCCTATGTGATTAAGAAGTGGAAGGTGAGCGGTGATTGTCTGAACGTCACCCGAGTCGGCAGACCAACGAAACTGGGAGATAGAGACCGACGAGTGCTGTCCAGAGAAATTCGGAAGAACCACACCCAACTGATAGCCCTCATCCGCGAGGAGTTTCAACAGGCATCCGGGAGTATTGTTTCAATGAATACCTTCCATAAGGAAGCACATCTGCTTGGTTTTCATGGTCGTGCTGCTGCCCATAAGCCTTTGATCACAAAGTCCAACCGCGCTGCTCGGTTAATGTGGTGCAAAGCACATCGAAATTGGACCATAGATCAGTGGAAACGGGTTCTTTGGAGTGACGAATGAAGGTTCACCCTTTACCGCTCGGATGGCAGGGTCTGGGTCTGGCGTCTACCTGGAGAATGTCTCCTGTCAGAATGCATTGTGTCAACAGTCAAGTTCGGCGGAGGTGGAATTATGGTCTGGGGGTGTTTCTCCTGGTATGGGCTAAGACCCTTGGTCCCTATTCATGGTAAGCTCAACTCCGATGCCTACTGCACTATTTTGGATGACAATGTGCTTCCTACGTTGTGGCAGTTTTACGGGTTGGATCCCTATAACGTTCAGGACGACAATGTCAATTGTCATGTTTCGACGTTAACCAAGGCTTGGTATGGTGCCAATGGAGTTCATCGAATGGACTGGCCTGCCCAGAGTCCAGACCTGAACTCTATCGAGAACGTCTGGGACGAGTTGCATCGCCGAATTCAAGGGTGCACTGCCTGTGCAAAATCGGTGAAGGAACTTCTATGTCTTCTCCAAGCCGAGTGGAAGAAAATACCACAAGCTGTCATACAAAGACTTGTGGAAAGTATGCTCCGGAGGTTCCATGCTGTAATTACCTCTCGTGGAGGCTCTACCAACTATTGATTTTGAATAAAGTTAGTTTTTTTCTATCACAGGTGTCCAAATACTTATTTGTAGTCAGTGTATTATGTATTTCTTATACTTACATATTAACTTTGCTTGAACTGAGCCGGAACACAGCTAATTAATTACACTAGCTGCTCTCAGCATTAAAAAGTCAGCTCAGTTTTTTAGATAACTGTTGTTGTTGATTATAGTGAATTCGCGGTGAGATCGGATTAGCTTTCTCTGCGCTTTGGATTACGTTCTATTTAATGTTTTAATAGTTTAAAATATAGCTACTGATTATATTGCGATATTGTATGAATATCTTTGATAAAAAATCCAGCGTTTTATTATATTTCTTGTCATAAGAATAAAATTTATTAACTTTTTATCGGACTTGGGCCTTCAGTCTATTACAAACCCGTACGCACGCAACACTTTTTGGTGTCAAAAGTGGCATTTGAATGCCAATAACAAAGGCGATGGAGAAGTAGTTAAGACAGCTTATGGCAGCCTTTCCTGCATTTAAAAACGAAATGTCAGATTTCGTTAAAAAAAGAGATGAAAGATGGCCAAGCAACCGTTAAAAAAAAGATGGAAGCTCGTCAAGAAAAGACAGAAGCAGGTCAAGAAGAAATAAGAAAAATTACCTGCATAATAAAAAGCAAATCTGATGTTATCAAAAACAGAATAGACGTGGTTGAAAATGAAGTTAGACAAACTGAAGACAAAGTTTCTTCTGTCAAGAAACAAATAAAAGAGAGAGTTTCTGCCGTGGAACAACAAATCGATTGCAGAGTTTCTTCTGTGAAAGAACAAATAGAAGAGCGAGTTTCTGCCGTGGAACAACAAACTGAAGACAGAGTTTCTGCTCTCGTCGCCAACGAACTTGACACATTAAAGAAATGAATAGCGACAGCAAGAAGCAATTTTGACGGCTTTAAATTTTTACCCATGCCTGCTCTTACCTCTCTGAAGCTATCCACGTATAATGGGAATATTTTTTTCACAATTTTTAATAGTGGCGGTTGCAAATAGATGGGATTCCCAAGCTATGGCATGTCATCTCGCCGCTTCTCTGAAAGCAGACGCTGCTCTTCCAGAAACCCAAAGACTAGACTTCGAAGCTCTATCCTGTGCGTTGGAGCTGCGCTTTGAGACGGGAAGTGTTTAAAAGATTACAGCATGCTTCAATTAAAATCCCCTTTCAACAGAAGCCCACGGAAACACTCCAAGAGCTCGCCACGGATGCTGAAAGGCTGTCTCAGCTCGCCTTTTCGGAGTGCCCAAGAAAAACAAGGGAAATACTGCCCCTGCAGTATATATATTTCTGAAGGTCCCTGCAGTATATTCGTAAATACAGAAGGCTCTACGAATGACAGATGTCAAGGACTTAAAAAGCGCTCTGATGTACGCCATGAAATTCGAGGCAACCCAGCAAGCAATTATCAGAGATCGCCACCCAGTCAGAGCTACTCAAGTACAAGAGCCAGTGGATCAACTGACTACTCGTCTAAACGATTTCACTAGACAAGTCAATGCCTTGAGGCGAAGTAAGAGTGACAAGAAACCAAACCATAAGTACTGGAACTGCGGAACTGAAGGCCACATACGAAAAAACTGTAGAACACTCCAAGGTACGGAAGTTAAGACCACGCCTATCAAGAAGGAGGGAAATTAATTAGTGGCCATCTCGCGGGGCAGAAATTGCTAGATAATGTGAGAATCGTGCCTCAACGAAGCACCAGATGTCGCTATCTATCAGTACTCTGTAGGAACTCTCCAGGTTCCAGGATCTTCAGTTGGTTCGAGAAGTCCGAGAGAATCGGTCTAACAGAACGCTCGCGAAAGAGCTACAACTAGACGCTTACTGGTCGCGCGTAGGCGATCGGACTTGGAACTTATCTAAAGTGACCGCACGTAGGTGGTCAGCTGTGACTTTTACATCTCCATACTGGAATGTGTTGTGATTACTCTCCTAAACATATTTAATCCATTTGTACATACTCATTCCGTTTATCTTTTCTTCTATAAAAAAGGAATAAAACCTGATGCTTTGAATCGTGAGTGTGATCTCTGTTTGATGATAAGACGTCACCCTCACAATTATGGGGGCTTCAAGCCAGCGAACTTCAAAAAAGGTACTGTGAAACTTTTTCCTTCTTTAACATAGTGATACTAGTATTTCGTTTTAAAATGAGTTTCTTAAATAATTCAAACAAGAGTGATTTAAAATTAATTGCCGAAAGAATTGGAGAGAATGTTCCAGAAAATGCTAAAAAAGTTGACATTAGAAAAATTATAGAAAATTCTGATGTCTTCAAAACGAACATTAAATTTGTTCGTGGCGTTGTCAAATCGATCGTCGAGGATCGGACGCCTAAGACAAGTAATGAACACTATCTGTTAGAAATCGAACGTCTTAAATTAGCCCAAATTGAGAAGCAGATTGAGCTAGAAAATTTAAAATCACAATCATTATCGGGTGATCGCAGAAACGCACAGACTAGTGCTGAAAATTTACTGAAAAGCGTTAAAACGCTTACAATCTCTGTTCCTGAGCGGCCAGAGGCATTGCATTTGTTTTTTATTTCATTGGAAAAAGCTTTTGCCACCAAAGAAGTTCCCAAAGACTTACAAGCTGAGATACTAATTAATTTGCTAGGGGTTAAAGCAAATAATGTTTTAATGTATGCAACTGAAGAAAAATTGTCGAATTACGAAAAACTAAAAGAGTTGTTTTTAGCTGAATTTCAGCCGACACCAAGAGAGATTCTGAACACCTTTAAACATGCTCAACGCGCAGCAAACGAGTCGCATGTTCAATTTGCATCGCGATTGACCGCAACATTTGAATACTACTGTCAGGTTAGGCAGACACAAAAGGATTTTAAAAAGTTATTTCATTTAATTGTTGCAGATAAATTGTATGAAACTTTGGATTTCAAAACGAAAGAATACATAGGTGTTCGCGAGGGGAGAACATGGTTTATTCCAACACAGTTAGGGCGAGAATGTGATTTATATTTTTCATCCCGAGGAAAATCATTATCTGAAATGCATAACCCTAAAGTTCAGTCTAATGAATCGAAAGTACCAAGTGTTCAAAACCAAAGTATTAAAAATGACTTATTCCGTCGTAGCAAATCTAAAAATAAACAGGATGTCATTTCGTCGACGCCAGAGAGATCATGTTACTGTCTGAAATACATAACCCTAAAGTTCAGTCTAATGAATCGAAAGTCCCAAGTGTTCAAAACCAAAGTATTAAAAATGACTTATTCCGTCGTAGCAAATCTAAAAATAAACACGATGTCATTTCGTCGACGCCAGAGAGATCATGTTACGTCTGCGGGGGAAGGGGTGAAAATTTTTATTTCGCTAGGGATTGCGTAAAACGTAAACAAAGTGAATCGCATAAGGAAACAGAAAGAAAAAACAAAACAAGTGTTAATAACGTCAGTTTTATTCACGAGTTGCAATATGCTGAAATTTTCGTAGAAAATAAAGAAATAAAAGCACTTATCGATTCAGGCGAAGTTCCGGTCATAAATTCATCATTCATTTAAATAAAGACACCGCTGGACGGTAAAATAATACTTAGCTCATGTTTTGACGGAAAAAAAAAGAGGCAGATATCGCTAGAATAGGATTATCTTTAAATAGCAATTCACCAAGGTTAGAAATCATTGTTGCAGTCGTAAATAAATTATCTGTTCCTTTAATTTTAACACCAAACATTTATTCTCAACTTCTAAAAGTAAGTCGGGAAGACAAAAATGAAACATCTAATCCTGATACCGAAAATGATTTTAAAAGTGAATCATCATTACAAGAGTGTTTTTTATTAAATTTTGCAAATGTGATTGACGAATGTGATGTGGATTTCTTGCATGTTATTGATGTGAACATTCATAAAGATTTATCGTTATTGATTCATAATTATAAACCAAATAAAACTAAAGACACGAATTTAAAATTGAATGTTGTGTTAAAAGATGATATTCCAGTATCGCAACGGTCTCGGAGATTACCATTTGCCGAGAAAAAAATTGTTGATAAACAGATAGACGAGTGGTTGCAAAAGGGGATAATTAAACCATCTTGTTCCGAATATGCATCTCCAATTCTGTTATGTAAGAAACGTGATAAAACACACAGATTATGCGTAGACTTCAGACAGTTAAATAAAAAAGTAGTGAAAGATTCTTTCCCTATTGCCCAGGTAGAGGAAGTACTTGATCATTTGGGGGAAGCGAAAGTTTTTTCAACTTTGGATTTGAAAAATGGTTTTTTCCACGTTCCAGTCGATGAAAGATGTACCAAATATTTAGCATTCATTTGTCATGCAGGTTTATTTGAATTTTTAAGAGCACCGTTTGGTTTGACCACAAGTCCTAGTGTATTTTTAAGATTTATCTACAATGTATTCAGGGAATTAATAAGGTATAATACAGTTGTAATTTACATGGATGATTTTATCATACCTTTCCGTGATGAAAAAGAGGGATTAGAAAAACTTAAACGAGTTTTAAAAGTAGCTTCAGAATATGGACTAGAAATTACTTTTAAAAAATGTCAATTCCTTAAAAGAAAAATTGAATTTCTCGGTTATTTAATTGAAGAAGGTACAATTCGTCCATCTCCAAATAAGACCCTTGTAGTTAAAAATTTTCCTCAACCTAAGAACGTTAAGCAATTGCAAAGCTTCCTAGGTCTCGCAGGCTATTTTAGAAAATCTGTACCTGGTTATTCGAAATTAGCCAAACCATTGAGTGATATGCTTCGCAATGGTGTAGAATTTGAATTTGGGCCAAGACAGAAGCAGGCATTTGACCACCTTAAAGAACTTTTGAGCAAAAGTCCTGTACTTAACATCTTTCAGCAGGCAAAACCTTTGGAATTACACACGGATGCTAGTAGTCATGGTTTCGGTGCAGTTTTGCTTCAACTCTCAGATGATGGACAGCTGCATCCAATCCATTATATGAGCAAGAAAACATCACCTCAACAAGAAAAAATGTCAAGTTATGAACTCGAAGTGCTAGCGATCGTCGAAGCCTTGAAAAAATTTCGAAGTTATCTCTTAGGCACAAAAATCAAAATAGTCACAGACTGCGATGCATTTCAGAAGACAATGCAGAAAAAAGATCTGACACCAAAGATAGCTAGAAGGGCACTGCTACTCGAAGAGTTCGAATATGAAGTTATCCACAGACCCAATCAACAGATGAGACATGTCGACGCATTAAGTAGGCATGCTGTGTGCATGGTCACTCGTTCGCAAAGTGAAATCACTACTAAGATCGCAACAGGCTGATGAGCGTCTTCAATTATTGAAAACTCTGGTCGAGAAAGGCCTTAGAGATGACTATCTGCTAAAAGATAATGTGTTGTATCTGCAGGAGAGAGGTCGAGAACTCATCGTTGTGCCGGAAGCGATGGAATTCGATATCATCCGTGGTATACATAACAAAGGACACTTTGCTGTACAAAAGACAGAAGATCTGTTGAAAAGAGATTTTCATATTTCGAATGCTACAAAGAAAATACAGCACGTTATAGTGAACTGTGTCGAGTGCATCCTCTGTAATAAAAAGCGAGGCAAAGCACGTCTATTGAACCCAATCCCAAAGGACAATATTCCGTTAAGCACATATCACATAGATTTTGTAGAACCCCTGACATCTACAGATAAGAGATACCGACATATATTTACAGTGGTAGATGCTTTTACAAAATTTGTCTGGTTTTACCCAGTCAAGACAACATCAATGACAGAAGCTGTACAGAAACTAAAAATCCAACAAGCTGTCTTCGGAAATCCTTCAAGAATTATCTCTGACAAGGGATCTGCTTTCACTTCAAAGGACTTTGAGGAATACTGTAAAGATGAAGGAATTCAGCACATACAAATCACAACAGGCGTTCCAAGAGCCAACGGCCATATCGAAAGAATTCATGGAACCCTTATCCCAGTGCTTGCAAAACTGTCAGTAGATGATCCTGCCAAATGGTTCAAATTTGTGCCTGACGTCCAAAGAATCATCAACAGCACCGTCAGTAGATCAACAAAATTCACTCCTTTCGAGCTGATGACAGGCGTGAAAATGCGAAAAAAGGCAGACCAAAGAATTAAAGAAATTCTCGATGAAGAATTCCTGAACTCCACCATCCAGGAGAAAGAGTCTATTCGTGAAGAGGCTAAAGCGAATATCTTAAAACTGCAGGAGGAGAACCGACGACAATACAATCGACGTCATAGAACCGCTCCACTCTACAAAGTCAACGACCTAGTAGCCATTAAAAGAACCCAGTTAGGAAGCGGTCTCAAGCTAAGACCTAAATTCTTAGGACCTTATAGAGAGATTAAGATTAAGCCACATGATCGATACGATGTAGCCAAAGTAGGATCTCATGAAGGACCTGAAGCAACTTCCACTTCGGCAGACCACATGAAGCCTTCGTCTGATGACATCGCAACTTGAGATCATTTTGCAAACTAATTTTCAAATGTTTCTCTTTTTTTTTGTTTTGTATTTTAAAGATGTATTCAAGTGTTCAGAGGTCCTCACCTGTCGATGGCCGAGCGTGTGGGAATCGTGCCTCAACGAAGCACCAGATGTCGCTATCTATCTGTACTCTGTAGGAACTCTCCAGGTTCCAGGATCTTCAGTTGGTTCGAGAAGTCCGAGAGAAGCGGTCTAACAGAACGCTCGCGAAGGAGCTACAACTAGACGCTTACTGGTCGCGCGTAGGCGATCGGACTTGGAACTTATCTAAAGTGACCGCACGTAGGTGGTCAGCTGTGACTTTTACATCTCTATACTGAAATGTGTTGTGATTACTCTCCTAAACATATTTAATCCATTTGTACAAACTTATTCCGTTTACCTTTTCTTCTATAAAAAAAGGAATAAAATCTGATGCTTTGAATCGTGAGTGAGATCTCTGTTTGATGATAAGACGTCACCCTCACAATAATGAAAAACACCAGTTTAAAGCGCTTCAGATTTCTGCTGTGAGTGGCGGCAGTAATGGGCTTTTCATCATGTGGCATATCAATGGAGCTACCTGCAATATAACGATTGACACGGGAGCCATTGTACCATCATTGGAAAAGATTTGGCTCAACAAGTGGAAGGTAAATTTATTTGGACGCCGCCCTGCGTTACTCCCCAGACTGTGTCCGGCGATAAGATCGACATCAACGGAAAATTAAACGTTAGCATCACGTTTGGAAGTGCCGCCAACCGTCATACGGCATATGTGGCAGAGATTACAGATGCTTGCTTACCGGGATTGGATTTTCTAAGGAAATACAATTTTTCCTTGGATTTTAAAAATAATGAACTGCATTCTACCTCTGAGGATATATCCCTCTTCGGAATTAATGCTAAAGGAGTTAAACCTGTACACAAAATCAATACATTAAAACGATATCGCAAGAGCATAATTTTTACTTCCTGGATTCATAGCCGAAAACAGAAATTTCCACTACGGCATCATAGAATATTCCAAGAACTGTAACAGGCCGAAAGGAGTATTAGTAGCCTCAGCACTCGTCGACCTATTGAGGATCGTTATCCCGGTGACAGTTGCCAATGTTACTGACAAGGCGAGAGTTATTAAGAAAGGTGCAGTAGTTGCAGCATGTACTTCAGTAACCAGCGTTTAAAAAACAGTAACATCTCAGAATCTGTGTCTTCAGAGAGCATTATATCGGAGTTATTGCAGAATGTGCAATTAAACGATGAAGAGAGCAATGCTGCCGAACGTGTCATTCAAGGATTTCAAGATGTTTTCTACCGCTCGTCTTCTGACGTTGGTCGAACCAGTTTGATGCAACATAGAATCGATACCGGTGATCATCCACCAATCAAGCAACGTACAAGACGTCCACCGATTGCTAAGCTGGAAGAGGTAAGAACGCTTTTAAAGGACATGCAAGAAAGCGATGTCATCGACCCTTTAGTAAGTGCGTGGGCATCGCCCATCATTCTCGTATGGAAGAAAGACGCTTCAACTCGATTTTGCGTTGACTATCGCCTGTTAAATTACGTTACGAAGAAAGACAGCTATCCTCTTCCTGGAATTGACGACATTCTGGACACTCTTTCTGAAAGCAAGTGATTTTCGATAATTGATCTAAAGAGTGGAAATTAGCAAGAAGAGATACGTCTTAAACACCGAGAAAAGACGGGCATTTACTACGGGACAAGGACTTTGGCAGTTCAAGGTGATGCCGTTTGGACTCTGCAATGCGCCGGCTACATTCGAACGTCTAATGGAGACTGTTTTGAAAGTTTTTTCATACGAAGCCTGTCTGATATACCTGGATGACATCAACATCGTCGGGAAGAGTTTTGAAGAATACCTAATACCTAGAAAATCTTAGAAATGTGCTTCAGAAACTGAAAGAAGCTAATCTAAAGATGAGTCCCGCTAAATGTAAATTATTTAGACAGAAAGTGACTTACCTCGGACACGTCATCTCGGCCGAAGGTGTGTATACGGGTTGAGAAAAAGTGTCAACAGTTAAAGACTAGATACGCCCCGAAAATGTCCATCAACTAAGAAGTTTCCAGGGGCTTTGTATTTACTATAGAAGATTTGTGAAGGACTTTTCTTCCATCGCAAGACCTCTTCACAAACTGACAGAAAGTAAACAAAAATTCTTGTGGACAAAGGAATATGAATTGAATTTTCTGTTTCCCGTCTATAGCTATATATCACAATAAAATAACACCACACACATTACAGAAATAACACACTCAAACTTTCAATACATTTATTTTCCATAGCGACACTGGCGCTAGGTTTCTTACAGCGTAACATATGAATCTCAGCTCCGAATATACAACAAACATCAAGTTTCTCATAGACTATATTTCAGCGCCGATTCTGGTGGCGCATGCGCTATTAGACAAAACTCTCCTCTGTCGCCAAGTATTTCTCAGCTAATGCAAAACACTCCTGTTGTTGAAATTAACAATTTCAAAATTATTGACAATAAATGTAAATATAAAGGCACTACAATAAAATGCTTTACAATAACAAATCACAATATCGAAGAATATACACTCAAATCATTACAACAAATTCCTGTTTATAATAGAGATAAACAATCATTCTACAGGAAGTATACGTATATCTCGAACATTTCGTTTTAGCAAATGTTGATTAGACAATCTTACATTTACTACTATTACTTTGTTATCCCTACCACGAAAAACCTCAGCTATTCTTCCCGCTACCATTTGATTAAAAGCAAATTTTCATCTTTTAATAATACAGGAGTTCCCAACTGAACGTCTTTTAAAAATTTCCACTTGTGACGTTCTTGTAAATTATTAAGTAATCACATTTCCACAATTTCCTTTTTTTTTTTTTTTTTTGTGTGTGTATGCTTAGTGATTCTTTGCCATTTAGAAAGTCTGTTTTCATTTATTTTGGATAAATCTGGCTCAGCAAGAGTTGTGATAGGTCTGTCAACCAAAAACTGGCCTGTGGTCAAAGTTTCAAAATTGTTGTAATCAGCTGAAATTGAAGTTAAGAAGTCTTGAGTTCAATACTCTTTCAATTTCTGTTAAAACAGTTAAGAATTCTTCTAAAGTTAAGCACTGATTATCAATAACTCTCTTCAAATGACTCTCAAATGATTTCACCCTGGCCTCCCAAATTCAGCCGAAATTTGGCGGCTTTGGAGGAATAAATTTCTACTCTATACCTTCAGTGGTATAAAAACTCGTTAAATTCTCATCTGGACACTCAACCAATTTTTGCAATTTTTTGAGTTCCACACTAGTACTTTTGACGTTTACACACTTACCTCTTTTCAATTGATTTTTTTCTCGAAACTCACTTTTTTGAGCCTCTAATAAAATATACACCTCAGCATCCTTTATCTCTTCTAAATCAAGTACTCCATACCTCCTTACCTGGGAGTTCTTAAGATTATGGATAAACCTGAAACTAACAATACGAATAAGTTTAGTATAATTAGAAGACAAATTAAGAATATCTTTAAAGAGGTTTGGTTCATTAAATGCAATTGAAAACAAGTTAGAATCGTTATGCAGTTCATTGTCTTTTTTAAGTTCATTTGGACACACTTCTTCAGCAACCTCAATTGATAAGTCCTGATGAGGAATCTCTGAGCATGTTAGAAAGTCACAGCATGACCACTATTTGGAACAGTTCACAAGAAAGTCAGTTTGAACATACGCGTCATAACATCTGCTGGGTTCTCTTTTGTTGAACAATAGAACCACTCTGTCGGCTATAAGAACTTCCTAATCTCGTTAACTCTGTTTTCGATGAAAGATTTCCATTTGGTACTGGAACCTTTAATCCACCATAGCACTATTTTGGCATCAGTCCAATAAAATATTCTCGAAGATTTCTTTTGATCGAGCAATTTTTTTCACTCCAGAACCTAAACGCGCAGCTAGTAATGCACTTAAGTAATTCAAGACCAGGTAACGTAATTCTTTTCACAGGTGCAACACAACATTTTGATGCAACGAAATTCACAGAAATTTCTTCTTGCTTACGCAGTTTTATGTAGACAACAGTACCATACGCCCTCTGACTGGCATCCGAGAAGCAATGGATCTCTATGGAATCGGCTTCGGGTTTCAAAATGAATCTTGGAACTGCAATTTTACTTAGATGATGACACTCACAGCACCACTTTGCCCACTCTTGACAGATATCTGTAGGTAGTTCATCATCCCACGTCAATTTTCGAACTCAAAGTTCTTGTAGCAAGAATTTAAGTCTAACAGTAAATGGAGTTATTAAGCCAAAGAGATCAAAAATCTTCCCTGCAGTTTTCAAGATGAATCGTTTCGTATTACGCTTATTCTTAAGAAATTCCATCAAACTGTCTGTGTCTATACTCAGACTGTCTTCATTAGTATCTCAAAACATTCTAAAATCTTCAGTGTATCGTTTGAGTCATTGATTTTATGTGGATGTATCTCGAACTCTTCTTCCCATTTTTTCATCAGCTCAGGATCATTGGATACCCATTTACGCAAGTTCATATTTGCATCACTCATAATTTGTTTAGCTGTACGCGATAAGCTTAGAGCCTCCTCTACACTATCCTGTCCAGTAATAACATCATCAACATAAACACAAGAATTCAATATTTCTAATACATCTGGCTGCTCATCTCGATATTGTCTAATGTTTTCTTTAATTGTTGCAGCCAACAAAAACACTTGACTTAATCCCCAAAATTTACGCGCTTGAATCTATATGTCGCTAGTTTTAGATCATTTAATTGTATGTTTTCCATAAACAGGAATTGCACTGCGTCTTGATCCTTTTCTGCCAAAGCAATCTGCAAAACTGCTTTTTCCATATCCGCTGAAATTGCAACTTTATTTAATCCGAAATTAATTAGCAGATGGAACAGTTAGGATTCAAATTTGTCCCTGTCCATAGACGAACTCATGTGAGCTGCCATCAAACACTATTTTAGTCTTCGATGAAGCACTTGTTTCTCTAAATACCGGTTGATGTGGTAGGTAAAAGACTGGTTTACCGATACGTATATTTTCATCTGACACTTTCTCAATAATACCTTGCTTGAGATAATCATCTAATCAGTGCTTAAATTGCACCGGAGCCCACCGGAGACTAGCTCCGGTACTTCTGAATTTTTAAGATCAATTACAATTCTAGCTGGAGCGCACCGGAGCCCTAAATAACATGAGCTCCTGTACTTCTTTTTACAAAACTGAGCCACAATTTCAAGAAAAAAAATTAGAATCCTTAACGTTTTAGTTTAACAATAAGCAGATCTTGCAATACTCTATTTCCCTAGAAATACGAGCTCATGAGAACATGAGACGTTCAAGTAAAGTCCCCTCACTCACATGCGGAAACCTTTCCCTTTAAGAAGGCAATAAATTTGGGAGAGTGCATTTAGGAAAACGTACATTTCTCGCCATGTCATCGTATCTAGTGTATTGTTATCAATGGTTACAGTTAGTTATCCTCTCAGGAAGGAAAATTTGTGTTCTTAAATGTGCGTGAAGTGACAGCGAGTACAGTAACAGTGAAATACTGAGATAAATTGCTCAAGCACGTCCTATACATTGACTTCCCAGAGTATCCACTAATGTAACCAAATATGGGGGGGGGCAAAAAGCATAACCAGCAACTTTACATTCATCCTTAGGAGTCAAATTCAGAACTCATTTTAACCTTGATACACATCCTCTGGATGGCTATAATTATATCAGCAAAGAGCCGTGGTGAAAGAGAACGTTCTCTGTCATCAAGATTCCCCTAATTTTTTGTTTCCATCCATTCATGCCCTCATTCAGCTTCGCCCTCTTTTAGCATTATCTGAATTTTCATCAGCTATATTTTAAGTATATTTAAATTTTGTGATGATAAAAGAACTCCCCCTCCTACGATCAGAGCTTACATTGCGACGGAGCCCACCGGATGCCCGCTCCGATGATTCTTAGTTTTTGTAATAAATCATAATTCAAGCAGGAGCGCACCAGAGCTCTTAATAAGAAGGTTGCGGCACTTCTTTTATGTAATTGAATAACAATTTCAGTAGAAATTTTATCTCGAAAATTTTATTTTTAGCAATAAAATTATATTAAAAATCGCTTATTAAATTTTAATTTATCTCTTTACATTTAATTTTAATTATTTAATTATATAATAAATATTTATTAAATAAAAATTTATAAACATTAATTAGATAGCTATTAATTAATTTGATAATAATGAACTATTTAATTTTAAAATTATTAATGAGTTTAATAGTCATTTTATTTATTTCATATCCAATGAAGATGGCTGTCCAGGGAATGGAAAAGATGGTAGTCTGTTGGTGCGAGGTCTGGGGAATATGGTAGATGGGGTAGTGTCTCCCATCCCAGTCGCTGGATGGTCTCAGGGCCTCATTGTCCTGTGCTTGCGGTTGTCCCTGGCCTCCCGAGCCACATGCGGTCTTGCATCGCCATGGAGGAGGAGTACAATCCTACAACTGATCAAAGGTGGCCCTTTATGCATCAATGCCTGATGCATACATTCCAACTGCTATGAGTACAGGCCTGACGTGATTGTTTGACCCACTGGCAGTAGCTCATAGTGCACCTCTTGGCGACTAGTCCACCAGATACAGAGCATGATTTTGAATGGGTGAAGAGGTCTCGCAGTGTGAGACACAGGGTTCCATGGTGACAACCAATGTGTGTAATGCCTGGGTATATCATATTGGACCCACTTTTCATCACTGGTGAGTACTTGATCAAATATGAATGCCATTGTGGTGCCGAGTAAGCAATGATAAACAGGCAGCAATATGCTGTTGCTTGTTTCCATCGGACTGTGAGTGGGGTACCCACTTGCTCAGCTTGTATGCCTTTCCTATGTGGTGCAAATTGAATCTGATCGTTTCATCAGATACCTGGAAGTGTGCAGCAAGCTCACCACATGTTTGGCTACTATCATTCTTTATGGCTGCTCTCATAGGGCTACTCTTTTGTAGGGTCTCATTGTCCTGTGCTTGTGGCTGACCGTTGTGTGATGTATCACTAAGAGACATATCCCCTGACAGGAACTTCTGGAATCATTGCCTAGTGGTTCGTGCATTAACGGCATCATCCCCAAAGGCCTGGCAAATTCAGCGACTTGATTCTGCTGCAGACAGGTCCACTTTAAAATCATACAGCAAACAACTTTGAACGAGCACCTTTGACGCGTCCATTTCAATCAGCCACTGTGTGAGTTATGTTTGAAGTACTGATGGAAAGCGTTTTTATACTTTTGGTCAATGTCTGGACTTCTACAATCTTGGCAACTATTTTTATGTTATGGTTCACTCTTCTAATGTCATATCAGAAACAGCAAGAACTTTTTTGTTTACCTTGTATATCTTTTTACCCTTTAGCTTTTACTCCTTCCTTCATAATTTTCTTGTGATTTTCCTGTGGAATGAAGGAGGGAGGAGAAACATAAATAACTGGTATTAATACTTAATCTCTCTGTAATTGGGAGATAACAAACCATGTTAATTATTCCACTATAGTACATTAATGTCCATTTTGTATAAAATTGATAAATACAGTTTTTCTGTTTATCTTACTTGGATTACATATTCTAAATTTCAGCTTCCTACACCAGAGAATGCTACTTTTACGTAATGAAAAATTTTGCTTTATATAGAATTAAATGTTCTCTTGTAGTTATACATCTTGCACAAGTGTTTGGAATATTCAGCGCATTTTTCATTATTAAAAAAGTGGAGAAAAGGTTAGTTTTGAAAACTACTTATTGATTCACAAGTATATTAATCATTTATGACTTCATTATTCAATGAATTTTCACGTTTTCTTAATATAAATTGTACAGAAATGAACAAAATTATAAAAGAGCAGATCTTTACTAAACACCACAAATGTACTATACATCACTATAGCACTAGATACTTAAGCTTTAAGTTATCTTAATAATGAAATCTTAGAAGTCTGATGAATTCCATTCCTCATCTCTCTTTCTAAAAATAATGCTTACTGTATTAATTATATATATATATATTTAAAAAAAAAAAAAAAACACTCATGAAAATAGTTATTCAAACATCTTAAGAATTTGACCAATTGTTCATTTGACGAAAAAATATTATGCTACTGAAAAATTACTGGAACATTAATAATCACTGGAATTTCTAGTTTTATTTCTTAAAATAAGATGATTTTATGGGAAAATAGATTATTGTACCTTCCCCCCCCAAAAAAAAAATTGACTACAAGTAATTATAATTTTTAATTTTAATAGAAAAAGTATATACAGTAAATATAAATAAATCAAATTAATCGTGCATTTCAAGAATCATATTTTGGAAGTTTGAACATGCCAGCTGTGCAAACTAATTGCCTGTCTCTTACTTTTTTTTCTAAAAACTGCTTCATATCTTGTATAGAGCATTCATTTGTACTAGTACCTGGTAGAGCAAACATTCGCAACATACTGTGAATTCGTTCAAGTGGCAGAGATTCCATGTTAGTCAACATGCCCACAATAAATGACCAGAAAGTCTAAAAGAGAATAAAAATATATTGTGAAAAATTACCTAAGGATTAATAACGATAAATTTATAGATTTACAAAATTCATTTAAAATTTTCATGAATTCTCTCAAAATAAGTTAATAATAAATTTTAGTTTTCTTTTGGTAATTTTGGTATATAAGTCATTTTAAGTGAAATAAAATGCTAAATGTAGGATTAACTCACTTGTTTTTTTAATATATATATATATATATTAAAACAAAATTTTATATAGAAAATTTTCAAAATTAAACTGTTTCGAATATATAATATTTTTAAGGGAAATTAAAAAAAAAAAGTCTACAGGCATAACTTATTTTGCCCTCACTTCTGCATAAATACAGTTTTAACTGTTCATCCACTGGTTGAATCTGTTACAAATAAAGCTTTCTTCTAGCTATTTATGAAATTTTTCACTTTAAATGAATGCAATTTTGATAAATACTGATTCAGATAAATGCAACATACACTGAAGAACCAAAACATTACACTCAATAACAAAATGAGTTACCTTTAACTTGAAGAACAGCTGCAACTCACCTTGGCATGAATGCTACAAGTTCTTGGAAGATGACTAGAGTCAGGTTGTACCAAATATCAAAGCGTTGGTCACGCATAGTCGAGATATTCTGACATGGTGATGGTTGAGCTCTGAGCTGCTGCTCCATGACATCCCAAATGTGCTCTGTCAGGTTAAGATGCGATGAGTTAGGTGGCCAGGACATTGACTGGAATTCATCCTTATGCTCTTTAAACCACTTCAACACAATTCAAGCCTTGTGACACAGGATGCTGTCCCGCTGGAAGATTCCATTTCTATTTGGGAACACAGATGCCATGTAAGGGTGCAACTAATCTCCAATTATGTTCAGATAGACTGCAGCTTTCATGGTCTATTTTACCACAACTAAGGGTTCCACAGCTGCCCATAAGAACGTATCCTACAGCATAATACCACCATCACCACCAGCCTGTGTATGACCTGCTGTACAGTGGGGGGGGGGCATCTATTCGCCTGAAGAACCCTGGCATAAGAATTGACGTGATGAATGAGAAATCATAATTTATCCGACCAGGCAACTGTTTTCCACTTACCCATGATCCAGTCTTGATGTTCCCAGGCTCATTGTAGGCATAGTTGACAATGATGCTTGGTCAACAGAGGCACATGAGTGGGATGTCTGTACAGTCCCATATCCAACACGGCTGTTCTGAAGTACTTGGACGTGCATTGAGCTGTCAGCTGTGCCACTGCCTGGTGCTGATTCTGCTGTACCAAGTTGGACAGTCTTCAACATCCTTTGATGATGCATGGACACCCAACACCTTAACATCTACTGCTGGTTTCACCATCATCTATTCACTCTGCATAATTACTGGCAGATCGTGAACGACATACCAGTCTTACAGTTTCGGAGATACTTGTTCCAAGTCTTCTGTCTGGACCATTACAATCTGCTCTCTATGAAATTCGCTTAGATCAGCAGCCTTTTCCATTACTCACAAAAGTTAAGTGCAGGAATGATTCCTTACCTTCCCCAGCAGCAGTTAAATACCATTCCCACTTATTCATGTGACATCCACATGAGTTCATTGAAAAATGAGGGGATGGTCATAATGTTTTGGCTCATCAGTGTATATCTTTAGTTTCATGCATGCATTTTAAAATTCATAAAATTTAAAAATATTTTTAGATGTAGATAGAACGCTTATCATAATTATTAACCATTTAAATGGAAGTTTATACACGACATGCCTCCTGCACAGTGGGTTAAGTTTCTTGAACATGGACTTGTGATGAACCATTTATGCTGACTTTGCACAGTAGTATACTGGCACAACTAGATCTCTCTTTCTCTCTCGCTCTTTAAGAGAGAGAGGTGGGTTAAAATTGAAATAAAAATGGACTACACATGCATAAAATAATTCAGAAGTACAGAAAAATTTATTTTGAAATAATTACAGATGACTTCATGTAAGGTATTATTTAAACATAGTTTGCAGAAAGATTATATATATAAAAATAAAATTAAATTAAAAAAAAAAAAAAAAGCCTGCACACCAAATAAAATATATTTTTATAAATTTTATGCATCATCTTTGTTGGTTTATCTATTTTGTTGAAAAGAGTCTGAAAAATGTCTTGCAACAAATATGTCAGCTTAAGTGTTTTGGCCCCCTGCAGTGTTTTATCATTTTCAGAAGTTTCTAAATCACTACCTCTTTCCTTAACTCTGTTTCCCTCTGTGTCATGCGAGTTTTCAATGCTATTACTAAAGTAACCACCATTAACCACCATATTCAAAAAATATTTTTTAATACCTGAAGAAGATTTCTTTTCCTGCATTCAATCATTGCAGCAAGACCACTACATAAAAAGAAAAAAAGACAGCAAACTCCTACACTGAACATGAGCTCTAAAATAGCTACACTAAAATCAATTCCCCAGATCTTGTGAAAGCATGCTATGTGGAAAACACAGGAAGTAACCAGAAATATTTAGTATTTATTGAAGAAAGCTGCTATGTAACAATATTAATTCCATCCAACATGAGAAAGTAGATCTGTTAACTAGTCTTCTTCATAAGTTATAAGCACATAATAAAATATGCCCATACAATAAAGTACTCATAAACTTAACATGTGATAGATGTTACTACCACTTAGGGGTTAACAAACATACAATCATCAAAAGTATTTCCCATTACTAATGAAATATACCACTTCCTAAAATATATGTATTTAAAAAATATTAGTGTGTAAAATTAAGATGATAAATTTCTGAAAAACTAACAGGCAGATTTTAATGAAATTTGGTAGAATTTACATTCATAAGAGAGAAAGATATGTACACTGCACCAAAAAGAAAAAGGAGGGGGAACAGTTCTTTATCTCTCATTCTACTGGGCTGATTGACAAAATTCAAACTCATTTTTCATGTCTTGAAAGCACAACTTAAGGTATATATTAGATTTATATATAGCACCGATCTAATATAGGTATTTTGACACAAAATCAGACTTTTTCTGAAATGACATGCCAAGTTTCAGCCATATTTCGATTCTGACTCAAATTATGCCTAAATATTAAATTTTGTAAAATTTGGTGCGGAATTTATCGAGAAATTCAAAAATTTATCTTGATGCATATTTTACAGTTTGTGCCAAGAATAATTCACTTGGCAAACTTCTTAATATATGGCAACCTATTTTCCTTTGCCTTTTTACATTGTGCATGAGTGAAAAAAGGTCACAGACTTCCCAAGATTCAAATAATTTTAACAAAGTGCCTAAACCATATTTGATGTTATTATCGCTTTCAACAAAAATGCAAATTTCAAAATGCGCCAATAAATTCACATATATCTTCAAAACCTTTGAATCTTCAGCACTCTAATTTTTTGCAGGTATGCTTAGAAATACATCTACTTTAAGATGATGGTAAAAATTTCATAGATTGATTTATAAGGTATTTCTAACACCTTCTTGGTGAGGTGGTCTGCCCGCTGGGCGCGTATTCCAGAGGTCCGTGGTTTGATTCCCGGCGAAGGTGTGGCTCCTTTTCCATCTCTCCTACTTCCAAAAAATCCTAATGTCTTTACAGTGGTGCCCGAACTAAAAGGGTGGTCGATGATGATTCTCTGCACCCAGGATTTGTGATTGGATCCCCTAAAAACCCCAGTCATCCTTTCTAAGAGGGAGTATATAAGATATTTCTCTTGCTTTCTTGTTGAGGTGGTCTGCACACTCAGCTAGTATTCCAGAGGTCCATAGTTCGATTCCCAGCGAAGGTGTTGCTCATTTTCCATCTCTCCTGCTTCCAAAAAATCCTAATGTCCCTACAGTGGCGTCCGAACTAAAAGGGTGGTCGATGATGATTCTCCACACACAGGATTTGGCGATTGGGTCCCCTAAAAACCCCAGTTATCCTTTATAAGGGGGAGTATATAAGGTATTTCTCCCGCCTTCTTAGTGAGGTGATCTGCACGCTGGGCACATATTCCAGAGGTCCGTGGTTGGATTCCTGGCGAAGGTGTTGCTCATTTTTCATCTTTCCTGCTTCCAAAAAATTCTAATGTCTCTACAGATTAGAATTCAAAATTTGTTTTGAAAAATTTATAAAAATTGTTTAAAAATACAGATTTTAAAAATAAATCAGAAAAAAATTGGCGATTTTTAATTGGAATGAACCTAAATTTTGAAATGTGAAAGGAAGAATAAAATAAGTTTAATAAAAAAGAGAGATTAATAAATATATATCAAATTCAATTAACATTGAGGACCTAAAATTTTGAGAGCTAATTATTCAAAAACTACTCGTGCAATTTTTACAAAACTTGGCAGTTTGGCATAATTTGAGTTGTAGAATCAAAATATGGAAAAAATTGGCATGTCATTTCAGAAAAAGTCCGATTTTGTGTTAAAATACCTATATCAGAACAATGCTATATAGAAATCTAATACATATCCTAAGTTGCGCTTTTGAGACATGAAAAACACAGGTTGAATTTTATCAATCGGACCAATGGATCGGGAGATATAGAAAGCCCCCCTGCTTTTTTTTTGTGCAGTGTACCATTCAAAAGTAACTTTATGTACACATGATCATCAGTAAAGATCATAGGGTGGGCATGTTCAACATACATGTCATAGATTGAACTGAAATGAGTCTATTACAGGATATAATGTCACAGACAGAAAAGTTGTGCAGTGTTATATCTTACTGGGCAAGAGGCAGTTAGCAGGCCCTGTGGCAGTTGATCTTACTCCAGTTTTCAACTCCAGAATGGTGAGATGAAATTGCCCTCCCAAGAGCATCCCAGACATTCTCTATAGCGTTAAGGTCAGATGATCTGAGCAGCCAATCCACTCAGCAAATATCTTTACTTTCTATGTAATCTTCAATCAGCTGAGACCTGTTCCTGTTAATAGACGAGCATTGTCATCAATTAACAGGAACTAGGACCAACTGACCCCCCCTGAAAAGTCAAACATCAGGCTTAAGATCTCCTCTCTATATCGATAGTAGTCAGGAAGCCTTCATCAAACACATGCAGGCCTGTGCAGCCATCCAACATAATGCTGCCCAATCCATAACACCTCCAACACTGTAATGATCCTTTTCCTTGATGAGGAAGGAATAGTATCATGTTCAAGGTTCTCTCCAGATGAAGGTATGCCGAAAATCAACGTCGAAGCTGAATTTTGATTCAATTCCAAAAAGGATGGTACTCTACTGAAGTCTGGTCAGAGGTGCATGTTGTCTGCACCATGCTAAACATGCTCTCTTATTTCATGAATTCTTTGGGCAATTGTAGACTATGAAATTTGCATTCCAGTGGCATCATACAGCTGCTGTGAAGCTGTAGTAGTCCTGTGTCGCCACACTTAAAGTACCAAATAATGATCCTTATTCACTGTTGTCAATTTTGATTGATCTTTTGTTTAGGCCTTCTCGATATGGATCCAGTGCCCTGAAACTGTTTTCACAAATTGCAAACAACACTCAGTGTTACACTGAGCTCTGTAGCTACCTGCTTTTGTAAATGGCTTGTCTCCAATCTACTGATAATTCTCCATCTCATTCCATCATCCATAAGTTCCAGGCTACTCATTTTACCTGATACCTAATAAAAGTCACCCGACGTTTGCAAAAAACATGGTGAATATCGTGAAGGAGTATGAGCACACAAATTGCCGAAAACTCTTTATGCACTTATACCCCTCCACAATCATAGCTCCACAGACTATCTGTAAGATTATATATTCGACTCTGAATATCTGCATAATTCTTTGGTGGCATAATTATTACCTTTGATTTAATACTTTCCAATTAAAATACAAATAACTTGCAAATTCTCTTAATTTTGTACATGAACACATATTAAAAAGAATAGTATAATAAAACAACTAACCTGAAGTTCTTCTTCTTTCATATCTTGGGAAGATGCTGTGACAGATTCTTCTTCTTCTCCAAATGGCACAACTGAATCTCGGGTTGATGTTTTCTGGTCTTCTAATAAAACAAAGACATCACTTTCTTCCTCATGCAATATCCCATGACTCTGCCACAGAGTTATTTTGCGCCGTAATGCTGATGCCTGCATATGCATTTCAGTGCTCAGCTCCTTTATAGTCCATCGAGCTATTTAATAGGAAAAAAAATATTTTCTCTATTATGATAATTTTTACCTAATCATGTTCACAATAATATTATAAAAAGTAATATCACATATTTTGAAGATAGAGTCTGGAATAAAATTTTTTACATAACTTACATCTTGCGGTTAGTAACTTATCAGCTGAGAATGCGGTTAGTACTGCATTCTGCTGAGAACTGCGGTTAGTAACTTATCAGAATTCGAAGGTAAAAAAAAAAAAAAAATTATCAAGCAATTAGTTAAAAGATATAAGAAAGTATTCCAGAAGATATTTTTATTAGCATTACATTGATTCATATGCTACAAATAAGCAACTACTAATTGCACTTTAAATTACTACTACTTCTAAATTTTTTACTACTACTTTTAAATTTTTTACTACTTTTGAATTTTTTTTGTGTCACAAAAATTTAAAAGGTCCCAACTTTGCATTATACTAACAAATCCAAAAATGTTGTTTTGAAATATAGCTTAAAAAGAACATTAAACATTGAGGAAATATAGTTATAACTTTTACATAATTTTTGTATATTCATCTCAAAATATGTATATCTCTTTTTTCACATAAAGCGAAACAGTAAAAAAACAATAATTTAAATCAAACAAACAAAAAATACAAATTTGTGGTTTGGGCATAGTGCTGAAAATAAGCAGATACAAAATAATAAAAAATAAATTAGAAAATTTAAATAATTAAGGTAAAAATAGAAAAAAAATATTAAAGGTCTTGATAATATACATGTAGAATAAATAAATAAATAAAAACTTACACTTTTCTTGAAAATGCCACAAAATCGTTGCATGAACTGGACTCACAGAGACATTAAGGGTTTTTCCTTTCAATTCAATTTCTAAATCTACAGTCCCTAAATGTGGTTTCCAGACAAGTGTTCTGTTACCTTTTAATGCTTCAAATTCAGTTGTATATTTTTTTAGATTTTGCCAAATATGTTCTGGAAGTCTTAACTTTTCTTCTTTGAAAGAAGGCCAAAATTGAGCAGATAAAATCATAGCATTCATAGGAAAATCCTGCAAAAAAATATTTCTATCTTGATATATAAAAGTTTCAGTATATAATTAGTAAGTTCATGTGAAGTACACCAGTTGGGGTAAATAAATAATTTTCAACATCCATGTCATAGATCGAACTGAAAGGAGTCTATTACAGGATATAATGTCACAGACAGAAAGGCTGTGCAGCGTGATGGCTTACTGGACAGGAGGCAGTTAGCAGCCCCTGTGGCAGTTGATCTTATTCCAGTTTTCAACTCCAGAATGGTGATATGAAATTGTCCCAGTCTGAAAGGTTAGGAGTGTTTTAACATATGTTGCTGTTAACTTGCTTATTTTCTACTATGAGTGAGTACCTATTAGTTAAGATTATTGATACACTTAATACATATAAAATCTTACACTTTTAGATAGGTCAATCTTACACTTTTAGATAAGTCAATTTTTCATAAATGCTAAAACCTAAAAAACACTTCTTAGCACAAGTATTAATTGTCATCCTTTCAAACTTAATTAACATGCCAATTGAAGTTGTATAAGCATGATATTTTATATTCTAAATGAGCAGCACTGTGCATTTCAAAAGTCTGATAACCCAGAATTGAGAACCATAAGAAAATATAGGTGTGTGGCTAAAACAAAATAAGGATACCACACGGGAACACACAGGGATATTTCTTTTAACACTAACATACTTTCAAAATGGACTATTGTTAAATGTTTAAGAGAAATTTTCTGTTTTACTTATTTTGTGTATCACCATGAAAGGTATATGTATATATATATATATAAAAGGAATTTAGGGGAAAAAAATGTTTTTTAAAACTGGTTTCCAGCTTTTTCTTTTCCATATGTCTTATACTTTGGAAGGTTATAATTTTAGTATTTAACACATTTCATATCTGTATATTCTCTTTGGATGTAGTCATCAATAACCTTCTACATAGTTTTCTATCTAATATTCTGGTACTGCATAAGTATTTTTGGAAGTGAAATTGAATTTTTTCATGCAATCTTTCTGAAAAATAAAATATCAGTTAACTGGAAATCCAAGTCATAATATCAGGCTAATACAGGGTGATCAGCAAATAAGCACTGATTTCAAAATATCTCTACAACAAAGATTGATAGAATTATGAGGTAAACTGTACGTTTATTAGCAAAACTGTAAAAATGGTGTACAAAAGATTAGAAAATTTAGTTACGAAAATCGTTAACAGATGGCGATCTAATCACAATGACCTATCAATAGCCTTTAAAATGTGCTTCGAAGTTGAAAGTGATCAGTACGACCATTGGCTAGTGAAAAGAGGCTAGCGTAGAAAGTGAAATAATGTATTCCATTGAACAACATGTTTTTTTGGTTCTGGAATTTCACCGATTAGAACACAGTCCTATGACAACACGTCGCAGTTTTCAAAACCAATTCAATGTTCTAGTTGGAGCAGATGCGAAAACCATTTGCATGCTCTTAGCGAAATTCAAACGGACTGGCAGGTTGGCTGATGATCGAAAGGGAAATGTTGGGCCTAGGCAAACTGTAGTCACTCCTGAAAATGCAGCTAAAGTTCCTGGAATTGTTCAGCAAAACCCTAGGAAAAGCATCCGACGAATTGCATCAGAGACAGGTTTGAAGTACACGAGCACGCAAAAAACATTAAAAAAAAAAAAAAAAGCCTACAGCTATTTCAATACAAAATCCAAAGTCATCAAGCCATACCCATGAAAGCTGTGCAACAAAGGGCTGACTTTGCGAATCAGATTCTAATAATGATCGACAACGACAGATTTGATATGAGCTGCATCTGGTTCACAAATGAGGTACATTTTCATTTTAATGTAATCTTTAATAAACAAAACTGGAGATTTTGAGGTTCTGAAAATCCTTATTTGTGTGAAGAGAAAGCACTGCATTTGCCTAAAGTTACTGCATGGGCTGCGGTATGCGCCAGAGGCATTATCAGACCCTTTTTCATACGAGAAACGATAACTACTGAACGTTACAATTTTGGAACAATTTGTCAGCACTCAACTAGCATTGGAGGATCGACCCCCATCGAACAGATAAAGTTTTTTGCTTTCTTCATGAATACTTTGGGAATAGAATAATTGCATTAGATTATCCACAATTTACTGACACAGGAATAGCTTGGCCTCCATAATCTCCTGATCTGAGTCCTTGTGACTTCTTTCTGTGGGGCGCATTGAAAGACACTGTCTAAAACAATCCCACTACTCTAGATGAGCTTGAATCATTGATTAGTGTTGCATGTGATTCCATTTCTGTTGAGACATTGCAAGACGTGATGTCAAATTTCTTGTTCGTTTACGCCACCTCATTGTTTCGAACGGTGAACATTTTTAAAAAATTGTATTTTGATTGCAAATGTTGCTTCACTTTTTTTTGGACTCCTATCAGAGAAAGAATTTTCAGCGCAGAGCGCCATCTGTTAACAATTTTCGTAACTAAATTTTCTAAACTTTTGTATACAATTTTTACAGTTTTGATAACAAGCGTTCAGTTTACTACATAATTCTATCGATCTTTGTTGTAGAGATATTTAACTTTGAAATCAGGGCTTATTCGTTGATCACCCTGTACTTAAAATGTTAGTTACTGTTCTAGTTCTGTTATGTAATATTAACACACAGTGAGAGGGCAAACAAAATTTCTAATTTACAAATTTTACTTCTTTTTATATAACAAAATATATATCTATAGGCAGTGGAATGCTGAATTGTCAATTAAACATAATATCAATTGATGGTCAGTGAGAAAATAAACAAATTACTCCAGTTGACAAATTTAGCCTTCAGTAATTTTATATCTAAGACATAATACTTCCCATATGTTAACAGTTAAACAATATATAAAACTTTACTTAACAAGTTTAATTTATTATTGTAACCTGTAGAATTGTTGATCAGTGGAACTAGTCGAAGGTTGTTGAATTATCACTGATGGAAGCACCAAACTCGTAAATAATTTGAATGACTAATGATCATTTTTAAAAATTATCAAAATGCATTCTACATATAATTTAGCTGAGTACAATTTTCATAAATTATATAGCAAAATAAAATTGCAAAGACAGATTTACTTGAAGATGAAATAGCACACAGAGCAGCTGCTAATAGCAGAATCTGAATCTTCCATACTTGGAAGCTGAATGCTGGTGTTTTTAAAATAATAATTTTACATTAGGAAGCCCATATTAGGCTAAATTACCAGTGCTATTATGTGGTCATCTAACCCACCTCCCTCAAAACTCGTAGAGATCTCCTTTGCTACTTTTTTTTTTTTTTTTTTCATTTTCTTCCTACTTCTCCAGCCTTGTTCAAGGAATCAGAGACTGCTAATTTGCCTGGCAAAAACACACTTCCAACATTTTCTAATAACCCTAAAATGTCTTTCTTACAGTACTGATTCATGGCAGATAGCCATCCAAAGGCAAAATAGGTCCAACGAAATATCGTTCTTCAAAACTTGCAAGAAATCACATAAGCCTGCACCCCTAAGTCATGACTTTTCACAGACAAGAATTTAGCAAACACGTGCTTCACTTTTAAAAAAAGTGAAAGAATTAGCTAGAACCTTTTTTCCACCTTTGAATCAACTCAGAAGTACATGGCAGCAAGAGTCAATGCTAACATTTTCTAAGAAGATTGGGAAATGATTACTTTCTGTAAAAATCCTCATGGGAAAGAAATATAAAAAATCTTAAGGAAGAAAATTACAGTCGCATAAAAATTAATCATTTTACGTTATAACTGAGACCTTGACAATTTTCTTGGCCCCTTTATTCCAATATACGTTATGTCTTATGACCGCATAACTAATTTACTAAATTAGGTGGAGACGAGAGCTCTCTAACATCAGATAGTAAGAGCTGATACATTTAAATAATTGCAAACATTATAATAAAAATATTTCAACTGAATGCTATTAATAAATCATATAACAGACACAACTATCTTACCAAAAACGCATACTTAAGGAAAATTCCAATAAAATTACATATAAATAGAAAGAGTAAATGTTTTGAGCCTCACAGAGAAGAAATAGTGATGAACAGTTAAAATTTTATAGGAAGTTAGGTAAAGCTTAATGATACACTTTGCAAAATTTCACGAAATTTGCATTTTCTTCTTTGTGTCTCCTCTCACCACGTGGAAAATGAATGCAGTGTCAAAGAACAGAATAAGTTACAGGCTGTGATTCAGTACATATTTCAAAAGAGCCTCACTGCAACAGAAATTCATCAGAACATGCTGCAGAATCAAGAAATGAAGCCTTAGCATTTATAACTGTTAACCGGTGGATCGCCAATTTCAAATGTGGATGCAAAAGCATTTTGAATGAAAAACAAGAAGTATGCCCAGTGACTACACAGTGCAGAAAATCATTAATGCTGTACTGTGTATAATCACTGTACAACAGTGCACACAATGGTAAATGTATAGTTTAGGGTACCCCTTGGCGGTACATGGATACCGATTTTGTGCAAATTCTCTGACTCGTTATTTTTGCAAAAATCGCCGCTACACAAAGCCAAAATAACAAGACAAACAATTGCACAAACTCGGTACCCATGAACACATTGACTTATTTTCACTTAAAAAAAAAATCCCCGAATTGCACAAAAATGGCATTGCGCACTCCTTTGATTTTATCCATGTACACGTCGACCTATTTTCACTTGAAAAAAATCCACGAATTGCGCAAAAATGGCATTGCGCACTCTTTTAACTTTATTCATGTACATGTCGAAATATTTTCACTTTAAAAAAAAATCCCAGAATTGCACAAACGTAAGTCAAAGGAGCAAAAAAATACATAATCTCAATAAAATACATTTTAAACCAAACAATAAAATAACATAAAAAAGGAAAAACATGTTATACATTTAAGCACTACCAAAAGCAAATATTCACTTACCATGATTTTAGAGTTCGCTTCGTACACCCAGAGCCACGTAAAAATCAAAATATCAATCATACTCAAATGACTTTTTTCAAACCTGGTACTCTTTCTGATCGAATGCTTTACATAGTGACCATCTGAATCTTTCTTCCTACAAACCCATTCAAATCCATCTAAACTGTTTTTATGTTCGACTAGATGCATATCCTTCCTACATACAGGACACTTATAATGGCTACTAAGTAAACCTTCATTTAGACATTAAGTCAATTAAAGCTATTTTCCCCTTTAGCTCCAAATCGTACAGAAACTTCAAATTAATCTTACTACACTCGGCCATTCTACCGTCTAAAGAATCAAACCAACACACACCATAAAAACGCTTACAACACATCCCATGATTCAAAATTTCGCAGAATCATGCACCCGATTACCTCACAATAGGGTTCCCATAACATTGAACAACTCAGGCTACCATAAATGAAACAACAACTTCGCAATAAATCAAACAACAACTTCGCCATAATACAAGGGGTACCTTAAAGTCTACTCTAGCTCTCACAATGTCTGAAAGTTTGCAGATCTTGATCAAATGTGTGTCATATATCATCTATCAACAACAGTCTATGATCAAAGTGTCAGTGCCACTGGTCTTCAGAATTTTATCCCAAAATGAAGGGGTAAAAGAAGGGATAATTTTAGACTGACTTTTAGGATGAAATGGACATGAGACATCATGCCAATCTGAGACATGATATGAAGAAGTAGTAGCCAGGAAAAACTGAGAATGGACGCATCCTGCATCAAAACAATACACTTCTTCATCATGCCACAATTGTACAAGCAGCTGTGGTCAACTGCAGTTTCACATAATTTCTCATTCACTTTATTTCCCTAACCTGATTCCATCAGATTTTCATTTGTTTTTAAAGAATTTGCTTTGATGATGTCATTGAGGCAGTCATTTAATGGTGTCAAGGCCCTTCTACCCGTAGCGATTTTCTCGGCCGACTTAGCTCGCCGACAATATCTGAGATAACTCGCCTGTCTACACGGAACGATTTTCTTGTTAGTACAGAGGAATTCACTCAGCCAATCACTGTGAAAGGAAGTGTTCCCGCCCTCTACAGTGTCACACTGTCTACGATTTGTAACCAAAGTTTACAGTGTCATCAAATAGTTAAAATAATGGATGACTATTTTAAATTGCTGCTATAGATACAGTTACAATTTTAAACTTAGCTACTGCTACAGAAGGAGGGAAAAAAAGAAAACTATGATCATATTACTCTTTCTTTTAATCAGTTAATAAAATTTAGCGATATTGTATTAAATTAGGCTGTAATTTGTTTTCGCAAAACTCAATTAACACAAAACTGAGTTTGTGACTTGCGACTTTCTTGTGACCAGTAGATCTAAAACACGTGCCAACGGCCATTTGAAAAATAAAAAGAAAGGTGTTCAAATTCAATAAACACTACACCCATAGGCAAAAAAATAAAAAATGACTTTTAAGTCATGAAGTTCAAATTTAGTGATGGATAAATGAAATTAAGAAGTTCTTGCAGGCACAGAAAGTCCAAAATTAAGGTGGGGGATCGAACCCACGATCTCGATGTGTGGAGAAAACTTGTTCTGCTCTTTACCACTGGGCTATGATTGCTCGCGTAGGAGGTGTCGGAAAAGCTGTGTACCTCATCACTTGATTAACTCCCATTTTCGGTGAAGTCAATGAGTCTCTGCACTGCTTTAAATCGACCCCTAATTTCTTGACTGGAGATTTTGCTTTTTGAATTTTTTCAATAAGTGCGACCGCAGTTTCTGAATATTTTCATCTAGTACCCATGACATGGCGTCATTAACAGTTTTTAGAACTTTTCTTGGGGAAGTTATAATAACTTTCCCCCCGAAAAGAAAACATTTGAATATATAAAGTAATGGGGAAGACAAAGCTTACCAAAATAAGAGAATCCCTTAATTTTTTATTTTTAAAATTTACATTACTTGTGCCCCACAACACAACATTTTCTCTATAGAAATCTATTAATTGAAAAATGTCAGTTTCGCTCAAACGAAATGCAGCCATGTTTATTATTCCAAATGAGGTGAAAAGCACGTGATCACTCAAAGCAATTTTATAGGCTAGAGACTCCGATTTTATTGTATGCTAGTGAGCAGTGAACACTAGTTCTGAAATCGCAGCAGAGAATGTGAGCAATTTTTGACGCACGTGCAGATCCTTAAAATTGTTGCTCTACGAGAAAGTCAGCTGAGAAAATCGCTTCGTGTAGACGGGCCTTCAGACTCAGTACAAATGACTTTCTAAGATGATTGTAAACAAATTGCAATACAGAATGCATAAGTACATTGATATAGGGAAATATTTTGAAGAGAAATAATAATCAGGAACTCTAGCTCAAATACACCCTTACTGTTAGGCTAAAACTTTTCACCTTTCCCTCATATAAAATTACATCATGGCTTTTTAAAAATAGAAACACCATAAATTACAAATGCCATTACAATATTTTATACACGTTATACAAATATGGCATTGTTTAATATTATACACAGTTCCTATTAAGAACAGTAGGTCTCATAAAACATAAAGGGATAACTACTTAGAGAAATTAGAATTTTTTAAGATTACAAAATATTCCATAAAATGTGAGAATTCTTACCCACTGCTCACGATTTTTCACTTCCTCTGAATTAAGATGGGTATTGATACGCTTGGAGTCAGCAATATCTTTCAACATCACTTCACAGAAATGCAGCTGCGATTCTCCAAATCTTAACTTCAGGAGCTCAAGATACCGGATTTCACGCTCTGTGTTATAGGAGAATGTCGTAAGTAATCTGTCAGCAAGCAAACTGCGGTATTCATTTACAAACAGTTCTTTGCTTCCATATATGTTCACTAAAATTCCAATGATATCTGACGATCGTTGACTTTCAGAAGTTTTGCCTGCAAACAGAATTAAACATCTTTAGGATGTATCTTATTAAGAAATAAATATAGGATATTTTACTAGGAAGTACCTGAATGAACTAACTATATTACTTTTCTTATTCTATACAGAAAATTTTAATTAAAGTGGCCTTGAACGTTTTGAAATGCACACCGAGTTTTATGTTTCTGTGAGATCAATCAGACTGGTGATAACCCAGTGGGAATTATCTTAGAAGCCATGATATATATTCTGGGTTTAAACACCATAAAAAAAAAAAAAGGCTTCAAAATCCTGTAAAATCAAGTTCTAATGCTCTGTGAGATCAAATCAATTTGGTGATAAACCCAGTGGGAACCATCTCAGAAGCTATAATATCTGTTCCAGATTCATGCTAAAGTGAAGACTTGGTGTGATGTCTTCCCACAAGTTGTTCAAGATAGCTATATATGTTATTGCAAGTAGGTATTTCTTGTTTAACAACAGGGCCCAGCAGCGGCCGAGCGGTAAAGTCGCTGAACACTGGTAGTTCAGTCCGAGGTTCGAATTCCGCGAACGGGCTGACTGCATGGGCGTTTTCGTGGTTTTCCCCATGTGTAACATGTATACGAGCCAGTTTCCCTTAGAAAGTCCTCCACGAAGGCATCCCTCCCCTTAGGCAGATAGCCCTCGTGTGCTTTGCCATAATTAAATACACCACCACACCACCTTGTTTAACAACATTGGTTGTGACTTATAAAGGACACACAGCACAAATTTGAGAAAAGAAAAATACCAGCTAAATATACTGTGTCACCATGAACGAATTTCCTTTCTCCTTCAATAACCAAAGATAGTGGCCATCTGATTTGACTTTTTTCTAAAACAAATATCTAAAATATTGTGGTAACAGAAATGAGCCTCAATTATTATAAAACTTAAAAAAACAATATTGCTGAAGCATTCTGTAGAAGATTTTTGATAATACAGTGTGTCATGTTTGATTATATCTGGATGCCAGTGAAAGTTATTTACAAAATTTTTCATGATAGGGTGTCATATTCCTATGCAATATAGTACACTGTAAAATAAATCATATTTCTGCATAATATATTCTAAGTATGATCAACTCTTTGGGAGAGAAATAAGTAAAATAACTCATGTAAAATAAAGATTAATGAAATGCATACTAGGGTCAACATCAACTGGATCTGGGCACCATTTTTCCCAGTCATCAACTTCTTCATCGCTTTGATAAGTGTCCTCCAACTTCAAAGGAACTCCCTTCATTAATTCACAAGCTAGCTCTCCACAGCTGTCTTCCCGAAGACTGGATATGATGCATCGAACGGTGTCCTCTCGTGACCTGTAGGAATATTAACATAGTTTCAAACTCTATACAGTATGGCAAAAGATACAATAGTTTTCTTTAAGTGGTACCTAAAAGTATTTTTATTCCCCTTTTTTCCAAGGATGCTTGTTACACAATTTTGATTTAACATGGTTAACAAAATCCAAATCTCTCATAAACGATGATTTATTTTGATCTAACATGGCTCAGAAAGCATTATATAATAAATATCCCTTCAAATTTATTTACTTATTTCTGGAAAAAATATTCCTTGCATAAATTTATACATACAAAAAATAAATAAATGTGAAAGCTTTCAGAATTTATATTACGGCCAAAGGGGCTTTTTTTAACGTTTTGTGCGTTACCTTTATTTATGAAATACGATGTTCTTCAAACTTAAATCAGAAAATTCAATTCAAAGCTTGCTAAATAATTTAAAAAGTGCATATCTTTAGAACTTCCGATACACTGTCTTGCGGCCTAGAGATAAAAATGTTTTTTTTTTCCCCATACAGTGTTGTCATTTCTTGCTTTGAAATCACTGGGTTTCTTAATTAAAAACTTATAAATGCTTTATAAAATATTAAATAGATAAAAAATTCCAGATTTGGGCTTCTAGATGCCATTATGCGGGTGGAAACATACGTTATTCAAAATTTGATGGCTATAGGTATCGTTGTTTAATTACAAATCGAGAAACATACGCACATTTATTTAGATTCTTCATTATTTAATTTCTTTGAATATAACACAGGGCAATAATATGTGGTGGCAACAATTTGAAAAGTGAAACGGACATTTAAAGTTTTCAATGCAAAATACCAAAACAAAATTAATAGCCCTTCTGGCCTTTCTTTTTTTTTTTTTTTTTTCTTTTTTTTTTTTTTTTTAAAGAATACTACTAGACTTAATAAAGATGCTGATGCACCAAAATCCCTAACATTAAAGCTACACTAACACAGCTATGCATTATCCTACAAACAGCATGAAGATGACTGTCAAAACATTCCTAGACATTTATTAGTGATGCCAATGATAATCCCAGTCTTTCACAAATGAATATATCTATTGTTATAATGTGACAATAACTAAACCCCCAGTGATTAAACTTATGTAAGTAATAATATCTATATAAATTATCTTTAAAAATGCATAACATAAAAAGTATGTTTAAAGTAAATACTAACAAGACACTATAGTGGACCCTTGGAACATACACAAATTTTCCAATATAAAAATGTTTTGGATGACAAACTATGTCTTGAGATGCAAACAAGTAAACTCACAACAAATGATAGACCAAAATGCAGTGAAAGAAATGTTTTCAGAAGACAGAAAGGAGGATGTTCCTAGTTATGTGATCCATAAAATTTGTACAAAATGGGATAAAGTGAAAGTTAAAAACTTTTTTTTACAAAAACTTTAATCTTTTTAAATAAACTATATAAAAAACATAAAATGCAGTAAAAAACTTATCATACTTAGCAAGGTGAAAATCACAATCCGATAACTAAACATTTAAGTTAGTAATAAATATATATTTTACCGTAAATATTTACACACTGGTTCACTAACTACTTGTAAGACTACACCAGTATGATCCAATACTCTCAAAGCTTTAATAGCCGAAATATAAGCTGTTAATATGTCAGACGTATTCACACCTGAAAAGAAAATTAAGCATGAATAGTTTTAAATCTTAACTTTTTCCTCAAAAATATTAATATTATATTTTATTTTTCAATTTAAGGAAATACAATCAACAATCCATACTTATTTACATTATTTTTAATTATTTATATGTAACTCATAGTTAAGCAGTAATCATGCCTAAAAGAGCTGCTACCCATGAAAGTTAAATAATGAAATGATATTAAGCTTATTTGCACCTAACAGTTACAGCTACCAAAAGCACATGCCGATCATTTTCTACACCTATCATTAATAATGGTGTACAGCAGCAGATGTCGCTTATCAGTCAGTCTAAATACATAATAAGAAACTCAAATACGATTTAGAAAAACGGAATGATTGGAAAAAGTAAAATGGTTACACATTTGCAAAGATCATTCCATTCCTAAAGCAGATAAGTAACTGTTAAATTTATTTTATATATATTTTTTAGTTTTTTTTTAAAGAATTTAAATTAAAATTATACATTCCAAAGATAAAATTTTTACGCACAAAAGCGATGTAAAATCTTACAATTTGAAAATCAATTATTATTATAACATATTTAACTTATGAAATATTCTACTTTACCTGGATGTAACAATCTAGTTTCCAAAGATGATTTCAAAGAACTTATAAGTTTGGATCTCATATTAGTTATTGCTAAGCATTCTTTTAAGTCTTCTAAGGCATCTTGAGATTCAGGAAACTCAATGATGATATCAAATAACTGATCCATACGAACATCAGCAAATGCTTCATAAAGAACATTAAGCAAACGTTCCTAAGAAAAACAATATAACTATGCTATTACAAAACTTTTACATACAAAACAAGAATTTAAAAAAACTTCAGTCTGTGAAATAGCATAGAATAATGCCAGGAAAGACCAATATACACTAAACAGCATCTTCTTTGGATGCAAATGTGCTTTTTAAACACATTCTAAAGCACCTTTCACTCCCAATTACAGCAATGAATGTATGTGCTTATGATAGAATATTCACTTCTCATCCATAGTCCCAGTTCACTGCTAAAACTTTTCTGCTTTAATTATTTGTAAGAAAGGAAAACATCTCCAAAGACTTGGCTTTGTTTTTATGAGTTCATGAGGCAAGCATTTATCAAGCTTTTTTACTTTTTTTATTAATGCCAAGTGTTGTGAAACAGTTGAAAAATATACATTTTGTGTCTGGGTGACCTCTTATACAATTTGTCATGTATCTGATTTCATTAAATTTGTGATGGTCTCACGTATACTTTAACTTCTATTCAAGAGCTGGTGCCACCTGTCAAATCTAGTTGGTAATCAGAGCAGTGAAGTGACATCAGTTCTCACTTGGACTTCTTGTAAGGAAACAGTACGTGACAATGGCATGAACTGTGTTCTGAGCTCTATTTCAATTTTTGTAATGTATTTTTGATTGTAATTTTAGCACTTCATATATTCTTTTGTTATAGTTGAAATGTCTACTCTTATTTACCTTAATTATATTATGCAATTAAGGACACAATCACCAAAAATTCTTTAATTCATTCAAATGAATGGAAAAATGATCATTGCCATTGGGTTTGTTTGCAGCCTTAAATCTTCTGCATGAAATTTTATAAATGAATCGTGAGTGAATCTTTCATTAATAGAGATACCTAATTTTCATATTTACAAAATACTTGCAAATAAATGCAAAATTTATGAGTACTAACAATTAAATATGAAATACAGTTTCTGAACCTTTCTGAATGAAAACTTGTTCTTCTGTTATATACCTGAGTGAATATATAAGGAATAGATTGTTGCATTTCTTAATCAATAATGTAGATGTCAACTCATTTGTCAGTTTCCTAAAGGAATATCTTGAAAATGAAATTTTATTTCATAAAATATGAGGCGAAATGGCTTTGAAATATGAATTCTGCCCAAAAATTATAATGAATCAAAATTTAGAAGGATCAAACTATATACTTGCTCACATCTTGTGAAGTCAGTTAAGTGATTTAAAAGTTTTCTGTTGAGCATAAAATTACGATTGCTTTGGGAATAAGACAAAATTTGTTTAGACAAATGAAAGAGGAATAGCTGATCAGAAGCACAAAATTATGTTGATGACGGCAGAACAGAAAAGTTTAAATAAATTAGCTACATTTATGCTCCAAATGCAACAAATAAATCCTACCAGCAGATTTATAGATCATTTTGTCTATCTGCAGACATGAACACTGCTAAATTAAAGCCAAATATCTGGTTGTAATGAAAGTTTTCTGCCAAAAAAAGTTCTTAATAAAGTCAGGAAAAAAATCATGAAAGTAATATCTTTAGTGCAGGGAGTAATCACTACCCAAATCTCTGATTTTCTGCTAACATTTTGGTAGTTTTTCAAAGCCTTCGGTCCAGAAACTTGGTGGCCACAAGTCCAAAAACAGATAAATCTCATTTTGGATGTTCTGTGCCGAATGAAAGATAGCACCAGCAAGATATAGCTGCAGGTGTGAAAAAAGGTAGAAGTCCGAAGGAAAAATGTCAGGGCTACAGGACGGGTGTGGCAAAAGATCCCATTTGAGTATGTTCAGAGTACAGCTGGTGAATGCAGACACATGTCATCTTGCATTAGCTTGTTGGAACATTACCTTTTTGTGTCATACTCAGTTCGGCATTTTTCCTTGATAGTAAAATCAACACGGCCACCTTACTGTGAAGGATTTTATCTTTTTCTAGATGCTCTGTGGATAATACCACGACATTCTCATGAGATAAAAAGCATGATCTTTTTGTTAGTCAAATTGCACTTTGCGATGCAGCTGACATGCTCACCAAGCACAGACCAACCCCCTTTTCGGCCTGTGTTGTTACAGTAAATCCATTTTTCATCACATGTGACGATCCAGTCCAGAATTTTGTCCTTGCATTCATATTCAAGCAGATTAGTGTAGGCCCAAACATGTCTGTCATCTGCTTGAGTTGGCTCATGCGGCACCCAGCGAATGAATTTGTACGTGAAGTTTATGCGATGCATAGCACGACTAATGGACATGGTACTAAAACTTTCAAGTGGCTGCATATTGGTCTTCTTCCATAAATTCTTGCAGATGGGCCTCATCAACATCAGTAGGCCGGCCAGAGCGCTCTGCTTATTGAATGACATTAGTAGTTAAAGCTGTACACATGACTTGTTAACATTTTGTAGCTGACTTTTCAGAATAGAACTGGAAGTAAATGATAGTTCTAATCTGGTAGTGTGATAGTTCATTTTAGGCACCTTGTTCTTAATGATAATGATGTTTTTTTTTTACAAATTTCACAACACGGTGTTCTAAAGCAAGTTTCTTTCTTTCAAATGCCAAAATTTTTTTTACAAAATATGATTAAACATGGCCGCATGAACTGTTTGCACAGGTGATATTTGCAGTGGTGGGAAACTTTTATTAAACCCGATATAATATCAAAAACTTCTCTAAGACACAATTTTTTTAAAGATGATTAAAACCAAAAGATGAACTCATTAACAGATGCAATCACTTTCATGCACAGCTTTTTAAAGTGCTCAATCAAGACATTCACGAAAATCACATACAGATTCTTAAAGCTTTAATATTCTGTTACAAAAATTTTGGAAAGGCATTTAGCTATACAATGCCTTCATAGTCCTGTTATTAGCATGGATGCTGAAAGATATTTTAGTACATACAATATCATAGCTATTATTAAAAGGGAAAAACACAAGAATATTGAGACTAAATGTTAACTTTCAGTCCCTCCCCTATAACTACAGTGATTACAGTAATTTCAAAAACATAGTTGTGAACTTTTTCTCATTATTTTTTATTTTATTTGCTATGTATTCTTCCCCCTTTTTGAATATGAACACAAAATTATCATTTTTGACTTTTTGTGTAGAATTACCATTTTTTTAATATGTAAATTACATGTTTCTGCTCATTAGTTTTTTTCTCCCCCTAGTGCTTTATTGATGTTTTGACTTCAGCCCCTGAAGAATTTTCAAATTTAAACTCAAATGTGTAGGATACTAATTTATTGGTAGAATTCAATGTTTAATACTCATTGGATGATACAAGTACTTCAGTCACATCACCCATATGTAATGCTGTCATATGACACAAAAAATTTGCTTAAACCTCAGGTATTTGCAATAACAGAAACAAATAGAAATATAATGTCATTCAATAACCATTTAAGTAAGTAGTAGTATGTGATCTACTCCTTTTAGTTAGTTATTTCTTAGATGGTGCCACTAAAGCACTGTTTTATATATGAAAATAAATCAAAATTATCAAGAATACTTAAATGAAAATTCTTTAATTAATTTAATAATGTATTAAATTTTCAATTCCATTACATTTGATTTCTTCAAATTTTACAATACCAAAGCAGGATATGCCCTTAAAAGAACCATTTTTATGAGTCGTTCAGCCATATACATTACAAATGTAATACAGCATGGCCCATTTATGGATCTCCACCATATTTCTGTGAGATAGTGTGAAGGAACTAACTAAAAACAGCAGATTGCATACTACGTCATTAGGACCATTTCATTTGTAACAACTTAATAGTATCATGACATGTAAATAAAGTGCAAAGAATTTTTAACTATGTGAATTTTTTTATTCAATTCAAATAAAAAAATCATCGTCATTATAATAAATCACATGAGAGTGGATTCCCATTCATGGCATACTCCAGAGCCTCCTAGCTAACATTACAGTTTCAGTTAACTCAGATGTCATCAATCATTATCAAGCCCACTTTTCGTTTTCCAACGGAGGATTCCAAAACTTTCAGTTCTTCAATAATGGTTAAAAAACTAATTCAGAAACAATATGACAGAGTTTATTATTTTTGAATGAATTCTTAAACAGATTTTTTGAATTAAAATTATAATTTTGTTTCATTTTAGCTGATTTGTTCAATAATTATGATTTTAAATTATAATAAAAACAACAATAAAATTAATATTTTAAAATAATTTTTTGTCATAAAGGCCAGAGGTGGACAAACGCATTTGAAATATTTTTATTCGAATTACTTTTTTAATAGATTAAAAATTTTCTATGTAATTTGCCAGAAAGCCATAATAAATATGCAGAACATTAATATACTTTTTAAGAAGACCCTCGGTCCTCATTGATTAATAAAAAATGTTAATTAAAGTTCAGAAATGTTATCTTATATTCAGAAAAAAATTCCCCCTGCTTAAAAATTGTTAACTAATTTTATTAGAAAGTTATACACTTCTTAATGATTTCTTATGACAGTCTTTAACTGTACATAATTTTTTTTTTTTTTTTTTACCTGTGAGTAGAAATTATCAAGTCTTGAGTATTTTATTCTAGATCGTAGAAAACTACATTCCCGGTAGATACCGATTTGGTTATATTCTTTCAGCATTTTTCAAATTACATTCCCGTTGCCTACAATACAAAGTCATTTGCATACAGATTAACATTGCATATTTACTGTTCAGCTTACAGATGAATTTTAGCCACTAAAATATCCCCAGTACAGGGTGAAGAGAATTAGATTAAATAACCTTTTAAATAAGTTTCACTTTTACAGGAAATATGAAAAATGAAAACGGTTTCATTCTTTATCTGCTCTATCTAATGTTTAGTGAGAATGCATTAGTTTCATCCAAGATATCTATAGCTGCAAAGAAAATATACAAAAGCCCTAATAAAGGATATTCTAAACCTTACAAAAGATTTAAAGAATGCAAATCTCCCCATTCAGATGCTAGAACTTTCACAGTTTTCAGTACTGAAGCAGATGAATAATCTACATTCTTAAACAAACAAACAAACACACAACAACAACAACAACAAAAAAAAAAAAAAAAAAAAAAAGGACGCACCAAGAAGAATCCGAATGGGATGAAAATTCGTAGAAGTGATATACATGTACAGAAAAACAAATGATTACAGTTTGAGAAAAATTGGATGATTTATCGAAGTGCTAGAGCTTCACAAAGTGAAAAGGTCAGTAACGTGTTCGTCCACCTCTGGCCCTTATGCAAGCAGTTATTAGGCTTGGCATGGATTGATAGATGTTGCGGATGTTCTGAGCGATATCGTACCAAATTCTGTCCAACTAGCGCGCTAGATCGTCAACAACCCAAGCTAGTTGGGGGCCCTGCCCATAATGCTCCACACGTGCTCAATAGGAGAGAAATCTGGTGACCTTGCTGGCCAAGGTAATGTTCAGCAAGCAGTAGAAACATGTGCAGTGTGGGAGCGGACATTATCTTGCTGAAATGTAAGCCCAGGGTGGCATGACATGAAGGGCAACAAACGGGCCTTAGAACTTTGAAGTACCGCTGTTGCTGTAAGGTTGCGAAGGATGACAACCAAAGGGGTCCTACTATGAAATGAAATGGCACCCCAGACCATCACTCCTGGATGTCGGCCGGAAAGAATGTCTGCCGGAAGACAGTCAGATTGGTATCACAGTGCTATCTGGGCATCTCCAGACTCGCCTTCGCTGGTCATCAGGGCTCATTTCAAAGCAGGACTCATCAATGAATACTATTCTACACCAGTCAGTGACGTTCCAGTGCGAATGAGCCCGACACCACTGCAAACGAGCTTGACGTTGTACAGAGTTCAATGGTAGCCAGCGCAAGGGGCTCTATGACCTCAGCCCCCTTTCTGTAAGCTGTCTATGAATGGTCCTTGTGGTCACTGAAGCACTAGTTGCATGTACAATCGATGATAATGATGCATCTGGGGCTGTGAGTGCCGCTCTGATGATTGCTCGGTCTTCACGTTCTGTTGTTTCTCTAGGCCTACTGCTTCCTTCTTGATGCTGTGTGTGGCCATGGTTCACCCATTCCTGCCACCATCATCTAATAGTGGCATCACTATTAGATGATGGTGGCAGAATGTCAAGCTATTCGGTGATAAGATCAACTGGCTTCTTTGAGCCCAATTACATGACCTCTCTCAAATTCTGACATCTGTGCATATCGTTCACACACCTGCATGCAAGGCATAGTTACTGTCTACCAGAGTACACGGAATGAAATTCATGAAGAATTTATGACCTGCAATTGTAATTTCTCCTCTTAAATATCCTGCCAGATGCGATGTAGCGACAACCGTTCATTCACTGGCAGCCAAAATGTAAAATTTTGCGTTTTACGTCGAAACCTTTAATCATATCAATTTGTGTCCAATTTGCTTTATATCTTCCCGGTGCATCTTTTTTTATTTATTTTATTTTATTTTATTTATTTATTTTATTTATTTTATTTTTTTTTTTTTGTCTAAGAGTTTATATAGCCATCTGCTCATACAAATCTATTTACTATTTCTTCTTTTCTTGTTAGTAAAAATTTCATAATTTCTGTCATAGCATCAGCTTTGAATAAAGCACCACCTGAAAAGCTCAATCAAAGAGCTTAAATGGAATCCCAGCATCCATTCAAGTTGATTCAAAGGTCATGAACACCATATGATATACTAAGATATACTTATTATATATCCTTATGGGACCCATCACCCTTTATTCCACAATAGAATGATGAAAGCCATGATATAACTGTGTTGTCTAGCCACTAAAATTAAAAATAGCAAACAGATAAGCTTTACATTTACATTTTTCTTGAAAACTTATAAACTCATAAAGTAATACATTTTTGTAAAATAAAATACAATAATCTGTATAAATTTAGTATATACTATAATTATTACACATATAATAAATATACTTGCTTTACCAAAAAATATTCAAATTTTTAATATAACATAAGGCAAATTGAAATAACAGATGTTAAGAATTTAAAAACAGAGTTTTTAAGGATGAATATTTAAACAGTTTCCTTTAAGTTTTCTACAAAAGGATTCTTTCGATTGATCTTTTATTTACATTATTAGTACACATTCATTATTACTCTTATTGCTTCATTCTTTATAACTTTAATTAATATGCTTATCTGTTTCACTGAAATTCAACTGTCAAATGAGTTTTCCTGCTTTTTCTAGCAAATGGTCTTTTACAGTGGGATATTGTGGATTCTCCTCTTTTTCTAGCTACCTATCTTTTACACCTATCTTAGCGTTTGTTCTGAACATAGAGAAAAGTGAGGGCATAGATAAAAAGAACTAAACTTCCTTTTTGTAAAAGTGTTTTTTCACTTCTCTGCCTTAGATGATATCTAACACATTTAATATTGATGATTTTAAAAAGTAGTAATTTTTCAGTTAAAATTTGTAGAAATTTTGGAAAAAGCTACATAAATGTAAAAAAAGTTTTAGTAGAAGATATTCATAATGTTATAGCCACTAAAATTTAAATTACATCGATTTTCATATATTTGGAGGTTCACTATAGACATATTAAATAAAATTAAGTGCAAAGGAAATAGATAGGACTAAAAGGCTTTTTTTCGTTATAGCCAGGGGTTTGTCATAAACTGGGTTTGCTACAGTGTAATTTGACTACAGTAGCAAATACACAAGAATAAATCATTTTAAAAAATAGTAAAATCAGTCACCTTGATGGAAATTTTGAAATTTACCTTATATTCAGACAACAATTTACTGACATGATCGTCATCACCTTTTATTCCACAATAGAATGATGAAAGCCACGATATAACTGTGTTGTCTAGCCACTAAAATTAAAAATAGTAAACAGGTAAGCTTCACATTTACATTTTTCTTGAAAACTTATAAACTCATAAAGTAATACATTTTTGTAAAATAAAATACAATAATCTGTATAAATTTAGTATATACTATAATTATTACATATATAATAAATATACCTGCTTTACCAAAAAAAAAATTTCAAATTTTTAATATAACATACGGCAAATTGAAATAACAGATGTTAAGAATTTAAAAACAGAGTTTTTAAGGATCAATATTTAAACAGTTTCCTTTAAGTTCTCTACAAAAGGATTCTTCCGGTTGATCTTTTATTTACATTATTAGTACACATTCAATATTACTATTATTGCTTCATTCTTTATAACTTTAATTAATATGCTTATCTGTTCCACTGAAATTCAACTGTCAAATGAGTTTTCCTGCTTTTTCTAGCAAATGGTCTTTTACAGTGGGATATTGCGGATTTTCTTCTTTTTCTAGCTACCTATCTTTTTATTATCCACTCAAGAAAAGATAACTCAGAAACTCAAGACCCTTATATTGTACCCAGTATTATATATAAATAATACATTATAATTATAAAATTCAAACACTTATACTTACTAATCTCAAGATCTTTAACAGAGGAATTTCAAAATTTCCTTTGCAAGAATCTTGTATATATTTTTCTACAACATCTTGTGCAACATTTATAGGAACATCTCCAACAGCCATTTGGAAGAATTGTAATTCATACCTGGAACATAAATAATTTTAGTTTGTTTCACACACTGCTTAATTAACACATATTTTTAAAAACTACACATGCAAAAAAAAAAAAAAAAAAAAAAAAAAAAAAAAAAAAAAAAAAAAAATCTTAGTATTTTCTGATTACATAGACTTCTCACTGGCAGGTTGCAATGCAGTATGTTGCCAAAATATTTATGTGGCAACCCATATTACCTGATAGCATTTACCTAACACTCTAAGTATGTGCATAAGCAAGTACCTTTATTTTGACTTTTGAAACTCAGCCATCATTTTTCTGATTAGCATTTCTTTTTGCTTTGATTATTTTGGTTTTCTCATAACAAATCATAATGGAAATTTGAAGTTTTGCTCAACAACAAAGAATGTAAAAATTCACATTCTATCAAGTTCTGTTTCTTAAACAACTGAATTTCATAGAAATGCAATAGAAAAAATTTCAAGCAAAGTATTAGAATGTGGGTCAAAGTTAGGTTCGAAGACAGCTGTATCTCATTTACAACAGCTACTCACTTTATTTATGCCAGTGCCCAGTTTGTACTGATTTTATTTTTAAACAAAAACAGATTGCTAAGCACAGGGAGAAAATAACAGTGCAAAAAAATTACAGAAATATTTCTTGAAAAAGTAAAGAATTTATTACTGATGTTCTTTATTTTTAAAATTTTATTGATGATTGCTTTTTTATAGAATTCTTAGTATGCCATTGTTTTGTGTGTGTGTGTGTGTATTTAATTATGGCAAAACACACTAGGGCTATCTGCCTAAGGGGAGGGATGCCTTCGTGGAGGACTTTCTAAGGGAAAATGGCTCGTATACACGTTACACATGGGGAAAACCACGAAAACACCCATGCAGCCAGCCCGTTCGCAGGATTCGAACCTCGGACCAAACTACCAGTGTTTAGCGACTTTACCGCTCGGCCGCTGGTGGGCATGCCATTGTTTTGAAAATGGCTCTTGCCTTTGTGCATTAATTTGATGAAAAATCAGCCACCAACAAGTTTGCTATCGCTGTCCATGGTCAGCAACAAATCTGCGAGTTTTCAGAGGAGATACAAATAATCAAAAAGTTCTATTCCTAACTTAAAATGCCTACCAGCAACTTTGCAGTAAAATCGCTGAACACTGGTAGTTCTGACCTGGGTTCGATTCCAGATGAATGGGCTGACTACATGGTCTTCCTCATGTGTAATGTGTATACGAGACAGTTTCCCTTTGAAAAGTTCTCTACGAAGGTATCCCTTCCCTTAAGCAGATAGCCATATTGTGCTTTATCATAACCAACTAAATCAAAACAAAACCTCATTTAAAATTTTTAATTAAATCAATTAAGTTTTCAGAAAATAGCTTTATCTCAAATTTACCTCTTTTATTGGCATTTTTAAGAAAAATGCAAACTACAACAAAAGCATTTTTAATTCAATATTTACAAGGTAAGTCAAAACTTTTTAAAGCTATAACTATTGTGAACGCTTATGAGACAGTTATGACATACTACGCATAACCCCTTTCAATGTGATGAAGGAAATGCTGTGATAAAGAAAGCAGAATTAAGCATCACCACTTTGAAAATCCATTTTCGCCTATCCTGGCCAACCAGTTACGCACATAATCATCCAGACCATTCCTACCTTCCACAAAACATTTGTGCCACAACAGTACAAAAAAGGCAATGGCTTTTTCAGTATATACTTGCTGGATCATTTTCACAGTCTTGGTTGTCATTTTGCTTAGTATGATAATAAAATTTGATGTTGTAACATGCCTGATGATGACCATTGTAACATGCCTGCCTGACTCTGATGTTGCTGATATAACCACTGTGCTTAGACTAATAGCTTGTTAACACATAATATACATGTGCCTCTGCATTTTGAGATACAGTACAAAGAGGATCTCACACAGCAGTCAGTCCACAAAATTACTGACTCTATTAATATCATATTTTCATGTCTTGTAAAAGTAAGCAACCTCCGATTACCATGAAATTTTACATACTTTTTTTCCAATTACTTTTTCATTTGTTTCTTATTAATTCTTGATTTTAGACTATTTAATAAACTGTTAAAAAACTAACATATCAGCAAAGAACTTATTATTCTCACTTATCATTTAATGGAATGGGTTAAAAAAATGTTGGAACCCCTTGCTGCCATAAGTACACGAGATAACGGTGCACAGTAGTCTGCTTTAAATTAATTTATTTAAAAATATATCATGTATTAATGTATACAGAATTCTTTATTATCATATTATATCAATTTTAATAACATCTTACTTAAATAGTATATCAAGTAAACTGAATTATGCATATTGCAAACATCCTGGCTTATATCCTGCTTGGATATATGTGTTTACTATTATCCAAGATTAGTTTTGGAAAGTATACTGATCATCAAAATTAAAGAATAATGAAAGAAATAAAGCATAACTGAATGGAAAATTATTAATTGGAATTTGCACAAAAGCCTTAGTTAACATAAATTACGTTTGGCAGTTGATTATTTGCAAAATATTGAAATTAAAATCAAATTTATAGAAATTGGAAAATGATGAAAAAACTAAATCACCTCTTGTGGAAATTTAATATGATGTATGGTCACCTTAGATACGCATACTTCACATCTTGATTTCATAGACTTTACCAAAGTGTAAAGTGGAAAAGATCAAGTCTTGTGGAACTGTATGACACTCTTCTAAAAGTGCACTTTTCAGTTCCTGGAGGGTCCAAAGAGGTGTTTCTCGCACAGAAATTCAGAACCGTAAAACATCCCACACAGGCTCATCGAAATCCACTTGAAAGGTACCTTCTGTTTGCAAGTATTATAACACCATAGATGCTCAATGAGCCCCTAATGCAATGTTATTTCATGTGGGGAGGGGGGGAAACAAAAAAAAAACAGGTAAACTTTTAAGGTAATCCATGACATGGTGGGATACTGCTTGTCCCACTGCGCATCTAGAGCAGAAAAATAGCATCTTCGCATGAGCGTAAATTCTCCTTACATGCTTATCTAAAGTGCTAGTTTTAGAAAATGAAGATATAAAAACGTTTTTGAATAACTGTCTAGAAAATATTGATCATATTGGCAAAATAAAAAATATTTTTTTCAAAAAAAATTACTTAATTTAAAAAAAAATCACTCTCAGCATGACTTTTTAGATATTTTTTAATGATATCATAATAGATTTGAAACAGAGAAGATTTTTGCTCCAGTACTTTATTTGCTATAGGTTTGAAAAGGAAGATATTTAGAAGGCCATCATGTATATTTACATTTCCCCTCTCTTTCCTCTGCTTAGGATATTTTTCTATTGTGAATCACACTCACATATTTATTCAGTATTCAATGACATTCCATGTTACAGAGTTATATTTTTATTTCTTTTGGAAAAATACTAAATATTTTTCAAGTATTAATGTTATTGCAATTCATTAAAAAATATAAATTTGCATTATCAACATATAAAATGAACATGATACTTGAATTTAAAAATAATTGGACGGGTGCTGCCATCTAGTAGCAGCAATTCCTACATGCGCGGTGGGACATATTTGTCCCACCTTTTAATTTCAACCATTTTTAATTAATATATATGAATTCAAATAATTTCTATTACAAAAGGAAACTTTCACATGAAAATAATCATTCTAACAACAAAAGTTGTTATTCAAACCATTTAAATTTCATTAGAAATTAAGAAAAAAAAAAAAAAAAAAAAACTGCTTCAAAATTAGACCTGCAAAGAATTTTTATTTTACATTATTTCCATGAATGAATACCAGTGCTGCCATCTGTTATACATTTACAGAACTAAAAGGCATAATTGTATGTATTTTAAATTTTCTATAACTACTGAATAGTGATCACTCTCAGAAACCACATTCACTTTAAACAACACTACAGATTGGAATTCTAACATGTGTCCATTGTGCACCACATTATCAATTACCGAATTTTCTTATTGCCGGCACTAACGTATGCACAAAAGTGCAATTTGTGTTCAATTGTTTTAATTGACATAAATAATTATAGCACTGTGCATTGGTTGCAACATTAACTTAGTGAGCATATTTTGTCATTATTCTTTAATTTTGATGATCAGTGCATTAATTGCAGATACAAGGGTACTATTATATGTATATAAGCCACCAGAGGGCCTCACCTATGCGCCAGCAGCGAGAGCGAGGTGAAACAAGAGTATGACATTAGACAGAGAGTCTTCTATTCCATGCAAAGGTGGTAAGATGTCTCCACGAGAAGGTAGTAAGACGTAGTTCTCCACGAGAACGTGGTTAAATAATGAACTCTATGTTTCCACGTGAAGGTGGTAACTTGACTGCATATACGACAGCTAGTGCGAGTAGTTATAAAATTCTAAAAGTGATAAAGAACGGTGTTTATATCTAACAAGTGCGAGAAGGCATAACAGCACTTGTATTTAATTCAATCTGTACCTTTTCTGTTATTTTTATTAAATGTTTCGTGGTGTGGAAACATTGGACTTGTTAATGGACCCTGGACTAGCATTCTCAACTCCCCTACTACATGTATATAGTTAAACCTTGGATTATGAATGCGTCATATCACAAACATTTATCATAAACGAAAAATAGCTCAAATAATAAATTGTATCCTGAATTACAAATACTCAAGTTCATAAGAAATGAACTTCAAAGGTGTTTTGAAGTAACTTAAACTACAAAATTAACACTTGGGGACATCTTGAAAAATTTTAATATTTCCTGTTGCTTAACTCTCATTAATAAAGCCCGGTAGCGAGTGACTTAGCGAAGCATGAACTTGGCCTTGAGGAAGTTATGGCCAGAGTGTATTGCAGGCACAGACTTAGTTTTAATACATAGGTCATTTCTTGTTCTTTATGATATTGTGTCTCTAACTTGGGATTTAAAGTTAACAATGAACATGTGAAGGAATTTCTAGAGAATAGTAAAGTTCTGCAACAAAAGCCGACTGTGAAGGCAATGTCTTCAGAAGAAGAAAGAAAAGATTATCTTAGTTCACAATATGTAAAATTTTTACGAAAGAGGGCAAGATACAAAATTTACATTCAAATCTTGATATCATTTTAATAAATCTGTAGTAAGTAGAGCATATATCAATAAAAGTGCCACTTTAGAAACACTTTAAAACATAGATAACAATAAATCACTTGTAAAAATTTTTGGTGCAATGGAGACTCAATGAGCCTCATGCAGAGATAAGTAAGCACTAAGAGATAAGGAAAAGATGAAAGATGCCCCACAAAGAGAAGTGCATTTTGAAAAGGGATACCTCATATAAACAATAACATCTCTTTTCCCCCCTTCCTCATCACTTTTCTTCTTCCAGATACCGTAAATTTAAATTAAGTTTTCAAATCGGTTATCTATTTAATATCACATTTATCTTTCTCTGCCTTAGATTTTATAGATTTTTTTAATACAATATTGTTATAAAGTTTAAATAAATGTGGATGGTCCAAGAATGAATTAATCCATTTTATATTAATTCTTATGGGGAAATACTTAAGGTTTATGAACTGCATTCAGGAACAAATTAAATTTATGAAACAAAATTTCATTGTACATACTGTTGCATGCGTATGAGTTCGTAATAGATTAAATGCACAAGTCTGATGAAAATTTATTCTTATCACAAGAAATAAAACAAAATGCTGAAATTTTTCCTCACAGATATTCGTACAATATCATACAATAGTTATATTTTTAACTACTCAAACGTTAAATAGAATACAATTCAAAGTGCAGAGAAAGCTAATCTGATCTCAAAATTACAGCAGCTAGGTAAAAAACGACAACTTAGTAAACAACTGAACTGAGATGTTTTACTCTGGCTTCGTGAAGCTTTTTTAAACGTTCAACAAGAACATTCTGATAATTTCCATTTTCTTGAGGTTTCTGGAAAGCAAAAGAATTACAGTTAACATTGTAGTCAATTACATTTATTCAAATTAAATATCAATTACAGAGATAAACTTTTATTAAATGCTAAATGCAAATGCTCTTGTATTTTTACTTTTCTGGCATAGCTTTCTCTTAAAATTCGTCACGCACTGCATTGCATGGGGAAATAAAACATTTTAATTACAATTCTAGTACTAAAAATACAAACTAAATACAAAATCTGTAACAATACTTTTTAAATATTCCCATATAAATGAATCAGTATCTTGCAAGGGAAAGAAATCGATACAAAATAGAAAGGGTATTATTTCTTCAGTTATAATCAATAAAATATGCATTTCTTGTGAGCTTTGGAGAACTGAGATTTTAGATAAAAACCAGTACCTAGTTGGTGGTTAAAAAATAGCTAGTATTCTACATGGGAAAAAGCACTGCAGATAATGCATTCAGTTATAAGGATCTGAACCCATGGAGAAATATTAATATTTCCTTCATCTGGCCATTGGTAAGTTCAAGACATATCAGCTTTTCAATACATAAAATAGATAAATTAAATAAAACATACATAAAATAAATATATTCTATAAGTCTAAGAATTTGCAATGTTTTCTGTTAACATTTCTTTAAAAGTATTAAATTTTAAAATATATTTTAGAAAAAAAAAAAAAAAAAAAATACTTACAATTTGTTAGTTGCAGCATAAAATTCATCCAAATATTCCTGACAACAACAAGCCTCTGTACTATTATCACAATAACAACACTGCAAAGTAGGTTCAGATTCTTCTTCTGAAAAATAATTATATTGCTTTAAATGAATGCATTTATCAAGATATATTTTAACTGTTAGTTGATACAATTAAGTAATCATAATTTAATAGTTTTGAAAGACATATTTGACAGTTTACATTATTGGATTATTTCTAAACTACTTTGATGGTCATTAAATTAGACACATTAGAAAAGTTTTTGGTTTAATGACATTTTCAATTTGCCATGAGTGTATCAACAAACAATAAACTCACTTAGCTTAGAAACATGTGTAAATAGAAATAAAATATGTATTAATATTACCTATTTTGATTTTTACCTAAAATTTGTGTGTGTGTGTGTGTATTAAGAATACGGCTGCCTAAGGAGAGGGATGCCTTTGTGGAGGACTTTCTATTTTATTTAATCTTTTTTTCTTTTCTCCAGGATGTTATTAGGTACTGGATTCCAGCATGGCATTACTGAAAAATTCATACAACCAATGTTTTAAAAACTATGTTCAATTATTTAGAATGATTCATGTTTGAAAAATACTTTAAATTATTATTTTAAGTATTATTTGTACTAATATGTATATTCATAAATATTAATCAATCTTTTCACTTATGCCGAAGGCACAGTAACATCTTACCTACCAAATGTCTGTCCAAAGTATTTACAGAGTTCAGCAAATACTCAGAATATTCTAACCTGTAGTAATTGAAAATTACCTAGTTAAGGCACACGGGAAAAGAACTAAAGAAAAGAATAAGCTGATAACAGGAAGAACCTGTTATCAGCTTATTCTTTTCCTTTTAGCAATATGCTCAAATAAAAAGTCCCATTCAACAAATTAATTTCCATTAGACATTTAAAAAGGTTAAAAGATAATTTGGAAAAGCAGAAAATGATATGTACCTCTCTTTATATAAAGAGAGGCAGACATCATAATTATTGAATATATTATAAAGATTGTACATAAAATTTTCCAAAGTTGTAATAATTTATCTATTGAAGGGAAAAAAAAAAGTCATGCTATACAATGAACATAAAATCTTCCCCTGGCTACAAAAATTAATGGTTTCTGGAAATGGTAACCTGCAGTAATCCAGTATTTAAGAATAATGCTTTTCTTAATAAATTCAACATATGCTTCCTTTGTAGCCTGGAACAATGCCAAATCCAGTTCTGACTACATGTTTTTCAACATTAACTTTGTAATACTTAACACAGCATACGCTATCCTCGTTTTTTAAAACATTAGTTTTACAAAATAGTATGGTAAAGACTCTAGCCTATCTATAACTCCAGATGAAGAAATTAAGAGGAGTAATAACAGGTGAGTATGAAGGCCATAACGTTGAATCAACCTTTCTGATTCATCTGGCTGGAAGTTTTTGTATACAGGAATTGATGAACGACAGAGCCCAGGAAAAAAATGCACTATCTTGCAGGTAAATAGTCCACGGCTTACATTTTCTAACTGAGGTGCAAAGAATAATTACAATGCTTGTTCTGATAAATAAAAAAGGTTCAGTAACCTTAAACTGTATTTCTCCCACCTTCTTAGCATGCCTTCGTGGTGTAGTGGTCAGCACGCTCGATGCGCATTCGAGAGGTCGTGGTTCGAGTCCCTGCAAAGGGGTTGCTCATTTTTAATGTCTCCTGCTTCCAAATAACCTAATGTCTTTACAGTGGCACCCGAACTAAAAGGTGGTGGATGATGATTTATCACCACTAGGATTTGGCGAATGAGTCTCTAAAACACCAGTTGCTTTTTAGAAGGGAGAGTATATAAGGTAGTTCTCCCACCTTCTTAGTATGCCTTCGTGGTGTAGTGGTCAGCACGTTCGACGTGTATTCGAGAGGTCCGTGGTTTGAGCCCCGGCGAAGGCGTTGCTAATTTTTCCTGTTTTCTGCTTCTAAATAACAAATGTTATGCATTAGGCCACACCAACAATTCACCTCACTACTATCTCTTTCTGTTTGAAAAGTAGCATTAGATTTTCTGATTTCCAGATATGCACATTATTGCATATTTACCTAGCCAGATACAAGAAAGTTTGATTCATCAGAAAAATACATGTGGATTTGCATCTCATCAGCAAAATCAATGCACTTGAGAGCACATAAGTCAAGCTGTTTGTGAAAAATTTGGACTGCTATTCTCTGCGGCATTTGAAGTTCCTATAATGCATGAGTTAATTTAACAGGCCTGTGCCAAGACGAATAACAAATACGGTCCTCAAGCTCATTACTCACAGTATGCCTGCCACTTCTCAGAAGGTTACAAACACCATTTTAAAAATGTTCTTACCCGCTCCTAATATTCTTATTTAATACTTAATATCCACAGGATTACATCTACACAAACTTCTGACCTGCCACAGAAAAGAGAAGAGTAATTTTGTTTCATTACACTATAACATAAACTGAGGGTTTTTTTTTTTTTTTTTTTTTCATTAATGGCATTTTATTTTTTAATATGTCCTGCTTATGATCTATTGCAAGTTTTATGCAATAAATAAAAATTTCAAATTTCTGTCATACATTATTTTATGTAAAGTTTTTGTAATCAGAAAAACAGTTTATGTTCATTCTGTATACTTTTACAAAAATATTCAGGAATGATAAAATAGCATTCATGTATTTAATGCAAGGAGAAGTTAATAGTTTAATACTAAAAATAATTTCTAGCTTAAATTGCATTTGGCATTAATTGCATTTGGCTTCTGTATTAATTTTTAACTGACAGAAGAAATAAATATGATTTGCATGCAGCTACAACTGAAAGACAAGAAAACAAATCAATACCAACCATTTGAAAACAATACTGTATATTATATATAAAACAAAAATATGCATACCTTTAATTAATTTGAACTTAGACTGATATGCTTTAAATGCCTGGGTATAAAAATCTACAAGCACAGCTCTAAAATCTACAGGCCACTTTGCAAAAAGTAAGCATCTGGCAACAGAAAAAAATTCATCCATTACAGACACTTTCACAGCTTCCACACTTCTCTGAGCATCAGGGGGTAGTGCATGTACTTGAAGCAGTAAGTTTTCTTGCAGAGACTGTAGTTTAATAACTGCTGGAAAATATGACTGCAAACAGTTGTAAAGAAGATTTAATGCATAAGGAAATTTCCAAAATTTGCCTCTTTCACAGTTTCTGAAACATTTCCAAAATTCTGGTATTATCACATTTTGCATATCTTCTTGAAATGAATTTATAAACCACTCTTTAATTATGTGAGCCATTCCATACTGATGTAAAACTGCAACAGCAGATGAAAACTCTGAGTCAGATGGGGGTAATTTTCCTTCCTGCAATAGGCAAATCAAAATTTTTAGAAGAAAAACAATTTTAAAATAATGTTAGACATAGCAATTTCAAATCCAAAAATTTCATTTTAAATGCTATTGAAAAATGCAAAAGATTTCCTCAGCCTCAGATAAAAGTAAAATCAATTTATATACTATGTACATAGTGTATTCGGAAACTAAGTACCGTTTCATTCTAGCGCCGTCGCAGTGCTGTGATAGGCATCCCGCGCATGCACACTAGTCTTTCTTGTTCACTGACTTTCAATTGTCGCCATTTTGGTTGCTCTATGTTGTGTTTTCAGTTTGCTGTGCACATTCAAAATGTTTAAGACAATTAGTTCTCCTGCTGACTGTGAGATTCGTGCCGTGATTAAATTTTTGAACGCAAGGAATGTTAAACCGGCCGAAATTTATCGTCAAGTGACAGAAATTTACGGTGAATATGCGATAAGTGATGGAATGGTGAGAAAGTGGGTAAGAACATTTAATGCAGATCGAACAAATGTCCACGCCGAGGCTCCGAGTGGTCAGCCTTCTGTTGTCACCGATGATTTGATAAGGAAAGTTGATGACGCAATTTATGAGAACAGATGCTTCACAATGACAACTTTTTCAGAGGCATTTCCACAAATTTCACGTACTGTTTTGTTCGAAATTGTGTCTGACCGCTTGGATTATCGCAAACTGTGTTCCCGATGGGTTCTAAAAATGCTCACTGATGTTCGCAAAACAAAGCGACTTGGTAGCGCCCTGACATTTCTCACGCAGTACAGTGATGAGGGAGAAAACTTTTTAAACCAAACTGTGACAGGTGATGAAACTTGGGTGTGTCATTTCACACCAGAATCGAAACAACAATCAATGGAGTGGAGACACACTCATTCTCCAAAAAAAAACAAAAGTTCAAAGTGACAATGTCATCACAAAAAATCATGTGCATTGTCTTCTGGGATAAGAAAGGCGTTTTGCTTACTGAATTTCTTCCCAGAGGTGAAACCATTAATGCGGCATGATATTGTGAGACTTTAACAAAACTAAGGCGTGCCATTCAAAACAACGAAGAGGAATGCTCAGTAAAGGAATTGTGTTGCTCCATGACAATGCTCGGCCCCATACTGCTGGTGTCATTTAATCGTTAATTCGACAGTTTCATTGAGAGCAGTTCAATCACCCGCCGTACAGCCCGGACTTGGCGCCGTCCGACTATCACTTGTTTCTGCACATGAAGCGCGAGCTTGGTGGCAAGCGCTTTGGATCTGATGATGACACGAAAAATGCTGTGGAGTCGTGGTCATCGAAACTGGCGGGAAGTTTCTTTGATGGTGGTATACAAAAACTGGTCACCCGCTATGACAAGTGTTTGATCATTCGCGGAAACTATGTTGAAAAATAGTTTAAGACATGTATTTTCAAGTAAAAATAAAATTGGATTCGAAAAAATAGTTTTACTATTTTTTTTTCGAAACGGTACTTATTTTCCGAATACGCCTTGTATTTACATATATAAATTAATGCATTTAAAAATAGTAACAATATTCAAACATATATTTATAATATATTGTTATGGATTTGGTATTTAAATAGCTAATGTTAGTTGAATTATAAATTAAATTGTTTTATTCCCCATGCAGTGCAGAGCGTGACGAATATTAAAGGAAAGCTAAGCCGGAAAATTAAAAATACAAGAGCACGTGCATTTAACATTTAATAAATAAATATCTCTTTCGAGAAAGTTCCAGAAAATTTTTGCACGTGATTTAAAAACCTTATATAAGCGGCATGAAAACCTCTCAATTCGTAGTTGTTATTTTTAGTTAGTTTGTTGTTGTTTTAAGAGTTTGTTTAGAAAACTGCTCTTGTTGACTGTAGCGAATTCGTGGATTAGCTTTCTGTAGCTGTTTATTTAAGTTCTGTTGAACGTTTGAGTAGTTAAAAGATAACTACTATGAGATATTGTAATACTGTACGAATATCTGAGAAAATTGAAGTATTGTGTTTTATTTATTTGTGATACTAATAAATCTTATTCATTTTTCATCGGACTTGTGCACTGAATTCCAAACGAACCCGTACACACGTAACAATTTTTGGTGTCAGAAGTGAGATTTGAATGCCAATCACAAGAGCGACGGAAGAACAGTTAAAGGCAATTCATGGCAGCCTCTGCTGCATTTAAAGAAGAGATGAAAGATTCTATTAGAGAAGAGATTAAATCGCTTAAAGAGAAGATGATATCTGGTCAGGAAAAGATGGAAGATTCCGTTAAAGGAGAGATGAGATCTGTTAAAGAGGAAATGAAAGCGGGACAGGAATGCGTTAAAGACGAGATGAAAAGAGAAATTACCTGCGTAATAGAAAACAAATTCGAGGCTATAGAAGATAGGATAGACTTAATCGAAAGTAAGGTTGGACAAATTGAAGAAAGAGTTTGTGCCGTCCAACACCAAATCGAACAACAAATTGATGACAGGGTTTCTGCAGTTGCCAAAGAAGTGGATACTTTAAGGAAATTCATAGCGATAGCAGGGAGCAATTCGGATGGTTTTAAATGTTTACCCATGCCTGCTCATCCCTCACTGAACTTATCCACATATGATGGGAAGACATGCTGGCTAGTGTATAAGACACAATTCTCAATAGTGGCAGAAGCGAATGAATGAGATCCCCAAGCTAAGGCCTGTTATCTCGCTGCTTCTTTGAGTGCATATTCAGCAGATATCCTTTAGACTCTTCCCGAAAGCAAAAGGTTAGATTTCGAAGCTCTGTCCGGCACGTTGGAGCTACGCTTTGGGAAAAAGTGTTTAAAGAACTACAACAGGCTTAAATTAAAATCTCGTCAACAGAAACCCATGCAAACACTTCAGGAGCTTGCCACGGATGTTGAAAGGCTGTCCCATCTCGCCTTTTGGGAGTGCCCGACCGAAACAGGAGAAATCCTATCGCTGCAATATTTTATCGATGGCATCCAGGACCCTGAGATACAGAAAACACTGTGAATGGCTGATGTTAAATACTTGAAAAGTGCTCTAGTGTACGCCATGAAATTCAAGGCAGCCCAGCAAGCAACTCGTAGAGACCGCCACCCAATCAGAGCTCATGTCCAGGAGCCAAGGGATCAAGTCACTTGTTCATCTAGACGATATAACCAGACTACTCAATGCCTTGAGAAGAAATATTAGTGAAAAGAAGCTGACCTTAAAATGTTGGAACTGTGGAGCTGAAGGACACATATGGCGGAACTGCAGAACACCCCAGGGTACAGATGTTAAGACTGCTCCTAGCAAACAGCAGGGAAACTAATTACTGGCCATCTTGCGGGGCGGAGGTTGCCAGATAATGAAAAGCCCCAGTTTAAAGCCCTTCAGATTTCTGCAGTAAGAGGCAGCAGTAATGGACTTTTCATAATAGGACATATTAACGGAGTTCCCTGCAATATGATGATAGATACAGGAGCAAACGTTACTATCATCCGAAAAGATTTGGCTGAACAACTGGGAAGCAAACTTATCTGCCCTGCGTTACCCTACAGACTGTGTCCGGTGAGAAGATCGACATCGATGGAAAAGTAAATGTTAACATCACGTTTGGAAGTGCCGCTTACCATCACACGGCATATGTAGCAGAGATCACTGATTCTTGCATACTCGGATTGGACTTTCTAAGGAAATACAATTTTTCCTTGGACTTTAAAAATAATGAATTGCATTCTACATCTGAGGTCATAGCCCTATTTGGAATAAATGATGGAGTGAAATCTATCCACAAAATTATAGCTCAAGATAATATCACAATACCCACAAGAACCGAGTTTTTACTTCCTGGATCCATAGCCGAAAATAGAAATTTCCGCTACGGCATTATAGAATATCCCAATAACTGTAATAGCCCAAAAAGAGTACTAGTAGCCTCAACACTCGTCGACCTATCCAGAACGGTTATCCCGGTGAGAGTCGCCAATGTAACTGAGAAGGGGAGAATTATTAAGAAAAGAGAAGTGGTTGCAGCGTGTACTCCAGTAACCAGCGTTGAAAGAAAGAGTAACATCCAAGAGTCCGTGTCCTCAGAAAGCATTACATCGGAGTTATTGCAGAATGCGCAATTAAACGATAAAGAGAGGAATGCTGCCAATCGCGTCATTAAAGATCTTCAAGTTGTTTTCTCCCGCTCGTCTTCTGACGTGGGTCGAACTAGTTTGACACAACATAGAATCGATACCGGCGATCATCCCCCGATTAAGCAACATCCAAGACGTCTACCGTTTGCTAAACAGGAAGTGGTGCGAACACTGTTAAAAGATATGGAAGAAGGCGATGTCATCGAGCCTTCAGTAAGTCCATGGGCATCTCCCATCGTCCTAGTCAGAAAGAAAGACGGCTCAACAAGATTTTGCGTCGACTATCGCCGGTTGAATGAGGTTACGAAGAAAGACAGTTACCCTCTTCCTAGAATTGACGACATTCTAGACACTCTGGAAGCAAGTGGTTCTCAACACTTGATTTAAAGAGTGGGTATTGGCAGGTAGAAATATAGCCTGAAGACCGAGAAAAGACGGCATTTACTACGGGACAAGGGCTTTGGCAATTCAAGGTGATGCCGTTTGGACTGTGTAATGCGCCGGCAACATTCGAACGTCTTATGGAGACTGTTTTGAAAGGCCTTTCCTACGAAGCCTGCCTGATATACCTGGACGACATCATCATCGTCGGAAAGAGTTTTGAAGAACATTTAGAAAATCTTAGGAAGGTGCTTCAGAAACTAAAAGAAGCCAATCTGAAGCTGAGTCCCGCTAAATGTAAATTGTTCCGAAAGGAAGTGACTTACCTGGGACATGTCATCTCTGCAGAAGGTGTGCGCACGGATCCTGAAAAGGTATCAGCGGTTAAATCCTGGAAACGTCCCGAAAATGTCCAACAGCTGAGAAGCATCCTAGGGCTTTGCACCTACTATAGGAGATTCGTGAAGGACTTTTCTTCCATCGCAAGACCCCTTCACAAGCTGACAGAGAGCAAGCAAAGATTGTTATGGACAAAAGAATGCGAGGATGCATTTAGCAACTTAAAGGAGGCTTTAACATCTGCTCCAATCCTGACGTATCCTCAGCTCGACCGACCATTTATTCTCGACACCGAAGCGAGCAATGAAAGTGTCGTTGCTGTTTTGTCCCAAGAAATAGACGGCCAAGAACGTGTAGTGGCGTACTGGAGCAAGTGCCTGTCTAAACCGGAGAGGAATTATTTTGTCACCAGGAAAGAATTGCTCGCCATAGTCAAAGCTGTAGAACAGTTCCATCAATATCCATACGGCAGAAAATTCCTGCTCCGCACCGATCATGCATCATTGACCTGGCTTTTAAATTTCAAGAATCCTGAGGGTCAAATAGCCAGGGGGATACAGAGACTCAAAATATGACATCACTATCCGTCATCGTAAGGGATCATCACACGGAAACGCCGACGCCCTGTCTAGAAGACCTTGCCAAGAAAGCTGCCGATATTGTTCCAGGGTGGAAGCGAAATACGAGCTGATGACTCCGGTCGCAAGACAAATTACAACATCAACATCGGCTGATCGAGAACCGTGGAGTGATGATGAAGTCAGGAAAGACCAGCTGGAAGACCGCGACATTAAACCCATAATTGATTTAATGGAGTCATCAACCAGAAAACCTACCTGGCAGGACATTTCTATCTGTAGTCCTACAACCAAACAGTATTGGGCACTCTGGGATTCACTTCACATTCGAAACGGCGTCTTATACCGGAAATTCGAATCGGATGATGGGAAGACGTTCCGATGGCAGCTGATACTTCCAAGATCCCGCATTCCTGATGTCCTTAAAGAACTACATAACAGCCTTACGGGAGGTCACTTTGGAATAATGAAGACCTTACAGAGAGTTCGTGAGCGCATTTACTGGAATAATGCAAAGGATGACGTGCAAAAGTGGTGCTGATCCTGCGATGCCTGTGCAGGTCGGAAAGGACCGAAGAGACGCAGCCGAGGCAAGCTGCAACGTTACAACGTAGGGGCGCCTTTTGAACGTATCGCCTTTGACATCTTGGGACCTCTGCCACGAACTGCTGATGGCAACAAATACATACTCGTTGTCATTGATTACTTCACCAAGTGGCCTGAAGCGTACCCTGTTCCTGATCAAGAGGCTGTCACAGTAGCTGAGGTAATGATACAGAACTGGATTTCCAGGTTCGGAGTGCCTCTTCAGTTACATTCCGATCAGGGAAGGAATTTTGCCTCGGCAGTAATCAAAGAACTATGGAAATTACTCGGCATTGACAAAACTCAAACGACGCCATTGCATCCCCAGTCGGACGGCATGGTAGAGAGGTTCAATCGAACCATCCTTAATAACCTTTCATTAGTGGTTTCCAGAAACCAACAGGACAGGGACAAGAAATTACCACTCTTTTTACTGGCTTACCGCAGTGCTGTCCATGAGACTACCGGCTATTCTCCATCACAAATGCTCTTCGGTCGTGATCTTCGTCTGCCTTGTGATCTATTGTTTGGCCGCCCTCCGGATGCTCCTTCATCGTCTGAGAAATATATTCAAGATCTCCAGGCCCAGTTTGAAGTGATGCACAACTTTGCACGAGAGCGAGTCAACTTGGCGACGGAGAAGATGAAGACCCGATACGACACAAGAGCTACTGAACATCAATTCCACGAAGGAGACAAGGTGTGGTTGTGGAATCCGACTCGACGGAAAGGACTTTGTCCGAAATTACAGTCACCTTGGGATGGCCCGTGCACAGTCCTAAACAGGCTGAATGACGTCGTGGTTCGGATTCGGAAGTCTTCGAACTCTAAAACTAAAGTTGTTCATTACGACAGGTTAGCTCATTACTATGGTCATAGTACATAATGTAAATAATTGTAAATAGTGTAAGACCATGGTCCTTTTTGTTTTTAAATGTGTATTTGATTTGATTTGTATTTAGTATTTGATTTGCATTTAGTATTTGATTTGTATTTGATAGCATTTGTTTAAGTTATCTATTGCATTTATTTTTCATGTTCTTTATTATTGTAATGTAATGCTTATTAATGCATTTACGCCACAGTTGTAAGTTTGGCTTCCTGTCCAGGGATTGTACTGCCCGGGACGTGCAGTTCTTGGGAAGGGGGCAGTGCTACGAATTTGGTATTTAAAAAGCTAATGTTAGTTCAATTATAAATTAAATGGTTTTATTTCTCGCGCAGTGCAGCGCGTGACGAATATTAAAAGAAAGCTAAGCCGGAAAATTGAAAATACAAGAGCGCGTGCATTAAATAAATAAATATCTCTTTTTGATTTCGAGAAAGTACTGGAAAATTCTAGCGCGTGATTTTTAAAATCTTACAAAAGGAGGAAAACATCTCAGTTCGTAGTAGTTGCTTAGTTTGTTGTTTAGAAAACTGCTCTTGTTGATTGTAGCGAATTCGCGGATTAGCGTTCTTTAGCTGTTTTGAATTACGTTCTATTGGACATTTGAGTAGTTAAAAGATAACTACTGTGAGATATTGTAATACTGCATGATAATTTGAGAAAATTTAAGCATTTTTGTTGTGATAATAATAAATTTTTGTTCATTTTTCATGGGACTTGTGCATTCATTTCATAACGAACCCGCACGCACGCAACAATATGATTATAGCATAAAACAAAAATAATAGAGTATAAGTCTGCTAATAAGCGCACCAGTGGCCGAGCGGTAGAGTCGCTGAACGCAGGTAGTTTGGTCCGAGGTTCGAATCCCACAAACGAGCTGCCCGCAACGGCGTTTTCGTGGCTTTCCCCATGTCTAATGTGTATACAAGCCAGTTTCCCTCAGAAAGTCCTCCCTTAGAAACCAATTTTAAAACGTAATAAAATTACACACACACACAAAAAGAAAAAAAAATCTGATAGCTTTCAGATTTTATATTACTCCCAAAAGGCCGGTTTTTTAAATTTTTTGCGTGTTACATTTATTTATTAAATATTATGTTCTTCGCATTTAAACCATAAAATTCAATTCAACAGCAAGATCATATAATTTAAAAAGAGCATATATTTAGAATTTCCGATACATAGTTTCGCACGCTAGAAATGAAAATGTTTTTTTTTTTCCTCTTTTTTTTTCCATACAATGTTGCCATTCCTCGCTTTGAAATCATTCAGTTTCTTAATCAAACACTCATAAATGCTTTACAAAATATGAAATAGATAATAAAACAAATTCCCAGTTCCAAATTTTGCCCTCCAAGATGCCTATATTAGGATGGAGGATTTCGTTATTCAAAATTCCATGGTTCTAGGTACCGTTGTTTTATTGTCTTTCAATTGTCGCCATTTTGGTTGCTCTATGTTGTGTTTTCAGTTTGCTGTGCACATTCAAAATGTTTAAGACAATTAGTTCTCCTGCTGACTGTGAGATTCGTGCCGTGATTAAATTTTTGAACGCAAGGAATGTTAAACCGGCCGAAATTTATCGTCAAGTGACAGAAATTTACGGTGAATATGCGATAAGTGATGGAATGGTGAGAAAGTGGGTAAGAACATTTAATGCAGATCGAACAAATGTCCACGCCGAGGCTCCGAGTGGTCAGCCTTCTGTTGTCACCGATGATTTGGTAAGGAAAGTTGATGACGCAATTCATGAGAACAGACGCTTCACAATGACAACTTTTTCAGAGGCATTTCCACAAATTTCACGTACTGTTTTGTTCGAAATTGTGTCTGACCGCTTGGATTATCGCAAACTGTGTTCCCGATGGGTTCTAAAAATGCTCACTGATGTTCGCAAAACAAAGCGACTTGGTAGCGCCCTGACATTTCTCACGCAGTACAGTGATGAGGGAGAAAACTTTTTAAACCAAACTGTGACAGGTGATGAAACTTGGGTGTGTCATTTCACACCAGAATCGAAACAACAATCAATGGAGTGGAGACACACTCATTCTCCAAAAAAAAACAAAAGTTCAAAGTGACAATGTCATCACAAAAAATCATGTGCATTGTCTTCTGGGATAAGAAAGGCGTTTTGCTTACTGAATTTCTTCCCAGAGGTGAAACCATTAATGCGGCATGATATTGTGAGACTTTAACAAAACTAAGGCGTGCCATTCAAAACAACGAAGAGGAATGCTCAGTAAAGGAATTGTGTTGCTCCATGACAATGCTCGGCCCCATACTGCTGGTGTCATTTAATCGTTAATTCGACAGTTTCATTGAGAGCAGTTCAATCACCCGCCGTACAGCCCGGACTTGGCGCCGTCCGACTATCACTTGTTTCTGCACATGAAGCGCGAGCTTGGTGGCAAGCGCTTTGGATCTGATGATGACACGAAAAATGCTGTGGAGTCGTGGTCATCGAAACTGGCGGGAAGTTTCTTTGATGGTGGTATACAAAAACTGGTCACCCGCTATGACAAGTGTTTGATCATTCGCGGAAACTATGTTGAAAAATAGTTTAAGACATGTATTTTCAAGTAAAAATAAAATTGGATTCGAAAAATAGTTTTACTATTTTTTTTTCGAAACGGTACTTATTTTCCGAATACGCCTTGTATTTACATATATAAATTAATGCATTTAAAAATAGTAACAATATTCAAACATATATTTATAATATATTGTTATGGATTTGGTATTTAAATAGCTAATGTTAGTTGAATTATAAATTAAATTGTTTTATTCCCCATGCAGTGCAGAGCGTGACGAATATTAAAGGAAAGCTAAGCCGGAAAATTAAAAATACAAGAGCACGTGCATTTAACATTTAATAAATAAATATCTCTTTCGAGAAAGTTCCAGAAAATTTTTGCACGTGATTTAAAAACCTTATATAAGCGGCATGAAAACCTCTCAATTCGTAGTTGTTATTTTTAGTTAGTTTGTTGTTGTTTTAAGAGTTTGTTTAGAAAACTGCTCTTGTTGACTGTAGCGAATTCGTGGATTAGCTTTCTGTAGCTGTTTATTTAAGTTCTGTTGAACGTTTGAGTAGTTAAAAGATAACTACTATGAGATATTGTAATACTGTACGAATATCTGAGAAAATTGAAGTATTGTGTTTTATTTATTTGTGATACTAATAAATCTTATTCATTTTTCATCGGACTTGTGCACTGAATTCCAAACGAACCCGTACACACGCAACAATTTTTGGTGTCAGAAGTGAGATTTGAATGCCAATCACAAGAGCGATGGAAGAACAGTTAAAGGCAATTCATGGCAGCCTCTGCTGCATTTAAAGAAGAGATGAAAGATTCTATTAGAGAAGAGATTAAATCGCTTAAAGAGAAGATGATATCTGGTCAGGAAAAGATGGAAGATTCCGTTAAAGGAGAGATGAGATCTGTTAAAGAGGAAATGAAAGCGGGACAGGAATGCGTTAAAGACGAGATGAAAAGAGAAATTACCTGCGTAATAGAAAACAAATTCGAGGCTATAGAAGATAGGATAGACTTAATCGAAAGTAAGGTTGGACAAATTGAAGAAAGAGTTTGTGCCGTCCAACACCAAATCGAACAACAAATTGATGACAGGGTTTCTGCAGTTGCCAAAGAAGTGGATACTTTAAGGAAATTCATAGCGATAGCAGGGAGCAATTCGGATGGTTTTAAATGTTTACCCATGCCTGCTCATCCCTCACTGAACTTATCCACATATGATGGGAAGACATGCTGGCTAGTGTATAAGACACAATTCTCAATAGTGGCAGAAGCGAATGAATGAGATCCCCAAGCTAAGGCCTGTTATCTCGCTGCTTCTTTGAGTGCATATTCAGCAGATATCCTTTAGACTCTTCCCGAAAGCAAAAGGTTAGATTTCGAAGCTCTGTCCGGCACGTTGGAGCTACGCTTTGGGAAAAAGTGTTTAAAGAACTACAACAGGCTTAAATTAAAATCTCGTCAACAGAAACCCATGCAAACACTTCAGGAGCTTGCCACGGATGTTGAAAGGCTGTCCCATCTCGCCTTTTGGGAGTGCCCGACCGAAACAGGAGAAATCCTATCGCTGCAATATTTTATCGATGGCATCCAGGACCCTGAGATACAGAAAACACTGCGAATGGCTGATGTTAAATACTTGAAAAGTGCTCTAGTGTACGCCATGAAATTCAAGGCAGCCCAGCAAGCAACTCGTAGAGACCGCCACCCAATCAGAGCTCATGTCCAGGAGCCAAGGGATCAAGTCACTTGTTCGTCTAGACGATATAACCAGACTACTCAATGCCTTGAGAAGAAATATTAGTGAAAAGAAGCTGACCTTAAAATGTTGGAACTGTGGAGCTGAAGGACACATATGGCGGAACTGCAGAACACCCCAGGGTACAGATGTTAAGACTGCTCCTAGCAAACAGCAGGGAAACTAATTACTGGCCATCTTGCGGGGCGGAGGTTGCCAGATAATGAAAAGCCCCAGTTTAAAGCCCTTCAGATTTCTGCAGTAAGAGGCAGCAGTAATGGACTTTTCATAATAGGACATATTAACGGAGTTCCCTGCAATATGATGATAGATACAGGAGCCAACGTTACTATCATCCGAAAAGATTTGGCTGAACAACTGGGAAGCAAACTTATCTGCCCTGCGTTACCCTACAGACTGTGTCCGGTGAGAAGATCGACATCGATGGAAAAGTAAATGTTAACATCACGTTTGGAAGTGCCGCTTACCATCACACGGCATATGTAGCAGAGATCACTGATTCTTGCATACTCGGATTGGACTTTCTAAGGAAATACAATTTTTCCTTGGACTTTAAAAATAATGAATTGCATTCTACATCTGAGGTCATAGCCCTATTTGGAATAAATGATGGAGTGAAATCTATCCACAAAATTATAGCTCAAGATAATATCACAATACCCACAAGAACCGAGTTTTTACTTCCTGGATCCATAGCCGAAAATAGAAATTTCCGCTACGGCATTATAGAATATCCCACTAACTGTAATAGCTCGAAAGGAGTACTAGTAGCCTCAACACTCATCGACCTATCCAAAACGATTATCCCGGTGAGAGTTGCTAATGTAACTGAGAAGGCAAGAGTTATTAAGAAAGGTGAAGTGGTTGCAGCATGTACTCCAGTAACCAGCGTTGACAGAAAGAGTGACATCCCAGAAGTGTCCTCAGACAGCATAACATTGGAATTATTGCAGAATACGCAATTAAACGATAAAGAGAGGAATGCTGCCGATTGCGCCATTAAAGATCTTCAAGTTGTTTTCTCCCGCTCGTCTTCTGATGTGGGTCGAACTAGTTTGACACAACATAGAATTGATACCGGCGATTATTCCCCAATCAAGCAATATCCAAGACGTCTAGCGTTTGTTAAACAGGAAGAGGTGTAAACATTGTTAAAAGATATGAAAGAAGGCAATGTCATCGAGCCTTCAGCAAGTCCATGGGCATCTCTCATCGCTCTCGTCAGGAAGAAAGACGGCTGAACAAGATTTTGCATTGACTATCGCAGGTTGAATGAGGTTACAAAGAAAAACAGTTACCCTCTTCCTAGAATTGACGAAATTCTAGACACTCTTTCTGGAAGCAAGTGGTTCTCAACACTCGATTTAAAGAGTGGGTATTCGCAGATCTTCAGAAACTGAAAGAAGCCAATCTGAAGCTGAGTCCCGCTAAATGCAAATTGTTCCGAAAGGAAGTGACTTACCCGAGACATGTCATCTCTGCAGAAGGTGTGTGCACGAATCCTGAAAAGGTGTCAGCCGTTAAATCCTGGAAAAGTCCTGAAAATGTCCATCAGCTGAGAAGCTTCCTAGGGCTTTGCACCTACTATAGGAGATTCGTGAAGGACTTTTCTTCCATCGCAAGACCCCTTCACAAGTTGAAAGACAGCCAGCAAAGGTTCTTGTGGACAAAAGAATGCAAGGATGCATTTAACAACTTAAAGGAAGCTTTAACATCTGCTCCAATCCTGACGTATGCTCAGCTCGACAGACCATTTATTCTCAACATGGACGGGAGCAATGAAAGTGCTGTTTTGTCCCAAGAACATGTAGTAGCTTACTGGAGCAAGTGCCTGTCTAAACCGGAGAGGAATTACTGTGTCACCAGGAGGAGAGGAATTACTGTGTGAAAGAGTTACTCGCATTAGTCAAAGCCATAGAACATTTCCATCATTATCTATACGGCAGAAAATTCCTGCTCCGCACAGACCATGCATCATTGGCCTGGCTTTTAAATTTCAAGAATCCTGAGGGTCAAATAGCCAGATGGATACAGAGACTCCAGGAATATGATATCACTATCTGTCATCGTAAGGGATCATCACACGGAAATGCCGACGCCCTGTCTAGAAGACCTTGCTCAGAGAGCTGCTGATATTGTTCCAGAGTGGAAGCAAAATACAAGCTGTTAAGTCCGGTCGCACGACAAATTACAACATCAACATTGACTAATCAAGACCCATGTATCAAGTAATGACGAAGTCAGGAAAGACCAGCAGGAAGACTGTGGCATTAAACCCATAAACGATTTAATGGAGTCATCAAACAGAAAACCTACATGGCAGGACATTTTTATCCATATTCCTACCATAAAACAATACTGGGTTTTCTGGGATTCACTTCACATTCGAAACGGCGTCTTATATTGGAAATTCAAATCAGATGATGGGAAGATGTTCAGATGGCAATTGATACTTCCAAGATCCAGGATTCCTGATGTCCTTAAAGAACTACATAACAGCCCTACAGGAGGTCACTTTGGAATAATGAAGACCTTGCAGAGAGTTCGCGAGCACTTTTACTGGAATAATGCAAAAGATGACGTGCAAAAGTCGTGCCGACTTGCGATGCCTCTGCAGGTCAGAAAAGACCAAGGAAACGCAGCCGAGGCAAGCTGCAACATTACAACATAGGTGTGCCTTTTGAACGTATCGCCTTTGACATCTTGGGACCTCTTCCACGAACTGCTGATGGCAACAAATGCATACTTGTTGTCTTTGATTACTTCACCAAGCGGCCTGAAGCGTATCCTATTCCTGATCAAGAGGCTGTCACAGTACCTGAGGTGATGATACAGCACTGGATTTTCAGGTTCGGAGTGCCTCTTCAGTTACATTCCGATCAGGGAAAGAATTTTACTTCGGCAGTAATCAAAGAACTATGCAAACTACTCGGCATTTACAAAACCCAAACGACGCCATTGCATCCCCAGTCGGACGGCATGGTAGAGAGGTCCAATAGAACCATCCTTAATAACCTCTCATTAGTGACTTCCAGAAACCAGCAGGACTGGAACAAGAAATTATCACTGTTTTTATAGGCTTACTGCAGGGCTGTCCACGAGACTACCGGCTATTCCCCATCACAGATGCTCTTCAGTCGTGACCTTCGTCTGCCTTCTGATCTCTTGTTTGGTCGCCCTCCGGATGCTCCTTCATCGCCTGAGGAATATATTCAAGATCTCCAGGCCCGGTTTGAAGTGATGCACAATTTTGCACGAGAGTGAGTCAACTTGGCGACGGAGAAGATAAAGACTCGATACGACACAAAAGCTACTGAACATCAATTCCAGGAAGGAGACAAGGTATGGTTGTGGAATCTGATTCGACGGAAGGGACTCTGTCCAAAATTACAGTCACCTTGGTATGGGCCGTACACAGTGCTAAACAGGCTGAATGACGTTGTGGTTCGGATCCGTAACTCTTCAAACTCTAAACCTAAAGTTGTTAATTACGACAGGTTAGCTCATTACTATGACCACAGTACGTAGTGTAAATACTTGTAAATAGTGCAAGACCATAGTCTTTTTTGTTTCTAAATGTGTATTTGATTTGATTTGCATTTAGTATTTGATTTGTATTTAGTATTTGATAGCATTTAATTTGTTAAAGGTTATAGTTATTGCATTTATTGTTCATGTTGTTTGTTATTGTAATGTAATGCTTATTACTGCATTTATGCTTTAGTTGTAAGTTTGGTATCCTGTCCAGGGATTGCACTGCCCGGGACGTGCAGTCCTTGGGAAGGGGGCAGTATTACGTATTTGGTGTTTAAATAGCTAATGTTAGTTGAATTATAAATTAAATTGTTTTAAATCCCTATACAGTGCAGCGCGTGACGAATATTAAAGGAAAGCTAAGCCAGAAAATAAAAAATACAGGAGCACGTGCATTTAAAATTTAATAAATAAATATCTCTTTCGAGAAAGTTCCAGAAAACTCTCGTGCGCGATTTAAAAAGCTTATATAAGCGGCATGAAAACCTCTCAATTCGTAGTTGTTATTTTTAGTTAGTTTGTTTAGAAAACTGCTCTTGTTGACTGTAGCAAATTCGCGGATTAGCTTTCTGTAGCTGTTTTGAATTAAGTTCTATTGAACGTTTGAGTAGTTAAAAGATAACTACTGTGAGATATTGTAATACTGTACGAATATCTGAGAAAATTGAAGTATAGTCAAAAGTCGTTAATTCGGACATCCATAACCCGGAATGATCTACAATCCAGACCTCAAAGCCACAAACATTCTGCGCATGCGCATAGGTGTTTACGCGTGCACGTAAGACCTTTATGGCTGCGAATATGCGTGTTCGCATGCGCATAATACGTTTACACATGCGCGTTTAATGTATAATGGATGGTATAAGCTAATCTAAAATTATCTAATTCAGTTAATGTTGCAGATTGCGTTGTTCCTTAAACTTCGAATTGGATCCGGCTTATTATTTTTTGCAGACTGTTGAGCAATTTTATAAAAGTAAGCTTGAACTTTCGATTATGTCAAATAGAATTTCCGATATATATTTACTAATATGTAAAGGATCTACAACGAGAAAGTATGTTTCGAAGTCCATTAAACAAAAAGTGAAATTGCTGCAAAAAATGGATAAAGGCATATCCTTTGTTTCTCTAACCATTCCGAAATCTGTTTATCAATTTCATGGTGGTATGCCGGGGGGGGGGCAATAAAGTGGAAGTTGATCTGTCAACACTATCCTTATCTTCAGGGCAGATGTTTTTATTTTATTTGGCTTATAATTCCTTACTAAAGGTACTATTTCACCTCAATGTACTCCGTTTTTGATATGATTTAAACTAAATTCCTCGTCATTATAATTCACTTCCAATAGTGAAGAAAGTGACACAGAGGTTATTGAAAACGAAAAAATTTCGATTGACAAATTAGTTAGTATTCTCGACACAACAATTATAGGACTTGAACAGCGGAACTTTGTAACTGAACAAGAAATTATGTCTGTTTATAGAATTAAAGAGAAAGTATTATCGCATAAAACGAAGCAACTTGAACAATTTACATTGAAAGAAATGTTTAATAAAGTAAACAAATAAATATTAAGCTTTTTTTTTTTTTTTTTTTTTTTGTAAATTTTGATACCCTTTCGATCATAATTGTTCTTTATTTCATAAATTACGGTTTCATATTTTTTATTTTATAATTTCTGCATGCCATCTTACCAGATTTAAACTGATGATCTATAATCCGGAATCGCCGAAGTCCCGACGACTCCGGATTAACGACTTTCGACTGTACCGAATAACCTTACAACCAAGGAATAAAATTAAACTTTTGAGTATGTTCTTTTGCATCAAAATCAAATACATTAGAATTAGCCAGAACAGTTTTAGATCTTCCACAAAATATTCAAAATTTTAAATCTCCTTTTTTATTTCTTTGAAGCTAAAAACTTCATTTTACTATTTCACTATAAATAATAAAAATTAAAAAAAAGGGGGCAAAATTATATCTTCCTTTACAAGTTATATTCCAGTTGATAAAGATGCAAACTTACATACCAGTTCAATTAATCCATCTAGCAATATGCATCTGGTTCAGAAAAGACCATAAATGAAACCATATGTACAGTTCCCATGCACACTAAATATGGATACAAGAAGAAACCTCAAACTTTGCAGCTTGTTCATTGGCAAATTTTATACAAAAAATAAATCAGGTACATTTTATTTTCATATACCGTTGTGCAATCTTCCGATATTATTTCAGCGGGCCTTTGTGAGTTATGCTGCAAGAAACTTACCATTTATGTCACTGTCTATGCTCAGTTAGTGGACTTTGGAAAGCTTGTTATGGTGATGTACAAGCAATGAAAATTACTGGTAAACAGAATAATGTTAGCAGTATAGTATTTTCTATGAAAGTTTAGCTTATACAGCTCTTTACAACAAGTGCAGGTTTAATCCTAGTATCCGGTGCACAAGGGATTTGGCTACTTTATCATGAGCAGTAAATGAGACATATACAATGAGTAGTTAAACAGATCATTTTGGTTTTGGTGATAATTTTCAAAATCATGCAAAGGCTGCACCGTATACTAGGATTTTACCCAAGTGCATATTAATTTCATTATGCTCATTTCAATAATACATTTCAATATTAGAAAATAACATATACACTACTGGCCCCATTCTACACACCCCATTCTCGCAGGTGTGAACGGAACTCCTGTATTTTATGCCCTTATGACAATGCCTCTATGCCCGTCTGCCGCCTTTAAGCTGCCGTCTGAACGCAGCCTAAGGTACTATGGGCATTGAAGTCACCTAAAAGCAAAAAAAGGTTCTGGCAGCTGCTCTATTATTCTGCCCAACTCTCGCTGATCAACATGTTCATGCGGGGGTAAATAAATGGTGCATACAGAGATTGAAAAGCGTAAATTAATCTGAACTGCCACAGCTTGAAGGGAGGTCATCAAAGGGAGAGCAATGTATGGGTGATTGTGGGAGGCGATAAGGCTCACACCACCACAGGCACGATACCCAGATGGGCTGTCCTTTCTTATTGTGGTATATCTCCATATCTTAGCATGTCTGCTAATAAAGCAGTTAAAAAATTCTCATCTCAACACTAAAAGGCACACTCTTGTTTTAGAAGATTATAAAAATTCTGTTGTCATTCCCTTCTTTCCATCAATTAGCTATAAAGTTGCACATATTCTGCAGAAATTTAACTTTCGGGTCGTTTATACTCCCATCAATAAAATTTCAAGTTCCATACTCAAGGACCCCATTCCGGATATGAATTCCTGGGGTATTTATAGGATTCCTTGCCAGTGTGGTTTAATTTACATTGGTCAAACTAAGAGAGCCTTAAAATTTCGCGTCAAGGAACATGAGGCATATGTTAGAAAAAAGGAAACACAGAAGTCTTCTGTTGCTCAACATTGTTGGTCCGAAAATCACACTCAATTTTTCTGCTGCCAAAATTATTCAAAAAACATCTTCCATTGGAGAACTGGATTTTCTAGAGGCATTTCACATTCAAAAAAATCTTTCTGTTCTAGTTAACGATCCTAATTCTAGTCCAACTTTGCCTTCGGCCTTTAAAGAAATTATGTTTTAGTTCTGGTTTCATGAACAGATGGTGCCACTTGATTATTCTTGCCCAGGCTTTTTTATCTTATCTAACCATCATTTCCTATCTTGTTCATCTGCGGTTTTGCAGCTGAGGATGGTGGTTCGGTAAAACCATCGAAACTAGTCCTGTGAAAATTTCGAAAATATAACGCTGATTTTTGTTGTTTGACTTCCGAATTAGTATTTGTTTGGCGTGTTATTGTGTCTTAATTATCCAAAAACTTCCTAAAATTATCTGAACTAAAATGTGTATACTGGCATCGCCACATAATTTCACAAAATCAGGGTAAAAAATAGCCTCTGTAGCCACATTCAACAGTATGCATTTCTGGCATTCAACTATATGCATTTCCTTCCTACAAACAGGACACCTAATAATGGCTACCAAGTAAATCTTCATGTACACACCAGTCAAATAATGCTCTTTTCCCCTTTCTTTCCAAATCGTACAGAAATTTCAAATTAATCTTAACATATTCAGCCATTTTACTGTCTAAACCACAAAACAAGCAATATACTTCCTAACCAACACACATAAACATGATGAATTTACCGCAATCATGCAACCGATTACATCATAATAGGGTGTCGATAACATTCAACTACTCAAGCTATCATAAATGAAACAACAACTTCGTGATAATACAAGAGTGACCTTCTCTCTACTCTAACCACTTTTGGTTCAGTTTAGAAAAGTTTCAGTTCTCAAACTTTCAGTTCAAGTTCCCATTAGCTACATCATTGGCGTTACGTAAGCCATGTGACATAGATTAATGTAGAAATGGCACAGTCCAGAAAAGTTATTATTTTTAAAATAGAGAGGACATACCAAATTAAAAATGAAGATGATTTACAAATTTTTTAGCTTACACACACATATGTATATATATATATTTTTTAAATCTTAAATTAACAGTTCATTTATATGTCTTTCTTCATATTTCAGTCTTTCTCTAAATTGTATTTTTAAAACTATCTTCAGTAAAAAAAAGTTTCTTTTAGATATGTTTTTTTATATTGAATATCCTTACAACCAAGGAATAAAATTAAACTTTTAAGTATGTTCTTTTGCATCAAAATCAAATACATTAGAATTAGCCAGAACAGTTTTAGATCTTCCACAAAATATTCAAAATTTTAAATCTCCTTTTTTATTTCTTTGAAGCTAAAAACTTCATTTTACTATTTCACTATAAATAATAAAAATTAAAAAAAAGGGGGCAAAATTATATCTTCCTTTACAAGTTACATTCCAGTTGATAAAGATGCAAACTTACATACCAGTTCAATTAATCCATCTAGCAATATGCATCTGGTTCAGAAAAGACCATAAATGAAACCATATGTACAGTTCCCATGCAAACTAAATATGGATACAAGAAGAAACCTCCATCTTTGCAACTTGTTCAATGGCAAATTTTATACAAAAAATAAATCAGGTACATTTTATTTTTATATACCGTTGTGCAATCTTCCGATATTATTTCAGCGGGCCTTTGTGAGTTATGCTGCAAGAAACTTACCATTTATGTCACTGTCTATGCTCAGTTAGTGGACTTTGGAAAGCTTGTTGTGGTGATGTACAAGCAATGAAAATTACTGGTAAACAGAATAATGTTAGCAGTATAGTATTTTCTATGAAAGTTTAGCTTATACAGCTCTTTGCAACAAGTGCAGGTTTAATCCTAGTATCCGGTGCACAAGGGATTTGGCTACTTTATCATGAGCAGTAAATGAGACATATACAATGAGTAGTTAAACAGATCATTTTGGTGTTGGTGATAATTTTCAAAATCATGCAAAGGCTGCACCGTATACTAGGATTTTACACAAGTGCAAAATAATTTCATTATGCTAATTTCAATAATAAATTTCAATGTTAGAAAATAACATATACACTACTTTGAAACCTCGTCTCTTTTGTGAATAAATAAAAGTTATTAATTTTTCTTTTAATCTAGTAAGATTGTTTATAACACAAAACTCTTTTCATTTTCTTTGGTCTATTCCAAAGTTAAAATCAAAATTTCTTTTAAAATTTTTGCTTGGCACCACTTCTATTTGTTTACCTGAGGCACTCACCCTAGTCCCTATTCTGAGACCACGTACAGAGTTTTTCTAGTGGAAATACAGATTGACACTTATTCCGGTACTGTTATGTTATCATGTGACCGGGTCCAGAAATGCATGTATGCATGCATAAATGGATGGATATGTTCATGTATGTACATACAAATGTGCTTGTGTACCCATATATATATACACACATACACATGTACATACACACACTTCTGAGTCCAGGTCTGATAACAGAAGATTACCCTTATTTCTTATAATACATTCTGAAATACTAATAACACTGCAATTACCAATAAATTCTGCTCTGAAGTAGTGAACTGGATAATTTTGAACCGGATAGTTTTCAAAACATAATTTAAAAATACATTATTATTTTCATCTGTCAAGCAAATTTTTGTCAAATGAAGAAAATGTTCGTAAGTTGTTGATCAGTAATAAGAATACATTTTTTACGTCAATGAACTGATGCCACAATTCAAACAAGCCATTTTTAGCAGGCAAAAAAACTGTTTAAAGGAACTTGCACGGTATATAAACACTATACATACTTATTTATCCCAGTTAGTAAAGCCAAAAAAAACCTTTTTTTAATATAGTTATTCCTACATTTAAGCATACTAAACATGTTTCTCAAGAAACAATTGTCTGTAAACATTAAAAAAGATCTATCTCCTTAAGTATCTTAAAGCGAAATATTTTTTTAATACAAGTCTTACATTTACCGAAAAGAAATAGTATAACTAAATTAACACATTTCTGATAATCAAACGTTATGCAAAAAGAATTTAAACAACAGCGAATAAATAAAAAGAAACCGTAACATTATAAAGTACCTCATTTCTAGTTGGTCTTAGAGCATCAGTTATTACTTTCCATGCAGACGACACAGAGTTTATCTCCATGTCATCAAAGCGCGAAACGTATATAAAAAACATACAATATGTGTTTTTCAAATAACTGTTTCGTGGTTGCCATTCAAAAGTATACTAATGGTAAAATAGGAACAGAAATAATGCACATTTTGCACTTCCAGAATACTTATGAACACATAATTTGTTTTTAAATACCAACTTTGTATCCAAAATAATAATATGCAACATTAAAGTTAAATCCATTCCATGCTTCTACTTATGATAGCCCAGCCATAAGAACTGCCAATGGCTGCAACAATTCTTTAAAAAAAATGTGGAAGGGAAAAGTTGGGAGGGAAAAGGGAAAATAAAGGCTGTTGAGGAGCGAAGGATTATCAAAGAAATTTATGTAGTTATGTAGCTATTTAAATGTTATGTAGTTAACAGTTATGTTCTCTGTTTAAGTTTAATACGAAAAATTATGTTGAAGTTAAATAAACAACGCGGTTTCTATTCATCTTTAAACATTATTAGAAAAAGGAAATTTCAAGTTTTCTCTCTTCTATATCAAGAAGAACGTAATATAAATATAAGTGATAAAGTGCCAGGAAAGTGGGAGACAAAAATAAAATTTTGGATGAGAAAATACGAAGATTTATTTGGAATAACGAAGTTGTCAGAAGAGCATGAAAAAGTCTTAGAAGTAAGTGAAGTTTCAAAAAGTTGCATTTTTCTCCTTCCTCAGAATTAAGGGTAAAAGTTTACAACTAGGTGCCTCTTATTTATTCGCGATTCTTTTTTGACGCCAAGATCGGCGCCAGGAAGACACAATTGCAAGATGGGCGGTATACAAAACCAAAATAAGAAGTCAAAGAATTGCATAAACTCTGTCCATGTACACATCGATCTGCTTTCACTTAAAAAAACATCCCAGAATTGCACAAACTAGGCATTGTGCACTGCTTTAAATTTGTCCATGTACACATCAATCTATTTTTCTTTTTAAAAAAATTAGGAAGCTAAAGCAAAGTTAAACTATCATGGTAACCAGAAATGAGATTTCATCGCCAAAATTTTACAAAAAATTGTTGCTAATCAAAGGGGCACCCAATTCTACACTAGAGCCGAATTAAGTAAATAAATAAGAGTTAAAATGGTTTAAAATGACAGCCTATAACGTAAATGTGAAATCTATGACTCTTATTAACTGCAGTGTGCTTTAGTATACAGCTAGATTTAACCCAGCAATTAACCAAAGTGACCTTCACTCCTTGGCAAACGTCTCGGAATATCGTCAAATTGATTATAAATAATTGTATTAGGTATTCCATCTCTCCCGCAGAACTTCATTATTCCTGGATTTACAGCAAGAATGATTGTCTGAGTGAAGATATTGAATTTGGGAAATTTAATTCCACATAGATGGAATTTGAAAGTAATTACTATTGGCATATTCACAGTTTATTTCTTGTCTCAGTTATTTAATTGGAAGCAAAAGTGTGGCAGTAACCTAAATATTCTGGAATTTAGGTGGAAGTCTCCATTAACTTTCACAATAATTGGGAAAATATGGAAGTACCATAAACTCTGGCCCATAATTTGATTAAAATTTCTGATTTCTATCCCAGATTAACTTTTGCTTTTATTAAGTAAAATTAACAGGAATCAGCAGTTAGAGTAGATTTAAGGGTGCCCCTTGGGTTATCGCTGAGTTGTTTCATTTATCGCCAAGTCGTTCTGTCATTTATGGTAACCTGAGCAGCTGAATTCTATGGAAACTCTTATAATGTAATTGGCTGTTTGACTGCTGTGAATTTGAATGATGGAAAAATATTTGGAAAGGCTTGTTTATGTGTTGGATTTTGGATAAGATGTATGTTATTTGAGGATTTACATGGTAAAATAGCTAAAATGAGGTTAATTTGAAGTTTCTGTACGATTTCGAACGAAAGGGAAAAAACATTAATTGACTGGTTGTTTAAATGAAGGTTTACTTAGTAGTCATTATGAGTGTCCTGCTTGTAGGAAGAAAAGTGTATGTTTGAACGTCAGAGGCTCCTCTTTTTAAGATTAAGGTGAGAACCAAACACTGATCTTACTAATGACATCATTTCACCTTGAATTTCTTAGCGAAGAAAATTCATCAGCTAGTTCATTCATTCAGAATTCTTAGAGTGGTTTGACTCATAATTTCTCTTTCTTTCCCAGGTAAGCAGAACTTCTTCCATGAGGCAGCTTTCCAGAAATTAGAAAATTCCCAAATTCTTTTTTTCATTCTTACTAAACTCTCCAAAGCACCCGATTTAGCTTCCAGCTTATCATATAAAGCTGTCGAATCAGCTTTGGTTTGTCCAGATACGTCAATCTTCATCATTCATTACCTGGAAGATGCTTAATAAATCACAAATGTGAATGTGGACCAGCAAATTGTCTGTTCCAAATCATTCTTTCAACTGTTCAATGGCCTTTGAGTAATTCTCTGTTGTTGCTGAAAAACTCTGAATTAGACATTCTGCTTTCGATTTTAACTCCACAGACTGCTTCAGATATTGCACCTTATCTACATCAATTAGAGACTTGTCTTCATGAATCTTCTGAAATGCGCTCCAGAAGCGCAAATAATCTTTTGGGTCATTCGAAAATTTCTTCAGCTCAATTTTCAGTAATTTAAATTTTTTCATTTCTAGCTGCAGAAGCTTTTTGCAGTCGCTTTTACAGTTTTCTGCAAATTTCTGCATGCCCGTCTCTGTAGGTTTTAGCTTCTTCAAAATCATCAGTGTACAGTTTCCTACCATATTCAATTTTCAGTAAACTTCAGTGACTGACAATGTTCAAGTCTCTGGAACTTATCAATAAGTTGCAGCATTAAAATGGAAACTTTATTTATATCTATAACTTCTTTAACCAAATCATTTTCAACTTTCTACAGGCTGAGAGTAAATGACTTTCTCTGTCCCTTTTGTTGTGCCTTTAATGCAGTTAAATCCATTCAAAACACCAATTCTGCTGGAAGTACCACTTTTTTTGATGAAAAAGAAAAGCCTTAAATTGATTCCTAGGTTTGCATCTGCCTGAGGGTATCACAAAAGTGAAGTTCAGCATAACTAATATCTTTAATTGAATTTATTTTTTCCCATTTGTTGATGGGTCCTTAATTTTTTTTTCATTAATGGTCCTTAAAAGTATTTAATTTCCATATGCAGAAATGTGTACAAACCCTGAAAGAGCTGTAGTTTTAAGCTGTCGGACAGCTGCAGTTTAGCCATACCTATTAAACAATATGAACTAATCACTGAGGATTTTTTCCTTTCTATTTGTAATTTTCAAGCATAATGTCATTATAAAAATGACTAAAATAAATAAATAAAAGCTGATTGGCAGCCAGTCAGTCAACTATTATTTTATTAAAGTTTCATTATATTTCTTTGGCTTAATTAATTATTCATTATGTTAATGAAGTAAAGAATGATCATTTTATAGGCTCAAGAAAAACTCCAAAATACCCAGGAGAAACGTCGTGAAGTGCAAGAAGAAATATTCTTTGTTCAAAAGAAGTTACAAGAAATGCAGGATATATTGCATAAAACATCCATGGGTGATGACATGTATATTTCTGTTGTTACACAGGTAGAAGTTCATTTTTTCTTTTCATGTATCTAATTGTTCATCTTCTGCATATTATAAAAATTTTTAAAATTAGAACAATTGCTCATTTAATTCCTTTAGTATTCGAGAAATTTTAAATATTTAAACGTAATTAAAACTGGAAAGGGACATTTATGCATTTCATTCTTCAATTACAGTCAAAAGTCTTTAATCCGGACCCCGGAATGATCTATAATCTGGACCTCAAAGCTACAAGCTTTCTGCGCATACGTAAACGCATAATACGTTTATGCATGCGCATAATACCTTTACGCATGTGCATAATACCTTTACACCTGCGCATTTAATATATAACGGAAGGTATAAGCTAAGCTAAAAATATCTAGTTATCTATTTAAGTTAATGTTGTAGATTGTGTTGTTCCTTAATCTTCTAATTGGATCCGGCTTATTATTTTTACAGACTGTTAGAGCAATTTTATAAAAGTAAGCTTGAACTTTCAATTATGTCAAAAAGAATTTCCGATTCTGGAGCTGCCAAAGGATCTACAAAGCGAAATCATGTTTCGATGTCCATCAAACAAAAAGTGGAATTGCTGCAAAAAATGGATAAAGGCATATCCTTTGTTTCTCTAACCATTCTGAAATCTGTTTATCAATTTCACGCTGCTCTGAACGTTGTCGCGCAGTGAATTGGAAGTTGATCTATCCTTATCTTCAGGGCAGATGTTTTTTATTTTATTCGGCTTATAATTCCTTACTAAATGTAGTATTTCATCTCGATGTACTCCATCTTTGATATTATTTAAATTGAATTCCTCGTCATTATAAATATCACGAATACACATCAGATAGTTTTCTGGTTGCAATTTTCTAATTTCGACTATGCGTAATGTATGCTTTATGCATGCGTGCGTTGAAGGAAATGTTTAATAAAGTAAACAAATAAATATTAAGCTTTTTTTTTTTTTTTTTTTTTTTTTTTGTAAATTTTGATACCCTTTAGATGATAATTGCTCTTTATTTCATAAATTACGGTTTAATATTTTTAATTTTATAATTTCTGCATGCCATCTTACCATATTTAAATTGATAATCTATAATCCGGAAAAACCGATAATCGGGATTCGCCGAAGTCTCAACGAATCCGGATTAAAGACTTTTGACTGTATTGTTAATTATGTATTTGTTGTAATATTACTTAAAAGCAAAGAATTCTTATTAAAAAAATAAAAGAGATATCAACATATTTTATTTTCTTAGCTATTGATCTTTTTGATATACTTCCAATTATAAATTTTATCTGAAAAAGTGTAAAATAATGAGAGTGCACTTTTAGCTTACAATGTATTATAGAAAGATTTATTTAGATTATAGAAACTGTTTATTTATAAATCATAGAATGTATTATATTACAGAGAAGTGCAATGCGGGCATAGTTCTATTTTTATATGTCTATCCAAAGTGTTGCCAATTACAAGTTACTAAATATTACATCTTTATTTTTTTAAAGAGTGCAATTTTTTTTTTTTTTTAAACCGTCCAAAATCAGTCTAAATACCTGGCTGGCTTTCTAATCAGTCTCCCATTTCTTGTTCTTTGCTCCCCATCCCTTGTTTCTGAGTTAGCAGAATTTTGTAGTTGATCTTCTAAAATTTGCCCTTGACAATATTTGGAATCATATCCTTTTACATCTGTTTTCTGTGCGTTAACTCCTTGTTCTATTCCTCTGATATTCTCTTCAACAGCTGAACTGTTTTCTCTAATGTCTTTTCTATTTCTTCTCAATACTGATCCACCTGATCTGAGTATATATCATCTAGATGTCATATGTAAAAAAATATGATTACTAATTATATATTGATGAACTTAGTAATATATATATATATAGTCAAAAGTCGTTTATTCGGACACCCATAATCCGGACTTCAAAGCTAAAAACTTTCTGCGCATGCGGCCGCGTTGACACATGCGCATAGGCATTTACGCATGCGCGTAAGACCTTTACGACTGCGCATATGCGTGTGCGCAAGTGCAGAATACGTTTTCGCGTGCGCGTTTTATGTATAACGGACGGTAAAAGCTAAAATTATCTAATTATCTATTTAAGTTAATGTTGATGATTGCGTTGTTCCTTAATCTTCGAATTGGATCCGGCTTATTATTTTTTGCAGACTGTAAGAGCAATTTTATAAAAGGAAACTTGAACTTTCGATTTAGAATTTCCGATGTTGGAGCTCCCAAAGGATCTACAAAACGAAAGTATGTTTCGATGTCCATCAAACAAAAAGTGGAATTGCTGCAAAAAATGGATAAAGACATGAAGAAGGTGACAGAGAGGTTGGTGAAAACAAAAAAATTTCGATTGACAAGTTAGTCGGTATTCTCGGCACAGCAATTACGGGACTTGAACAGCGGTGGAACTTTGTAACTGAACAAGAAATTATGTCTGTTTATAGAATTAAAGAGAAAGTATTATCACATAAAACGAAGCAACTTAAACGACTTACATTGAAAGAAATGTGTAATAAAGTAAACAAATAAATATGAAGCTTTTTTTTATAAATTTTGATACGTTTAGATCATAATTATTCTTTATTTCATAAATTATGGTTTCATATTTTTAATTTTATAATTTCTGCATGCCATCTTACAAGATTTAAACTGATGATCTATAATCTGGAATCGCCAAAGTCCCGACGAGTCCGGATTAACGACTTTTGACTGTATATATATATATATATATATATGTATGTATATGGCAAACATATTACAGTTGAAACTAATCAACGACCATTAGAAAGCATAGCGAAGAAACCGCTTTTTAAGGCACCACAGCAATTGTAAAGAATGCTGTTAAATTTACAAAAAAATTATCTAGATGTACAATACAAAAAGAGCAAAGACTTATTAATAGCAGATACTTTGAGTAAAGCATATTTGAATACAACTGAAGAAGGTAATGATGAAGATACAGAAATTCGTATTCTGATTCCAGCATCTGATGACGACATTTATGAACTGAAGAAAGAAAACGAATGTGATGCTACACTGCAGTGTTTAAAGAATTATATTCTGAGGGATTGGCCAGAAAGGAAACATCAGGTGGAACCTTAAGTGAAAGTATTTGGGGACTATAGAGATGAGCGGACAATGGAAAATGACTTATTTTTCAAAGGAGGAAGGGTAATTATTCCTTTATGAATGCAAAAAGATATGTTAAATTCATTTCATGAGGGTCATTTTGGATAGAAAATTGTAAGAAAAGAACTAGAGATGACATCAAATAGTTTTCTGGTTGCAATTTTCTAATTTCGACTATGCGTAATGTATGCTTTATGCATGCGTGCGTTGAAAGAAATGTTTAATAAAGTAAACAAATAAATATTAAGCTTTTTTTTTTTTTTTTTTGTAAATTTTGATACCCTTAAGATCATAATTGCTCTTTATTTCATAAATTACGGTTTCATATTTTTAATTTTATAATTTCTGCATGCCATCTTACCAGATTTAAACTGATGATCTACAATCCGGAAAAACCGATAATCCGGATTCGCCGAAGTCTCAACGAGTTCGGATTAAAGACTTTTGACTGTATTGTTAAATATGTATTTGTTGTAATATTACTTAAAAGCAAAGAATTCTTATTAAAAAAATAAAAGAGATATCAACATATTTTATTTTCTTAGCTATTGATCTTTTTGATATACTTCCAATTATAAATTTTATCTGAATAAGTGTAAAATAATGAGAGTGCACTTTTAGCTTACAATGTATTATAGAAAGATTTATTTAGATTATAGAAACTGTTTATTTATAAATCATAGAATGTATTATATTACAGAGAAGTGCAATGCGGGCATAGTTCTATATTTATATGTCTATCCAAAGTGTTGCCAATTACAAGTTACTAAATATTACATCTTTATTTTTTTAAAGAGTGCTTTTTTTTTTTTTTTTTTTAACCGTCCAAAATCAGTCTAAATACCTGGCTGGCTTTCTAATCAGTCTCCCATTTCTTGTTCTTTGCTCCCCATCCCTTGTTTCTGAGTTAGCAGAATTTTGTAGTTGATCTTCTAAAATTTGCCCTTGACAATATTTTGAATCATATCCTTTTTCATCTGTTTTCTGTGCGTTAACTCCTTGTTCTATTCCTCTGATATTCTCTTCAACAGCTGAACTGTTTTCTCTAATGTCTTTTCTATTTTTTCTCAATACTGATCCACCTGATCTGAGTATATATGATCTAGATGTCATATGTAAAAAAATATGATTATTAATTTCATCAATATATATATATATATATTGATTAAATTAGTAATATATATATATATATATATAGTCAAAAGTCGTTTATTCGGACACCCATAATCCGGACTTCAAAGCTAAAAACTTTCTCCGCATGCGGCCGCGTTGACACATGCGCATAGGCATTTACGCGTGCGCGTAAGACCTTTACGACTGCGCATATGCGTGTGCGCAAGTGCAGAATACGTTTTCGCTTGCGCGTTTTATGTATAACGGATGGTATAAGCTAAAATTATCTAATTATTTCTTTAAGTTAATGTTGATAATTGCGTTGTTCCTTAATCTTCGAATTGGATCCGGCTTATTATTTTTTGCAGACTGTAAGAGCAATTTTATAAAAGGAAACTTGAACTTTCGATTATGTCAAATAGAATTTCCGATGCCGGAGCTCCCAAAGGATCTACAAAACAAAAGTATGTTTCGATGTCCATCAAACAAAAAGTGGAATTGCTGCAAAAAATGGATAAAGACATGAAGAAGGTGACAGAGAGTTTGGTGAAAACAAAAAAATTTCGATTGACAAGTTAGTCGGTATTCTCGGCACAGCAATTACGGGACTTGAACAGCGGCGGAACTTTGTAACTGAACAAGAAATTATGTCTGTTTATAGAATTAAAGAGAAAGTATTATCACATAAAACGAAGCAACTTAAACGACTTACATTGAAAGAAATGTGTAATAAAGTAAACAAATAAATATGAAGCTTTTTTTTATAAATTTTGATACGTTTAGATCATAATTATTCTTTATTTCATAAATTACGGTTTCATATTTTTAATTTTATAATTTCTGCATGCCATCTTACAAGATTTAAACTGATGATCTATAATCCGGAATCGCCAAAGTCCCGACGAGTCCGGATTAACGACTTTTGACTGTATATATATATATATATATATGTATGTATATGGCAAACATATTACAGTTGAAACTAATCAACGACCATTAGAAACATAGCTAAGAAACCTCTTTTTAAGGCACCGCAGCAATTGTAAAGAATGCTGTTAAATTTACAAAAAAAATTATCTAGATGTACAATACAAAAAGAGCAAAGACTTATTAATAGCAGATACTTTGAGTAAAGCATATTTGAATACAACTGAAGAAGGTAATGATGAAGATACAGAAATTTGTATTCTGATTCCAGCATCTGATGACGACATTTATGAACTGAAGAAAGAAAACGAATGTGATGCTACACTACAGTGCTTAAAGAATTATATTCTGAGGGATTGGCCAGAAGGGAAACATCAGGTGGAACCTTAAGTGAAAGTATTTGGGGACTATAGAGATGAGCGGACAATGGAAAATGACTTATTTTTCAAAGGAGGAAGGTAATTATTCCTTTATGAATGCAAAAAGATATGTTAAATTCATTTCATGAGGGTCATTTTGGATAGAAAATTGTAAGAAAAGAACTAGAGATGACATCAAATAGTTTTCTGGTTGCAATTTTCTAATTTCGACTATGCGTAATGTATGCTTTATGCATGCGTGCGTTGAAAAAAATGTTTAATAAAGTAAACAAATAAATAATAAGCTTTTTTTTTTTGTAAATTTTGGTACCCTTTAGATCATAATTGCTCTTTATTTCATAAATTACAGTTTCATATTTTTAATTTTATAATTTCTGCATGCTATCTTACCAGATTTCAACTGATGATCTATAATCCGGATTCACCGAAGTCCCGACTAGTCCGGATTAAAGACTTTTGATTGTACTTATTAATTGTTGATCACTATTCCAACTTTTTTTAAATCTCCAAATTACCGGATACTCGAGGTCAGACAGTGATCAGTTACATGAAAATTCATTTTGCAAGATACGGTATACCATTGATAGTGATATCTGATAATGGACCTCAGTTTGCAAGTAAAGAATTTGCGGAATTTGGAAAGAAATACCAATTTAAACATATAACGAGCAGTCCACAGTCTAAACTCCAGCAGATCATGCTGATCCTTATTTAGCATTATTAGCTCTTAGGAACACCTCAACTAATGAGATGTTAGGATCACCACCTCAACGAACAAGAACGATTCTTCCTACATCCAAAGAATTAACCTCAAGTTGTGAAAAACGTAAAAATGTAAAAGTTGTGTAAAAGAAAAAAATCACCCAAGAAAGGACTAAGCAGATGTCATATTATGATTATCATACAAAAACATTACCATCACTAAGCAAAGGAGATTGTGTTAGGGTATATCAAGATAATTGCTGGAAACCAGCAGTTGTAGAAGAAGTGTACAAGACACCTAGATGGTATTTACTGAGATCAGGTAGGATCAATATTGAGAAGAAATAGAAAAAACATTGGAGAAAACAGTTCAGCTGTTGAAGAGAATATCAGAGGAACAGAACAAGGACTTAATGCACAGAAAACAGATGTGAAAGGATATGATTCCAAATATTGTCAAGGGCAAAGTTTAGAAGATCAACTACGAAATTCTGCTAACTCAGAAACAATTGATGGTGAGCAAAAAACTAGAAATGGGAGAGTGATTGGAAAGCTGGCTAGGTATTTGGACTGATTTTAGACTGTTAAAAAGAAAACTTTTGCACTCTTTTTTAAAAAAGGGAGATGTAATATTTAATAATTTGTAAATGGCAACATTTAATATTTAGTAACTTATAATTGTTTTTTAAAGATAATTGTATGTGAACAATTTAAACACTAGAGGAAATTGATTTTGTAAGTGCGCAAAATCTAACTCTCAGTATGATTCCCTTAAAGCAGAAAAACTAAATGAATAAAATGTTCATTATACTTTCATAAGTGCAGAGAATTCCATAGGTTTTTAAGCAAAGTTAAATATTTGTAATTAATAATTTATGTAGACTTATAAAATTAGTACAAAGTTAATAACAGATAGATATTTTTGCTCACTACAAAACCATTAATCGAAAAAAAAAAAGTCATTTATGTTATGCATAAACAGTAAATTTGATTTTATGTATCTCTGCATAAGTTTTATGCTTATAAGTCTTTTTTGTGTCCAATTACACTAAAAGTCTTTTCATAAATTTCTCTACATACTTATTTTGAGGAACTTTATAACTGGAAATACATAGCAAGGACTAATATTAAAGGAAATAAAGCCTATAGCTATCTTTTTTTGTAACATTCTATCCCATATTAATTTTCTCTATATATATATGTATACAATTAGTGCATGTTATAATTATATCGACTGCTGGATCTTAAATCAATGAACAGTACGAAAAGCAATCAGTCAGTAAGAGTGTATTGTGTCTGTTACAGCAACATTCGTAGTAACTTCCTTTTCTTTCTGGATGAGAGGGATCATTATTATAAGCACCAGTTGTGTATATGTACATGTGTGAATAATTTAGAAATCAGAAAGTAATGACTTAGAAGCTGTTGACATGGCGATGCATAAAGTAGCTGCAGCTGTGGTCAATTTTAATATTTCTTTGTTCTTAAAAAGAACAATTATAACTTGAATGTAATAGTGCATTAGATGCAATGTGGAATAGCATTCTTGATGACATTTTTACTTCATTATGGTTATACGATTTATGAAAGAGATAAGTGGTGACATGTTGGAAGAACAGCACATAAAGTGCAGGAATATTATATGTTCAAGATGAAAGCTTTGGTTCCGAATGATTTGGTTTCAGTTCATGTTTAATTGCTGTGAAGCATACTATCTCTTCTGTAAGGTTTATGATCTGATTACCTAATATGTAGTCAATTCCTGAATGAACATAAAAACTAGCTAATTCATTGAGACTGATGGTGTGCATATTAACATGCGTTTTTACATGCGCATTGAACATGTATTACAGTCAAAAGTCGTTAATCCGGACCCGTCGGGACTTCGGCGATTCCGGATTATCGATTTTTCCCTTATTATAGATCATCAGTTTAAATCTGGTAAAATAGCATGCAGAAATTATAAAATTAAAAATATGAAACCGTAATTTATGAAATAAAGAACAATTATGATCGAAAGGGTATCAAAATTTACAAAAAAAAAAAAAAAAAAACTTAATATTTATTTGTTTACTTTATTAAACATTTCTTTCAATGTAAATTGTTCAAGTTGCTTCATTTTATGTGATAATACTTTCTCTTTAATTCTATAAACAGACATAATTTCTTCTTGAGTTAAAAAGTTCCGCTGTTCAAGTCCTATAATTGCTGTGTCGAGAATACCGACTAATTTGTGAATCGAAATTTTTTCATTTTCAATAACCTCTGTGTCACTTTCTTCACTATCGGAAGCGAATTATAATGAGGAGGAATTTGATTTAAATCATATCAAAGACGGAGTACATCGAGATGAAATACTACATTTAGTAAGGAATTATAAGTCAAATTAAATAAAAACATCTGCCTTGAAGATAAGGATAGTGCTGACAGATCAACTTCCAATTCATTGCGCGCTGCGGCGTTTCTCTCCGCCGCAGAGCAGCGTGAAATTGATAAACAGATTTCGGAATGGTTAGAGAAACGAAGGATATGCCTTTATCCATTTTTTGCAGCAATTCCACTTTTTGTTTAATGGACTTCGAAACATACTTTCGCTTTGTAGATCCTTTACATATTGGTAAATATATATCAGAAATTCTATTTGACATAATCGAAAGTTCAAGCTTATTTTTATAAAATTGCTCTAACAGTCTGCAAAAAATAATAAGCCGGATCCAATTCGAAGATGAAGGAATAACGCAATCTGCAATATTAACTGAATTAGATAATTTTAGCTTAGCTTATACCGTCCGTTATACATTAAACACGCATGCGTAAACATATTATGCGCATGCGCATATTCGCAGCCGTAAAGGTCTTACGCGCGTGCGTCAACGTGACGCATGCACAGAAAGTTTGTAGCTTTGAGGTCCAAATTATAGATCATGCCGGATTATGGGTGTCCGAATTAACGACTTTTGACTGTATGTGGAGATTTTTATGACACATTATTGCTCTCTTTTTCTTTCTGTATCTATAAAATACAAAGACCAAGATCCAGAATCTTTAGAATTCCAGAAATTTCCGTATCCCTAGAATTCTTTAAATAATGAAGCACGTATAACCTTAAGCTAATCAAAGTTTACAAAACAAAGCTCAATATTTTTTTGTTTTATTAAACATTTCTTTCAATATAATTTAAGTTGCTTCATTTTTGTGCTAATACTTCCTCTTTAATATCAAAAAATTAATAATAATTAATGTCATATGACATATATTTAGTTTAACAGATATAGACTTTAATATGACAGATATGATACTTTAATATGAAACTTTAATACTTTAATATGATAGATATAGATTTTAATATGACAGAAATAATTTCTTGTTCAGTTATAAAGTTCCACTCTTCAAATCCTGTAATTGCCATGTTAAGAATTTCCTCTAAACTCTCAGTCCATTTTTTTTCTCTCTTAACAATCTCTTTGTCACTTTCTTTGCTATCAGAAGTGATATTTTTTGGTTTTTAAAACCATACTGCACATTTTGCCACATGTTACTTGATGGATGATTTGGGCATTGTCATCACAATGGAAAACTTCTTCATCATCATTTATTATCACTATTTATCATTTATTACACTATCATCATTTATCAGCTTCATTTATTGTCACTACTTGTCATTTCATAACAAATTCTATTAAATAGAAAATTTAGTGTTTTGCTTGTGATATCTAAAAACCTTGAAATTCCTGGCTATTTACCATTACCACCATGAACTGCAGTAGCTGGCCATAAAGTTATACCAAATATGTTTTATAATATCTGCAGATACATCCTTCCATGATCTTGCAGTGCTCCACATAGACTATTTTATGTTAAATATTTCAGTAATGTTTAAATGGTATTGTTTTTTCAGAAAATTTTAAAAAGGCAGCTTTATAAGTGCATTTCAGTATGTGGAGCTCTCTGATATCCATTGGCTGAATGATGGGTTTACAGTTTGGAGGAAAAAATAAGACAGATTTTTTTAACTGAAACTTAGACTGGGTGTTTTTAAACTAAATGAAAGGGGAGCTAAACAGTTGTTTATAATTAGGATAATTTTTACATCATGTGGTAAACTAACCAATTTCAAATATTGCCCAGCCTTGTGTATGAAATTATTTTCAAACGAATTATTTCAGAATTTATTATTCATTAATATATGTGTTATTTGTGCTGTTTTATTTGAATGAGAGATGATGTGAGAAATCTTTAATCCTTTAAATGCCAACATCATGTATTTTTTTCCAATTTGGAAAAATTTACATTTGTGGTTTCCTTATTTGTAGCACATGGCAAAATCATTAGCCTTGCTTTGGAATCTTTAACACCACTTTAGGGTCTCTATAATATTTTTATATGATTTTTTACTATTATATCTGTGTGTCTGTATGTGTATAATAATTTTTGTTTTCTCCATATTAACTCTTATATGAAACTTCCAGAAATACTTGTTATAAAGAGAATCTCTCCTTTTTTTTTTAACCAATTTTAGTATTTAAGACTTTTATACCGATGTATTAGGTTTTAGCTAAAACTGATAACCTGGAAACGATACTGTACTTGAAGTTATGAATACTTTCATAAAAAAATGTATTATGAGATAATCCAAAATTTCTCAAATTTGCTATTTAAAATATACATGTAATTGAGAACAGCATATTACATTTATAAACATAAAATGCATTCTTGGAATTTTGTAAAACGCAACAAGAATAATCTTTATCAAGATGAGCTTTTTTATGAAACAATTAAATGTTTAGCCTCAATTTTGTGTACATTTCGTTTTACTGTCAAATCTCTTTTCAAATAAAAAGATGCTGCTATCAAATGTTACTGTTATGTATTATTTGTAAAGAAATAATATAGCAAATATAAATAATATAGTGAATATAAAAAACCATGTATGAAAACACTTAACACTTTAATAAGAATTCTGAAGATACACTCCTTTTAAAAATTCTGTGATTGTTAAGTCACTGATTTATGAATCCAGAACACTCTATGACCAGAGGATATATAACAATTGATGCAATATTTTCAAATCAAAGGATGAGAACATATAATTATCATTGTCTATTGTATGGGAGAATAGACTAATAAGAAATGAGTAATCAACACTGACCCATAAAGTTTATGGATAGATTAGATTTCATTTATAAGTGACTTTCTGTAAATCATAATTTTCATTGCTATTCTACTAATTCCATGTATGCCACTGACACTGAATATGCGAATTTCATATCCAAACAAAAAAGCCAGTTCCATGTCTTAACACGGAATTTGCAGCAAGTCATGTGCTGTCCAGACTTTTTTTAGTATGGTTTGCCATTGTATACTTGCGCAATTTTGAAATGGATGTACTTCTATCTATGTTTTGCAGCAATTCCACTTTTTACTTGATTGATATTGGAACATGCTTTTGCTCTACAGGTCCTACTGCAGCTCCAGAATTAGGCACTCTGTTCTATATAATTGAAAATGCAAACCTTAATTTTGATAAGAGAGCTTTAATAGCCTTAAAAAGATAATGAGCTCAAATATAGAAAGTTAAGGAAGAGCACAAATTTCTATGTTAATTGAACTTAATTTCCTCAGAATCTTACTCCAAATAAATATGTCTTGGTTCTTCATTTATTATTTAGAAAAACATTTAGCTCCCTGCCCACATACTCACTCATGCGCACCCACATTTACTTAAAGGCTGAAAGTTTAGTCTCAGCCAGTATCAATCAGTGTATTTTCATTAATCATTGTGTAATTCTGTAGCCAGCATGTGTTTCAAAGTGACATGCAGGCAGTGCCAGCAGGCTTTTTGCCACCCAGTGCAATCACTTTGATTCCCAAAACCTGATGCCAGTAACTTCCTAAATGTTATGAATTTTGCACCCATGCATTTGGCTGCACCAGTTGCACATGCTCTGACGCCGTCCCTGCATGCAGGAATCTCAGTTGATGGGGAGAAGAATTGCTTTTATGTTTTGAGTATCATCCATTCCTGGACTTTGTAAAAAAAAATAAATACATTACAATTTTTTAAAAAGATGATTGTCCAGCTATTAGAATATTCTGAATATGATATTATTATTTGGATATTAGATTTGGTCCAGATGTTAGATCATTCAAATTTTTTACTGTATGCAGTATAAAGTGTGGGATCCAGACTCATTGGGACTTTGGCGATTCCAGAAATTAGATCATCAGCTTAAATGTAATAAGACAACAGGTAGAAATTATAAAATTAGAAACATGAAATAGTGATTTATGAAATAAAGAAATGTTTTTTACCTTAAGGGAATCAAAATTTCCTCCCCCCCCAAAAAAAAAGGGAAAGAAAGAAGGATTTATTTATTTATTTTCTTTATTAAACATTTCTTTGAATGTAAGTTGTTTAATTTGCTTCATTTTTTGTGCTATTCCTTTCTCTTTAATTCTATAGATAGATATAATTTTTTGTTCAGTTGCAAAGTTCCATTGTTCAAGTTCTGTTATTGTCACATCAAGAATTCTCACTAAGTTGTCAGTCAAAATTGTTTTGTTCTGTTAAGGAATATTCTTTGATATCGTTGAGAGATGGCGTTAGAAGTCATCTATTGGCTTACTTGACTCGTCCCCTTCTGAACACGTGACTTGAAAAAATAATCTTCTTCTTGAAGGTGGAATTCGATGCACTACGCAATAGAATTCAATTTAGATTCTTTGATGGAACTATTCAGTTCTTGCTTTTTGAACCTTAATATTCAATTCAGGCATTTTAGCCTACATTGTATATATGTAAATATTAAGTTTAATTAAAATTTACATAAAACCCTCCAGGCCATGCATCTCATTTTGGATTATGAGTGATTCAAATTTGATCTAGAATAACTTTCGTTTTCAAATGGTGCATCCGCTACGGGAAAGAATCTGATTAATTTGAAATTTTGTATTTTTCGCCTTTTGGTAGCTTTGTAAGTGAAGACTACTCACAGTAAGTCTCTTTAGATAATATATTAAAATGGAACAGAAGACACTAAATAAGAATCGAGCACATATACATGCTTCTGTAACTCAAATTATTAAAAATGTAGATGAGTATTTAAAAGAAGAAAACTAAGAAGAGTTAGAAAATTGTTTGGTATTGTTAAATAGTAAAGAAACGGAATTACATGATTTAAACGAAAAAATACAAAATTTAATTGAAGATGAATCAAAATTAGAAACAGATATTAACACTTCTATGGAATATAACGATAAATAATAATAACAAAGTCTAAAATCAACTGTTATTTAAGGAAATACAATACTCAAAATATTAACATGAATTTAAATAATTCATCTGCAGAAGTTGAAACCAAAAGACAAATTGAAAGCAATGTGAAATTACCCAAACTGTTAATTCACAAATTTTCCGGACACTATAACGATTGGATGAATTTTTGGAATTCATTCAAGGTCACTATTCATGGCAATGTTACAATTTAGAAGCTCGAAAAATTTAACTATTTGAAAACTTATTTATGTAGAAATGCAGCATCAGCCATAGAGGGTCTCTCAAGCTCAGAGGCTACTGCTATAGACATTCTTAAAAATAGATTTGGTCAAAGTGACCTTATTATCAATACACACATTTCTAATCTCTTAAAATTAAATCCCATTCAAAGTTCAAGTGAAGTGGCAAAATTGCGAAAGCTTACATTGCGAATACAATTAACGTTCAAGTAAGAAGCCTTTTAGCATTCGATGTGAAACCAGAAATATATTCGAACATGTTTATTCCAATTTTGATGAAAATTGTCCCGAACGATATAACTTTAGAATTTCATTGTACAAATACTGGAAATCCTTCAACCTATCATTTAAACAAATTTCTAGACTCTCTCTCATTAGAAATAGAATCGCAAGAAAAAATTAATTCCTTATCCTTTCCACGCAAGTCAAACCGGAAATGAAAAGTATTAACAGATATCCACTGACACCGAAACATAAACAAACTGTCACCACACATCATCAAACCGTCATCAAATCGAAACTGCATTTTTTGTTTTCAAAACCATGACTCAGAGTCCTGTTTATGCTTCACAGTTAATGAGAAGAGAGATATTTTGAAGAACCAAGTGCATTGTTTCCTTTGTCTTGCCCCTAAGCATAAAATCTCGCAATGCCGGCAACGTCAAACTAAAGTTTGTAAAATTTGCAAAGGTAAACATTCGGAAGCCATATGTTTTAAATCCTGTTCAATAGTTAAAAATACACCAAGTGATAAAAAGGATAGTATATCAATTTCGACAATTGATACACAAACTAAAGAACAGAAGAAAGAAATTTTTTCGGCCATTTCGCATAGTGTAAATAACACTATTCTTTTACAGACTTGCACGATAAAAGTTAAAACAGCTAAGGAAAAGGTGTTTGCCAGACTTCTCTTGGATAGTGGAAGTATGAAAAGTTTTTGTGCTCGTGAGTTAGCGGACAGATTAAACCTCGAAGTCATAAGAAAAGAAAAATTGTCTGTCTACACTTTTAAGAATACCTCACCTATCCAAAAAAATTATGACGTAGTTAAATTTAGAACATACAAGTTCTTCCGATTCTAAAATAGAAGTTGAATTATTAGTAACTGATCATATATCAGGTACAGATATTCCTTCTCCTAAATCAGAAGAAATTAAGCAAAACAGACAATTAAAAAATTTGATGCTTGCAGATTTTCCCGATTGTAAAAAACCCATTGCCATTCTAATTGGTGCAGATTATTATTACAACATAGTAATGGGACACGTTAAATACTTAAGGAAAAATCTTGTTGCAGTGGAAACTATTTTCGGCTGGTGCCTACATGGACAAAAAGGTGATGATGATGTCTCTTTAGCTTTCAAAGTAGTTGTAGGGAAAGATTTGATTTCCAACAAATAACAAAATTTTTTTCACTTGGAAAACTCAGGACTTATTCATAAAAGGGAAAACTTCTGTTTAACTGAAAATGAAGTCGTCAAATATTTCGAATCAAATATAACATATGAAAATTCTCGCTATAAAGTTAGATTGCCTTGGAAACATGACACATCAAATCTAAATAATAATAGGGAAATCACAGAACAATGATTTAATCAACTTAGAAAATGATTTTTAAAAAATACTAATCTATTTTCCGAATACAGGAACGTATTAAGAGATCAATTAAAACAAAATATTATCGAACCAGTTACAGAAATTTCAAATGAAGAGGATGTCATGTTTTACTTACCACATAGGGAAGTTATACACGAGGATCGAGCTACAAGTAAATTACGTATTGTTTATGATGCATCATCACATGTCCCGGGATCCATTTCTTTAAATAACTGTCTATATGTTGGAATTATTGTTAAGATTTCGGTATAATCCAATAGCTTTCACCGCAGATACAAAACAAGCCTTTTTACAAATTCTCATACATGAAAATGATCGGGATGTATAGAGGTTTCCGTTTTCCGAATTCCCTAATGATGAAACCATTTCTCCTGACATATATAGGTTCACTAGAGTTTTATTCGAAATAAATAGTAGTCCATTTCTATTAGCCGCTACCATTAAACATCATCTGAAAAAATATAATACACTTTATCCTACAATGGTTCACTTTTTGAATAAGAATGTAAATATAGATGATGTGATAGGAAGCCAACCAACGATCAATGAAGCATTAACTACGAGTCTAGAATCGGTCCAAGTATTTAAGGAAGCAAGCATGCAGCTTCACAAATGGCATAGTAACTCGAGACAACTACATGAATTGTGTGTAAAACAGGGTATCGTTCCAGATGAAAATTCTGAAGATTTTAATAGAGAAAATTTCCCATTTATGGTATTAGGTATGGCATGGGATAATTCAAAAGACTTACTGTATTTTGATGTTCGGAACTTATTGTCTTTCACATCTAAAATAATAGAAACAAAACGATTTCTTTTACAAGTGTTGGGTCGGATTTTCAATCTAATTGGAATTTTAGAACCTTTCACCGTTAGAATAAAGTGCTTAATACAGAAGATTGGGTTATCACAAATAGATTGGGATGAACCGTTGCCTGAAGATTTATCCTCTGAATGGAGAAAGTGGTGTGAAGAGCTATCTCAAATGGCTGAATTCTCCATTGCTCGTTACTTTTTCATGTCCTCGAACTTTAATGTCGAAAATCTCGAATTACATTGCTTCTCAGATGCAAGTGTCAAAGCCTATGGTACAGTCTCATATTTACATTTCACGACAGAAAATAAAGAAATCAAAATGGCCTTTGTCTCTTCTAAAATTTGGGTAGCCGCACTAAAATCCCTTATTTTACCGAGGTTAGAATTAATGAGGGCATTGTTATCGGTTAAGTTAGTCAGCAATATTCTGAAAGTACTGAAACTGAAAATTCTGTGTTATTTTTAGACAGACTCAACAATTACTTATTTTTGGATCCAAAAACAACCTGAAGCTTTCAAACCCTTTGTCAAGAATTGTGTTAAAGAAATACAAAAATTGAGCTCATCTCAAGATTGGCATTATTGCCCAGGTGTCGACAACCCTGCAGATCTCGTATTCCCCAAATTCCCCCTCTCCCCGAGACCATTTGAACGCAAGGTCCCCAGTGCCTTCAACTCCCTCACGAACTTTGGCCATGATTAGATATTAAAGAAACAATAGATAAAAACAAGCTGGAATACCGAAAGGGATCCAGTGACATACATCAACTTGAATGTACAATCGAAAAAAGTACAGATGATCTTTTCGACATATCAAAATATAGCAAATTAGAGGAGGTGTTAAGAGTCACTGCTTGAACAACATGTTTCATTAAAAAATTAAGAAAAACTAGCGACATTCAAGGAACTCTCACAGCTTAAGAGTTACAAGAAGCAGAAAATTTCTGGATAAGATCAGAGTAAAAGAAGTTTTTTGCCGAAGAATATAAATCCCTTAAAGAAGGTAATTCGGTTGGAAAAAATTCTACTTTGTACGATTTTCTTCCTTACATTGATGAAAAGGAGACTTCTTCGAAAACGTCACCGACCAGGGAAGAAATATCAGCACCTGGCTACAAAAGAAGCAATTAGAGCGTCAATATTGGCATACAGCAATGCAACAGGCAGCCATAAGCTCGAACTAACGCTTATAGACAAATTAAAAATCTCCGGGCATTTAAAAACTTAAAAAAGTATACTAATGGGACAGAAAACAAACTGTGATCTTCCTGTTTGGTACCTTAATCAATCAAATGTATGGATGAATGGCATAATATTTAATGATTGGTTTCATCAGCAGTCTGTTCCATTGCTGGAAATGTTTTTAAAGTAAAAAAAACTACTCAGGAAGGCAATTCTCATTTTAGACAATGCTTCATCCCATCCTGATGTAGAATGGTGAAGAGACGAAGATATAAGAGACATGTTTCTCCCTCCTAACGTAAATTCAATGTGTCAGCCGATGGACCAGGTTGTTTTGGAGGCATTGAAGAAAAAATACAGAAATAAACTTTCATGTCCTAGCCATGGAGGAAGTGTGTGATATGATTGAGAAACTGAAGAAAATAGATATGTTGAAGGGATAGTTCATTCTTGGAGTGAAATTGAGCAGATAAGCCTCATTCATTCCTAGAGAAAGGATTCACAATTCAGGAAATGAATTTCACGAAAGTAGAGAAGAGACAAAAAATTGTGAAATAGTTGATTTACTTCAGAAAATTTCTGGCAGCGAAGAAGTTACTGAAGGTAATGTTGGAATAATGGATGGGACAAGATGAAAAGTGTGAAATTTTAGGGTATGCAGAAATAGTTGCACTGGTAAAATACAATGTGGATAAAAATGAAGATGAATCAGAAATCGAAGAGATTGAAGACAATGGGAAAGATAAAATGCTGAGTCATAGTGGCGGACTGAAGGCCGCTGAAGGAATGCTGCATTACATGGAGGAGCAAGATGCATCTGGTATGGACATTTTGTTGATCCGTCACCTATGGAATGAAAATTCACGATGATGGAATGATATTTGAGAGACCATCACATAATATTTTCTATCAAGAACTGTTAATAATTTTTCTTCATTTTTGTGTATAAGTTTTTTTGCTCAGTTATCTTAGGGTATTTGTTCTTTTTATGACTCCTATGGTACTAGAACTTGACAAAAAATCAATATTAAATTAATTGTATGCTGTAATTTTCCGTGTCCAAAAATGTGGTACAAATGTCCAAAGTAATTTACAGTTAAATATTAAGAGTTCTGAAAAGCCCATCCCTTATTCAGTAAAACTTGACAGTCCTTCAGTCCACATTATGTCAAGTTTGTGGGACTCTACTGTATTTCTCAAACTGTAATGTGTTTATAGTCATGTGATGATAATTATTCACAGGGTTGGCATCAGTGCCAAAGTGCAAAAAAGACTTTCCACATATTTTATTATGAAACAATACCAAGTGTGCAAGTGTAAAGCATAAAAAAAGTTCCTGGTTCAATTTTAAATCATTCTAGAAAGTGGACATCAAAATTTCGGACTTTATTCTATAAATATGTGTATGCAAATGACCAAACTGTGTATACTTTTCTTTTAATTTTCATATTTTGGACTTGTGTTGTAGAGTCATTAGGTTAATTGGAAGCAGAAAAGATGAAAAATATGCAACCGCCTTCACCGGGAATCGAACCACAGACCTCTAGAGTATCGGTTCAGCGTGCTACCGTTACACCACGAAGGCATGCTAGGGAAGTGAGAGAAATACCTTATAGTGTATGCAATAGAAGTGTAATGTTTAATTAAACTGAAATGTTTTATATAATATGAAAAAGAATTTTATGCAGAATTGAGTATAAAATTCAGAGTTCAATTGTAATGTTTAATTAAACTGAAATGTTTTATATAATATGAAAAAGAATTTTATGCAGAATTGAGTATAAAATTCAGAGTTCAATTATGTGCATTAAAAAAATATTGTGTAAACTTTATCAAACACAGGTTTGAGTAAAAAGGAGATTTTTCTGGCCACAGTAGTCCTTCCTATAAGGATCAGTCAGTTAACCTTAGCTGTCGCATCCTATTATATAACAAATTGGAAAATGTTAGTTTTGCTGTTTTTACCCTCTATTGTTTTAATTGGTTATTAATGGCTACCAGAATGCAAATGGAAATTGTGTGAATGTTGTTTTGTAATTAGTCTGATTTATATTATAGCTGATAAACAGAATGACTTTTGATTGGATCTTCATGCATTGAAAGTGCAAAAACAACTGAGGGACTGTAAATAATAAATCATGGATATCTATTGTCCAAGTTTTAGGGAAACAGTGTTACTAACATAAATAGAGATCAAATCAGTTGATGACAGAAGGATTTTGTTACATTGAAATGTTAAAACAAGTATTTGAAAGTGTATGATTCAGCATTGCTGTGTGCATTATTTCTTAAACTGCAATGTGTTAATAGTCATGTGGTGATAATGATTTACCAGGAATGCCAAAGTGAAGTTAAGAATAGAGACTCTCCACATGTTCTATTGTGAACATTATGTTGATATTAAAGTTTTAACATCCTAGAACTATTTATATATTTATGATTTTGAAAAAGAATCTAGATCATATATTTTCTGCTTTAAATGAGGGATATTTTATTAGACCAGCTGCCTGAAAATAATGGTGCTTATGTATTAGCACAACCACCTTGGTTGAGTTTAAGTTTTCAATTACACATACACACAGAAGAAAAGGAATGATAATTAATAATTGCAAGAAACTATTGCTATCATATTTCATGTGTTAATTAGGTACTTATCTTGAAAATAAATCAATAAATTTACTTACAAGAATGTTTTTGTTTGTTTTGTTCTGGTGGAAATTTTTTGGCTGTTCCCATAAGAATAAATTCAAAGCCATTGTTCCCTTTGGCAATTTTGCACAAAATACTGCATTTTTTCAGAAATTTTACTGTAGTTTTTTTTTTAAATTGCAGATAAAATACACAAGCTTATACCTTAAATGAAAGCATAAAATAATTTATCTATAAAAACTGTTGGAACTTCGAATACGACATAAAACTGAGGAATTGCAATGTTCATGGTTACTAGAGTATGGCATGTACTGAAAATTTTGTGCATCTACTCTGGTGGTTGTACTAATATGTAAAGTTTGGTTAATTGTTCTAATATTAAATCTTAGTAATATATAATAGTAAACAATGAGTTTTAAATATTTTGTGTCATACAACTGATATCTTAACAGCAAATTTGTATTCTAAATTTCAAAATTTCTAACTTAGCACAAAGTAATATATTATGATTACAGTCAATACATACTATATTTTAATTTTTATTTCAGGTTCATGAACTACTTAAAAAGCAAAGGCAACTCCAAGAGATGTTTTCTATATGTGACAAAACTGAAAGAGAACAACAGATAAATTTAGCACAAGCAATAAACAACAGTCAAGATCATGAGAAGATGTATCGAGAAAAAACAAAGTATTTATCTTTGATAGCTGGTACAGTAGGTGCCTTTTTAGGTTTAATTGCATCTACTGTGAATGTATGGCGATACAGGAAAGAGGTCAAAGATATCAAAAATTGTGCAGGTAACATATCATGTGATGTTAACGAATTAAAGAAGACAATTGATAAATTGAGTTTTCCTTTCTTGTTCAATGGAGAACTTATAAATCCATTTCTGATTCAGAATGATAGAAAACAGGGAGAAGATTTGTTATCAAAAGTAAAACTTCATCAAGAATTGCTTGACAATTGTATAAAAAATTTAAGTGTGTTAGTAAGTGATAAACTAAATAAAGGTTCAGAAGAAAATGGTGAAATTTTTAGTGATATGCATATTAAACACATGTTAAATAATTTTGAAGAAAACATTAATTCCAGGCTAAATTTTCATTCATCAGTAAGCTTAATTTTGTTAGGCTCATTATTAGCATTTAGTATATATGCATTTGTTAATAGGTGATTTAGAATAATTGTCTTAATGTATTATTTTGTAAACAAAAAAAAAAAAAAAAAAATTAGTTTAAAAGATCATAAATTGCTTTGACTGTTACAATTAGTTTTCAATTTTTTGCTTTTGAAATCATTTAAAATTCTTACCCTTTGTTTCAAGCAGTTGCTGCAAATATTGTTTGAAGCTTGTTAAGCATTTTTATGTGAAAGATAATCTTTTTTAATCTCTTAAAGCAAGATCAGTTTATTTACATAGCTCATATTTTCTCATAATTTTACTATTTATAAAAAAAAATTCATCTGTAAAATTATATTTTGCATTAGTTTTATTCATTTCTATAAATAATTTCTAAATGTAAAAATATGTATTCTAATAATAAATATTATTTATATATTTTGTGTCCATTTGTTTGCTATCTTTCAAGTAATTATTGGTTACAGAATGGGTTTTTGTATTTATTATATTGCATTACTGGACTTCGTAAAAAATTGTTCACATGACAAACTTCATGAGGCTCAGCAACAGTGTTGCAGTTCTTCACAATTACAGCAAGCTCCATATAGCGGTAGATGAAAATGCAAGATGCCCATCAGTTTCATCATATTAAATATCTATACATATATAGTAGCAATGTTGATGGCATAACATGTAGATAGCTTAGAACATACACTGAGCGTGTGCAAAAGAAAAGAAGAATAAAGGGACAGTTCTATATCTCTTGTTCTACTGGGCCGATTGACGAAATTCAAATTGCGTTTTTCATGTCTCGAAAGCGCAACTTAGGATGTATTAGATTTATATATAGCATTGTTGTAATTAAGTATTTTGACACAAAAATCGGACTTTTTCTGAAATGGCATGCCAATGTTTTTCTATATTTCGATTCTACGATTCAAATGATGCCTAAATATTAATTTTTGTAAAATTTGGTGTGAAATTTACGGAGAAATTCAAAAATTTATCTTGACGCATTTTTGGGGGGTTTGCGGCAAGGCACTTGGCAAACTTCTTAATCTATAGCAGCCTACTTTCCTTTCCCTTTTTTTAATTGTACACGAGCGGGAAAAAAGTCATCAAAACATACTTTCAAATAATTTTAACAAAGTGCGTAAACCACATTTGGCATTTTATGGCTTATAACATATTTCAAAACGTGCCAATATATAAAGTCATGTATATCTTACAAAATTTTGATCAAAAAAACGCTTAATTTTTTGCATTTGCACCTAGAAATATGTCTACTTTAAGATAGTGTTAAAAATTTTATAGGTTATAATACAAAAAGTTTTTGGAAAAATTTATAAAAGATATTCAAAAATACAAATTTTAAAAAGGTCATGAAAATGTGCGAATCATATTTGGATTAAACCTAAATTTCTAATTCTGGAAGAAAAAATCAAGTAAGTTTAATAAAAAAGATATTAATAAATATAATTAACATTCAGGAGCTAAAATTGTGAGAGCTATAAGGGGTCGTGTTAATTCATATAAGAGTCCTTTATAGTGTAACAATTATTTATTAACAGGTTTAAGTTACACACGGTCATTACATTTAATATTAAGAAAATTACAGAGCAAGAGTCTGAAACAACCTATTAGGTTAAACACTTGGCTTTTACTGAAGCCTTTTTCTGGCTACTCACCAGACGGCACCCTTGTTGTTACATTTAGTCCAACATTTTATATTAGCAGGAGTTTATATTAAAGGAATGGTTATAACCTCTCCCTCTGGCTCCACCGACACATTTTGACAAGGAGACAGAACTGGAAGATTTGGGAGTTCTTGTAATATTGTCTCTAGTCTCAGTTTTTTTTTTTTTTTTTCTGGGCAATGGGACCTCTTTTTAAAGCACTGTCTGGAACTGTTGTGTAGAAAGCTTTTGATGCTGTAAACGAGTGAAAGCAGACGCATTTTAGCATTGTCGCATCAGTGGCCTTTGCATGAATTATAGATGAAATTATTCAATTATTTTAAAATTCAAGAATTTCTTATTAAGTTTTCAAAATAAATATTTTAAAAGGCAACCTGTCTTTCCTTGCACCCAACACGGGTGTTCTTACGTTACGGCTTAATTAAAATGGTGGCAGTGGTGGGATGAGAAAATCCATGTAGAGATTGCAGACCGTCAGGCTCTGAAATTCATCTCAAGTTTGTAGGATAGCCATTGTCCGAACATCATCAGTGTTTTGCAGATATTACAGACCGTCAGGTTCTGAAGAGCACGAAAAGTTACAAACATCAGTTCAAAAAAGTGATTATAGCTCTCCGAAACGATGAAATAAGAAAATCCATGCAGAGATTGCAGACCGTAAGGCTCTGAAATTCATCTCAAGTTTGTAGGACAGCCATTGTCTGAACTTCATCAGTGTTTTGGAGATATTACAGACCGTCAGGTTCTGAAGTGTGGCACGAAAAGTTACGAACATCAGTTCGAAAAAGTGATTTACAGCTCTTTAAAGCAGTGAAGTGACACCAGTCCAGACAAAAAAGTTTAAAAAGGAACGACAGTCTCTTGAATACAGCTCATCTTCAGCAGCATAAATTGTGCAATCATCTTTGTGTTCGAGAAAAATTAATGCAGAAGTATGCGGACCAGCCTTGTCTGAAGATCATCATATCTTTGTGAAGGTGCAGTGTAGTGAGAAAAAAAAAAGTGATACGTGTGTGAACATCTTTGTGCTCGAGAAAATTTAGTGCTGTGAAAGTTGTAGTGTGTTGTGATATAAGTGCTTGGATCTTCAGCGTCCATAAAAATGTGAGAAATCTTAAGCTATGACAGCATTCATTTTTCCAAGCATCAACCATTCAAGTCTACAATTCAGACTGGTAAGTTTTATATTGAGTACTTATACAATTCAGACTGGTAAGTTTGGATTTTTATATTGAGGTAGTAAAATAATTTAATTTATTTCTGTAATTTAGTATACAAGTTCACATAACTGTTTTAAGTCAACTTTGTTTTTTGTAAAGCTTAAAGAAATGTGCTGTTTGGGTTTTATGTTACAATAAAAAGTGTAAATTTTAGAATTTAAATCTGTGTTAATAGATTTTTTAATATCTGAAAGGTTAATGTGTTATGCTCAAATTAAGCTTATATAATTGACTGTGTAAAGGAGACGAATTACTGTAACTTTGAAGGTTCTAAAGATAGGTGGCATTCTGACATTCATTTCTAAGGCATCTTGAATATTATAAATATTAAAATTTTCAGTTAAGGTTTGTCAAACATTATTTGTATAAGAATTGAAAATTTTTTCTAGTGAATGAGTAAAAGGGGAAGGCTAGAAACCCCCAGTCTTTTTCATTTTAACAGTTGTCATATTAATGTTTAGTTATGAGCATGTAGATATATGTTTATTATAATTGACCTTTGAATGTATATTTTAATATACCTCAAATTTTGATGAAAGTATATTGTATTATCATAAGCAATTGAGTTTAATGCAACTCAATTTAAAGCTTTTAAGAGATAATATTATCTGTAGCAAGTCCTCAAATAAACAAATTTTTATTTGAAGGCATAATGTGCATATTATAGTGTAAACTGCCTTGTTTTGTTTAAAATCTGTAAAAAAATGTTGTGAAAAAATAATTAAGGGTTCAATTTTACTCTCTCTTTGTGAAAATGATATTTGTTTAAATCAATTTTATATATGTGTAGTGTGAGGGAGCTAAAATTGTTAGGTTGTTATCATAATTTTGTTTTATATCATGGCATTCTTTGCAAAATTTAGGAAAGAGGATCTTAAATCCTTGGCTGAAGAGTTAGGGGGAAAAGTTAGCCCTGAACTTAGGATATTGGATTTAAGACAGCTGATTATGGGAAATGAATCCTATGAGGAGGAACTAGTGAAAGGCCTATTAGAAAATATTACTTCAACGAGGCCTTGAGAAAGAAGAAGGAGAGAGGCAGGAAAGATTTAGGAGCAAAGAGAAAGAGAAGAGAGGAAAGAAAGAATTAGGAGAAAAAGAGAAGAGAGACAAGATAAAATTAGGAGAGAAGAAATGGAATTTGAATTATCGAAGTTAAAATTACTAGCCGCTAACAGAAATGTGTAAATGATGGGAATAAAGAAAATGGACTTAAGAAAAGCCGTTACAATCTAAAAAAAAAAATGATTCCAAAATTTGATACTGAAGAGAACGACATTAGTTTGTATCTAGTCATGTTTGAGTGCCAAGCAAAGAATGAGAATCTTCACCAATCAGAATGGGTTTCGGTTTAATTGAAAATTTTGCCAACTGACATCGTTCAGCTGATTATGTGAGAACCAGAGCAGCAGGCTTATGACTATGATTACGTAAAGAGGATATTGCTTAAAAAGTTTAAGCTTAGTCCAGAAAAATTTCGTATCAAATTTACAGAATCCCAGAAAAACACTCGAACCACTTGGAGCGATTTTGCCTTTGAACTAAGGAATTATTTTGAAGATTGCAGGTTTGGAAGTTACCGATTTTGAACTTTTAAAGGATCTCATGACAACGGACCAAATGAAGCGCCGTGTAAATGTCGAAGTGCGGGAGCACTCTATTGACGAATGGTCGAAGATAATGACTCCAGATAAATTAGCAGAAATGCTAGAAGAGTATGAAAACGTACGTGAAACCCGGAAGAAGATATCTCCTGTTCATAGTTGAGTCACAATGGGGAAATAAAAATCATTTAAATTCAAGAGATTAGCAAAAGTATCACCAGTCTGGAGGAGAAGATAGATATGGCTTTAACAGAAAGGAACATCTCCGGAATCAGAATGAGCATCAATTTGATATGAGAAGACCACTTAAGTATTATTCTTGTGGTTCCCCCGAACACTTAAGGCCTCAATGTCCGGAAGTTAAAAAGGATCTCAAAACTCCATTTATTGTAAATAGAGTCCAGGAGATTGAAGAAGAGTGTTTAGCACCGTATCTAACTATGGCTAAAGTGAATGGTTTTGATCTTCCAGTTTTGAGAGATACCGAGTCATGCATTGACATAATTTGCAAGAAATATCTCACTCCTTCGATGCTGACGGGCGAGACTGTTTTGGGTAAAACACCCATTTGAAAAGGTCCCAATTTGTTTACCCTTAGCAAACGTTACAATAGAAGGAACTTTTGACCAAGTAACAACAAAAGCAGCCGCCATTATTTGTTAGGGAACAGAACCACTGAAAAATTAGCAGTAGATCAAAATGATAAACTTTCCTTTCAAAAAAATGCGGTGGAGACTCGAGATCCGAGTCAATCAAGAAATGAAATCGGGAAAAGTTGTCCACTGGAATCTGAATGTGGCGAACTCGAACCCTCAAGCGAAGTTTCTCCCCTCATTATAGAAAGGGGTGAAGTCTTGTCTCGGACAAAAAGGATGGAGAAAACCAATTTCTCTCTGCCTGAAATGAAGATGAATGAACTGTCACTGCCTACAATAAAATATTCTTTTGTAGCGGACCTACAAAAGAAAAGTGATGTTGTAAAACCATCTTTTGACTTAGTCGCATTAGACGATCACAGTAACTCTTTGAGAAATATGTACAAGTTAAGAATTTCCTTTTTGGTTCGGCACAAACAAGAAACTGTAGATAAGCTAAATGATGTTTCGTACCAACCAGACTCGGAAGGTTTGCAAGTGCCTAAAAATTGCATAGGAAAATTGCCCAAGACATCGAGTAGTGTAAATTTACCAAGGAGAGTAGAAGAATCCCTAGTTCATCATTTATCTATACTAGTGCCTGATACTGAAGGATCAAGGGGGATTAAATATAGCTATTTCAGGAATGATGTAAATCCAACTTGTAATGAAGTAGTTTTTTCTGATGTTAAAGCCAAATTAAATGTACATGTTTATTTTGAGGTCAAATGTAGTAGTTCTCGTCCAGGTGTTGGGATTAAATGTACATTGAGAGATTATCACAAACGGAAAATTAAAAATCTGCAATGTTTTCCTTTTCAGCCTGGCTTGATATATAATTAATATTAAACTTAGGAATGTGTGTTACATTTTTCAGAAAATTATACGTTCTTTATTTGTATGTGTATAATTAAGTTTAGTTCTCAGTATTATGTTGATTATGTTTTTTTTTTTACTGGCCTCAATATAGTTCTTGTTATCAAAATAGTAAAAACAACCTTGTATTTAGCGTAAGTATAATGAAACACTGAATCGATTTCGAGGGCAGCTAAAAGTCCCTCCTCATCAGGAGAAAGAAATACCAAGAAAGAAGGAGTCTCAGAAACACGTGGTCCTTATCAGTACTGCACGTGGTTATAACTGGATTTATAATCAGAGTTGCACTGGCCACCTACTTTTACTGAGCCAGGCTATCTGATCAAGCATAAAGGACAAGAAAAATTAGCGAAGTTGAAATAGGGAGCAAGGGGCAAATGCACCTTCATGCTCAAAATCTGAACTTCAAATAATGGAAAGCAACCACTGAACGGATTTTTATACCCTCTGGTAGTACCAAACGCAAGGAGGTAACGCCATAACTGAATTAAGATAGTAGAATTTTAAAGGCATTAGGAAGGACTGGATTGAATTTCAAATCATTAACTAAACCTGCTAAATCTTTGTGAATGTGAAAAGCCTCAAGAAAATCCAATTCATCTATGGAAGAAGCCTTTTGGATAATTTTTTGCACACCCAAAGTCAAAATTATGGTTAAATGTCCAACTATGATACGCTATTGAAGACTTGTTAATTTCGCCTTTTCTGACATAAGATTCATGTTCCTTGATACGAAACTTCAACGCTCTTTTTGTTTGGCCAATATATCTTAAACCACACTGACACGATATACTATAAATTCCCCAAGAATTCAAGACAGAAACGCAATCTTTTAGAATCGAAGGGTGAATTTTATTAATAAGGGAGAAACCGACTTGAAAATTGAATTTCTGAAGAATCCGTGCAATTTTATAGCTAACAGAAGGATAAAATGGAAGCAAGACAAGGTCATTAATATTATTTAACTAACAGTGGAATGTCTTCTTTGATGGAAATCTGAAAATTTTTTAATGGCTTTATCAATAATCACGGGAGAAAATCCACGGTCAATCGCAGCTGCTCTCAAATAATTAAGTTCATTGGTAAGCAAAGATTCAGAGGAACAAACTTTAAGCGCGTGGAATACATAATAGTAAAAAGAAGCCATTTTTTGCTTAACAGGGTGGCATGACTTGGCATGGGGTGGTACTTTCTCGCGTTTGGTACTACCAGAGGGTATAAAAATCTGTTCAATGATTGCTTTCCATTATTTGAAGTTCAGATTTTGAGCATGAAGGTGCATTTGCCCCTCGCTCCCAATTTTAACTTCGCTAATTTTTCTTGTCCTTTATGCTTGATCAGACAGCCTGGCTCAGTAAAAGTAGGCGGCCAGTGCAACTCTGATTATAAATCCAGTTATAACCACGTGTTTCTGAGACTTCTTCTTTCTTGGTATTTCTTTCTCCTGATGAGGAGGGACCTTTAGCTGCCCTCGAAATCGATTGAATGTTTCATTATACTTACGCTAAATACAAGGTTGTTTTTATGATTTTGATTGTCACATTAGCGTGTTTCTCTTCTAGTCTAGTTCTTGTTATGTTTATCCTTGGCACTTAGCCCAGCGTTGTGAAAAAAAAGTATTAGTGCTAATAATTATTAGTCAGTTTTATTATTAAGACTTGTTGTGGTAAGGTACTGAAAACCCCCCAACCACCGGGGAGGGTGGGAGTTGTGACGTTCAGATATATGCACCCTTGGACTTCCAGGTGCTTAATGAGAACTTCCGGTTTTGTTCAGAGACAAAATGGACAGCAGAACTTTGAAGAAATATGCAGCGGAAACCCCCTGGTGTGGTTTCAGGACATAAGGGACTAATTACGTTTCTTTTCCAGGTTGTAACAAAAATGAAGAGAGGGTTTTGTGTAAAAAGCTTTTGATACTGTAAACGAGTGAAAGCAGACGCATTTTAGCGTCGTCGCTGCGTCAGTGGCCTTTTTATGAATTATGGCTGAAATGATTCAATTATTTTAATATTTATTCAAGAATTTCTTATTAAGTTTTGGAAATAAATATTTTAAAAGACAACCTGTCTTTCCTTGCACCCAACTCGGGTGCAATAAATAAGTTTAATAATAAAATAAATAAGTTTAATAAAATAAATAAGTTTTAATCGAGCAGAAATAAAATCCATTTTAATTAAAAAATGTAATTGTAAAAAGTCAAAATACCACACAAAATTTTACATTTTCCCCCAAGTTTCCGACACGAAGTGCCATCTAGTGCAAACATATGACAACTTTTAAAGTGAAAGTTGCCACACTGGTGTGAACTGGCGTATGTGGAAAGCCGTTTTTTATGCTTTGACGCCCCAACGGACCAGTGTGAACGCAGCTTTAACCAAAGAAGCATCGGTTAGCAAGTGTTACTCTGTTACACATTTCAGGACACATACTGTTGTTTATACAATTACACAGACAAGGTAAGTGAAACACTCAACACTTCAAATTTATATTTTTCAATTTCTAAGAAAGAATTATTAAATTTTGACTTAGTGCATGGTATATATTTAGTTGGGTATATCCCTATATTACATTGATTTAATACATGATGATACAATATTACTAAAATAATTACTTGTGTTTCATGAAATTATATAACCCTCGAAATTATGTAAACAACTTTAGCAGAAACAAAGATACCATAATTTGAAATCTACCCAGCTCAACAACAATCGGCAAAATACCTTCAAGCTTACAGTTTGAGAGATAAAAGACTACTTTAAAGGGATTAACGAGAAAATTTCATAAATACTTATTTTTTCCACTTGCACAAATTTCAAAAGACCAAGAGTTGCTAAAAGTACAGTTCAGTTCAGCAATGAACGAAAACAATACACGTCAAGACTTTACCATATTCTGAATTAAGACAATATCTCTTACACACACACACAACAACAACAACAACAAAAAAAAAAAAAAAAAAAAAAAAAGTGGTGCAAAAACAGTGCACACCAGAAATGAAAACTCCAAAATAAAAATGTATTTACATCCTCCGTTTGTTATCATGGGTTGGTGTAATGAAATAAGTAAACAATATTATCATTAGTTATTGCAGCTATCAGTGCATAGTTAGATTAGAGTTTGAACTGCTTTGTATTTATTCATTTACAAAAAATACATAAATCTTCATAGTTTTATAGGATATCCAACTAAAAATTTATTTTTATTATTTAGTCATCAGCTTGTAGTTGCTATTTAATTATCTGCTCTTCTGCTTTGAATAAATAACTAAAATATTTACTCACATCTACAGAAATAAAGGAAATATTTAAAATTAAAAATGGAATACAGTTACTTAATTTGAATTTCTTTATAATCTTTATCTTTTAATACATTTTGTGCAAGCAAAACATTTTCATTTAAAAAACAGAAAACTTTGAATGTTCAGCAAAATAATACTAACAAACAAACGACTCAAATGCTTTGTTTTTATTAACAGTAAATGAAGAATGCAACAAAAACTAAACATATAGATAAACAATCACAGCTTTCTTAATTACACAAATAATTTCATGGAATACATGATTTTGTGCTAGTTCTATAACATCAGAATCATATGATAATAAAATGAAATATTATCTTCCTTTCACCTCTTTTCAATCTTGTCTACTTTCACAATATTCTTGAAGATTTTATTTTCAGAGAAGTGGATTTACTTAAATCAGAAAAAGTACTACTTACAAATAAATCAAATGCTCACTATAGATATTTGAAAATGAGACATTATATAAGATGAAAAATGGCATGGTTACTTATCAGTTAAAAACTAAAAGTGAGGTATTTTTTTTATATCATGATCTTGTGTCTAGTTAGCTATTTTTTTTTATATCATGATCTTGTGTCTAGTTAGCTATCTTAAAGAGAGAGGGAAAAAAAAAAAAAAAAATCAGACTTTGGTTTGTTTTGCCAAATAACATGATCACTGCCAACTCTCCTGGTTTTTAATTTTTAAACTTTACTACAGAAAATATTTCTCAACAATAAATGAAATTTATAAAATTAATGAAACATATCAGAAAAATTCCATTCGCCCCCCTCTAATGATTTTCAGTGTAATTGTTCTTATTAAATTTTATATCATCTGAATATTTTTCCCTTCTTTTTTACATTTTGCTGATCTTGTTCAATTTCATTTGATCTCAGCTGTTTTAATCTACTGTAGATATTTGTAGATTTTCATATGAAGAATCAAGCAATGTTTAATCAGTTATTATTTGTATTTGGTTTTGTTTACTGTAATACAGGATACTTTAATAAGTTTATCAACACAAAAACTTTGTACATTAAATATTAATTTTTTTCACTGTATTTAAAAGTGCTTTGATAGATAAAAGCTTTTTTTCACTAATTGGGATTTTCTCAATATAAGAAAATTTTAAAATAAAATCAGCCAAGGAACATAGTTTAGAATATCCAATTAAATGCTAATATATTTTATATCAGAATTGAGTTACAAATAGTTCAGTAATCTGAATCATGTATTATAAAGTGAATTAAAATCAGTTTGAAATTCCTTAGAACTTTTTGCCCACAACACACAAAAACCTCCCGTTTCTTGGTTTTCTCGCATTTCAAGTTTGGCAGGTGTGCTACTGAAAGAAGTCCCAACTTCTTGAATAACATATTAGAAGTGAAATGTCAAATAAAAATTGGGAAACTTTCTGAAAGATAAAAACATTTATAGTTCAAAATCAAAAGTAAAAGCAATGCTCATTGCCAACTATAGTGACATTTTGCATACAGAATTTTGGGTTTAATGGACAAAGTGTTATTTCTGTTTATACACTTTGGTATTTCAAGACATTTGTGTACAAGAATACATTACATGAGGACAGGGTATTGTACAATTGACTTCTTTTTCCCTGTGACATTTCTCGTCATCATTTGAAGGTTTTGGGCTCTAAAGTACTCTTGAATTTTTTCCATATCTGGAAAAACTTTTTCCACATTTTCTGGGAAAAACAATAAATAGTTTTTATTCTCTGTAACTATTTATTGTTTTTCCCAAATCAAAAAACTTAAATGGTATTATTTGGATGATATTTCACCACCAAGAAAGCAATGTTTCAAACTGTAGACATTTAACTACTAACCAACAAGCACTGTAAAGCACCAAGCTAAGAAATCGCATATAGCTGTGTAGAGATTCTGATGTAAAAATAAATAATTCAGTATTTTTTTTCTAGCATCAATCTCATTTTCAAACTACTGTTGTTTAAATTCTATATATACAGGCCGGTTTTTTTTTTTTTTTTTTTAAACTGATGGTATTCAGAGACCTCTGTAGCTTGAACTATCAGCCGCAAAGCCACAAAATTTTGTACATGGACTATTGACGACATGGGGAAAAGGTATCCATGAAAAAAAATTAGTTCTAAAAGTTGCTGATACAGGAAAATGTGGCGCTTTGCACTTTAAGACAGCTAAAATTTTGTATAAAACACAGGAAAAAATTGCAAAATCCCGATTACGTAATCGACACCAGTGCTAGTATTTTGAATTATAAAAAAAAGCGGGAAATGGAGAATGGAAAAATGAAAGAAAATAGAGGTCATATTGAAAATAGACGATGTCTTCCCCGGGAAAACGATTCTACTGAATAAAAACAAAAGAACAAAGAGTAAAAAGGAAATCGAATAGAATGTTCTCTCTCTCTTTTTTTTTTTTTTTTAATGTGTAACCATTTTCAGAAGTTATTTTTTGGAATAAAGCACATTTGTGGGAAAATGAATTATTTGTTATTCATTTATCTGTTTACTGTAACTTTTTAAACTGGTCAGAAATTTTATTGTGCAGTTAAACTTAAAATTTAGATCAAATGCGCCATATTCTCCTATCGGCAACTTTTGGAACTAAATTTCTTTTTCACGGATTCCTTTTTCCCATGTCATCAATAATCCCAGTACAAAATTTTGCACATGATAGTTCGAGCTACAGAGGTCTCTAAGTACCGTCAGTTAAAAAAAAAAAAACATCCTTTATATAATTGAAATATGCTAGTTATTGATTTTTGACAATATATGTTTGATAACAAGGAAACGTAATGATGTTTGTGTAATTATTATACAGTTGATTAAGATAAATTCTCAGATCAGATCTGCCTTCTTTCTACAAGAAAGTAAAGCACATGCTTATTGAAAACTTCCCTTACCAAGAAAGAAGTTTTAAATGTTTTCAACTGAAGTACAAAATGGTACATTTATTTAAACATTATATAATCATGCTCATATTCTTTTGGAAATAAAATTCTTAAAGGAGAAGTTTTGAAACGCTTTAATGTAGCTGCCTTTTAGTCTTGATATTTGCTGTTAACAAGTCTCCAGGGGAATACTAAAATTAGGGCAATTTTTAAGATTAAACTTTCAGTTTTCACTTAAAATATATTTATACATATATATTTTTTAATGAGAAAAATAACAGTTTTTTTTTTTTTTTCAATTGATTAGGTATAGTTAAGATAATAAGTTTACTGAGGTACGTAATTCCGTGAATTCTAGTGGACTGTTTCAGCTTTTGAAGTGATCAGATTTTTCCAAAATGTTAAATGAACCTGCCAATTAATTGTCTTCTAAAATCTTAACCAGAGCTTTGAATTAAGCTTCAGAGCTTCTGTTTAAAACAGTTTCAGGTTTGCAAGATTTTTGGAATATGAAGAAAGCTACTACACATTGTACATTTGCTTGCTGTTACCTTCAGAACTGACAAACAATATCACGACAAATTTCATTCTAATTTCTTCTTTCTCTTTTCTTATTTTAGCATTTTCCTCCTAATTTTCAGATGAAGACACATGACATGAAAAAGTATTTACAATCTTAATACACTTTCTTAATAGAAATCATGTTCTCATATAATGGCACTGCTGACATTATCAGAATTTTATTAATTTACATACATCAGCATTAATTTCGAAACAAAAGGCGTTCTTTTTTTAGTCGTGTACTAGGTATTTGTATTACTCGCTATGTATATGGTAGTTATTAAATTAATTTACTTCTTTATTGAAATATAAATTTGTGACAACATTTTGAAAAATTGTTACTATATGTCCTAGGCCATAAAATAACACAATTTTACCAGTGATCCTGCCACGAATTTTGCATTTTCCCCTTTATGATAAAATTATTTCCATAGTAACAATTGAAATGGGGAATAAAGAAAGCAAACACATTTTTCTGACCCCTCTCCTATTTCTAATCCTGAACCTATCTACTCTAAACTAACCTAAACATTTCACAATTATGCTTTACAGTTGTAACAATTACGCATGCATATTGCTAGCTAATAAATTTTCATTAGAAAGTCTTTATTAACATGCATATTATAGTGAATTAAGTTTATTTATATTTCATTAAATACACAGAATTATTATTTTGTAGTTGGCCCCTTGGATTAAATCATACAACCTATTATTCAAGAGCTTTATTAACTGCAGCAATTTAGAATAAATGTAAAATTTAACTAATTAGTTGCTGTGTTTTAAAAGATTGTTCTTTAAATATCTACATAACAAGAAATAAAAGAGTACATATGAGATATTTCATCAGAAAAATTATTATAAAATGTACAAGTTAAAGATTATACAACAAGTATTAATATTTGTATATATATATATATCACAGTAAGAAGTACCATATGGAACATCTGTTCTACAATGGTTTTTGAGAAAATATTAAGGTAATAATCCTTTTTGCTTCAGATTGATTATGGATTCTGCAATGATACGTGCTGTACTTTTTTGATAGCCACCGCTTGTTAGGAAAATTATGGGGATGCTCCTACTCATAGCAGCTTTGAACACTATTTCATCTCTTTCTATTATACCCTGAAAATTAGAAAGAAAAAATAAATAATGAAATGAATTTATTGAAAAGCAGTAATAATAAAATGTAGATTATTTTGATTTACAAGAATAACTTAATATATAATCTTAACATTTCTAAAATGATCATTGGACAACAAAATACAGCATAATATTAATAAATTTTCAAGACTAGTTTGAAAGGTTTAATTACAGAACATTCTTCTTCAGCTGCAAAAATGTAATGATGAAACAGAAGCTTTGTTCAGAAAATAATAATGAGAAAAAGGGAATAAAGACACTATATTAATCTCAAGAGCCACTCCAACTTAGCACGTCCACACATGCAGCCACAGCCCATCATTGCAATGATCAATCTTATCAATGCACAGGACTCACAATCACGTCCACAAAGTGGGCTTAATCACACCAAGCAACTGTATCTCCTCATATGAGTGTGCTGCAATCTCGAGAGAGCCACTCAACACTTGAAAATTTGAAAGAATCAGAATTCTTGACCTATCGCAAAGGAGCTCTTTTGCGCTAGTGGTAGAGAATTTGACACAGACCCAGGATCAAATCTCAAAGTCATTATCATCTTCAAGGCCATGTGAAACTCGTGCGCCGCTGCACTTCTCATTGGTAATGACAGATGGTGACACAGCTAAGCAATTACATACCAAGCGAACATATCCCCCATGTGACTGCATCAATATTGATGCCATTTATTGATAAAAAATAAAAACAACTATAAAATAATTTTCTTAAAAGCTGATGGTAGAGATACATTGAAATTGGGATTGTTAACTAAGTGTTTTATGAACGTGAAATGCCTCACATCTAATTCACCAACGCAAGATGTATTCTAAATAATTTTGCAAGCCCCGACTCCCCCCAAAAGAACATGTGATTCCTCCTCTCAACAGCATTCAAAATAGAGGACATTATGTGTTTCATATGTACCCTAGGAGTTCAAATCCAGAATGAGATCTTTAAGTATGGAGTTGCAAATTTTATTGATAAAAAAGAATAACCTGAGAGTTGAATTTCTTTAAAATGCATGCAGTCTTATGGCTAACTGAGGGAAAAAAAGGAATGACAACAGAATTCTTATAATCTCCTAAAATTAGAGAATGCATTTTGATGTGCTCAGATGAGAATTTTTTAACCACTTCGTCACAATAATATAAGGAGAAAAGCCTCTGCCTACTGGTAACTGCTTTTAAGTAATTTAATCAAGAGTATATTTGAAGTAGCAAACTTGAAGTGCTTGGAAACTTAAGAATAAAATGAAGCTAATTTCTGTTTAGTTGAACAACATGATTTGAAGCAGTAATACTGAAGTTATATATGTTGCACGTGGCCAAGATATTGAGGAACAGAAGGGAATTGGTCAAATGTGAACTGAATTTGTACTTCTTCAAATGTGAACAGAATAGCAGGATCAGTGGAATTAATTACAGCAAGACATTATTTAAATCATCTTTATTACTGTCAAATATAGTCAACATCATGAACAAAAGTATTAGCACAAACAGTGACACTAAACTCTTAAATGAAGGTCCATATAATCCGATTCCTTTCTCAAAAATAAGAACTGCAGTTTAATCTTCATTAATCCTTCCAAACCACTTAAAAAACTGCTTATCTCATTTATTGCAAATAAATTTCTAAAAATCTCATTTATTTCATTTCTCATGTATCAAAACTGATCAGTTAATTTCCCTTACTCAACTTTGAAGCAAACACGGTTTGCTTTTTAAAGTAAGTACAACAACAAGCTTAACAATTAGCCATGGGAAGCTTTCATATTCTTACTGATTATGCAGCTAAATTATTTGAAATTTTAAACTTCCATGTGTGATTCTGTTACACGAATGATACCTTTACTCTGACAGCAATAAGAATTAAAGAAGCTTCATAATTGAAAGATGAAGGTCTTTCAATTATGAATTCTACTTATCCTCCTATTCAGTTTGCTTTTGAACTTGAGATCCTTTAGTTTTTGACATTTTGGTCACATCCAACATATCCAACTTCAGTACTACCATACCATAAACCTTCCCCACTACACTTCAAATGTGTTGTTTGACTATCTAGTCCATTTCAAATCTCTCATTCGACAAGGTAGCTCCATTTTATTTCTTTTTCTAAGCACTTCAAGCCTGTTCAAGAATTAAACTATTTAAAAGTACTTGTTATCAGGACAGGCTTTCCACCCAACGATTCAAAAAGTGGTTAAAAAACTCTCATCTCAGCACATCAAAAAGCACTCTCTCATTTTAGAATGTTACAAAAACTCTGTTGTCTTTTCTTTCTTTCCATCAATTAGTTATAAAACTGCACACACTTTAAAAAAACTCAACTGTTGGGCTGTATTTTTTTCTACAAGTAAAATTTGCTGTTCCATATTTAAAGATCCCATTCCAGATAATATCACCTGAGGTATACAGTACAAAGTACGTAAGCCGGACTCGTCGGGACTTCGGGGATTCTGGATTAAGGGTTTTTCCGGATTATAGATCATCAATTTAAATCTGGTAAGATGGCATGCAGAAATTATACAATTAAAAATATGAAATGTAAAAAAAAGTAAAAAAGGAGCTAAATAGAATGGTTGAAACTGGCATCATAGCGAAAGCTGATGAGCCTACAGAATGGGTGAGCAACATGGTTGTGATAAATATGCCAAAGAAATTGAGAATTTGTTTAGATCCAAGGCAGCTTAATGAGGCTATTCAAAGACCTCATTATCCAATCCCTACAGCAGAAGCTCTTATGACAAAACTCCAAGGATGTAAAATATTTACCATTTTGGATGCCAAGAATGGATTTTGGCAACTACCGTTTGATGAGAAGTCATCATACTTCATCATACATTTACAATGCCCTGGGGAAGATTCGGTTCTTCCTTTCGGTCTGAACAATGCACCTGAGGAATTTCAAAGGGCCATGGAGGAGATTTTTAGCAGTGAGAATGAGATAAATCCATATTTTGATGATTTAGCCCTAGGATCGCCGTCTGTCGAAGAACATTGCAAACTGTTGCGGAAGACACCACTTACGATAGCCAGAAGTGCTAATCTAAAATTTAACATCGAGAAGACACAGCTATCTCGGAACTCTGTGACTTATTTAGGACACGTATTATCTGATAAACGCATTGCACCTGATCCAAAGAAGATCCAAGCGATTTAAAAGTTTGCAGAACCAAAAGGCAGAGAAGACTTGCAGTGATTTATTTCTAGGAATGTTGACATATTTAGCAAAATTCACACTTCAGTTGTCAAGTCTAACTCATTCGTTAAGGCAACTTTTGAGAAATGATAGCGAATGGTTATGGGATGAAAACATCCAAAGAGACTATGAGCACCTAAAACAGATGATTGTTCAAGCCCCATGTTTACAGTATTTTGACAAAAGCAAACCTGTAACCGTGTCAGTAGATACCAGTAAATATGGAATTGGAGCAGTTCTCCTACAAAATAATCAACCTGTGGCTTTTGGATCAGCATCATTGACAGAAACGCAGCAAAGGTATGCGCAGATTGAAAAAGAACTCTTAGCAGATGTATATGGGTTAGAACATTTAAACTACTATACATATGGAAGACATGTAACAGTGCAGACTGATCACAAACCATTACTAGGCCTTAGTAAAAAACCTTATGATACAATCTCACCTTGTCTTCAGTGCATGCTCCTCAAACTGAACAGGTATGATTTGAAATTGGAATATGTCCCAGGAAAAGAATTGCTAATAGCTGATGCCCTGTCCAGAGCACAGTCAACTGTTGACACCTTCAGTCAAGAACCTACTGTTAATGTAAGTCGAGCAACACAAGCCTCTCCAACAAAATGGCAAATCGTAAAAATGACCGAAAAGGACCCTGAATTGCAAGATGTGTTATTTCATATAAAAAATGGATGGCCAGAAAGAAGCAAAAACAAGGCCAGCAGCACAATCTTACTGGCATTGCAAAGAAGAGCTTTATACAACAAAGGATGGAATAATTTGTCGAGGACGACGACTAGTTGTGCCAGCATCTCTTAGGAAAGAAATTATGAAAACCTGCATGTGTCTCACAAAGGTATAGTTTCTAGTAAAGCTAGAGAATATTTTTACTGGACTAACATCAACAAAGATGTGGAAGAATATGTTTCTAAATGTGCAATCTGTCAGAAATATCAACATACTAATCAAAAAGAAGTTCTTTTAGACTGTGATCTACCAGAGAGACCCTGGCAAAAAAGTTGCCTGTGATTTCTTTTACCTGAAAGGACAACAATATCTGTTAATGATAGACTACGTTTCAAAATATATATAGCTGAAACCACTTAAAAGTATAACTGCTCAAGCTGTAATTACCAGTCCATTTTTGCAACACATGGAATAACAGAGAAGCTCATCACTGATGGTGGACCACCATACAACTCAGAAGCATTAGGGAAATTTCTTGAAGAATGGGGTGTTATGCATAACATCACATCACCACATTTTCCTAGAGCAAATGGGCAAATTGAAAGATCTGTCCAAACTCTCAAGAAGTCTCTGAGCAAAGCTGCAGAAGAAGGAAAAGACTTGTATATTGTTTTGCTAGATTACAGAATTCAACCTGCGAAAGATTTGCCATCCCCGGCTGAATTATTATTGGGAAGAAGACTGAGATCTTTTCTGCCATCACATCCTAAAGCATTGCTATCAAAATTTCAAATAAAAGGTGCAAGTAGAGCCTTAGAAAAAAGGCAGATGGTGCAAAAGAAATATGCCAATAAACATGCAACCCAGCTTCCAAAACTTCATGAAAATGATAAAGTGTGGTTCAAATGGAAAATTAAAGAGCCTTGGAAACAGGGTATGATCATGAAGACAGGTCCTCAACCAAGATCTTATGTCATAAAAGTGAACGATGGAACTGTGTATAGGAGAAACCAACATCACACTTGTAAAGACAAGTCTATGTGTGAAATGACAGAGTGGAACGGAACAGCAGAAGATTTGTTTGCACTTGATCAATCAACACTGGATCAACCTGTTCTTGTAGATAATGATAAGCAGGATCTGCCTAAGGAACAGGAAAGTGATTCTACTAAACATTCTCAAATTCCAGGAAATGTATCAACTGAACCAATGTTAAGACGATCAAGTAGAAATAGAATAAAACCTCTTCGATATAGAGACAATTAGGAAGAACTTATTGATGGCAAAAAATTATACTTTATTTATAGACTAATTATGGAATTTAATGAACTGTTCAGAACTCTAAAATATCAGTTTAATAAGTAAGTCACAATTTTAATGATTTAAGTGAGTCATCAAGGTGTGCAATTTTCCTATGTTCTCTAAAGTCAACTGTTAAGTAATAATTTAATGTCAAAATGTTTTCTTAAGTTAACCACTAAGTAAGTAATGATGTAAAATAATTATTGTACTAAGTTAGTAACATGGACTAGTCTTGTTCTATAAATAAAAAGGGCATGTTCGATATTAATTACTTTGCTTGCCGATATATGGCAGTGCCTCTAACCTCTTGACTAGCTACGCAAGTGCACACTATTTGTGCTGCGCCACACTCTGGTCACTTGCCGCCAACCATGTAGCATCAATGTCTATCTTGTGTATAAGTACCATAATTTCTGGAAGAAAGGACGCATCAGCGGAATCGCCGCACTCAAGAAAAATGGCAGAAAAAAATTTAAATTACACAGAAATGCCGCATCAGCGTAAACGCCGCAACAGATTAAATTGCGCGTGTTATTGTCGTGGGTCGTATAGATGCAAAATCTCAACCTAAGTCCTGATATATGACATATCAGTTAAGAAAAATACATGCAATGAAACCATAACTCAAAAATAAATTAAAGGTAAGAAATGTTGAAAATATATTTACATTCACGTATATACTTATATTTATCCACTAAAGAAGTCCATATTTGTAATAATCAGACTATATTATAAAAATGTTGCAACAACGAAATATTAAATTTGGATGACAAAAAGAAATTTTAAATTTTACTTACAAAAGGAATTACAGCAAACTATACATTATATGAAGCCATCAAAATCTGATTCTTCACTATATGAATTAAAAAGATTTAGTAAATCCTGATTCAAGTCCAAGTCTTCCAGATCGTCACATTCATCCTCTTGGTTTACAGTCTTTTTATCTAAGGGTATAATTTCAGCTTCTTTGAACCCTGCTATTATTGGCGATGTTTTACTGATTTCCAGTAAAACACTTCCTACCCACTTTGCAACTTCTTCAAAAGACGCTCTACGCATTTTACTGCTTTTGGTATACGTATGCAATCCTTCACTCATCCAACACTCCCACCGCTTTCAGACTTCAGCTTTGAAGGATTTATTACCTGACAAATCTAATGGTTGTAAGATTTTTGTCAAACTACCAGGAATTATTGCTACGGTCGTAGACAATTTTTGACATCTGGTTTTCACTGACTCAAGTAAATGAGCACGCATGGAATCCATTATCAATAACCCATTTGGTTGGAAAAAAGATCCCTTACGATACTGCAAAGCTTTTTGTAGCCACTCATGCATGATTGTTTCGCATATCCAGCCGTTCTTGTTTGCACAAATAATTACGTTATTAGGAAATTCTTCCTTTGAAATAGTCTTTCGTTTAAAAATGATCATCGGCTTTAGCTTGTCACCGTTTCCGGCACAAGCTAACACACATGTAAATGACGTTCTTTCATGCCCCGTCGTAAGCACAGATACAGTTTTTGCACCAGTTTCATCAACAGTTCTGTTTGCAGGAGAGTCAAAAGCTAACGGCGTTTCATCTGTATTTATTATCTGTGACTGATTTTTTTTTTTTTTTTTTGTCAATAATATCTGTCACATATTTTAAAAAAGATTCCTTTTTATCCTGCCAGTCCATTGGTAATTGTTGCCCAACTGTTGTTCTAGTACGCACAGAAATATTTTTTTTTTTTCATAAATCTGCTACACCAGCAAGACCCTCCTTTGAAATCATTTATGTTCATTTGTTTTGCTATAAATTTTGCTTGTAAGCGAATTTTTACAATCGAAATTGCCATTCTCTTTCCTTGTTGCTCCTTTATCCAGTTTGCAAGGTCGTCCTCTAGATTCGGCCACCTTATCACTGGCTCGTTTCTGTTGTGGCATATTTTTAAGAAGTTCTTTTTCAGTTCTTCAACGTCGAATACATCTCTCGTCCACTTCAAACTCTCGAGCTGCTGCTCTATTTCCAATTTGTTCAGCACGTGAAATTACATGAAGCTTAAAACCAGCAGTATAGCTTCTGTGCCGTCTAGGTGACATTTTCCAAAATTTTACGCTCTCTTCTTACTTAAAAACTATCCAACAAATACTTGTACCCAGACTGATGGGATCTGTATCTGGCAGAGTACCAAGAAAACTCGATTCATGCTGAAAATGCAGGTGGAGTCGTGTCCGCCTTTGAAAAAAATTGCAGAAAAGGCAGGAGTGGGGAGAGGATGGGTCCCAGAAGATTCATCGAATGGCAGAGGAGAGAGACTATTCAAACTGATGAGAATGTTGATTTGAAAGGGGGAAGAATGTTATTGTTCTGAGATCCTATTTAGGGTGAATAATGCATGTAGGTCCGTTCAAGGGAAAGAATGTAAACAAAATAATGTTGGCAAAAAGCAACTGAGTGGTCTTTTGTGTGGGAACAGCACCAGTCTATGTACAATGACAAGGCCATCCAAACTATGTACAATGACCATCATAGGAAATATTTTATTTTTAGTGCACCTAAACGTTGCATGGGTAGAAATGCCGCACCCGCTGAAAATTTAAGTTTTAAACACATAAATGTTGCGGCATTTCTTCCGGAAATTACGGTAATCTAATTTAATCTTATAAATAAACAGTAATTTATCTATGTTTGACGTGTCAACATATATAACACTTAATTCATAACCAAATCTAAGATTTTTATCCCAGGTCACAATTTTTGCTAACAGTGATGCAAAGTAATGTTCCAGACAGCAGCCAAAGTAAGTATTGTATGTTTCAATATGAATTACTTCTCACAATCATGGGTTACATCATACAAAGTTCATACACTGACACATAAAAGGTTATCTTTATATTCTTCATCATTTCTTGGTTCATTGTTTCATAAGGTTTGTTATATTTGGCAGAAGAAAGATAACACTTTTTTTAACACTTTAGTTGTTAGCCCATTACAAACGGTTTTTTTTTTTTTTTTTTTTTTTTTTTTTTTTTTTTTTTTTATATCATAGGAATACATTATGGATTAATTTTAGACCTTAAAGTGCTATTATTTTTATACTACCAATTAACTGGGTGCCAGTTACAAAAGATTTTATTGTGTGTCATTTCAACCATAGTTCTGACAGTGCTAGCTGAGATTTGGCATGTCACAAAAAGTTTTTAAATATCCTTTTCTTTTTTACAGACACATGTAATTACAAATTTTTAATTGCCAATTAACTGGTTATAATTAAATATACTTTATTATTACAATATTTTCCTTTAAAAAACTTCATTCATGTTTCAGAGCAACTAAAAAATGAAAAAAAAAAAAAAAAAAAAAAAAACTACTCTACATAACGAAACAATTAAAATGCTGATTTTAAATACATTGAATTATTACTGATCTACCGGTTTATGTTATTTTTCTCAACCATTTAGCCTGAAGTGTTGTTTCATTGCATAGGTATAATGCAAACATAGAGTAACAAAATCTTATTTGCTTTTAATATGTATTGAAAATACTTATATGAAAATGATTTGCAGCCAAGTGCATTTAATAGTTTGAGAAGTTTAGAAAAAATGATATAAATTATTATTGTAAACTAACATTTTCCTCTCCCAAAAACTCCAAGCACATAACTAAGGCCCAACTAAACCAGTTTGGGGCCTTAGGCACAGAATCCTTTTAGGGGTTCCACTATTATTTTCCTGGTTTTCACTAAAGAAAAATTCAAGAGCAATTATAGGATAATTTGGGGCTCTCTTAAAACCTCTGACAACACTAAGACTCATTCTGTGGGTCTATGCATTAATCAGGTCCTGGTTCTCCTTCTTCAGATGTTCATTAGTAATTTAATGAAACAACTGAATATCCAAGTTTATTAAATGGCAACAGCAACAAAAAATATTTTTAATTTTCAGATTCATATCAATTACAATTTGTAAAGCGAGAAATTATTATTCAAATTTTTCTTTCCAGTATGAACATGATTTAATCATGTCATTAAATAAAATCATTAATTTTATAACAAATGCTTATCTCTCCATTTTATCATTACCTTATCACTTCGTTATACATCCTCTTAATTTCTAGTATAAATAATATATTTAAATTTATCAAAAAAGGCAATCCCTCAAAATTCAAGAACTTTTATATAATATGTGTATACCTGAGGTGATATTGCCAAGCATCCCAGTGGATCACCTTTTAATATATCAGTTCCAGCATTGTATACAATAAGCTGGGGTAGAAATTCTTCAAATGATTCCATCAAGTTCCTGTTGTAAAGAAACTGAAGCTGCACCAACGTAACTATGGAACAAGATTACAAATGTAAGTTATATGGTATATTTCATTCTATCATAACCTTCACAAGTACATGTTTTAATTCAAAAGTGTACTTGTATACTCAAAAGTGTACTTTTTATATTTTCATGAATATTCAATGCATGATGTGAAAAGGTTTTAGAATACTGATTGCCATGAAGAAAAAAAGAGAGGCTGATTGCTAGAATAAATAATTGAGTAATATTTAAATTAGCAGATGTCTTTTTAACTTTGTTTATGAATATGAAAATGCATTTTTTAAAAAATTTTTAGTGAACTGTATGCTAATTCTGAAGGAATCATAAAACTAACTCTCATGCATTTTACAATTAGTGATGATATTGATTGAAAATATAAATAAATGCAGTTTCTAATAATCAAATATGTGGTTAACAAATATAACTCTATAGTCTACAGATCAGTAATATTTCTTGTTTTCAAACATTAAAAGCTTTTCATTTGTCACTTAATAATATACATAGCTATAGTTTGACCACCACAGATGACTGCAAGCATGCATACACCATTTAGACTAATTTATCCCTGAAACAGGCAGGATAGACGTGCATCATGTAGGACGGATTTTTTCACATATCTCAAAAAGCACAGATTTAAGGCAAAAATTACTTTTGAATAATCTAAGGTGAAATTTGATCCTCATTTTTTATTAATTGTTTTGTTACACTGTGATATTCCCCCCTCCCATTGGCAGTACTTAGCTGGTTTAAGCTTGGCCACTACTAAGGCCAGAAGTGGTTGCCACTTTATTGTGGAGGCACCTGGTAGGCCATCATTACTTCCTATGAAGGGACGTAATGGTAGGCCATCATTACTTCCTATACAGCAATGCCTTCTTCGGGATTCAAACCCAGGTCTTCAATACCGCAGTAGGCTCCCGCAACCACTATACCATCTGGGTGGCAACACTGCGATTAATTACACTGTATTTAATTTATTTTATTTATTTATTGGTAAAAATATGAGTGTTTTTAAAACTTAAATTTGTTGCATTGTAGAGACATTAAGTTAATTGGAAAAGCCGGAGAGATGAAAAATTAGCAACCGCCTTCGCCAGGAATCGAACCACGGACCTCTGGATTATCGGCCCAGCATGCAGAACCACTACAACATGAAGGCACGCTAGGAAAGTGAGAGAAATACCTTATAGCATATAAATAATTTAATGATAAAATGTAATAAATAATTGTTATTGGAGAACAAATATAACCAATTACTTAATGATTATATTTTATTGCATAATTTTCATTATATTATTAGTACAATTATTATAATCAATTATAATGAAATATTATTATAATTGGTTGCAATAATTATTATAATTATATTAATAATTAATATGTAGATTTTTTTAATCTTCAAGTTTAAACATATGCACATTATTGTAAACTCAACAAAGAAATTTCTTAATAATTAGTTATAGTAATAATTATACATTAACAAATAATTAATAAAGATTAATTGATTAATAAAGTTATCATTAGTCATTTAATTAATTATAATAATTATACTATAATAAATAATCATGATATTCTTTTTCAATTTTTGTGCTAAAATCTATATGCATTACTATTTACATTAACTGGAGAAGGAACACAAAATTTACTTTAAAAAAAAGGAATAAAATATTCTTGTAATAGTGATAAATGCCATGTTAAATACTGGTAAATATGGTGATTACAAAACTGGCAAATGTCACATTCAATTAACTATGATCTGCATAACCCACTCAAATAAGGTGAAAACTTGTTGACCATTTCTTTTGATACTACAAAAAGTATACATCTGCTAATAAATATAGTTCCATAATTTTTGTAACCTTATTTTTTAAAGTAAGTGATGGGATATGTACTGTTCATATAAAATTCATAAATTATGAAAACCAAATTCAACATCTCAGTTTCCAGATTTAAAATCAAGATGAATCTTAATTTCTGCTGATATGAACTAAAAGTGTAAAAAACACATGATGACAAGATTCACCAATGATATGAAGACTTTCCATCCTTCAATAGTAAATTCCCTCTTTCTGCTGAAGAAAGACCCCTTGCCCTGCAGTAAGTAATTAAACACTTTCTGGAGGATTCTAATTGTTTTAGCAGAATGCCAACAAATGCATTTGCATCATTTGAACTATATTACACTAATTTCTAGCATAACTGCACGTACAATATTTTACTTACAAAATCTTCGACTTTGAAGAACCTGACAATTATTAAACAACAGTAAAATATCACACCGATGGTCAGCATGTTAATTTTTAAGGGAGCAAAAGTTTAAAAATATGACACATAATACTTCCATTACCTAAGTATGGATAATTATCTAGTAAATATTACAAAACATTGGCATATTTTTCTAATACTCTGAGGTTTTAATTTGGTTGATGACTTATTTTTAAAAATATTTAAGATAGGAATCTTAAACACTTGGAAGTTAATCATTTAAAACTCGAAGTTAATCATTTAAACTCGTTTTATTAAAAAAAAACTTAACATTTAATTTTATTTATTAAAAGAAAACACTAGCTGAAAACTTTTCAGATTTTTAATTCTTTTAAATTTCAGAATTCAACTTAAAAATAATCTCACATTGATAATTTCTTTAATGATCATCATAGTTAATACAATCATTTTTATAACTATGTCAGAAATTGCACTTTTACATTTATAACAATACAATTTTACACTTATCAGAAGCAAATCTTATATTTTGCTTCTGATAATTTTACTATGATGTTCCACACAATTTCAGAACATTTTTTTATAATGTTATAATACTGTATCACACAATAAATAATTAAATTAAAAATTTTTCACTATTTAGATATGTTTTTCACTCTTTCACTATTATAAGTGATTTTTAAATGTGAATATAGTTGGTAGATATAAAAGAAAAGAAATACAGTAAAATGAAATTCAAACTGTATAACAATATTACATGGGATTTTTCAAAATATAATTTTAGCAACTTTTTACGTTTTCAATATCCAAAAAACTTTTTACAGCAGCTTTGAATATATTGAAAGATAAAGAATTATTCAGAAATGTTATGCATATTATGATACATTTTATGGCAAAGGTTTTAAAAGTTAAAATTTTAACTGCATTTAAATAACGACGAATAAAAATGCACACACACACACACAAAAATAAGCAGTCAAAAAAATTAATACGAAGTGCAACAAACTTTGACACTTTTTCTAAATATTCCGCATCTTCAGTCATATGTCTCAGTTCTACTTTTTTCCTTATAGCTCCTAAATTAGAAAAACTATTTAGGTATAAAATCATTACACAGTTAACAGAAAAATGTAAAAAGAAAAGTATATTTCATAATATTATTGATCCCCCCAAAGAAAACATGATTCCAAATGATTTCTTTAAAATACAAATGACAGGAAAATAAGGGAGATTTAGTCATGCCCTCAAAAAAAAAAAAAAAAAAAAAAAAAAAAAAAAAGATAGGTTCAATGATATTTTTTTTATTAACTAATCCACAGCTGACCTTAAGTTATTGAATGTTAGTGAAAACTAATTAGCTTGCTGGTGGTTTAGAGTTGTTAGGAAAGAGGGGGGTAAATTTTGAGCTCTTCTCTCCTTTGAGTTGCTTAAGGGAGGTATAATTTGCAACCAGTAAAGAAGCTTATTGATTTCATATATCATTAAGACTATTTAAAGCAAAATCACTTACCAATAGAAGCAATGAAAAGTTTATAATCTTACAAAAAATAAATTAAGTTATTAAATTAAAGCTTTTACAGTTTTTATGGTACATTAATTTAATAAGTTTATGGTATATTAATTTAATAAATAAACTGTAATTAGAAGTACAAAAATCTTAAGACTGATTTATGCTATTTTCTGCCTCCTAAAAAACAAATATTTTGATACAGTCAAAAGTCCAGACTTGTCGGAACTTCGGCGATTCCGGATTATACATCATCAGTTTATTAATCTGGTAAAATGGCATGCAGAAATTATAAAATTAAAAATATGAAACTGTAATTTATGAAATAAAGGGTATCAAAATTTACAAAAAAAAAAAGCTTAATATTTATTTGTTTACTTTATTAAACATTTCTTGCACGCATGAGTAATTCAATGCACGCATGCGTAAAGCATACATTACGCATAGTCGAAATTAGAAAATTGCAACCAGAAAACTATTTGATTTGTATTCGTGATATTTATAATGACGAGGAATTTGATTTAAATCATATCAAAGACGGAGTACATCAAGATGAAATACTACATCTAGTAAGGAATTATAAGCCGAATAAAATAAAAACATCTACCCTGAAGATAAGGATAGTGCTGACAGATCAACTTCCAGTTCATTGTGTGCCACGACGTTCCCCCCCCCCAACTGTGCAGAGCAGCGTGAAATTGATAAACATATTTCGGAATGGTTAGAGAAACAAAGGAGCCTTTATCCATTTTTTTGCAGCAATTCCATTTTTTGTTTGATGGACATCAAAACATGCTTTCCCTTTGTAGGTCCTTTGGCAGCTCCAGCATGGGAAATTCTATTTAACGTAATCGAAAGTTCCAACTTACTTTTATAAAATTGCTCTAACTGTCTGCAAAAAATAATAAGCTGGATCAAATTCGAAGATTAAGGAACAACGCAATCTGTTAACATTAACTGAAATAGATAATTAGGCAATTTTAGCTTAGCTTATACCGTCCGTTATACATTAAACGCGTATGCGTAAAGGTATTACACGCGTTATGCGGATGCATTGGTGCATGAAAGTTTGTAGCATTGAGGTCTGGATTATAGATCATTCCGGTTTATGGGTGTCCGGAGTAACGACTTTTGACTGTATTCTTAAAAAGCAAATGAAACAAAAATTTTATTTAGAAAATGATTTTATAATTCATAAGAAATTTGCTTCAAGCATTTATTTATAAACTTTTCTTTTCTCCCCACAACTTTTTCTTCCCATTTTTTGCTAATCAATCAAGGATATTTCAGACATCTTCCAACTGTATTATTTTTCTACCTTTTAAAACTAAAATTTGCCAAGTTTGAATAACTTAATAATCAACTTCAATGAAATATTAATTGTTATGAAAATCATCAGCTCTAAAAATATAGTTATTTAATAATTTCATTGCAGATCATTTGAGCAAATACCAAGATATAAAAAATTCAGAGAAAATGGCAGAATTCGCTTACAAGATATTATAAACAGTCAGTCAAACGATGCAATTCTTTACTACTAGAGAAATATTAGGATTTGACTCATATTTTTAAAATGTATTACTTAACCTCTTAATGCACTCAACCATCTTAAATTGAGTACAATGAAATAAATTATTTCTGTGTGTCCAAGTAATCACATTAAAGATTTTTAGTCCAAAGGGGCAGTTTACCCTGAAGAACTATTAATTTCGTTTTGGCATTTTGCATCAAAAACGGAAAAAGGCTGTATCACTTTTCAAATCGTTCCACCATATATTATTGCCCTTTGTTATATTTCAAGAAATTAAATGATGAAGGATCTGCATAAACATATGTATGCTTCTCACATTGTGTTAAAACAACAGTACCAGATGCTGTACTGTTATTTGAATGCTGTACTATTATTGTGTTAAAACAACAGTACAGCATTCAAAATTTGAATAACATAATCTTCCATAGAATATGGGCATGTGGAAGCCCTAATTTGTATTTTAAATTTGTTTTATTATCGATTTCAGATTTTGTAACACTTCAACAAATTTTTGATTAAAAAAATAAACGATTTCAAAGCAAAAAATGGCAACACTGTTCAAAAAAAAAAATTTAGCGTGCCAGACTCTGTATCGGAAAATTTTAATTTATTTTTTATTTATTTCTTTCAGATATGACTAGAGAAGAATATATCTACTACAGTTTTGCGCTTAAAGACAGAGGTTGAGTTGAAATACAGAATAAAATAATTGGTGGGATAAAAGAGACCACTTTCTGAATTTTTATTGGTGCATTAAGGAGTTAATGAATAGAGCTACGCTCTATATGAGAGTTATTCTTAAGTAATATTCCTAAGTTGTAGACATTATTTCATACTAATATTATTTTTAACACATGTATACAATATAAGTTAATACTGCCAATAGTACAATCCATGTCTTTTTGTGATACCTGAAAACAATGTTATTCTTTTTGACAGATTAAAAGCATGTTTCATAATGATAGAAAAAAACATATCTGTAAACCAAACATATCTATAAACCAAAACAAGCTAAAAAGCACTATTAACAGTTAGTTATGTAATACCATTGTAAATACCTAAATGAAATAATGATGCACATAATTTTAAGCCAAAAAAATCACAACTTATAAAACAAATGCATAATATGCATATTTTTTTTTAATTTTAGGATACATAAATTATGAAATAGCAGCATTTGTAAGCCTCAGCTGAATAAGTAATTGATTAATATTATTTATATATAAATTAGGCAAGTAATTTAACAAATATTAACAAAAGTAAAGTTTAACTAATGTTTTTACATAGATTTCCGTTTATACATTATGAATAAATTATATCTGCATGTGGTAACTAACATATTCATCATTCATTATTATGAACAAAAGTTACAAACTATTACCATTAGCAATAAATATCTTCAGACACAAAATCCTGATTAAAAAAAGTTTTAACAAATTATATAATAAAGTTGAAAAGGTGCAGAACAATATTTATATAATTTACATTTACTATTTTAAAATAAATATTATAGTTACCTTTAGCATATTCATCATGGGGATATATTCCATGGTTATATACATCAAATATATAAACTCTGTCATCGCCCATAAAATCCCGTTCATGACCATTACCCTACAAAATACATATAGAAAAAGTTCAGACAATTTTGAAAAACTGGGGTCAGTCAAAATGGCTAAAGTTAATTAAAGTTGAATTTTAGTAGGTTTTCATAAAACTACTTTCTAAATGATCTTAGATATGTTAGATCTAAATGATCTAACTTAACAAATTAATCTATGCTTTAATTCAAAACCATTTCTGGTCACAATGTGAATATCTTAACTTCATGTCCATGCTTGTACTGTTTGTTAATCTATCGGATTTTAATTTGAGGTGGCCAAGAATCAGAAAAAGGAATTTATGTAATGTAAGTGAAGGCAATATTACAATGAATGAATATCAAACAGTATCTTTTTAACTACAAATGTATTTTTGCTACTTGAATATTAGCAAGTGCCGACTAGTACACCACAAATAATCCATTGCCACCTTTTAGCAATGAAATATACCCCTCTCAGGTTCATCAATTTTTTTTTAACTGAAAATAACATCAGATTGTTATTCTCTGCAGTTTGTATCTGCCTTCATAAGAAATCTCTTAAATAAGCAGGCAAGTAACTTACCTTGAACCAATTTCCAATTCTTACCCTAATATTTGTTGGCTGTTGCTGGCATTACATTATTATTAAATATTCTCCACTTTGTTTTGCCAAAAACTCTCAAGTGTTCCAACTTTCACTGCATGAGAGCTGGAATACTTGCAACTTTTTTTTTTTTTTTCAAATATTAAATACAAATCATGTCTGCAGCTTTTATGTTAGCTTGCAAATCATGTCTGCATCTGTTTCATTTCTCAACAACATACAATGCAAAATGAAGTAAAAGTTAATGAAATGGACAAATGTCCTAAGGACTTTCTGCACAGAAAGGGATATAAAAAACAATCACACATTTCTTGCCCCAACGAAATTGATGTTGAAATAAAAAAATAAACCATCCCTGTTATTTCTGCCTTAGCAGAAAAAAGAAAGAAAATTATGAAAATCTCATCTTTCAAAAAGAGTATGAAACAGTTTCTAGCATTACTGAATGTTCTCAAGAATCACAGTGAAGGGTGACATTTTGTAATGTATTAGTGGGTGACAGCTAACACCCAAATACTTCATTTTCTCCAGGGAAACTAAGGAAGAAGGCTCGGTTTTACCTAAAAAAAAACTACACAACTGCACATTTCACTTGCATTGTGTTAATTCACAGCATATCTATCTATAACAGTGTTTCTCAATCGCCGGTCCGCAAGAAATATTTGCCGGTTATTTTTGTCTTCATGATTTATTTATGAGAAAAAACTGCGCCAATGGGTCGAATTATTAAACTTACTGGTCTGTGAGAACTTACCGAAATATTTTACCTGTCCTTGAAGTAAATCCAGTTGAGGAACACATCTACAATACATGGAATAATATATCGCAGAACCAGAAAATGTCATTGTTAGGGAGAGGAATATAATGATGGTTGATATACTGGGGAACACAAAATAGCTAGAGCTTTCACTTTAAAATCACTTTTACAATCTGTATGAAAGTATGTATTGATGCTTTCAACAAAAATTTACTTAAACAACTGAAAATTAGTGCTGTAAATATCAGAAAGCAATAAAAAAATCAGAATTTTGTTTGCATTAATTTTAGAAACAGTATTAAACGTATATTAAAAAAATTATATAAATTAAATGTATATTGCTCTCATTTTTTCCTTTGGGAGTTTATTAAAACCAATTGATACTATACATAATACATATTCAATTTTTTCAAAAGCAACAATTTATACAGTACAAAGTCCGTAATCCAGACTCGCCGGGACTTCGGCGATTCTGGATTAGGGTTTTTTTTCAGATTATAGATCATCAATTAAAATCTGGTAAGATGGCATGCAGAAATTATACAATTAAAAATATGAAACCGTAATTTATGAAATAAAGAACAATTATGATCTAAAGGGTATCAAAATTTACAAAAAAAAGCTTAATATTTATTTGCTTACTTTATTAAACATTTCTTTCAATGTAAGTTGTATAAGTTGCTTCATTTTTTGTGCTAATACTTTCTCTTTAATTCTATAAACAGACATAATTTCTTGTTCAGTTCCCCTGTTCAAGTCCTGTAATCGCTGTATTGAGAATACCAACTAACTTGTTAATCGAAATTTTTTCGTTTTCAATAATACTGTCACTTTCTTCACTATCGGAAGCGGTATTTTCTGGATCTACAACCATACTACAGATTTCACCGTCCTTTCCTAATAGATTGATAATTGGGGCATTGTCGTCGCAATGAAAAACTTCTGTTATATCATCTTTATTTATTACCGCTTCTCCACATTCCTTTACAAAATCCAATAACTGGAAAATTTCACCTTTAGTTCACAATGTCCGAAAATTTTCAAATTCGAGGCTATCATCTTCATCGTCCTCACCATGAAACATGGTAGCTGGCCATAAATTATGCCAAGCATTTTTTAACATATGAAACATGGTAGCTGGCCATAAATTATGCCAAGCATTTTTTAACATATCTGGAGACACATCCTCCCAACACGCATGCGTAAAGCATATAAAAAAAAAAAAAAAAAATTGTGGCTTCGAGGTCCGGATTATAGATCATTCTGGGTAATGGATGTCAAGATTACAGACTTTGTACGGTATTCAAGTCTAAAAACTCCTGAATTTCACTTTTAAAATGACAATATAATACTTTCAAAATTATTAATAATTTAATTAACTTGATATTGCTATTTTAGCTCAAAAGAACTTATTTCATTTCATAAAAAGAACTTTCTCCTTAATATAAAATCAAGAAAAATCAAACCTGATGTGCATCCAGGTCAACTATCATAACTTTACAAATGTGACTGTAATGCATAAATAAAAATTTTATACAGAGCGTTATATCAGCATAAGCACAAAATCCTCCGCCTTGTTCTGATGAACAATGATGAAATCCTCCTCCTATATTCAAAGCCCACTTTCGTTCAAGAGCCAATTTTCCAGCCTATGCAAAATAATATATATATATATATATATAAAATAAAAAAAAAGATGATGAACAAATTTTTCATACAATTTTAATTGTTTTAATTATGAAAAACAATACTCTGTCAAGAAAAAAATTACCAATGACATAACGAACATAAAATAAAGATCAATAAAAGATCATAAGATAAGGAAAATGAAAATGCATAAGTATTAAACTCAATAACAGAGATTGTAATGCAATCACTATTAACCCTACGAGCATTATGGGTTTAGGCCTGAAATTTGAATGTTCCTCAAAATGTCATGAATGAATGGTTTTTCTTTATTAAATAAACGAAGCTTTCACTTTGTACGTCAGTCCTTTTCTTCCAACATACATATAACCTGAAACTGGTCCATTAAACACTGGCAGAAATTTTCAAATGTAATGAATATGAAAGCCATAATTTGATATGGAATTTTCCATCCATAATACTAAGAGGGTTAATGCCACTTAAACACATACAAGGTGTGCCTGAAAAGTTGGGTGAATGGTCTCAGAGAATAAAGGAAACAAGAGTTACAAGTAAAATACTTTACGGTCTTAAGCACCATAGCAACCATTAGCTGGCCTAGTAAGCACCATTAGCTACAACTCACTTCGGCTGTGAAGACTGTCAGCAAACGTTTTGTGTGGAATCGCTTGAAGCAACATAATCATGTGTTGCTAGATATCTACAACGTTTATGAAGCGTAAGCCTTTTAGGGCAAATTTAAAGTGGTGATGGGGGGGGGGACAAAAAGAAGTGTGCAATATGCAGGGTGCTGAAGAACAGTCACCTCGTGTTGAGCATGCAGATCACAGTATGCATACAGGTCTGGTACAGTTCTAGCTGAAACTGCTGAATGCATTGCAGCAACATTTTCAAAATTAACTCATAAACTCTGCATTGACAGATTGACCTTTGGGTAGAAATTCATGATGGATCAATTCCTTGTTGTCAGAAAAAAGTGATCAATATCGTCTTAATCTTTAATTTTTTTTTTTTTCGGAAGAGTGGGAAGACGATGAACATCATGCTTTTGACTGTCATTTTTACTTCAGATTGTATTGGTAGTGTGATAAACATCCTGTTTGACAAAACTTCAGGTTCATGTTAAAGAATTTCCTTTTCTCATATGAACATTACCCCCAGTGTTTGCTATAAATGTCAGAAAAAGGAATAAAAAAAAAAAGAGTCATCAATGATACCCCCCTTTGAGCGTTTTCCGTGGATGCAGTTGGAAAATGTAAAAAAAGGGTGTTTGTCTGAAAAATGCCTGAGGAGTAAGTCACATCATGCAATGGAAAAGCTGTTGTCTTTCCCCTTCTGTGATTGAGCTGTTATATTACTTTTATTTAACCAAGAAAATTGTCATAAGTTTCAAAATAAATACTTAACAAAAGACAAGTGGTCTTAATTTTTTCATCACGGAATTTGGCACATTACAGCTAAAAATTTATTGGTGGCAGCAGTGTAAATATGAAATCCATGGAAGCAGACTGCAGAAGTCAGTCTGGATAAACAGGAATGTAAGGCTCTTTAATACAGATAATCTTTAAGTTGCTGGACTATCTCGTGTCCAAAACTATTTCAAGCAGGAAAGTGTAAAAATTTTATTTGTTTAAGAAGTGGACTGTCAGGCTCTTGAATATAGCTCATTTTTAAGTTGTGGGACAGTCAATGTCCAAAGATCATCAGCATCTTATGGGACTGTTCAGTGTCTAAAAATATTTCAAGTAGGAAAATGTAAAAATTTCATCTGTTTAAGAAGCGGATTGTCAGGATTCTGACAACACAGCTCATCTTTAAGTTTGTAGGACAGCCAATGTCCAAAGATTATCAACATCTAGTGGGACCATTCCATATTCGAAAATATTTCAAGTGTAAAAATTTCATCTGTTTAGGAAGTAGCTACAAAAAGTGGTTTTTTGGGGACCATCAGTGTCCACAAAGTCACACGCCTTGAAGTGTAAAGTGTTTCGTGTGATTGTGCTCAAATATCCGGACCTTCCACGCCCACAAAAATCTTCTAATTAACAGATTCTTCATATTCCAAGCATCAACCAGTGCACCAAGTCTATCCAGGTGGTTAAGCACCTTGGATTTTTATATTGACGCAGTCAGTTTAATTATTTTTAATTATTTTTTGTAATTAAATTCATACAAGTTCATGTAACTGTTTTTTTAGTCCACATTGTTTTTATAAAGCTTAAAGAAATGTGATGCTTTGCTTTTGTATTTCAAATAAGAAAACACAAATTTTAGAACCTGAATTTGTGTTAATATATCTTTTAACCCTGCAATGGAGGAGCCGGCGTACAGAGTACGCCAATGCCATCTTTTGAGCTGTAATTTTTAGACAACAACTTGAGCTTCCCTTCCTCAACCCTCCTAGAAACATTCCATGAGTGCAGTGCATCTGGTATTTCTGGTCAGTCTGATTTTCGTCTTCCTTCCGAAAGCAGTTTTTGTGAACATGTCGTGTTAGCAAATGCAGTACGCCGCTCCTCCAAGTATGTACAGAAAGAATATTGTACCTCCTGAACATTATTTGCGCATTTTAGAAGAAGTCTCGGTTGATGAAGACTCCAGCAATTTGTATAACGCATCTGATGTCGATGAATCAGAAGTCATCGAACATTCTGATCATGAAAGTGACTCAGAAATTGAGGGAAATGTTTCTAAATGTCCTTATTTTCCTTCCTCAAACCTATTCCCAACAAATGACAATTTTAGGGATATTGAAAATGACATGAGTGATTTAAAATATGAGGACGTTTTTGTAAAAACAATTTACAAAAAGAAGAAAAGGGAACTTATAAATGGAATAAAGTTCCCCTCAATTCGCCAGAACACCTCGAAAAAATTTGATGAAAAAAATATTCCCAAGTGCCAAAACTTGTGATGATATAAATGATCAGCTTTGTGCTTTCCGGAAAATCACAAATACAAGCATGATTGATGCTATCGTACAATATACAAATATTTATCTCAAATGTAACAGGACTCCTGATGATCTCCAAAACATCTCAAAGAGAAGCATGTATGATACGAATACAGCAGAAATGATGGCCTTTTTAGGAATTTTATTCTTATTAGGGTGCAAAAAGAAATGTCAAAACTCAATTTGAAGGAAGCATGGGCAAAAGACGGTATGGAATTGAAATTTTGCAAGGGATCATGGGTCTCAAGCGATTCAGAAACCTGTGTGCTGCTATTAAGATTCGATGATAAAAGCACAAGGTATGTGCGAAGAAAAACTGATAAGCTTGCTGCACTAAGAGAATTTTTTGAATATTTCAATTAGAACTGTCAAAAACTGGTGAAAACTTTTATACACCAGGTGACGAACTCACAATCGACAAGAAGCTGGAGCCTTTTCGCGGGAGATGCTCACCTCACAAACGTTTTTTACATTGAAGCTTGAAATTTATTGTGGCAATCAACCCCCAGAACCTTACAAGGCTTTTAATTCAAGTATTGACATTGTCAAAAGGCTAATTGGTGCATACGAAGTTTCCAACCGTAACCTGATGACCAATAATTGGTATGCAAGCTACACACTAGCTCAATATCTTCTTAACAAAGGTATAATAACTCTTGTGGGCACGCTGAAAAAAATAAAAAGGAAATTCCAAATCAATTCCAGCCATCAAAAACAAGAGAAGTCAGTAATTCAGAGAAATAAATGTTCTATGTCAGTACACTAAGTACTTTGCCCCTTTCTGCACGCCAAACACCTAAACATTGCATGCATTTACTACAGCAATACTCCTGCTACTAAGTCATATACGTAAAGCGATTAACCCTTAGGGTATGGATTTATTTGAAAAAATTCTTCTGTTGATTTTTCACAAACAACATTCACTGAAGTATTGGAAGAAACTTACTCTTATAACTGATACCAATCACTTTTGTCATAAACAAGAATGTACATGTTTAATTTTTTCCTAGTTTGAATGACGATTAAGATTCATCATCCACAACTTAGGCAAAACAAGTGCATGACAAGTCTAAGTCGTCAAACATACCCAAAGGGTTAATAACAAGTTTTCTCATTGCAAGCAAGTAAACCCAGGTCTCCAACTATGAATAGGCTCATTCATATATGGCAGCAAATATGTTAAAGAATAAAAGTTCTTACATACTAATTGATGGCTTAAACATATTTAAAGATTTCTAACTGATGTACAGTTTTCATCACCAAACAATAAATATTTTTATTCCCCATTTTTAATAACTCCATATAAACTGCACACGGTCACTCTAATCATTGTTTACTTCCATGCAAGTATCAATTAGTAATTGTGTATTTTCATATAATATTTGAGGCACCTTGTTAAGATAATAATTTGAATAATAAAAATTATGGTTCTTACACAGGTAAAGAAAATGAAATCATGCGACTCTTTGAAAATGATGAGCTACTATTGAATATCTAATAATGAGCTAGTTTTCATTAAATAAATTTGTATATGAAGAAACACAGCATTTTATGAAATGCAATACTATAAATTTTGATAAATTGTGAGAATTGTGCGAGATTACGCTTCTTGTGAACGCTAAATAAAATTTAATTTGAGTTTCTATTTATGTAAGTTTTAGTTTCTAATGAAAAATTTAATAACATCACATGAAATTTCTATTAATAACAGGATATACAAACACTAATACAGCAGTAATTGTTTAATAAAAGAATTTCTAGTATCAAATAAAAAAGTACATTTTAATCATTAATCACCTACTGAGGAATATATTTTTTTCAGGTTTTCATTTCAGAAAATTGATCAATCATATCTTTGCAATTTAACTATTTAAAGGTTTCTTCTTCCACAGCAAGCTTTCAGCCTTTCCTGTATAACTGAATTTCTTAAAATAATTCTTCATTTATTTTAAAACAGAGAAAAGTAAGTAATAATGTAGTATGTGATCTACAGCTTTTGGTTAGTTATTTATTTTTTAGATGGAATGACTAACATTGGCTTTTGTTTTAATCATTTCTTTTTACAGTTTCCTGCTGCTTCCCCTCCCCCCAATGAAAACAGATCACTGCATACATGACAAGAACTACAGCATGCACACACACACGAAAAAAAAAAAAATACAGATTTCTTAGAAGCAGGAACCAATTCAATTTATTACTGATGTTCCTTGCTTTTTTAATTTTATAGGTTGTATTATGACACTCTTAATGTGCCACCATTCTGAAAATGACAGTTGTCTTCACCTAGGTGAATGTGGTTCAGTACACAATGTCAAAATCAATGACCAAAAATTGAACCATCAAGAAAGCTAAACAATATCAGTTAATTTGTAATACCAAGAAATATTTTCAAGCTAAACAAAACAGAAAAAGGTCTTCCAGATTTTTTTTTAAATTAAAGAAGCATATATGTATTTGTAAGGGATCAATTAGCTCATCACAGGGATAAAGAGAAAGGGCTAGCTCATTTCTTTGTTCGACTCCTCGCCGACACGAAACTGTAGTTTCATTCAGCTGCGAGACGATTTTCTAGAGGTTACATATCCCAAATTAATTTTAATCATATATATATATCTGTTTTCAAATAATGTATATATTTAAAATAATTTATATATATGTAATTTTAGTCAGTTTTTATTTTAAATTCTACATTGTAAAGTACCGTTTACGTAATATGGTTTTTTGCGCTGTAGTAACTAGCCGTAGCACTTACAGAAGTACAAAAGGATGAGATATTTTATTTCATGGTACCAAAGGATCCAAATGAGGTTTTGCTTTTGATGATGGATACACAAATGTCAAAGACAAGATTCTATTAATGCGAAGAGCGGAAAAATCTGCAGCGAACATTTTCTATGCAGTGTTTATGAAGATGATATGAAAAATCGCTTGTTTGGATAGCCACAAAAAGAAACTGTTGAAATGGAATGCTGTACCGAAAGTAAATTATGATGAAAACAATAAATTGAAATTGATGATGACAATAATAAATCAAATTTTAATGATTTTGAAATAAAACTCACAAATGAAAATGTAGATATTCCTGAATGCCCTAAGTTTAAGGATAAGCAAGAATGCATTGATAATTTGAAGAACAAAATAATATCCTTAAAAAATTGTATTAAAGTATTGAAAAATAGAGAAAAGAAAAATTTTAGAATGTTTGTTCAGCAGCAAAGAAGGTGGACGACATCTAAATCTCAAATAGCGAAATTTTGGGGGGGGGGAAGCACAAATCGGAGAATTTGAAAAAATGTCTAAAGCCTATTTTTATAAAGACGCAGATTAATGTATTACTGAAAAAGAAGGAAAAAATCAGGTGGACTAGTGAAGATATTTCACATTGTATTGTCATAAGAGCTCTGTCATCTTAAAGCTATGATTTTTGGAAAGAAAAAAAATTAAGAAAAAAACTGGAATATCTTTACCTAGTATTAGCAAATTAAAGAAATGGTGCATTAAATTTTAGTGTAGTCCAAGAATTCAAAGTGATGTTCTTACTCTAAAGAAGGAAAGAGGCGAATATTTGTATTCTGTAGAAAAAATATGCGTTCTCAGTTTCGACGAAATGCATATAGATTGAAAACTCTGCTATGACTTTAAACTGGACCAAGTTCTCGGTTCTTTTCAAAACATGCGGTTTGTTTTAATCAGAGGTCTCATTTCGCGCTCTGCCTCAAATTACTGAGAAACCACATTTTAGATAAAGGATTTGTTTTAGAAGATGGAACTGTTTTAAATTTTGTTATTATTAAAGAGGTTTTAAATAGAGATTGAGAAGAAATCATATTCTGTCACAAACTAAAACCGAATTATTTAATGGTCAAGGGAAACGAGAGACAAAAAGTCGCTCTAGAGAAAACATTATTTTCAAAAAGTATCGCAAAATGTATACTCCACCCCACAGGAAATCAAAAAGCATCTGACTTCCACGAGTTAATCGATAATAACTTCGGTATTATGAATAGTATCAACAAGAATAACAAGTATTTACCAAACTAATTTTGTTAAGTACTCATTGTATCCTTTGTAACTAATTATTGATTAGATTTTGTGCTAGATTAGCATTCTAGATAAAATATAATAGTATAAAACATTAAAGTAATTGCCATAAAAAGACTTGCTTCCTTTACTCACACTTTTGAAAAATTAAATAACTGTATTAGGTACTCTGAGTAAAGCTATTTTGTCAAAATTAAGGTAATAATCTTACATACATTTATTTAATTGTAATATAGATATAAGTATAAATTACAAAATTATTTTAAAAAATTATTATATTGAATCGGAAGAGAATTATAACAATGTAAAATTTACAATTAGGCAAAAAATCAAATGTAGGTTAGCAGAAATGTTGCCATATATGTCATATATGTTTAAAACTATGTCAATGTAAAATTTTTTTTTGAGTAAATTTAAATAGCTGCTATTATAGTTATCTTAGAAGCAGTATAAAAATTCTCTCAGTTAACTTGCAAATAAAGAAATGATTAGAAATAAACGTGCATTAAATAAAAAAACCTGAAAATAAAAATTGAAAAAACCCACGGAACTTTATGTTAAAAGAGTAGCACATTTTATCTATTATTTTAAAATTGAGTAAGTATTATTAAATTATTATTAAATTTTTAATGGTTCAGTCTAAAATGCATAAAGCAGTAACATTGTCTCTTCCTAATTATAGCTATCTTTTACACACAGCTCATTTCAAACGCTGGTTCAAAAACGTTAATTTTCAAGCTGTGAATTGCATCTGCACGCTCAGTGTCATCATGACTACGTCATCACTTCTCACTTTCTGCTTCAGGGGGAAAAGCTCTATGAGTTAGCCCTTCTCTTCTAAGTCCTGGCTCATCATATAGTGAGAACACCAATGATCACTTTTGTATTTTTGACAAAAATACCTGAAGTACCTCCGAAATTGGCAGTTAAAAATGATCTGTTAATTAATGAAACATGTACCAAAGAAATTTATATACATATGAATGTACTTTCAATTAATTTACAATGTAAATAATTGAGAAATTTATACAGAATTTTTTTAATCAATAAGTTAAAAATAATTTTAAAAAATGCTCAGAAGAAAATCAATTCTTACTAATATTGTCCCTCCAGTATGATAACGAAATGGCCTTAATACTCTTCGCTGTACCAAACTATTTGGCATGGCAGCAACACATGGTACTTCTGTTATCCTAGCTACATTAACACTCCACTAAAAACAAACAAAATTATTTTCAATAGTTTTTACAAACAGCATGAAGAGGAAATGTGATTGTTAAAGTGCACCTCTGGGTGCTAGCTAATATCCAAATAGTGAAAAATTTACTTTGTCTTTCTTAAATGAATTACATTATATTAATAATAAATATCCCATGATTATGATAACATAGCATAAATCTAAAAATTAATAAAATGAGAAGATTTCATTAATTATGACAACACTTGAAATAAATTATTAATACGTAACATGGATTAATTTCAGGGAACATTACAAAAGCAAGACGTACCTTAAGTTTATCTAAATAAGATTTAGGATGAACCACTAACAAAACTTCATCACTAGCCTCAAGTGGTTTAACCACAGTATTTTTATTCACAATGCCAGCCTCTGAAAAAAAATTTGAAATATCAAAATTTTTAATTTTGTTAACATGCACAAAAAGATTTAAAATATCATGAAATGAAATGCATTATCCACAGATGGAAATCATATCAAAGCAATAAAAAGGAAATTTTAATATAATACAGGATTTTGAGTATTACAATACAACAAACATAAGAATGACAAATTACTGAATTTTAATGCTTTTAAAGATACTCAAAAAATTATTAACAAATAGAAGTCAGTATTTTAAATATTTTAGAATGTTCTATGAAAAATAATTAAAATATGGCAGTTATACTGTAATTGACACTGGTAGCTCTGTTACAATAAACTACCAATAACAATTCCTTGCTGTTGTAAAATAATTAATTCTAGCCATCTTCAGATATTTGCAGGTCCATTTATGCCTTGACTATCCATATTTTTTCTTTTCAACAACCATTGCTTCCAATATCTTTATTCTGAATCTGAGATTTATCAAGGAAGAGAACAGAAAATGCCAAGTTTATCAAGATTATTTTAATCATAAATACTGTATTCCCATGCAACTAAATTATATATCATTAAAGAAAGACTATCAAGAAACTTATAAATTTAGATAAATCTATAATAATAGAAGTAGGACATTGATTTGGAGATAGTTGGATCACATTTAAAACAGCTAAATGATTTATTTATTGTGCCAGGACAGATCTAACATCCATCAAAATTTGCCCTAAAACTGAGACTTTCAAAGATGATGTAACACGTAGCTTTGAAAGCTAACACCTTTGAAAGTTACATCATCTTTGAAAGGTAGCACATGGTAGCAGAAGATAGGGGGCCAGGGGGGAAATGATGATTAAAAAGAATTTATTTACAAAGAGAAAAATGAGACAAAGCTGCCAAATTAGCCATAATGACACCAGTATTTTTTATTATAAATATTATTTATTTATCAATAATATTGATAAATTGATTATTGATATTTATCAGTAATATTTATAATAAAAAATTAACTATTTCATACAGATATTATATCACATAGTGAATCACAAGTAAGCTAATGGAATTATCATTGACATTTTGCAGTAACATCTGTGCTAAAGTGATTGAAAGCAACTTTTGTAATAAATATATCTAATTGACCTCATACAAGCATGATTCAGTATATTTTATTCAGGAAGTAAATGTAAACTACATCCAATAATTCTTCTTTAAGTACTCTTCATAATGAAGGTGATAATGAAAATATGATGTATTTCGGTCAAACATGTTAAAAGCTAATTTCAAATGAAAACATTTTTCAATATGTATCAGGTCTCTGCTTGAATTTAACTTGGAGGTGGGGCTCTCATTGTATTACATTTAAGCATTCAACTGAATGAGCAAATGAAACCATTGTCTTAAATATTTTAGGTCCTATTTTAGGAAACTAGGATTGAATTTCTTTATAAATATATAATAAATATATTTAAGATCATATGAATCTTATTTTGAAGAATAACAAAAAATAATTGAAAAACATGACAACATTATAAACTACATGAAAAATCAAATTACAGATCACAAACAGTCAAATATAAATAAATTTATAAACAGTGAAAATAATTTATGAATTTTCATTCAGAAGGAAAACGACAAAAGTATGTTTTACTCTTCTTTACCATAGAATAAATGATTTTATTTCAAAAGTTGGGGGGGGGGGTAGGCAGAGAGATTATTTTTGTATCTTTTAATTCTATATAATCCATTTAATAAAATTAATCCATTTAATTAAAATACTATATACTTAAAATTTCACCATGAATAAAAATTAATTATTAGTTAAAACCCAAAAGCCCATTATCTTGAAACTCAATTTTGCACTGATTCACTTTAAATGTTGTCCACTGTAAATATGTTGCTTCACTTTTCATTCAAGTCGGCTACAACTTGGAAAAATGTAAGATATAGTCAAAAGTCGTTAATTCGGACATCCATAATCCAGAATGATCTATTATCCGGACCTCAAAGCTAAAAACTTTCTGCGCATGCGCCACGTTGACACATGCGCATAGGCATTTACGCATGCGCATAAGACCTTTACAACTGCGCGTATGCGTGGGCGCAAGTGCAGAATACGTTTTCGCGTGCGCGTTTAATGTATAAGGGACGGTATAAGCTAAAATTATCTAATTATCTATTTCAGTTAATGTTGATAATTGCGTTGTTCCTTAATCTTCGAACTGGATCCGGCTTATTACTTTTTTCAGACTGTAAGAGCAATTTTATAAAAGTAAACTTGAACTTTCGATTTAGAATTTCCGATGCTGGAGCTCCCAAAGGATCTACAAAACAAAAGTATGTTTCGATGTCCATCAAACAAAAAGTGGAATTGCTGCAAAAAATGGATAAAGACATGAAGAAGGTGACAGAGAGGTTGGTGAAAACAAAAAAATTTCGATTGACAAGTTAGTCAGTATTCTCGGCACAGCAATTACGGGACTTGAACAGCGGAACTTTGTAACTGAACAAGAAATTATGTCTGTTTATAGAATTAAAGAGAAAGTATTATCACATAAAACGAAGCAACTTAAACAACTTACATTGAAAGAAATGTTTAATAAAGTAAACAAATAAATATTATGCTTTTTTTTGTAAATTTTGATACCCTTTAGATCATAATTGTTCTTGATTTCATAAATTACAGTTTCATATTTTTTATTTTACAATTTCTGCATACCATCTTACGAGATTTAAAATGATGATCTATAATCCAGAAAAATCGATAATCCGGAATCGCCGAAGTCCCGATGAGTCCGGATTAATGACTTTTGACTGTATTTATCTTTTTAATTCAATTTGTCTGTTGGTCCACCAATGGCTAAGCAGTAAAGGCAACGAACACTGGTAGTTTGATCCGATGTTTAAATCCCGCAAATTGGTTAGCTGCTTAGGTGTTTTTGTGCTTTTCCCCATGTGCAATGTGTATACGAGCCAGTTTTCCTTAATACGTCCTCCACAAAGGCATCCCTCCGCTTAGGCAGAAACCCTTGAGTGATTCGCCATAATCAGATAAACCTAAACCCAATTTGTCTGTTAGTAACTAATAAACTATGCCAGCGGTTCTCAACCTTTTGACTAACACGTACCACCTACAAAAAAATTGAAAATAATTAGTACCACCCCTACATTCTACAATGATATTTTTTAATTTCTAAATAGAAATATTAAAAAACAATTTTTGAAAGCTTTCAGATTTTATATTATGCCCAAAGAGGCTTTTTTTAACGTTTTGTGTGTTACCTTTATTTATAAAATATCATGTCCTTCGCTCTTCAACCACAAAATTTAATTCAACAGCAATATCACAAAATATTTAAAAGAGCCTATCTTTAGAATTTCCGATACACAGTCTCATGCACTGGAGATAAAAAAAAATTTTTTTCCTGTACAGTGTGGTCACTGATCGCTTTAAAATCAGTGAGTTTGTTAATAAAAAATTCGCTAAAGTGTTACAAAATATGAAATCGATAATAAAACAAATTCCAAATTAGGGCTTCCAGATGCCCATATTCGGTGAAGGACTACGTTATTCAAAATTTGATGGCTCTAGGTCCCGTTGTTTAATCACAATGCAGGAAACATACATACATTTATGCAGATTCTTCATTATTTAATTTCTTTAAATATAACATAGGGCAATAATATTTGGTGGCAATAATTTGAAAAGAGAAATGGACATTTAAGTTTTCATTGCAAAATGCTGAAATGAAGTTAATAGCCCCTTCTGGGCTAATGTGCCTTGGGCTAAAAAGAAAGAAAAAAAAATTTGATTGCTTTCAGATTTTATGTTTAACACCCAAAAGAGCGTTATTTAAAGTTTGGCGTGTTACGTTTATTTATTAAATATCATGTTCTTTGCACTTAAAACACATAAAATTCAATTCAACAGCAATATCACAAAATATTTAAAAACAGCATACCTTTAGAATTTCCGATACACAGTCTGGCGTGCTGGAGAACAAAAATTTTTCGTACACTGTTGCCATAGTCTGCTTTGAAATCGTTGAGTTTGTTAATAAAAAATTTGTTAAAATTTTTCAAAAATTTTAAACAGATAATAAAAAAATTTAAAATTCAAAATTCGGGCTTCCAAGTGGCCATGTTCGGTTGGAAGACTACATTATGCAAAATTTGATAGCTCCAGGCATCATTGTTTTTTCACAATGCAAGAAACATTCATGCAGATTCTTCATTATTTAGTTTCTTTAAATATAACAGATGGTGATAATATTTGCTGGCAACAGTCTGAAAAGTGAATCGACGCAAAATGCCATTTTGAAATTAATAGCCCTGCTGGGCTAAAAAATATTTTTCCATTTGCTACCAAAACCTACTGGCTATTTGAATTATTAAATATGCACACATAAAAATATTAGATTAAAAATTGGTTACCATTTTAATTATCAAAATTTAAGTTACAATACTTTAATTCTAAAATTTGGTGCAAAATTTGGGCCTGTTTAAGAGAAATCAATTTCTTTATGTCTGGTCTTATTTCACTTAGTTTTAAGCATAAATTAGAATCCACATTTTATTTTGTTCTGTATTTATCTTTTAAATATAACATGGAAGAAAATCCATGTTCACACATATAGGTTGTGCAAAAAGTCATTAAAAATTTAATAGCTTTATTTGAAATGCTGCTAATTTTTTTGTTTTGTTTGTTTGTTTGTTTGTTTGTTTGTTTTGTTAAGCCAAAAGTTAAGAAGTGTGTTATTTTTTAAATCTTCAGTTAAAGTTTGATCACAGGAAATTTCTATCAATTGTTCTCTTTCTCCATGAGATAAAATTTCAGTTATATTTGAACAAAATGGATTGATTGCTAATCCAAATTAATTTTTCATAATCATCTGGAAAATACATGTTGAAATTATTTATCAATGAAAAACAATGATTTTTAATGCCAGATGCTAATTCTTCTCCTGTTTTCAAATTATTTTCAAATTAGAAACCTTTCCAAAAGTGGCAAAAAGCTTACAATATAATTATCCAATTCTTTTAATATTACCTCGAGCTTTTTTATAATTGCTTTTAATTTTTTTCTAATGGTAAGAAATTAGCATTTTGTTCTTGTAATCCTAAATTTAATTCATTTAGCTTTTCTAAAATTATCAGCTAAATATGCTAAATATGCCAACCATAATTCACTAAATAAACATTTTTGCAATTTAAATTTTGATCAGAGAGGAAAATTTCAATTTCTGATCGAAGTTTTATCAAACGATTTAAAACTTTGCCTCTGAATAACCACCTTAATTCGATATGTAACAAAAGCATTTCATATACAATGCCCATCTCTTGGCATAAAATTGTAAATATTCTTAAATTTAAAGCTCGGCTTTTAATAAAATTAACAATTTTTACAGCTTGATTTAAAATGATTTTCAGGTTTCCAGGAATGTTTTGGCTACTAAAGTTTCACGATGCAGGAAGCAGTGAGTAAATTTAGTTTTAGGTGTGAATTTCTTTCTTTGAGAAATCACTCCGGAATGTTTTCCTCTTAAAGCCTGAGCTCCGTCACTGCATATGGCAATGCACTTATTCCAAGGAATATCATTCTCAGGCAGAAAATTATCAATTAATTAAGACACAATAACACACCGAACAAACACTAATTCAGAAGTCAAACAACAAAAATCAAAAGATGTTGGTACACATCCAACTTCAGTAATACGGTTTACCATAAATCTTCATTGGTTTGCCTTCCACCACACTTTAAATCATATGATCTGACTAAACAAAAGTTAGCTTCATTTTATTCCTATGTTTTCTGTGCTCTTCAAGTTTGCTTCTCCAAACTATCCCTTGATGAAGAACTAAATTATTTAAAAGCAATAGCTATTGACAGGGGCTTTTCACCCAACCTTGCTAATAAAGCAGTTAAAAAATTCTCATCTCAACACTAAAAGGCACACTCTTGTTTTAGAAGATTATAAAAATTCTGTTGTCATTCCCTTCTTTCCATCAATTAGCTATAAAGTTGCACATATTCTGCAGAAATTTAACTTTCGGGTCGTTTATACTCCCATCAATAAAATTTCAAGTTCCATACTCAAGGACCCCATTCCGGATATGAATTCCTGGGGTATTTATAGGATTCCTTGCCAGTGTGGTTTAATTTACATTGGTCAAACTAAGAGAGCCTTAAAATTTCGCGTCAAGGAACATGAGGCATATGTTAGAAAAAAGGAAACACAGAAGTCTTCTGTTGCTCAACATTGTTGGTCCGAAAATCACACTCAATTTTTCTGCTGCCAAAATTATTCAAAAAACATCTTCCATTGGAGAACTGGATTTTCTAGAGGCATTTCACATTCAAAAAAATCTTTCTGTTCTAGTTAACGATCCTAATTCTAGTCCAACTTTGCCTTCGGCCTTTAAAGAAATTATGTTTTAGTTCTGGTTTCATGAACAGATGGTGCCACTTGATTATTCTTGCCCAGGCTTTTTTATCTTATCTAACCATCATTTCCTATCTTGTTCATTTGCGGTTTTGCAGCTGAGGATGGTGGTTCGGTAAAACCATCGAAACTAGTCCTGTGAAAATTTCGAAAATATAACGCTGATTTTTGTTGTTTGACTTCCGAATTAGTATTTGTTCGGCGTGTTATTGTGTCTTAATTATCCAAAAACTTCCTAAAATTATCTGAACTAGAATGTGTATACTGGCATCGCCACATAATTTCACAAAATAAGGGTAAAAAATAGCCTCTGTAGCCACATTCAACCGTACGCATTTCTGGCATTCGACTATATGCATTTCCTTCCTACAAACAGGACACCTAATAATGGCTACCAAGTAAATCTTCATGTACACACCAGTCAAATAATGCTCTTTTCCCCTTTCTTTCCAAATCGTACAGAAATTTCAAATTAATCTTAACATATTCAGCCATTTTACTGTCTAAACCACAAAACAAGCAATATACTTCCTAACCAACACACATAAACATGATGAATTTACCGCAATCATGCAACCGATTACATCATAACGGGTTTCGATAACATTCAACTACTCAAGCTATCATAAATGAAAAAACAACTTCGTGATAATACAAGAGTGACCTTCTCTCTACTCTAACCACTTTTGGTTCAGTTTAGAAAAGTTTCAGTTCTCAAATTTTCAGTTCAAGTTCCCATTAGCTACATCATTGGCGTTACGTAAGCCATGTGACATAGATTAATGTAGAAATGGCACAGTCCAGAAAAGTTATTATTTTTAAAATAGAGAGGACATACCAAATTAAAAATGAAGATGATTTACAAATTTTTTAGCTTACACACACATATGTATATATATATATTTTTTAAATCTTAAATTAACAGTTCATTTATATGTCTTTCTTCATATTTCAGTCTTTCTCTAAATTGTATTTTTAAAACTATCTTCAGTAAAAAAAAGTTTCTTTTAGATATGTTTTTTTATATTGAATATCCTTACAACCAAGGAATAAAATTAAACTTTTAAGTATGTTCTTTTGCATCAAAATCAAATACATTAGAATTAGCCAGAACAGTTTTAGATCTTCCACAAAATATTCAAAATTTTAAATCTCCTTTTTTATTTCTTTGAAGCTAAAAACTTCATTTTACTATTTCACTATAAATAATAAAAATTAAAAAAAAGGGGGCAAAATTATATCTTGCTTTACAAGTTATATTCCAGTTGATAAAGATGCAAACTTACATACCAGTTCAATTAATGCATTTAGTAATATGCATCTGGTTCAGAAAAGACCATAAATGAAACCATATGTACAGTTCCCATGCAAACTAAATATGGATACAAGAAGAAACCTCAAACTCTGCAGCTTGTTCATTGGCAAATTTTATACAAAAAATAAATCAGGTACATTTTATTTTCATATACCGTTGTGCAATCTTCCGATATTATTTCAGCGGGCCTTTGTGAGTTATGCTGCAAGAAACTTACCATTTATGTCACTGTCTATGCTCAGTTAGTGGACTTTGGAAAGCTTGTTATGGTGATGTACAAGCAATGAAAATTACTGGTAAACAGAATAATGTTAGCAGTATAGTATTTTCTATGAAAGTTTAGCTTATACAGCTCTTTACAACAAGTGCAGGTTTAATCCTAGTATCCGGTGCACAAGGGATTTGGCTACTTTATCATGAGCAGTAAATGAGACATATACAATGAGTAGTTAAACAGATCATTTTGGTGTTGGTGATAATTTTCAAAATCATGCAAAGGCTGCACCGTATACTAGGATTTCACCCAAGTGCATATTAATTTCATTATGCTAATTTCAATAATACATTTCAATATTAGAAAATAACATATACACTACTAGCCCCATTCTACACACCCCATTCTCGCAGGTGTGAACGGAACTCCTGTATTTTATGCCCTTATGACTATGCCTCTATGCCCGTCTGAACGCAGCCTAAGGTACTATGGGCATTGAAGTCACCTAAAAGCAAAAAAAGGTTCTGGCAGCTGCTCTATTATTCTGCCCAACTCTCGCTGATCAACATGTTCATGCGGGGGTAAATAAATGGTGCATACAGAGATTGAAAAGCGTAAATTAATCTGAACTGCCACAGCTTGAAGGGAGGTCATCAAAGGGAGAGCAATGTATGGGTGATTGTGGGAGGCGATAAGGCTCACACCACCACAGGCACGATACCCAGATGGGTTGTCCTTTCTTATTGTGGTATATCTCCATATCTTAGCATGTCTGCTTGGTTTTTGACAAGTTCTCCTGAAGCACAAGGCAGGCAGGTTAATGCATGTTTATTAAATCCTTGATGTTATCCATGTTTTGATGAAAACCCTGGCAATCTAAACATCATCCAGTATGTAATTGTTAGCACAAAAAATTTACCATGCAGTTTGATATTCAATTAATGATATGTAAAACAGATTATTTTAGACATCGCTACATGAGTCATTTCTCAAGCTACCGTGAGTTGATAGTGACGTGGTAATGAAAGCAAAAAATAATAAAAAATGATTCACTAGGTTGGTGTGAGGGTTATATGATATTCAGTACACATAAAATCAGAGATTAACTTTGATAGAATGTTTTAGTTTGAGATGCATGCTTAGCAATAAGTTGGCTATGAAGGCAAATTATTGATTACACAGATTTATGCTAATAAATGATTGTGTTTCTTCAACATGAAGGTGTTTTATTAAATGGCCTTAAAGAATTAAGAATCAGGAAACTGCATATGCTTTATTGTAAAAAAAATGTGGACTGTGCATATGTGAAGCATTAAGCATATGCTACCCTCAGAATCTGTTTTTCCCATTTCATAAAAAATTTCTAAAAAAAAAAAAAAAAAAAAAAAAAAAAAAATTTGTTGGTGCTTGGGTGGTTCAGATATTAGATCAGTTTGGATACTGGACATTCCAGGTTTTGGACTTTGTACTGTATATATTCTTAAACAGCTAGGTGTACTTTGATTATTTTACAAAAAATTTAGTTAATACCTTCATTTCACTTTCACATTTATTCTATTCTCAAAACCCCTAAAATTAAGATACAGTAATTATTCAGAAAATATCAACGTCACTTTAAAATAATAAAAATTGCATCTCATCCTTTGCTTTCTTGTTTGACCATTAAATATCAAGTATTAATTCCAATAATGAAATTTTAAAACCAAAAGTTATATTATTTTATGTTCAACGAACTATAAATAATTCACATTAAAGTATAATAATAAAAACATCAAAGTATAAATAATTCACATTAAAATATTATTACCTTCTAAGAAACGATATACTTTTTCCCATTTTGCCGAATCAAATGGATGTAGTTTTTCCAAACCCATGAAATGGATGTTGTAATGAGGAGAATAGATTACAGGCAGCTGTTCCTCCGTGATATCCAAAAAGATATTCATTATAAAACTAAAATTAAAAGCATATTAAAGAGTCTTAAAGTTCATATGGAAGAAACATATCAACATAAAATAAAAAGATCAGGGGGAGAAAGGAACTTAGATTGCTCCAGATTTAATATAATACAGTACAAAGTCCGTAATCCGGACTCGGCGGGACCGGCAAATCTAGATTAGGAGTTTTTCCGGATTATAGATCATCAATTTAAATCTGGTAAGATGGCATGCAGAAATTATACAATTAAAAATATGAAACCGTAATTTATGAAATCAAGAGCAATTATGATCTAACGGGTATCAAAATTTACCCAAAAAAAAAAGCTTAATATTTATTTGTTTACTTTAGTAAACATTTCTTTCAATGTAAGTTGTTTAAGTTGCTTCATTTTTTTGTGCTAATACTTTCTCTTTAATTCTATAAACAGACATAATTTCTTGTTCAGTTACAAAGTTCCACTCTTCAAGTCCTGTAATTGCTGTGTCGAGAATACCGACTAACTTATCAATCGAAATTTTTTCGTTTTCAATAATGTTCTCTGTTACTTTCTTCACTATCGGAAGCGCACATGGGTAAATGCTTTACTGGCTTTATGCGCATGTGTAGTGGACGCGCGCATCAAACGTACATTAGTAAACGCTTTACGTGCATGCGTAAGTTTGTGGCTTTGAGGTCCGGATTATAGATCATTCCGGATAATGGACGTCCGGATTAGAGACTTTGTACTGTACCAGATTTGAACATGAATGACATAAGTCCTCTTCCTCAGAGGAGAAAAAAAAAATTTTTAAAAATGCAGATTTTAACATGTCAATCGTCCTCTATATTAACAGTTTTATGTAAAGTCTCTACATGAATATAAAAAGTTTTTTTTAACTTGATTTTATAAATACTTAAAAGCATTTTTCAATTAGGCTGTCATAATACGGCCAGGGATATGGATGTGCACGTGGTCACCAAATGTGGCGATAATTTGTGCTGGATGGCTTAGTTGAGATTTTGTTTGTATGGCAACTCTTTTTACATGGAAACTTTTGTGGAGAATGTGGTTTTATTTTCCCGTCGTTGTTTTTTGGTTACGTGTTGAATAATGGCATCTAATTCCTTGAAGGAATTAGTTCAAGAAAATATGTTGTTGGAGTTATTAATGAAGTATTTGTTCATGGTTGTCTTCATGCTGACAGAAGTGTATTTTTGCAGTTTTAACGGGATGCAGGATTTTTGAAGCCGAACTTGTGAGAGAAGTGCGATTCTGATATGAAGATTCAGAAGAAAAATTGTGTGGTTGATCTTTACAATATGGTAACTGGTAGTTTGGCGACATTTTGGAGGCGATAAAGGTTACTACCTGGGACTTTGGTAATAATGTGAGCAGTACTCAGTTCCGATTACGCATTATTTTGTGTGAGAGAAATGAGAGATCATGGGATATGTCATGTGATATTAATGGACGAATTACGGTTCTTTAATCGGAAAAGGGGGGAAATCAGGAAAAAATCTGGAAATTTTGTATTTGGCTTTATTCTGTGTAGTGTGAAACAGTGTTCGTGAATTTTTGGATCCCATGGCCGTAACTAAAGTGAATTCGAAATGGGTATTTATGTATGTATTAATTTAATGTATGTGCTCATTTATATTTTAAGTAGTGTTTTTGAATTTAATTATATTTTAATTAAATGATAGTTATTTTGTGAATTTTATGTTTGTAGGAATTTGGTATACGTTTTAGTTGAAGTAAACGTGCATGGAAATAATTTAAATATCTGACACTAAGTATTTGTAATGGTTGCGGTATGAATTCGTTGGTGATGTGTATAATGTAATAGATGATTTAGAGGTAAAAGTTTTTGGATATTTTATTTATTTTATATGTGGAAATGTTCATATTTGGAAAGGGTAAATACTTTTTCGCGATCAGTTAATTTCATATATGTTCTTTTTACCGGGTTTAAAGATTGAGAAAATTGTCATGTATTTTCGTGAAATTTTTCTAATTTATGATAAAAAAGCAGTGTACATGGATATAGTGAAGAGTGTGCACAATGCCATTTTTGTGCAATTCTGGGATGTTTTTTTAAGTAAAAATAAGTCGGCGTGTACATGGTTTAGTGATATTTTAATTAAATGATAGTTATTTTGTGAATTTTATGTTTGTAGGAATTTGGTATACGTTTAAGTTGAAGTAAACGTGTATGGAAATAATTTAAATATTTGATACTAAGTATTTGTAATGCTTGCGGTATGAATTCGTTGGTGACGTGTATAATGTAATAGATGATTTAGAGGTAAAAGTTTTTGGATATTTTATTTATTTTATATGTGGAAATGTTCACATTTGGAAAGGGTAAATACTTTTTCGCGATCAGGTAATTTCATATATGTTCTTTTTACCAGGTTTAAAGATTGAGAAAATTGTCATGTATTTTCGTGAAATTTTTCTAATTTATGAGAAAAAAGCAGTGTACATGGATATAGTGAAGAGTGTGAGCAATGCCATTTTTGTGCAATTCTGGGATGTTTTTTTAAGTAAAAATAAGTCGGCGTGTACATGGTTTATGTGTATGTGTTATTTTGAAAAACGCGTAAGGAGAATGGTATTGTGCACTTTTTCCCAATTTTGCAGTGAATATTTGTCATGATTAAGCAGTTTTGTTAGATAAAATTTCTAGCATAAGTGTAATTCGGCTAGTAGATTGTTGGAAGAAGTGTTCAGTAGATAAAAAGAAAAGAAACATGTCTTTACTTCGTGAAGACAAAATGGCGGCGAGAAAAAAAAATAGAGGGTTGCTGTAAAAGAGTTGGTCGCCAAATTTTCGCCAAAAAAACGCCAAGTTACCATAATGTAAAGATCAACCAATTGTGTTTCTGATAGATTTGTGTGGATATGCGTAAAATTGTTGAGGGTAAAGAATGTAGTTTTTCAATAAAGTTTGAGTTTTGGATCCCAGTTTTCCTGCAGTAAGCTGACTTAAGAGAAAATTTTTTTCCTAATGTTTGAAATTTTGAATCGTAGAAAGACATCTGATATAGCTAAGTCATGGCATTTTGGTTCACATCCTTTGTGTGATGGCATAGTTTTATTAATGAAAGTATATTGGATTATATATGTGATATGTCTGTCCGTACAAGTTTTTGTTTGAAAGTAATATTTTGCTTTTGGAGAACTATTTTGAATGTCAAGTGAATTTGCTTTTTTATTTTTTTAATTTTATAGAGTTATTTTAATTGTTGCATTGCCATTTTTGTTGTTATTTTTTTAAATTTTGGAATGTATTTGTGTTGAAATTGTTAGGAATTTATTACTGTTATTTTAGTTTAAATGGCTTTAATGTAGAATTGGGTGCCCCTCTGAATGGCGACAAATTCTATTCAATTTTGGTGATGAAACCTCATTTCTGGTTACCATGATAGTTTTAACTTGGGGTACAACTCTAATATACGCCCTAATTTCACCAAATGTGGCGATATGTGTTCTGCGCTGGTTTTTGGCACGATTGTGTGTTCTATGGCAACCCTGTTGACGTTGAAAAATCTTTCGCTGGAGCTCGTTGATTCGCCTCTGTGTCTGAGAAGATGGGAGGGAAAGATAAAATGGTAGTTGTTGAATTGAAGTTCGGCAAAAGGAAATATCATTGTGGCTATCCTGCTGAGGGGTAGTGGGTATTTGGAAGTGTGGAAAGAGGGTCTGGGATATTATTTTTAATGGCAGTGCATGAGAGAAGTAGGGATTTGTGATTTTATTTATTTGTGAACCATAGTATAAATTTTCTGGATAGTGTGTCTGGCTGTCACGTAAATACGATAGTGATTACGTGGCGGCATGTTAAAGGCGGTATGAAATTTATATTTCTGCTATTCGAAAACACATTAATTCATGGTAAGTGCATTTTATTTTATCCTTGTTCTTATTTTGTAGAATGTTACGTTCATTGGTTCTTTAGTATGAATTTCTGTCGCTATTGTTGTTTTCTTAAATTGTTTGAAATTTATTTTGTTGTTTAGTGTCTAGACTGTGCAATTGGTAGATGTTTTTTAAAGTTGAAACAGAATGCTGTGTACATGGTATTATTTGAAATTTATTGTTGTTATGTTATTTTATTAAAGCGAGGAGTGCGTAGATTCCTTCCTTGCCTAAATTGTGCAATTCGTAGAATTTTTTTTAAGTTTAAACAGGATGCTGTGTACATGGTATTCTTTGAAATTTATCGTTGTTATGTTAATTTATTAAAGCGAGGTGTGCGTAGTTTGTAGATTCGTTCGTTGCCTACATTGTGCCATTCGTAGATTTTTTTTAAGTTAAAACATGTCGCCGTGTACATGGATTCTTGTCAAATATTTTTGGTTAGAAACTTTACGTTTTTGCTATCTAAATTTTTTGTTTTTCTTTCGGATTTTTAGCTAAATTATATGTTGAAAACGTAGTTTTTGCATGTGTGAAAACCGCGTTTTTGGAGACATTTTAGGCTAAAAGTTCGAAAAGTAGACAAAAAATTTAGATAGGAATATGGCAGCGTGAAGTTTCTCGCCAAAAATATTTGGCGCGAAATTTGGCGACTTGAGGGCGCATATCAGAGTAGTTCCTAACTTGGTTTTAACTTCCTTATGTTTTTTAAGTGAAAATAGATCAATATGTATGTGGATAATGTCAAGGCAGTGCGTGATGCCGAGTTTGTGAAATTCTCTAATCTTTTGACGAGAAAATGGATTGATGTGTACATGGGCACCAAGTATGTGCAATTCTTTGACTTTTTATTTTGGTTTTGTGTAGCGGCGATCTTGAAATTGTGCCTTCCTGGCGCCCATCTTGGCGTCAAAAAAGAATCAAAAAAAAAAAAAAAAAAGAGGCTCCCAATTGCAAACTTTTACCGTTTATTTGTTGTCAAACATTTTTGGTGAGAAACTTCATGCTTTTACATATCTAAATTTTTTGTTTTTATTTCATACTTTTAGTGTAAATTGTGTGCAAAAACGTTGTTGTGCAAAAACCACATTTTGTTCAGACATTTTAGGCTTTAAGTTTGATACATAAACAAAAAATTTAGAAAAGTAAAATTGTGGAGTTTCTCACCAAAAATGTTTGGTGAGAAATTGTTCACCAGCCTAGTCCTTATATAACAGCTGTTCCTTCAATTATTTTTAGTTTTTTCGCGCTACAATGAAAAAGAAGTACAGCATAATATATAACTAAATTAATAATCACTAATCAACAACATGCTATTTATAGAATTCTAAAACCATAAAAACTTTATAGACAGAATTTTGAATTAGTGATGTAATCACTAATTTAACACTCTGTTCCTTAGATACAATAAGTCAAGTATCAACTAACCAATTCTGCTATTTTTTCAGGCAAAATTGGCACAATAAATTACAGTATTCGTATATGAATAATAAAATTTAATGGTTCATTTAAAAAATGGGTTAGAGAGAAGAATACCCCTTGTATTATCCCAAAGTTGTTGTTTCATTTATCGCAAAGTTGTTGTTCCATTTATGGTAGCCTGAGTAGTTGAATGGTATGGAAACCCTATTATGACGTAATCGGTTGCATGACTCTGGTAAATTCATAAGGGCTCGTGGTATGTGTTGGTCAAGAAGTATATTGCTTGTTTTGTGGTTTAGACGGTAAGGATAATTTGAAGTTTCTGTATGATTTGGAAAGAAAGGGGAAAAGAGCATTACTTGACTGGTGTGTAAATGAAGGTTTACTTAGTGTATTATTAAGCGTCCTGTTTGTAAGACAGAAATGCGTTTGGTCAAACGGCAATATTGAGGATATTTTTTACTCTTGTTGCGACACCTGTACACAGATCCTAGTTCAGATAATTTTAGGAAGTTTTAGGATGCTATTAAGGAATTTTGTTTAACTGAAGACATGTTAATTCGCAAATAAGGTAAGTGGATATTTCCTTTGTGTAGTGCAAAGATGAATTTCCTTTCTTATGTTATTTCATTGTTTGATTTAAAATGTAGTTTATTGAGATTATATATATTTTTTGTTGGCTGCTACTTAAGTGAATATAGTTCGATGGTACATGTACAAAGCCAAGGGAGGTGCACTGCCTAGTTTGTGCAATTTTGTAATATTTTTATAAGTGAAAATAGGTCAATGTGTACATGGATAAAGTCAAGGGAGTGTGCAATGCCATGGTTCTGCAATTCTTCGATATTGTTTTAAGTGAAAATAGGTCAATGTGTACATGAATACCGAGTTTATGCAATTTTTGTCTTGTTATTTTGGCTTTGTGTAGCAGTGATTTCTGGTGGAAATATTGCCGTTACACAAGACAAAATAACATGTAAAAAAAACTGCAGAAACTCGGCATCCACGTACCACCAATTTTCGCGTTGGGGTACCTGTAAATATATTTTTAACCAAAAAATGAATCCAGGTTCACTCTTTTCTTATTAATTTATATTTAAATGGAAGACTTTGATCATATGACTTCACTCCTGTATTTCCTCTCGCCCCACTCAAAACACATGTAAGTTTATTTAACTGAGCATATTTTTTTCCCTTGAAACATTTTTATGAATAAAAAACAGCTCTTCACTTCTTGTTACTGTAAAATATTTCACGAGTAAATTAAGAAAAGAAATTGAAAGTTGTTTGACTTCTTATATTCTCATGTAAAAAACTACACTATTTACTATTTAGTATATCTTAATGCTTATTTTATATAATTTTATCCTGGATTATCAGTTAGTAAGTTAATTAAATACGAAAAAAAAAATTCAAGAACTATATGCCCACAGAAATGAAAAAGTTTGTGAAGATTTTTATAAAATATGTCTCATATTCATATGGAAAATGAAAATAGCCAATGGTTCTATCACACTACTTTGAGCCAGAATAATAAAGCTTTTAAAAGCATAACAATATACAGTATTATTTTCAAAAGTTATAGCCTGGCACTTATAAGATTTTAAAAATATAATGCTTATGAAATCAATACCTTGGCTCCACATTTTGGGATTCTAATAACAATTTCGGCACAGTACGTACCAAGATGAAAAAATAAATCCAAACACACGTAACAAATAATGATTTTTAGTACTCTTTTTTTATATATTTTGCTTTTAAAATTCTGCTACTCTTTGTCGAAATGTTTCAATCAGCATTTCAGATTCTGAAATGAAATACGTAAATCATAATACAATTTAGGAGACAGCTATACGACTTGTAATGCCGACAAATTAAACTTACTTTTTGAAAGGACAAGTAGTTATTCTTTAATAGTAATGATTTTTGCGAAAATTTTCTGGCTGATTTTCTAAAGATCATTATTCTTCCGCTTTTATGTTAACCATTATAATAATCTTCTTCAGCTCGCTTACAATAGAAACGACTAGACCCCAAGAATCACTTTTGATCATAGCCCGGTTTCGGAATGAGAAAGGGAAAAAAAGACAAGCATCTAGTCTAGAGCGTCTAGACCCCCAAGAATCACTTTTGATCATAGCCCGGTTTCGGAAGTAGAAAGGGGGGAAAAGACACACTTACACCCCAAGAATTATTTTTGATCATAACCAGTTTTTTCATTTATTTGAGAAAGAGAAAATGGAAAAGGGATTTTGAATATAGAGAATTTTAGTCTTCTGTCCGTAGACGCTAGTGTACGTTTTACGCAGTACGCAGTGGCTAATTGCATCCACGCAGCCCAGGTACCAGCATTTTACGGTCAGCGCTAAATTCCCAAACGCGCAGTGAGGTCACGTGACATCCGAACTACGTGAAAGATGATGTCACGTCAACGATATGCCCCTTACGCTCAGTAAATTTCTGCGCATAAATTGAAACATGCTTGTGCAATATGAATTTCAGTACTAGCGTCTACATCCCAAAACGGCAACCTATGAGAGAGGCGATTCTATTATTTTCATCGGGGAGTATTGAATTTAGAATGGTTTTCTGAGGAACGCCAGCGGCAGTGCGCGATGTTTGCTTACATTAGGAAGTTCAGAAAATTGCAAAGGTGGCTTGCCTTAGTTTCTGCGGTTACTTTCAGGGAAATATTAGGCAGTTTTTTTGGTTTGCTGATAGATGGCAAATAGATAATTTACCTTTATAAATCCGTGTTTATCTATTTAAACTTCAGAAGATTTAAGATCAAGTGAATATATTTAACACAACAGAACCAAGCTTAAGACTTGTAAATCTTTAAAAAAAAACAATACATTGATAATTAAAAATATTATTTATAGTTCATCACTAAAAACTTTTTATAAATGCATAGTTATCATATAATTAACAATTCATCCATGCATTATCTCATTATTTATTATAATTAAAAGAGAAGATAATTTTTACAGCAATGTTTAAAAATTTGCTGTTGTCTTTTAAAAGATTTTCAAGTCTTAAGATTGCGTTCTGTTGTGTTAAATAGATTCTCTTCATCTTAAATCTTCTGAAGTTTAAATAGATAAAAGCGGATTATAAAGGAAAATTGTCTACTTGCCCTCTATCAGCAAACCGAAAAAAACTGCCTAATATTTCCCTGTAAGTAACCGTAGAAACTAAGACAATCCACTTTAGCAATTTTTTGAACTTCCAAATGTAAGCAAACATATATTCCACTGCCGTTGCATTTTTCAGAAAACCATTCTAACTCTCCTACTCCCCGATGAAAATAATAGAATCGCCTCTCTCATAGGCTGCCGTTTTGGGATGTAGACGCTAGTGAATTTCAGTAGATAAAATTTTTCTGAAAATACTACAGATGCTAACTAAATACATACCAAATATTAACATTTTAGCATGTATAGCTTTTCAATATACTCTTGTGTTTATTTTAAATCACTGCAAAATATATGAGATTTCAGTTTTAAATTAATTCTTTTAATATTTGCAGTGCGTTTCATGTAATAATTAGTGTTTTGTGATTTAATTTCGTCATTGTATTAGAAAAAAAATAATATTTGTTTCTCTATATAATATTCAAATGAATAATTAATGAATTTAAAATTTCGAACATTTTGTAATAAATGTGACAACTTGTATTATTTTATTGTATATCTGAAAGGAATCTGGTTGAAATATAAATTATTTACACAATCTTTGGATGGAAAAACTATAATGTAATATATTTAAACAAAAGATCTCCTGGAAGATTTTTTTTTTTAGTTTTTGCATGTTCAGAATTTTTAATGTGTATATAATTTTGTTCTGAATAGTTTTGGAAAACTATATTGCACACACACTAAATTTAAATAACAAATTTTTATCCTGCGAAATGAGCCCTTGTGAAGCTGCCAAAGTATTTTCATAGAAAGCTAATATCAATTTAAGGCTTAAAAATGACTTCAAAGATGGATTCCAGGCTTTTCTAGTGTAGATACGAGCCAGTTTCCCCCAGAAAGTCCTTCACAAAGACATCCGTCGTTTTAGGTTGATAGCCCTTACGCGCTATAATCAAATAAATTAAACCAAGCTTTGGTAAGGATGTGATATTGTTTCTTCTTTATTATTATGTTTTTTAAAGGTGTCAAGATTTTTGATAAATCACCAATGTAAACTATTCTGAAACATCTAACAGCCCCAACAATAATGATTTGCAGTTTGCTTATAATGAGAAGAGCTTCGAGGAGATCATGTGATCATATTTCTTACCATGCAAATCTTAGTAATTCATAATCACTCAGAATTCTCTCATCACAAGAAGAGCTTTCAGTATTCTACATGTTAATGAATTTTATTTATATTTTAATCTTAAAATTCTTAATTTACTGAGAAGTAAGGAAGATGTTCTATATGTTTCTTTCAAGAAATGCACATATGTTACATCACATTCGAATATGCAAAAATGGACATTAAATAAAATTTGACATCAGTGAAAGAGTTTAGAGGTGCAGCTTGAAAATTTGCAAATGGAAGAAAAGTATATGTTTTAACAGCTGGTTTAGTCATTTCAGAATACTGTTTGTAACAGCATAAAATGAAAGAAACACTAGAAAAATGTGACTATTCACTGAAACATTTTTACGAGAGAGATGTATTCTCTGCATATGATCCATCAACCAAATATGTGAATAGGTGGCCCTGAAAAAATTTTGAACATAACGGAAAATCAGTTCGTACAGCAAAATACCAAAACTGGCATGATGCTGTATATATGACAAGTTATGCAAAAAACTGAAAAATTTTTTCTCGCTCAGTTTCTAAATAGACAGCCATCCACATTCATGCCGAAACTTGTCGACCGTCTACAAGAGGGAGTGACAATTTATTCAAGCTTCTGGTGAGAATATAAAAGACAGGAACTGATAAATACCAGCTTAACAGACATTTTTCTGTGGACAATAAATTTCATTTTCTTAATCTAACAACAGCTGCTCATATATAAAATATAGAAAGACTGTGGAGCTCCGCTAAGTGGTGGAATAAAAATCGAAGAGGCATGTTTCATCATGAATCTTACTTTGCAGAGTTAATATAGCAAAAATCTTTGAGACCTTGGAATGCTTCTTATGCCATATTAAAACCAATTGAGGAAGCAGGGCAGCAACAAAGTCTACATGAGACATGAACTTAGCAATAATTCTGATGCCAGCTTGATGTTTAAAAAAATGGAAGCTGCAATACTGAAGAAGTATTGTAGCATTTTTAAAACTAAGATTCTGTTTATAATTCAGTTCATTTCATTGCCATATCAGTATGTTTTCATTTTAATGTCCTCCAATTATGAATGTCTTTTAATTTCTTTTTAAAATATAGAAATGTAAACATTATGTAGCAAGGACTTGAAAACTTACTGATGTCTCCTCACAGGAAATTTCTAAATCTATAAATGTCTGAGCAGAAAGAGGCTGTGTTTAAGTAGATAAAGGATTTTTAACTGGTTGGTGAGGGCGTTATTTTAATAGCCACTGTATTGTCTATTAAACACATAGTTTATCTATTTCTGTATAATATTTGGCACTGTTCTTTTATCAGGACCTAATTCAGAAATGTAGATATATTATGCATGTATATATGTATGTATGTGTTCATATATTTAAGTACGAATGTATGTGTATACACATACACATACATGTGTGCATGCAAACATTTGTTAATCCGGTCCTGATAATAGAACAGTACCTAATATTTTGCCAGTTGATTTTTTTTGGGTACACCTCCACCGGTAAACCATCAGAATATATTGATGAAGCAACGCACCATGTCGCCAAAAAGCATTTACGTGGGAACCCATGATGTCACCAAAAAATATTAATTGTTCAACCTGGGCATATGTATAGCATTCTCCCAGATGGTTTTTCAGCAGTATGACTGCAGATTATGATCCCTCCAATGGGAATTTTAATGTTTTAGCCTAGTAGTGGACAGCACAGTGTAGTTTTGATTTTTTTCGGCAAAATCTCATATTTAGCCTTCTGCATGAATAAACTGTAATGTGGCTTGCTTTAAAGACATCATGCGCCTCTTTCTTCTTTCTGATTTTAGAATTTTAATACCAAATTTGTACTCAGATGTTTCTTTACCTGAAAACAGATGACTGTGTATATGGTGAGAACAAAAGCACAAAAACTTAGATGTATATGTGTGTTGGATTGGATTATTCAATTATGGCAAAGCACACAAGGGCTATCTGCCTAAAGGGAGAGATGCCTTCGTGGAGGACTTTCTAAGGGAAACTGGCTCGTATACACGTTACACATGGGGAAAACCACGAAAACGCCCATGCAGCCAGTCCGTTCGCGGGATTCGGACCGAACTACCAGTGTTCAGCATCTTTACCGCTCGGCCGCTGGTGGGCCTTGTATATGTGTGTTATATAGAAAAAGGAGAATATAGAGAAACAAGTGGCAGTGGATAAATCATTGCAATAGATATAATATTTCTTTCCAATGATGCAAATAAGTTATTACAGTTAGTAGCCTAATGACCTTACAGAGCATGGATGTCTAGGAATGTGAAACGGTCAATAACACATATTACAGATAATGAGTAATTTTCTCTATAGTTCAAGAAATTTTTAAAAAAGACCTTAAAATGTGTGATTTACCATAAGTGTGATTAAGTTTTTTTTTAATATCGCACAAGTACACAAGGGCTACATTGCTAAGGACAGGGATACCTTTGTGGAGACCTTCCTAAGGGAAACTAGCTCATATTCATGTTACACATGGAGAAAAACAACCATGCAGCTAGTTCATTTGAGTGTGTTCAAACCTGGGTTGAACTACTAGTGTTCAGTGGTCATAACTTCCCAACAACTGGTGAGACCCATATTTAATGTATATTAACAATATTTTCCTTCGACTGAAATGGCTCACAATAGGCAATTGGTAAAACTGAGGAGTGTTGTTAGTTCAACCCAGTTTCAAATCCCAGCAAATGGATTGACTGTATGAGAGATTTTGTGTTTTTTTTTCAATGTGTAACATGGAAGCGAGGAACTTTTCTTATAAAAAGTATTCCACAAAGGCATTCTTCCTCTTAGGCAAATAGCTGTTCAGTCCTTTCTTATAATTTAAATAATGCAGTGTTAATTTGTAAGTATAATTATGACCCAAACAGAACTATATTCAGTAATTTAAAAACTTAAAATTGTAATTTTAGAAACAAGAATAGCTTGTTTATAGACTGTGCCAATTGCATTAATAGAACAGTACAGAGTAATTTCTTTAAAACACAAGGTATCATATTTGCCTTCAGAGTATATACTCTATAAACACTAATGTAATAGTAATATTAAATACAGCAAATGCTTAACAGTACATAACAAATCTTTTCAAGTTTACGTTATGAACTATCAAACAGAAGTATTTACAGAGAAGATAGTTCATGCATAGTGCAACAAATTTTGAAGAGACTAATTGCCTGTATGATGCAAACCGTTTTGTTATATTATTTGATGGTACTTACGTATTAAAGCAACCAGGCCAAAATTCGCATAAATCGCCAAATTTGGCGACCCTACTTACAGCAACCTTATGTTGATTTATTAAAGCGAGGTGTGCGTAGTTCGTAGATTCGTTCGTTGCCTACATGTGCCATTCGTAGATGTTTTTCTAAGTTAAAACATGTCGCTGTGTACATGGATTCTTGTCTATATTTCGAACTTTAAGCCTAAAATGTCTCCAAAAACTACGTTTTGAACACACGATTTAAGCTAAAAATCCGAAACAAAAACAAAAAATTTAGATAGCAAAAACGTAAAGTTTCTAACCAAAAATATTTGACAAGAATCCATGTACACAGCGACATGTTTTAACTTAAAAAAACATCTACGAATGGCACAATGTAGGCAACGAACGAATCTACGAACTACACACACCTCGCTTTATAGTAGAGGCAACACTGCAGAACAAAAGTGTGTTGAGTGCCACATATAAAATCTGATATTTATTAATTTTTTTCAGTTTCACTTGTATTATTAAGATGCATAATAAAAGTACATAAACATTTTAAAAACATACTTATTAGAGAAAAAATGAGCATAAAATTTTTAATAGGAACATTGTGCAGGATTTTTTTTAACACATGTGAGCTCCTTGTTTGAAAAATATGATAATGATGGAAATATTATTACAAGATATGATCCTGGAATTTTGCTCATTTTATATTTTAATTGCATCATTTAAAATTTTTACTGATATGCACTTAATTTCAACTTGCAATAAAAAACTGTCATTTTTTCTGTAATTTCTGATTTACGTATCTGTTGGATTTGCGAAGTCAGAGAATAGAAGATATTTATACTTTTTTTAAAAAAACTTTATTGAATTGGCAAGAAAACTACTTAAAATTAGGTAAAAAAAATAGGAGCCTAGATTTTGGATAAAACTAAATTGATTTTGAAAGCGAGGATACACAAATCCCAGTTTGCCTGGAGCAAAGAAATTCAGTTTCTAATTGTGTTGATATCATTATAAACTGTTATATGAGAGTCAGATATTTATTCACAAGTATGAATGGTGGCATGACAAATATCTGTTATTATGCAAGCATCATAAATCCAATAAAACACACAGATGTTTTAGTAGTAACTATATAAATTTTATTCACAAGTTTGCCCACGATGATGAATGATGTGACATGAGAAAAAATAGCAAATGGCACAGTTTTAGTAGAGCCCACCTGGAATTTTAAACACAAAAAATATCACAAAGAGCGGCGATAAATGACATGATCTGGTAACCCATACTATTCGCCAAAGACAGACAGACAGACAAAGTAGACAGATGTCTTTTGTTGCACCCGCTAAGTCTTTCTTCACCGATGGGCGAAAAATCAAGCATAGGTGGGAAGGAAAGGTATGTAGAAAGGGGGGCAATTTCGTATTTCAGAGGAGAGTAAAAAGGAACTTCGTATATTTTATACGAGTTCGAAAGGCCAGGAAGAAAAGATGGGACAAAATAAAGTAAAAAATAAATGGCCCAAAAGTAATGGAGAGGGAAAAAAATTATTTATAATTAAAAAAAAAGGGCCTATAGAAAGAAAAGGAAAGAAAGTAAGAGAATTTTGTAAAAAAAAAAAAAAAAAAAAAAAAAAAAAAAAAAAAAAAACCACGATTGTGTTCATGAGTGTAGTCAAAGTTGTTGTCATTTACATTAAATAGAGTCTTCCAGGTGTGTGTAATGAGTGTGTTTTGTAAAGCTGAATAGATGTAAAGATGGAGGAAAATTAATAATAAAATAATAAATATTGGGGGTCTAGTCACATAACAGTATAAGTCAAGTTTAGAAGCTAACTTTTGCTATAACAGGGAAACTAAAATTTAAAAATTTTTTAATTTAAACTTTTATTTTTTAACATAGAAACCAATATTAGCCTCTACCTTGAGACACAGTAACAGAAGACACATAAGATCAAGATACATATAATATCATGCAAAGTTATACATTAAACTATGTAACATCACCTATTGCGGTTTCCAACATATTTATATACTCAAAAAACACCATCAGATAAAATCATAAATCCAAAACAAGGCGAGAACATATCAGGAAAAATAAATAAGTAAATAAATTACGGAGTTTTTTTTATTAATTAATTATTTTTTTTAAATAAGCATTTTATTTATTTATTAAGTTAACGGTCATAATTTATTATATGTGTACTATTTTATCAATTTGAGGCACACTGTATTAATATATGCTTTTAATTTAAATAGATAGGAAATATAGATTAAAGGAGCAAAAACTACAACTCTATACATTCATTGAGGCCCGAGATCGTGTTTTTCCCTCTCGAGAAATTCCTCAAACGGGCCCCAATGGGTAGTGCTAACACTACTGATAAGGGCTGCTGATGAGGCTAGCGTCCCTACGAGATGGTAACCAAAAAAGAACCACATGATTTAAAGCAATTACTAAGTATTTAATGCCAGAACATAATAAAATGAGAATAATAATAATAATGATCATAATAAATAAATGAATTTAAAGGTACTTTAGTGACAGATATTTTAGTGACAGATATTTGATTTAGCTTAGAGAAAAGAAGTTCTACTTATCTGAACGCTCCGTCTTAGTGCTGCAAAAGATTGCAAGGAAGCAAGACCCCCAGGTACAGGAGAACTCCCGGCCTTGAGAACGAGACAATGCAGATGATATTCGCGAAAATTTTCTTAAATAAATGAAGATTTTCCGGAAAACACCTTTGAAAATTCAGGAGCTCTTCCAAGATCCTGCCTCCATCGTAAGTGATCACAGCGCCCTCCAAACGCAATGTAAACAAGAGGATGGAATTACGGTTACAGCTAATTTAGTAGTCAGTTACATTTATTCAATTTCAATACAAATTACCGACATATCCGTTTACTCAAAATTTAATGCACGTGCCCTGTATTCTTACTTTTCCGGTATCCGGTATAGATTTCTCTTAAAATTTGTCTCACGCTGCGTTGCAGGAGGAAATACAACATTTTAAATTAGAATTCTACTAAAATTAATATCTAAATACACAATTCGTAACACTGTTATTGGCGATTGTTTAAGGCTCAGATACCATGAATACTATTTTGTATATATATTTTTGGCTACTTGAGGTGATATTTTTGCGGTTAGTTCTTGCTTGCTCTAAAACTGCTGTTAGTGATGTTGTAATTAAATATCAGGAGATTATAAAGGAAAATTTAAGGTGGGAGTTTTCAAACAAGCGTAAAATTTTGGAAACAGATATTTTATGTATGAATTAACAATAGAGTATGAACGTTTTAGAGGATTTTTGATGGATTGTCGATTATTGAAAAGGATAACGTTTTCTGTGAAAAATGTAAGATACCATGCTGGTTAGTTAGTCAGAAAAAGTCATAGAATGGTAGTATTTGCAAGAAATGTACGGCTGAGAAATCAATTAGGCTAAGATCTTGATTCGCCTGTAGTAAGCTCAATTTTTTCTAGAAACTTTTTTTTTTCCCAAATGAATCAATGGAGTTGCTTATGCGCGAATTTCTTCAATTCTCCGATTTAAGTGAAAGCAGATTTCTTAGTATATGAGCAATGCAGAGTTTATTCAATTTCTGATTTTTAAGTAAAAAGAGATCGCTATATACATGGGCAGAGCCAATGTAGTGCGCAATGCCGAGGTTGTGCGCGATGCCTAGTTTGTGCAATTCTAGGATGTTTTTTAAGTGAAATAGATCGATGTGTACATGGGCACAGCCAATGTAGTGCACAATGCCGAGGTTGTGCGCGGTGCCTAGTTTGCGCAATTCTAGGATGTTTTTTAAGTGAAAATAGATCGATGTGTACATGGGCAAAGCCTATGTAGTGCGCAATGCCGAGGTTGTGCGCGGTGCCTAGTTTGTGCAATTGTAGGATGTTTTTTTAAGTGAAAATAGATCGATGTGTACATGGGCAAAGCCTATGTAGTGCGCAATGCCGAGGTTGTGCGTGGTGCCTAGTTTGTGCAATTCTAGGATGTTTTTTTAAGTGAAAATCGATCGATGTGTACATGGGGAAAGCCAATGTAGTGCGCGGTGCCTAGTTTGTGCAATTCTAGGATGTTTTTTTAAGTGAAAATAAATCGATGTTTACATGGGCACAGCCAATGTAGTGCGCAATGCCGAGGTTGTGCGCGGTGCCTAGTTTGCGCAATTCTAGGATGTTTTTAAGTGAAAATAGATGGATGTGTACATGGGCAAAGCCAATGTAGTGCGCTATGCCGAGGTTGTGCGCGGTGCCTAGTTTGCGCAATTCTAGGATGTTTTTTTAAGTGAAAATAGATCGATGAGTACATGGGCAAAGCCAATGTAGTGCGCTATGCCGAGGTTGTGCGCGGTGCCTAGTTTGTGCAATTATAAGATGTTTTTTTTAAGTGAAAATAGATCGATGTGTACATGGGCAAAGCCTATGTAGTGCGCAATGCCGAGGTTGTGCGCAGCGCCTAGTTTGTGCAATTCTAGGATGTTTTTTTAAGTGAAAATAGATCGATGTGTACATGGGCAGAGCCAATGTAGTGCGCAATGCCGAGGTTGTGCAATTCTCTGATATTTTTAAGGTGGGGAAATAGATGGATGTGTACATGGACACCGAGCTTTGATGTTTTTCGGGCGAATACGGATCATTGTATACAAAGGAAAACGAGATAATGTGTGATGACTAGGTGTAATGTAACGTATTTTATATGCAATGTTTAACATAGCATTTGTGTGTTTTAAATTTGTATAGTTGTTTTAATTGTGAATTATATTTAAGACATCATTTTTCATTTAAATTGTATTTTAATGTTTTGGTTTTGATATGTTTATAATGCTTTCCGACTTACGATACATATCGATAGCCCGACGATCTACTCAAAAGTAGCAAAACTGTAAACTTTGACCCTATAAGTAACTTTTACCTCATTATTATAATACGTAGTGTTTGCAATCGTAATCGCACTTGATAATATGAGTTCTTTGATAATACAGTGTCTCACAAAAGTGATGGGACACTTGTGCTTTACAAAAGGAAACTGTAATAAAATTAATTAAAAAAACATGTAAAAATTTTTTGTGGGTGTGTTTCATACTTAAATTTAGTAACAATTATTACATCACATACATTTTCTCAAAATATTAATTTAATAAAAATACAATTGTTTAGAACGGAGCAAAAAATGCTTCACATAAGTGATGGGACACCATTAGATACTACTACGTACTATGCAACAAAAATCATCTGAAGCAAGCAATAAAAATATTTTTGGGGGTTTTTATTTTTACTCAAAGCAATTGGCAATAATTTATCGCAATCGTCTGCAGTATTTCTCTCCAGTTTGTTTTGGAATTTTTGTGTTTTTTATCTCTGTGCAGCCATGAATGCTAAACGAATAGAAACTTTTGCCTGAAATTCGAAAATTAGTTATTAAGTTGCATATTGAACGTGGAAATTCTATAAGAGAAACTGCTGAAACCGTTAACCTGAGTCATTCAACAGTTTTTTAATATCATTAAACGATATAAAAAGAATCATATGATTCAGGATAAAGAAGACCTGGCCGACCATCAAAGCTATCCAATGGACTAAAGCGAATTATCGTTCGAAATATTAAAAAAAATCCAAGAATGAGTGCTCCCAAAGTTGCTGCTGATTTACAAGCATTATATGGAGTAATTGTTAATCCTGAGACTATTGGAAGAGTAATTCGATCTGCTGGATATCACGGTAGAGCAGCCAGGAAACAATTCTTCGTGAGTGAAAAGAATAGAAACCTCAGACTGGCTTTCGCAAAATCCAACATAAATAAGAATTCTGATTACTGGAATGAAGTTATATTTGCTGATAAAAAGTATTTATTTATGTGTAGAGTGTATTGATAAAAGTGTGTAGAGTTGTATTGATAAAAGTATTTATTTATGTGTAGAGTTATATTTGCTGATGAGAGTAAATTTAATATATTTGATTCTGACGGTAAAATCTTGGTGTGGAGAAAACCCAGGAAAGAATTTCGCAAACACACCATTTCTTCAAAACAACAATGAAAATCGGTGCTTCAAGAAGAATGGGGTAAAAATCACTACAGAATTTGCAAAAAAATTAGTCGAATCCATCCCAAGATTAAATCATGTTCTAAAAGTAAAAGGAAATCCAACAAAATATTAAAACCTTTTATAAAGTAAAATTTTTGGATATATATTTGATGGAAAAGTAAGTGTCCCATCACTTATGTGAGCCATTTTTTGCTCCGTTCTAAACAATTGTATTTTTATTAAATTGATATTTTAATATTTTGAGAAAATGTATGTTATGTAGTAGTTGTTACTAAATTTAAGTATGAAACACATCCACAAAAAATTTTTACATGTTTTTTTTAATTTATTTTACTACAGTTTCCTTTTGTAAAGCACAAGTGTCCCATTACTTTTGTGAGACACTGTATTTGTGTGTGTATGTGAAGCATTGCTTAGTGTTCCTAATTTGTAGTATTTATTTTCTTAGAATATTTTCTTTCATTGCGAGAAATTAATTTTTTTATTTATTTATGTGTAGAATTCTAGTATGCCTGCCTACAAAGAATATAATATGATTTAGAAATTTAAGAACCTGTTTTTCATTAATGTGAAGTTTAAAATTTGTAGAAAATAATGAAAATTGTCTACTTACTGTTATATAAGGGATTATGTTGTTACGTAGCAAAACGTTAATTTGTAAATATGATAAAATTGATATGTTCCAGAGTATTAATTGAAAAAAACTTTTTTTTATTTGTATAAATGCTAAAGCTTAAAAATCTTTGAAAATATGGAAGCTGTATGAAATACAAGTATGAGAGACTGCGACGTTCTTTATCGTTGTAATAACTGGTAGAATTCGCTTACTGTATCATGATAATTTTAAATATAAACAATTTATTATACTTATTTTCAGTTACGCCTAAGCTCAGAAATGTAAATTTAAAGAATTTGATGTTAATTTACAATAATAAACAATTCATTATTTTTTTTAAAGAGGAAATACAAATTACGCGTAGCATGAAGAATACATTGTGACGTCACACCAAATTATTTATTAAAGGTGAAATAGCTAAAGGTTTCCGGTATTGTTTTTAAAATTACATCCTTTTAACCTTAATCATTTTTATTAATCATTTCTTAATATTTCTTTCTCTTAAAACCGTGTATAATAGTCATAAACTTATTTCTATTATCCACGATTTCTGGTGAAATCAAGATGGCCACCATTTTTTTAAACACAGAGTTTCGTCGAAAATCTCGATGGCACCCATTTTTCAAAACAACGTATTTCATGTGCTTTGGCGCCAAACTTTGAAGGTGGGCTATACTAAAGCGGTTCCTAGCAAATATATGGAAATGCAGTTGATTGGCATTTTCAAAAACTTAGAATCTATTTTTAAGGTTTGGTTACAAAATATTTGTTACTAATATTTGTAAATATTAATCTTACTGTGAGGTTACCATATCCCAGTTTTATTCTGAATATTCTTTGAAATAGAAATTTATAGACTAAATTTGGCCAGTGTTGCTAAATTTGGCTTAATTAGTGAATCTGACAAAGCAACCGTATCATGTAAAAATATCTGATACTAGAATATCTTACTGAAGATTTTTTTACGTGTGAAGTGTCTGGTGTGCAAATATAGAAAAATAACACTTCTCTGACTCCAACGGAACCAATATTTTATTCCTTACGATGTTATAGATTCGTATTCATAAGATTTATTTACATTTTACATGCACGTAGCATCGCGTGGCAAAAAGTAGAAGTTTGTTTACTTCGTTCTTCGCGGAGACTTGAAGGTGTTGCCATTCCGCTTTAATTAATTTAATTAGAAACTTGACGGAACTGAAGCCACAGTGGCTAATCGCACCGACTGTGCGAATAGCTAACAGGCTATTCACACCACCTACGTTCGCGCATGCGCAAAAGGAGCCCAGGTACAAGGCAGGCGGTAGTGAGAGCGAATGTTGTTAACCCTAACTCTGCAATAGAAAGGGTTGATAATAGTTCACCAGCAAGAGAATAATTTGCAAGTAATAATTATCAGTTAGAAAGACGAAGTAAATCTATATACATGATAAGGTTCAGGAAATGATTAGATAAAATAGGGATTTAATGATGGTTCTAATTGCAAGCGAGGACGAGTAATAGTTTAAAAAACTTTAGTGTATTGACAAAAAGGCTACAGAAATTAATTAAATTCTTTTATTTAACAGAGGAATTTTTATGGAAACTTAGACCCTAGTCTTATAGCATTGGACTGTCAGAATTTATTATTCATTAAGAAAACTTCGTGAAAATTATAATATTCTTATATATTCATCACTTTTTCAGTATCCACTCATGTTTATAGGTTAAAATGGCATATTCAATATCAAAGTTATTTATGAAGTAAAAACCTTATAAAATCTGATATATCATTTGTGTGTGCAAATTTTTAAATCTAAATCTCTTACATTAAATTATTTCTATCTTTTAAATTACATCCCATTATTTATTTCAATGCAATTGATTAATGTGTTTGTACTAATATTTTAAAGTTCTTTCAAGCACTTTTTGTGTCCTGAAAATGCCAAGTATTTCTATAAAAAAAATAAGCAGGCATACAGAATAATTCATTTAATGGTTCATATAATCGCTTTTAACTCATTTCATATCTAAATTTTCTACACAGAAATCCGTTGTCTAATTTTTAGTATCTTTTATCGGACGAAATTTTTCAAAGAGGAATGAAGCAAGACACATCTTTAACCCTTTAACGGTTTGACCCGGATTATCTCGTTCTTTTATGCAGGTCTCTTAACGGTTCGTCAAGGATTATTGTAAGTTTAAATGTACCCTCGAAAACGGATCGTCCCGTGTTTTTGTATTAGCGAAAAAATGCGCCAAAAAGGACTAGCCCGTATTTTTGTACGTCTTCCAACCCCCATTGCCTAAGGGGACAAGGGTCCACGCACCCCTGACGACAATGGGTAATGGCTGTCATTATCGCGGGGAGAAGTCTTGATGTTTTGAGATAAAGGCCTTACACTGACTCTAAGGAAACAAATTTATTACCAGTTACAAAGTGAATGTATATATAAAAGGAATTAAGAATTTTCGTTTTAGAACAATTATTGAATAAAATAAACAAGTTTTTACAAAATAAACTTTTATTTATGACTCATAAAATTATTAATGAAATGAAATGAGAAAAATAATGTATTATATAATTTACTGGGAACACGTGATTAAATAATTGTCTTTAAAAAAAGTTTCGACAAATTTATATCATGAATAACAAACGTGCGGTTCTCTTGATAAATTTATAAATCTTATACTTTTGACAATGCGATTCGATATTTTATCTCGTTATTTAAGAATCTATTATTCTTCTTATAAAACTGTACAGGAATTTTTCAAAGGGGTTCTTATTCCCATTAATCTGTACGACAAATTATTTTTCTCTTTTCGGTACAATTTTTTACTTCCAAAATTCCTCTTACCTCATAAAAGTATAAAGTTTTAAAAATTCGCCCAAAATCAGAAATTATATTAATTTTATGCAAATTTTATTTCAAAAACTATTTTACGCTCTGTAAAGTGATGCAAACTTAAAATCTGTGAGATTTTTAGTTTATTCTTTAAATGGAAATATGCGCAAAAATTTTTTTCAACATTAAATTTTAAGACCTCTAAATCGAATTTTATAAAACTCGGTTTACCACGCGTATTTCCATCTGTAAACGGTGTGAGTACAAAATTTGAACTCGGTAGGTTATCGAGAAATAGTCTAAATATCGATTACGAGCTTCTGATTATAGCGACAAACACCGTGATTGAAATGCGTACAATTTTTTAAACAAACTTGCCGACTCTTAAATATTATATTTTTAAACATTTTGGAAAGTTCGGTAAATGTTGATATCAGATAACCGTCATTTTTATAACATTCTTGGCATTATAAAGCATGTATGTGACATTCATACGCGATTCCCGACAGTTATGTTCATTTATCAAAGTGGCTGCTTTTGCGACAAGCACAATTATATAATGTGATGTTCTACACCCTCCACTGTCTATGACACTCATTATCGATATGTAATTATGTTCTATATCTATACAGAAATATTGGTAAGACCGAGAGAGGTCAACAAAATTTTCGAAAATATTTAATTATTTAAGTTACATAATTACTTATACTAGCTCAGGAAATTTTGAGTCATTTAAAAAATAATCTTTTCTTTAAAATTCCTTCCCCCCCCCCCTTACGCTTAATGACTTTATTCTGATGAATGGAAGTTATGAAAACTAAAAGCTGAGTATATAATTACAGATCTCACTAATAAATACTTTACAAATACAACTCTTCATATTTCAGCAGAAGTTTTTGAAAATGCATTTATATAAGTTGTTGTAGAAATCGACAAAATTTTATGCCAATTTAAAATTTTTTTCTTTCCCTAATTTTCAGTTGCTTATGAGCGTATTAAAAAAACTTTTCCGCTCAAAATTTTAACTGTTTTAAAATATTCGTAATCGCACTCGATTTGATGTTTACAGTTTTTTCCCTGCGATTTCTCTAAAAAGAAAGAATTGTAATTGTATTTAATAAAGAAAATTTAATGGATTTGGAATCTGCGCAAGAGGACTGAAACTATCATGGAGAGAATTTCTAAGGGGAATTAGATCTCATCCACACTGAACGTAGAAAAACCCCGGAAAACTTTCATAGAACAAGCGCGTTCGTCAGGAATTGAACCCCTGTCGAATTACCAGTATTCAGCGGTTTTAGCGATTGGCCACTGGAACCCCCACAGCCCGATTTAAAAATCTTGTTTAGAAAGCTTTCATCTTGATTTAGAGTGATAGGTGAAGTAGTTTGAAGGTTAGGATTATTTGAATACAGCGAAACAGACGAGGACTATCTGCTTTTAATGAGAAAGATGCCTTCATAGAGGACTTTCTAACGAATAGCTCATACTCATGCTATACATAGAAAAATACCTTACAGCCATCGCATTCGTTCGTCTGAGTTTGAATCCAAATCGAACAACTAATATTTAGCGGTCTTATCGGCCACTGATATGGCTGTAGTATAACCAGACTTATTATTATGTATTATTAGATATGTATTACCAGATTGTATGGCATCTAAATTAAGAAATTTAAAAAAAAAAATCTTCTGAGGTAATCTCCAACTCAAGTTAAGTTTTTTAATGCTAATGAGTAACATAATTATGAAAGAGTTCACGTCATTTGTGTCATTTTCAGATTGTTAGTTAAAATTAGTGTGGTTTCAATCAACGATTATTTAAACCTGCTACAAGAAAAAAATACATGAAAATTTTCCTTTAAAATATCAGGAATTATTGAAAAACAAAACTTCTGTAATTTATAAACGAGGAAACATATTTAACCAGATTTTATATGTGTGAAAAAAATAATGAATTATGATCTCCTCTAGTGGAGATCTTTGTAATTATATTTCTAATTCCAACATCAAAGTGAGAAATCTAGTCGCTGAAGCAACACAACACTATTAATTTTTGTAGGCTTCTATTTTCAGCGACGCAATAGATCAGCTGCATGGAATTTTCATGATTTTTCTCTATATGTAAACCTAAATGCATGTAAGCTTTCCTTAGAAAGTTCGCCGGAAGTTGAATATTTCTATCTTAGAAGATAGATATCGCGTGCTACCGAGTACAAAATTTGAACTCGGTAGGTTATCGAGAAAGTTAGCAAATCTAAATACAGGGTCGACAGTAATATGTTCGGGGCCCTATTCTAAAAATTAAAAGTAGCGAAAAACACCCTACATCGCCCCCTTTTACTTACTTTTATACTTTTATCTAAGAATTATATATTGCATCCATAAAAAAGTTCTCTAAATTAATGTTATTTGGATTTCCAAACCATTTTATGCTAAAATACATCTTCCCAGATGGTCGCTTTTACTCACTGGAAGTCGATGCTTCTTGAAGATGCCGATTCATGAGTGAAAAATTATTTTAGTTCTTTTCCGGTTTCCCTTAATCGTTTACACAAAGGCTGAACTTTCGGGAGGGAGAAAACAGCCTATCTATTGGTGTTAATTCGTCAGTAAAGAGACGGAGGAAAGTACATTCTTTTTTTTTTTTAGTCCAAAGGGATTTGAATCCCGAAGGACTATTAGTTTCGTTTTGGCATTTTGCGTCGGACTCATAAATGTCGGTTCACTTTTCAAACTGTTGCCACAAAATGTTAGAGTCCTGCATTATATTTGAAGAAATTAAATAATGAAAAATCTGCATAAATGTATGTATATTTCTCGTATTGTGATAAAACAACGGTACATAGAGTCATCGAATTTTGAATAACGTAATCCTCCAACGAATATGAGCATGTGGAAGACCAAATTTGAAATTTGAAATTTGTTTTATGATCGATTTCCTATTTTTTAAAACTTTGACGAATTTTTGATTAACAAATTCAAGGATTTCAAAGCGAGCAATGGCAACGTTGTGCAGAAAAAACATTTTTATCTCCAGCGCGTGAGTCTCTGTATCGGAAATTCTAAAGATATGCTCGTTTTAAAACTATTTTGCGATATTGCTGTTGCACTGGATCTTATGGTTTAAGTGCGAGGAACATGATATTTAATAAAGAAAGGTAACACACAAAATGTTAAAAAACGCCCCTTTGGACGTAATTTAAAATCTGAAACATTTCAGATTTTTTTTTTTTTTTTAATTTGTAGAAATCTGGACTTTCCTTTTCCCTCAAAATTCAAGCAATACGAAATCTACTAGAAAAGATATACTCTCTAAGGTATAACGTTGAATGATCTAAAATTCACTTAGCTCAAAACAAGTTTTTCTAATACTTGCGCAAAGTAAGATAATTATAATTTATTTACTAAAGAAATATTGATTACATTATCTCTTAATATAAATTTACTAGAAGTATCAAAAAAGATGGAACCCGTATGTAGGAAGTTTAATTCCGAAAATTGTGTTTCGAAGTAACTTGAATGTAAATTATGTAAAAAACGTTTTACGGGGTTGTTTCACCTATCAACATACTGTAATGGAAAAGTGATACCACAAAAAGTAAATTTGAAAAATTTGCGAAAAGCGGAATAATAGGCGGACCTTGGATTTTTTCGAAGCAAGAAATGCGAAAATTCAGCAGGGCTGTCATTATTCTTCTACCAACAAAGTCTTCCAAATTCTAATTGGAAGAACATCCATTTGGAGCAAGATAGGGAGAATGGCATAATTCCTTATTTTTTCCCACTTATAGGGCGAAAGACAAGAAGCACGAGACTCTGTCGGCCTAATTCATGTGTTCACGAATTACCGTCTATCATGTTTTCATTGGGGTTCCACTGTTGAGACATTCCATTTTTCTCAGGAAAAATTTCTGGAGAAAATACGAAAAATTTTCTATGCTCTCTCACGGATACGAAACGCAGACCTTCCGACTGCTAGTCCGATCTACTATCACTTACATCAGTGGTGCGCAAACTAGGGGTCGCCAGAAGTTTTTTGGGGGTCGCCAAATTTTTATGAAATGCATTATGCCTGCATGCTGCATACCATACAGTGTACATATAAAGAGTGAAGCGCCGTCACTCACTGTTTAATTGCAATTTCATGCTGTCCGCTCTTTCTTTGACCGTAATGAGTAATGTATGTAAAGTGTGAAGACGCAAGTTTTTCATTCCGGTAGATAGCGCCCTCTTCGCGATAATTTGCCAGTTTTATTGTAAAGCGCCTATTTGACTAGAGGTTAACCGCAGGGAAAGGGGAAAAATTCGCTCCCGTGATCAGCCAATCAGATGGCGAGGTACGCAGTGTATCTGATAGAGTGAAGACGTGAAGTGTTCGCATGAAGTTGTAGCATGTAGCTGTTGGCCTGCAATTTTTTTAGTTTATCCTCAAGTTTTATCGTGTGACGTTGTGTAATTATGATTTTTTATGTTTTTATCGGGCTTTGCTACTCTTTGTTATCAGGTATGTACTATCATTAGAAAAGATCTCTGTTAATTTTATTGAATTTCCCGAAAAAAATGATAAAATTTTATATATTATTTGTTATGTGTCATTTGCCCGATATGTGTCATATGCAACGAAAAATTAGCAAATGAGAGCATGAAACCAGCTAAATTAAAAAGGCACCTGGAAATTAAACATAAAGAACTTCAAAATAAACATGCCGATTTTTTTCAAAGACGAGCTGAAAATCTGAAAATTCAAAGTGCACATTTAAAGAAATTTACAACAATACCTCAGAAAGCATTACGAGCTTCTTTAGAAGTTTCCTATCTAATAGGAAAAACAATGAAACCCCATACAATTGGAGAATCCCTTATCCTTCCTGCAGCAACTAAGATGACATCAATTATGCATGGCAATAAATATGGAAATGAACTAGAAACAATACCATTATCAAGAGATACCGTGTCTCGGCGGATTTCCGAAATGTCACGAAATAACGACTCAGAAGTCATAAAACGCATGCAAAATTCATCTGTATTTGATTTACAACTGGACGAGACTACCGATATTACTAAAATGTCATGTCACAACTAATTATTTACGTTAGGTTTATTTTTAATGAAGATATAACAGAAACGTTTTTATGTTGCAAAAGTTTGGAAGGGAAAAACAACTGGAGAAAAAATATTCGAAATAATAAATGAATATTTTGAAACAAAGTCCCTTACCTGGGCAAACTGTTTTGCGGTTTGTACTGATGGTGCTGCAGCATTAACAAGTTCGAAGAAAGGGCTCAGAGGCTTAATTCAGAAGGTGGCGCCTCATATGGTATTTAATCACTGTATGATTCATCGGCAAGCTCTTGTTGCAAAAGATATGGATGAAGAGTTGCACAACATATAATAAGACGCTGTTAGTTCAATTAACTACATTAAATGCAACAGCCACAACAGCCTATTTTCAATACTTTGCAATGAGATGAGCTCAACGTATGAGAGATTACTGTTACACACCGAAGTCAGATGGCTTTCACGTGGGAAAATACTATGACGGATATTTGAGAAATGAAGTGTATATGTTTTTAATCGAAAAGAAACATAGATTGGAAAGTTATTATATCAATGAAGTTTGGCTAGGGAAGCTGAGCTATTTATTTGATATTTTCGAAAAACTTAACGACTTAAATTTGAGCTTGCAGGGGGAGAATTCAACTATCATAACTTAAGCCAGTAAAATTCAAACTTTTAAGAATAAGCTTAGTCTCTGGCAAACTGAACTGAATAAAAACAACACCGACATGTTCCCTTGCTTTAACGATTTTATCAAGGAAAATAATATAGATATATTTACATTTAAAAACATCGTTTCCAATCACATTGAAAAGTTAAAGGAAAATTTTTCGAGAAGATTCGAGGATTTTCCTGAAAACGATCTTGGTTGGATTCGTGATCCATTTTCCTTTGACATATGCAGTTCAACTCTTCAAATTAGTGAGAAAGAGCAATCGATAGATCTAATTAGTGATTATACTCTTCGAAATCAATTTAAGACTCAGCCTTGTCAAAAATGTTGGCTATTCGTGGAAAAACAATATCCCGTTTCATGCAAGAATGCCATCAGAGTGTTAATACAATTTGCATCAACGTATTTATGTGAAACTGGATTTAGCAAACTAGTTTCAATAAAAACTAAATACCGCTCGCGTTTAAACCCTGAAGATGATATGCAAATTGCAATTAGCAACATGTACATCCAAACATCGATGAGATAATTAGAAACTTGCAGCCACATACGTCTCATTAAAGGGCAATTTACTGATTTTTGTGTTATACAAAAAGTATTTTCTTAAAATTATAAATAAAATTGATACGAGTCAGATATGATGATGTTTTTATTCGAAACGAAAGAAATGAGCGAAATATACATCGTATTTGTGAACATTTATCTCTAGGGGCCGCCAAAAATTTCTCTCTACAAAAGGGGTCGCAGTCGAAAAAAGTTTGCGAACCACTGACTTACATGACAACAGCCCTAAAAAAAGAATGAGATACTTTCTTATAATATATAAGGATATGCAAACTGATGATTCTAAAATTTTATTATCATAAGACTGGCAAAAATTAAGGATGTAATTCATTTTTATACATTTTAAAAGAAATTCAATTTTTCAGAAAGTTAAGATAAAATATTTATTAGAATGTCAAATTTAAGCATTTCAATTATTTATATAATAAAGGATAAACTTTATATTTATAAAGAAGAATTGTTAATAATATCCCTATGAATTTAGAAAGAAATTTATTTCAAGTGATATGTTTAGCTTAAAAGTAACGGGAGCAAAACTGTGCTAAAACAAAAGCCACACATATCGTAATTATCTCCTTTAAATGAATGATATCTATACCGCTGACAAATTGTTACTTGACATTCCTAATACAATATTTACGCATAATTGATCCTTTCTAGACTAATACAAGCATAGCATATTTCTATGGAATGATTTGCTATAGTTAATTTAAGTTTCACATACTTTCATATTTAGGGAATTAATTACATAGCACTGAAGATTACTCAGTGTAAAATAAAAGATATGCTATCTGATTTATGTTTAAAATGACTAAATTTAAATGTTATATGCTCACATGTACACATACTCCAGAAACCTGACACATTTCGAAATTTAAGATAAATCAAAATTACTGGAATATTTCGTCAGAAAGCAGTTTTTTAAATTTTGGTAAATTTCGTGCGATTTTGATATAAATTAGCCTGATCAACAAAAATGCGGTGCTCATGAGGCCCATTAGAACACAAGTGATTAAGGTCATTGAACCACAGTAGTTGAATATGGCTCCGAATACTGATGAACGAGCTAACTGTACGGATCTTTTCGTGATTTTCCCTTCATGTGTAACATTAATACAAGTAATTTACCCTTATAAAGTACTCCCCCAAAACATTCTTTTCTTAAAATAGAGAGTCCTCGTATGTTTTGAGCTAAATGAAAGAAACGTAAACAAAATTCGGATGCATGCAATTCCCTGATGCATGAAACGAACGCGAACCAGTTTCCTATAAATCCTGCCTGAAGGCATTTTATCTTTCAGGTTGAGAGGCTTTGTCTGATTTGCCTTTATTCATTGAAATAAAACAACAGTAAACAACGTCGCCTAATAATGACAAAAACCTAACATCGAGGAAGGAAAGAAGTGATAAACAGTTCTTAAGCGAAAGGCTCTTTGTAAGTGTAAAGGTCCTACATGTGGCAGCGGAATACTGGTAGTACAACCGGTATTCGATCCCAGGCGAAAATATTGAGCGCATGATTTGTTTTCGTGGTTTTCCACCTGTGGAATGCGAATACGAGTCAGTTTTCCTACAAAAATCCTTCACGAAAGCATTCCTCATCTTATGCAAATAGCCCTCATCTACTCTGTCGTATTCTAATAGCATAACCTTTTCTACTAGACAGAAGAATCTCTTTTTTTAATGTATAACTCCTAAATGGTGTCAAAAACTGCAGTTTTCTTTTTTTTTCCCCTCTTCAATGCAAAAAATACACATCGATCAATCGATGTTACTTTACATAAAATCTACGTGAATTCGTATTTTTTTCCACTATTTATTTATGTGTTGGAGAGTTTTCATATCTGTGAACTGCAACTTGACGCGGACAATAAGCTTCTCTCTATTATAAGCGCAGAATGTTTCATATTAACTTTCTCTGGAACGTTCAAAATTTAATATTTCGTGAATGTGATGAAAAGAAGTCTGCATGTAACATTAAACATGCTGCATGTAACATTAAAACATAGTCTCTAGTTCCTAGAAGTTTACTGTCACTAATTTTTCAAACAGAAATATCGTTTATAATGTACATTAAAGTTGTATATTAACTTATAGTAGCAGGGAAAGAAACTCGAAAATCATTTCATTTAAATGTTTTGATCATTTCATTCAAATTGATACAGCAACTGACACTGAAATATTTAAACGATGGCATTAAGATTGCTTGCTTATTAAAAGTTGTTAATAATATAACATTTTATAATAAAAAAGGTTGCTTTAAACTGAATAATTATAACATTATAGAATATTAAATTTTTAGTTGAAATTTTAAGTTTATGAATTAAAACTGTGATAATTCACTAAATTTTCATAGACAAATACCTCAGCAATCCTTGTGAAAGTTAAAACATAGTTCTAATTTAGAACTTAAAAATTTAAAGGTAGTATTAATAAATTTGACATTTGTGAAATTTGTAACAATTATTCAACCTGAATGACAATATTGTGCATTTCTTTTGAAGCAATTAGGCATGAATCAAAGACTGAACGATTTTAAGATGAAGCTTTATTATTAATAACCAATAAATGAAACAAAAATGCACATAATTTGACGTAATTGACATCCAACTTGGTAAAAAATATTTCCTTCTTATAACAAAAATTTTGAGGATACAATATTACTAATCGTGAAAGAAATGGGATATGTTTATATTTCTTGATAAATTAAATAGAACAATAGTAATAAGTATAATAATTTTCGTTGTAACAGAAATAAGTGCCTTTATTTTATTTTTGACCCAACTTAATAATACTTTACACAACCAATCAGTTCGCAGGAAACATTTTTTAATTCTGTAGAGATCCACAAAAATCTCTACAGAATTTAATTTCAAATATTTAATGGAACTATAATCGTATAATAGACTTCTGTATTAATAAATATGGTTATAAGAAGCATAAAATGAAAATTAAATATTATTGTAGGGTTTCCATAGAAACATTTATTGCTTTATATTGTAATATCTAGATTAATAGGAAAGGCTATCTTGCTGAAACGTCGTAGAAACTCTAATCCTTAATTTTTGCTTCATACAAACACCTCAGTCATAGAATAAGTCAGGGACACGGGCTAACGTTTTTACAGAACACAAGTTGAAGGCTTTATGGTTCATCCCTGCCCCAAATAACCCGAGGGGAAAATTAGGAGGATCTAAGCTTTGAGTACGCTTCAGTTTTACAACTCTCTCTTCTTGAATGCTTAACAGACGGAAAACGAATAGGGGGAAGAAATGTTTTTGCTCTAGGCAAAACCATTTTGAGACACCCTGAGTCTTGGAGGCAAGCCCGTTTTGAGGACAAAAGTGAAAACTTTTGTGAGACATTTTGGTCTGTTTTTGCCGTCAAAGTGAAAACCGGCAATGGGTTAAAGCTAAATGTATTCTAAGAAGTACAAAAAATGTCAACACGATTCCCCCCCTTCAAATCAGTCATTTAAACTATTCAAACCGTTCAGGAAAAGGATAAACATTGCGAACATAAAAATCTGCCCTTTTTTATATATACTTTAATAAAAGGAAATGTGTTCCTTCTTTTTATAAGAAGAGGAACCCATTTTCCTTTCTAAGCTTTTGAAAGTCGCCAACGCTTAAAAAATGATAAACTACGCCAAGGTAGAAACCCGCCTTTGACAACTCAATGCGTATGCGTGATTAATGTTGGTGCGAATAGCCTAAGCGGCTAATTGCACCGGTGGTGCGAATAGCATCGGCCAACTGAAGCGACACTACACACCCCCTTTCTAGTGACAGCGATTATGGAAGATAGTCTGGCTGATCTTTAGAATATGGTAACTGGTAGTTTGGCGACATTTTGGAGGCGATAAAGGTGTAATGAAAGTTCTAGATCAAAGTTGAATCACTCATAATCCAAAAAATGAGATGCATGGCCTGGAGGGTTTTCCATAAATTTTAATTAAACTTAGTATTTACATATATACAATGTAGGCTAGAATGCCTGAATCGAATATTTAATGCTCAAAAGGCAAGAACGGAATAGTTCCAGCTAAAATCTAAATCGAATTCTATTGCGTAGTGCATCGAAATTCTACCTTCAAGAAGAAGAATATTTTTTCAAGTCACGTGTTCAGAAGGGGAAAGGTTAAGTAAGCCAATAGATGGACTCCTAACGCCATCTCTTGGCGATATAAAAGAATATTCCTTAACACACTCCCCACCTGAACTCTGACAAGAGTTCATCTAACTCAGTTATACATACAATCAAGTACATAAATCACTATTCTATAAAAATACTAAAAAATACCAATTAGTCAAACACTTCAATTCCAATACAGGTTATACACCTCATGCATCAAATAATAAATGTTATAACTAATAAATGAACTAAATTTTAAAATATTTTCCACTTAACTGAACAAACTTAACTAAGGATATTCAATTTAATCATTAATAGACAAAAAAGGAAAAAAGCATAACTAAATCGTTAAAGTTCAAAATATCTAAAGTTCAAGAGGATATAGATGTTGAACAGTACGTTTTAAAGTCCCATTACCAGTTTTTAATTCGAATGATCGGACTTTACTATCACGTCCAGGAATAATTTTTATGATTGTATCAAGTTTCCATAACAGTTTGTTTTTATTATCTCCTTCGACTAAAACAACATCTCCTACTTTTAGTTCTGGTTGAAGTTGCGGATTCTTCAAGAAATGGGCAGTTCTAAGATCTAATAAATATTGTTGCTTCCATTTCCACCACAACTGTTTTAACAGCAATTATTGATAACGCTTTCTTTTTAACAGCGTTTCTCTTGTCGTTTCGCTACCGATGATTCTAGCAAAAGTCAAAGGATACTTCAAACCAGTTTGTCCAATGTTTAAGAAGTGCTTTGGAGTCAACGGTTGCGGCTCGTCATTGTCGTTGTAAACGTAACTTAGAGGTCGTGAATTAAGAACTGACTCCACTTCGACAAGTATAATTTATCATTAATTAAGTAGACATTTCTTCGAAAGTCAACAATGCTTTTCCTACGATTTTTCTTAAACAATCTTTAACAGATCTAACAAGTCTCTCATAAAACCCTCCCCACCATGGGGCTCGTTCGATTATAAATTTCCAATGGATTCTTTCTTTGGCAATGAAATTCTTGAATTTGTCATCTTTTAAAACTTTGAAAAATTCTCAAGTTCTTTCTTTGTCCTCTTAAAGGTCTTGGCGTTGTCAGAGTAGATGATTACGCAGTTTCCTCTTCTGCTCAAAAATCTGCGAAATGCAAGTAAAAAGGATTCTGTTGACATATCTGATACAAGTTCTAAGTGTACAGCTCGGGTTACTGCACAAACGAACAAAACAATATAGGATTTTCGAATGTCTTTAGAATTCTTTACGTAAACTGGTCCGGCGAAATCAATTCCACAGACTGCAAATGGAGGCGATTCTTGGATTCTATCCTTTGGTAAGGGTGCTGTCATCTGGTCTGCTGGTTTAGCTAAATATTTTTGGCAAATTATACAACCTTTTAATGATTTTTGACTAAATGTCGTCCTTTAGGAATCCAGAAGCGTGATCTGACTTTAACTAAAGTCGCAGCAATTCCTCCATACATTATCTTCTCATGTTCTTTGCATACAATCAGAATCGTTAGTCGAGAATTTTTAGGTAAGATTATTGGATGTTTATCATCTAGTGAGAAGTCAGAAAATTCCAGTCTTCCTCTCAACCTCATGATTTCCTTTTCATCAATGTAAGGAAGAAAATTATACAAAGGAGAATTTTTTCCAACTGAATTACCTTCTTTGAGGGATTTATATTCTTCGGCAAAAAACTTCTTTTGCTCTGATTTTAACCAGAAATTTTCTGCTTCTTGTAACTCTTCAGCTGTGAGAGTTCCTTGAATGTCGCTAGTTTTTCTTAATTTTCTAATGAAACGTAAATATGCGACTGTACCATAGGCTTTGACACTTGCATCTGAAAAGCAATGTAGTTCGAGATTTTCGACATTAATGTTCGAGTGCATGAAAAGGTAACGAGAGATGGAGAATTCAGCCATTTGAAGTAGCTCTTCACACCACTTTCTCCATTCAGAGGACAAATCTTCAGGTAACGGTTCATCCCAATCTATTTGTGACAACCAAATCTTCTGTATTAAGCACTTTATTCTAACAGTGAAAGGTCCTAAATTTCCAATCGGATCGAATATCCGACCCAACACTTGTAGAAGAAATCGTTTTGTTTCTATTGGTTTAGATGTGAAAGATAATAAGTTCCGAACATCAAAATACAATAAGTCCTTTGAATTATCCCATGCCATACCTAAGACTTTAAATGGGAAATTTTCTCTATTAAAATCTTCAGGATTTTCATCTGGAACGATACCCTTTTTTATCCACAATTCATGTAATTGTCTCGAGTTACTATGCCATTTGTGAAGCTGCATGCTTGCTTCCTTAAATATTTGGACCGATTCTAGACTCTTAGTTAATGCTTCATTGATCGTTGGTTGGCTTCCAATCACATCATCTACATATACGTTCTCATTCAAAAAGTGAACCGTTGTAGGATAAAGTTTATTATATTTTTTCAGATGATGTTTAATGGTAGCGACTAATAGAAATGGACTACTATTTATTCCGAATAAAACTCTAGTGAACCTATATATGTCAGGAGAAATGGTTTCATCATTAGAGAAATCCGAAAACAGAAACCTGGTTGCGTCTCGATCTTTTTCATGTATGAGAATCTGTAAAAAGGCTTGTTTTATATCTGAGGTGAAGGCTATTAGATTATACCGAAATCTTAACAATATTTCGAATATTTCAGGGTATAAATTTGGCCCAACATGTAGACAGTCATTTAAAGAAATGAATCCTGGGGCATGCGATGATGCATCATAAACAATACGTAATTTACTTGTAGCTCGATCCTCGTGTATAACTTCCCTATGTGGCAAGTAAAACACGACATCCTCTTCATTTGAAATTTCTGAAACTGGTTCGATAATAATTTGATTTAACTGATCTCTTAATACGTTCCTGTATTCGGAAAATAGATTAGGATCTTTTTTAAATCGTTTTCTAAGTCGATGAAATCTTTGTTCTGCGATTTCCCTATTATTATTTAGATTTAATGTGTCATGTTTCCAAGGCAATCTAACATTATAGCGAGAATTTTCATATGTTATACTTGATTCGAATCAACGACTTCATTTCCAGTTGAATCGAAGTTTTCCCTCTTATCAATAAGTCCTGAGTTTTCCAAGTCCCAAAATTTTGTTATTTGTTTGGAAATCAAATCTTCCCCTACAACTACGTTGAAAGCTAAAGAGACATCATCATCACCTTTTCGTCCATGTAGGCACCAGCCGAAAATAGTTTCCACTGCAACAAGATTTTTGCTTAAGTATTTAACGTGTCCCATTACTATGTTGTAATAATAATCTGCACCAATTAGAATGGCAATGGGTTTTTTACAATCGGGAAAATTTGCGAGCATCAAATTTTTTAATTGTCTGTTTTGCTTAATTTCTTCTGATTTAGGAGGTGGAATATCTGTACCTGATATATGATCAGTTACTAATAATTCAACTTCTATTCTAGAATCGGGAGAACTTCTATGTTCTAAAGTTAATTTAACTACGTCATAATTTTTTTGGATGGGAGAAGTATTCCCAAAAGTGTAGACAGTCAATTTTTCTTTTCTTATGACTTCGAGGTTTAATCTGTCCGCTAACTCGCGAGCACAAAAACTTTTCATACTTCCACTATCCAAGAGAAGTCTGGCAAACACCTTTTACTTAGCTGTTTTAACTTTTATCGTGCAAGTCTGTAAAAGAATTGTATTATTTGCATTATGTGAAACGGCCGAAACAATTTCTTCTTTTTGTTCCTTAGTTTGTGTATCATTTTTCGAAATTGATATACTATCCTTTTTATCACTTGGTGTATTTTTAACTATCGAACTGGATTTAAAACATATGGCTTCTGAATGTTTACCTTTGCAAATTTTACAAACTTTAGTTTGGCGTTGTCGGCACTGTGAGATTTTGTGTTTAGGGGCCAAACAAAGAAAACAACGCGCTTGTTTTTTCAAAATATCTCTCTTCTCATTAACTGTAAGGCATAAACAGGACTCTGAGTCATGGTTTTGAAAACAAAAAATGCAGTTTCCATTTGATGACGCGGCTGCCATAAATTCATGTGTGGTGACAGTTTGTTTATGTTTCGGCGTCGGTGGATATCTGTTAATACCTTTCATTTCCGGGTTTGACTTGCGTGGAAAGGATAACGAATTAATCTTTTCTCGCGATTCTATTTCTAATCGGAGAAAGTCTAGAAATTTGTTTAAATCATAGGTTGAAGGATTTTCAGTATTTGTACGATGAAATTCTAAAGTTATATCGTTCGGGACAATTTTCATCAAAATTGGAATAAACATGTTGGAATATGTTTCTGGTTTCACACCGAATGCTAAAAGGCTTCTGACTTGAACGTTAATTGTATCATAAAGTTTTCGCAATTTTGCTACTTCATTTGAACTTTGAACAGGATTTAAATTTAAGAGATTAGAAATGTGTATATTGATAATAAGGTCACTTTGACCGAATCTGTTTTTAAGAATGTCTATAGCAGAGTCATAATTAGCCTCTGAGATTGAGAGACCTTCTATGGAAGATGCTGCGTTACCACATAAATAAGTTCTCAAATAATTAAATTTTTCTATCTTCGAAAGTGTAACATTGTCATGAATAGTGACCTTGAATGGATTCCAAAAATTCATCCAATCGTTATATTCTCCGGAAAATTTGTGAACTAAGAGTTTGGGCAATTTCACATTATCTTCAATTTGTCTTTTGGTTTCAACTTCTGTAGATGAATTATTTAAATTCGTGTTAATATTTTGAGTATTGTATTTCCTTAAATAACGGTTGATTTTAGACTTCGCTATTATTATTTTATCGTTATATTCCATAGAAGTGTTAATATCTGAATCTAATTTTGATTCATCTTCAATCAAATTTTGTATTTTTTCGTTTAAATCATGTAGTTCCGTTTCTTTACTATTTAACAATTCCAAACAATTTGGTAACTCTTCTTGATTTTCTTCTTTTAAATACTCATCTACATTTTTAATAATTTGAGTTACAGAAGCACGTATATGTGCTCGATTCTTAATTAGTGTCTTCAGTTCCATTTTAATAAATTATCAAAGGAGACTTACCGTGAGAAGTCTTCGCTTACAAAGCTAATCCAAAAGGCGAAAAACACAAATTTTCAAATTAATCAGATTCTTTTCTGGAGCCGATGCACCATTATGTAATGAAAGTTCTAGATCAAAGTCGAATCACTCATAATCCAAAAAATGAGATGCATGGCCTGGAGGGTTTTCCATAAATTTTAATTAAACTTAGTATTTACATATATACAATGTAGGCTAGAATGCCTGAATCGAATATTTAATGCTCAAAAGGCAAGAACGGAATAGTTCCAGCTAAAATCTAAATAGAATTCTATTGCGTAGTGCATCGAAATTCTACCTTCAAGAAGAAGAATATTTTTTCAAGTCACGTGTTCGGAAGGGGAAAGGTTAAGTAAGCCAATAGATCAAGGAGGTTAGAATAGAAGGAGGGAGGGTTCGCGGTTTCCACCACTATCGGGGAATGAAACTCCGCCGAACAAGCGGCGTCCATGTTTGTGACTTCAAAACATTGCATTACGGCAGTGACATGTACGTGTTTCTAACCTGTTCCGTGCATTTATTTTCCAGTAAAAATATGTTAAATTTATAATGAAATCCCTCGCTATTGTTGAATTTTTGTTTTAAAGTAATAAAGATGATATCCATAATTTACTATGTACAGCAAATTATTAAGAAATAGTTCGAAATCTAAATGCATGCGCATAGCATTAAAGCCTTTAAAAAATGATGTTTCTGCATATTTCACGGACTTGCTTAGGTTAGAAAATAAATCTTAATAAAATAAAACAGATTTATGTGAATTCATTGATTTCAGTTTATGCGCATTTCATATTTATTAATCTCAAAGAAACTGCCTTTAATTAAGTTGAATTACAGAAATACACCTATATAAGTTTTTGATACATCTTTTCACATGTTCAATTGTGTAAATATTTTACTTAATTTTATCACTATACTGCCCAGAAATTTGTAAGTTTATGGAAAAAAATTTTAACAACAGAACAGTTTATCTTAAAAAAATGAATAATAATTAATATATAAAGAAAAGCATTGCTTTATTTAACACCTTTACAATTAATAAAAATAGTAACAATTGATTTCTTACTTTTCATGAAAGTTATAAAACGAATTAACTAAAACGTTCAAATTATACAATTTAAATCCTACCATATAGCATTATATCTTAAGGAACGAAGATACCAGCTATAAACAGAACATACATTAAAATGTATTTAATATATTTTGATTATAGTTATTTTAAATAACCTATTTTAAGTCCTTTTTTTCACATCTGGAAAGAAAACCACATGACATTGTGATATTTTTGACATAGTTGTCATATTACATAAAAAAAGAAAATTAATACTTACGTGTGAAAAATAATGCCCGGAATTTTTTTCGAGAATCTATTTGTGCATCCATATGCAATACAAGCTGACATGCATCAAAAAGAAAAGAAAAAAATGTTGCAATGACAGACTTCCTTGCACAAGTCACGGTGATAACAGGAAGATGGCCGCCAAGCTTCACCGTTTGAGTTGAACCTTTCCTCCTTCTATTCTAACCTCCTTGCAATAGATGGACTCCTAACGCCATCTCTTGGCGATATCAAAGAATATTCCTTAACAAAGGTTACTACCTGGGAATTTGGTAATAATGTGAGCAGTACTCAGTTCCGATTGCGCATTATTTTGTGTGAGGGAAATGAGAAATCATGGGATATGTCATGTGATATTAATGGACGAATTACGGTTCTTTAATCGGAAAAGGGGGGGGGAATTTGGAAAAATATCTGTGGCTGTATATTATTTTGTATTAAGCTTCATTGTATGTTGTGTGAAGTAGGGTTGAATAATTTTGGGATTGTATGGCGCTGTCTAAACTGAAAAATCGTATGAATGTTTGGAAGATGAAGGTTTTAAACATCTTGCTGTGAACCACAAATATTATTTTAAAGATCCAGAAACAGGTGCACATACCAATACAATAGAGGGCACGTGGAGTGCTATAAAAAGCGCCATTCCGAGGCATTGTGATAAAGAGAATTTTGCTTTTTATTTAGCGGAGGAAGTGTGGAGGAAAAAATCGTTCAATAATTTTATTGAATACATAATAAAAGTGTATCCACCATGTAAGCAAGATTCTGAAGAAGATTAGGTAAGTTAGTATTTTTAATTATTTGAGGATATTATTTTTATGCATTGTTCTAAATGTAAGGTGGAAGTAAAGTAATTTGGTATTATTGGGAAAATTGTTATTAGCAATGATTTATTTTAAAGTAATTAGGATTGTAAGCTAATTTTTATTAATTTAATGTATGTGCTTATTTATATTTTAAGTAGTGTTTTTGAATTTAATTATATTTTAATTAAATGATAGTTATTTTGTGAATTTTATGTTTGTAGGAATTTGGTATACGTTTTAGTTGAAGTAAATGTGCATGGAAATAATTTAAATATTTGACACTAAATATTTGTAATGCTTGCGGTATAAATTCGTTGGTGACGTTTATAATATAATAGATGATTTAGAGGTAAAAGTTTTTGGATATTTTATTTATTTTATATGTGGAAATGTTCATATTTGGAAAGGGTATATACTTTTTCGTGATCAGGTAATTTCATATATGTTCTTTTTACCGGGTTTAAAGATTCAGAAAATTGTCATGTATTTTCGTGAAATTTTTCTAATTTATGAGAAAATAGCAGTGTACATGGATATAGTGAAGAGTGTGTGCAATGCCATTTTTGTGTAATACTGGGATTTTTTTTAAGTAAAAATAAGTCGACGTGTACATGGTTTATGTGTATGTGTTATTTTGAAAAACGGGTAAGGAGTATGGTATTGTGCACTTTTCCCCAATTTTGCAGTGAATATTTGTCATGATTAAGCAGTTTTGTTAGATAAAATTTTTAGCATAAGTGTAATTCGGCTAGTAGATTGTTGGAAGAAGCGTTCAGTAGATAAAAAGAAAAGAAACCTGTCTTTACTTCGTGAAGACAAAATGGCGGCGGGGAAAAAAAATAGAGGGTTGCTGTAGGAGAGTTGGTCGCCAAACTTTCGCCAAAAAATCGCCAAGTTACCATAATCTAAAGATCAACCGATAGTCTTTAAAGTGACTGGGAAACCTCACATGTCTGCCGGTTCTAGTAGTCTTGGTTTTATGATGAGTTTCTGAATTTTCTTCAGTGTTCTTGAGTGCAGGTGTTTCCCCAAGTTCCGCTATCTTGGAATGGGAGTTTTGAAAAGGAATATCAGAATCTTGCACTAGGAAACATGGCTTTAGTCTGTCTATTGAAACTCTTTTAACTTTTCCTTGGATTTCAATATCGAAGTACTTATCCTTTCTTGCTCTTACAGGATACGGTCCAAGATAGACAGGCTGTAGCGACGAATTATTAATGTTGTTGTATAGGAATACGTGAGAACAGTTGGAAAGATGTTTAGAAACAAAGACTGTTCTATTTCCATGGGTGGTGGTAGAACTTGGCTTCATAGCTCTTATTATTTTCTGAAGGTTTTGAGAAAATTCAGACTGTTTCATATGAGGTACTGTTGAAAAGAATTCACAGGTAATGCTAAAGGGGTTCCGTATACAAGTTCTGCGGATGAGCAACCTAAGTCTTCCTTGATGGCAGATCTTATGCCTAAAAGAACGAAAGGCAATGCTTCCAGCCATGATTTTGATTCGAGTAGATGAAATTTGAGACTTGCTTTTAAAGTTCGGTGTTGTCTTTCAATCAGACCGTTTGCCTGTGGATGGTACGCAGTTGTAGTGTTTGTATGAAAACCAAGATATTTTTCTAAAGCTTGAAACAGTTGGCTATCAAATTGCCGACCTTGGTCAGATATTATGCGATTCGGAATTCCAAAGCGTGAAAAACAAGTATAAATCAAAGCTTTAGCAATAGATTCTGTTGATTGATTTTCTAACGATACCGCTTCGATCCATCGTGTATAACGATCGATGATGGTTAGAAGGTATTTGAATCCTTTGCAAGGAGGTAGCGGACCCACCAGATCTATGTTTAAATGCTGGAATCTGTATGGAGGTACTTTGAATTCTCCCAAAGATGAATGTGTATGTCTGTGAACTTTAGATCTTTGGCAAGATAAACATCTCTAGTCCATAGTTGGCAGTCTTTATTCATATTGGGCCATATGAAACGTCGTGTTATCAATTTTATCGTGAATTTTATTCCAGAATGAGATAAATTATGGATTGAAGAAAATATTTTCTGCCGAAACTTTGCAGGGATGTATGGTCGATTATAATTTGTAGAAGTATCACAGTAAATTTTCTTGTCGCTGTCCAGTATAGGGATCTGTAGGATTTTTAAGTTTGGGTTGTTTTTTAGTGTCTCCAAGTCGTCATCTTCTTGACAGTCTACTATAGTTTGTAAGTCTATTGCAGATGGTACAGAAATGGTGTCTATGCGAGAGAGAGCGTCAGCGACGGTATTTTCATGCCCTTGTATGAATCGGATATCGGTTGAGAACTGGCCTATATATGATAGTTGTCGAGCTTGTCGTGGCGAAGCTTTTTCCAAATTTTGTTGGAAGGCAAATGTTAGTGGTTTGTGATCCGTGTATATTGCAAACGTTCGCCCTTCTAAGATGTATTTGAAATGTTTTACTGCTGTATAGATGGCTATGAGTTCTCTGTCGTAGGCACTATATTTTTGTTGTGCTGATGTCAAATTTCCGAAAAAGAAACTTAACGGTTGTTTTTCATTATTCCCAATCTGATGTAAAACGGCTCCAATGGCAGTATCGGAAGCATCAGTTATTAGCGATATTTCAGCCTTTTCGGATGGGTGAGTTAAGTTTGTGGCATGAATAAGTGCATCTTTTAAGATCTGGAAGGCGTTTCTTGTTTCTGCCGTCCAGGTTATTTCTTTTCTGCAGTTCTTTTTAATACCACTGAGCAATGTTGTTAAAGGTTGTTGCAATTTCGCACAATTTGGTATGAATCTGTGATAAAAATTCACCATACCTAAAAATCGTCTTAAACTAGTAAATGACTTTGGTTCTGGGAAATTTTTGATGGCATCAACTTTCGTTGAAAGAGGTTTAAGTCCTTCAGTTGACACTTCGTATCCCAGGAATGCAAGTTTTGCTTGACCAAATTTACACTTTGCCGCATTAATACACAGGCCATATTCGTTCAGTCTCTCAAGGACTGCTCGTAGATGTTTTTGGTGAGTTTCTTCATCTGGAAAGGCTATTAGAATGTCATCCAAATAGCAAAACACGAATTCTAGTCCATTCAACACACTGTTCATGAAACGTTGGAACGTTTGGGCCGCATTTCGTAGGCCGAACGTCATGAATGGGAACTCGAATAAGCTAAAAGGGAGTGAGAATGGCCGTTTTCGGTATATCTTCTTCGAGAACAGGAATTTGTTGGTACGCTCTAATGAGGTCTATGGATGAGAAAACTTTTTTTCCAGCTAAAATGGAACTGCAATCTGTTAAAAATGGGAGAGGGTATCTATCAGGAATAGTGACGTTGTTTAACGCTCGATAGTCTCCACAAGCTCTCCAATGACCTGATTTCTTGATAGCGAGATGTAGTGGGCTCGACCAGTTACTTTTGGATGGCCTGCATAAACCCATTTGGAGCATAAATTCAAACTCCTTTTTAGCCGCTTTGAGTTTCTCAGCTGATAGTCTCCTGGCTTTAGCGAAAACTGGTGGACCTCTGGTTTCGATATAATGTTCGATGTTATGGTTTTTAACTTTATTATTAACTACATTCAGTTTTAACAAATCCGGAAAATCGTTAATGATACGTTTATATGGATCACTTACGGCATTTAAAATCGGAATATTATTATTGTTATTTTGAAAACAAGGAGTTCCATTGGTTGTTAAGAATGTAGTACCATCAATCAACTTGCGATTTTTAGAATCTACCAAAAAGTTAAAATTTGCAAGAAAATCCATGCCTATTATCGGTTTGTTTACGTCCGCAATTACAAAAGGCCATGCGAATGATCGTCTGAGTCCAAGATCAAGCTTCTTTTTGTGCATCTTTTAAGTAGTTTTTCTCTTCTTTTTGAGTAATTTTTGGCCATATGTTTTAATTTTCGTACCATTTGCAGCAAAGAGTTCTAATTTTGAGATGTTTTTTTTATCTGCAGGCAAGGGAGGAATGACAGAAATTTCTGCCCCAGTATCTATTAAAAATTGGGTAGCCGATTCTTTGTCGCTGATGAAAAGACGACTCAGCTGCACCTCTTGTCCCTCCGTCGTCAATGAGAGACGGGGAGCTGGTTTTCCGGACTATTTGTCTGTGATGTTGATGAGTAGTTGCAGGGTTGTTTACACATAAATGACTTATCACCGAATTTTTTATGATAGTAACAAATATCACTAAATCTGTTACCACTGTAACTCCTATCTCGTGATTTGGATCGGTTACGACAATAGGGACGACTGTGGCGTTGCTCGTTTAAAGCAGAAACTTGTAAGCTAAATTCACTAACCTGTTTTTGTAAACTTTCAATCACTTCCGTTTTTACCGTTATGGATGATGCAGCAGCTATTTGGGGAGTAACAGAGTTTAATTCCCAAATCTTATCGGCCATTGTAGCCACTTTTGACAAATCTTCACTACTAACAGATATAATGTTACGCATATTAACGGGTAAACGTTGTAGCCACAATGTTTTTAGGAAAGTATCTGTTACTTTATCGCCAGCGAAATTACGCATCTCACACAGTAATTGAGATGGCTTTTTGTCACCCAGTTCTAACTCACTCAGTAATTTTTGGGTTTTTTGTCTCTGAATCAGCATATAATGAAATTAGTCTATTTTTAATTGCCTCATATTTATTATCTTGTGGTAGACTTAGCAAAATATCAGATACCTGTGACAAAATATCGGGTTCAATGGAACTTATAATCATATTTTGTTTGATCTGCACTAATTTTTGCATTTCTAAATTGTGCTTCTAGTTGAATAAACCATATTTTAGGATCTGGCTTCCAAAAAGGAGGAACTTTAACGCTTACCTTGGCGACAGATGCAGTTGTTGCTTTAATTTCGGTTTCGTCTTCGTCAGCCATTGTAGAATTCGATCACGCCGATACGCCAGTGAAGTGTCTGGTGTTCAAATATAGAAAAATAATACTTCTCTGACTCCAATGGAACCAATATTTTATTCCTTACAATGTTATAGATTCTTATTCATAAGATTTATTTACATTTTACATGCAGGTAGCATCGCGTGACAAAAACTCGAAGTTTGTTTACTTCGTTCTTCGCGGAGACTAGAAGGTGTTGCTATTCCGCTTTAACTAAATTTAATTAGAAACTTGACGAAACTGAAGCGACACTACAACGTGCACTACATTTTCTATATACGACCAATCTAAAAAATTATCACTGTTTATTCTTTCGCTTTCTTATACGGAGAAACATAACCAAGCCATTCAGTTGTATAATGCTCGAAATCGTTCAAACGTACATATTCACAGATATCCACAAAGACTTATTTCATATTTCCGAATCAAAGTTGGGAACCATGTTTGTTTACATAGAACGAAGTTGTTGTTGATGCTGGGCGGAGTTTTGTTGTGACGTCGGCTTACGCATGAAATGACGATCACGTGACCTCCCTGCGCGTTCGGGGATTTAGCGCTGATCGCATTTTACGCCGATTTCCGTAAGGCCGATTTCCGTAAGGTAGCAAACCTCCTTGGGCGGCAGCGAGAGGAAGGTTGTTAAACCTAACTCAGCAGTAGAAAGGGTTGTTAATAGTTCACCAGCAAAGGAATAATTTGCAAGTAATAATTATCGGTTACAAAGACCAGGTCAATCTATATACATGATAATGTTCAGGAAATGATTAGATAAAATAGGGATTTAATGATGGTTCTAATTGCAAGCGAGGATGTGTAATTACTTAAAAAATCTTTAATTTATTGACAAAAAGGTTACAGAAATTACTTAAATTCATTTAACAGAGGAAATTTTATGCAAACTTAGATCCTAGTCTTACAGCATAGGTCTGTCAGAATTTATTATTCATTAGTAAAACTTACTAAAAATTATAATATTTTTATATATTCAAACGCATGTTTATAGGTTCAAGTGCCATATCAAAGTTATTTATGAAATAAAACCTATTAAAATGTGATAAATCATTTGTGTGTGTGCAAATTTTTAAATCTAAATCTCTTACATTAAATTATTTCTGTCTTTTAAATTACATCCCATTATTTATTTCAATTTAATTTATTAATGTGTTTGTACTAATAAGTTCTTTGAAGTACTTTTTGTGTCCTGAAAATGCCAAGCATTCTCATAAAAAAAAATAAATAAACAGGCATACAGAATTGTTAATAACCAGTATTATATCATTAATTATTCATTTAATAGTTGATTTGAAGAAGAATGAATTAAAACTCTTGATTGCACAAAATACATCTTTGAAGTTAAATGTATTCTAAGAAGAACAAAAATGTAAACAAGATTTTGTCCTCCCCACCCAAATCAGTCATTTAAACTATTCCAACCATTCAGGAAAACGATAAACTTTGCGAACATAAAAATCTGCCTCTTTTTTATATATACGTTAATAAAAGGAAATGTGTTCCTTCTTTTTTTGAAAGTCGCCAACGCTTAAAAAATGATAAACTACGCCAAGGTAATAACCCTCCTTTTAAAGAAAAAGATTCACTACAACACTTAGGCAGTTCGCGTACGTAGAATCCGTTCTTTTTGATTCGCTTCAAATGATGGATCTGACAATCAATGTGCATACGTGGTTAATGTTGATGCGAATAGCTTAAGTGGCTAATCCCACCGCTGGTGTCAATAGCATCGGCCTACGTTTTAGGAACATGTCGTAGCGTTTCAGGGTCGCAGTGTCCAGCTGTACAGGGTAGAGCTACTAGAGATACCCTTTATAATAGCCTTAGTACAGGGTAGTGAAGACTATCTCTGAAGGTCTGGCTAAAAGAGAAAACATCGGAGGAATTTTCATCGACATCGCTAAGGGTTTCTACCGTGTGTAGCTGGATGTACTCCTCTACAAGATACACTGTCTGTTCCCAGATTACACCATAAACATTATGAATCCTACCTAACAGGTAGACACTTTGTCGTTCGTATCTCTGGCACATATTCCACTCGCCAAGCAATTCAGGCAAAGACCCTTACTTAGACCTGCATTGTTTAATATTTATGTGAACGACATTTCTACCACAGTCAACACGACACTCGCAATGTACGCTGATGACACAGCGATCCTAGCACAAAGTGCATTTCTAAACCTGTCATTCAACGGTTACAATAACACACATAAGCACTAGAGATTTGGCTGACCTAGTGGAAAATTCCTGTGAATGTCGAGAAGACCAAAGCTATCTTTGACAAATAATTGCCTCTCAAAAATACTCCAAAGTCAATAAGGATACATTACAACTCCATATTCTTTAATAAAACATATTTATTACACGTAAGCACATTGAAACTCAATATGTGCATCTTTAAGTATCACAAAAAGATGCCTTTTCTTCTTATATCTCAAAAACACAGCATAAATTTTGATTAAAATTAAAATGAATAGAACAGACTATGCAATATTTTACTGTTGCCAGAACCTAACTACTAAAAAATCGCGCAGTTACAAACACGTCAAAAATGAAATTCAGCACGCATTATTCAAAGATAGTATCACAAAAAGATGCCTTTTCTTCTTATATCTCAAAAACACAGCATAAATTTTGATTAAAATTAAAATGAATAGAACAGACTATGCAATATTTTACTGTTGCCAGAACCTAACTATACTAAAAAATCGCGCAGTTACAAACACGTCAAAAATGAAATTCAGCACGCATTATTCAAAGATAAAAATAAAATATAAACAAAATAACAGCTTAAGTTTGTAACTATTTGAAAGATGCAATTTTTCACAATCTTAAAAAGAATAGCAAAAAGAACCTCAACTTTTATGGAGCTACCCTACCCTAAGCCAAGCAAGTCCTTTATCTTGGGGTAATCCTCAATAATACTCTCACATAGACCCCACACATCACAACTATTGTATAGAAGTTTCGAGTGCGTATAGCTCAACTCTGCCTCCTAATTGCTCGAAACAGTGTTTTATGCTTAGATAACAAAGTTACTCATTTATATAAGTCCGTTTTATACGCCCATTACTTTGTTATGCATGTTCAGTCTGGGTTTATGTCTGTAAATCAAATAGAAAAAGATTCTAAACGGAGTAGAATTGTGTTCTCTGCCAAATTACAAATTCTTCTTGGTACTTACGCCATAGCTGCATCTACGAAGAACTTCATCGCATTGAGTTGAAAGGCAAAGTACTTTGGCATCGTCAAGTTTTCGGGAGCCGATCAGGACATCGAAATCGGGACGTCATGTGACGTATAAAGCTCCAAATTTGAGACACTCCTGTAAAACTGTAAGAATTTTCTTTTTTACGCAAAATACAATTATTAATATTATTATTAAAAAAAATAAAATTAGTATTATGATTCTTATTTCCTTTTCCCCCCTTTTACACATCTCCAAATAGACTTAAAATATCTTACTCATATTCATCACTTGATAAGCAATGCGATATTATTACTGTGTGTACTTGTGTGCAACTATTCGATGTAGTTTGGTATTCCTTATCATCTGTACTGTGAACACATGTTCTTTCATTTTTTTCCCACTTCTCTACGTGTAACTAGATGCGTGCCACCATTTGTTCGACTAGTACAAAACGTTTAACTTATGAAGATCAAATAAAAATATAAATTTTATGCAAAAAAATTATATATATATGCAATCTATCTACTTATCAAATTTAGTTGACAAGCTCAAGCACTGCGTAATGGATTTATGTTTTCGTCTGAATTTTTTTTCTTGAAAATTGTGTAAATTTTTTGTATATGTTTAAAATTAAGTGTTACTTTAGTTATATAAATATTTACTTTGACTCTAGTTAGTTTACCATATCAAAGTAAAGGCATACATATTGCCCTGTTTCCCAATTAGATTTTTTTTTTTTTACATTATCTCATTTTCTTCCTGCAGCAGCTAAATGTAAAATTCTTAACTTGACTTTACTGTTTTGTTACCAGACACAAAATTTACATTTTTATTTTATTTATCAAACTCCTTCCCCCTAAATCACATCGATCCACCTTTACCAAACACACACACTCATGGACGCAATAGCAATAACGACCAAAACGTCTTCTCCTCCATCAACTGTTACTCTGACTTGCTTCTAGAACCCGCCTAACGGACCTCCCCCACCTATTTCGCCCAACTACCACGAGTAGGTGCAAGTTCACTGAACTTGCGCTAGCTCTTTTCATTTGGAATGCTTGTTCTTAGGATTTTTATTTTATTGTTGATATCAAGAATCAAGAAAACATTTTGCACCTTTTAATTCTATTCCAAATTTTATGAATGATGACTGCCCTTCAAACTGAATTCTGGCCCTTTTTAGACACGAAATTCAAATAAAAAGACCTTCTATGAGTTTTTACTCTTTTTTTCTCATGCGGAAGGCATTATCTGAAAAGCTTTTATTTTTATAAATTAGGCTTCTAAATTTTTCTCGTATTAGATGAATCCCTCTTTTGATGTAATTATTTTATCTCTGATGGTGTGCCTAGCGCACTCCGTAAATTAGCTTCCTTGATCCTTGAGGATTTCAAGAAATTTTCTACTTCTCTACCTTCTCTAGGTCCACTTTTTTCCTTTCTTCTCTTAATTACTTCGGGCCATTTATTTTTTCCCCATCTATTTTTTTACGCCTTTTGAATTCGTATAAAAAAATACGAAGTTCCTTTTTCCTCTCCTTTGAAACTTGAAATTGCTCCATTTCCTGCACACCTAAGCTTGAGTTTCCGCCCATCGGTGCAGAAAGACTTAGCGGGTGCAAAACTGTCTTCTTTGTTTAAAAGCTATTTAAAGCTAGAGAGTAGTCAGAGTCGTAGCTAGGGTCTTCAGCGCCCAGGGGCAACTGAAGATTTCGCGCTCCCTACTGCTTGCCAACGATGGAAAACATTTAATTCTAAAATGTCGTAACATGAAATTGGCGCCCCTTGGATTCTGCGCCCGGGGACAGATGTCCCCCCTCTAGCTACGCCCCTGAGAGTAGTTTAAAATATAGCTACTGATTATATTGCGGTATTGTACGAATATCTTTGAGGAAAAATCCAGTGTTTTGTTATATTTCTTGTAATAAGAATAAATTTTGTTAACTTTTTATTGCACTTGTGCATTCAATCTATTACGAACCCGTACGCACGCACCAATATATTACATGTTGATTGAACAGTTGCGAAAATAAAAGTATCTCTATTTTTAAATCAGATCAAGGGTAAAAATAAATATTCTTTTTTTCTTTTAACTTAAAAAAATAAAAAGCTGAATTTCATATTTTAACTGAAATAAAGAACAGTATTTTTATGACACTGCTTTCAAGAAAGTATTTCTGAAAAGTTTAAATGTATAAAGATTTTTCAAATAATTTATATGTACATTAAAGTCTGCTTTCATTCATAATACATCACAAAAAATAATTATCATCAATTAAGATTTGCAAAATATTAAAATAAACACCAAATGATTCTGTACCAATATAAAATGCATGGCATTAAGTCTTTTATTAATTAAAATAATGCAGCAATTAATTTGCATCCTTTTAATTAATAGGATTCCTAAGGCATTGGAAATGTTACAAATTAAACATATTTAAAGTAATATCCTTTAGGTTATATTATTAAAATAAGAAAAAATTGAAGGCCACAGCTGTAGAAGACCTTAGCATCATGCTAATGGTCACTTGTATTTTAAATAAAATCAAACAGATCACAATGACCAATAATGCCATTAATCACCAGTGGCCTACAAATCGATAGTGCCTGTGGCCATATTACAGATCACTATTGTGATGCAGCAAGGTAAAGTAAATAAATTATTTAAATGAAATTGAAGGTTACTGCTGATTATCATAGTCGGTGATCACTGAAAGTCAGGTCAACAGTGAGACAGTACAATTTTTAAATTAAATTTTAAAGGACATATACAAAATCCATTCAGGCTGTTGGTGATTAGTAACCTACGATTTGATGCACACTCTCAGTCAATCCATAAGACGCCACTGCAATCAATTTGGATATATTTTACAATTAAACCAAAGGATAGCAATGTTCAACAAGGCTGTTAGTTAATGGTAAGCTCTATGCTGATGATCACTAGTGTGAAGTAGTGCAGTAAATTTAGATAGATTTTTAAAATAAAAGTAAAGTGAAGAATGTCAGAAACCATATCAAAGCAATTGATCAGCAGTGACCTACATGCTGAATATGTACAATATGTGCAATTTTATAGCTAATTGACGATATAAAATTGCACATATTTTGCAAAAATTTAATGTTCAGGTTGTTTTCTCTCCTATCAATAAAATTCCTAGTTCCATGCTTAAGGACTCCATTCCGGATATGAATTCCTGGGGGATTTACAGGATTCTTTGCCAATGTGGTTTAATTTACATTGGTCAAACAAAAAGAGCCTTAAAATTTCATGTTAAAGAATATGAGGTATATGTTAGGAAAAAGGAAACACAGAAATCCGCTGTTGCTCAGCATTGTTGGAATGAAAAATCACACTTTCCATTTTTCTGCAGACAAAATTATTCAGAAAACATCCTCCATTGGTGAATTAGATTTTTTAGAAGCATTTCACATCCTAAAAAACATTTCTGTTCTAGTTAATGACCCCAATTGCAATCCATCTTTACCTTCAGCCTTTGAAGAAATTTAGTTTTAGTTTTTCTCATTCATCAATAGATGGCGCCAGTAGCTTAACTTCTGACCAATTTTTCTTATCTTTCTTCACCCTTTATGTGGTTCATTTGCACTTAGCAGCTGAAGAAATTAGTTAAAAAACTATCGAAACTAGTACTGCAAATTTTTTTTTTTTTTTTTTAAATTTATGCCGATTCTTAATGTTGGACATTTTTTTTTATTACAAGTCAATAGTATGAGGCAGATATTAATGACAATAAACTTTTATTAAAATTAATTCAAAGAACATCATTGTCCATTAAGGCTATTGGTGATCCATATGTAAATTCCAGTAAATTTACATATATTTTAAAAATAAAAGTAAACTGAGTCTGTCAAGGCAATTGATTAGGGCGATTTACAATCATATTGTTGAATTTAGTATAGATAATTTTAGTAAACTACATTTAAATTGTATTCTCTCTTGTATAATGTAACATGAATGGCCTCAAAAATGCAAAGCTTTCCTGGAAAAATAAGGCTACAGCAGCAAGTCCATTCAACATTAAAGGTATTTGGCTATTGGCAAGATAGTGCCAAGCAGATAATGGTTTTGATAACTAATATTTGCAACCACATTTGGCGACAAATCACCAAAAGTCCCCAAATTTGGTGACATTTTGATCCGATTCCTGTATAATTGTAAGTTGTCCGATTTCCAGCAATTTCAAGAAATTGAAGATACTGGAAATTTCCCAGCAGATGGAGGAAATTACAGGATTTGGGCATTTCTCACTCCGCATGATAAGACCGCACTGTGAGATCCCTCACCCTTCACAACCAGGCACAGAAGTTCAACCTCTGCTCTCGCAATACCATAATTTTTGCTTGATATTTCTCCAATATATCAAATGTTTATGAATAATATTTTAAATGTTTATAAATAAATGTTTGTTTTAAATGAAGACAACCTGCAGTATTATGACTTTTAATTATCATATTTCATCAGAATAATGAACAGTTGACCTGAAATATTTTAGTGTATCATTTTATATAAGATTTTTTTTTTGGCCTATAACTTCACTGACTGAAGGAGAAGACACATCGCTTTTGCGACACCAGTCGCTGACTATGATTTGCTACCTGCCAGTCACAGAGGGACATTACCCAGCCTCTCCAGGGTATCATTCCAGGAATACCCATGATGCCACACTAGGTTACCATAGCGATCTGCTCTAGGACATGCCAGACCCCAGGCCGGCCAATATGTGACCTTTCTGGAGCCTTCAGAAGCACTAGGTTCATAATTTGTATACCCCCCATGGCCTCAGTATTAATCCTAGCCAGTAGCTTCACAGAGTTTTCTACGTTGATCCCTGGGGTGGAAGATACGGAAAACTATATAAGACTCGAGAGAGCATCAGTTTAGTTCAAAGTTGAGCTCGGGTATTGAGAGATTGCTATTTTAAGCTTTCGAACTGCCTTGTACTTAACCTTTTTAGCAGTTTGATATGCTAACTACCGATTGTGCTGTGTCATACTGAGGACAGTTGTATGAGTACTTTTGTGAAAATTTCCAGAAATGTAAAGTTTTTCTTTTGGGAAAATAAATTTCATAAAGATACCAAAGGTTCTGTGTGCATTAAATCCATTATGAACCTATACGCATATAACAATGTTTGTCCTGATGTTCAAGTTCTCATTAAATTAACACATTTATAATGTTTTAACAATTTTTATAATGACTAGTTAAAGGGAAAATACACAGCTATCTCCAGAGGGCCTAATTTGAAAATATATTCCATATGAATATTGAAATACAGTAAAAAATTGTTTTAACTTATGAGGTAAAGCTTGTTGTTTATGTTTTAGGTTTATAATTATTTTTTTAAAAATTTTTGCTTTGTTTTTAAGATTATATATATAAATTTTAACAAACATGTATATATGTAAAAAAGTAAATTTAAAGTTAAAATAATTAAAAAAATGTGCAAACATATAAAGATTTAATTTTCGAACTAATCTACAATATCATTTAAATTCAGATAGCATAAGTAAATCAAGTGCAAAACCAAACCATGAAAATAAATTCACCAATTTAGCAAATTAAAATTAATCTAAAAATTTTTTTAAAAATACATAAGTGAATGACTGTTGAGCAGGCAGGAGACAGACTTATCAAGGGGAAGTTGCCTCCAAACCTAACTCTTCAATCATTCAATTCGTGTTTCGTCATTCATGCAGGCAAGGGTAAAAGTCAAAACCAAAAGTAAATACATAGTGAAGAATGTCCAAAAAGAAATACCATTTAAGTGGTACCTTGAGAAATTAGCAATTAAAAATTAAAGGTCTAAAAGGAAAATACCAATAATGAAGTATTTTGAGAAATAAGCAATGTAAAGTTAGTATTAAATTAAATTTAAAAAAAAATAATTTAGAAACCCTTGTCTACAGAAACCTCCCCGACACGAATACACACACACTTTTTACACAAAAGAAATTAAACGGCTGTTAAAATTTAATTAATGAGATAGCTGATATTGTTTGATACAAATGAGCTTCTCAGGATTGGATGATATGCTGGAATCTATGACTCAGCTATGATTTTTCAGTCATTTGCAATTAAAGCAATTTTCACTATCATTTTAAAAATTTATTTTTCTATATAGCATTAACAAAATGTTCATATGTGACTCAAAATGCAAAGGCATTAATGCACAGAAAAGGAATTTATAACTTTTTTGAGAATACATCAAAGGATATTCTTTTACTGGTGGTAAACTAAAAAGTCAGATGACATAATTCTAAGAAACTTCAAGCAAACAAGAGATCACTTAATCAATGCTCCTTATTGATAATATATATTTCTTTAGGACTTTTATATTTTGACTAACTAAAGTTTTGTTTGACAGCAAATAAGAAGCTGAAGGACAACAGATTACTTATCAGTGAATTTAAGCAGTATATTGGAAAATAAGTTTATAAGTAAATAAATAATAAATAAGTAAGAAAATAAGGCAAGTTTATAATAACTATATGGTACAAAGTCCGAAATCTGGACATCTAATTACAAACTAAACTCTAATCTCAGTGGCGCAAGAGCCTTAGTGGGCCACGGCCTGCAGTGTCCCGAAATCTGCTTTCTTGACCTTGGGCCCTGGAGTGCGTCAGCTTGTTCCAGGCCCCCCCCAGTGTTAGTCCCTAAGCGAACTTGGTACTCATTTTATTGACCCACTCAAGGGATGAACGGCTGAGTCAACCTCGCCCAGACCGGGGATTGCACCCAAGACCTGTGGTGCAGCTGTTCTGGACATCTAATACCCAGAATAAAATCTTGACCACCAGTAACCTTTTTTTGTATGCTTTGTGCATGTTTACTTGATATATTTTCATAATAAAATGTAAAAAGTTGCGATTTTTAATTTCACTTCGACACTAAATAAAATACCTCCATATTGAGGAAACAATCATTTATTGGCATAAATCCATATGATCAATGACTTAGCATTGTAGCTGCCTCTTTGCTTGGCTTACAACTCATCAACAAAAGACAGCTTGAGAAATGACTCGAAGTCAAAATAATTTTCTTTTTATATATTTAGTAAGTGAATAAATACCACACAGCATGGTAACCTTTTATTTGACATTACATGTGCATTACAAACTGCTGAAGAGCAGAAATTTAATAGAAACTTCATCCCACATGACAAAAATGCATTTTGTAAATGATACTCATAAGCCGAAAGATTACATTCAGTGTTGTTTAAATTGAGAATAACTGGTCTGTTATTCAGATAAGCCCAGGACCGATGCCGGAATTTAGGGGAGGCAAACTTTTTAAAATTTAGAGAAGTACTGAGCAATAAAATTAAGAAATGGTAAAATTTTTAGAATTTAAGGAAGGAACTGGGATGCAAAATTCAGATGACAAAAGTTTTAGATTTTAGGGAGAGATGTTTGGCAATAGAATTTAGGACATGAAGAGACTGAATTGAGTCACTAAATGTCTAGTGACAGCCATGGTTATGTCTTAAAAGTATAAGTGGGAATTTATTTATTCGGGACTTCGGGACTCAGATACGCTTTAAGCATGTGTGGGAAATAAGTGTGATTATAATAAATTATTAAACTCATATAATTTATATTTAACTTCGTTAGTGTGTGATAGAACCAAGAAAATATTTAGCGGAACAACAGGTCTTTAGCTGGAAATTTCATGATACATTGCCAACAGTGTACAGCAAATGCTAATTAAGCTTTATGATGACAGCCACAAATTTGAAGGTTTTTCAGTTATCACAAACAAAAAGGAAAATTTTCCAATTAATGAAATTAGTGAAGAACAAATGAAGATGATATAATAACAGATGATTTCGCTGCAATGATAATGCTCCAATTGTCAATGAACAAATGGATTGCGAAACCTGCAATAAGGTTCTAAATCAAGAAAATATCACTATTGATAGTGAAGAAAATGACAAAGAGGTGATTGAAAATTGAAAAAAAAAAAAAAAATTGATGATTGAGATATTTTGAATGGAATTTTGTAAGTGAACAAGAAATTATGTCATCTATCGAATTAAAGAGAAAATAGCACAAAAAACAAAGGAACTTAAACAATTTACATTGAGAGAAATGCAAATAAAGCAAGCAAATAAATATTTAGCTTTTTTGGAGGAGGGGGTAAATTTTGACTCTCTTAAGGAATGCTATTTCATGTTTTTAGTTTTATAATTTCTATGGGTCTTCTTACTAGATTTAAACTGATAATCCAATATCAGGAAAAATCCCAAATTTTCAATTGCTGAAGTCCAGATCTGGTACATTTCACAGCACTGTTTCCCCCTCCCCGCAAGTGACATAATATGATTACCTACGTGATAGCTTTCATAAAATAAGCATTTAAAATAATAAAATAGGGCAATGGTAAAAACTACTTTAATGTACATAATAAGAGATCATAAGATTTACACATATTTAAATACAACATCAGTCTTGTCTTTGGTACTCTGTAGCTCTAATTTTACAGGACACTTGAAAATATAACTCAGCATTTCTTCTGTATAACCTATGAGAAAATATAATTTTCTCACTTGAATATTCCGCACTATAATACCAGCTATAACAATTAAATTGTGTCGTCTTTTGATGATTACTTCAGAGACAAACAACCTGTGCCAGGTACCAAACATAAATTTACGAATAAAAAAGTCTTCAACTGCTGTTTCAGAAGACCTCAGGCCATCCAGCAAATTACCTTTGAGAAAAAACAACATTTACTTTAGGTTTAATAAGTAGCTGATAAATGCTATAAAAGATAAAAATATATTCTTTTTATTATATTTAAATATTCTGATACATACGATTACAATAAAATACATTAATATATGAAGACATCAACATAAAACATTCATCACTTATTTTTGCCACATCCAACAAAAATGAAGCACTTTACAAAGAGATGGTTAAATAATCAACCTATCACTATCATTTTGTTGAAGTGATGAAAAATGCATGTAAGTTTTCTTTCTTCTCTTTTCTGTGTGTGTGTGTGTGTGGGGGGGGAGGAACAGAAGAAAGGCCTATTGTTCATTTTTTCCTAAGTTTATTATTACTGGTTATTAAAAGTTTTGATTTAAGTGCTTTTGAATCAAGGACATCACATTTTACTACAGTCAAATACCGAAAATCCGCCGACCTGAAACCAGCCAACTCCTGAAATCCGCGTTGCCTCTCAAAATATAAACATTCAGTTTATAGGTTCCGGAAACTGCAACATTGAGTACGAAATATCGAAGAAAAAATACTTACCTAATAATGACGTCATAATTACAGAATAATAATGAGTCATAACGGAAATACCAAATTATTGACATAAAAAAGTTAAAAAAAAATAAGATAAAAGGTTTTTCCTCCTCTAATCTCTGCCTCGAGGTAAAAAAGCAGACGATTCACTCAAATCTTCATTCAAGTTCACGATTCACGTTGTTGTATTTTCTGAGCTTTGTTATTTCATGAGATTGTTTAGTGCTGCCTTTTTCTTTATCCTGATATTTTGTGGATAAATTAAGAATATTTTAAATTTCAGCCCTTTTTAATACAATGACAGATAAGAAACGCACTCATGATTTTACTGCTTGCAACGTTGAAAAACGTAAACACATTGCATTGACGGTAATGCAAAAAGTGCAAATTCTGCAAAAGATGGAGGCAGGTGCTACTCTTCGATTTATAGCAGAATTGTATGGAATTGCGACACGATTGTGTATGATATACGGAAAAATAAAGAAAAGCTGTTGAAATTTTACAGCAACAGTGATTCTAACAGCGGAATCCGAAACCGGAAATCCTTGCATGAGGCAAAATCGGAAAATTTTGATGCTGTGTACATATAATACAATGAATAATATAACCAATTTATATATGTAATAATAATTTAATGCATATAATAAATTATTGCAATAATGTATATAATAATTTAGTTAAATGTATCTAATACGCCTTATTTATTTTGCACTTTTAGTCCGAATATTATGTGTTATCTTTTCTGTCCCGAAATCCGCAAAATCCTAAAATCTGCGCAACCTCTGGTCCCAAGCTTTGCGGACTTCTGGACTTCTACTGTATTATATAAGTATCGTCTAAAGAGAGTTATGCAAATACCACATAAAAAAAATTTCTTACACTTTCATGCTAAGAAATTCCTGGTATTAATGAAAAGTTTTCACTTACAAAACTACTTTTAAATATAATGAAAACAATAATTAATGTACATACTATTATGGCATAAACTTAGTACAATACCTTATATATATGTAAAACAAAATTAAATACAAATATTAACTGATTAAACATTAGTCGAATCTCATTAAAATTCTGAAAATGCCTACTGTAGATTCAGAAAATTCAGGTTAAATAAAATTCAACAAGTAAAATTATGCAGGAAATCACAATGGGTTGAGAAATGAAATTTGCACAATTTAAGTTTTATTAATTCAAAAAATTTCATTTATATCTGGAAAACATTTTCCTTAGTAAAGGCTAAAAATTAATTACCAAGAGATTGGTGATCTCCTGGAAGATGTGATAAAAAAACTGGGAGTCTTGGGATGAAAATGGGAGATATGGCAGCTCACTTGATACATTTACAAATGTTACTTAAGATTAATAAACACTACTCAAGTCTATCACTATTTCTCTTAAAGCAAATCTCAAATTCTAAAAGCTCTGCATAAAATGAAAATATAACTTTAAAAAAATCTAACTGAAATCAAAACGAGGCAAATCTATTTCAGTTGATAAATGAATTTAATTGAAATGATTTCCCAGTATCATATATTTATTACAAGATTCCTCTAACTGTATTCATCAGGAAAATTCTTCAGTCTTTAATTATTATATATTTTTCCCAAATAATTTTTATTACATAAATATATCCACTGAAAGATACTTCACCTTCAAGTCTGATACAGATGTTTTTTACTTATAGTGTGTTTCAAAAAGAAGGAGCTGATTTTACTAGCTTGTAAAATTTTTTTCTTGTATCAAAAAATGTTCACATAACACCTGAAGAACATAATATATACAATTTATTTATGCATTTCATTCAATCAAAACAACTGTCCCCAAGTGAGTTAATATAAAATCGGCTAATTAACAGCACATCATACTCCATCTGCAGCAGACATTCAAGCTTTTGTTAACACCAGAATGACACAGCAAACTGAATGCAAATCTGAGCCAGGCACAGTGTAGCAGCCATACAACTTATTCCAAATCACAGCCAATTGCAACTTTGGTGGTTTCAAGTTCTCTTCTTCTTGAGTGGTGGCATGCATGTATGTGGCCAGATAATGGCCTTCTGAAGAGAGTACCTTTCCTTGACCATTGCTACCAACATGTATGTACAGTAGATACATCCCAGTGGATGAACTATTCTGAAGTCTTTTTAATTGATAACACTTCATCTGAAAATTTTGAAGCTATCCTCGACGCAAGGAAAATTCAATGTCAAATTAAGTAAAAGAATACCATTAGACTTTTTCACTGGTATTGAATTTCACTTTTTTGGGTCTTTGTGAAAAATAGGTCCAAATCTTTTTACTTCTGTGTATATATATATATATATTACTATAAATTTTCTCTTGATTATACTATTATTAACAAAGGGCCTACTCTATTCTAAGTCGTCAAGATAAGCATATGGCATGGAAATTTTATTCTTTTCCAACATTTGTTACTTTTTACTTCCTTGTACAAAGCAAAAAGGAAGTATTGTAATCGCGAAAAGTTTCAGCCATCGTATTTCAACGAAAATATCCCTTTTCATCACTATCGAATGCAATTTAATGATGCTTTTGCACAACATCTGTACGTAAAGGCAGAATAAAGGACTCTGTTCCCCCCCAAAAAATTATAAAACTGATTTAAAATGAATTCTGAAGAAAATTTTTCGTGGCATTTGTGCATGCATATGTATCTCACATAACTCAAAAACGAGTAACCTCAGAACATTGTATATAGGACTGCTATAACATGTAGATGTATTTTGGTTGCAATCAGCTGCACCAAAAGTATATAAATATATGTATACTTATATCCACTCTGTTACTCGACTCAGTGAACTGTTACTTTATATATTTGTAAAATGTGCATTTTTTGCTTTAAAAATGATTGAATTATGTTGTTCTTATCTTCTGGTTAAGGTTTTTATTTAGTTAACCTACATGCAATAATTGTGGAATTATCAACAATTTAAAATTTTTTTAAGTGAGGCTAAGCCTAATTTCTGATTAGTATGCCCTCCATGTTTGTTTACATTTAAAACTTAACAGAATAGTGGATTTGTTGCCAATCTAGAGAAACTAAGTCCCAACAACAAAGTAACGTCTCCTTTTATTATTGCGAATTAAATTATGCTTAATTCATTATGGAATTAACATTTAAGTTATTAGCTTATTTTTATATAGAAACTGTAACTTAAATTGTAAAAATTGTTTTTTTTTAATAGTTTTAACTGTATTTGGTGTTTTATGGTTTTCTCTATAGTCTTAAAATTTTAATGTAATTTTGAATTTTATGTATTTTGCCTTACTGCGAAGTGAAAACTGAATTAATTAGTAGCACATGCGCATTAGGTAAGCGACGTTGAATCGTCTGCAGAAAAGTTTTTTTTTTTGTTTTTTTTTTTGTTTAATTTCTTTCATATATCGTTTTAGATTTAGTATTTGAATAGAACTTATGGTAATTCTTCAGATGATATAGTTTTTGTGCACTCTGAGTTTTTAAATGAATGTTAATGCTGTTAAGTGAACGTAGTGCTGAAGTGTCGCTATGGCAAATAAATATAGTGAACTTTAAAAGAGTGCATTTATTCTATTGTGGTCTAAGCGCTATCGACAAAGTAGATTTAATTCAAAATTCGTTAATTGTTAATTGAATATGTTTAAATGAAATGCGGGAAAATTGCATATAATTTAATTTTCTATACAAGGAAGGCATGTGGTGTACACATCAGATTTTTTCTTACTTGCATTACTATAATGCTTTCCAATCTTAAAAATATAAATTACTTAATATAATATGAATTCACCTTTTGGAAGATTTCATACTTTCCATCGTCAATAGTGCCAAACAGGCAACCATTAGCGTCCATTGTTTCCTTTTAAATTACTGTTTTTTGTTCTTTTGTATTTCCAACAGTTAAGTTAAAAATCTTTGTTCTTTTTTAATTTTTAATATATTTCATAAATTATTTCATTTTAATTTTAGTTAATAGTGTATATTTTACTTTTGCTTCATTAAGCACTGAATTTATTTCATTTAAATTTATTTTAGTATATTTTTATTTCATACTAGTGGAAATACCCGATGACAGTTAAGTTAGATTGAGAGTAATGAATCCAACAACACAGAGAAAGATAATTCTGTAATTCATCTCTAATAACGATGCAAAAAATACTATTCATAGTCATACGTTTTTCAGTCTGATGCGATATGGAACCCGCGTAAAAAATTTAGATAGAAAAATAAACTAATTTTCTCTCATTATATCAGCAACAATGACACACAGTTTTTAATGATTTTCGTCTTTCTAATCAAATGGTTATAAAAGCTCAAGTTCCATACAATATTTCACTTATATTCAATTTGAGTGGATTAAATGTGGAAAAAAATTTTTCATAATTAATCAGAAATCAATAATGTAAATAAACACAAAAACAGATATTCTTCCTTATATATATAATATATAGAGATTTTGTAAAAACTTTAAAAAATTTTTGATTAACAAACTGTATGATTTGAAAGCGTTCAGTAGCAACACTTTTCGAAATAACACACTTTTATCTCCAATGTGTGAGACTGTTGTCACTCGGAAAAATGAGTGCAAAAATTAATGTTTTCAGAGTTTTTAATTAGTATCTCGGCAGATTAAAGTCGTACGTTATCGAAATGGCTTTCCAAGAATTTTTGGAATAGGGACTAATGTATTTAATGTTTGGGAATGCTATTTTTATTTCATTGTAAAGCTTGGAAATTTTTTATTAAATAAAACTCTATGATTTGAAAATGAGCAGCGGCAACAACTTTTGAAATAAAGCAGATTTTCATCTCTAGCTTGCAAGACTGTTGCCACTCGGAAAAATGAGAGCAAAAATTATCATTTTTCTGAACTTTTAATTAATATCTATGATTTTAGCTACCTTTAAAGTGGACACTGACCTTTTTGAGGACCCAGAAAAGAACTGCAGAAAGTTTGGTGACGACAGCTATAGTAGTGACTGAGTTATTAGCGAACAAACACACACACAGACTTTCTTCTTTATATATATAGATGAAAGGAGGAATAATGTGTCAAGGAGGCATTCAGAGTTTTTTGATAAACTATAACAATTACCGTAATTTCCGGAAGAAACGCCGCGGCGTTTACGTGTTTAAAACTTAAATTTTCAGCGGGTGCGGCGTTTCTACCCATGCGGCGTTTAGGTGCACTAAAAATAAAATATTTCCTATGATGGTCATTGTACATAGTTTGGATGGCCTTGTCATTGTGCATAGATTGGTGTTGTTCCCACACAAAAGACCACTCAGTTGCTTTTTGCGAACATTATTTTGTTTACGTTCTTTCCCTTGAACGGACCTGCATGCCTTATTCACCCTAAACGAGATCTCAGAACAATAACATTCTTCCCTCTTTCAAATCAACATTCTCATCAGTTTGAATAGTCTCTCTCCTCTGCCATTCGATGAATCTTCCAGGACTCATCCTCTTTCCACCCCTGCCTTTTCTGCAATTTTTTTCAAAGGCGGACACGACTCCACCTGCCTCGCAATAACGAACTCTGACGTATTTCCCCTTCAGCATGAATGGATTTTTCTTGGCATTCTGCCAAATACAGATCCCATCAGTTAGAGTACAAGTACTTGTTGAATAGTTTTTAATTAGGGAGCGGAAAATTTTTGAAAATGTCTCTAAACGGCACAGAAGCTATACATTTCTTACCTTTAATTTATTTTTGAGTTATGGTTTCATTTCATGCATTTTTCTTAACTGGTATGTCATATATCAGGACTTAGGTTGAGTTTTTGCATCTATACGGCCCACGACGATGTCACGCGCAATTTAATCTATTGCGGCGTTTCTGTGTAATTTTAATTTTTTCCCCGCCATTTTTCTCGAGTGCGGCATTTACGCTGATGCGGCCTTTCTTACGGAAATTACGGTAGATAATTTAAGATGGATTATCAGATAATTTTGGATGAACAGAAATACAGTGGTCTCCCTGGAAAGAGGGATACAACTGAATGTGATCTACTTCCTATTAATGACGTTGAATCAGATTTTAATTGTATTCCTCTTCTTATTTTATGTATTTTTTATATTTCTGTTGTTTTCAGAATTTTTTTCTAGTTTGAAACAGTTGAGAGTTTTTTTTTTATTGAAGTATTTGGGGATTTTACAGATTTTGGATTTCAGGTCTTTGTGGATTTAATTCTGGATTTCTTACTATTTCGTTTATAATAAATCTCTTCAAAATGAATTTACTATTATAATCTGTCTGTATTTTCCCATGCTGGACCTCTATTGTTTTCAGAAGTGATGTACAATTTCATTGAAAGGAAATGGAAGAAAATTAGTATGGCAATGCCTGGTGATTCTGAAAAAAGCAGATAGATTTTATTTCCCTATTTGTTAAATCCAAGAGATCCACCCACAAATGAAATAAAAATGCATAATTCATCAAAGCTAACAAACAGTGTACATGAATACAATGAAAATGGGAGGTATGGTAGTAATACAGTACAAAGTTCGTAATCCGGACATCCATTATCCGGAATGATCTATAATGCGGACCTCAAAGCCACAAACTTACGCATGCGCGTTTGATGCACGCATCTGCTACGCATGCGCATAAAGACAGTAAAGCGTACATGTGCGCACTTCCAATAGTGAAGAAAGTGACAGAGAGGTTATTGAAAATGAAAAAATTTCGATTGACAAGTTAGTCGGTATTCTCGACACAGCAATTACAGGCCTTGAACAGTGGAACTTTGTAACTGAACAAGAAATTATGTCTGTTTATTTGAACTTTTTATTTGAACATTATAATTTTTTTTGAAAGAATTTTGACATATTTACATTTTTTCATATGATTACAATATAGTTGTGACATATGGTGCCTTTCATACTCGAATAAATAATGGTAAATATAGAACATAATGATAAGTACAGAACATAAAGGCAAATATATAAAATATTGGGACATAATGACATACATATAACAATACATTTAGAAACATATATATAGCATTATTATATACATAAATACAAAGAACACTTTTTTGCCTGTATATCTAACAGAGTATATATCGAGTCCGGCAGAAATTATTTTGTATATGAATTTTTTTTTTTTTAATTTTATTGGATGCATAGAGGTGTTGTATCGTCTTCTAGTCTGTACTTTTGTCAATTTTGTCCTTCAATATTTTGTGAAGTAGGTAGTTTTGTCAATTTGTAATTTAAATTTTTTTAAAGTTCCAGTGTGTTATTTTTTGCTTATCTTGTATTGCACAATTCTTCTCCTCTAATAGCAAGGAATATAACTGAGAGTTCTATTTTTCTTCTTAGTTGTTTTACTTTTAAAGATATTTGCAAGCACTGATATATGTTAGTTTCAGGAAGTATCAAGTGATAATATTTGGTTAATGGACATTTGAAGATGTAATGGTTAGGGTCGCCCCTTTCCCCACATATACATTGCTCAGAAGGAGCTATGTTTTGTTCGTAAAAATACTTGGGAAAGTGGCCATGTCCTGTCATAAACCAATTAATTAGATGATTCGTACTGAGTCTGTCCGTATTGATATGAGGTATGAGTTATAAGAGTCTTCTCCCCTTATCGCTATTTTTCCATTCTTTTTCCCATACTTGTTCTCGTAAGCATTTAATTTGGTGTTTTAGCTGAGATTTGGGCCAAGAGGGATTTTTTAATTCTGCGTCCATGTCAGTAATAGCAGATTTTGCCGCTTCATCTTCTTTAAATTTCCAGAAGTACCCACATGGGATTTAATCCAGAAATAGTAGGATGTATATCAGGATTCGAGATGGAGATATCATAGATATCTTGAATGATCGGAGAATTATGTTTAGTATTTTTCATAGCTAGAACCGTGGATAGACTATCTGTGTATATTTGAATTTTTTCAATTTTGTTTTCAGTACAATATTCTAGGGCCATTTTTATTGCTGACAACTCAGCTTGGAAAATACTGTTTTCATTTCGAATTGTTTAGCTTTTCGTATTATTTTAACTTGAGAATTTATATAAATAATGCATGCACATCCGACTCCTTCCATTTTGGAGCCATCTGTGTATGCGCATGGGTAGTAGTCTCTAGTTTGTGTATCTTTTGCAATACAGTAGATTTTTGGATTTATGGCTGGGTGCCTCCTGTATGGGTTACAGGGAGATTCGTAATTGGAATATTCAAAGTCTCTATCTTTTATGGAACAGTTCCTTTTAAGCCTTAAAATCGTGCCTTTGGTATGTTCCATTTGAGCTGTTATATGCAGGGGGGTTATTCCTGCCAACATACAGAGTGCTGCATTTAAAGTTGTTCTGTAGCACCTTGTAATGCATAGTAAAAACAGGTGTTGTAGTGCCTGCAGCTGTGTTTTCTTTCTTTTGGTAAACTTCTCTTTAAAAAGCATTTCTTTTTAAATATTTTCTTTGTCTTCACTTAACTCTTCTTGATATTAAGTGATCTTCAGTTATAATTTGTGCACTGTTATATGTAATTGTCTAGGTTTCAAAATGCTTTGAAAGTGAGACATGGTACTCTCATTGAAAATATTTATGCTATAGTTTGCTGCTATTAAATGGTGGTGAAATCACTACATAAAAACTATATCTTACACCATTTTGCACAAATTGCATGGATCACAGAATTAGGACATTTTTTCTTCTTCCTCTTCTGAAGATAATTCTTCCACAATCACCATTGTTGCTGTTTCTGAAGTTGCATCTTTCCCTCCCCCTCTCCAGCTCATTTTTATGGTCCAGTTCTCCATATCTTCATTGTTAACTTCCTAGTCTATGGTTTTGCCTACAGACAAGAAAAAAAAGTACTATGTCTCTGCCTGCAATCTGATTTGGCTGTAATTTCTTTCAAGCTGAAGTCATGGTCCTGTAAATCACTAGTTACCAGGCTTTGTTATAAGAGTTAAGCAATGAAAACATCAAAATGGTATTTTTAGAAGGCCCTAAGTTAATTATATGGCATATGTCATCTAAAATACCTGTGGAAACTATATGCGAATAACTTGAGTGCTCATAACGCAAGACACTGTTCATCATCAGAGGAAATTTTTACTCAGATAATTTGTTCATGAACTGAACTGTTTGTGAAGTGAGGCATTCATAATCCAAGTCTTCCCTCTACTTCAAAAATAGAATTACTGTTTGTTAAGGTGCGAGCTCCATTTAACCTCTTAAGTGGCACCACCTTTACCCAATCATGAGATTTTTTGTAAATGGTATACATTAGCTTAGAATTTAAGATATTTTGTTTCTTGCCTTCTTTCATTATGCAAATACTATCTTAACATATAGAAATTTATGAAAAACGAGATTAAAACAACTAATTAAGCAAATTTAGCTAATAAAAGTAGTTTAAATACAGTTATTCATAAGCAAATCCAAAAAGCTCTGCTGTCTAGTGCAATTTAAGTTTTCAGCGTTATTAAGCCAAAGAGTTGTATGTGGCTTGCGAGCCATTTCCGTAGTAATGATAATTTTTTTATAAATGACATCAGTTCTTGATCCAAGTGCTAATTTTCAATTAGTTTTTATTAATAAATTAAAAGTGAGAAAGCTGAGATTTTAAAGCTTCATAGCAGGAGCCTGTAACCCTTAGAGAGAATATCCCCAGGTGGTAGATAAAGAAATGCCTCCACTGGTTTTCCTTTGTGTGGTAGAAGGAATACCTTCCGCTGATCAACAGGCAGAAGTCCAAAGCTTCAGGCAATGGCACTCCTTTCTATGATGAGTCTAGATTCAGTATAAGTTATATATATATAAATTGGAAATAGTGGGTGTAATATGGATTTTTAAAACTAAAATCTAGCACTAATGTAGTTAATATTAAATTAATTTATAAAACTGTAGACTTATTACACCTGGATTACTTTAAAAAATGATCCGAGTTTAATAAATCCACAATATATAAACACACACGCACACATATATATACTGAGGGAAAATACTCTGAAATTAAACGTGAAAAGTTCAAAAACTTGTTAGAAAATTAGAAAAAAATCAACTAAATATATAAATGTATGTTTAATGGAATAAAAAATTTATGTTTTTTTCTATCAATCAATATTACAGCAAAAAACAACAACAACAAAAAAGGGAGAAATATATTTATTCTTCAATTATATAAAAAAAAATAATCTAACTTACTTGTATTCCATGTATTCCAAGATTTCCGATGATGTATCTGATGTGGACCATTAAATTGCTCATATGTCAGAGGTTTATCATGTCTTTTAGTACGTCTATATCTTCCAGCATGTGATTTTGAACATATCGGTGTCACACTGAAGAGACGTTTTGCACATATCTCATACACAGGGATCTAAAAATATTACTTAATTCATAAAAATTGTACACAATACCTAAAATTTTGGATTACTTTATACTTATTGGCTGATTCTGATGTGCATGCACACACAAAAAAAGTAAAAATAAATGTCAAAATACAGTTTATTCAAAATAATATCTGCCTTTGGCAACAATACACTGTCAACTAAAATTCCAGTCACAGAAGTGGATCATTACAGTGGTCGAACGAATTACTAATCACAGCTTCCTGGTTAGCAAATCATCTACCACTCAAAAAATAGCAAAACTGAAGGGAAGCAAATCCTTTAAGTGTAGGGTGAGGGTCTCATATTCAAAAGTACTTATTTTTTACATGCTTCTGATAGACAAGTGGTTACGTCCTATTTTGCAAAAGCGCAACACCCAATTTATTGATAAATGCTGGTTGTCTTTGTGTAATTTATGGTGGCATTCATTCAGCTGATAACAACCACATCACTTGTGATTGTTTGGCATGCAGCAAAAATTCATAATGCACCACAGTTTTGGGTGACTAACATAAAAAAATAAGGAGCATTTGAGGATTTAGTCTAGGTTCAGACATTAATTTTGGTGGTTCTCCTCTACTGAAGAACTATACTGTTTGCTTTCTGCAAGGAGGGTGCATTAACACTGACATTCATTTTTGTTCTTTGTTATCAAGGGCTGCAGTGTGCTTCATTCAATAAAATCCATGGATACATTTGCTATTTGAGAACTTAATACTTCATTTTTATCTTTTGAAAAATAGTGTATGATCTCATATATTCCATACAGTATCACAAATTTTCATTTTAAAACAAAATTATTCCATTTGGGTCTTTATGGATTTGGTTATAAATTTCTTACATTTTCTCTCTATATGTATATAAATAACATATTTCTACTGGGCTTATTCACGAAATTCAACTTGCCTTTTTCGTGTCTCGAAAGTGTGACTTATTATATGTATTAGATTTATATATAGCATTGTTCTCATATAGGTATTTTGACACAAAATTGGACAAAATTTGAGTCGTAAAATTGAAATATGGAAACAAATTGCTATTTTGAAATAATATAGCAATTTGTTTCCATATTTCAATTTTACGACTCAAATTACACCAAACTACCAAGTTTTGTACAAATCACGAGTAATTTTTTAAAAATTAGCTCTCAAAATTTTAGCTCCTCAATGTTGAGTTTGGTATATATTTATTAATCTCTTTTTTATTAAACTTATTTGATTTTTACTTTTACATTTTGAAATTCAGATTCATTCCAAATAAAATTCATCCATTTTTTATGATTTATTTTTAAAATTTGTATATTTTAAAATAATTTTTATAAATTTTTCAAAACAATTTTTGAATTATAATCTATAAAATTTTTACCATCTTAAAGCACATGTATTGCTGCAAAAAATTACAATTTGTTAGGATACAGCAAGATAACACCCGACCACACAGTGCTCACATCTGCCAACATGCTCTGCAAGGTATACAGATGCTTCCCTAGCGACCGTACTCTTCTGACCTGTCACCAATCGAACATGTGTGGGATGTGATTGGACGCTGATTGCAGACTTTGCCCTACCTCATTCAGAAGACGAAGTGTGGCAAATGGTTGAAAGGGAATGGAGAGCCATCCCTCAGGACACCATCCGCACTCTTATTGACTCTAAGGCTAGACGTGTTTCTTTGTGCATCGCTGTTCGTGGTGGTCCTACATCCTACTGAGTCGACGCCGCTCTCGTTCTGTATTCTGACTATCATTTTGAAATAAAGATCACTTATTGCTGCTTGCTGTCTCTGTCTTCTTTCTAAATTTCATCACTTTCTGACCACTCCTTCTTGGTGTTGCATTTTCAATGTCAACCAGTGTACAAAGGAAATGCATATGGTCGAACATAAAGATCGTTCAGATGGCTTTGAATGGGTTTGTCGCAAGAAAGGTTCAAATGGTCAACATATAAAGCATTCCGTTAGAAAGGGAACACAGTTTGAGAAAAGTGTTTGGATGCTGTTTAGGAATTTTGTGTGCCACAGACTGAAGACAGAGAAATTTCTAAATAAGGTAGGTCACTATTTCCTTTGTGTAGTGTGTAGTGTTTTTTATGTTATTTCATTGTTTAATTTAAAACATAGTTTATGGAGATTATATATTTTTTGTGCGCAATGCCGAGTTTGTGCAATTTTGTGATGTTTTTCTAAGTGAAAATAGGTCGATGTGTACATGGATACCAAGTTTGTGCATTTCTTTCACTTGTTATTTTGACTTGTTATTTCAGCGGCGATTTTTGCCACGAAAATCGCTGCTAAACAAAGGTAAAATAACAAATCAAAGAATTGTATAAACTCCGTGTCCATGTATTGCCAAAAATCGCCAAGGGGGCAGCATCAAATATAGTTTTACCCAATGGTTTAATACAGTGAACTACTAAACAGTTCTAAAATACAGTGAACTACTAAACAGCTCTAAAATACAGTTAACTACTAAACAGCTCTAACAGATTCAGTGCTAGTAACTTTCTATGAAAAAGAGCAGCTGCACACTGAATAATGGGAAAAAAAAAAAAAAATGTTATGAAAAAAAATCACTTGTAAAGAACTTTACACTTGTTCACAGCTTACAGATCAATTCTGTAATTTAGGGGAAACAGTTTCCTATCATATTCTGCTCGAAAGATCAGAAGGCATTGTGACTAGAAGGTAGAGAAATCTTTACTTTTGTATTTATATTTTTCAGTTAAATTTTTTCTTATACACTCATGCTTCTGCTAGCATTCTCATTAATTGATACTTTAAGCATTTTATCTTCTTTCACTGATGTCTTGAAAAAAGAATGAGCTTTCTGTACTGATACTACATTTTCAAGTCTTAAAATTCTGGAGCCCAGTTCAGTTACCTTAGTTTTTGAGTGAAATCCAGCCAGAAAGGCCTAAATGAAACAACATCTGATATTTTATTATTTGATCATATAGCATTTATCTAATTTATTGAATTTTTATTTATCTCTTTATATTTCATTAAGCTTCAATTCCTAATTATGTTACTATATTAGTTATTTTTTCATCTTTCTTGGCAGCCTTCTAAAGAGTTCTAGCATTTCTAAATTTAGAGATCAAACCATCTAGACTTATATGAGCCCATCAGCACCTGGATTTAAATCCCAATGACTGGCTGAATGGGCATTGTCCTGGTTCTCCCTATGCCACTTAGAAAGTTCTTATGGATATCTCTTCCCTTAGACCTACTTTGGCATGATCCAATAAAAATATACAAGATCTTAATAACTTTTATAAACATCTAGTTTGCTTTATGGTGAAATAAAGAGTACCTCCTAAATTTCTAAATTTACATTACTTAAATTCCTTTATTTGCCGGACAACTTGGTTGAAACTATACAGTGCTACAAATGAAATTTCGAGTTATTCATTATGTTGTTATTATTAACTTTTTAATGTAATTTTTTAAAAGAAGTCATGGAAAATATTTTTAGATGAATAGCCCAAAAAATGATGTAAATGCAAAAATTTTGTAATTAAAAAAAAAAAAAAAAATGTATTGTAGCTTTTTATGAATTCATTTACAACCAATAAATGATATTTATCATTCAAATTTTCAATACATAAAAATATAGTGTTATAGACTTAGGACAAACAATTATCACGAAACGTTTTCCTTAAAATTTCAAGAGGCACATATTAACGTTTATAAATGTGTCTCTAACATATCAGTAGAATATTAGATGAATTCATCTTTTCCTGTACTGAATTTTTATTTATTCAATGTACCTAATGGCAGTATTTTAAATTTTAAACATTTTTGTTATATCATCTAACAGTTGCAGTTAATTGGAAAAGTACAAATTAAAGCTTAATATGTTAAAAAATGTATTTTTTTAACAAAAGTTTTGTATTTTATACTTTTTTTACACAATTCCTTTAAAAATAACTTCAAATATATAGCAATAATTAATAATTTATTTGTAATTCAATTTCATTGAAAATTTTATTTAACTTTAACTTTGCTTTTTACGAATAGAGAATGTTTGTTAAACACAAATATATATTTATATATATATTTTTCAAGAGCATTAATCATACCAATATTTTAGCCAACTGGACTTCAAGAGTAAACTTCTTGATTGATGCATTCTATATTACCAATTAAGCTACTAGTATTTGTAAATAATTGAGGAATTTGATATACAGTCAAAAGTCTTTAATGCGGACTCGTCGGGTCTTCGGCAATTCTGGATTATAGATCATCAGTTTAAATCTGGTAAGATGGCATGCAGAAATTATAAAATTAAAAATATGAAACCATAATTTATGAAATAAAGAGCAATTATGATCTAAAGAGTATCAAAATTTACAAAAAAAAAAGCTTAATATTTATTTGTTTACTTTATTAAACATTTCTTTCAACGCGCACATGCGTAAAGCATACATAACGCATAGTCGAAATTAGAAAATTGCAACTAGAAAACTATTTGATGTGTACTCGTGATATTTATAATGACGAGGAATTTGATTTAAATCATATCAAAGACGGAATACATCGAGATGAAATACTACATTTAGTAAGGAATTATAAGCCGAATAAAATAAAAACATCTGCCCTGAAGATAAGGATAGTGCTGACAGATCAACTTCCAGTTCATTGCACGCTGCGATGTCCCCCCCCCAGAGCAGGGTGAAATTGATAAAACAGATTTCGGAATGGTTAGAGAAACAAAGGATATGCCTTTATCCATTTTTTGCAGCAATTCCACTTTTTGTTTGATGGACATCGAAACATACTTTCGCTTTGGCAGCTCCAGCATCGGAAATTCTATTTGACATAATCGAAAGTTCAAGCTTACTTTTATAAAATTGGTCTACCAGTCTGCAAAAAATAATAAAACAGATCCAATTCAAAGATTAAGGAACAACGCAATTTGCAACATTAACCGAAATAGATAAATATATAATTTTAGCTTAGCTTATACCGTCCATTATACATAAAACATGCATGCGTAAACGCCTATGAGCATGCATGAACGCATTATGCGTTGACGCATGCGTAGAAAGTTTATAGCTTTGAGGTCCGGATTATAGATCATTCCGGATTATGAGTGTCCGGATTAACGACTTTTGACTGTATTACTCAGAGATTTAGCCTGCATTTTTTTCATTTATTTCTTAACCTTTTGAGGCCGGGGCTTTAGTTGCAGTAAAAGCCTTGAAAGGATGGGAAATCTTGAACCAAATGTTTTCCCCCTTTAAGAAATCACCTCCTAATTGCAACAAAAATTCTTGTGTGTAATTTAATGGATTCTCAACGGGGTGCATCTATGTCACAAAAGGAAGAGAAGTGTAGGCATTAGTGATCTGACTTCAAGATGCTTTTCGTCACTGAGGGAAAATTTCATATTACAGTTGTTCCGGATTGAGACTACTGGAAAACGTGTAAACCTCAGTTGAAAAAAATGCCATTCTTTATACGAGGGCTATCCAGAAAGTAGATTACGTTTTGGAATAAAAAAATAAACAAAGTATAGGAAACAAATTTTATTATATACAGATGAAAGCCACACTCAAATACTACTTTTCTACATAGTCACCATACAAATTAAGGCATTTATCGTAGCGATGTACGAGCTTGGAAATTCCTTCGTCGAAAAATTCGGCCGCCTGCGCCTTCAACCACTTCGTTACCTCTTCTCGCAGCTGTGCGTCGTCATCAAAACGCTGCATAACCAGCCACTTCTTCATTGCTGGGAATAGGTGGAAGTCGCTCGGTGCCAGGTCGGGACTGTACGGCGGATGAGGAAACAACTCCCACTTAAAAGATTCAAGAACTTTACGAGTGACATTTGCCGTGTGGGGCCGGGCGTTGTCGTGAATCAACAAGATCTTAGAGCTCAACATTCCTCTGCGCTTGTTTTGAATTGCTCTTCTGAGTTTTTGGAGAGTTTGGCAATACCTTTGAGAGTTTATTGTAGTGCCTCTTTCCAGGAAGTCCACCAAAATTACACCTTTTCTGTCCCAAAAAACAGTCGCCATCATCTTCCTTGCCGACATTGTTTGCATGCATTTCTTGGGTTTTTGGGGAGAACTTGTGTGCCCCCACTGCATTGATTGCAATTTCGTTTCACAGTTCACATGTTTCACCCATGTTTCGTCACCAGTAACGATGCGATCGAGTAAAGAGTCACCATCCTTATGGTAAGCGTCCAAAAAGTTCAACGCTGCAGCCATTCGCTGATTTTTGTGGTCCTCTGTCAAGATTTTTGGAATCCATCTTGCACAAAACTTGAGGTAACCAAGCTTTTCGCTGATGATTTCGTGCAACAAACTTCGCGAAATTTGTGGAAAACTCAAAGAAAGTTCCGTTATTGTGAAATTTCGATTTTCACGGACTTTAGCATCGACTTTTTCGAGAAGTTCGGCGGTCACTATGCTGAGTCTCCCACTTCGATCTTCGTCGTGAACATTGGTTCGGCCATTTTGAAATCTTATGACCCACTGACGCACTCCACCTTCAGTGATAATGTTGTCCCCATACACTTCACGAAGCTGCCGATAGATTTCTATTGGTTTACAGTTTTTTGCAGTCAGAAACCTTATTACTGAGCGCATCTCGCGGGATTTTCAATTAACGCAGACATTTCAAACCGTCACAGTATCTGAACGGAGCACAGCACGAACCTCTCACTAGCACGGCTAGATGCAGACTGAGCTGCGCAACGCTCTGACCCCAGGATGGCCGCGCTAGCCCCGCCCCTAGCGGACACAGACGGAAACGTAATCTACTTCCTGGATGGCCCTCGTATTATAGGATGTTACTTCTGTTTTTATAAAATTTTGGTTTGAATTTTAAATTGCACTGCAATGTGTCTTTACTAAGTGCTTACAATAATTATTTCTATTGTATCTTTATATTAATGTTATGTCAAAAAATATTTCAACTATTTGATTATTTCCTTAGACAATTTAAGATTTAACCAGTCTTCATCTGTCTTTTTTTTTTTTTTTTACTGTTAAATGTCCTTACAATTTTAAATTTGTTTTGGTATATATTATCAAAAAGAGTTATATCTTTGAACTTTTTTCCATACAGGGAATAATTAAAAAATAAATGCTTAAAGCTATAGAAATGATTAAAAATTAAAGTTCAGTGGAACTGTTAAAACTAATTAAAATTCAGTTCTTTTTCAAAATTAATGCATAATAAAAACAGACGCTCAAAAACTGTTTTTTAGAATATTTTAGTTTTAAAAAATTTGAGTACATATATATATATATATATATATTTAATCATGTACCATTTTATACTGTTTAATGAAAATTAGTAAGTGATATACTTCAAGTATTAATAATAGAATGAATTTATTAGTTCAACTCATTGCAAATTAAACTGATTGGAAACTTTTATTCATAATCATGAACAGCACTAAAAACTTATACAGAAAAAAAAACTACAGACTTCCACCTTCAGCACACCCAACACCAACACATGGTGAACGAACAACCACTTAGTCAACAAAAACTCTTTAGTCAATGTTACAGTTACATACGAAAATTTAAAAACAATAACACAGGAAAAAAAAATGTTCTGAAAATTCACACACTTAATTTAAAAAATTGAATACACATTATTATAGTTATTAGCAATGACAAATAATTATTACACTTTTCTTTCATAATTTAAATTGATTTTTTACCAATTTCTGAATTCACCAGGACACTGAAATGCTAAGTTCAAATCCAATGTATTGGACTGGTGCAGCCATCTAGTGAAATGCAAAGTGTTCTAACATTACTCCCTCACCAGTAACTAAGTTACGATACTTAAATTGCATTGGTAAGGTCAATAATCGAATAACATGATCACTACATCTCATGATCAAAATGCACTTCACGTATAATAGAATCAATTTCTAAGCTTGCATCTGGTTCTGAATTGTAAGGTTATAGCAATTTAAAATACAAATAATATTAAGGTAGCCGGAACTTCAAAATATATCACTAATCTTTTTGTTCCATGCTGGAAATCCACATAATTGTAGATACCACATTCAATATTCTATACATTCATTATACATTTCATTACTATATCTCAAAGTTAATATATACATACATACTCCATATCTGGGCTTAACTGAACAATTCAATGTGTTATGCTTTCAGTGACATGAAAATAGTTAACAACAGTGAAAATCTGATCAGTATTACTAAAATTTTCACATTTCATAGCAGGTATTTAAAACACCAAATGCACTTTTCTTATTTTACTCACTCCTGACTGACTCAATGCAACACTGTCCTGAATATACACCTTAGCAACTAATATTCTTTGAAAATTATTAGTTTTCTGAAAAACAGGTATTTGTACTGCATTAACTTTTTGAGGCCGGGGCTTTGGTAGCAGTAAAAGCTACCAAAGGACGGGGAATCTTGAACCGAATGCTTTCCCCCCTTCAAGAAATTACCTCCTATTTGCAACAAAGATTCTTGTGTGCAGTCTAATGGATTCTCAGAGGGGTGCATCTATGTCACAAAAGGAAGATCTTTGAAAGAGATAAGTGGTTAAAAGCCCAGGGACGTCAGATTTGACATTTCACCACACTTTTCAGCCTGGAAAATGGGGGAAAAAGACATGGCCACTAAAGTGGACAACCCCGTCTTTTCAAAGAGAGGACTCTACGGCCATCCCATCTTCAAAAGGTTAAACTGCAGCTGGATAGAAATTATATTTGCTCTAAAACTCATATATGCCTTATACCAACATGATTAGAATACTACTTATTTACATACAGCTCAAATTCTTAATTTTCAATATACTGCAATCTAACATTAACAAATTAGTGAAAAAGACATATCTCATAATACATAGATATATGTGCACTACACTATATAGCACCGAAATATTCTAACTGAAACAATAATTGTATTTGTAAGATAGCTTCTAAGGAGGTAATGCAGATGTTATGCCTAAGCAAAAACACACTGTATTCCAAAACATAATAATACCAACCCTTACAGCTAATACATGCATATAGAATTTGAAGCAAAAATTTCTAGAACAGTAAAAACAATACGGAAAGTATATCTGAATATATTCATGAACAGTAATATATTACTCAATATCTACACCACTACGACTCTGGTATATTACAGAAGATACATAAATTAGAAATTATAAAATCAGTATACATTATTGTGAAGGAGATAAATACGATATGACATTAGCACTAATTGGGGAAGTAGATCATGAATAATAATATTTGCAGTAACAAGTAATAAGAGTTGTGATTTAGTTTTAAGTTCGAAACCTAACAGGAAGTTTTATTTCTCTATCACAACAAGTGTTTGTTGGGAGATTACTATGATGCATTTCCTTTGAGGATCCACCATTGACATCGTCATCAAGAAGCTGATTCGGTAGCTCTGGCATGCTATCCGCATTCATAAGGTAAGCAGGTTTCAGCCTATCAATAGAGATGTTAACATCTTTTCCTTTAATATGCACAGAATAATACTTATCATGTCTTTCTGCTACAGGAAATGGGCCATCATATGCAGGCTCTAGTGGTTTTTTCACCCGATCAACTCTTACGAACACATGAGTACAGGTCCTTAAATCTCTATGTACAAAAATTTTTTGATAAGATTGACATGTATCTGCAGACTTCATTGGCTTTACTAGGGCCATCTGCTGCTGAAGATTGTACACAAATGTGTCAGGTTCAACGTGGACACTGGGTTTTTCAAAAAATTCGCCAGGAAGCCTGATATTGGTACCATATACCATTTGAGCAACAGAATACTTTGTACCATCTCTGATAGCAGCTCTTAAACCCAACAAAATAGTGGGTAGCATATCACTCCATTTTACATTATTGTGAGCTTTTATTGCAGCCTTTAGTGTCCTGTGAAAGCGCTCTATTTTCCCATTACATTGGGGATGATAGGGCGTTGTATGCAGAAGTTTAGCACCACAAATAGCAGCAAGATTTTTAAACATTTGGGAGGTAAACTGGCACCCTTGGTCAGTTACAATACACTGTGGCACTCCAAATCTGCTCACCCAATGGTCATAAAAAGCTTTACTCACCAGTTCTGCAGTGATCTCTTCTAATGGAACTACCTCCATCCAACAGGAAAATCTATCAATGCATGTTAGACAGTAAATTTTACCATTAGATGGTGGCAAAGGCCCAATCAAATCAATATGGATGACGCTAAATCTGGCATCAGGTTCTTGATATGTACCAAAGGTCGATTTGGTGTGTCTTGTTACTTTAACTTTCTGGCACTGCAGACAAGCTCTAGCCCAATCACTTTCTTGTTTCTTCATCTGTAACTGACGCAGCTGCCTAGGTGAAGCTTTATCATTCTTTTGCTTGAATGCAAAAATCAGTGGTTTATGATCAGTGAAAATTTGAAAATCTCGTCCTTCCAGCATGTATTTAAAATTGCTTCACAGAGAGATATATTCCAAGCAATTCACGATCATATGTACTGTATTTTCTTTGAGCCCCATTTAGCTTCTTTGAATAAAATGCAACTGGTTTCCAGTTACCATCTTCATACTGTTGCAAAACTGAACCAATTGCCCAATCTAAGGCATCAGTGCACAGAGATAATGGACGTTCAGACTTTGGATAACTTAAGAGGACAGTATTAGCCAAGTCAGTTTTGCACTTCTCAAATTGCTTTATGCTTTCTTCAGTCCAAGGTACTTTACTTTTATCTTTTTTCTTTGCTCCCTTAAGCACTTCATGTAGCATGGCCTGGGTCTGCGCTGCATCTTTCAAATACCTCCTATAAAAATTTACTATGCCTAAAAACGTTCTTAAGCCATGAAGAGTGGATGGCAGTTCATAATCAAGAACAGCTTTAACTTTGTTTGGCAGAGGTTGCGAACCAGAAGGCGTAATGAGATACCCCCAAAATTCAATTTCTTTAACTCCAAATACAGACTTTGACACATTTATGCATAGGCCATATTTATCAAGCCTTTCGAAAATTAAGCTCAGATGTGTTTTATGCTCATCCTCAGATGACGAGGCAATTAAAACATCATCAAGATAAGGAAAACAGAAATCAAGCCCTCGAAACACCTCGTGTACAAATCTTTGAAAGGTTGAGGGGGCATTTCGGAGACCAAAACTCATAACGTTAAACTCGTACAGTCCAAATGGTGTAATAATGGCTGTTTTTGGTTTATCCTCCTAAGCTATAGGTATTTGATAGTATGCTTTGAATAGGTCTAATTTTGAGAAAATTGTTTGCCCACTCAAGATTAAATGAAAATCCTCAATCCTAGGAATCGGGTATCTGTTCGGAATAGTCTGCTCATTCAGACGTCTATAATCACCACAAGGTCTTAAAAGTTCAATCTTTCTTTGTAACCAGATGCAGAGAACTAGCCCACTGTGATTTAGATGGCCTGATTATACCATTGTCTAACATGAACTGAAACTCTTGCTTTGCCAAATTAAGTTTCTTAGCATCAAGCTGCCGAGCACGAGAGTAAATTGGCTGTCCTTTTGTAGCAATATAGTGCTGGACCTTATGTTTCACTTTGGTGTTCAATAAATTGGGCTTCGTAATACTATGGTACTTTCGCAACAGCTCAGAGAATTTTACAGAACTGCACACTGTGCTAATCGCAGTATTTTCAGTTACTGACATTACATCACTATGTACAAACATATTTGTCACACCATCAATTAATTTCCTCTGGCGAATGTCAAGCAGTAAGAGAAACTGATTCAGAAAATTGGCACCTAAAATGCCTCTGTTTACTTTTGCTACAACGAATGGCCATTGGAATGGGCGACGTAGTCCGAGGTCCATGGTCAACACCTTACTTCCAAACGATGGGATTTCAGTTCCGTTAGCTGCATACAGCTTGTATGAAGTACAGGTACTTTTAGATTTTGTATCAGCTGGAATCAAGCTGATATCAGCTCCGCTGTCAATAAGAAATTTGATTCCTGTTTTTCTGTCTTTGATAAAAAGGCGAAATTTGCAGCAATTAATGTTTTCAGTAGCAGCAGGGCTTGCCGCTGATTCTACTGCTAGTTGCAGTTTTCCGACTGCTTCCAACTGCAGGGAGGTTTGCATTTATCAGGGTAGCATTTTTTTCCAAATTTGAAATGGAAAAAACAGTATTTTCCATCTGGGTCAAAACACTTGTGGGATCTGCTGCGACTCCTATTTCTTTGATGGCTTTGACTTCGTTGTCTGTCTCTCGTGTGTTTAACACTCAGAGTCGCAATTTGTTGCTTAAGTGAAGAAATTTTTTTTAGCAACATATCATATGGGCCAGCTTCTTGGACCACACTCGCAAGCTCTATCCGGGGATTCATCTCAAGTATTTTGTCGGGCATTGTGGCCAACTTATCAGTACCTTCATCACTAACAATTAAAATGTTTTTTACTTGGTCTGGCAGTTTCTCCATCCATAAAGTCCTCAGAACTTTATCAGACACATCATCAGCATCTCCAAGGGCAAACATTTTTCAGAGTAGTTGGCTGGGCTTTAGGTCTCCCAATTCTAGTCCAGTTAGCAATCGCTTGATGCGTTTGTTTTCACTTTCTTTAAAAGTGCTCAGAAGTCTTTCTTTAGCGGCTGAATATTTGTTTGGCGTGTCGTCTCGAATGATGTCCCAAATGTTTTCTATAAATTTGGGTTCAAGTTGTGCAACCAGGTAATTAAATCTTGTGTCTTCGGAAGTAATTCCACTGATTTTAAACTGTGCCTCTACGGTGAAAAACCACATTTCAGGTTTCTCTACCCAAAATGGCGGTATCTTAACACTCACTTTACTAGCTTCAAGTTTTGAAGTAGATGCAGATTCACTGTCCAATGGCATGTTTGCAATTTTAAGTCAAACTAAAACATTAGCATTCCTAATAAAACACAGGTCACCAGATATTAGTTCAACTCATTGCAAATTAAACTGATTGGAAACTTTTATTCTTAATCATAAACAGCACTAAAAACTTATACAGTCAAAAGTCGTTAATTCGGACACCCATAATCCGGAATGATCTATAATCCAGACCTCAAAGCTAAAAACTTTCTGCACATGCGCATAGGCATTTACGCGTGCACGTAAGACCTTTTACGTCTGCACATATGCGTGTGCGCAAGTGCAGAATACGTTTTTGCGTGTGCCTTTTATATATAACGGATGGAATAAGCTAAAATTATCTAATTATCTATTTCAGTTAATGTTGATGATTGTGTTGTTCCTTAATTTTCGAATTGGATATGGCTTATTATTTTTTGCAGACTGTAAGAGCAATACTATAAAAGTAAACTTGAACTTTCGATTATATCAAATACAATTTTCGATGCTGGCCATATTTATCAAAATCCAAACGATCTACAAAACGAAACTATGTTTCGATGTCCATCAAAGAAAAAGTGGAATTGCTGCAAAAAATGGATAAAGACATGAAGAAGGTGACAGAGAGGTTAGTGAAAATGAAAAAATTTTGATTGACAAGTTAGTCGGTATTCTCGGCACAGCAATTACAGGACTTGAACAGCGGAACTTCGTAACTGAACAAGAAATTATGTCTGTTTATAGAATTAAAGAGAAAGTATTATCCCATAAAACGAAGCAACTTAAACAACTTACATTGAAAGAAATGTTTAATAAAGTAAACAAATAAATATTAAGCTTTTTTTTTTGTAAATTTTGGTACCCTTTAGATCATAATTGTTCTTTATTTCAGAAATTACGGTTTCATATTTTTAATTTTAGAATTTCTGCATGCCATCTTACGAGATTTAAACTGATGATCTATAATCCGGAATCGCCGAAGTCCCAACGAGTCTGGATTAATGACTTTTGACTGTACAGAAAAAAAACTATAGACTTCCACCTTCAGCACACCCAACACCAACACATGGTGAACGAATAACCACATAATCAACAAAAACTCTTTAGTCAATGTTACAGTTACATATGAAAATTTAAAAACAATAACACAGAAAAAAAAAAAAAAAAAAAAAAAATCTGAAACTTCACACATTTAATTTAAAAAATTGAATACACATTATTACAGTTATTAGCAATGACAAATAATTATTACACTTTTCTTTCATAATTTAAATTGATTTTTTACCAATTTCTGAGCTATCACCAGGCCACTGAAATGCTAAGTTCAAATCCAATGTATTGGCTGGTGCAGCCATCTACTGACAACATAGTGAAATGCAAAGTGTTCTAACAAATTTAAGTCATTAAAAATGTCAAATTATTTAGTATGCAAACCTATAATTCAAAACGTAAATTCCTTTTTGTCTATTTTTTTCCACTTGTCTAAAACTAAATTCCCAGCCACACTAAAGGAACGTGTTCACTCGGGCATCAAAATTTAGGTAATTTCTTAGTGCAGAGTTTTTCAAATTGAAGGGAAAATTGTTTGTTATGCATAGTGTCTGCAAAACTGTGGGACAAAAGTTACACGATAATTAGTTGTTCTTCAATAATGTATTATGTTATTCTATATTATGCTACATAATTTAGCACATTAAGAGAAATTTCCAGATAATTTCAGGTGCCTGGTCAGCAAAATTCTCTCCTGTTTGAAATCGTCGTCCCATGTGAATTTTTCTATTTCCTCTATTGTTTAAACCAGTTCGTTTCAACTCCAGACTGTCTTTGTAGAAGCTTTGACATCAACCATGGCTGCATATTTTATATGATGGAATTTAAATTTTATGATATATTAGCGAGTATCTTTACTTGCAGTTACTCAAAAAATCTTCATTGTCAGATCATGCGAAATATATACTGACCCAGTTGAATTAACTGTTTTTCTCTTTTTTATTGAAAATTTGGCAGCTATTTATTGGTTACATTAACACCTCGGTCATTATGCTGTCGTATCGAAACTATTTCATAACTGAGTGCCCAAGAACTTGTCCTTGAACGTAGTTGCTGAGATATATGTCTAATGAATGACAAAGGCATTCAATCACTTAAAAGGTCAAGGTTCAGAAATTCAGATGGGGAACATGTGTTGTCTTAGAACAATGATTTGTACATTATTTGAGAGCTTTTACATCCTGTTTGTGTTTTCGGAGCTCAATGGACAGTGAAATTTTACAAATGCTACTTTAATCCATTCTGAACATCTTCAAATTTATTTGACCCTGAAATCGAGACACTGATACAGAGGTACCTTTTAAAATAACAGTACATCAGTACATCTGGAATCTAATGGCTAGAGATGACCTTTCAAACTGATTGACTAATTTTAGTGTATTTACGATTTTCAGGTTTCAGACTGAAATTGTAAAACTACTGTTGTTTCTTTGACACAAAATTTATATTTATGTTCTTGTATTTGTCTGAATAACAGTATCATCACAGTAAACTTCCGTGTGTGAAGGTGACTTCAGTATAAACAGATATATATGGAAATAAAGACAGAACTCTTAAGAATGTAAGAAAAAGTGCTTGTACATGTATACAAGTACATGGGAATTTATATTTGTTTATGGAAATGTATACCTACATATCCATGTAGTATGTCTGCACTGATATGATATGATATAAGTGCAGGGTTAATCTTTGGATTATGGTAACTTGGCGATTTTTGGGCGACCAACCCTGCTACAGCAACCTGCTAGTTTTTTTTTTTTTTTTTGACGCCATTTCGTTTTCATGAAGTAAAGGCATTTTGGCTGATCTTTGGAATATGGTAACAGGTAGTTAGGCGAAATTTTGGAGGCGATAAAGGTTACTACCTAGGACTTTGGGAATAATGTGAGAAGTACTCAGTTCCGATTACGCATTATTTTGTGTGAGGAAATGAGAGATCATGAGATATGTCATGTGAGATTAATGGACGAATCACTGTTCTTTAATCGGAAAAGGGGGTAAATTTGTAAAAATATCTGCTGTACAGCATTAGTTTCATTCTATGTTCTGTGAAACAGTGTTGTTTAATATTTGGATCCTATGGCCGTATATAAAGTAAATCTGAAATTTTTATTGCGTTTATGTGTAATTGAAAAGAATTGCTTAATTGCGGATAAGTATGAATGTCGAACATGTGGGTATGAAATGAGATTGTGTGAAAGGAAGGATATTACAGATAAGTTTGAATGGCGGTGCAAGAAATCTGGTGAAAATGGACATTTTGTGATCCACCATGCACTCAAGATTCTGTAGAAGATTAGGTAAGTTAGTATTTTTAATTATTTGAGGATATTATTTTTATGCATTGTTCTAAATGTAAGGAGTAAATAAATTAATATGGTATTATTGGAAAATTGTTATTAGCAATGATTTAGTTTAAAGTAATTAGGATTGTAAGCTAATTTTTATTAATTTAATGTATGTGCTTATTTATATTTTAAGTAGTGTTTTTTAATTTAATTATATTTTAATTTAATGATCGTGATTTTGAGAGTTATATGTTTGCAGTATTTTGGAATATGTGAGTAGAAGTAAATATGTATGGAAAGCATTTAAGTATTTGACACTAAGTATTTGGAACCATTTTTAATGTTTGCGTTAGAAATTGGCAGGTGAGGTTTATAATAGATAATTTAGAGGGAAAAGTTTTTGGATATTTTATTTATTTTATACATGCAAAAGTTCATCTTTGGAAAGGGTATATACTTTTTCGCAATCAGGTAATTTCATATATGTCCTTTTTACCAAATTTAAAGATTCACAAAATTTTCATGCATTTTCGTGAAATTTTTCTAATTTATGAGAAAAAAGCAGTGTACATGGATATAGTGAAGAGTGTGAGCAATGCCATTTTTGTTTAATTCTGGGATGTTTTTCTAAGTAAAAATAAGTCGACATGTACATGGTTTAATTATATTTTAATTAAATGATAGTTATTTTGTGAATTATATGTTTGTAGTAATTTGGTATACGTTTGAGTGGATGTAAACGTGCATGGAAATAATTTAAATATTTGACAGTAAGTATTTGTAACCATTTTTAATGTTTTGTTATGAATTTGTTGGTGACGTTTATAATAGATAATTTAGAGGTAAAAGTTTTTGGATATTTTATTTATATTATACGTGGAAATGTTCATCCTTGGATAGGGTATATATTTTTTCGCGATCAGGTAATTTCATATATGTGCTTTTTACCGAGTTTAGAGATTCACAAAATTTTCCTGCATTTTCGTACAAATTTTTGTAATTTATGAGAAAATAGCAGTTTAGATGGATAAAGTCAAGAGTGTGCGCAATGCCATTTTTGTGCAATTCTTGGATGTTTTTAAGTAAAAATAAGTCGACGTGTACATGGTTACTGTGTATGTGCGATTTTGAAAAACGTGGCAAGGAGTTTGCGATTCTGCACGTTTTCCCAATTTTGCAGTTAATATTTGTCATGATTAAGCAATTTTGTTCCATAAAATTTCTAGCATAAGTGTAATTCGGCTAGCAGATTGTTGGAAGAAGTGTTGAGTAAATAAAAGGAAAAGAAATATGTCTACTTCGTGAAGACAAAATATCGGCGAAAAAAAAAAATAGAGGGTTGCTGTAGCAGAGTTGGTCGCCAAATTTTCGACAAGTTACCATAATCCAAAGATCAACCGGCATTTTTTTTTTTTACTCAACTTTTTTTTTCAACAATCTGCTAGCCGAATTGCTCTTATGCTAGAACTTTTATGGAACAAAAGTGCTTAATCATGACGAAGATTAGAGGCGAAATTGGGAGAAAGTGCAGAATCGCCCACTGCTTGCTGCGTTTTTAAGAAGTGCACGTACACGGTATCATCCATGTACACGTCGACCTACTTTCACTTAAAAAAACATCCCAGAATTGCACAAAAATGGCATTGTGCACACTCTTGACTTTATCCATGTATATTGAAGTGCAAAATCCTAGCTAGTAACCTTTATCACCTTACCAAAATGTAGCCAAACTACCTGTTACCATATTCCAAAGATTAACCAAGTGCAGATATGCACATAAAGCGGAAAGCATGCGCAGCCTTAAATGGGAATAACGTATATACAGACACGTACACACACAGGCATATATATATATATATATATATATATATATATATATATGTGTGTGTGTGTTTGCGTGTGGATTTATGCATACATGTATAAACGTACAGATATATGTATGTGTATATATTTCATCATCAAGCTCTTGAAGAAGTTTTCGTATTTCTTCTTCAATCAGACCTCTTTTCCTTTTCGGCATATTGCCTAAAAAATGTCAAAATAATTCCTAAGAAACTTAGGAAAATATGCAATATTCTAGAGCAACGCAAGGCTCTGTTTACAATTTACAAACGCAGTTATCGCAAATTCTGTAGCTATAAGAACTAAAAGGGAAAAATTGGGAAAAACCGGATACTTAACACAACGACCTTTGAAAGAGATGGTTAAAACTTTAGGGACATAAAATTTGACATTTCAGCCTGGAAGATGGGAGGAAAAAGGCATGGCCATAGGACAACCCGTTCTTTCAAACAGAGGACTTATGTCCACTATAATGGCCATCCCGTCTTCAAAAGGTTAATATAGGATATAGATCATCTGCAAATTTAGCTTTAAGGTAACTTATAATCACACAGCGTTTAGCAAAATCAGAGAACCTGAGGTGTTTTGCATTTCTCTTGTAAATCAGCAATAAGCATATATCAACTAGAGATTTAATAAACTGCAATTCCCCTGCAGCTCACTATATAAGGCCACTGGGATGACAATAATAATCTATCCTGGATTTAATTACAGAAGCTGATTCTGTGATCCATATCCCATATAAATACAAGGCAATTTCCTATTCAAAGCACAGAATTCTCAAGAGTTTTGTCATGACAAATAATTTAATTGCTGACATATTTAACCTCAAGCTAATGTTAATTTCTCAATGAAGTTCACATATCAATAATAATTCTCAATTTGATAGGATTTCTCTCTCAATATATTTATTTTAATCATATAGGAATTCCAAGAGAAAGGACAGCTTCCACAATTAATCTATTTCCATTAAACAGTTAAAAATCTTGAAATAACATTATTTTGCAACAAAAGATCTAATTATTATAAATTGTGTTGGATGTACTTCTGTTTCGTTTTTTAGTTGATTTCTTTGAAACTTTTCTACAAATTTATGAAGAACTACTAATATACAACCATTCATTGTTGTTAATGTTAAAAATGTTAACTAAGAGGAAAAATAACACTGAACATTGGTACTTCCGTATTATAGCGGCACCCAAGACTGAATCACTAATCAACAGAGATTTCTCGCGACATGTTCTTACATCTCATTACATGTTACATCTTGGTTGATTAGCTATTAAATTTTGCAGGCTGCTACAATAAAGAAGTACCTAAAAGCAGAGACTGATTTAGATTTGATAAGGCCCTAAGCTATTCGAGATATAGGGCCCTTTAAAAGTCTATTTTACTATATTTTATTTTTTTTGGGGGGGGGGCCCTAAGCTATAACTTATGTAGCTTATACGTAAATCCTGCAGTGCCTAAAAGCGTAACATACAACATTAATTTGGAACGGCGATACACATGAAAGTGAAAGCACTTGCAAAATAAATTTATTTCCTTTTACCTCAATAAACTACATATTATTACAGAAATTATAGTTATATAATTTAGAAAACTGATTTATAATGAAAGAATATTATCAAGTTGTACTAATTTCCTAAACATGGAAGAAGGACAAATTAATCAAGTCTTAAGAAGCAAAAATTTGTACACAACATATGGATAAATTATACAAAACCATGCGTTTAAAGATAACTTATTTTTTATATGTCATACCTAAAGTGCCGAATCGCCCACTTATTTGACTGGCGCATTTTACAAGAGGAAGAACTGGATTTTTGCCAATTTTCTTTCATTTTTTAAGTGAAAATAGGTCGATGTGTACATGGATTACGTCAAGGCAGTGCGCAATACCATTTTTGTGCAATTCTGGGATGTTTTTTTAAGTGAAAATAGGTTGATGTGCACATGGATACCGAGTATGTGCAATTCTTAAAAACAAGCCAAGCATTGGGCGATTCTGCACTTTCACCTATATACGTTCTATATTATGTTCCTGTTTAAGCATTTTCACAACAACGTAGTACAAAGAGAATGACTTACAAGTGCATTCTTACATGACATTATAACTAGGAACATTTAGGCGTAAACACGGAGTACACAAAGCTCCGCGTTCGTGATGGTCGCAAATGTTAACTAAATGCGTAAACTTAATCCTGCCAATGCCACAATTTAAAGTTATTTAGTGTTTCTTGTGCAGGGAAATTAAGTAGGGAGAATTTTAAAAAAGGTCAAAACTTTGGGAATTTTTTATATTCACACTTCTTATAAATCTTTACTTTTATTTCAGCCATAAATGTTTAATTGATCATGCGTTAACATTAAGAATCTTGTGTTATTTTATCGAGTTAAAAGATACGAAAGCCTTGATGATTTGAAATTTTCAGTAAAAGTACTGTAACTTCTAATACGAAAAACTGTTTACATGAAATGACAGCTTTTGCGAAGCGGTATTGTACTTCATTGTTGAAAAGAAAATTTCTTCTAAAATTAGTGTACCGTTTCGTTTTTCTCGTACTTTCATGTGTCAGAATATATTTTAAATTTAGTTTTTCTCAGAGAATATTAAAATCTGATGATGGGTAAGTTCTCGTATTTCTCATTTCCTTTTTTTCAAGAAATTTAAAAGCCCCGGCATGAAATTTTTGAGTGAAAATTAAATTGTACAAGGCAAAATATATTCTTTTATGTAATTAATTTTCGCGTATTATTTAGATTGATGATGTTATTTGTTTAGTATGACGACTTTGTGAGAAATAAAGAATTGCTATAAAGATATTTGGAAATAACACCATTCAATAGTTTCTTTTTTTTGGGGGGGGGGCGGCATGTTTAGGGCAGGGAAAACACTTTTGGAGGGGTTATGGTTAGTGCACGGAAATCATTTAAGGATATTTGTCTCTTTTTATAAACGAAAGAAATTCGTTAAGTTACTTTTGGTCTTAATTGTTGTAATTAATGCAGAGTATTTAAACAAGAGCTTCTTTTCTGGAAAGATTGATTTACAGTACAATTTCTTAATGCATATTTAGTTTATTAAAGTAATAACCATTAATGAAGGTTATATTAGGTTATTTGAATATGATAAAGCACATAAGGCTATCTGTTTAAGTAAAGGGATAATTGCATGCAGTACTTTCTAAGGGAAACTGGCTTGCATTCATGTCACACATGGGCAAAATCATGAAAATCAACTATGCAGGCAGCCCATTTGTCTGGTATCAAACCTGGTTCGAATTTCCAGTATTTAATTCTCTTCACCTCTCAGCCACTGGTGGGGCCTGTTCATGAAGGTTGAGCAATGCACATTTAGTAAAAATTTTACAATTTATCTGTGGATTTCAGTATTCTATTTTCTTTCTTGTAATATGGCATTTGAATTTTTTTTTTAAATAGTAGATTATCTTTGCCATCTGTACAAAAGAAAAGGACCTTAATGATAATGATACAAAACTTTCAAGGCCTCTTTCTTTTCTTCCAGTAAATGGAAGATTTAAATAATTTAATAGAATAATTTCCGTAATTATGATACCATAAATCAAAAAGAATTTTTTTCAGTGTGTTATTTTAACATAAATTAGAAAATTTAAACTTTCAGTTTCTGTTTTACTACAAATTTCTGTTGCTGCTAATGTTCTTGAGCACTTCTTTACCTAAACCTTGAGTTTCCTTCGAATTATCTATCAAAAATAATTAATCTGATGACTGATATATTTTTTTACAATTTTTAGTGTAATTTTTATTATTGTTACTATGAAGGTTTTACCGAAAGTAATGCAGAATTAGCCTTACTTTTCTATTAATGGACAATAGATAGTCCAAACTCTGCAAGTTGCTGAAGAGGCATCTTTTATACAAGTGTATTATTTAACATAGCCTCCATTACAAATAATGGGTAAAAGTATAGTTTAGGGTACCCCTTGGCGAAACTTGGCGATTTTTGGCGGTACATGGATACCGATTATGTACAATTCTTTGACTTGTTATTTTGGCTTGCGAAGCGACGATTTTGACCCAAAAATCGCCGCTACACAAAGCCAAAATAACAAGATAAACAATTGCACAAAGTCGGTATCCATGTCCACATCAACGTATTTTCACTTTAAAAAAAATCCCCGAATTGCACAAAAATGGCATTGTGCACTCCTTTGGCCTTATCCATATACACGTCGACCTATTTTCACTTAAAAAAAAGATCCCAGAATTGCACAAAAATGGCGTTGCGCACTCCCTTTACTTTATCCATGTACACATCGATATATTTTCACTTAAAAAGTCAAAGGAGCACCAAATTCTACTATATAGGCAAACAAAAAATACATAATAAAATACATTTTAAACCAAACAATAAAATAACATAAAAAAGGAAAAACATGTTATACATTTAAGCACTACCAAAAACATTCACTTACCATGATTTTCGAGTTCTCTTCGTACACCCAGAGCCACGTAAAAATCAAAATATCAATCATACTCAAATGACTTTTTTCAAACCAGGTACTCTTTCTGATCGAACACTTCACATAGTGACCATCTGAACCTTTCTTCCTACGAACCCATTAAAATCCATCTAAACAGTTTTTACGTTCGACTAGACGCATATCCTTCCTACATACAGAACAACATACTTATAATGGCTACTAAGTAAATCTTCATTTACACACCAGTCAATTAGAGCTCTTTTCCCCTTTCGCTCCAAATCGTACAGAAACTTCAAATTAATCTTACTATATTCGGTTATTCTACCGTCTAAAGAATCAAACCAACACACACCACAACAACGCTTACAAAACATCCCATGATTCAAAATTTCCCAGAGTCATGCACCCGATTACATCACAATAGGGTTTCCATAACATTCAACTACTCAGGCTACCATAAATGAAACAACAACTTGGCGGTAAATCAAACAACAACTTCGCCATAATACAAGGGTACCTTAAAGTCTACTTTACCCAAATAATGCATTTGTACATTCTTGAATCCTTTTTGGAAAAACTCGGATGGGCACTGTTTTGTTCATTTCTTTACAGTCACTTTCACTTCATTTATATCAGCAAATCAGTATCCCCATAGATTGTACTTCAGTGACCAAAAAATTAGGAGTCCGAAGATGCTAGATATAGATGCTGTATGGGGGAGGAGAGACTATTGTCTAGCCCAGTTCTTTGATTCATTGATTGCTACCAAAGATGTGTGGAGAGCATGTATTATCGTGGTGCATTCGGATTATGTTCAAGTTCTTGTTTGGTCTTGTCTTTACAATAGTTTCTTGAAGCTTTTGGAGTAACTGAATCTATTGATTGCACGTCAAAGTACAGTCACATTCCAGAGAATGATATGCTTAGTCATCATGAACTTCATTGCTGTCTGCAGAAGAGGATTATTGTCATTTCTTGGGCTCATATTTCACCTCTTGGTCATAGAAGTACATCCAAGTGTCATCCTTAGTTCTGAAAATTGGGAGGAAAAAATATGTCTTCATTACATCAAAAGCTTCCAAGAGATCAGAGCAAATGACCACCTTTTTCTTCTTCAAATCAGTTTCATCTGTTGAGTATCCATTATACTCAAAATTTATGATAATATAAATTTTCTATCTTCTAATAGTACTGTGATTGCAGCTCACTTATGCAGGAAGCTCAATGATTGTTCACTTGGATCAGTTTCGTCATCTGTTGAAGATTGCAGTTGATGTTCTGTCAGTGAATGATTGATTTTCAGTACTAGTTTACTGTTTTTAAACTTTTCATCCATCTATACACATTGCTTTTGTTAATATGTTCATCGCACTTAAACCATAAAATTTAATTCAACAGCAATATCACAAAATATTTAAAAAGAGCATATCTTTAGAATTTCCAATACACAGTTTCGTGCACTGGAGATAAAAATATTTTTTTTCGTACAGTGTTGCCATTGCTCACTTTGAAATCACGGAGATTGTTAATCAAAAATTCGTTAAAATTTTAGAAAATATGAAATAGGTAACAAATTCCATATTCCAAATTTGGGCGTCCAGATGCCCATATTCAAGTGGAGAACTATGTGGTTAATCTTCGGATTATGGTAACTTGGCGAAAATTTGGCGACCAACCCTGCTACAGCAACCTGCTAGTTTTGTTTTGGACGCCATTTTGTTTTCACGAAGTAAAGACGTTTTTTTTTTTACTCAACATTTTTTCCAACAATCTGCTAGCCAAATTACACTTATACTAGAACTTTTATGGAACAAAAACGCTTAATCATGATGAAGATTAGGTGTGAAATTGGGAGAAAGTGCAGAGTCGCAAACTGCTTGCCGCGTTTTTAAGAATTGCACATACACGGTATCCATGTGCACGTCGATCTCTTTTCACTTAAAAAAAAAAACATCCCAGAATTGCACATAAATGGTATTGCGCACACTCTTGACTTTATCCATATATACTACTAAAGTCCTAGCTAGTAACCTTTATCGCCTTACCAAAATGTTGCCAAACTATCTGTTACCATATTAAGTCAACTATGTCAAAAGTCAAAGATTAGTCAACTATGTTATTCAAAATTTGATGTTTCTGTGTGCTGTTGTTTTTTTACAGTGCAAGGAACTTGCATACATTCATGCAGATTCTTCATTATTTAAATTCTTTAAATATAATGGAGGGCTTTAATATATGGTGGCACCAATTTAAAAAGTGGAATACTGTAGTGGACGATGCAAAATGCCAAAATGAAATTAATAGCCCTTCTGGGCAATTTGCCCCTTTAGGCTAAAAAAAAAAAAAAAAAAAAAAAAAAAAAATTAAGATGACATTTTTATTACTTTAAGTATGTTCCTTATTTTATTATGTTGAGTGTATTTGTGTGCTAAAATAATAATAATATATATCAGTGGTTCTAAGTCTTTTTTGCCCCATGCGTACCTTTCATGATTTCCCCTTTCTAAAACTCAAAATACATTTCTTTAAATTTAGATTCCTTTTTTATAAATTAAACAAGAAAAGGAATGGAAAATTTTGATAAATACCAAAACTTGAATAAAAGTAGTTTTTTATAGTCATAAACTAAATACTTAACGGGTGAATAAAAAAGGCTGGTCACTTAATCCCCTGAAACTATGAAATTCCCCTCTGGTTAAGAAACCTTGATTTATATATTTTCACAACAGTGTATCCAAAATATTGTGTAGCATATAATGAGTTTTATTTTATCTTATGGACTTCTATTTATTGTTTTCAGAAGAAATTTCAGATGCTTTATATAAATTGAATCTTGGACTAAAAGAGAACAAAACTTCTCCAGAAATTCAGAAGATTTTGATGACTGTAAATAAACAGCTTTTTGCTGAAAGTAAGTATTTTTTTTAACTTTTTTTAAGTTGTATTTTTTTTTATATCATGGCTAATGAAGTGCATACTTAATAGTGGAACTGAAATAAGAATCTATACATTGATATATGCAGTAGTCAGACTTGTGCAACTTGTTTATTTGTAAACAGATTATGGTGACAGAAATAAAATAGCTTCATGGTACAAATATGTTGTTTGTAAATGTATTGCGATATATATTTAAAAATATCATTACAATTGTAGTTGTTTTTCAGTTAATTATGCACCAAATGTTGCACTCTTTATTTTACTTACCAAATGTATTATTACCAAATATTTATTTTATTTTGCTTATTACTTTTTTTATTTTACTCTTTGTTTTACTTTGTGTCTATTTATGTAATGACATCACTACAAATAAGCAAACAGGATAAACAGCAATTCTTTAATTTTCTTGATATAAGAAACGATCATTATGGATTATGCAGTTTGGCTGTTACAAAATGATGAAGATTTCTAATTAAATTTTTCCAACAGAAAGGTGTTGTCTGTACTCAGAAAATTGTTCAGAAAACCACAAAATGAGGTTATATTTTACTGCTGCAAGAGCATTAAAATGGCATTGCAACAAAAGCTTTGATATCATAAAAGGAAAGGATTATTAATAAAAAATACAACATAGTAACGAGTCTGCTTAATAAACATTAAAAACATATTGGGGTACAACTCTCATATACGCCCTAATTGCACCAAATGTGGCAATATGTGTTCTGCGCTGGTTTTTGGCGCAATTGCGTGTTGTATGGCAACCCTGTTGACGTAAAAAACATTAATACATAGTAAGTGCATTTTATTTTATTCTTGTCTTATTTTGTAGAATGTTATGTTCATTGTTTTTTTAGTATGAATTTGTGTTTGAAATTTATATTAGTTATTTTAGTTTATTTTGTTGATTAGTGCGTAGTGTGTAGATTGTGCAATTTGTAGATATTTTTGAAGTTGAAACAGAACGATGTGTACATGGTATTCTTTGAAATTTATTGTTGTAATGTTAATTTATTAAAGCAAGGTGTGCGTAGTTCATAGATTCGTTCGTTGCCTAGATTGTGCCATTCGTAGAATTTTTTTTTAAGTTAAAACATATCGCTGTGTACATGGATTCTTGTCAAATAATTTTGGTTAGAAACTTTACGTTTTTGATATCTAAATTATTTGTTTTTGTTTCGGATTTTTAGCTTAAATTGTGTGTTCAAAACATAGTTTTTGGAGACATTTTAGTCTTAAAGTTCGAAATGTAGACAAAAAATTTAGATAATAATATGGCAGCAGGGAGTTTCTCACCAAAAATGTTTGGCGAGAAATTTGGTGACTTGACGGCGCATATCAGATTAGTTCCCATATTGGAATATAATATTAACAAAAATAAGCAATAAAAAATAATGAAAATAAAGCACTGCTTGTGTCTATTAATAGATGTAGACTGACAATAATATATTGATTTAAATTCATTGACAATTATTGTCAGTAATGTTTATAGAAAATAATGATGTTTAGTTTCAGTTTGGAATATAAAATAACAACTAAATAAACTTTTTCTTGCATTAGCTTTAGCGAATTTATTGAATAAGACTTCATAAGTTAATAACTGAACATTATTGTTTTTAAAAACACCATTGACAGTTATTTTAATTGCAATGTAGATAAGGAATTTCTTAAGTAATTTTTCTTGATAACTGAAAATGATTGTTTGCTACTTAAGTTGCTTAAAGAAATTTTCAAAAAATCTTTTTAAAACTGTTTCTGTGTTAAAAAATGTAGCTTACAAAACTGCAGTTAATAATTGTTACACATTAACAGGATTGATGGCATTTTTTTCTTTCAAGAATGCGATAAAATGACTAATTCCATCTTTAAAACATTTAATGTCAGTATTATTTTGATATTTTGTATGCATGCTCTTAATAAATTTATTAAGCTGGATATCAAGCATTTTAAATTTGAAAAATAATATAAAATCCTTTAGTACATCAATGTTAATGGCTCTTTTAAGAGGTAATTCATGTCAGAAATAACATAAAGGATATTTATCACAATTTTTTTTTCTTGCAGTAAAATATGTTTAATTTAGAATTGTTTATTCACACTACAATTTTCCTCTGCCTCTTAGTAATTTTGTTTTTCTGTTAGTAAATTGGGGCAGAGTAGACTTTAAGGTACCCTTTGTATTATGGCGAAGTTGTTGTTTGATTAATCACCAACTTGTTTAATTTATGGTAGCCTGAGTAGTTGAATGTTATGGAAACCCTATTGTGACGTAATCGGGTGCATGATTGTGGGAAATTTTGAATCATGGGATGTTTTGTAAGCGTTTTTGTGGTGTGTGTTGGTTTGATTCTTTAGACGGTAGAATGGCCGAATGTAATAAGATTAATTTCTTCAAATTAATTTAAGCTTCTGTACGATTTGCAGCGAAAGGGGGAAAGAGCTTTAATTGACTGGTGTGTAAATGAAGGTTTACTTAGTAGCCATTATAAGTGTCCTGTATGTAGAAAGGATATGCGTCTAGTCGAACGTAAAAAACCGTTTAGATGGATTTGAATGGGTTTGTAGAAAGAAAGGTTCAGATGGTCACTATGTGAAGCATTCGATCAGAAGGAGTACCTGGTTTGCAAAAAGTCATTTGAGTATGATTGATATTTTGATTTTTACATGGCTCTGGGTGTACGAAGTGAACTCGAAAATCATGGTAAGTGAATATTTGTTTTTGGTAGTGCTTAAATGTATAACATGTTTTTCCTTTTTTATGTTATTTGATTGTTTGGTTTAAAATGTATTTTATTGAGATTATGTATTTTTTGTATGCCTATATTGTAGAATTTGGTGCTTCTTTGACTTTTAAGTGAAAATATATCGATGTGTGCATGGACAAAGTAAATGGAGTGCGCAATGCAAGTTTGTGCAATTTTGGGGATTTTTTTTTAAGTGAAAATAGGTCGACGTGTACATGGATAAAGTTAAAAGAGTGCGCCATGCCATTTTTGTGCAATTCAGGGATTTTTTTTAAAGTGAAAATAGGTCGACGTGTATATGGATAAAGTCAAAGGAGTGCGTCATGCCATTTTTGTGCAATTCAGGTTTTTTTTTTAAGTGAAAATAAGTCGATGTGTACATGGATACCGAGTTTGTGCAGTTGTTTGTCTTGTTATTTTGGCTTTGTGTAGCGGCGATTTTTGGCGCAAAAATTGCCACTTCGCAAGCCAAAATAACGGTTCGAGGAATTGCACAAAATTGGTTTCCATGTACCGCCAAAAATCGCCAAGTTTCGCCAAGGGGTACCCTAAACTATACTTACCATAAATTGGTATCATTCTTAATATCATCAAATTTATTCTTGATATTGATGACCAAATTCAAGAGCAGTTCCAGAATAACAATAAATTGTAGTGCATGTCTTGTAATGATTTGCTTGTACAGTCAAATACTGCTATTGCCAAACATTGCATATCATTTTGCTTCCTGGGCACTATTCGTGAACCTTTAGTCTGGAGTTATAAGTATGTAAAAGGTCTAAATTGTTCATGAAAATGCCTGATAAGACAAGCACATAATAGTCAAATTCTAATACATAGTAAATGGGACGTTCTCATTCAATGAATTTCTTGAGTCATGCCATAGAAAAATTGTAATCATGTTACATTCCTTTCCAATAGTAACTGTCTGATGTCCTTGAAGAATAGCCTAATAATTAACAAAGTTATAAATGTGCATTATACATTAACCTCAGGTGAATCCCAAAACATTTATACAGTTGCATTGCAAAGTGATTAGGTGTTTATTTTAGCAGGATATATGAAAAGTGTGCAACGCCCTTGCTAGAATTTAACATCCAAACCTCCCACTTGATAACTGGATGTGCTATCCTATAAAAGCATGGGGTAAGAAAGGAGAAAAATCCCTTATATTCTTCCTCACTTAAAGGTGACTGAGGAGGCAGGGGTACAGTTATGAGATTCAGTTGGTGACAAATTATTGTCTACCATATTTTAATTGAGGCAGCACTAGTGGAGCAATTAGATTTTATTTTTGAAGGTGGGAAATTTTGAAAAATATGCAATGCTTTAGCCTGGATCTGAAGTTTGTACCTCCTGGTTGCTACCTGGATGTGCTTTCAACCAGATAATGAAGCCATGGGTTAAGGAAGGAGAAAAGTCCTTTATAGTGTATTGGTTTTGTATAAGTCCGTGCTCAACACCTTACATTCATAGCTGTGCTTAGGTGAGAGTCAGTTTCATATCTGTGCAAAATCACTGATGATTGTGCAATATGTTCTTTTACTTGATTTTTTATATTCAGCAAGAAATTTTGATATAGCAATTAGTCAATCTTCATAAGTGAATTTTTTGTCTTAGGTTACCTCCCGGGGGTCGAAGTAGAGAACTCTGCAAAGTCACTGTCTAGTATCTATGCTTAGGCAGTCTTGGACACGGAGTTATAAAATTTATGAACCTAGTGGTTCTGGAGGCCCCAAAAAGGTCACTTATTGGCCAGCCCATGGGTCTGGCAAGTCCTTGCTGGGTGATGTTGCTCTACGACGGGCAGCCTGAGCAACTGGCAGGTAGCAAATAGATGACCAGTGTCACTGTATGGTGATTAGTGCCTCTCTCTCCAAGGAGCGGAGAAGGAGGTTGAACCTCTGTAACCCTTCTAAGGGGGGTTTGGCTGTGTAGTGCAAAATTTATGGCCTCCAGGCTGGGCAGAGCATGTATAACAAATCTAGTTGTCTTAGGCTACTTTAAGCCTTTGACTATGAATTAATTTTTTTTTACCCCATTTTCTATCCAAGTGAACAAAATGTGTCATAAATAAAGTAAATTTAGCATTTGGGATTTTTTTAACAAGTGGTTTCAAGCCAAAGACTGGGATACATATGTTTCAGCCATAGTTAATGTTGGAATACGTAAGTCCCACATGTAGTGATCAACTTACACGCCTATTATTCTGGAAAACTTTATTATATGAAATAGATTTTACATCATATGGTACAGGGTAAAGCAGCAGTTTTACCAATCTTTATGACTAAGACGTACCAATTAAAAAAATTTGAAAAACTTTAGTACCACCACTACATTTCACAATGATTATTTTTCATTTTCTCAGTAGAAGTATTTAAAAAAATATATATTTTGTCATTTGCACAACCTTTGGTTATTTGTATTAAATATGCACAAAAATATTAGATTAAAAATTATCATTTCAATTTAAAAAAATTAAGTTATAATATTTTAATTCTAAAATTTATTGCGAAATTTGGGCCTGCTTAAGTGAGATCAATTTCTTTATGCCTGGTCTTATTTCACTTGGTTTTGACCACTTTTAATTTTGTTCTGTATTTATTTTTCAAATACAACGTGAATAAAATCCTTGTTCACACAACTAGGTAGGCAATAAAATTTTAATAGCTTTATTTGAAATGCCTTTAAATTTTTTGTTTCAGTTCAGCCAAAAGTTACCAAGTGTGTTATTTTTGAAATCTTCAACTACAGTTCGATCACAGGAAATTTCTATCAGTTATTCTTTTTCTTCACGAGATAAAATTTCAGGTACATTTTAAGAAAATATCTAAAATTCTAATCCAATTTTCGTTTTCATAATCCTCAGGAAAATACACGTTGAAATTATTTGTCAATGAAAAATAATGTTTTTAAATGTCGGATGCTAATTCTTCTTTTATTTTCAAATTATTTTCAGTCAGAAAACTTTCTAAAAGTTGTAAAAAGCTTAAAATATTATTATACAATTATTTATTTATTAGCTGGAGTTTTTTTATCATTGTATTTATTTTATCTCTAATGGTAAACAAATTAACACTTTGTTCTTGTAATCCTAAATTTAATTAAAAACTTTCCAAAAATATCAGCTAAATATGCTAAGCGTTCTAACCATAATTCACTAAATAAACATTTTTCAAATTCAAATTTTGAAACACAGAGGAGCATTTAAATTACTGATTGAAGTTCAAAATAATTTAAAACTGTGCCTTTGGATAACCATCCTACTTCAAAATTAACAAAAGCATTGTCCATTGCACATCTCTTGGCATAAAATCGTAAATATTCTTAAATTTAAAGCTTGGCTTTTAATAAAATGAAAAATTTCACAGCTTGATTCAGAATGATTTCCAGGTTTTCGGGGATTGTTTCGGCTACTAAAGCTTCAATGTGAATGGAGCAGTGTGTAAATTTAGTTTAATGCGCAACTTTCTTTATTTGAGAAATAACAGCGGAATGTTTTCCTGTTGAAGCACAACCTCCCTCACTGCATATAGGAGTGAACTTATTCCAAGGAATATCATTCTTAGACTTAAAATTGTCAGTTATTATGAAAATTTCATTTGGAGTTGTCCTATCATGAAGAGATTCACAAAATAAATACTCTTCGAGAATTAGTTTATCTTCTTTGAAACGTATGTAAATTAATAATTGAACAAAGCTCATTATATCAGTACTTTCATCCAATTGCAATGCAAAATATTAATATTCACTGTGCTTAATTTTTAGAGTAACTGTCTCTTTTATGAAATTCTTTTTGGTTGTCTCTTTTTTGTTGTTTCATGAATTCGCCAACTTACTGTATCATTTGATAATGGAATATTATTAAGTTCATTATCCGCTTAGATTCTTTCCTTCCGCTTAGATTAGATTCCGCTTAGATAATTATTAGATTCAGGATGTTGGGGTATTTAATTTTTGCATTCAATAGCAAAAAATACTTTGTTTCTTTGCGTGCCACCTATTTTTCTCATGCGTACCACCGGTTGAGAACCCTTGGGATAAAGCATTTTTTGCATAACCTAACATTACACATTGGGCAACTCATATTCGTTCTTTTTCTATGCTCATTTGTATACAATGAGCACAGTGGCATCTTTATTTCCCAGCTACTGAAAGATGATCCCCAACATTCAGTAGGCTCTAAGTGCTTTTTAACCCAGCAGTAATTTTTAATCTTTTAGTGGAACATACATGTTCTGAAATTCAAAAGCTTCCATTGGAGTTTTTTTTTAGGGGGGGGCAGTTGTATGCGAAATATTCATGTTTTGATGCAGCAGATGCGCTGAAAAAAACTTTGTTTATCCTCATACTTGTTTCCTCTTGGCAGTAACAAGGTAAGGTATTCTTTGATGGGATAATTTGCGACCTCTGTTGGGTTTAATTGTAAGAAACTCTGTTTTGTTGAAATAAATTCATCTTGCAGCACATTGAATCTTGTCAATTTTCTTATTATTTATTCAAGTGATTTTTTTTTTCTGAGAAAGGGTTTACTTTTCCATAGGAAAATTTATTTCCATTATTAAATTTAAAGGTATCATAACATAGACAGACATCTGCTACTGAGTGGTGCTAGTATATATTTGAATACTTACCTATTAATGCCACCCCAGCTGCAGATTTGGCAGTTTTTAAGTGCCACCAATCTACACCTAAAATTTTTGTGACAAATCATAAATTAAAACACTTTATTTAAAATCAAAGTAGTCAATCGGATTTCGGTGAAAAATGTGCCGATATAGAGTTTAACATAGGTTCAAATCAGTCTCTATTTTCTTTGACCTGATGCTGCGACCATATGAACTCTGCTAAATAAGATTCTAAAAGATGTCTCGCTGTCCCCCTATGTCTTTTGTTCCTCCATTTTGCAATGCCCCATATTCTCTTATATCTTTGTGTATGAACTCCTGTATCAAGATCAATAAAATTGTATTTATTATTAACTTTAGCATGTAGGAATCCTTCTTTTTCTATTCTGTTTGTTTGGTAACCTTCCAACTGTCAGAATAAATTGTGCTACCATCAGCGCAACTTCTGCTGCTGTGGTGTTAATACGTAAGTGCGGTGGCATTAATATGTAAGTACCTATATTTGCTATTTCTGTATGAATAAAAATTACAAATATAAAAAATATGTTAACAGATATATATTTGGTTTTATTCTGTGCATTTTAACTGTGCAGACTTTATAATCTTGTATGATTAAAAGGTGAAATATAAGCTAATTGTTACTTACATATAAGACTGTTGAACAAAATCTGATTAATATGTTGATGTAGCTGAATAGAGTTCAGCTTTATTTGATTAAAATGTATCATACTGGTTGCAAATGAATGTTACAAAGTAGCTGAAGTATACATTATAAATGAAAAATCATAATAATCTGATAAATTATTTGTTCAAATGAGATATAAACTTGACTGCATGAAGAGGGTTTATGTTTCCATTTACTTAAAGGTAGTTGCTGTGGTGAGTCCTAGTTTCATTTTCATTATTATATCATTAAATAACAAAAATATGTAACATTTTATTATATTTATAGAAAGGTTAAACTGGATAAGAGTATTATTAGAAAAATGATTATTTATTATTATATCATGATGTTACTGCCTAAATTTTTATTAATATATTTCACTTATTATTATTAGTTTAATTTTTTATTTGATTTTAATTTTTTACTATAAATTTTTAAATCTTTGCTGTCATTTGTTCTATAACCCTAAATGAGCAAACATTCATTTTTTACCTGAGTTATGAAATATTTCATAAAAGAGATAAAATAATACAATTTAAAATTTAAGGTACATTAAGTTTTTTTTTTTTAAATTTTAGCTGCTATGGCTAATAATTTTTAACATGAATAATAATGAAACCTTACAGTCAAAAGAGGGGACTTTTCCATTAAAATCATACTACTTTGCCTTTTTTTGGTTGGCAAGTTCTTTTTTCTGTAACTAATTATCTTCATAACCACTGCTTGTTTTCATCTAATGACTTTTTTTTATAATACATAATTTTTTAGTACTTTCTGATTATCCACACTCTTCAAAAGGTAATGAAAAAATATTCATGAGCAAAGTGGTAGGTTGCCAAAATCGTCATGTGGCAACCCATGATGTCACCGAAAAATATTTATATGTCAATTCAGGTATAAATATAACACATGTTTGATTTCGCCTTAGCACAATGCTGAAGTTGTACGATGCCAAATTTGTGCGATTCTCTGATGTGTTTTTAAGTGAAAAAAGATTGTTGTATATGTGGGGACAGCAACAGTGCAAACAAAAAACTGAGATGTGTGTGTAGTACATTTCTGTTTTGGCCAGTGCACAATGCCAAAATTGTACGATGCTGAGTTTGTGCAATTTTCTGATGTTTTAATTGAAAAGAGATCTCTGTGTATGTCGAAAGAATGATAATGGGCTCAATGTTGACAATTCACTTATGTTTTTGAAGTACTGTGCCAATTTCAAGAAAAGTGGGAAAAAAAAGGATGTTCTATTATTGTTGTTTTTTGCTTTATTAATTTTATTAATTGACTGCTTTTATATGCAATTCTTAGAGCTCTGCCATTTTGAAAATGGCTGTTATCTTTTGTGCATTAGCTTGGCAAAAATTCAGTTGCCAGCTATTTTGCGAATGCTCTCCAGAGTTGGTAACGACTTTTCAGTGGGAGTGCGGATAATCAGAAATTAGTATTTTTGTATTATCATATCTTCAGTAATTATCAAGCTTATTCACAGAAGGAAAAATATGACATAGTCCATGTTCTTTCACCACAAAGGTTTTTTTTTTTTTTTTTTTTTTTTTTTTTTTTTTTTTTGAGTTAGTGTGAATTAGAGAATGTCTTCTTGTTGCTGTTCCTGATTGTCCTGATTCCTGCATCAAGCCAAAGATGTGGGTCAAAGAAATACACCAATATAATGCCAAAAATGCATGGTGTGGCTTTAATGGAAAGGTACACAAAAGAGCCTGTACTTTATAATTAAAAAATATTTTCAATGGGGTAATAGTTATATATTCTGCCTTATAATCAGTCATTAACTGATTTATGTATGGTTTTAGGTTGTGATAAGAAAGCTGTTGTTGAGTATCTTGTAAAAAATGGGATTGTGGATACCTTCTGTCTTATTTTAAAGTCTAGAGAATGCTTTTCTGCATCTACGTTTGCTCTAGTAGCTGAGATCCTAGCAGAAGTGGCAAAACTAGGTATGAGTAATTATCAATGGATTATTTTGTATTTGAAAAAAAAATATTCACATGTAAATTATAATTTTAGAAGTTACTATAAGTCACATATTTTACGAAATATATGAACGTATAGTGTATGTTTCTTGCATTTACAATTGTATGTGAATTAAATTATTTTCCTAAAGATATAGGAAGACAAAGCTGTAGTGATGGGGCAGTTATAATTCCTTTGCTTGAACTTCTATCAAATAATGATTCTAATGTGGTTCTCCAAGTATGCCGGGCTTTGGGCAATATTTGCTATGATAATGGTAAGAGATCAACAACTTAATGCATATTAAAAAAAAAAAAAAAAAAAAAAAACTTGCTTTGAGTTTTTTTAACTATTCAGTATTATTTTTGCATGTGCAGGTACATCTTCAAAAATCTCTTTGAATTTAATTTAGTACTTTTTTTTTGTGTGTGTGTGAGGTAATTTTTTTCTATTCTATTATATAGCAAAAGTACTTTTTGAGCTATTATTTGTATTGGAAAGATTCTACATTTTAATTTTGTTGTTGTTGATTGTTATGAAAATTCGTTTGGTTGATTAAACATTATTTTATTGGAGGAAAAGATAATATGACTATTTTATGTCTTAAAATTAAAAATTTTCATTCTAAAATTGATAACTTTGAGAGAGATTTTTAAAAGTAGATGAGTGTTGACTAGTAATATTCGAGAAATTTTTTAATAAAACATACACTAATTCATATATATTGTTCAGCATTTATATTAAAAATAAGAAAAATTAAGCTGTGAAGTTTAGTTAAGAAATAGACAATTTGTTTAAATATTGATAATAGAATCATGTCCTTTGTGTATATGAAGGCAAAAGAAATAAATGTAATAATGTGTACAAATATTTCCTAAGCATCATTCATAAAAAAGGGTGAGAAGCAGCCAAGTATCCAGATCACTTGCTGTTCTTTCTGAGATGTTGATTTTGTTAGAGATTAAATTTGTTGATCTAGTTAGGCATTTTCATGTTTTAAAATTTAGATAATATTAAATGTACATATTTTGACAATGTACATATTTTTGAATATGTCAATGTACATATTATGACAATAATATGACAATGTACATATTTTTGAAGAAGTTGCTAATTTAAGTGAACATTTAAGCAATTATAAAAGTTATTAAATTATTTATTATATAAAATGGCCTAAAAAGCTCAGTAAATAACTATCTTGTAAATATGAATAGAAAAATAGTTTCTATGCTTACTATTCTTTGTTTAGTTTTGGGATATATTCAAATAAAAATTAACTTCAATGTTTTATTTAAATTTTTAGAAATATGTTGCATGATTAAAGAAGTAAAAAAGTATTTCATTGTTTAATTTAGTCAATAAATATTTTAAAATTTTGTTTTAGGAAAATATTTTAAAAATGTTTTATGCCTATATTAATATAACATTTAAAATAAATTTAATTTATTTAATAAATTTAAATATTTTAAATAAAAAAATAATTTAATTTATTTAACATTTAAAGTAAATTAAAATTTAATATATATAATCTCTGCAGCTTCCATTGTTTGCATATAAATGCCAGTCTTGGTCTAAAGTTGAAACAAAGAAAAGAAGCTGTGTCTTCTCTTAAGAAAATAGAGGGGAATAAAAGAAAATAAAACTTATTTTTATAGAAGAATCCTAAGAACTTTAAAGGTTGCTGAATGCTTGAATGCTTATAAGTATCAGAATCACATGTGGTATTTTTGGTAGCATATCAGTGTGTACTAAATAACCAACGAGAAAGTAATTTTTTTATTCATTTTTTTAATAATATATATAAACATGTGAAATTAATGTAGAGTGGTTATGCTGGAAGAGAAAATGCATTTTCTAACTTTATATATAATCCAACATTTTCTATAGGAGCTTTAGATTTGGTAATTATTTTGTTAATTTCAGGGATTTGATTTTTATAGTTGATGTGATATTATATTAAAAATAGTCTGTTAAACTGTTTCACATTTACCAACTGCATTAGTGTAAATTTATATTAATGGTCTTCTAAAATAATTCTGTTCTTTTTTTTTTTTTTTTTGTCTTAAATGATTTATGACTATGGATTAAATTGATAACACATTTGTTAGAGTTTGTAGAACAGTAAGTTGGAAGACAAAGAAATATTTTATGTATTAATGGAATATAAAATTAGTAACACAACAACTTTCAAATTTCTTTGCTCCAATGAAAAGCGACAATACGTGTTTGCCCTCGAAATTGACTGAGATCTTGACTTAAATCCATGGCTGTGGAGTCGGAATCAGAGTCATGGAGTCGGAATCAGAGTCGCAGATTTTGGGGTAAAAGGAGTCGCTAAAAACAGGTCAACGTCGACTTCAGTTTTTGTTGGACAGTTTGAATTTAAAATGAAATTAAAAGGAGCTGAATAATGACAAACTGAGTTATTATTTTTATTTATGGACTATATGCATTAATAAAGAGTTATTTTCTATTTTTTGACATATTAATAAATAAATATAATGGAGGGGGATGGATGTGATATTTGCTATTAGTGATTAAACTTATTCATTTAGTTACAAATCTCACTGGTAAATTTAGGTAAGCAGAATAGCAGCAGGAACTCCCAAAATTGATGCCATTCTTAGGAAATGAGCAGGGAAAGGAGCAATTATTGATCAAGCAACGCAATAAGGAAGTACATATTTGACGATAAAGAGGTTGTTAGAATTAAGAACTTTTTTAGAAGATGTAGATAACCCTAATGTTTCACTAACAAAAAGAAGACTGTGGAATGATCTTGCAGAATTGGAAACTCTTCTTTCTACACTGTATATAGCAACAAAAAAGCTGCAGTCTGAAGAATTGACAGGAAGCGAGAATGGAAGAATGTGATGTTTGTTCTATCTGAAATGGAGAGTTTATTGCAGAAGGAATCATTTCTTCAATGAAGAAAGAAGAAACTAGTTTGCTAAACAATGAGATCTTTCTGGGTAGATCCAAAACACTGAATTTCCTTGGATGACAAACAAATTAAAAAGGCAAAGAAAGCCATCTATGAACTTTCATTAAGATAAAATTATTCTCAGAACAATTGGATAATTCAAATCAGGACCGTCAAACTGCAGACATTGCATTTGAGTCTCTATCATTCTCTTCCAGTGATGAATTAGATTTTGAGTAATATTTCTGTATAATATTGAAAAGGCTAAGGCAAAGCGAATGAAAATAAAGAACCAAAAGTCTTTAAATATAAAAATGAAAAAATACAAACAAGATTTCTACATGGCCTGTGAAGAACTAGACAAATATGATTGCACTTGCAAGACACCTCTTTTAGAACTCATAAAAAATCTATCCTGAAAAGTTAAAAGAAGTAGCTTTAACAGTAACAGCTCTTCCTCCGTCTCAAGTTAATGTGGAAAGACTCTTCTCAGCTCTGAAGTTTATCAAATTGGATCTATGGCCCTCCAACAAAGAAGGTCTTGCCGAATCTATACTGTTTTCTTAGAAATAACTAATACCAGTTTTTCCATTTCATAGTAAATGCTAATTAATATAAATAACTTGCTATTCCGTCAATCTTTTTTCTGTAGCATCTATTACTTCTTTTATATTAAAAAAATAAACTGTAACCCATGTGTATATGTTTACATATATTATATATATGAGGGTGTCGAGTTGGAATCTTTAAAATTTCAGGAGTTGGAGTCAATCATTTTCTCTACTGACTCCACAGCCTTGCTTAAATCTACACCAAACTCAAGGTTGCTGTGTTACTAATTTTATGTTTCACTTGGTGTGTTTCTCTTTTGCTTTCATGGAATATATTTGACATTTTGAGGTAGAATTTATTAGGTAGAAGATGGATTGTAAAGAAGAGTTTTTGCAGGAGATTTAAATAGTAATAATAGTTCATGAAAGTCCCTTATTTGATTGAAATAAAAATTTTAAAGAAATGCTTTAAAATTTGATGGTAAAATGAAGTATTACAGTTAATGGTAGACATGCTAATTTTATTTCTCTTAAAATTTTGAATTAAAAATTTTTATTGTTATTAATTAAAGAGGGCTAGGTGTTGACTGATTTGTAGGACTTCGAGAATTTACAAGTGAATTATTTTTGTATATTATATATGATTACATTGCTAAAATGAATTTATCTCTTAAGATGCAGCTCGTAGCTTAGTCAAAGAGCATAATGGTGTGGATCGGCTTATTCAGCTGCTAAGAAACCTGTTAGAAAAAGATAATTTGCCTGAAAACATGCGTACTATTACTTCTGGTTGCCTTTTGAATCTCACTGATACTTATGGTAAGCATCTGTTGATTAAGCAAATGTGTATTTATTTATATTCATTATTATTATTTTTCATTTAATGTAAGCAATTGAAAATTTAATGCTTAAACCTTGAGGGGAATAATAATAATAACATTTAATTTTAATTTCCATACTTTGCTCACAGTCAAGGCTCATATTTTAAAATATTCAAGATAGGGTCATTTTGTAACATGATAAAACAAAATTAAATCATGATAATGAATTTTATATGCTGGTCATTAAAGTAAAATGTATAATTATGGGGAGAATACATAACATTAATAATTTGAAATTAAAGGAAACCACTGATTAAATTAGATTTGATAGCATATATCCAGCATAGAGATTGAATTTATTGTTAAAAAATTTTATTTTCCACATCTGACATAAAAAAAAAATGAAAGCAATTTTCAGACTTTTTATTAGAATAACATGCTTTTTTTGCAAATATAAGGAAAAGTGAAACAAGTAATAAAAACTAAATTAACTAAATTAATCTGAGTTATATTGTTTATTTAACATGAGATATGTAGACTTTCATAGAAATTAATTAGCGTTTTCGCTGCTGGTCATGTGAGGTTGTGTTGATAGATAATGATGTGTCATAAAAATAGATCATACCCTTATTCCGACTTACTTATTATAAGAAATATGATTTAAAAGAGGTAGTAAAAGGTTATTATGCATACCACATTGATTACTAAGCCTTTAAAGCATATTATTTTATGACTCTGTGGCAAGGTGTGATAGGCACTAGAGATAAAATTACTTTTGCAATGCTGTGTTATGTGCTGACACATGGCATTTAAAAATGAATCAAAATAAGTAACAATATGAATTATTTTTTATGAAACTATATCCCAAACAAGTATATGTTTATTACAAATGAATTTCTTATAAGATAGTTACAATGATATAATTGCAAATGATATATTTCAGAATCATATTTTTGTATGTTCTTTGCATGAAAGGAAACTTTATTTTCATTCCAAAACGCATAAATTTAGAACTAGTTTCTAACCTCACACCTTCATGGCAATGCTAGTTTACATATTCAACATGTAATGCCGATTGAACTTAAAAATAAATGAGACATTGCTTTTCTCGCACCAGCATATGACTGGCACCTGAGACATCACTCCACACTACATGCCATAGTGTGATTTGCTTTTCAACAATAACACCAATCATGCACCAGTGCGTGATCAGCAGCAAATGTGTTAAAATAGATGCAAAATAATAATTGCAAATGGAACATTTAAAATTAGAGAAATTCTAGCTATATATTAGCATTAATTTTATTGGAAAGTGTATGTATTTCAAAAGAATCGGACATCGATCTTTCTTGTTCAAGAAGCAGACATGAATTTCAAATTATTAACTCTTTGAAGAAAAAGCAAAAGTATTCAAATATTTATGTTAGCAAGTAAAAATATAAAATTTTATCAAATTAAAATATAAAAAAGTAATTTTAAAGGAAAATAATAAAAAGATTAATTATATTTGGGATTTAATGTAAGGATAATGCTTAAAAAAAATAGCAATTCAGAATTATTTTTTTAGCCCCGTTTTATTTTATTTTAAATACCAAATTATTTTCTGTCCTAATTCTGATAATCATATTTTCAAATCATGCTTAGATCTGTAATCCTGAATATTTTTAAATTTTGCAGAAGAAATTCAAGATCAAGCTATTGAAGCTGGAATTTTGGATGTGTTGTTGCAATATTTATTGAAATTCAGTTCTGATGAAGATGTTGTCACTCATTGTCTGTTAGTTCTCAGTTGTTTGGCAGACAGTAGTAAGTAGAAGATTTTTGAATGCACAGTTAAATTTTTATCTGATGTGTGTGTGTGTGAATAATTTATTTTAATAAATTATTCACATTTTAATAAATTATTAACACATTCTCTGTTAGTTAATATTTATTTTAATAAATTATTCACACACACACACATCACAATTAATTTTAATAAAGTGGTATTTTTGTATCTTGAAAGATAAATTTCAGTAAGGAATTAATAAATAATCAAACCTTAAAACTGAAGAAAATTTATCTTTTGCATTTAGCATTATCCTCTTAAAGAACTACATCAGGTCTGTATCTTGGAACTTCGTAAATGATTCTTGATGTTAATATTCTCTGTTAGTTCCTGAGTACATTAAAAAATTCTTTGGATTGGTTTCTGCAGCATTTCCATACAAATTCATGAAGCATGATATAGATAAGGTTCATTTGACCTTTAGAAGTACTTAAAAGCCCTGAGTTTTTTTTTTTTTTTTTTTTTTAGAAACTATTTTTGGTCCTTAAAAGTTCTTAATGTCAGCCAAAATTGGCAAAAGGTCTTTAATTACTCATCTGACATTTCTGTCTGTTTTTTTATGACTGCTATTTTGAGTGTGAATTAACATTTTGGAAGAATATTTTTGGCCATGCATTGACAAATATGTATTTGATGGGTTAATGTTTGAATTCTTTCCTACTTCTTGATATAAAAGGTGTGTACCTGAGTTTCAAGCGCGAGGCCCTGCCTTGATTGAACATAAACTTTTCGAAATAATTTCTTCTTTTTGCGAATGAAGAGTTTATAAAGTATTGCATCAAAAACAACTTTCCCTTTTTTTTTTAAATATGTGTTTTTTTTATTATATAGTGCTAAATTTAGAGGCTTATCAACATTTTGGTGTAATGTTATCATTATATTTGGTGTAGATAAGTAAATATAATGTTGTGTAATGTTTGATGTAGTTAAGTCGATTAGTAACATTTAGTCAAAATTTTGGTGTAGATAAGTCAATAAGTTGATTGATTTCAAGCCAGTTTTTACACAACAATTTTTTAAGATTTTTAAATTTTTTGACGATTGGTTTTTGAAAACGTAATAACTTTGATAAAGATCATAAAAATAATGGTAATATATTAAAATTATACTTAAGAAATAACATTAAATTAAAATATTTTTATTTTTTCCTTCCATATTTGAATGCGACATTGCTTTCTATTTTGATAGTTTAAGAATATTTTGGTTCTGAAAAATAAATGAGATAATAAATGGTGTAAAGAATAGTTTCCATAACAATTCTCAGGGGCGGTGGACTACTGTAATTATTTTTTAATTAATTTCATTTTCCTTCTTTAATATTTCTTCACAGTAAGAGTTTACCCTATTTAATTGTTTCAGAATATTTAAATGTGTACCAGTGTAATCTTGAAAATTCACTTTACACTTTTCTTTTCCAAACTCTTTTGTTTTTTCACAAATTTTGCCTTTTTGGTGTTACAGAGTTGGTAGATATAATTTTACTTTTGGATTTTTAGATCTTTCACCTTGGAAAGCTTAGAGGTGTTTGAAGGCAAAATTTATAGACCTGCAAATTTCCAGAAAAGTGTAATGAAATGAAAAGTGTTTTCATGTAATTAACGTGCAGTGGATATGTTTTATAGGAAATTTGTGATGAATTTCTTATCTTTAGGAGAATTTTTGGAAGAACAGTAAAAATAAAATTATTTGAATTTTCTTCTTTTGATCCCATATGTCTTTCTGTTGGCATGTTTAGCTTCCCCTTATTTTCTTATTTTACCACTAGACATAAGCACTGCTGAAGGGAGGGGGGAATAAAAAAAATTGAAAGCTGACAATTTATTAAAAATTCATATTATATATCTAAGTGCATCATATGTACCTCAGTGCCTGCTCTTAAGTCTCAAAATTTTGTTGCTTATAGCTCCTTCACCAAATTCTAAAAATTCTGCTACACTGGCTCTGATGCCTGCCCTAACCATTATATCATTTCATATTTATTCTCATATTATTAATTATTTCTCATTATTAAGGAAATAAAATTAGCAGTTCATTAGAATAACAAATAATCTTTAAATCTAAAACTAACTTTAAATCTAAAAATTGTAAAATGAAGAGAAAACTCATTGAAGAAGAAGAAACTGAGAATAAAGAGAGAACGTAATAACTCTGTAAAGAGAGAGAATAAAGAGGAAGAAAATTATTCTGCAAAAGTAGATTGTTGAAACATTAACAAGTTAGGAGATGAAGTAGATACTAGTGGGAACATTGATTTGTATATTGAAAGAAATAAACTTTGAAAATATACTAAAGAACAGGAAACTAATGTAAATTAGATAAAATATCTGGAACATTGGAACATTTTCAAGTTAAAAAGAGCTGTACTTGTTGTTGGTACAAAACATAAATGTTTTGCAGCTTTTAATGTAATACTAATATCATTTATAATCAATATCATAAATTATAGCTGCTGTAAAATGTTCTTAGTCCTTTTTAAGTGATATTTTTTTTTTAAATTGGAAAAAAAAATTGGAATTGAAACTATGTAAAATCTATTATAATTAAGGGTATTTCACTAGGTAATTTAATTATTTGTAACTAATTGCTTATCCTTAGAAGTTATCTCTATATGTTAAGGTGAGTTATCTCCTTTCCTTAAGCTTTATTCTGGATGCAAGACAACTCAAAAATGTAAAAAGTAACTTATTTACTTTCAGCTTAACAAAACAAAAATGTAGAAAGTAACATATTTAACTTATTTCTTACTGCTAATGAGATGTAAAAGATTGCAAAACAACCTACCGGTGATGATGCTTTAGTGGCTTGATGAACCTGACGCTTTAGTGGCTTATTGGAACTTTATATTAAATTATGTATATTAACTGTGTTATAACTCCAGCAAATCTATGTGAAGCTAACTGGATCAGCAAAGTGCAGCTACATTATAACACTTTGTTTTGAGGTTTGTACAGTCCTTAAGAGTCCTTAAAAGTCCTTAGGTTTTTTGGAATGGATTTTTTGGTCCTTAATATTGGTCAAAATTGGCAGAAGGTCCTTAATTTTAATTATCTGAAATTTCTATTTGTTTTTATGATTGCCATTTTGAGTGTGAATTAGTATTTTTAGAAATATTTTTGGTGATTTACTGACAAATATCGTTATCTTTTGAATGGGTTCGTAGGTTATAATTTGTTCCTATTTCTAATATAAATGGTGGGATACTCGAGTTTCTGAGCAAGAAGTAAAACATAAGCATTTCAAAATCATTTCGTTTTTTCTAAAGAGTTCTTAAACAATTTTTCGCTTTTAGGGATGTAAATTTTTTTATTAAACTGTTCTAAATTTAACGACATTTTGGCAATTTCAATAACAGTTTCTATAGAAAATGTTTAATTCCGAGATCTGGGAATTTTTCAACGATTTTTTTTAAAACATTGTAACATTAATAAATTTCATTAAAATAATGGTAATATATTGAAATTATATCTAAAAAATAAGATTAAAATAAAACATTCTTATTTTTTGCTGTCATATGAAATAAAGTTCTATTTTGGCCATTTATTGTACAATATTTTGAAGCTGAAAATAAAGAAGGTATAATGCTATGCACAATTTACAAAACAGTTCTTAGCAAATGGAAAATACCTATTTATACCGATGTAATTAATTAAAAGTGTCTTCTTTGAATTTGTTCATAGTAAGAGTTTTTCCCATGTAATTGTTTTGGAATATTCAGAATTCTGAGAATATGCATAATGTTTCTCTGTAAAATTAATTTTACAGTTTTCCCTCTTGTTTTTTTTTTTTTTTTTTTTCCCCAAAAAATATCTCTGGCTTTTTGCTGTTACAGAATTGGTAGGGGTAATTTTTCTTTAGGATTTTAAACATTGCAGCTTGGAAAGTTTAGAAGAATTTGAAGGTAAGATTTGAAGGTAGGATAGACCCACAATTCTAGAAGATTCCAGAAAAATGTGACAAAATAAAAAATATCTCCATGATCTTAACACATAATGGATGTATTTTACAGAAAGTTTGCGATGAACTTCTTACTTTTTGGAGAACGTCTGGAAGAACAACAAAAAACATAATATTTGAATGTTTTACTTCTGATACTAGAATCTTTTTCTTAACATATTTATCTTCCCTTTATTTTCTCTACTTTTTTCTAGACACAAGCATGGAAAATATCAAAAATGCTTCTAAACGTATGACATGGACAGGCATTATAGAAAGGAATTTTTTTATTAATAAAAAATTGAAAACTGACAATTTAAAAGACTCGTCTAATATGTCTTATTGCATCATACACAGAACTGGAGCTAGACATTTTCTTAACTTATGCAATCTCTGTGGATTCAAAATTCTGCTTCCAATGCCTGCTCTAAATTCTAAAAGTTTTCCTATTTCTAGATTTTGTTGCTCGGTGTGTCACTAAATAAAAAAAATTCTGCCACACCAGCACTGTAACCGGTCCCTACTGTATATATTTCGTATTTCTTCTGGATGTTCATATTACTAAAAAAAAATAAAATTAGCAGCTTTTTCTATACATTCTAAATACATTTAGTGTTTTTTTTTTTTTTTTTTAAGAATAATAGAAATCTTTAATTAAATCCAAAAATGAAAAAATGAAAAAGAAACTGAATACATGAAGAGAAGGAATATTATTGTTCAAAGATACATATAGTTATTATAATGTAAATTACCCAGTTGTTTATAATTTCAGCCTTTAATATAATTTCCCATTTCTATTTCCTCACCAGAATACAAATCACTTAAGCAGTTTTTAAACTGAGTTTTTTGGAGTATAAGACAGAGTGTGTTTCTAACCTCTGCTTGCTCACTATGTTAGTTCCTGCCAACTCTGATAATTTGTAATTATTCATCTTTGCATTATCAATGCCGACATTAGAATTTGTTAAAATGATAGAGTTAGGGAGCCAGCTTAAATTAAAATTAAATTGTATAATCTTTGACCGCTATTCCACATTTTTAGTTTGAATTTGACATTTCTTGCTTAATTACATCACCACGAACTGTAATTAATTTTGTTAGCATCAGAACATGCCTTTATGTTCTAAGTTCTTTTTAAATAAGAGGCTTATTTAAACCTTTGGCTGACTTAGTTACTTTCAGACATGTGATAATTTGCTTCACATCTGTCGGGAGAGGGGGGATGCACTCTTATCTTTTGCCAGATCAAGTAAACCCTCATAAGTTATGTTTAAATATCTTAATATCATTTAGGAATCAATGTCATAAATTACATGTATTTTAAACTGTGAAATTTTATTAGATTAAATTTAGGGCTTTTTTAACAAATATTGTTAAAAAATAAATAAAACTTAATAGTGGCCATGTAAATCCATAATGACTAAGGTTATTTAACTACCTAATTTATTTACTTATAACTAATTATCCTTAAAAATTATCTATGTGTATTAAAGCGAGTTATTGCATTTCATTAATCCTTACCGTGATCACAAGATAAAATACAAAAATGTAAGAATTCATGGTAAAACTTATTCTTTGTATTTAGTGAGACTTAAAATAATGCAAAACATTTCATCACCTCCGGTGCTTTAGTTGCTTATTGGAACCTTGTTGTTGTTGCTTATCCTCGAAAGAAGGTTGTTGACCATCAAAAATTCAATAACAGTGAGAGGATCGGATGTTAAGTATCCATATAAGTAATCCGTATAAAGTCCAATGTGATCCAGTGAAGCTGGATGGTCACAGCGCTTTTTTCTGCCACTACCAAAGGAAGGACATTTAAGGTGCCACTTGTTAGTCTAGCCAGAGCAGTCTGGGAGCCACAGTCACATTTGATTTTCAGTAGGGAGCCGGGGAATTTTCCTGTGTACCATTGATGCATAGGTGGAATATGCCATATTATATTAAGTTTAGATCTTTGAGTAAAGTTCTTGGTAACTAAGTGAGGAACCAATGACTGTTTCATTTTCTCTACCATCTTTTGCCAGTTTATCAGCAACCTCATTACAACTAATATTAATGTGTGATGCGATCCACTGGAGGTGGACGTCGTGGGTCTGAGAGATCTTCCTCAGTTATCCTTCAGCTTATCTTCCTCCAGCAGAATAGATATGCTGGTTTCGTCGTATGCAAATGACCAGCCACCAAGATGTTGTAGTGCACTGTGGCTGTCCGATAAAATCCATAGTTCCCCCAAATAACAATCATAAGCCAGGATGGCATCAAGCCCTCCATTAATCTCATTTAACTCACTCCTGAAAACAGAAAAATGTCAGGGTCGGGGTGCTTTATTGTAGTTTCAAAGTAAAAGGTCTTAATAAAGATATCGCTGCCAGTACGATCTTCTGTATGACTACCATGAGTGTAGACCTGCATTGCATCTTTAGGAATGTAAATAATAATTTCCAGAGCCAGTTGCCTAAGAAGGTCTTCATGGTAAGTTTGCTTGTTTGCAGTGGATTTCAGATCAAAGTGGAAGAAAACTCTTGGTAGTCCCACTGAGGGATCAATAGAGGATCTTAGAGATAGAGGTACAATCTTCCCGAGAGATCAGGTTCTGAGTTTCTTCAAAGCTAAAAGAGCTGTATTTCTTGAGTCTTTTGATTGTTGTGCCAAGTATGGAGATATAACGAAGTACGATGTTGGGGGCCGTAGCTGTATATTTTATTGAAATAGTAAATAATAAAATGGTGTATATTTTATTGAAGAGTTGGCTTTTCTTCTAATATGCAGTGGCTATAAGTTGGCTTTGAACAAGGCTATACCAGAAGGGCAGCTATTTCTGAGTCCAAGAAGAATTCAAGCGGCACCCAATTGTATATGTTCTAGTTTTTGAAGATTGTTGTATAACTGGATTACAAGCCCTGGAACTCTACACAAAGCTATGACACTAACTGCATCAGACAAAGCCGAACTAACTTTCAAAACTTTCTAACCATGCCTACATCAGGCCTTTCAGGTTTATTCTGATCAGCAGATCTGTCTCTAGCCAAGCAGCAGCATTGACAGCAGCCAGTCTTTTGTTATGAATCATGCTGATTTTGATTTTACTTCTCATTTTAACCTATGCTGCTTGACATAAAATCTACCTGCTATTTATTAAACCTCTAGACTGAGAAAGTATGAGACATTAATATATATATATATATAAAGCTAACTGTTAGCAAAGTGAAAATTAAATGTCACTTATCTTCTTTCAACTATTATAAGTGTAAAATATTTAATGCTATTTGATAAATTTCATAAAGTTTATTTATTCTCAAACTTATTAATAATTATGTTAATTAATTAAAGTTTAATAATAATACAGCCTACTTATGGATCTATTTTATTTTTAGGATGGTATTACAAAAGTGAAATTAATGAACAAGTAATATTTTTAATTGAAATTATTCAGTTCCCATTTGCTCATAGGTCCTTTATTTTTTCCATTAATGGTTCTTATTAAGTACTTAATTTCCTTGTTCAGAAATGTATACAAGCCTTAATAGCTTCCATACCAACATCAAACATTCACATCTATTCTGATGAGCGGCTGTCTCTCTCTAAGCAAGTAACAGCAGTAGCAACAGTCAAGCTTCTGTTATGCATCATGTTGATTATTATTTTACTTCAGAATTTAACTCATTCTACATGGCAAAAAATTTGCATAAACCTCTGGACTGAGCAAGTACATGACAAAATGAGGCATAAAAGAAAGAATTAATGTAAAGCTATTAGTAAAATTTAAATAAAAAGCTACTATTCTACTTTAAAATATGTAGGACTATTATAAGTGTAAAATATGAGTATTTCAGGAAATTTTTTATTTCTAATTTTTGAAAAAAATTTGTAAGGTTAATTTTATTTTTGAATTTATTTCATAATCAAATTAAATATTAGATTATATTTAATAATAATGCATCCTACTTACAGCATTTTATTTATACAAATTACAAAAACTTGGGTTTAGGTAATTGCTTTAGTTTATTCAGTTCCTATTTTGCGTGATAGGTCCTTATTTTTTTTTCTTTATTGATGGTCCTTAAAAGTTCTCAAAAGTATTTGATTTCCATGTGCAAAAATGTCTGCAAATTTGTGTAGAGAGCATGAAGCTTATTATATAACATAATTTATTTGTCAGTAATATTAACAGAAATGTTGATTCTGTGGAAATGAGAGAAAAAAAAAGCATAGTTATCAAGATTGCAATAATCTGTAAAAATTTTGATTGAAGAATCATTGGTAAATTTCTGTGCATATGAATATTGGGAAGCCAAATCCTGTGTTGATTTCCTGTAAACTGAATATTATTTAATTGAAGTGATTATTTTTAACTTTTATTAACTTCAGCTTTCTGTTCAGAAAATAATTTTTTTTAGTATTAAATAATAAGCTGATTAATTCATTTTCATCCGAAATTTAAAAGGGGGGAGTAAAATGAAGTTGTATTTCCAGAAAGTTGAATTTAGCAAAATTTTATTTGGGAAAAAATTTATTGAAAATATAAGTTGATTTCTGATTTTTCAATTAACAACTTTATTTTAAATTCAGTTCTTTTAGCTATATCATAAGTTGTATTACTTTTTTCTTCGGATCTGCATAGCTTATCAGTAGCTTCTTGTAATTCATCATTTTAATCCATGAAGTTAAGATATCAGCTTCAGATAAAATCCAGGGTCTTTTCTTCATAATAAGAACATGTACTGTATAAATATAAACAGCAATACTTAAGAAAACCAGGAACTAGCTAGATAATTATTGTTTAATCATGAAAGTTGAATAATTTAACTTTACTAACTAACTGATGCAATTGTAATGCTACTCTGTATACATCTCATCTTCACTTTCCCATCTGTTTGGAATGAGAAATATTCTGGCTAAGTGTAGCACTTATTGAAGAGCCCTTTAACTTGTCCAAGGGATCATAGATTTAGCTGTATTGAGCATTAGCTGGGGTCTGAATCCAGGTCTTTTTTTCAGCAGACAGTTCTTCTACAGGATCTATCCAACCAGCTAAAAATTGTTGTCCGGTTGTTAACCAGTATCTGAGCCAGTAACTGGCTCATAGCAGTATCCGAATTAAAAATGTGATTATTGTGACTAATAAATTTTACCTGAAAATTATATTTTAATTTATAGGGTGAACATAAAATATATTGTCTAATTTATGGCATCTTTGGGAATGTGAGAAGCAAGAAATCCATTGCAACTTTTTCAAGATGAGTCAGAATGAAATGTGCATGCAATGTAAAAAACAGGGATAGAAAATAAATTACATTTATAGTAAACTTAATCATATCTAAAAAATTTCCAATATGTTACATTTAAAGTGAACTTAACCTTCAACTGCTGTGAGTGGTCTAAGAGACCGCTGAGGATATTTTAACCGTCATTTCCACCCCTAAAAATGGAGAATGGTCCCTGTCTTTCTTCTTACCTTCCAAAACCAGTTCAACAATGTCACATATCGAGTTTTACACTTCTAGCTTTATTATGGTTTCAATTACCTTGTTTATTTACTTAAGTTATTTGTGAGACCGCTCACAACAGATGCGGGGATGATAGACGTTATTTATCGGATGCTTGTTTTTCATAAAAGTGATGAATATGGCTTCAAATTTTACAAGAAAATGTCCCGTGTATCTCACTCTAAAAGAAACTGAATATCCTGTCAATAATTCTTCTGATGTAGAATACTTTGTTTCTGAAGAATTGTGTAGTATTCACAGTGAAAGCAAAAGTGAATCTGAGCTTTCTGCAAATGAATATGATAATTTTTCTATTGACTGTCAACAAAATGATAATTTCTATGGGAAAAAAATCACCTCATATGATGCAAAAAAGAACCAAATCCAGCGGTACTAACACCTAAGCATAACATAATTATTCAGTTCCTTGGTCTGAAATATCCTTCAGAAATAAGCTGTAGAGCAGAGTCCAAAGATACTTGGAATTTACTTTTTGATCAGGGAGTAATCAACTTAGTCGTGAAATGAGTAATGTAAAAATCAGCAAGTCCAGAATGAAATGTTCTGATCCAAATAAGTATGAATTTATGGATACTAATGCATTATAAATCAAAGCCTTCCTTGAACTTTTAATTTATTTTGCCATATTCAAATCAAATTGTGAAGATGTTGATTGTTTATTTGCTACTGATGGTACAGGATAGGAAGTATTTAGATATGTTACTTCCAAAGTGAGATTTTTATTTAATTGCTTGTGGTTGATGACTCTAAAACAAGAAACAAGCGTATGGAAACCGACAAAGCAGCTCCAATATAGGAAATATTTTATGCAATCGTAAGAAATTTCCAACGCATGTATTTTATTGGAGAATTAGCATGTGTTGACGAGATGCTAATGAAATTTAAAGTACGCAGCAAATATTAAATGTACATGCCCCAAAACCTGGCAAAATGTTGATTAAAAATTACGTGCCTTTGTGATGCAAGGAACAATTATCTTTATAATGCATATATCTACTGTGGAAAAAATTCTGATGGAGATGGGCTTACTGAAGTAGAAAAAAAAAATGTAGTAAACTCACACAAGTGGTGCTCCGACTGATTGAACCTTTGTAACATACAAATACAAACATTACTGCAGACAACTGGTTTTCTTCAATTGAATTAGTCAATTGCCTAAAAGGCAGAGGTCTTCATTTGTAGGTACATTGAAAAAGAATAAAAAGGAGATTTCCAAAAGAATTTAAAGTGAATAAAGCAAGAGAAATATCTAGTTCAGACACAATAACACGCCGAATAAATACTGATTCAGAAGTCAAACAACAAAAATCAGCGTTAATTCACAAAATTTTCACAGGACTAGTTTCGATGGTTTTACCGAACCATCATCTTCAGCTGCAAAACCGCAAATGAACAAGATAGGAAATAATGTTTAGATAAGATAAGAAAGCCTGGACAAGAATAAGCAAGTGGCGCCATCTGTTGGCGAAACCAGAACTAAAACATAATTTCTCTAAAAGCCGAAGGCAAATTTGGATTGGAATTAGGATCGTTAACTAGAACAGAAAGATTTTTATGAATGTGAAATGCCTCTAGAAAATCCAGTTCTCCAATGGAAGATGTTTTTTGAATAATTTTGGCAGCAGAAAAATTGAAAGTGTGATTTTCGGACCAACAATGTTGAGCAACAGAAGACTTCTGTGTTTCCTTTTTTCTAACATATGCCTCATGTTCTTTGACGCGAAATTTTAAGGCTCTCTTAGTTTGGCCAATGTAAATTAAACCGCACTGGCAAGGAATCCTATAAATACCCCAGGAATTCATATCCGGAATGGGGTCCTTGAGTATAGAAGTTGGAATTTTATTGATGGGAGAGTAAACAACCCGAAAGTTAAATTTCTGCAAAATATGTGCAACTTTATAGCTAATTGATGGAAAGAAGGGAATGACAACAGAATTTTTATAATCTCCTAAGCAGCCTTTATAATCAAGCAGTTAAAAAATTCTCATCTCAACACACTAAAAGCCACACTCTTATTTTAGGAGATTATAAAAATTCTGTTGTCATTCCCTTCTTTCCATCAATTAGCTATAAAGTTGCACATATTTTGCAGAAATTTAACTTTCGGGTTGTTTACTCTCCCATCAATAAAATTCCAACTTCTATACTCAAGGACCCCATTCCGGATATGAATTCCTGGGGTATTTATAGGATTCCTTGCCAGTGCGGTTTAATTTACATTGGCCAAACTAAGAGAGCCTTAAAATTTCGCGTCAAAGAACATGAGGCATATGTTAGAAAAAAGGAAACACAGAAGTCTTCTGTTGCTCAACATTGTTGGTCCGAAAATCACACTTTCAATTTTTCTGCTGCCAAAATTATTCAAAAAACATCTTCCATTGGAGAACTGGATTTTCTAGAGGCATTTCACATTCATAAAAATCTTTCTGTTCTAGTTAACGATCCTAATTCCAATCCAAATTTGCCTTCGGCTTTTAGAGAAATTATGTTTTAGTTCTGGTTTCGCCAACAGATGGCGCCACTTGCTTATTCTTGTCCAGGCTTTCTTATCTTATCTAAACATTATTTCCTATCTTGTTCATTTGCGGTTTTGCAGCTGAAGATGATGGTTCGGTAAAACCATCGAAACTAGTCCTGTGAAAATTTTGTGAATTAACGCTGATTTTTGTTGTTTGACTTCTGAATCAAATATCTAGTTCTTTGTACGGATTTACAAATGAAATTATGCTTGTTTTTTTATTTTCCCAAGAAAAGAAAAGCAGTAATTTTGATTTCATCAATCTACCATTGCTGTGAAAACAATGATAATACTGGGAAATCAGAAATTATAAAGTTATACTATTTGACAAAAGGAGGCTTTGATAAATTTGACAAGAAGGGCTCTCTTTACTCAAGCGATATTTTTTTAGAATACTGGATATGTGTGCTGTGAATTCATTCATATTGTCACAATCATATCCTGATGCTACTAAACTGAAAAGAAAACAATTTTATGCTTTTATTAGCAAATCAACTAAGAGTCATATAATGATATCTGAAACTTAGGATAACTTCTGCTTTTTTCCTATTGAAGATAACAATTAGAAGAATCTTTGGACAGAATGAAATTAAGGTAATGGATTTATCAAATCAAGAAGAAAAATTAGAAAAAAGAAAAACTTGTAGTCTCTGCCCGTCTTGTAAGAAGAGAAAAATAGCATGCAAATGCTTGGAATGCAAGGAATCAGTGTGTCTTCAGTGCTGTCAAAAAGTGTGTTTCGACTGTGTACCATCTTATGATTCATTCTTGTAAACAAAGGTATACTAATTTATTAATAATTTATAGCTAAATTCATGGTTGTAGAAGGTTTGTTTGGCCAATTAAACAACTCATGGTTGTTTAATTGGTAGTAATACTTAATGAAGTCACATATTGTCATGCATATTTAATAAATCTTTGTTCTTTAAAACGAAGAAAATAGTCATTTTTTATATGAATTAAATTGTGTAAAATTAAATAATTCATGTGTGAAATATATTGATTTAAATGAATTAGAATTCCGTAAATATGCATAAAGTATGTATAATATTTCTAAAAATTGCATAAAAGTATATATTTTTACACGTTTCTTAAAAGTGGTTTGTGAGACCGCTCACAGTAATTATGCCAAAAAAAATTGTCACAAGAGTGAAAGGTTAACCATACCTAAAAATTTTACAGTACAAACACTGATATTTCATGCTTATTTGAGTTTTTGCATGGTGGAAAACAGAAGAAGGCATTAGAATGATGCAGGTAAAATGAAAAATTGTAGAAGTATCAGTTTTCAAATAGTGAGATGAGAGTGCAGTAGAAATAATAGAAGATAGACACAATGTGAAATAAAAAGATAAATATAAAAGTGAGAAAAAATTGCTTGTTGAGAAAAAACTTAAGTTGGCCTTTAAAATGAACCTTTGAGAACGAGTCTCAATAGATCGCAGTATGGTGGCTGCTCTACTACTTACAACGTGAAGATGGAGTATCTGGTCCTCACCTCTTAAGAAGAGGTATCACCAGAGCCATAGGCTAAGAGATTTTGCAAATTTAAAGCTTAATGCTCAATGAGATTAAATCCGAATTTTAAAATTTAGAATAACCTAGCATGAATTTTGATGTCGTCTGACTAAAAGATGTGTTGGCCTCGCCAACATCTTTATTGAATATAATTTACATAATACATTTTATCGTAAGATTAATGAAAAATATATAATTAAAATGATCAAGACAAATTTGAATAAAAATAATTATTATATTTGAAGAAAAATTATTGAACATTAATCGATATTGTAACATAAGATTGCAGATATTATTTCTAATCGATGATAATATCAAATAATACAAATAATTATAAGTATAATAAAAGGAATACAAGTATTTAATCATGAGTACAATTGAGATTCATTATGATAAATATATTCCATAAACTTAGCAAGAAGAAAACGTCCCTTGTCATTTAATACAAGTTTTTGCAACACGTCCATGGTTAGTTTTTGATTGAAGATTTCACATCGTTTAGCCGAGATGCTTGGACATTCAATTATCATATAAATTGCATCCACTGTTTCACGTCCACGTTGACATTTACAAATCGTTTCTTTTACTTGAATCTGTTTATGTAGCTTGGTAATGCTCCATGATTGGTAATGATCTGATTAAGAAAGAAGTCGCTAAGATGGCTTTTCTCCGAAACCTTTGGCAAGACCATATATGTATGTCTTCCTGTACCTTCATTTCGCCAATTTATTTGCCAAGTATTATTTGCTTTAATTTTTGCTGTTTTAACGAGAAAGCCCATTGGTATCTTGCAGTTTATTCTGTTTGTAGAGTAGATCCCTTGTTTGGCTGTTTCATCGGCTTTTTCATTGCCGATGTATCCTTGGTGTCCACGAATCCAATGTAGTTTTGCTTTTGTGAAAGAAAGTACATTCAAAAGTCTTTAATCCGGACTCGTCGGGACTTCGACGATTCCGGATTATAGATCATCAGTTTACATCTGGTAAGATGGCATGCAGAAATTATAAAATTAAAAATATGAAACCGTAATTTAAGAAATAAAAAGCAATTATGTTCTAAAGGGTATCAAAATTTACAAAAAAAAAAAAAAGCTTAATATTTATTTGTTTACTTTATTAAACATTTCTTTCAATGCGTGCATGCGTAAAGCATACATTACGTATAGTCATAATTAGAAAATTGCAACCAGAAACTATTTGATTTGTATTCATGATATTTATAATGACGAGGAATTTGATTTAAATCATATCAAAGACGGAGTACATCGAGATGAAATACTACATTATAAGCTGAAATTATAAGCAGAATAAAATAAAATATCTGCCTTGAAGATAAGGATAGTGCTGACAGATCAACTTCCAGTTCATTGCGCGCCGCGACGTCCCCCCTTGCGCAGAGCAGTGTGAAATTGATAAACAGATTTCGGAATGGTTAGAGAAACAAAGGAGCCTTTATCCATTTTTTGCAGCAATTCCACTTTTTGTTTGATGGACATTGAAACATGCTTTTCCTTTGTAGATCCAGCATCGGAAATTCTATTTGACATAATCGAAAGTTCCAACTTACTTTTATAAATTTGCTCTAACATTCTGCAAAAAATAATAAGCCGGTTCCAATTCGAAGATTTAGGAACAACGCAATCTGCAACATTAACTGAAATAAATAATTAGATAATTTTAGCTTAGCTTATACCGTCCCTTATACATTAAGAGCGCATGCGTTAACATATTATGCACATGCATAGATGCATATGCGCATGCATAAAGGTATTACACACATTGCATTGCCGCACGCGCAACGCATTTGCGTTGACGCATGCGCAGAAAGTTTGTAGCTTTGAGGTCTGGATTAAGGACTTTTGACTGTAATTTCTTAATCTCAATAATATTCTTATTATAAATATCAAACTTTCCCACTGACTTGAGAACGGCCTGGCTATCAGAATAGATGTGTGCAGGGCCGTGATGCGCTTTCAGCCATAATAATGCCGATTTTAAAGCTTGGGTTTCGGCTTGATACACTGAATTTTTTATCCAGCTAAAACATAAACTGTTCTTTATATATTCCGTGCCAATAGGAGCAAAAACCAGCTCCTCTACCATCTTCATTCTTTGAGCCATCTGTGTATAGCTCCAATCCGTTATTGGTGGGAGGTTTGTTATCCCATTGATATACTTTGATAAGGGCAGGGTGAGAATGCCACTTGTGAGCTGGAAACTCAATTTGTTCCTGTGGAAAGTCTATATCATCGAATTTGAAATCGGACCAGCCTCTTTTTGTTCATTGGATAGAACTTTCCATGTCGAGTTTGATGTTGAGTGGAAGAAGTCCAGCAATTATTTGTAGTGCTGCAGTAGGAGCGGTTTTGTAACTTTTAGTCATTGCAAGAAGAGCTATACATTGTATAGAATTTGTTTTGTTTCTCATTTTAACCGTAGGAGGATGCCATTATGCCGGGCATGCATAAACCACCGTTTGTTCGATGGCTGTCTTATATAGTTCTTTCAAAACTGGTTTGGGCAAATCAGGCAATCGTAATAAGTTATTCATAATTTTACAGACTTTCGATTTGATAAAGTCCAAATGAGGTAACCAAGTTAGGCATTCATCCATAACTATTCCTAAATATTGGATCGATTTCTGTCTTTTGATCGTATTTTCATTCATTTTTATAGTTGGGGCTGAGTATGCTGCACCCCTTTTCTTAATTGAAACAAACATTGATTTCGATTTATCCAGTGAAAATTGAAGATTATATTGTTTTGCCCATTCCGATAGTTTTTGCAGAGCAAGTTTTGCTCTTGTTTGAATTTGCATGTGGTTCGATCCAGTAATTAACCAGAGGACGTCGTCCATTTCAAAACAAAGGTCCAGAGTTAGAACCTTGTACACAACCTTTCTGTAGTTTCTGAGAGTAATGTGTGTTGTTTATCCCGTAAATAATATGTCGATTTTCCAAAAGACTTTCGAACGCTTTATATATACTTAATGGGCAGCCCAAGTTATGCAGTTCTTGAAATAGGAATGGCCACCAGATATTACTGAAGGCGCTTTTAATATCTAATGATATAACATTAGTATAATTAGAATTTCTCCGATTATCTTCTGTACGAGAAATTATGTCTTTAATAGTGTCCGCTGAACATTTTCCAGCTTTGTTGTCCACTTAAGTTTAGCGTTGGAGTATAGGAAGAAAGATAATCTATTGGTTAGTAATTTATCATAAACTTTACTCCATGAGTTAAGTAAACAAATTGGTCGATAGGCGTCAGGTAGTTTGCCATTCTTTCCTTCTTTTGAGAACAATGTTAACTTTGCTGTCTTCCAACAGTCCGGTAAAGAACCGCGTCGGAAGAGTTCATTAAGCAACGTTGTTTGAAGTAGCGGATTTGCATAAAAAACTTCTGCTATAATTTCTTTTGGTAGGTGATCTATACCAGGTGCTTTGCTTGGATTTAAGGATTTTATCGTGTATTTCACCTCTTGCTCAGTGAAGGGGATATCATTTGAAGCGCCATAATTATTCTTTAGATTAGTTCGAATTTGCGTATGATACTCTGTGTCATCACTTCTTGAGTCCTTGGGAAAGTGATAGTCCATAAGAAGTTTTATTGTTTCTTATATTGGGCTTGTTTTTGTATTATCTGGTTTCAGTAATGCTTTTAATTGTAGAGGAGTTTGCATATTTCCTTTTGCCATATCATAACGTACATCAAATGGAGTACTTGGACTTAATCATTCTAAATATAATTTCCATGTTCTTCTTTTAGCTGTCATTATCTTTCGTTTGTAGTTAGCTAATTCCTTCTTATAAATTTGTTTATAATGAGATCTTAGTTCTTCATCGTAAGTGCGTTTTTGATAGCGCTTTCTTTGTGCCAAAATTCTTTTTCGTAATATAGAAAGTTCAGGTGTCCACCAAGGGACTCCTTTATGCTGTGTTGTGATATATTTTCCCTTAGCCTTAATAGCTAAATCACAAAAGTCTTGAATACTTTTTGTCCATTTGATGATTAATTCATTGAGATCCACCATATCTTTGATCAATTGTGGGCCAATAGGTCCAAAAAAGTTGCCAAGTTTCTCCTTAAGAAATAGCCAGTCTATTTTAGATAATTTATATTTTGCATGTGAATTTTGTGTAAGATTTTGATATGTGATTTCAAAGTAAATATAGCAGTGATTACTTAAGGTGACGCTGTCCATTACATTCCAATTTTGAATAAAGGCTAAGGAGGATGCTGATCGTGAAGCAATAATATCTATCCAGCTTTTGCCCCGAGTATAGTTGTACATTGGGGGGGGGGCATTCCGGATCATTCCCTACTACTATTCTATCTGCAGTTAAAAATTCTCTAAGTGTGCACCCCCTGGGATCTTCAAATGGGGAGCCCCATAGTTCACTCTTAGCATTCAAATCTCCTAGAATAAGAATATCATGTTCATTATCTAAAAATCGTTCCACTGAATCCAGAAGAGTAATTAAGTATGTCAAGTCAGTAATTGGCTGACTATAACAGTTAAACATAGAGAGTTCTTTGGTCAATCTTTAAAGTAGTAATTATCAAGAATGATAAAGAAAAAGTATTTAATACCATTATTTGTGGATTAACCACAATAGTTGCCGTTTTGGGATGTTGGTCCAATGAGTAAATGACTTTTGTTTGGATTGGAAAGCCGACCGGTTTACCATTTATGCAATATGGCTCTTGAACAAATATTATATCAAAGTCATATTATATCAAATATAATATATTATATCAAATATAATCTATCAAAATATTATATCAAAGACCCTCTTTTGTGAGGGAGCCCACCTATCATGCCAAGGTACCCGAGCACTGGGAAAGTGTTAGAAACAAAATAATATATAATAAAACTATAGAATCACAATCATATTTCGCACGATAATATCATATTTTAATCACATACCAATCACATTTCAAATTTGCTTTCCCCAGAGCAATCACTAAAGACGTTCAGAAAGCTAACAAAGGCAAGATGTGCCATTGTGACGATTTAATATTCTTCTTCAAACCAGACGACGTATGTGAATGAAGACGTGCCTTTATGACGATTTAATATTCTTCAAGCTGGACGACATATGTGAATGATGTTACATGCTACTTGTCCATTCTTCTGATTTTGGACATTGAATCAAAATTCGATTTTGGATTACATTGGATTGGCCAAGATATATATTGGATTATGAGGACTGCCCCGACGTTAGGTAGGCCCATTTTCCCGATTCGTTCATAATTTATTAGTATTACGATTTTAAGCTGTGTTTATACTGTTTAATTCTCATTCATACATACCCTATTTCATATTCATAGTCCTATTTTACTATTTAAAGAACTATGGCTCTAAAATTAGGTGATATCCCATTGATAGCGAATTCTCTTAAATATGGCACAACACGAGTTATTAAATTATTTAATACCTTGCTCGGATATTCCGATTTTGATCATTCTTCGCGAAAGCGAATGCGAAATTTTGCCACATTCCCGGACAGTTTCGATTTGGCAAAATATGAAGAACTTCTATTATAAGATTTCTCTTTATCAGATTTTATATCAGTGGCAAATTTATTACATTTGGAAGCTTCCACTAATAAAGATGTTTTATGTGAAAAAAATTTTCATGCGCTCACTAATCTGACGGATTTTCACAATTCCCTAGATTTTAGTTTTTTATCCAATGACGATCATTCAATTTCAAACACCGACAGTGGACCGACGCATGTAGGTCTGTTCTTCTGTTCCCCCTTCCCCTCCCTCCACGGCGCCAAGCCCAAATCGCGTTGTTTCTTCTGACGAAGTAATAAATTTGAATTCGAGTCGCTCCGGTGTTTATATCAGTACTCCGCAACCTTTTCTCACCTGCGATGCACAAAAAATCTTTCTGGAATTTCGTGGCACACCAAAGAGTTCCGAGTTATCAAGGAAGTGCCGAAAAAATTCAAATGCTGACACACTTACAATCACACACACAACCACACAACAGTGAAATATATAAAAACATTTAAAATAGACATTATTAGGGAAAAAAATTGTCATTTTGTATTAAATACATGATAAAAAATTGCAAAATGTCAAATACATGTATTTGATTGTGGCACACCTATATCCTACTCGTGGCACACCGATTGCAGAGCACTGGTTTATATGACGGCGAACACCAAGATTTGCAAGATGAGTCATGACTTATGGTTTATTTTGAGAGATCTTTCAAACACTTGAAACTTTTCAGGCAATGATTCCTATTCAGTCCATGCTTTTTTCAACAATATAGAGGATAATTTCCAATTATTCCCAAATCTACCGTCCAGCGCGAGATGAGTCATGACTTATGGTTTATTTTGAGAGATCTTTCAAACACTTGCAGACACTTTTCAGGCAATGATTCCTATTCAGTCCGTGCTTCTTTCAAGTATATAGAGGATAATTTCCAATTATTCCCAAATCGTACCGACCAGCAAAAATTAGTTTTTGCAAAACGACTTGTTGTGGGTACTGCTAAAACTTTTTTGTTTTCACAACGGAATCTCAATTCATACGACATGTTTAAAACAGTATTACTTAATGAGTTCTCCGATAAAATTACGTCTATTGAAATTCATAAACAACTCGAAAGAAGAAAAATGCGCTCGAATGAAAGCTGTTTGCAATATTTTATCGCAATGCACGAAATTGTGAATCGTGGTGAAGGTGTTATCGACCAGGCTTCTGTCATTCAGTATACCATTCAAGGAATACTAGGTACCCCATCCGATAAAATTATTCTCTACGGTGCAAAATCATATTCTGAATTCAAGGAAAAGCTACACACTTATGAATCTGTAGTTACGACTAGACATACAAATATCTCTCATCCATCAAATTTTAAAAATACGAATAATGGCCCCAGACGTGGTACTGGACGAAAAAATTCAGACCAACAACATGACATGAAATTTAATAATACTGGTCCATCTAAAACTAAACCACAATCTTGTTTTAACTGCAATGAGGTCGGACACCTCTCCCTGTCTTGTCCTAATCGTTCTCTTGGCCCAAAGTGTCTAACTTGTGGTCGTTTTGGACATAAATCCATGGATTGCCACCCCACTACATCAAATGACACTTCCACTCCACCTGCTGAAGTAAATACAGTACAAACCTCTCACGGTAATATGTGTAAAACTGTTGTTATACTCAATAGCACAGTTTCTGGATTAATTGACACTGGAAGTGAGGTCACATTACTGAACCAAAACACATGGATTCAACTTGGTTCCCCACCACTTTCAAATAATCCTGGAGTGTTAACTGGTATCGGATTCTTGAAAATTCCTATTATTGGCTGTTTTCAAACCATTATCAACATTGATAACCAAGACTTTCCGGCTAATATTAGAGTTGTTCCAAATCATTCTATGCAATTTTCTCTTATTATAGGATGTGACATAATTAAAAATGCTAAATTAACTATTACACCAGACGGTATATATTTTTCAAAACCTCCTGAGCAATGCTTTGAAACTGTTCCTGAATCTTTCATTTTTGCAATAAATGACGATGTTCCAGCTTTTGATATTGGTTCAAATGTTTCCAAAGAAACTCGTGCTGCGGCAGAACGTTTGCTGAATTCTTATGTCCCAAATAAAACAAAGACGACAGATATTAAACATAATATCACTCTATCTGTTGATAAACTGATTTTTCACTCTCCTAGACGCCTTCCTTTTGTTGAACAGGAAATTTTTGACAAACAAATAAATGAATGGTTGAAACTTAAAATTATTAAACCTTGTTCATCTCCATATGCCAGTCAAGTTCTTGTGGTGCGTAAAAAAGATGGTACACCCCGTGTTTGCATCGATTATAGGAAACTTAATCGACTTTTAAAGAGGATAATTTCCTCTTCCTCTTATTGATGACATTTTGGATAAACTTCAAGACGCACAAATTTTTAGTACTCTTGACCTACGTAACGGCTTTTTTCATGTGCCAGTAGCGGACGAAAGTAAACCATATACAGCTTTTGTAACTCACAATGGACAATTCCAGTTTCTTCGAATGCCATTTGGTCTTTCAAATTGCCCTTCAGTATTCCAGCGCTTTATAAATTATGTTTTTCGTGATTTAATTGCCAAAGGTTATGTTTTACCCTATATGGACGATGTAGTTATTCCCATCAAAAATGAAAATGAGGCCATTCATCGTCTCAATCAAGTACTCAAAGTTGCTAGTGAATATGGTCTAGAAGTTAATTTTCGTAAATGTCAATTTCTTCACAAAAAAATCAAATTTCTTGGACATATCGTTGAAGGTGGTAAACTTTTCCCTTCCCCTTCGAAAACAAAATCTGTAATTAACTACCCCGAATCTAAGAGTACGAAAGACGTCCAACGCTTTCTTGGTCTCACGGGATATTTTAGGAAATTCATCCCCTCATATTCTAGCATTGCAAAACCCCTTAGTGATCTCCTTCGTAAGGACACCCCCTTTCAATTTCATGCTGATCAGAAAGCGGCATTTCACAGATTAAAATATTTGCTTTCTCAGCAACCAGTTTTAAGTATTTTTAATCAAAAGAGTCCTATCGAAATTCATACCGACGCATCCATTCATGGCTTGGGGGCAGTCCTACTACAAAAATCTATCAACGATAACAGCTTTCACCCTGTCTACTGCATGTCAAAGAAAACATCGGACAACGAGCGTAAATACACCAGTTATGAACTCGAAGTCCTTGCAATTGTTGAAACTTTAAAAAAGTTCCGTATTTAAGTCCTTGGTTCACATTTTAAAATTATCACTGACTGCATTGCTTTTGTGCAAACTTTAAATAAAAAGGAACTCAATTCGAGAATAGCCCGATAGGTTTTATATCTCCAAGATTTTGACTATGAAATTGAGCACCGTACCAGCTCAAAGACGGCTCACGTGGATGCCCTCAGTCGCAGTCCATGTTGCATGACTATCCAAGACAGTGTCCTTCTCCAATTTCGCAAAGCATAAGAAACCAACGAGCATATTACGGCTATTAAAGCACTCCTTCAAACAACGCCTTCGTATGATAACTTTCTCATTAAGAACAATCTTCTGTACAAAAATGTCAACGGCATTGACTTGCTTGTGGTGCCTGAGAATATGCAAGCAAATGTCATTAAAACAGCTCACGAACAAGGCCACTTCGCCGTAATCCGCACTCAAGAACTTTTAAACAACGAATATTTTATCCCAAATCTGAAAGAAAAAATTGAGCGGTGTATCCATAACTGCATCACATGCATCCTCAACCATCGAAAGCATGGCAAACAAGATGCACTTCTGCACCCCATTGACAAAGACAATGCACCCTTGCACACGTACCATATCGATCACCTAGGTCCCCTTGCCACCACATCAAAGAAATACAAACATATTTTGGCAGTTATAGACTCGTTTACTAAATTCGTGTGGCTTTATCCGACAAAGTCTAAAGACACAGATAAAGTTATCAGTCGGCTGGAATCTCAAAGATCAGTCTTCGGAAATCCTTCACGGATTATCTCTGATCGAGGCCCTGCATTCAAATCCACTGCATTTGCAAACTATTGTGACACACAGAGAATAAAGCACATTCTTATTACAGCTGGCCTCCCACGATTGAACAGTCAAGTTGAGCGTTTGAACTCCATTATTATTGCTGTCCTTTCTAAACTCTCCATAACCAGCCCTGAGCAATGGTACTCCCATGTTCCCGCCGTGCAACAAATTATTAATTCAACTTTTCAATGTAGCATCAATTCCACTCCCTTTGAACTTCTCTTTGGGACTAAAATGAAATCGCAAAACGACATAAACATCGCTGCTCTAATCGACGAGGAGATCAAATCTGCATTCATTCAGCAACATGACAATGTATGTAAGGACGCAAAACAGCAAATCTCTAAAGTGCAAGACGAAAATCGCCGTACTTATAATTTGCGACGAAAACAGGCACAAAAATTTCAACTTCATGACCTCGTGGCTATCAAATGAACTCAGTTTGTCCCTGGTCTAAAACTCAAACAGAAATTTCTCGGACTTTATAAAGTCTCCAGGCGCAAACAAAATGACACATATGATGTGGAAAAGTGTGCATTTTTCGACAGACCATCCAAAACATCCACTTGTGCTGAATACATGAAGCCCTGGTCCAACAATATTGAACGTATCACTTGATTTTTATACAACTGTCAGCATTATAGGTCCTCCTGAGTTTGGACAGATGACACCTGAGAACTTTCTAATAATTTTTTTTTCCTCATATCAACTTTTTAATTCATTTTGTCATACTAATGTTCTTTTTATTTTTAGTTAACTGCTGTGGTGTATTTAATCTATTTTTTTGCTCCATTTGTGTAAGTATCCTCAGCTTTGTACCTACAGATAATTTTTTCATACCTATGTTACTATATTATAATATTTTTTTTTAACTTGATGATATACTATGTTGCTTCAGGCGACGTCACCTGTCCGGTCATGTGGGCCGAATGTGGGAAATGTTACGTCATGATATTCCCTAATCCCCTACTGTGTGACGTATGCATTGCGTCAGCATGTGTTTCCCGCCTTCGGGAGAAGACGAGGATTAGCTGGCGAGCAGAGCAGACGTCGCTCGATCGCTCGTATACCATTTTCATTAATTGTAATCCTAATGTAATCTATATTTGTAAATAGTAATAAATGTGTGTTATCAACTATGATCGTTGCCTTTCCCCACATTTATAAGCCGTTACATTATAATGTTAAACATAGATTATGTTTTCATTAGAATATAAATATTCCATGAGTTTAAATAATAGAATTCGACCTTTTTCCAATAACATTAATTTACACAGAAGATCGAAGTTTAGATTTTGAGGAAATAGTTCTTGTCGTTTACTGTCCAAACTCGGGCAGTCTAGAATCATGTGGAGTGCATCTGCTGTATCTAAGCTGCAAGGACAGCGACTTGGTGGATTTTTGATCTTAAATCTGTTAAAATAACAGGGAAAGGCTCTGTGATTCAAAAGTATCTGATTAACGAAGAAATCATTGAAGTGTGTTCTCTCGGAAATTTTAGGAAGGATCTTGAAGGTATATCTACCGGTTTCTTCTTCTTGCCATCGCGGTTGCCACAGGATGAGGGCTTGTTCTTCAGCTTTACACACTATACTACTAAGTGGAATTTTACAATTAATTCTCTCCATAGAAGATATTCCTTTTTTAGCAAGTTCATCTGCATTCTCATTTCCTCTGTAACCGCGATGGCCTCTTATCCAATGTAATTTTGCTTTAGTTATAAAGGTGAGCTTTTTCAGCTTGTAAAGTGCCATTCTAGTAGACACAGAATCCTGCTCCTGTGCCTTCATCATTCTTTGATCCATCCGTAAATACTTCATAATCTTTATTAGTTGGAAGATGGTCATTCCATTTGCAAGTCTTAATCCGTGATGGGTGAGTATACCATTTATGCACTGGAAAGTCGAGAGCTTCTTGAGGAAAATTAAGATTTTCAAAAGAGAAGTCTGACCATTCTCTTTTAGTCCTTTGAATTGCACTTTCCTGGTCCAATTTGATGTCTAGTGGTATTAGGCCTGCTAGAATCTGCAGGGCCGAAGTTGGGGCCCAGACTAGTACCTAAGTCATTTACAGACAATTTGGCACCTGCTCATCCTACCTGCACACTATGGATTTCGAAGTAGGGACTATGCAGTTTCAGTGGCCCCTTGATTTCTCCGAGTCGAATGGGCCTCATCACTAGAGTAGTTTGACCTGTCCAGGACAGATGTAGAAGGCATTAGAATAATGCAGTTAAAATGAAAAATTGCAGAAGTATCAGTTTTCAAACAGTGAGATGAGAGTGCAGTAGAAATAATAGAAGATAGACATTATGTGAAATAAAAGACAAATGTAAAAGTAAAGAAAATGTTTGTATTGAACTTAAGTTGGCCTTTAATATGAATCCTTGAGTAAATTATGGATCTGATGAAATTTTTGTAATATTTCCAGAACATTGTTATCATTTATGTAATATAGCTTTCTAAATTTAATGTATTGCTTCTGCAGAAGTCTCATTCTTCTTTGCCATTGTAACAAATCAAAAAACAGGAATATGTGCAGCTTGCCTAAATGTTGGTCACATTTAGCTTCAGCTATAGTACTCTACTAGTGAACAGAATTGTATTGATATTCTATTTTGAGGACTGGTTTGTTTGTTTTCCCTTGTTAGACCATTATTTTTTCTGGTTTTTGTGCTACAGACACAATTCCAATGCTTTAGGTTGTTTTCATGAAGAATCTCATGTCATCGTGAAAGCTGATGCTTGTGACAAGAAGTTTTTGAGATATGGTTACATAAATTAGCCGTGATACATGTTCTGCCTCAGTTTTCACGTATAGTGGGTGTCAGTTTCCACTCTGACTTGTTCTGAAAATATTAAAAATTCCTTTTTAATATTTTCAGAACAAGTCAGAGTGGAAAAAGAATATATTAATTTGCTTTCATGCCGAGGTTGCTATTATTTAGTGGTCATCTTTTTATAAATTACAACAGAATTTACCTGCAGTAATAATAAATAGTTTCTTATTATAAAATAGGAAGTACCATGTCCCTGAATATAGATTAGTTTTTCTTGAAACCTCCTATGAAGGATCTTTTCTAAGGGAGGAAGCTGTGGAATGCTTTTGAGGAATGAGCAGCCTAATCTTACTCTGAAATATTAGGCAAAGATTCCAAATTTATTTAGGTTCGTGGTTTTCTTAGGATGTTGGGGAAAAGCTAACAGAAATTTCAACAGTAATTATTTTCTGGGTAGTTGTTTTATTTAAACAATAATTTGTTTATAATGTTTTGTATTTATTTCAAATATTTAGAAAATAATAAGAGATATTCAGTGTTAACAATTATTGCATATCTCTTTAGTTTAGGGTAAAATTTTGGTTTCTGAATGTGTCTTTCTTTCATTCTTCTTGAAAAATGAATTTAGTTTAAGGTGCAATGTATTCAAATGGACATTAAATTCAAAGTAGTGCATTATTATCATCAAGATCTCTAAATTTAGATTTAGAAATCTTTTGAAGGAAATTATTTAATTTTTCATTACTTCCTTTTTAACAATGTTGTTTTTTTAATTATTGATAACTATATAGTAATTATTTCTTAAATATATAAATACTTATTAAGTAATTATTTAAGAAATTTTATGACAGTAATTTCATCCTGTCTTATTTATTTATATGGGTATGGAAATTCTGGGTATTACATATTTCTGGGTATTCTTGATAATTTGGAAAAAAAAACATTTAAAAACCGTTAATCTCTTTAATGCAATCTCAATATGAATGAGTTTGTTTCAAATGAAATCCATAGCAGAAAGACTGTCTAACAGAATGAATGCAAACTAATCTGTAAGAAAACGTCACTTGGGTGACTATGATTACAGTTTTGAAAAGAACAAAGCTAAAAGCAGGAGAATGTAATCTTAGTTACATTATAAATAGCAGTGAAACACAATGCTCTGTGGCTTTACAAGAAGTTGTGTTTTATTTTGCATTTTTACCCATTTTGTAAATGGCCTCAGGCAATTTCCATAGTAATAGAAGTAAATTAATTGCTGATAAATTATTAAATTATTCTTGTAGCGATTGAAAACTTTCAGATGGAAACTAAACTAAACTCAGTAGCGTAACAGCCCTAATGGGCCAAGGCCTGCAGTGCCCGAAATCTGCTTTCTTGACCGTGAGTCCACGGTGTGTAAGCATATGTCCTGAACAAGTGGTCAGCTTGTAGCAGGACCCCCCAAAGATGGTAATTATACAAAGGAAAATAATATTTATCAATGAAAAATTATTATTTTCCTTGTAGTGACTTGGAACCAGGTAAAAATGTGATTTGGATATTGAAAATAAACTGGACCAGACTGAAATTAACAAAACTAACATTTGGAAACATTTCTAAGTGTAGTGGGAATAAAAATATTACTGTGTGTTCCTACAAGTATTTTTAACATTTAAGTCTATAGGTGGGAATTTATTTTTCTTTTTTTTAAGTAGGAATCAATTAAATACTCTAACTAGAATGCTGATAAATTTACTAAATAACTACTAAAAAATCTGTAAAATGAATATTTTATTTTTACAAAAATACTAAATAAATGTATATGTGAATTTAGGCAAAGCCACAACTGTGTGATTGGAATAGATTTTAGTCAAGTATAGATTTTAATGTAGATTTTGAGGGCAAACAGGTATGGATCCCTCTTCATAAGTAAAAAAGTCTGCAACAAAGGTAAAGCTATGCTTGTATTTATACCCAAAAGGTCTTAAGCAAACAAGAATGTAGCTCCATCTGTTAGCAGAAATACTAATTAAAATTGAAATATATTTAATTAATTTAATAGAATTTTAAAAGAATTGGGAAGGACTGGATCGCAATTAAAGTCATCAACTAAACAAGATAAATCTTTGTGAATGTGAAAAGCTTCAATTCACTAGTGGAGGAAGTTATTTGGATAATTTTTGCCGACCGAAAATCAGAAGTGTGATTAAATTTCCAGCTGTGATTAACTATTGAAGATATGGTAATTTTGCCTTTTTGGACATAAGATTCATGCTGCTTGATATGAAACATTAACTCTCTTTTAGTTTGGCCACTATTTTTCAAATTGACAAGATATGCTATAAATTTCCCAAGAATTAAAGTCAGAAATGAAATCTTTAAGCATCAAACTATGCATTTTATCGATTGACAAGAAAATGACATGAAAATTGACGTTCTGAACAATTCATGCAATTTTGTAAGTGATAGAAGGATGAAATGAAAGCATGACAAGTTATTAATGTTTTTTTCTAACAGCAGAATGTCTACTTTGATGGCAAGATGAAAATTTATTAAAGTAGTCGTGGGGGAAAATTCTTAGTCAATGGAAAGTGATCTCAAATAATTGAGTTCATTAGCAAGCAAAGATTCTAAGGAACACACTTTAGAGCGTGAAATACATAAAAGTATAAAAAAGCCATTTTTTGTTTAGATGGGTGACATGACCTAGCATGGGGAGGCAAACAAACAGAAAAGTTTATATGGTAAACTGTAATTCTGAAATTAGATCCATTGTAAATTTTAAGAATGTCAAGGAAATGGAAGGATATCATTAGATTCAGTTTCAGAAGTGAACTGCATGGCTGGGTCAATCGAATTTATGACAGATAAAATCTGGAATAAATCTTCATTATTACTATCAAAAAGCAGGAAAGTGTTATTGATAAAGCTAGAGACAAAAAGATAGTTTCTTAAATTATTTGATGTCAGAATAGTACATGTAAATGTCAAAAAGTACAGGACTGAGGAGATTACCTAGCTAATCATTCAATTTGGTGATAATATTCATTTTGGAAAACGAAGTGAGTGTGACTCAAAGAGACTTAAGTAAGAGGAATTAACTCTTCAGTGTGTGGGAAATGGAATTTTTGACGTTTTATTTCAAGACACTTTATTGTTCCTTGGAACATTAGTTAATGCAGTTTTTTTTTACTTCTGATATAAAGGGACCTGTACCTGTTTGTCCTTGAAATCGGTAGGGTCTTGACTAAAATCTACTGCAAATGCAAAGTTGTTGCTTTGCCTAATTTTATGTTTTACTTTGGCATGTTTCTTTTCTGTCTTTATATCTATGTATATTTAGTCAAACGTTCTTTTCTATGTTTCTTCAAAACAGTAACAGTCATAAATTATCTAGTTGATTAAAATGGATAGTAACTGGATTTGACTGCTGAGCATTCAAAAGTGTAAAAATCTCACCTGTGCAATGTGTTAACTTTTCATCCTTTGCTAAGAATGCTTTGGAAATGATAATGCCTCTGAGGATCTCTCTGAACATATCTAGAAATTATTGTTTAAATAATAATATAGATTCAGATACATACAAGTTTTTGAGAAAGTATGGTTTATATAAAATTTCACTTTATTATTTTATTTTATTATTATTATGCATGGATTTAAACTTTATCTAATCATATGAAGTTATGAAATTAAGCAATAAAATGTATTTGGAAAATTCTCTGTGATGTGTTTCTCTTATGTGTGTGTTTTAACTTTTTCACATTGATAGAGCCCAAATTTGTTCCTCTGAAACATCTGAAATGCCTAAGTATGCGAATTTCAGTTGGAATGGATTTCTTTCCCTTCTCTGCCAAGTAGAATGCCACAGCATAAACAATAAGCTACTTAAGTGAAGTGATTACTTCTCTCTTGGAGATATTTGTGCTTTCTCACCCATTGTGTGCTGTTTTCCCTTAGGACAAAACTGCAAGCATCAATAGCTCTATTATTTTAATGATTTGAGTGCTTCATATTTCTTAAAATAACTAGTTTTAAGGTATGATACTTTTAATTTAGAGGAAAAAATATAATAAGGCATATATTTCAGGAGACGTTAATATTGTAACGTCCTCTGAGCATTTTGAAATGAAGCAACAAAATAGCAGCAAGATGTTTTCTCTATCTGATGAATGAGTAAAATGAGCTATTTAGATGTGGGTCTTCTCCGACTATGGAAGCATTGTTAATGTTAAACAAAGGAGAGGGAAGGTGCATACTTTAGTGGCTTCTGATTGGCATGTCATTTAACAAGTTCCAAAATCAATCAGTCGTGCACTAATGTGATGGGGAAAAGCATGAGGTGGAAAATAGATGCAGGCATTCAGATAAGCTTCTGATGTCTGAATGTACAAGCAATATGGGCACTTTTGCTGTGAAAGAGTTAAACTATAATATATTTTCCTACCTGTTAAAATGCATCATATAGAGTGATATATTTTAGGTAATGGAAGAACCAAAATTCTTGAAAAATCTATCTTGTCTTCCCTGCTGAATCTTCTTGAGAAACCACTAAATGATGATATTATGGATTCACTTCTTGAATTGTTTGGCAATCTTTGTGAAAATGGCAAGTATTTCTTTATGGTTCAAAAATTTAAATTGCTGAAAAATATTGTAGTTTTTTCCCTACTGTATATGTCTTTAAAGATTGAATTTTTATCTGGTAAAGCTTTACTTAAAAAATTTTAATATATATATGAATAATTTATTAACTTAAATAATAATTCTGTTTCTGTAAATTATTCCATCATAGTCACTGAAATTGAGAATGCAGTACAATTTATGATTTCTTGCTTCCTCTCCCCCCCAAAAAAAAAAGAATCTGTTTAAAATATGGAATTGAAGAGTAGACAGATTAAATGCTGAAGCTTATCTTTCGAGTGAGAGTGAATGTAGGATATAATTTTCTGTGTATTCTGAAAATGGGATATACCATATTTATTTGCATTTATTCCTTTAAATTTGTTTTAGTTCAGGGTTTAGAAATCTGTGATTTATTCATACAATATTCCTCCCACAAGAAACTTTAGTTTTTGGAATTTCTCAAATTGATATTCTTTGCATGTACATCTCAAGTCTCTTCATTCAAATTTTGATCCTAGATAAGGCCATTATTTTCTTCCATTCGTGGAGATAAAAAAAATGGAGCTGTAAGTGACAATTTATTATGACATGGCTTTGTGGAGAAAGATTAGTGCTGTCTTTCTTTCTCAGTCTGGAGCAAGGGTTCTCAACCAGGGAGCAATCCCCTCCAGGCGAAGGTGATTTTCATAGTTTCAGAGGTTGAATGTGGTCAGCCTTTTATTTACCTATTAATTTTATGCCTGTTTTAGTTTATGAATATAAAAAAGACTCTTATTTAAGTTTTGATATTTATCAATATTTTCTTATTTAATTTATAAAAAAATTAAAAATAATCTAAATTTAAATAAATGTATATGCATTTTTTGAGTTTGAGAAAGGAGTGGGAATATGGGACAGAAAGGTTTGAGAACCACTGGTCTACAGCAATATTTCTCAAGCCTTTTGGGTTTATGACCCACTTTTACAAAACACTGAGTGCTCAGCACTTCCCTAGGAACCCATATCTTTATTTTTTGCAAAAATATGCATGAAAAATAAAGCAATAATGATAAGAGTGATTTATTTGAATTTTAATCTAATTAAGAGTAAATACACAGTCATGTTTAACTAAATCCTGTAAGGGACAAGAATATATACTAAACAAATCCCAAAATGCATACTATGAGAAGGATAAGCTTGATGAGTTTCAATAAGTTTGTCAATATTTGGCTCCATTTTTGTTAAAAATTTCCAAAATCTTCACAATTAATTATCTACAGTTGGCTTTTAAGTTGACTTTTACTAGTTTTTGGACTTGTTACTGCACTGAACACACATTCCTTTAATTAAGATAATGGGAATGCTATGCAAAATTTCTATACGACATTCCATAATCGAAGATAAGTCTGGAGATACTTCTGAAAAAGCACAGGAAAATGGGTCCAAAAACCATTCAGGTATAACTCCATGTTAAGAATATCTTGAAATCTTTTCGTGAAGTCTAATTCCAGATTTTCCTAATGTTGACAATATTCAGATGAATCTTCACTAGATACACTAGAATTATCTCCATATCGACATCTTATTTTCATGATCAAGATTTCTAAAGTTTTGAAACAAAGTGTTCCAAGTTAGTCAGTATGATACTTAACTTATCAGGTAAACTCATACACCTCAGTAGAACTAACTTATGCCAGGTAATTCAAATTGTTACCGGACATGTTTATCTGGCCAAGCATCTCAACAAATGTAGTGTTGTCAAATCTCCTCTCTGCCCAGCTTGTAAAGAAGAAGCGGAAACACCTTTTCACTTCCTGGGACGATGTCCAGTGTTTTTTGTCCCTAGAAACAAATTCCTTGGGTTTCCTTATATCAGCTTTGATCAAGCCCTTCTATAGAAAGGGCTGTCTGGCATAATAGGGTTCCTGATGTATACTAAACACCTTCAGGTAAGGCGAATTTGAAAGCACAAGAAACAAGCATTGAGACACCCTGTGAGTTCTTCTTCTTCTTCTTCTTCTTTTTTTTTTTTTTTTTTTTTTTTTTGTAAAAGATACTATACAGGGTAAAAGAAACTATACCCTCTCATAGCTGTGTTTTGAAATATAATTTGGAAATAGATATCAAATCTTTATACATCACTTGGCTTAAGAAAGTACCTCTGCCCTTCTTATTTAATTTAAAAAAAAATTAAAATTAAGAAAAAAAATTTTTTATTAGACTCACCATCGCACCCTTGTTTGTCAAGAGTTTGCGTTTGGTGGTTTGGAAGGGATTGAATCGGCTCTTCATCCAATTGGGAAGTTTTAACGATTTACCCGACACCCTGAATTTAGAGAAGGTATCTTTGGCTGATACTATATATTTGGTGTCAGTTTGGGATCTTATCTACTTATTTATTATTGACCTATCATGGTAATTACCATTTAAAATCTTTGACTTAAATCAGGGATGGGCCAACTACGGCCCGCCGGAAGGTTCTATCCGGCCCACGTAGAGAATTTAAATTTTTCCGTCCGAGGCAAATTAAAAGAGATATGTATTATATATCCATCTCCTTTTCTATTTTGTTTAAATATTATTTATTTCTTCCTTTTTTCAAAAGACTGATGATCTTTTTACTCTCTCTATTTTTGTTCTACAAAACATAAAATGACAGAAATAGCAAGCACAGACAGCTTTTAATCCGTAAAGTGTGAGCAGCGGAAGTTCTTTGTTAGTTATAGCTATAGATTGACGTCAACAAGCGTTATCTCTTTCTCGGGGAGCAGACATACAGGAATCCAATTATAGGTGAATTAGACCTCTTAGAAAGAACTTAATCTTAACTTAGTAAATCTTAATATGTTTGCTGGGCAGCTAGCTAGTCTCGTTTGAGGTTAAATTCAATACCCTCAGTAATTGAAGAGAAGCTTAAGAATTATGAAGATGGCTTGAAAAAACTGCATTTTGAGTTCGAACGAAGATGTCAAGATTTCAATGCCATTCAAACAGAATTTGATTTTTTACCATGTTTTTCAACGTAAACTGGGAAGCAGTGAGGTCAGATTTGCAGTTTGAATCGAGTTGCTATCTGACAATCATCTCAAGCAGCTGTTTCTAAATATGCCAAAGTTAGAGTTTTACAAATCATTATCGAAAGTAAGTTTCCCGAATTTCATATCTCACGCCCAGAAAATCAGTGCTATGTTTGCTTCATCTTAGCTATGTGAACAAGTGTTTTCAACCATAAACCTTAGAAAGAAGTATTTCAGAAGTAGATTGACACATGCGCATTTAGCTTCATTCCTTAGAATCAGTACATCACGCCTCGAACCTCAATATAAGTAACTTTTAAAAATGAAATCGCAATTTCAGTTATCTCATTAACATAATTAAATTGTAATACTTGTATATTGTTCTTAAAATTTTAGAAAAATATCTTGGCCCACCAAAAGTTTTGTTTTCGATTTTTGGCCCGCGACCGAAAATGTTTGCCCATCCCTGACTTAAATGATCAAATGGTGGAAGAGCAATGGGCAACATTGCCTAAGCTGTTTTCCTTCTTTCCATAAGAAGGAAGCGCAACTAATGTTATGTTATAAGTTAATCAGTATGATATTTGTGAAAACTTCATCAGTTCAATTTTTTTTTTATTTCCATCCAAATAGTTTTTTTTTTTTTTTCTAGCTTTCTTACACAGTGGTATATGAAATACTCATAGAAAAATATAAATTACAAGTGTTAAAAATATGCTGGAATGAATGGTGTTAAACCCACAACAAGACAATTTGGAGATGAATCAGTTCTGATTAGAATAAATTCCTCAGAGAAAACAGAAGGTTTTATTAAAAAGGGTTATTTTGGAATGGACAGCTTCTTGTGGATTTAAAATCAAAAGGCTTCTGAAGAGTGAATGTGAAGCATTAATTTACGTAATGTTACAAAATATCGAATGATTATAAAAAATATTATTGAAGACAATATTTAACAGTGTAAGCTCTTTTTTCCTCCTTTCACAAACTTTGTACACGGTGTGATTTTTTTTTCTGGTACTTTTCTTTTATTCGGACCAGATTCAGAAATGTACGTGTGTACACACACATACATGCACGCATAATATATACATAAATACCTGCATACACACATACATTTCTGAATCCGGTCCCCTGATAATAGAAAAATACCTTTTTCTTTCAATTTTCAGATATGGTATTGGGGAGGGGACCAGAGATGATTATGTACAAAAGTACAGTAATTTAATGAATTGTCTGATTTTAGATTCTTCAAGAGTTAATAAAATTTTGAAACTGCATCTCTTTTTTGTTTTCATTAATAATATCTTTAACTCTTTTTTTTATATATATAATTGCTGCATGGGTGTACTGTTTTGTGAAATAAGCAATGTTTCTTTTGAGAAAGTGTTGAAATATATGATATAACTATTAAACATATTGATAACTTTTAACTTTTGTCATTCCTTAGATTCAGCAAAGCTAAGCTTAGCTGAGATGGGTCTCTGTGAAAGATTGGTTGAAATTGTCAGAGCACATATAAATAGTGGAAATGTAGTAAATGGAACCTTTAACATCTGCAAAACTGTACCTGATTTGGTCATACTTATATTAACTGGTGGTAAGCCACATTGAGTAATGTTTTTTAAATTATTCGATTTTGAAGAGAGAGATTATAAGTAATTTTATACATGAAAATGAATCTGCCATTATGGAAGAATAATTGTCACTTTGAAGTTTCTGTATTTTAAAGGAAAGGAAAAGAACTGTGACAAAATATTGTCAAATGTTGTGGTATATTGTTCTTGTACAATTATGATATACCATCCAGTGTAATTCTTTATAAGAATTTACAGTAATGCTATCATATTCACAGACAGTATCATCTCTCGGGTTATAGTGAATACTATAAGAAACAAAATAGTACTGATGGTAAATAGTAATTATGGTTAAATTAAATTCATAAATTAATTAAGCATTATTAGCATCATCTAATAAAGTAATAATAATTTATTCTATTCACTGGAGTATGTCACATGCTATATTACTAGATAAAGTAATGTCAGAAAATTATATCTAGGGTGAATGCTGGAAACAAGATTAGAAGATAGTTTTAAAGAAAAGTGTGTATAGAAACTGAAATAAGTCAAATAATGTGATAATCAAGATACCACTGATCTGATACCAAAATATTTATGAGCATTAGGTTAGGGCCTGAGCTCAGAATGTAAGGGGTGTCTTATAACTTGAGAATATATATAATGTGCTGTAGTGAACATTTTTATTCCTTATATTTATTTAAATTGGCCCAAAATGACAGTGCAGGTTCGTTAGAAGGCAATATTGGTGTGTTAGAGATTTTGTTATTTCAGTTTTGTTACAAACTGCTGTCACTTCAGTTGCATTTCTAAATTTGCAGTTTAAGAAATTTATGGAATTTTGCTTTGCATCACTGAACTGTGGATAAGTGAAACTGCATATACTGAATTAGCAGATATTGGGGCATAACTGTGCTAGATTTTTAGTGCTTGTACTTATTAAGTTTAGCATGGATTTAATTCATTATTATATATTTTTAGTGATTTTTTTATAATTTTTTAGTTTGATATCAGAAATATTTTATAAATTATATAGGTAATTAAAAAATATATATAAGAAGTTTTCTCCTTCTTTACTGCATTGCGTACCTTCACGGTGTTCCTTACTGCAAACCTTTATTGTACAGTACAAAGTCTGTAATCCGGACTCGTCGGGACTTCAGTGATTCCGGATTATAGATCATCAATTTAAATCTGGTAAGATGGCATGCAGAAAATATACAATTAAAAATGTGAAACCGTAATTTATGAAATAAAGAGCAGTTATGATCTAAAGGGTATCAAATTTTACAAAAACAAGCTTAATATTTATTTGTTTACTTTATTAAACATTTCTTTCAACACGCACATGCATAAAGTTTATGGCTTTGAGGTCCGGATTATAGATCATTCCGGATAATGGACGTCCTGATTACAGACTTTGTACTGTATTGCATACCTTTCTGGAAGCATGTTTGGATAGCATTTGGGAGGTCTGAGCTTGAATCATAGCAAGGACATCAATGATTCTTCATGCTTTCAAGCTTTTAAAAATAAAAATTGGTGTACAAGTGGTGCCCCACTAAAATGCAATGAACAATAGTTTATCACTACCTGAATTTTGCAACTGGTTTTCCTCCTTCCCACTCATCCTTTAAATCAGGAAGAGTGTAAGAAATTTTCTTTTCCTTACCATGTGTCTTCATGATGTAATTGAAAGCATATCCAGCTAGCAACACGGGGATCAGGGATTTGAATCCTAACAAAGCTTAGGTAACTTCTTTGTTTTCTTGGCTTCTAAAAAAATTCAGTGGTCTTTACAATGGTACCCAAACAAAATCTGTTGATGATAATTCATCACCACCTGGATTTTGTGACTGATTTCCCCCTCCTTCCCAGTTGCCCTTTAAATGGGGGAGAATAGGAGTTTTCTTCCTTGCTGCATGTGGTTTCATGGTGTAGTTAGTAGCACATCAAGTTGGCAATCATGAGGTTTGAAATTCGAATCTCAATAAGGGCATACTGATTTTTCATGTTTCCTATTCCGATAAAAGTTTAATGATCTGTAAAAAATTGTGGTTGAGATTTTGAGGCATGCATTTAAGTAAATATTTTAACTCCATTGTTAGTCTTTAAAATATGCTATGCTACAAAGAGCAAGAGTTTGAAAGCAGTTTTTGTTGAAGGGCTAAAGATTTGAAAGCATAATATATGTTACAAGAATGAAATCATTAATTTAATATTTAGAACATACAGATTATGAAGTATTGATTAGTCACCATAGAAAAGAATAACTGCTACTACAGTTCAATATGGAGAGGGTAAGATGATTGTTTGCTTGGAATATATGAGACATGTCTGGGAAGTAAGTTCCATTTCATTCTTCTGCCGCAGCATTACTGGCAATGCTCCGAAATGTGTACTAGTCCTCTTTGTTCCTTTGCTTTTGACTGCTGCCATTACAATCAGTCTGTTCTGTTTTCATTTTGTTGTGATCACTGAAAACGTTTAAGACAATAAAAGAACCTGCTGGCTGTGAGATTCAATCTGTAATTCCTTTTTTGAATGCACAGACAGAATGGGAAGCTTTCTAAAATTCTTCATCATCAAATTACTGATATGATGAAAAACTTTGAAGGAAAAGACACTTTACACTATCAAAGTTTTCTGATAAATTCTCTGAAATTTCAAGAGCTGTTTTGCACAAAATTGTTTCCCACCACTTAGGTTACCATAAGTTGTGTGGCCATTGAGCATCAGAAATGCTTTCAGATGTCCACAAAAACCAAGCAGCCTGGAAAGGTTTTGATGTTTCTTACACAATATAGTGATGAGGAAGTAGCATTTTTAAGCCATTTAATGACATTTGACAAAACCTGGGTTCATCATATAATCCCATAATTGAAACAGATGTCAGTGGAGTAGGGACACATAGGATCTTCCAAAACATCAGTGTTAACCAAAAAAAAAATCATGTGCTTCATGTTTTGGAATATAAAATCTGCTTCTTCAAGTTCTTTCTATATGTGAAATTATCAGTGCTACTTGATACTGTAAAATTTTGACAGGACTTCAGAGTAGGAATGCATAGTCAATGACTTATTTCGTGATAATGTACAGCACATGCTGCCATTATCAGTTAAAAACAAACTCAGGAATTCGGTTAGCAGCAGTTCAATCATCTTTGTCCTCCTACATCTCAGACCTGGCACCATGTGACTACCATTTGTTCCTGCATATCAAGATTCCTTGGATGTCAACACTTTCGAAGTGAGGATGATATCAAAACTGTTGTGAAGCTAAGGCTGTCATCAGTTGCAGGAATTTTCTTTGAGAAAAGTATAGGTAAATTGGTCACCTGCCACTTTAAATGCCTCAACAAATGGTGAAAGCTATGTAGACGAATATATCAAGAACTGGCCTTTCATGTAAAAATAAATTTGGTTTGAAAAACCGTTTGTGGTCTTACAAAAATTAAACTTTCTTGCCAGACATGCATCTTATCTGTCAGTGGATGCCATAGTTCACACATGTTGATGGGGGGTAATATCTTTTTCATACCAGACATTGTGCTTCTGTTGAGGCAGCTATATGATTTCTGTTGGTTTTTTGGACCTCTTATGCCACCTGAAGTTGTGCAGTGTCTTTTCCTAGAGATACAATAAAGCTCAATCGCTACCAAAGGCTTCAGCACTCTAGCAACCATCTATTCTTAACTGGTTGTTAAGAGTAGCAACCTTGATGGTATAGTAGTTAACGGCATTGACTGCCATACCAATAAGCCTGGGTTCAAATTCCGAAAAAGCCATGGATGTTTGTAAGTGTATAGTGCCTCTGCGGCAAGAAAGTCATTCAAAATACATGGCAAGCCGAAAGGCCTAGAGAGTGGTTGGTGGTAAGGGAAGAGGGGTGAGAGATTCTCGGGCTGCTTCCCTGGATTATTCTTCCTCAAAATTGGATTAGAAGCCTAGCCTAGCAGTTAGCAAGACGAGACAATATTTAATATATACTTATGCGAATGCACAAATGACAGCCTTCCTTCAACCTGTATCTGATTGTTTAGAGTCACACTAGTTAGCATAAAGTGTAGGGTACAATGGCATCCTATATCACAATTTCAGTGTCAGGAGCTGAACTGCATCATGCATGTTGTACAGATTGGATTCCTTCATTATGCTGCTGTATAAAGATATGGCTGTGATGTTAGTCTAATGAATGATCATTAAATTTGATTATGAATAATATTTACAAAGTTCATCTGTCTGGGAAATGTCATCTGACTGAAGATATCTCCTTCAGAGAACTTCTTAATTGTTTTCCAGTTTAAGGATAAAATGAAAGCACATTTATTTCTGTATACAAGTTTAGTGATTATAATTTCCCTTCAGATTCTGGAGGTATAATCTATCATATCAAAGAACTGTTTCCATTTCTGTTGCAATTTTGCACCAGAAAACACCTGAGTTGTGATCAGACATAAAAATTAATATAAGGACATTGTTTCCTGATATAGATTTTTGGTAGACTTTGAATTTTAGAAGAATTCTTAAGTTTTTATATCATATGCTTGCATTCATCCTCAGCATATGAAAAATAACACTGTTATTTGTTAATTAATCTAAGGAGTATGTAGTAACTCGAGAATATATGTAATGTTCCATTGTGAACATTTTTATTCCGCATATTTAGATATCCGATTGGCCCAAAACAACTATGCAGGTGCATGGGAAGGCGAGACTGTATGTGTTAGAGATTTTGTTAATTTGGTTTTGCTAATTATGAAAATATTTAAAGAATGTAACTAGTTATTTGCTTAATAATTATTTTTGTAATTTTGCTATTGTAAAGAATTTAATGAAAATATCATAATGTATCCAGTAAAATTTGTATCTTTATTTTTAATTTTGAATCAATTTACTTTTTCTTAGGTTTAGTATAATTTTTATTTGTTTTATACAACAAGTAAGATGACAGTTTTTTTTTTTTTTTTCTTCCCCAGTCCAAAGGGGCAATTTGCCCTGAAGGATTATTAATATCATTTTGCGTCAAAAACTTTAAAAGACTGTATCACTTTTGAAAGTTGCCATCATATATTATTGCTCTGTATTATATTTGATGAAATTAAATAATGAAGAATCTGCATAAATGTATGCATGTTTCTAGCAGTGTGATAAAACAATGGTACCTAGAGCCATCCAGTTTTTAATGATGTAATTTTACTGCGAATATGGGCATCTGGAAGCCCAAATTTGGAATTTGTTTTATCATTGATTTCATATTTTGTAAAACTTTAATGAATTTTTTATTATCAAACTCAAGGATTTCAAAGCAAGCGATGGCAACGTTGTACAGAAAAAATATTTTTATCTCCAGCACGTGAGACTGTATTGGAAATTCTAAAGATATGCTCAATTTAAAATTATTTTGTGATGTGGCTCTTGAACTGAGTTTTATGGTTTAAGTGCGAAGAACATGATATTTAATAGGTAAAGGTAACACATAAAATGTTAAAAAAAACACCCCTTTGGATGTCATTTAAAATCTGAAACCTTTCAGATCTTTTTTCTTTTTTTGTATATATATATATATATATGTTATGTAAATAAATGTTGTATACTAAAATAAGTTTTATTTATATTAAGATGCAAGTATGGAGCATTTGTGGAAAGATGGTCAAGGTTTGGTGTACAAAGAAACACTTTCCTGGTTGAAAAGTAATGATGAAAATCTCTTAATAGCAGGTGCTTTGGCAGCTGGAAATTTTGCAAGAAAAGGTTATCCTTAATGTATAATTTATTGTATAGATCTTTACACCCCCCCCCCTTTTTTTTTTTTTTTTTGTTTTTGTTTATGCGTCTAACGTGAAAGATTTTTTTAGCTGAATCTCAGAGAGGCTGGCAAAACTGTTTGAATTCTCAAGAGTGGGCAAAGAAACACTTTTATGGTTTAAAAGTAATGGTGAAAATCTCTTAATATATAGCTGATGCTTTGGCAGCTAGAAATATTACAAGAAGAGGTTATACTTAATGTGTAATCTGTTGTATATATCTTAACCTTTTTTTTTCATGTATGTATATATATATATATTTATATTTAGTATAGATTTTGGTAATTGAAACTCAAACTAGCAAAACTGTTCGAATTATCAAGAGCTGGAATTTTTGTAATTTTCTGGACTTAAGCATTTACTGAACTCAAGGAAAATTTACATCATACAATTTCAAATTGAGTTGAATATATAGAATGATAAATATATGTAGTGAATTAAGGAATTTAATAAAATTAAAATTAACTGCATAACATGTCTTTTAATAACTATATTAGTTTAATTATAATGAAGCCTTTTTAAGACCATCATCTGTGGTTCCAGATGAGCATGATCTTCTTTGGAGGTGTTCCTCATAAAGAGAAGACATAGAATACTAATGTTTATTTATATTCACAGAAATTCTGGTCACTTTAGAAGTGGCAGCTTTAGAGGGATGGTTACCTTGAAAAAGTTCACTTTATTATTTAGGGCAGCACATGCTTCTTCTTAAGTAAAGCAGTATTCCTTCACTAAATTGTAATTGATTATTCATGTAGTCTAGTAGACTACATGAATAATTAAGACTTCATGTTTTTGAATAGAATGGAGCAAGTTTAAAGTGCTATTTACTAATACATTGGGAAAAACCATATTTGTGAAAAATGCCATACGTATGCAGAACATAAATTGTGAATAGGATTAAATTCATTGCATTATTACTTCTCTGTAATCAGTTTTCAGTATATGAAACTTTTTTTTATTGTTGTTTTATTAAAGGGAGTAGATGATTGTACTGTTTTTGACATGCTTCTTTAACTTTGGAGACCTTTAATTGCCTTTATTTTCAAATATTTTGTGTAGAAATCAGAACTTTGCCTTTTAAGGGCTATTAATGTTCTGTATGTCTATGCATGTATGTCATCTGTGTGTTTGTGTACAATTTTGTAGTATATCTGTAAACTCATGTATGTATTTTGTGCTTATGACTGCAATATATACTCAAGGCAAAATTCCAGGGATATGTGGCTGGAAAACAAACATTTGAAAGTACATATGCCTTTGTAAAATATAAATTTTTCTTCAATTTTGAAAGATCAAAAGGGAAAAGTTGATAATTGTTAATCTCTTAGAATTTATCAATAACAATTTCATAGTTTAAGATTTGAGTTCATATTGGGGGAATATTGGCTAATCTTTGGAATATGGTAACAGGTAGTTTGACGACATTTTGGTAAGGCGATAAAGGTTACTAGCTAGGACTTTAGCAGTGTACATGGATAAAGTCAAGAGTGTGCGCAATGCCATTTTTGTGCAATTCTGGGATTTTTTTAAGTGAAAATAGGTCAACATGTACATGGATGATACCGTGTATGTGCAGTTCTTAAAAACGCGGCAAGCAGTGGGCGATTCTGCACTTTCTCCCAATTTCGCACCTAATCTTCATCATGATTAAGCACTTTTGTTCCATAAAAGTTCTAGCATAAGCGTGATTCGGCTAGAAGATTGTTGGAAAAAAAGGTTGATTAAAAAAAAAAAAAAAAAAGTTGCCTTTTCTTTGTGAAAACAAAATAGTGTCCAAAAACAAACTAGCAGGTTGCTGTAGCAGGGCTGATCGCCAAATTTTCGCCAAAAATCGCCAAGTTACCATAATTCAAAGATTAACCGGAATATTTTTGGTGGGGGGTTGCTAAGAAAGAATTAACCTTCAGATGGGTTAATGAAACTGATGTAAATTTGTTTAAATATCAAAATAGAAATAAGTATGGAAAATGTAATTTTTTAATGTTGATTGTTGTATAAATTTCAATTATACAATGTACATCCAGAAAGTAAGTTCCGTTTGGTAATAAAAGTAAATTGTGTACAGCTACAGAAAAGTTATTTATTGCACAAAATTCAACAACTCTTAAACTACTTTTCCACATAACTGCCGAAATATTGCAGGCATTTGTCATAGCGTGGCACAAGTTTTTGTATACCTCCTTCATAGAAATTTGCCGCCTGTGTCTTCAACCAGTTGGAAACAGTTTCTTTCAGCTAGTCATCATTGTTCAAGTGTTGACCGCCAAGGAAAGACTTAAGATGTAAGAACAGATGAAAGTCGCTAGGAGCGAGGTCAGGGCTGTACGGAGGATGGTCAAACACGTCCCAGCCAAATCCCTGTAGGAGGTTTTTCGTCACATTTGCAGTGTGTTGTTGTGAAGAAAAACAACACCTTTTGACAGCAGTCCTCGGCGCTTATTCTGTATTGCGCAGCGCAATTTCGGAAGTGTCTCGCAATAAGCATCTGCTCTGATTGTTTGACCATGTGGTAAGAAATCAATAAGTAAGATGCCTTTCCAGTCCCAGAACACTGTGCACATCATTTTTCGAGGTGTTAAGATTTGCTTCGGCTTAACCTTTCCTGGGGATGAAGTGTGCCTCCATTCCATTGATTGCCGCTTACTTTCAGGGGTGTCGTAAGAAACCCAAGTTTCATCTCCTGTGACTATCTGTGTCAGAAATTCTTCGCCGCTTTCAGCATAACGGGTCAAAAACTGAAGTGCACTACCCATCCGTTTTGTTTTGTGTTGCTCAGTAAGAATCTTTGGTACCCAACGTGAGCAAAGTTTATGAAATTTCAGTTTTTCGGTAACAATTTCATGCATTAGTGATCGTGAAATTTGGGGAAATTCCATAGCGAGAGCACTAATTGTAAACCTTTGGTTTTCATGGATCTTGTCATCAATCGTGTGAACCAGTTCTTCTGTAACCAAAGATGAACGCCCACTTCGTTCTTCATTGTGCACATCACTACGTCCGTCGTTGAACTTTCGGATCCATCTTCTCACCATTGAATAACTCATCGCTTTTGGTCCGTAAACATTGCAAATTTGCCGATAAATTTCACTAGGTTTCACTTTCCTCGCATTCAGAAAACGAATTACAGATCTGATTTCACAAGCGGCGGGATTTTCAATTAACACTGACATTGTAAACAAGCACAACAAAGTGTACGTGACTGACAGCGATCTCCAAATGGCGCGTGTTTCTTCTCCTTGATACAGAGCGTCTACTGCGCATGTGCGGAACTGCGATCGCAGAGCTGCAGCGGAGATAAATTGAAACGGAACTTACTTTCTGGACGTGCCTCGTATAACTGATTTTGTTAAAATTTCTGCTGTTTATTTTATTTTATTTATTTATTTTATTTTATTTTATTTTATTTTTTTTTTTACATTTGCAACTACTATATTTTGAATTGAATGTTTAAATTTATTCAGTGCAACACCATAATAATAAAAAAGTAATCTGTACCACATGGCTACCTAGAAGAATTCAGCGCTGTAGCGTTTATTATTATATATGTTATGCAATAATTACTCTGAAAAGGTGTCACTTACAATAGAGTAAATGTAACTTTTTAAGTAATAATTATTTCTGTAGAAATTTAACACATGATATTATAAAAAATTTATATTTAGATATCACATATTTTGATATAAAATGTATTTTTCTAATAGATAGTCACTGTATTCGAATGTTGGCTGATGGTGTTGTTGAAGAGTTGAGGTCACTGTTAAAGAAGCATTCTGGAAGAGATGGTGACATCAGAATGCAACATGCTGTACTTTCTGCTCTTAGAAATTTAGCCATTCCTGGTTAATATAATTATTTTACTCTTTTACTAAAATGTAATAAATTTATGTCTTTTTAAATGTGACATGTTTAATGTTGGCCATTTTTAATATTAAATTCTTTTGTGAATGTAACATCAACAAATAATTTATAGTAAAAAAAAATTTGCAAAATTTTAGTAGTAGGGTATAAAGCATTACTTCTTTAGTCTTTATTTATTGTATTATTATAAAATTATTATAAAATTTTTCTAACAAAAATAAGTATCAAACCCGTCATATTTATTTGTAAACTGATTAGTTTATGGATGAAAGAGATAATTCACATACTTAACTAGTGCTTGCATACGTTCTTAGGTTTTCAATTGATGTATTTTACTCATTTTAGCATTCATTCTTTTGTATTTGTTTTACGATTACTATTTTCAGATTTCATTTATGATTTAGAGCAGCATTTTTTAACTTCCATCTTAAAATGTTTTCAGATATTATGCCATTCTATTTCTTAATTTCTTTAAATACATTAGATTAATGATTGATGTTCACACTATATCTGCTTCTGACCAATCTTTTGTTTAATTCAAATTTGTTTCTAGGAATTGGAAGTAATAATTTTATGCATAAGTTTTCCGAATAACCAGAACTTATAAGTTATATTTAATTAGTAATTAAAATTTAATTATTGATCTGGAATTTTAATTTACAGTATGAATATTCATTTCTGGCTTTCATTTTTTCTCCCCCCTAATTAAGAATTTTAAATAATTATCCTATTTGAATATTTGTATATATTCTAAGTAAGTAATCAAAAATTAAAGAGGATGCTTTATGAATTGTCTGTGAAAATTTTGTTGTGTTGATTATTAAATCCATTGTAACATTTAGTACTCATTATTTTCTTCTTTCCATATTTAAATTCTTTCTGATAGTCAGAATTAATTTTAAAAACTAAAATTTTAAAATTATTACTAGTTTTGTTATCAGTTTGTATTTTAATTTTTTTTAAAAATTGTGTCTTATTTTGAATTTTTAGTACAGAACAAAGCAGAAATGGTGAAACTAGGTGTGGTTGATAATCTAGTTGAAATGATGAATGTTGAGACATTTCCTGTTGTTTTTAAACTTCTTGGTACTTTAAGAATGTTATTAGACAAACAAGGTAAACATTTGAAATATTTTAATATATTCGGTTTATATACTTTTCTGTATATATATACATTGTCTGTTTGAAAATTTCCAATACTGATTTAATAAAAACTAGAAAAACTTAAGATAAAGGTTTTAATGCTTCAGGTATTCTACAGGGTGGCACAGAAGTTGCACATGGGTTTGAATAGTGCATTAGTGTAATTTCGGGTAGATAAGCCACAGCTTATATGTTTTTAAAAGTTGAAAATTTAGGTCTACGGTGTATCTGTGGGAATTTTGCTTTTCCTCCGTCCTTAAAACTTCGCTAGTAATGCACAAGCGAAACGGTAAGAATTCGCTGCAATATTCTGATCTCAGATTGCGCTAAGCAGTGCAATAAGTTCAAAATTCCCTAACTAAGGTAGGTGGCACTCTCTGTAAAGACACCATAATGCATGTACTTTCTCCTAAACTCCATGGTTTTACCTGTGTTTTCCTATGACTTTTTGTTGTAATGGAAACAGCTATGTTTACTTGCCAAGTGCTGTGCTCACTCTTGAATGTTTTTACTGCTTTGTAGCTTGCTTTTCGTTTGCCTTATCATTCACACTTTAAAAATATTATTTTTATTTTGGCTCCTACATGAAGAAAAAGTTATATAGTTGCTTTTAAGCTTTCGGCAGTGAAGAAAGCGATCAAAATTGGAAATCACACTGCAGCTAAAGAATTTCAAGTTGACAAGCGATGCAAACAGCGGTGGAAGTCTGAACAAGAAGAATTAGAGAAAATGGCCTAAGAATAAAAGATCTCGTCGAACTGGTGTCATTGCTTGGCCTGTTTTGGAAGACAATTTAGAAAAATGGACAATAGAGCAGTGACAAAGTGGATTATCAATATCAACAGTTAGAATTCCCTTTTGAGCAAGGGTAATTGCTTGACAAATAGGCATTAAATATTTTGTTGGAGGACCTAATTTCAGGAGGTGTTTCAGGTTCATGAAGCAAAAGAAATTATCTGTCAGGACCAAAACAACAGTTGGATAAAAGCTTCCCGTGGACTGGCTTGAAAAAAAGATAGCTTTTTTAAGGAAATTAAAAAACAAAATTTGAAAAGAGGGCAAATAATTAATATACGTGAAGTGCCCGTCGGCTTTTGACTGTCCTCCGAGCAGAACTTTTCATTCAGTAGGTGAAATATCTATTCCAGTGTTAACAACTGGGAATGAAAAGACTTCTTTTACTTGTGTTTTGGGTTGTACCACGAATGGAAAGAAGTTAACCCTTTTGATAATTTTCATAAGAAAACAATTCCAAAAGTAAACTTCCCTAAAGAAGTTAGTTATATTTGCTCCAACGGAAAAGGCTAGATGTGCGAAGAAGTGATGTTTTGGCTGAGAGGAATTTATTGAAAAAGAAAAGGGGCTTTTTTCCAACCCCTCGGACTCATTATTCTGGATTCAATGCTATCCTTTTAGCGGATACGGCAAGATCTGAAGAAAAAAAAACTTAGCACCAATGTCTCAGTGATACCAGGTGGGCTTATAAAAATTTAACAGCCACTGAATCTCACTATCAATATAATTTTCAAGCATGAACCTCAAAAGCAGTGGGAGGAATGTATGCAAAGTGGACTCCATTCCTTCACGAATTGCAGACGAATGAGAAAAGCCTTGTATGAGGAGGCTGCCTTATGTGTCGATAAAGCAGGGCAATCAGTCCGAGCTGATATGATCGTATCAGCTGTCATTAAATTGGAAATCATTGAAAAAGAAAATGAAAGTGAAAATAGTAATGTTGAAAGAAGTGATTTAGAACAGAATGATGACATTGACCTTGATGGTCATTTATTAAATTTATTTAAATCTGACATTGATGAGTCAGACTTTGAAGGTTTTGTGTAAATAAATGTAGTTGAATACAATTAGAAAATTTTGTTTGTTTGTCTAATTTATGTTTTCTTTTTCATAATATGGTAATTTATGGTGATAAACGAAGTTTACTGAACCTGTAAAAATAATATCTATTATAAATCGTCAGAGTTCGTTTTTGGCAAGTTCAAGGTAAGATATTTCTTCCTTCTTTGTTTATATATTACTGATTATATTTATGTTGTAAATGTTATAAAATGTTATCGATGATGATTACATCAATATGGCAGGGAATTAAATGAATATTAAGCGCCATGTTTTGGAATGCTTTGCTGCGGCGTATTCGATGAACTTTCATTTTTTTCAGTCTATTATCATGTTTGTGGCATATACCCCAGGGCGGCTTATCTACCCGAAATTACAGTACTTTTTAGTTTGGAAATGCACATAATTATTCCTGTCTCTGATATGAAGAACATGGTTAAAAAATTTGAAAACCCTAGGTGTGAAAAATTAAGCATTTCAAATGATCAGCATTTGCAGCCACACACAGAGTGGCTATGTGAAGTACATTGTTCATAACTTTGTAGATAGTTTCTGGCCGCAACTTGTGAATCTAGGCCCATATATTGTTTTTCAGCTGCTCAATGGTTATCGGCTTGTTGGTGGTTGCTGTTCATTCGATGATTGCTGGATGAATATTATCAGAACATCAAACGGAATTTTGTCTACCTTTTCTTGGGTGATCGCAGACTGAATAATGTTGTTGAAAGTATGCTATCAGATGGAGAATCATAGTCTGATGAAGACAGTAGCACATACTGAAGTGCCAACAACATGCTCTTTGAGCGAAAGTGATGGATCTTCAAATTTCAAAATAAAGTTTTATCAGTTTCATGTAATGTTTAGGACTTAATCTGTCCATAGTGTATCTCCCTAATGTACTTTACAGTCCTGAAAAAGGGGAAGAAAAAAAAAAGAAAGAAATCTGAAAGCTTTCAGATTTTACATTACGCCCAGAGGGGCGTTTTTTTAATGTTTTGTGGATTATCTTTGTTTACTAAATATCATTTTCTTCGTGCTGAAACTATAAAATTCAGTTCAGCAGCAATATCACAAAATAATTTTTAAATGAGCATATCTTTAGAATTTCCGATACACAGTCTCGTGCACTGGAGGTAATTTTTTTTTCTTTTTCTGTACAGTGTTGCTATTATGTCGCTTTGAAATCATTGAGTTTGTTAATAAAAAATTCGTTCCAGACGAATCTGCTGAATTCAATACAACCACTACATGGTATGCAGATAATGCTGGGAATTTATAATTGTGCCAGGGGCAATAAATTCCCTGTGGATAATGCTGTGAACATCAAAAAATGTGATGAGCATTGTTTTCATTTTAAGTTTTGTCATTTGCACTTTCTTTAGTTTTGGCAAACCATCACCAACCCATTCTGCACTTTGTCTTTTTGTCATAGATTTGTACTGTTAACAGCAAGTCTTGTCACCAGTGATGGTTTTTTCCAGATCAGAATTGTCTGCAATTTTCATTCGAACTGCAGCAGGCGTCCATTCATTTTTTTTTTTTTTAAACAAAGAATGTGGAATAAACTTTGTGTATCCTTTTCTCTTTATCAAAACATTCTGGAGAATATTGTGAACACTTGATTTAGAGATATTCAATTCTACAGTACCTTTGCATGAGAGTTGACAGCCAGATTTTAGCGAGTTTTCTCAATGTTTCTGTTGAAAAAAAAATGTGTTGTTGGATACCCTGTTCTGTCATTGTCCTTGAGTGACACTTGTCCTTCTTTAAAACATTTAAACCACTAAAATAGTTTTGCATGAGTTAAAGGATTATTTGTTGTTTACAGCTGTTAGTTTTGTCTGCCACCAAAATTACAGAGCTAATGTTGCTTATATATAAGGAAGAAAACATATCTCAGAACTTTTTGGACAGATGGTGTAATAGATCATGGAAACATAATTGCACAGCAGCACTGATATTTATTTCATGGCTCTGGTATACTGACAGATAGATGGAAGGATACTGAGTCAATTTAGATTAGCAAAATTAATTTGTGCCTGACAGTATCAAAATAGAGAATGTGGATTTCTGTTTGTGCCTTGTTATTGTATGAATTTTAGAAATGAGTTGATGTTAGAGCCTCGGTAAAAAGCATTTGATGTATGCATTTGGAATCTGCTATGAACACAGTTTAGCAGATTTTAAAATGGTGGCTTGAATGATAAAGCCAGTTCACAAAAAAATGAATTTAAATTCAATTTTTTGTGAACAGTTTTCCAGCAAAATTGATGTCATACATTCTTTACCCAAGGCTCACAACATAGATTCATGCAAAAGATTCATTTTTAGATCAATTTGTTGCAGGTGTTGAAAAAGGAAACTTGCACAAAAGTATATAATGGGGGGGACAAGCAGGTGAAATTCTGGAATCTGTAGCAAGTGCTGTATTTCATCTAATGAAAGTTTCACTGTCTGTTTTGGTATATTGCTGAAAAATCATTTTTTTGTCAGCCTTCTCCCATCTGGCAAAACAGTCATGGTGAAAATTACTATATGCTACTCATTAAATTGAATTTAAAAAGTATGAGAAATTATCCGAGTTTGGCCACTCAAAACATGTTATCATCTTATCTTCATGTTTCAGAATTTCATCTGTTGTAATTTCTGCAGAACAGTTTGAAATCAAGAAATTTAATTCTGAAGAAATCATTAAAAGTTACCCTGCAACTTTCTTTGTGGAAAAAACCTTCATTTTCAGTGTTTCAAGATAATCAGAGAAAAGGGGATGTCTGCAATGTACATAAAGAAAACCAAGGGGTGTAGCTAGAGGGGGCATCTGTCCCCGGGTGCAGAATCCAAGGGGCGCCAAACTGATGTTACGACATTTTAGAATTAAACGTTTTCCATCCTTGGCAAGCAGTAGGGGGCGCAAAATCTTCAGTTGTCCCTGGGCGCTGAAAACTCTAGCTATGACTCTGAAGAAACCAGTTTTCTTTCAAATATGGCCACTTATGTTTTATTTTCAGATAAGACTCAAAATTTTGCTGTCATCCAATATTTATTTCATTTTTAAGATATTTCTTTTTAATTTAACTATGTTGAAATTTCTGTGTTTAAAATGAAAAGGTATGCTTTCTATTTATTATGTCTAATCTGTCAAATAAGTAACAAAAGGTGAAAAATCCACTGTATGTTTTTCAGACCAGCATTTGTTTTGAAATTCTTTGAACTTTTACATTCTGTCTTTTTTAAAGTATACTTATATATTGGTATACATAATATTAACATGCAAAATATCACATTCACAGCATATTAATGAAAACGTATTTTCAACTTTGATTGAATTAACAAAAAGGAGTGTGGCTCAATGTTTTAATAGTAACCTGGCGTATTACGAGGGCTATCCAGAAAGTAGATTACGTTTTGGAATAAAAAAATAAACAAAGTATAGGAAACAAATTTTATTATATACAGATGAAAGCCACACTCAAATACTACTTTTCTACATAGTCACCATACAAATTAAGGCATTTATCGTAGCGATGTACGAGCTTGGAAATTCCTTCGTCGAAAAATTCGGCCGCCTGCGCCTTCAACCACTTCGTTACCTCTTCTTGCCTTCCATCTTGCACAAAACTTGTGGTAACCAAGCTTTTCGCTGATGATTTCGTGCAACAAACTTCGCGAAATTTGTGGAAAACTCAAAGAAAGTTCCATTATTGTGAAATTTCGATTTTCACGGACTTTAGCATCGACTTTTCCGAGAAGTTCGGCGGTCACTATGCTGGGTCTCCCACTTCGATCTTCGTCGTGAACATTGGTTCGGCCATTTTGAAATCTTATGACCCACTGACGCACTCCACCTTCAGTGATAATGCTGTCCCCATACACTTCACGAAGCTGCCGATAGATTTCTATCGGTTTACAGTTTTTTGCAGTCAGAAACCTTATTACTGAGCGCAGCTCGCGGGATTTTCAATTAACGCAGACATTTCAAACCGTCACAGTATCTGAACGGAGCACAGCACGAACCTCTCACTAGCACGGCTAGATGCAGACTGAGCTGCGCAACGCTCTGACCCCAAGATGGCCGCGCTAGCCCCGCCCCTAGCGGACACAGACGGAAACGTAATCTACTTCCTGGATGGCCCTCGTACAACTAGAAACTAAAATATGGGGAGCCTTTTCTACAGCTTCTAATTTTGAATTATGAAATTTTTCCTGGTTGTTAGTAAAATCTTCTAGGCTTTTATGTTTCTTCAGGTGATGGGAATAGCTGTCATATTCTCAGGAAAGCTTGTCTGAAATACTTAAAATAACTAAATTATTTTTTCAAGATTGATTTGAAAAATTTATAAATATCATGGACAGTATTTAATGTTGTTCACTCATCAGTGTGCAAGTTCAAGATTAAAATGTTAGGTTGCTTTCTGTATCTGTATTTGTTATTACCAATTATATTTGTATGTTTTTCAGCTTATATACATAAAATAAACCAAGCAATTTCTGAAAATTGTGGGATCCATATTCAGATGGTAATAAAACCTAAATGATTCAATAAATTACATTTTAATGTAGTTTCAAAATTTTATTCAATCATTCCACATCAGTTGTAGTATAGCTTTACAAGTAAAAATCTGTCTTCCTAGAATGTAAGGCTAGATCAGCATTCTGTCATACATCATATTTGTTGATTTTTAAAGCATTGCTCAGTGTGTTCAAATACATACCACTCACACACCTCATACAATGTGTTCAAATTGCTTAGAATTATTCTGATGTGCTGTTTACAAAAGTTTATTCTTTTTTCTAATTTCTTTGGTATTTTTCTTATTTTATTGGTGTCAGTGTTGGCTTTTTAACAGTAGTAACTAATTTGTTTATTTAGTATTACTTATAAAGGAAATATGGTTTTTACTTTTCTTGGATTTGTTAGCATTTTCCCTTGTGATTTGGTTTCCAGTCTATATCACTTTGTGTTTATCCATTTTCACCAGTTTAATATTTTGATCCTTTTGTCTTGAACAATCATTGAATAAAGTATTTGGTTTCTGTTATGTTTAGCTTATTCACTTTTGTTTGTTTACTAAGTGATATATTGCAGTTTACAATATGCACATACGTGGAAAGTTAATGTCTGTAATTTTTCTGAAATGTTTCTGAGAAATCCTTCAAAAAAAGTTAAGTGAGCAGTGTAGGACAAAAACAGAAAGCAAACTGATACTCAAATTGCTTAACAAAACTATGTAAATAAGGCAGTGAAGCTCGCAATGCTTTGAAGATGAAGAAAAGGCTAGTTTATAATGACTCTTAATTGTCTTGTATTATGCCTTTTGCAATGCTTTTTTTTTTTTAAATTTCCAATTAAAATGACATGGAGAAATTAATGTTCTCTAACATTTAATATAATTTGTTATGAGCATCCAAAAAACATAATTGCTACTTGAATTTACTGTCTGCATGGTTGAATGAAAAAAATTTTAAGGCATAGCTGAAAGAGTCATATGAACTTACTAAGTATTCCTTATTAATATCCTTAACACTGAGCATATTTCTGTGAAGAAATGAGAAAAGAGCCAGATTGCTTTGATCAAAAAGTAAAGTAATGCATTTTTTATACAACTTTACTAGTATCGCCCTAGGAAAAGTGTCCAGCTTATGGCCAGTATTTTTCATTCTCTAAAGAAACTATCTTTGTTGTGCAAGTTGACTGTATTTCACTGAAAAATATTTTATTATTTATTCAGATATTGATAACATAAATTAAATAGTAATTCGTAGCCCCCTTTTTTTGTTTTGTTTTTCTGAAATATTGCATATTCCAGAATTTATCTGGCTCTGATTTCCGGCTTAATAATTTGTTATGTTCCATGAATTGATCCCTTTTTCATATTATAATTATAAATTATCAGATAGCATTGCCAGGTAGTGGAATAATATGTCACTAGTAAATGTATAAAAGTTCTGAATGAGTCTTTGTTTAACAAAATTGAATATTACCAGTTTTGCCAGTATGTCATTGAGCCCTATGCTTTAAGTAAATGGAAGATTAGACATGCATTAAAAATTTTCATTTAGAATAACGAATTGTTTAAATTTATATTTGAGAAACATATGGAATGTTTGTTATTAGAAATAATTATCACTATTACATATCAATATACTGTTACTAATATGCTTTTTCCCAAGTCATATTATTATTATTTCTTTTAATGAATAATTTGCATGTGGTGTTGGAATTTTTATAAATGTCTGTTTTATGTGTGGATATATTTAAAAATTCTATTTTTCTCCCCCCAAATGCAGAAGCAGTAGCGATTAAAGTTGGAGAAAATCTTGATTTTGTAAAGCGACTTGTTGGTTGGTGTAATGTCGAAGATCATCCTGGTGTTAAAGGTTGGAAAATTGTTACCACTATTTACATACAGTTACCTACCACTTATTAAAATCACTTCTCTTTCAAATGTATTTCAGTTGAATAGATTGTGATATTCAAATCGGGATATCAGTTTTAAACTTTTGAAATAAAATATTAACAACTAATTCAATAATCAATCCTAAAATAATAATTAAAATTAAAGGTAAAATTAAACTATTTCTATAATTTTAAAATTTATTTTTTCATTTTTTTACAAAAATATTTTTATAATTATGTTCTTGATAAAATTTTATCTTTTACAAACAACTATTTTATTTGTGTTTGTTTTATATTGTTCAGCAATAGATTTTCAGTTGTATTCTAAATTTCATAAAACTGCTGGTAATTTTTTTTTTTTTTTTTTTTTTTTCGTTTTTTAATCAACATTTTTCAGTTCAAGAGTTTTTCTTAGAATTTGCTGTGCCTTTTTAGATTCGATTGATATTGGCTTATCATTCATTACCTTTTTCTTTATCATTTTTATTGTCCATTTCTGTAGCTCTTTTAGTACTTTCATAATTATTCCTTACATGTGCTGGCTCAATATTTTTGTGCATTAACACATACTTTAAAAATGAATTTTCATAACTTCTCTTACTGATGTCTCAAATATAAGCTATGGTTTGTGAAAGCTTCTTTCATATAAAAGCCTCATATTCAGAGTTCTTAACTGGTTTTAAGAGATTAATCCCGTGCATTGATTAGAATATGCTGGTTTCTAATAGAGATACTGACTTGCTTATCTCCTCTGAAGTGCTTGCATTTTTACAAAATTCAGTTTTGTTTATCTTTCCCGTGACATCTGAAAGCTTTTAATAATGCCTTGGCCTAAAGACTTAATGTTAAAAAGTCGAATTTTCAGGAAGCGGCACTAATGTTTTCAGAAAAAAAAATCAGAGGTAGTGTACTGCACAGTTAACTAATTAATGAAGTTACTTTTTCATTTTTGAGTTCGCTGCCCCATTTCAAAAGAAAATCTGTAAAAATATTACTTATCATCAGTGAGTTCTTGCTGTGATGGTAAGTTAGATGTAAATTCTCAATTCCTTTCAAACATTGAGGTTTTCTGTTTTGTCAGTAATATTGCAAATTTTAAAAGCGGTGGAGGTGAGTTTAATAAATGGTGGTTTTTTTATTGATTAATACGAGGGCAGATAAAAAAGTAAGTTGCACTTCCGAGTTAGGATGATTTATTAAATTGTCAGTACAAAGGCAACACGGCTATGACAGCATACAATGTAAGCTCACTTTTCCACATAGATCCGAAGACACTCTAAACATTTCGCCGAACGGACAACCAACTTCTCGATTCTGGATGCATAGAAATCTCCTCCAGCACTATATAACCACATGGAAACAGCTGCTTTCACCTCCTTATCATTTCGGAATTGTCCACCGAGATGCTTTTTAAGCTTACCGAAAGCATGAAAGTAACATGCCGCTAAATCGGGACCATATGGAGGATGTTGCTGTACTTCCCATTTGAATCGCTGCAGCAGGTCGCACGGTTGGCGATCCTTGTGAGGTATTGTGTTCATGTTCAAATTCTACACTTTTTTAAAAAGCGTCATTTTTGTGATATTTTCTTAATTAATGATAACTAGTGTATATATAGATATTAGAATAAATATATCATAGTACAGTAAATTCATAGGGCAAGAAAACTGTTTAAGAAAGGCATAAAATATTTCATGACTATTACAGTAACAGTTACAAAAACATATAGGCCTTTTTTAATCTATTTTTCATGGTAATGATTTATTTCTGTGCCTCTTTTCTCTTGAAGAACTTGCCCAAGAAGACAAAAAAATTTTCAAAATGTTTAAACTATGCAAGAACTGGTTATTAGCTTGCTTATGAAATTTATGAAAGGGAGGATCAGTAAGTTTTTGTTTAAAATTGGAGAAAGTGAAAAAAATCTCAAATATTTCTACATTATATCCATTACTGTAGCAGAAAATGTACTGATACAGTTTTAAGAAAAGTTTGTTTTAATTGTGCCTGCATTCAGTTTGATCAAATATACACTGCTCACAAAAAAAAAAAAAAAAAAAAAAAAAAAAAAAGGGACAGTTCTATATTTTCCGTTCTACTGGGCCAATTGACAAAATTCAAATTGCGTTCTTTGTCTCGAAAGCGCGACTTAGGATAGATATTAGATTTATACATAGCTCTACTCTAACATAGTTATTTTGACACAAAATCGGTCTTTTTCTGAAATAACATACCAAATTTTTTCTATATTTCGATTCTACGACTCAAATTATGCCTAAATATTAAATTTTGTAAAATTTGGTGCAAAATTTACGGAGAAATTAAACAATTTATGTTGGCACTTTTTATTCAGTTTGCGCCAAAATTAGTTCACTTGGCGAACTCCTTAATATGTGGCAACCTATTTTCATTTCCATTTTTACATAGTGTGCGAGAGAAAAAAAGGACCCAATCGTTCCTTCTTTCAAATAGTGTTCTTTATATTATATTTTTAATTATAATTGTTAATAATTTTAACAATTTTTTTTCTTTTTTGAATTTCATTTTAATTGTTTAAGTTGCATGGTTTCTTTCGAATAACTGTTTTAAAAATTTCTATTTACTCATTCGAACTGTGTAGTTTAAATCAAAGGTGCATCGTGTATTTATTTATTTTTTTTTCAAATAGTTTTCTTTATGCTATATTTTTAGTCATAGTTACTATTTTAGGTAATTTTTAAATTTTTATACTTTTATTTTAATTGTTAGTGTTGCATTGTCTCTTCAGATAATTATTTTAAAATTTTCTATTTATTCATTCGAACTGAGCATTTTAAATACATTTATTAATATAAATTTTTCAGAATTTGATTTTATTTATTTGAATTGCATTTTTTTCAGAAGAATACTTTGTAACCCAGACTACGATGCGTTTGAAAACTGCATATATTAAAAGAGAAATTACAGTAAAGCACAGTTAACACGCCTTTCAATGTTCCATTCAGAAAAGATATATATGAATAAGAGAGATGTATAATCGACATTTTAACTTAGGATGACTTGCATACACTTTAAACAGTTTTATCATTGTGCCCATTGCTTTACAAAATTTTATCCAACATTTGGTTTCTTAAAATGTTATTCATACTTTAGTCAAATATTTTATTTTTGAAATCGCAAAAATCAAATATCATAAGATTAAAAAGTTTTAAATTAAAAAAAAATACAAAATTTTACGCAAAAATTTATTTTTTCTTCAGGCATTCTGCTTCATTCTTGCTCTTTTTCTTTAGGCATTCTGCAAGTATATTAAAAAGCATCCAACTTTTCAAAATATCTTGATATTTCTGACAATCATTTTAAATAAAGTTATTGCCTACCATTTCATAAAGGCCCAGAAATGGCTGAGCGGTAAAGTCACTGAACACTGGTAGTTCAGTCTGGGGTTCGAATCCCTGTAAACGGGTTGATTGCATGGGCGTTTTCGTGGATTTTCTATTTTCTCATGTGTAATGTGTATGCCAGCTCGTTTCCCTTAGAAAGCTCTTCATGAAGGCATCCTCCCTTTTAGGCAGATAGCCCTGCTTTGCCGTAACTTCATAAACCAATTCAATCCATTTCATCAATATTTGGTCAGAGCCTTTATCAGTCTTTAGAGGCTAAGCATTTTGAAGGTATGAGATGAAAGGAAAGACTGGTTTCATCAAGAGCTTTTAGTTTATTTAATTATGATAAAGCACACTAGGGCTATCTGCCTAAGGGGAGGGATGCCTTTGTGGAGGACTTTCTAAGGGAAATTGGCTTGTATACACGTTACACATGGGGAAAACCACGAAAACGCCCATGCAGCCAGCCCGTTCGCGGGATTCGAACCTCGGACCGAACTACCAGTATTCAGCGGCTTTACCGCTCGGACGCTGTTTCATCAGACGGGGGAAAAAACATCTTTAGGTGACATCCCCATACATCACTGGATAAACTCCTGAATCTTCAAATAAAGCGACTGAGAAATCATGGGATTCTCCGTTTATGATACGATATGATGCTCTCTAACGTAATTTAAATTTATACAACCGTATAGTCTCAAACCAGTCGCTCTTCACTTTAATTTGCAATGATATCATTTTTGTCTTTTCTATTAACACAAGCTCAATCAGTGCTTGCACAAAACAATTAAGATTTTTTGATTGCTAGACTTCCATAAATAATGCATTCTTGTCAATTTTTTTAAAATATCAGTTACATGAATTATGTTTCAGCTGAAGACAGCTTTTCATTTTCTAGTCATTTTAACTATAAATAAAGTTTAAAGCGAATTCCAAAGGATAAATATTTTAATTAAAAGATTTTTTGCTAAATGACAAAGAAAAAAAACAGTCCAGCAGTGATTTTTCTGTACCACTGAGTAACCCGATTCTTATAGCGGCTGAAACAATCTAAATCATATTAAAGATCATGTTTTTATACAATCTGTGACGCGAGAGGAAAATTAGCTTCTTAAAACATTCTTTCTAAGAGAATTAATATAAAAATTTATATTTATACAGTCAAAAGTCTTTATTCCGGTCTCGTCGGAACTTCGGCAATTCCGGATTATTGGTTTTTCCGGATTATAGATCATCAATTTAAATCTAGTAAGATGGCATGCAGAAATTATAAAATTAAAAATATGAAACTGTAATTTATGAAATAAAGAGCAATTCTTGGTAAAATCCTTGTATACGGTGCAGCCTTGGAGCGATTTTGAAAATTATTGCCAATACCAAAATGACCCGTTTAACTACTCGTCGTATATGTCCCGTTTATTGCTCATCATAAAGTCACCAAAAGTAGCCAAATCCCTTGTGCACCGGATACTAGGATTAAACACAATTATTATCTAAAGGGTATCAAAATTTACGAAAAAAAAAACAGCTTAATATTTATTTGTTTACTTTATAGAACATTTCTTTCAACACACGCATGCGTAAAGCCAACATTACGCATAGTCGAAATTAGAAATTTGCAACCAGAAAACTATTTGATGTGTATTCATGATATTTATAATGATGAGGAAATTAATATAAATCATATCGGAGTACATCAAGATGAAACACAACATTTAGTAAGGAATTATAAGTCGAATAAAATAAAAATATCTGCCCTGAAGATCAGGATAGTGCTGACAGATCAACTTCCAGTTCATTGAGCGCCGCGACTCCCCCCCCCCCCCGCCTGCAGAGCAGCGTGAAGTTGATAAACAGATTTTGAATTGGTTAGAGAAAAAAATCACCTCTCTGTCACTTTCTTCATATCTTTATCCATTTTTTGCTGCAATTCCACTTTTTGTTTAATAGACATCGAAACATGCTTTCGCTTTGTAGATCCTTTGGCAGCTCCAGAATCAGAAATTCTTTTTGACATAATCGAAAGTTGAAGCTTACTTTTATAAGATTGCTCTAACAATCTGCAAAAAATAATAAGCCGGATCCAATTAGAAGATTAAGGAACAATGCAATCAATCTGCAACATTAACTGAAATAGATAATTAGATAATTTTAGCTTAGCTTATACCGTTTGTTATACATTAAATGCACATGCGTAAACGCATATGTGCATGCGTAAAGGTATTATGCACATGCACAGAAAGTTTGTAGCTTTGAGGTCCGGATTATGGACGTCCGGATTAAAGACTTTTGACTGTATATATATTTTTAAAGCTGGGAATTGAACCAAACTGTCAAACTTTTAAAGTTTAATTTACATGGTGGTTATAATTAAAGTTCCACTTTGAAATGGTCATAAAAGGAAAACTACCAGACCAAATGGTTATCAAACTTGGGAATAAAGGTAAAGGTGTAAAGGTGTAAAGGAGGTTATGGGAATTTATTTTCCGCGGAAAAAAAAAGAGTTAAAAAACTCACCACCAGGGGGAAAATGGTACTGTATGGAATATTGTTAAATGAAATAAGACATGAAAACGTCGGTTTAAAATGTGTTTAATTGTTTCGGAAACCTGTTACAAAGCATGTTCAATGTAGCGTCCAGCACTTTCCGAAAGCAAGTTAAATCCTGTTACTGCATTCTCGATAGCAGCTCTTAGCATATCAGAAGTAATGTTACGGGCATGTCGGTGCATCACAGTTTTAATTTCTGCCAAATTGTTTAGATTATCACCATAAACAGTGCTTTTGAGGTAATCCCATAGCCAAAAGTCACAGAGGTTGAGGTCTGGTGGGAAGAGGGGAAGTGTCGGCCTATAACACGTTCATTCGTGAAATGTTGTCTAAGTAACTGTGCGACACATGTGAGGTGGGGCCCAGCCCTACATAAAAATCGTAGTATCTATAATACCATGTTACTGCAGTTCATGTATCCCAAAACATTTTAACATTGACTCTAAGTGAGCTGCAATCACAGTGGTCCAGCTGTCGACTGCTCTTTAGAGAAAAATGGTTCAGTTATGAAACTAGCTGTCATTCCACACCAAATGGTGTGAAATGACTGCTATGCAGTAAGATAATGCAATGGAACTAGGTAGAGAACATGAGGGATTTCTTTGGCCCAGGTCGACTAAAATCGTTTTGAATCAGTATCTTCATGTTTTAGGACCGAATTCAGGCAACATATTAAACCCGTGTAACAAAAGGTTAAGTTAGATTCCGACCCATATTTTGTTTATCAATATTGCATACAGCGCCATTTCCCCCCTGGTGAGGTTTCGAACTTTCTTTTTTTCACGGAAAATAAGTTCCTATGACATCCTTTACATGGTTACCAAGTTTGATATCATTTGATCCTGTAGTTTTCCTTTTATGACCGTTTCAAAATGGAACTTTAATTATAACCACCCTGTATATTGTTAGATTTTAATTTGAAGCTATGTGTTATATGTATAGCATGTGTAAGATTTTCGCTTTTATGGAAAAAATAAATAATCGAAGCAAATATACTTAGGATAATGGACCAAAACTGAAAAAAATTTCCCCTCCCTCTGAAAATAAAATATTGAAACTTCGACCTTGAATTTATTAGGTTATCGAAATATTTAATTTGACTTCCGACAACAATTCCGTCAAAAATTCCGAATTTCTTAAGCTGAAGTAAAAGATTTGGTAAATATTCACTGTATGTTAATAAAGTAATCAGAGTGTAATGAAAATAGATTATAGAATTTACGCTGATGCAACTTTTTGTTTGACTGCACAACATGTAATAGAAGAGAAGGCTTGTAGAGATCTGTTTTTGACATGCCTCTAAAAGTAAATGTTATACTCCTTTTGTCTCTTCAATGTCAAAAAACTTTCCTTTGAGAGGCAACTTTAGTTTTGGGGAAAGAAAAAAATCACAAGAAGACAAATTTGAAGAACATGCAGGACGATTGAGTACACATACTTATTTTCTGAATACAAGCGGTTCTCCGACTGGTTATTGAATAATGAAAAGATGCATTGTCGTGCAATACCAAATGTTTGGAATACGTTTTCTGACTGAATAACATAAGATTAAAAGTCATCTGCTTAATTTACAGCCATTTACAAGTCAATTACTTGGGCAATTTCAGAATTGTTTTGATCCTGAGCTTGTAAGACAAACCTAATATCACTGGATTTAAAGACTTCTTTAATCTTCCGAGAACATTCCTTCTTTAGCTCATATTCCAAGAATATTAAGTGAATAAAATTATTGCAAAATAAATTGAATATTCATTTGCACTATGGCTTGGTAGTTTACTAACGAGTTAACAAAACTTAAATTCTGCTTTTTGTGTCTAAGAATACAATAATATTTTAAATATTTACAAATAAAATATTAAATTGGAGATTTAATTGGAGCCTCACCAGTTGCCTAGCATTTGAAGATTGTTAAATACTAATTGTTTGTTGCGAAGTCTAACCCAGGCTGCATGGGTGGTCTTTGTAGTTTTCTAGGTTCTCTTTACAAAGGTTCTCTATGAAAGCATCTTAACCAAATAGCTCCCATGTTCTTTCTATGTTCAAATAACCAACTAACCTAGTTTAAGCGTGATTTCCAAGCTACTAGCAAAACCTGAATACTCATTAAAAATGATGTAGCTTGCCAGTCGGGAGTAACATGAAAGATACGACGCAATAATTGAATTGCTGTTACGGTACGCTGTTTCTAAACTTAGATGGTCATTCCTTAATTAAATATTATTGATTTGTAACTTCTACTAGAGCTGACGGTAAGAATGGAAGTGGAAATACATAATATCATGTGCAATCTTGATTAATATAAAATTATAAATATTTGCATTTAGAGAAAGTTTTTTGAAATATTTGCGATTACTTTATAAGAAGGATTTATTAATAGCCGTAATAATTACATATTATATTACTGATGATTAGAATTCAGTTCTTGACAATTACATTCTAAATTAGAATTTTAAGGATATAATGAAAATACGCTACGCATAAAAATACATTTTAGGATAAAAAATGGATGACTTTTTATGTTTAGAAACTTCTTAAATGCATTTAATAAACATTGTACCCTCTTTGTTAATTGAATCCAGAATGTTGAGTTAAAAAAAATAGTTGACTAATAAATAATACTAAATAAAAAATAGTTGACTTTTTATGTTTAGAAACTTCTTAAATGCATTTAATAAACATTGTACCCTTGTTGTTAATTGAATCCAGAATGTTGAGTGTCGTTTATATAATTATTCTTAATTGTCCACAGAACCTGCTGACTTATCGAGCCATTACGTAGCTGCAAATCATTTCTACATAACCATTGAACTTCCATTAATTCAGTCTCTAGAGGGTTGTATGTTTATATCATAATTTGACTTTTGTAAAAATGATTATTCTAAATCTTATGTTTCTATAAAAATATTCTGTTCTTTAAAAATATGGATCAGCCGCTCTTTCAGCCACTTCATAAGCAACAGCTTGTTTAGAAATAAATTATGCAGTTAATGTCATAAAATATTTTCATAAAATTCAAATGAACATCAAACGAAAGTTCTAAGTTTTAGACAATTCGATTTAAGCGAAGTTAAAGTAAAGTAGCAGACGATAAAACGCCAACAATAAAAATTTACTCTTGCAAATATTTTTTTTTAAAAAAAGGGAAGAAAGAGAGAAATTTAAAAAATAGTTAAAAATTTGAATAATATCATCTATAATTTAAAAAAATAGCTTTTCATATAGTATTAATAAATATTTATTACGCATCATTGAGGGAAAAAATTTCGTATAATTAATTCTCCATAAAATTTTATTTGAAATTTAAGGTTAAAAATAGCTGTGGAAATTCACTGTAGCAAAAATCCATAAACCACATTTGGCATTATTATCGCTAAAAAAAAAGATGCCAAATTTCAAAACGCGAAAATAATAAATTCGTGTATATCTTAGAAGAAAATTTTGAATAAAAAAAGTCTAATTTTTTGCAGGTATGCTTAGAAATACACATACTTTAAGATGATGATAAAAATTTTATAGGTTAAAATTCACAATTTTTTTCGAAACATTTTTAAAAAATTATTTTAAAATAGAAATTTTAAAAATAAAACACCAAAATGGGTAAATTTTATTTGGAATGAACCTAAATTTCGAAATGTGAAAGGAAAAATAAAAAAAAATTAATAAAAAAGAGATATTAATAAATATTTGCCAAATTCAATTAACACTGAGGAGCTAAAATTTTGAGAGCTAATATTTTAAAAACTACTCGTGCGATTTTTACAAAACTTGGCATTCTAGCATAATTTGAGCCGTAGAATCAAAATATGGAAAAGAATTGGTATGTTATTTCAGAAAAAGTCCGATTTTATGTCAAAATACTTATGTTAGAATAGTGCTATATATAAACCGAATATATATCCCAAGTCGCACTTTCGAGACATGAAAAACACAGTTTGAATTTTGTCAATCAGCCCAGTAGAACGGGAGATATAGCACTGTCCCCCCCTTTTTTTTTGAGCAGTGTACAATGACAAGTATGTAGTTCAGCTGTGTTATGAAAAATAGTGAATTTATATTAGATATAAATTTATTGAAAAATTGAAAATCATTAATTTTTTAACATACGAATAATCAATTAGAAGATTTTTTTTGGATATTTTTGTGTTCGCTGGTTTAGTGAATATGAATATGTAATCATTAACAATGTATAATTTTTAAAATGCTATTTCATTTTCTCTGACACATCTATGTTTTATCTTAATCAAGTATTCTTATCCAATCCTCTTGATACATTTTATTATTATTTAATAAATAATGGGAGCAAGTGGGATATTTGTCTGAAGAAGTGTATAGTTAGGCATCTCTAATGTTAATTCCATGCATCTGACTCTGAATAAAGTAACTCTTTGGTAAGAAAATATTTCGTTTATTCAGGAGAAACTGCTTTGCTTTCTCATAGTGCCATCACCCACTTAATGGTGAAAATAAAGGCACTAACAGGGTTAAAATTTCTGTCAGTCATTGATGGAGCTACTGAAGGCAATAACTAGCCATCACCTCCAGTAACTCCATCAGCAGATAGAAACTACAAGTACAAGAATATTACTCATGTTTAAAGTCTTAAGTTACACGCTGTGCATGCTCTCAGTGTGTGAAATTGGCTATGATATTTACATAATTATTTTGTTACATTTCCCCCACCCCTGAGATGAAGAATTAATTAGGAATATAAGGTAAATCATGTGAAATTAAACTAAGGTACCTTTACAAACTTCTAAAGTTGTAAAGTAGTTGCACTGGTCTCCTTAACTTTCCAGTTGAAGTCCTCAAAGTGCAACTACATACCTTATTGTCTCATTCTATGTGAGTTTCTACAACCTTTCTGAGTCTCTAAGTATGGTGAGGTAACTTTTCATCTTGTATTTATGATAAGATATTAATACATTTCATATTAACATATCTTGTAAGATGACATCACCAATCTTAAACTCATGTGCCACATAATGTGCACATTTTAATTGTAATAAATATTCTTTATGCCACTGCCACCAAAAATTATTCAGCAAACCTTGCGAGGTACCTCTTTAGTATGGCATTTCTACTGCAGCTAACTTCTTTGGTAGATCTCGTGTTCTTAAGTACAGATGCCAGTCTTTTACATACTAAAAATGAGAAGGAATTAGAAGAAATGGTAATAAATAATCATTTTCACACAATGGTTGAGTTAATGGTTGAGAATTAACAATAGCTTCAGTTTCTCTTATTACAGTTTGTAGTTCTTCATTCGATAATAAAGCCTTCCTAGAATTTTTCTCAATCAAAATTTTATTACTTTTACCATCCTGTTCCAAAATTCTTCTCACCAAGTAGCTTTTTCTCACCAAGTAGGTAGAAAGGGGATCAAATTTAAATATATAGCAATATATTTAAATTTGATCCCCTTTCTACCGTAATAATGTATAACCTGATCATCTGAAACCAAATTCCATAATCTTTGGATATCATATTCTACTAATTTAAAAGTCTTTGCATTGTCACTGTATATAATTTTACATAATCCATGTCCTGCTATGAAATGCGAAAAGGCGAGAAGATGTTTCTCACTTTTAAAGCCTGAACCCATTTTCAAAATAAATGGAGTGAGTTGCTGCATATGAAAAAATGACAATGTATGATTTTTCACTTTCTTTCAGATAAAGTGGTCCATTTCTATAAACTCAAATGCATATGCTTCTTTAATTCTCTCAAGAGCCACTGTTGTTTTATTTGGGTTTTTTGACATGCCTTGAACCTTTTGCATTTATAATAATTGTTCAAAAAACTTTGAACTTTTTGGCACCCCCTTATTATCCAATAATGGTCTGTAATTTGTACAAATGTATCAGAAACACTGGAATGCAGCAGATTTTTATGTTCTTATATAATTAACAGTTCATTAAAGCAGTGCTTTCCCAGAAGTATCAAAGGGTATTTTTTATGTTTGACTAGCAATTAAACATGAATTGTGAAGCCGTCCTAAATGTAATCCATTTTTGTCTTAATTTCGGATCAAGGTCTCTCAATTGAGATGAACTATTCCATTAATTCTTTCTGGACCTTGGCCCCTTGAATATATTTAACCCAGAATATTTCAGTTTTGGCTAATTCTTATCTTGTCAAGAAAACTATTATCTTTTCAGAATTCAGTTTGATATTGTGAACAAGCTTCTTTACCCATTTTGTTATTCAAATAATCCTATGCAGGCTGCTATAATTACTGAAATCCAATAGCAATCAGCATTTTGATTTAATTTCACATGGCATCTATGTGATATTTACCGTATTTGACGGTATATAAGACACATCCTTATTTAGAAGGCCACACACAAGGGAAAAAAGTTTTAATAGTCTGCGCGACAGCGCGGTACCACAGTAACTTAAAATGTGGTTTCTTTTACTTCTGACATTTCATAAAGGCCAAATAAACAATCATTAAATGCAATTACCAAACATATTTTTATTAAGGAAAATTAACAAACGGCAAGCAATCAAACATAATACAAAATAAATCAGAAACAACAAAAAACACAGATTCAAGGAAACGTTTCATATCATGAAATTAGACTTTAATCACTTTCAAAACCATAAAAATCCTTTTCACTATCATCATCATTGAAAACAAGAATATCGTCATCACTACTGTTTCCGTCATCGCTAGTATCACGTTCTTCGAATAATGCGTTGTCTTCTGTTCCATCAAGAGCATTACTGATTCCGCACTTCTTAAAGGACTTAACAATTACTTCAGCCTTTATGTCCTCCCAAGATCTTTTTACCCACTTGCACATTTATGAAATAGAGGGCCCTTCATTCTACCTGAGGATGTGAGTGCGTGATGTGGCTCTCCTATCCACTTGTTCCATCGTTCTTGCACTTTTTCCTTAAATGGCTTATTCACCGATACATCTAAAGGCTGCAATTGGCTAGTCAGTGCACCAGGAATGACAGCTATCTGGGTTTTTAATTCTCTTGCTTTATTCTTTATGGTTTCAGTTCTATGGGCGCTAAACTGATCCAAAACCAAAAGAGAGGGTTTTCTTAAGAGTCCACCAGGTCGCCTCGCCCATAAGTTCTGTAACCACAGTTTCATTCCAGCTTCGTCCATCCAGCCTTTCGGATGAACATGAACAATTACACCAGTTGCAAGTTTTTCTTTTGAATATGAAAAATGGCGGTAGTTTTGTGCCATCGGTATAACATGTTAGAACTACCGTATATTGGGTTTTTTCATGATCTGTGGTTTTTATGGTTATTGATTTAGACCCTTTAATACTCACAGTCTTGTTGGATGGTACATCAGATGTGAGTGGAATTTCTTCCATATTTCCTATTTGACCGAGCTCAAAAAAAGTTTTCTTGCATGCATTTATAACAAACCTATGAAATGCTAGTATTTTTTCTTCATAATCTGCTGGCATTTTCTGTGCAATATTTGTTTTTGTGCGCATTGATAAGTCTTGCCTTTTCATGAACCTGTAGCACCAGCCCTCAGACCCTGAAAAGTTCTGATTCCCATGTTTTTCTGCAAATTTTTTGGCCTCATTGATTATCATTTTGGTTGAAACACTTATCCCTGATTTCCTTTTATCTATGACCCACGTTTTTATGACAAGTTCAGGCCAAGATGGAGCTGGGCATCGAAGCTTATGTTTTTGTTTTTTAGCAGTCTTCAGTAGATTTTCCTGCAGTCGCCAAGTACGTATCATTTTTTCGGTAGGTGGTGGCCCGAAATGCCTTGCTGCTGCTCTGTTTCCATGCACTTTGGCATAGTTTAACACTCCTAGTTTATACCGAATTGTATAGTTTAATCTCTTGTTTCCTGTAGTAATATTTTCCAGATATTTTTTTAAAACAAATAGTTTTAAGTACCGATACCGAGACGTTTATACAGAGTGCACCGATACTGACACGTGTGTCGGCTGAGTCAAAGAAAGTCTATGTAAAGAAGGAAAGGCTCCATAGACATAATGTGACCGTCGAACCTGTTCGAACTTCGACATCAGCTTCGAGCTTTGGCGCTTTTATGCGACAGATATTTCATGCATGCACAAAATAATTATGGCAAATGTAGAAAACGTTATGTGTGTCTAGACCTTTATCCAGGCTAAAAATAGCATTCAGTATTGAAAGTTAACCTGTGTCCTTCACGTATAAGACGCAGGTAACATTTTTGAGAGCAAATTTAGGGGAAAAAGTGCGTCTTATATGCCATCAAATATGGTAACTACCTTTCATTTTCAATGTCTGCATAGTTCTGACGTTTAAGGTTTGATGTCTGGAACTTGGTATTCTGAGATTCCTAAAGCCAGCTATGTCCATTCTACCATAGCCTATCCAACACAAAAGAATTTGCTTTACACCCTCTCATAATCTTATTGGCTGTATCATCTTTCCCTGGACGAAAGTTTCTTTTTAAGGTTCCGACTTTTATTGGATTTCTGCCACACGATTGGAGATGAAGTGTTGCGCATCTCAAGCACAGCCCCTGATCTGGTACAACCATATTTATAAATCAGTCCAAAGAAATATATCACTGGGTTTAAGAAGTATAAATATGGACATCAATAATTCCCTAATTTTGCCACTATTAGAGTTCCCAGAAGCTGGAGTTGTGGAAGTGTAATTTGCTTAAATGGCACTAATCAAGACATAGCTAAAATAAACTTATATTCCGACGTATTCAGAATCTGGTTTTGAAATAAGCCATTGCTCCATAAGCTTCTAAACTAGTGTCATCTTTACTTGTATTTCCTTAGATTTAAAATATTTGTAGTAGGTTCTCGTGATGGCCAAATCTTGTAGGTGATTGATTTTTGTACACCACTCTTTGCTTTGCAACTGCAGATCATTAGATAATGGTTCATTCTAACTAATTCTGATTTTCCAAAGTAACTGTTGTAATATTTTCATTCTGATTATAAAAGGTGCAGTCATACCAATGGGTGGTTGAATACTTTGCCACAGGTACGTAATACACAATATGCTTTCTAGTTTGTGTTTCTCCAAAGCTTTCAATCTCCCTTCAAAGGCTGTATAAATCAATTTTCAGTATATCTTTTGTGTTATTCCATACAAATCCTGAAACTTTCAATGGTATATTGTGTTGAAGTTACAGGCTGGCTGACAGTCAATAATTTTTTCTGTCCATATGTCTTTCAGTATTTTAGAATTCATGGCAAATTAATGTAAGTTTGTATTGTCTTCTGCCATTATTTCTTGCACCTCCGAAGACAAGGACAAAGCTTTCTCTACAGTATTTGCTCCATAAATTAAATCATCAGCACAAAGATTATGTAGCATTTAGCAAACTTCGTTTTTTCTTTCTGTGTATTTCTTTAAATGTAATAGTTGCAGGAAAGAGAAATGGCTTATCTGATACCCCAAATGAAACTCTTGCAAATCTATATACTGTAAAGGCCCTTATTTTCGCGAATTTCGTGAGCCCGTCGTAATTGCGAAAATTTAAGCCTCACGAAATACTTTTTTTTTTTTCAACTTTCTCAACTTTACTTAGGTACTTTTGAAATTTTTCAACTTTCGGTTCTGTTCATATAAAATTCGCGAAATTTTCAGCTCACGAAATCACCGATATATTCATTTTCGCAAAAATTACGGCCCACGAAAATAAGGGCCTTTACAGTAATTTGAAGTCATTTGCTTGGTAATCTACTTGTTTATTCTTAAACCACTGGAGTATGAAAAAATTCCAGGCTTCTGCACTGTTTCCTACCTGCAGAAAAGCTTTCTACTCTAAATCCAACTGTAAATCTGTAGAAATTTAATATTACCTTAAATAAATCTGGTAGAATTCTTGAATCAAGACAGTCATTCATGAATGCTCCTTTTTTTTTTTTTTTTTTATTTAAATCTTTAGTGTTGCATCATATGCAGTGCATAATTTAGTTATAGAATTTTCTTCTATAACAACTGCATAATGAGGAAGGTAATAATTCAAATTATGTAATAACTGACATTCACCAATAACCCCTTGTTCAGCTGCTTCCTCAAGACTTCATAGTGCTGGAATAATTCTAGATTTCTGCTTAATTTGTTTTCCAGCCTAAAAACGTAGACCACATAATTATTACCTAGATTCTGATGCTCCTTTTTCCACAGAAGTTTTGTTTCATATCTTTTTTCATAATATACCATGTTACTTTCAAACAAATGCATATTATTCTCATTGCATTATTTACTTTCAACTTCAGATTTGATTCCTATTGCTTCTAACTCCCATGAGGCTTTTTTTACATGCTCAGAAGTAATTTCTGTTTATCTGCTGCATTGCTTTCAGATACCGTTGAAGAGCCTGGCTAAAAAAATAGTTCTTCTTTGAGCTACAAATCCAAAAATATTATCAGTAGCAATTAATCTCCTTCTTAATCTTACTGATTCAGCATATAATTATCATGCAAATAACTAACTCCTATTAAAACATCAACATCTGAATGTGTTTGAATATCTAATAGTTCAAAGCCTTTGTTGAGTGTCATTTGATTCACCCACCAAGTTTGAACTACATAGCAAACTGAAATAGAACTTTCACCCCAAATTCCTAACAGTTTCCTTCTAAACTACTGCTAAAGTATCTGAAATTTCCTTTTTCACAAAGCAATGCTGAAATCCAGAATCATACTAAATTCTCCCTAATTTTTGTTTTCTTTCTGCCTTTAAAATAGCACTACTAGTTTGTAGTAATTTCCTTTCATGAATAATTTAAATTAGAAACTGGAATTAATATATTTTCAGTTTTGTCCTCACTCTTATTAACTGTTCTAAATTAAATAATTATGTGGCTGATTGCATATTTTCCAGGTTCTTTGCACCAACACTGTTTGGCAACATGCCTACATTTCAAGCAACAAAACCATTTCTCTGGATATTTCTGGATAGAAAGCAAACGGCAAAAGGGCTTAAAAGCAAAAGTGTTTTTTTTTTTTTTTTTTTTTTTTTTAACTAGCTTAGTTACTAACTGTACTTTTATGCTTTGCTTGTTCAATAGCAAAAGGTTTTTCACTCTTTGCATTTTCTTTCACCAGTTAAACCATCTAACCAAGCGATTTTTCAAAAAACATTCTTGAAGTGTGAACTAATTTAATCCAATGCCTTCTACTTGTAAAAGAAATAAAGAGCTGTCTACTCATCCTCTTTACAATCTCCGTAGCTTCCCTCGTTGCATATCATGTCCATGGGGTCACCAAACCTGTAATGTTAATGCCATGTATCTGACTCAAATAAATCGACTGTTTGGAAAGCGAATCTTCTTTTATTCAGGATGAACAGCTTTGGGCTTCCACAGTAGCATTATCCGCTTGCAATAGTAAAGGCAACAACAGGATTAAAAATGCTTCAATCACTTAGTAGCCCTGCCAACAGAAAGAAACTGCAAGTACAAGAGTATTACTTATTTTCAAAGTCTAAGATATGCATTGCATATGTTCTCATTATACCAAGCCAGCAATGATATTTACATAATTGTCTTTTTTATCTGTTTACATTTTATGTTTCTTTTAAGCATGTATTATTATTTAGGTGAGGCTACAAGGATGCTAGCATGGTCAGCAAAAAATTCAAAAGCTGCATCTGTGATGAAGAATCTTGTGAAAGCTAATGCTTTGCCTCCTGTAATTTCAATGATGAAGTCTGAGCATACAGTGATGCAAAATGAAGCATTGATAGCTATTACTTTGGTTGCATCGCATTGTCTAAGTAAGATTTAGTTATATAGTGTTAATTTAGCATGTGTATTGAATTAATAAAATGAAAATGTAAAACTATCAAAATATCTAGACTGAAAAGACTTAAAATTGATTTTTCTGAATTATGAGAAATATTGTTTCTTGAAATTTGAGATGTAAAATGTAATGAATTGTTAAAATTCTGAATTTGATAAAACAGAGCATTCCTAAAACATAAACAAAAAATATTTCAGCTCACTTTTTAAATGCAAGTAATTCCTATCATATTTATCTAAAAGCTAAGTTTTTATCATCTGAAACTGCCTTATGGAAGACTGTGTTATTTAGAACGTAATCATTTGTCAATCATTCACAACAACAGTCCTAAAGATTATGTTACATAGAAGCAAACGTTGTTGTTATTGACAATCTGATTTGTGCATTAATTCTGCAATTATTGAATATTAGTGTGTAATTTTTATTACTTTTTGTCTTTTTAATTAATGCTTATTTTCCTTTTTACTAGATTTTTAAATTATTCTGCTTTCTTCATTTTCTATGTTGTAAATATGATGCCTGTGATTTTAGAAATAGAATTTTTGGCCAGTCTATCTCTTTTTTTAATGAAAATTTTTTGTGTTAAAACAAAAAAAAAAATTTTTTTTTCTATCTAAAAACTTTATATTACAGTTTAACATCCTAAAAAAGCTCATCATTGAAAAGTTAAAAGATTTTTTTATATATATATAAAATTAAAAACCACGAAAACCTGTACCTCATTTGAAAGTGATTATTTCATTCCTTTTAAATAAAAATATATATACTACTGTTAAATCATGTCAAAAGTTAATTTGTTTCTCAAAATGAATAAAATTAAAATGTAAAAAGTGCAAAATAGTTTTAGTTTTTAAAAATGTGTTGGTTTCTGCATTTTCTTTTTTAGCATAAAATGGTACAGTACAAAATCTTTAATCCGGAATTCAAAGCTACAAACTGTATGCGTCAGCATTTGCGTGTACGCATGCGCATAATACATTTACGCATGCGCATTCAATGTATAATGGACGGTATAAGCTAGGCTAAAATTATGTAATTATCTATTTCAGTTAATGTTGCAGATTGTGCTGTTCCTTAATCTTCTAATTGGATCCGGCTTATTATTTTTGGTGCTACTTTGGTAGACGGTTGCACGGATTTTTGCAGACTGTTAGAGCAATTTTATAAAAATTAAGCTTGAACTTTCGATTATGTCAAAAAGAGTTTCCAATTCTGGAGCTGCCAAAGGATCTACAAAGCGAAAATATGTTTTGATGTCAATCAAACAAAAAGTGGAATTCCTGCAAAAAAAAAAAAAAAAAAAAAAAAAAAAAAAAATGGATAAAGGCATGAAGAAAGTGACAAAGAGGTTAGTGAAATTGAAGAAATTTCGATTGACAAGTTAGTCATTTTTCTCGGCACAGCAATTACAGGACTTGAACAGTGGAACTTTGTAACTGAATAAGAAATTATGTCCGTTTATAGAATTAAAGAGAAAGTATTAGCACAAAAACGAAGCAACTTAAACAACTTGCATTGAAAGAAATGTTTAATAAGGTAAACAAATAAATATTAAGCATTCTTTTTTTTGTAAAATTTGGTACCCTTTAGATCATAATTGCTCTTTATTTCATAAATTATGGTTTCATATTTTTAATTGTATAATTTCTGCATGCCATCTTACCCAATTTAAATTGACGATCTATAATCCGGAAAAAACCCTAATCCGGAAATGCCGAAGTCCCGACATGTCCGGATTACTGACTTTGTACTGTATAAACAGAAAAGGTACTTTCTGATTATCTGCACCTCCACCAAACAGTTGCAAACTCATTGCCAACTTTGGAGAGCATTCACAAATTCATTGGTGATTACGTTTTCACCAATCTAATGCACCAGCCATTAAAAAACAACTTTTAGTTCATTGCCATTTTCAAAGGCGGTGTACTTAAAATACCATACAAAAGCAATGAATGAATAAAATTTTTAAAAATAAAAAAAGTATTAGGAACTTTCTCGAGAAGTCCACTTTTTTTTCATTGTTGTTTTCTGCAAACATGCAGTAATCTGTTTTTGCTTCTAAAAAAAAAGGAGGAAAAATTGCACTATCTTGGACTCTGCATTTTGGCATTTTGTATCTGCCAAAACAGACATGTGAATATCTGTATTGCCATATAAATACTTTCTGGTGACATTGTGCTTGCAACATAACTATTTTGGCAACTTTATTTGTTTGGTAAACAAATAACTACTTTGTCTCATGAATACTTTTTTGCAGCTTTTTGGCAGGGATGCAGATAAAAAGAAATTCAAAATTTTGCAGTTGATGAAGAACCTATTTTTCAATTGTTAGAAACCTATTTTGATAATGGTGTAAAGTTACACTTGTTGTAAAATATGGACAAAATGGCTTTTTAAAAAATTAACTTATGCTGTATTGTGCAACATAATAATACTGAAAATAAATGAAAGGTCCTGAGCAACATTTTTTACAGCAGTATCAGTTTATTGTGAATGTTATCACATGCTGTAAATAATAAATATTGTGAAAAGTTTTAAAATATGTACACAAAAATGAAAAGAATTATGGTAAAGTTATAAAAACCTTATTAAATACTTCAGGTTTATGGTTCCAGGATACTGAATGTTGTCCATAAATCATAATTTTTATATATACAACAGTGTAAAGTATAATATTAATAAATTAAACATAGTTCTATATCACCAACATTAAATATAGAAATTTTATAAAGTGCTGAATTTCAGACTATGAATGTACTTTATTTTTCTTTTGTGCACATATGAATGGGAGGAATTCTGACATTTCAACCTGATACTGATAAAAGCGAAAAAATATTATATTCCTGTATAACATACAGTTTTTAAGGATCGTAGAGCAATAAAAATCATGCAAAGTACTGCATAAACAATGAAAGATTAGTTCAAATTATGCAGTGACGCACTTTCACATGACAGTCATTTTTGTAGCTTAAAAACCTCTTATCTCTAAGCGTTTCACAATTTTTTTTTGAGGAAAAGATACAGTAAACCATGGTTAATTAAGCATGAGATACTAAATAGCTGATCAGGAAGCATGACATATCTTCTTTATTAAAATTATTCATCATTTTGAGTTATAGAGTTTTGATGTAAGAAGATTCATGTATATTAATAATTCTAAAATGCAGGTTATTGTAATTTAATTAGTAAAATTTTATTTTTTTCGGTCTTCAGGTGATGTGGAAGAAATAGCTAGTGCAACTGATCTAATCAATGTTCTATACCAACTCATGAGTAGTGATATTATTGTACCAGAACTTACACAGAATGCTTTATCCCTTCTTGTAGTTCTCTCTCAGTCAGGTATGCTTGTTGTTTCATTAAAACATTAGCTGAATTAATTAGTTGAATTCATGCTACTAAATTTCTTAATGTAGTTCTAAAAAAGGTTATTAAATTTACATAATATTAGAGTTAATAGTTTGACACCAATGCACTATTTATGCATGAATACTTTTTTGCGAATGCACTTATGTATGAATACTTCTTTTTTTCCCCCTTCATTTTTTTAGACATTAATTACAATCATATTATGTGCATGTATAGGGTGATGGACACAATTATCTCACAATGTTCATGATTGTATTTTAAAGAATTTGCTCAAAGTGTATAGAAGCACTGTTAGAAATATGAAGATGAATTATTGCAATATATTGAAGTGCATATACATTGCAAAAATTGCATCAAATGGTAAACTTTAGTATAAATATTGTATTAATTTTGAAAATTTCTTGTTATTGGTTGCTATTTTACAACATCAGAGTGATGAGTTTTACACATAATATGTTTGTTTATTATCTGGATGAAGTGAACCTAGGTAGTATTATGCCCAGCCTCATTTTATGGTCCATATAAAGAGTTTTAGAATTGTTAGGTCAGGAGATCCAAGCCTATGAGGAGGAGGAGCCTATGGTCAGGAGATCAAACTATGAAATATCATATGAAGAAAATTCCTGCTTATCTACGCGGTTTATGGTATAATGTCGTGTTGAAATCAAAGCTGTCATCAAGAACCTTTCTACAATAATACTACATCATATTATGTGAAATTTTTACGGGAATTTTTAAATTGAGTGTAGGATTGCATTAATCGTAATGGGAAAAGTAATCTGTTTAGTATCATTTTTAAGCCATGAACATATCTGTTTCTAACAATGTTCGAATACATTCTCTTGTAATAGTGCCATGAAAACTAACAGATCCTTATGACCAACCCAGTATAATAGTACAATAATTAATTGAAAGACGTTAATAAATAAAATTAACAATCTTAGTCCTTAATATAAACTACAGTCCAAATTAAGGGTAAGTGATAGATTCAATATTAAAAACAGGAGGAAAAGATGTTAAAAATTAGTTCTGGCGTTCTTAATGAATGGAGTATTAATTTTTGATTTAAAAGGTGAAAATAAATAAGCAATATAATACTTCCAAGCAAAGAAATTAACAGGAGCAACAATTTAATTAAAAATAAAGAATTGATTTTATGGGTATCAGTTCAAAAATAAGACAAGGAAGTATTTGAAAAACTGAAAATAAAATATAGAAATGGAGAATTGCATAACTAACTTAGTTTATAAGCAGTGACAGAAACTAGTCATGCATGTTTAAACCTTTGCTCTGCCTTTTTCTAAATCTATATGCATTAAAAAATAATAAAGTGAAAAACTTCTAAAAACTAAATTTTTTAAATGGCTTAATTTGTACATTAAAAATTAAATGAGGTTAGTCAGAGGTGTAGAGTTACTTAATTATGGTTTCTACATATTTTTATAAAAGTGGTAGAAATTTAACATTTGGAATTTTATGCAATATATGGTTTATATAAATAAAAGATAAAAGGCAGATAATTTTCAATGTTTGATTGTTAGAAAAAAATATAATATGAAAGTAAAAATTTTAAAATATAGCAAACTCATTGCAAAAATTATCCTGAAACTGTGATTCTATAGTTGATTGTATAGTAGAAAGCATTAAAAAATGCATTTTATTAATTACATTAATGTTGTAGGTCTTTGTGCAAGTTATCAGATAGCTTATAGATTGTCAGTTAAATATATTATTAGAAAATTATATATATTGTTCTTAAATTACTTATAGATGTTGATATAACTGTGTATATCATTATCAAATAAATTTATTAATCCAAAGGGCCAATTTGCCCAGAAGAGACTATTAATTTCATTTTGGCATTTTGCGTTGAAATATAAGTTCACTTTTCAAATTGTTGCCACCAAATATTAGAGCCATATATTATATTTAAAGAAATTAAATAATGAAGAATCTGCATAAACTTATGTATGTTTCTTGCACTGTGATAAAATAAGTTCCACTTGAATATGGGCATCTGGAAGCTCAAATTTGGAATTAGTTTTATTATCTATTTCTTATTTTGTAAAACTTTAATAAATTTTTGATTAAGAGATTCAACGATTTAAAAAGCAAACAATGGCAACACTGTATGTGGGGGAAACTATCTCTAGCACTCGAGACTGTGTATTGGAAATTCTAAAGATATGCTCATTTTAAAATTATTTTGCGATATTTCTGTTGAACTGAATTGTATGGTTTAAGTGGGAAGAACATGATATTTAATAAATAAAGGTAACACACGAAACATTAAAAAAATGCCCCTTTGGGCATAATGTAAAATCTGAAAGCTTTCATATTTATACAGGGTGGGCCAAATAAGACCTACTAATGTTAAACATAAATAACTTTTTTATTTTTTGGTATAATTATTTTTTCTTTTTGTAGATTATAATTGAATTCTTGGAAATTTATTATGGAACCATGCAGTACAAAACAATGCGTTAAAATTATCGAGTTTTTCTATTCTTGTCAACAATAAATTGTTATGACGCAGCGTAAATATCGGCAATGTTTAAGTGTACTGTTTGGTGCAGTGTTATGGCCAATAGAGTTATTTCTTCAAGAATGAGGATGGAACGCCGGAAACGATTTCTGGAGCTTCTTACAGAAGAATGATTGAAAACTTTTTGGGCCAATGGTGGAGCAGAATCCTTTTTTTATGGGGATATTTAAAAAATAAAGTGTATATTAATAAACCAGAGACTATTAGACAGCTGAAGTAGAATATTCGAGATGAAATACTGAGCCTTCAACCAGAAACATTACGTGGTGTAATGGAAAATACGTTAAAAACAGCCAATTTCTGTATCGAGAAAAATGGTGGATACACTGACAAAACTTGGCTGATGTTATATTTCATACATAATTTCCATAAAATATATTTAATGTATAAAAAATTAATCAAAATAAATGATTATTACAAGAGTTATCCGTGTTTAACATTATATATAATGTTTTTTGGTTTTTTCTAGTTATTTAACTTTTAATGAATCATTTGATGGTAAAATAGATATTCTACCAAAATGGCAATGCCTCAGTAATAGAAATCATTGAGGCACTACCATTACCTCATATCTTTCTTTAAACATAAAGAAATTATGTGTAAGTTCTGGTTTCATCAACAGATGGCGCCACTAGCTTATTTTCTCTCCAGGCTTTCTTATCTTATCTGATCATTATATCCTATCTCCTTCATTTTCGCTTTTGCAGCTGACGATGGTGGTTCAGTAAAACCATTGAAACTAGTCCTGTGAAAATTTGAAAATATAACGTTGATTTTTGTTGTTTGACTTCTGAATTAGTACTTCCCAGATTGTTTGAGTTAAACAGACAAAAGGTTAAAATCAGAAAACTCTAGTTCAGGACAATAAGATGAGTTTGCCAGAACTTCCCAATCAAATTGCTTAGTAGCAATTTTGAACAAATTTGCAACATAGGAACAAGCATGGTTGTCAGGCTGTGTTACTAACCAATTTGTTTTGGCTAGATTGTCTCACTGAGCCAGCACATTTGCTGAAATTAAAATTCTGTAATCATAGTGTTGCTGTTTTCAGTCATTTCTTAGTGGATTACATTTTTATAATTTTTGTCAGTCACATATTCTTCTCACGCATGACTACATCTTTGTCTTGGCTTGAAACGTTCCTTCCTTATTGGCCCTTTATCATCATTTTTTATTAACATGGCGATACCATTTTCCATCACAAGTTTTGATGCAATAAAAAAATGTATGTTTATGTCTAAAAATAATCTAGCGTGGATAAATTTATGGAATTCGGAAAAATTGAAGATCCAGTTTGCTGCCTAAATAAGTGATAAAATTAGTTATTAAGTAACAATAAATTTTCTGAATAAATATTGCAATAAAATTTTAACATTCTGCTCACCAAATTAAAAATATTTAGGAATCGGTTTTGCTAGACTGGTGTGAATTGTTTGAACACCATCACTGTTTGTTATTAAGTGTATAAACTGTCAGTGATAATGAAATGCTGTTATTATCACTTTCATTGAGTGTGTGGGGGTAATTCAGTGAGCTTCTGGATCATATCCATTGAGTGAAGGGCACAGGAAATAGTACCATAAGAGTATCAGTATATTGTTCCAAGTCCTTAGTGAATTGATACTAATCCTCCTGAATAAGCTTTTCACTGAATTAATCAGTGTGCCAATGACAATCATTTCATGACAATACTTTTAATAGTAGAGTTTTTTCCATCTGCAAATTACAAATACCTTAAGCAGTTCTGGAATTGGTAGTAAGGAGAAGCAAATCATAAAATGTTTATGATTCATAAAATGTCTACTTGCCACTGTATTATCATATGCCAAAAAACAAAAAAGTGAAACAAATTTAGAAATGATGAATATACTTTATAAAAGAATAAATTTAAAACTATAAAACATTACAATGTAATATTTTTTATGTTTCTTAAAAAATTAATTTATGTTATAAAACAGCACTTTAATAAATAGGTTGATAAATTAAAGATCTTCTATTGAGATTCAACATATTTTAATAAATTCAAAAATTGTACCTATTGATATCTTACATACTTGTATAAATGGGAGGCAGTTTCCCAAGACCATATGATTATTAATGTTGTGGTAGAATAATGTAACATGATGCACAAATAAAAATAAAGATTAGGCTGTAGATGTTCCTTACAAAATAACTTTTAACTACTGTATGCCATGAATCTGTATTTATATATCGTTGTTTTTCTGATATTATTGTTATAACATATTAAATCTTGTGCCTTCAGCAAAATTAAAGTCTGCAATTATCAACACACCAATTCGCTCAGATCTGAAAGCTCTGAAGAACCACAATGATGAAAAGATCAAAGAATTGGCTGAGAAAACAATCCAACTACTTGAATAAGTTGCTTAAAGCTGTGTATTTCAAACTCATTTGGAAGTGATTTTTGCTCATTTGTAACAGTGCACATTATTTATATTTTATGTATGTATAATTGTGTGTTAAAATATCTTTTATAATTTAACACCTGAATCAACTGTTTTGAAACATTTATGTAGCTTTTCCATCTGTGCTAAAAATTGATGTTGTTGCATATTCTACCAAGCATGGTGTACAGTTCCAGTGTTTATTTCTGGTAGTATAGGTAGGAACTTTGCAAAGTTCCTTCACATATTTGTCATACCAAGAATTGTCTAAAACCATGACAGATAAACTGCCTTATGCAAAAAGCCTACTAAAATTATTTGAATACAAAATAATTTATTATTTAAAAAAAAGAAATTGTTAAATTAGAATTAATATTTTAACTAATTATCTTAAAGCTTTAAGTAAGTATTTATTATTTTTAAAATTAATTACTTGCATTCTAGCTAAAATGGTAATAAATTTAAAATTAGAAATTTTGCTAAACTTATTAATTTTTTAAGTATCTCCCTTTTTTTACTGTTAGTAAAATAAATGTATTGATAGAATAATAAATAAATAATTTTGAGTTTGTGAAGTTAAAGCTTTTGAAATACACTTATTAAGTTTTAAAAAAATCTATGAAGTAAAAAATACGAATTAAGTTGCATCTAAAAAAATTATTAGCCTATCTAATGTAAATTTGCTTATTTTTCTGGTATTTGAAAATGAATCATTTCAATCAGAGATTCTTGCTGATGCTTTTAGACTAGCAACTGAAGTATGTCAGAAAAATTGTCTTATTGAAAGAAGTCTAAAAGCAAATATGAATTTGTAGATGAACAAAATCTGTAATATTTTATTAATAGGATATTTATAAGCTTTAAAATACATTGCATGGAAAGAATTGAAAAGTAACTATGAATAAACATGATTTTTATTGCCTTCGATCAGAATGAGTAAAGCTTTATTCTCAAAAGAAGTTTCAAAAATTTCTTCGAAATCCTGCATTCTTGGGAGTAGAGCAGTATAAAGAGTTTAATTGAATTGGAGGTATATTTTGCTACTTTATTGAAAGAAAAGCAAGTAAGGGATTTTATCCATAATGCACTATACTGATAATTTGGTGCTAATGCAACTAAAGAAAAGAAATTGAGTAGCATCAGTTTTTCTGCTTATAAATTTGCTAATCATATTAATTTTTGTGGATCACATTGTTTTGCAATAGATGATAGCTAAAGAAATAAAAAATATAATGTTCTTATTTTTTTTAAATGGATTATAGAGGATAACCTATTTCCAACTCATCTTTTTCTCTAAATCACTATATCATTTCACAGAGGTCTGCATCTGAAATTGGCTGTGGAGTTATCAGATTGAAAATCTATAAAGTTATTGTATTACAAATATGATATCCAAAAGAGAAAAGTGTTAACTACTGGGTTCCTATTTAAAAATGAAATAAATTTTTAAAATATTAAGATTAAAGCTTTTTTTTTATCAGTAGTTAATTTTCTAAAATATTCGGTATTAGCATACAAAGAATAGACTGTGTAAGAATAATTGTTAAAATTACATACCATGGTACTTATGAATTAGAAGGTGGACATGTTCATACATTAAAAGAGGCTAAATTACAGGGCAAAATATACAAAAGGTTGGCATTTTTCTCATATCAAGAAATATAATGGAAAGAAACCCTTTTTAAGTCAAGAGAAACAAAAGTCATTTTCTAATCAGGAAGAAACATTTCCTAATTAGGAAGAAATTATTTTCTAGTTAAAAAGATAAAAGTCATAAAAATAATATCAGCTCACTGAAATTACAAGAGAGTAATTGTGACTGTATTGCAAAAAGGCAGTAAGAAAGAGATTTATACAGTAAATCTTTTATCTTCTTTCTCTTAACATGAACGTGTTGTAAGATTTTTAAGAGAAGATGGAAGAACTAAGTATCATGAATGCACTGTAATGTGCATTCCTAGCTTCTGCAGCATAATCTCTTTTTAAAACAGTGCTTTAAAAATGATCCTAATTTGTATAATACATTGTTCTGTTAATCCCATATAATCTATACCATTTTGGGGTATACATTTATGTGATTTTAAATATGTGCCAATTTTGCTTATGTCACCAGTAGTGTGTTTTTATCCATATTTTTTAAATCTTATTTTCTTTGTTCATATCAGCATCAGAAATAATCTTATTTGGATGCAGATATGGATATTGTTCTATAGTTTAATTTGCAAGCTGATGCTTGAAGAAATCAGAAAAAAAATTTTTTTTCTGTCTTACTTATATTAATAACAATTTTATTGCATTTTTTGCTGAATTTTATAATATTTGAAGTCTGTTACAGCATAGGAATTGCTCTGAAAGAAAGTATCATTTTAAAAATTTGTTTTAATTTCTGAATTTTAATTAATTTTAAAAATATTTAGTTGTTAAGGGCTTTGCTATAGTTCATGTCTATCGGAATTAATTTTTGTGCGATTATGCTGTTGTATATAAAGTTTAAAAAAAAAAAGCTGAATTTTTTATGATATATATTCAGTATTCATAATTTATTGTTTTTTAACTTACATTATTGTATTTCATAAATAAACATTGCCAAATATATCACATATTAGTTATTCCACTTAATAAGCATTCATAAACCATTGATGAACAAATGTAAACAAAATATATATGAGAAGAAACTCATCTTTTGATTAATTTCAGATATTAAGTTTGCATTTCAAGAAACAAGCCGAGAGGAATCTTGGCTTTGTGCTCATTGACAGCTAGAGAAAGTAGAATTGTATTATTTCATGAAACACACAGAATCCTTTATTTAGAGCTGCTTTATTTAGAGTTTTTTAAAGTTTACATAATTTTAAAGTTGTTATGTTTCATTGTGCAGATCACTGAAGTCCTTTTGTATCCACTTAATTTTCATTTGAAGTATTCTAGAGCAATATATTTGGAATGTGTTAGTAGAAAAGTACTTATGTCCTATTGTTTCAAAATATTTGCATTAGCTGTAGCAACAAATTAGAGAAGTTAGAATTGCTGTCATAAAAGGGAAGCAAGATGTACAAAAATCTGCAGTTCTGAAATTTTAAGATATTGTATTTAATATGACAAGATACTTATTTTGCTCTTTGTGTATAGGCAGATGATAAAAAATGGGATAAATGGAAAATGTTGATGAATCTCATGTAAAATTAAAAGTCTTCTGAATAAAATGTGAGAAATGTATAGTTTTGCTAAAAAAGAGAGCAAATCATTTTTTCAGTTTGTTGTAGTTGATATAGTGTTTCACAATAATAATGTGCTGATAGAATTACATTTTAATATATCTCTCATGGTTTTTTTTAGCATTTGAATTTAGGTATTTTAAATTAATGTTCTGTAGTAAGATTTATAAAACTTATTTTAAAGCAGTTAAATATTAAGTAATATCCTTAAAGAATGAATGAATTTAATATTATTATTATTGTTATTATTATAGCTTCTTAATATCTTTTATCATTGCTTTACATTACCATTTTTGAGTAAGTAATCTTGAATATTATTTAAGGTATCTTTAATAGTTGAAAATTGTCTAAAATCTTTTAATATAATTAATATTTATCTTCCAGTGAATTATTGAGATATAAAATCTACTATATGAAATTTCAAAGAAATTTAAAAATAAGTGTGTTTGTTTCTTTATATGCAGATATGCCTAATGTGTACAATAAAATAAGTTGATTTTCTTTTTGCAGCACAGTTTCCACTATTTCAATTAACTTTTCATATGCTATTTGCATTGATTTCTGTTGTTTGATATTCATATAATAATTTTAAGTTAATAAATTAATGACTGACAATTAAGCTATGTTAGCAATATTTATTACAGAGAAATGGAAGATCTTTACCTATGCATACATACATATATCTGTAAATTGAATGCATCTTGTAAGAAAAATGCTAACTTCTTTTCTGTATGCAGATTTTGTTGGTGGATATTTTTCTAATTTGGGAAATACACTTGATAGCAATGGTGTTTTTTTTTTTTTTTTTTTTTTTTTTTTCTTTCCTTTTAATATAAGGTACAGATTTTTGTTTGCAGTTTGTATAAAATCATAGTTTTGCATAAGGTAAATGCACTGATTAAGCTCTTAATAAATACTGATGATCATAAAAGAACTTATAAAAGAACTTAATAAATTTGATAATTCATAAATTGTAATTATCTTTTATGTATACTTTATTTATGTATAATTTAGGCCAGCAGGTCTGTAAATGCCATTATAAAACCCATTGAAGATGAAAACCGCATACTAATTTTTAAACTAATTTAGAAACTACTTTAGCTTTAAATGCTGAGGCTTTTGTCTTTAATGCAAGTCCATAATATTTACTGCTGGAAAGATCAGTGCTTTTTGCCATCAAAAGGAAGTAAATTTTAATTAAAATTTAAGCACTTTTTTTAAAAGTGACTAAATCTGTTCTTCTGTAAGTGTTATTTCAAATTATCAGATGCTCAGTATATTTCAAGGAAGGTTACTACTATCTTTTGTTGGGATTTAAAATTATTTTGCTAAGCAGAATTTGCATTCTTCCTTGTAATGCACAGAGTCTTAAGAGGCAAGTATTTGTAACACTTCTAGGCTAAAGCTAAGCATAAAGTGGAAAAACTGTTATTGATTAAGAACATTAATTATATTTTGAATACAAAGTAATTAATATTGCAGTTTGGAATACTGAACAAAAATATCCAATGGCCGTGCTAAGCAATAATGCAATACGTTTTGTTGAATAGTAAATGACTCTTCTTTTTATTCCAATCTGACATATATTGTCTTCAGTCTTTCTCTTATTCCCTGTTTGGTGTCTCTTTCCTAGCTTGTTTCCAGGCATTCATCTAATATTATATGTCTTATTTTCTACCATTCTTCATGAAGTTAGCTTTGATCAATTGCTAGTCTCTTATATAGATCACTGCTGATATTCTTACTTGTATTCTATCAACCTTCTTTATTAAAAAATTTTTGCTATCGATTTTGCATTGGAATTGCAATAGTAATTCTTTATACTAAATATTAACATAATTTGTTATTCTTTTTACAATGGTTGGCACACAATGAAGGCTTTCTCTCTTGGTCTTCATACCTAATTTCTGGCCCAGACATGCAGTTCAGCATTATACTTTTTGCTTCCCATTTTCCTTAGAGTCAGGTTTTTTTTTTTTTTTTTTTTTTTTTTTAGCCTATATGTTTCTTTTCATTAGAAGCCATGTCATTGGGACTTAAAAATTTTATGGTTGGAATTCTTAGTATGTGTCTTAGTGAAGTTCACACACCTGTATTTAAAATTTTTTGCTTTTGCTTTAGAAAATAATTTTGCACTGGGAATGAAGTACTCTCTGTTGAATAATAATGTAATGTAAAAGTAGTTTGAATGCTACTTTCAAATATCTGTAACATGTTAATATTTAATTATTTTTTGCCCTGAATTAAGCATCTTGTGCATTGTTAATGATACTTTATAATGGCAAAAATCAAAACAAATAATTATGTTACTTAAATTTTATAGTAATCCAAAATATGTAATTTGTGCTTCTTTTTCATCAGTTATATTTAAAAACCATCATTTTGTTACCTAAAATTTTCCTCCCTTTTGTCATCTTTCAAATTTCAAATGTGCATATTTTTGGAGGAATAGTTTTATCAGCTTGGAAATGTGTTCAAGGTATAACAGATCTTATCAATTTATTATTTTCCTTTTGTTCTAAGAACTTGTAGTAGATCTTAGTTAACATATTTTGTAAAGCAATTTAAAAAGAAGTAAAATTAAAATAGCAAATTTGTTGTATTAACGTTTTGTGTGCTGCTGATAAATGTTACATTTCTAGTTAAATAATAGGGCAAATATTTTGTTGTATACCGTTAACGTAAATACTTCTGTATAGTAGTATATAGTGATACATATACATACATGAATGTATTTCTATTGTGTATAATTATTTGAGTTCTTTTGTTGTAACAAGCTAATAATTATCTTTTATTGCAATAGTTCTTTAAAAAAAAATTCCATTTAAAACTGAAAATCTGAATGTGATAGTAATTAATTGGTCATATATTAGAAATTCACAGAAAAGTAGTGTTTTGTCATAGACTATCAACTCTAATAGAGGAAAATTGCTCAAAATATTTTTTATTTTATATATGTAACCAGAAATGTACAAAAGTACAAATTTTTAGACATTTTTTGGAGGGGGAAAAGTCATATTTTTTTCTCTCCTATCTCATGTCAAAGGAATTAAGAAATCTAATTGACAATGGTTTATAAAAGCAAATAAACCTATTTTTCATGACTTTTGCTGAGTAGTGCATAAAATACATAAGCTGCTTGGAACTTCTTCTGTAATATGAAATTTAAGACGATACAAACTTTTGATTAGCCTTGGCTATTTAATAGAGAAACAACATATGTTTTTTAATATTCCATTTTAAGATATTTCAAACTTATAATACTTTATTATTACATTTTATGAATGAACTAAAAAAATATTAATTTTCTCACGTGAATTTTTATAATGTATGCAAATTTATATGTCAGAAATAAATTAAAGATTTGTAGCTATTTTGACAATGTAGAAATTCTTCCAAAAAACAGAGTAGGTTTTGTCTCTCTCTCTCTTTTTAAAATTTGTTTTAATTTTGAAATCTTATTAAATGAAGTTTTCTTCATGTTTCATATTTTATTTTTTATCTCGCAGTTTTGAAATATTAAAGAATTTTTGTAATGTATGTGTACTAAAACTGCTAAAAATGTAATATTTTTTAATATTAATGTAATTTTAATGATATCAGATTAAATTAATTCTTTTATTAATGTATATCAATCTGGGAAAAGATATATGTTTATTAATTCACTTCCTCTCCAAACAGATTCACTCTCTCCCTTAACAGAATGTGCTTGCTTATTTCATCTGTAAAAAATCAGCATTTTATTGTAAATTAAATTTATTATTTGATCACTTTTAGCTTATGTTGGTATAATTATATATAACAAATAATTAAGCTTTAACTTCATTAACATTTTATTTTAAATCTTAATAAATAGTAAAACAAAATTTCATTTTCATTCAGAATAAAATAAAATAAAAGCAAACATTTTTGTTTTAAAAGAAGTATGAGACAGTATTCCTTTCCCCTGATTTCCTTAGTAAAGATGGGACATATTTTTTGCATTCTGAAGTAAATGATTATTTTACTTATTTCCACTGCAGAAGTTGGGTAAACATTAAATACTTTTAGTGTATGTCATTCATGTATTTTCTTATACGTTCAACCTTTCCCTTTATTCTTGTCAAAGGGCACTAGACATTATTAAAGGAAATTTTATCATTGGGAGTTATAAAAATGAGTCATTGGGAATTAATTTGAAGATAAGTTTTTAAAATATTTTTCTTAAAGTTATGATTTTTTAGGTTTTATAATTAGGATCTAATGATTTTATTTTAAAATTATGAAAGAAATGTATTAGTTGTGAGGCTTTATGACCAATTTCAATGTTATGTATAACCATTTATTTTAAATTTGTTACGAGTTCCATTAACAGGTTTCAGAATTTGTATTTTGGATAGTTTGCATTTGCTACATATGTAATATATGTTATTTTTAACACAAAATTTTTACACACATGCAAACTAAATATATATAGGTAAATGAAATCTAAAATATGTGATATATTTTCTTTTATATTTTTATTTAATTTGTACCATCTATTTGTTTAATGTTGAATTAATACATGAACTTAATGCAAATGTGACTTTACTGATGTAAATTTAATTTTCATTAAAATATATGTATACCATTTTATTAATAGGGAATTTTCATTTGTTTATCTTTTATATTATGATTCATCAAAGTGGTAATCATATATATTTTTTAAATTGTTACTTTAAGGTATGTATAGGAAAATATATATTTTTATTGTCATTCAATTATTTTTTTTTAAATTATGTGGAAATAAATTTTCATTAATTTCATATTCAAGAATAGAATATTTTAAGAATGCAAAAGTTTTCATAAGATGCACAAATAGGAAAAATAATTTCTGTTTTTAGTTATGTTTTCAGTTTGAATTAATTATGAGAACATTAATTATAAATACAGTAAACTCCCTGTATTCTGAATGTATTTATCTTGAATTTTTACTTTGAAAATTTACCATTGATAATTAATAGGAAAAAAATATTTATCACATGAAATGTGTTTTGCTTTATGTGACTGCTCTGTTCATCTTTTATGTATTTTGGGCTTCATTTTTACAGTCCAAAAGAAAAAGTCTGGGAAAAAACTTAAATTTTAATCATTGAAGAAATTTTACAGTTAAAATAATTGAGATAAAGTCTTAGATCAAACCAATAGTACAGACCCTTTTTGTCATAAATAATCTCATATAAAGGTAAATTATCAATATTACTTTTTTAATAGTAATTTATCAGACTATTCGTAATCAACGTTTTATGTAGATTCAGTTATACGTTTTTCATTATTGTAAAATAATGGTTGAAACACAGAATTTGAGATAGATAATAATAGTATTGCATTTAATATGCAATAATGGATAAAGACTGTCCTCCTTCTCAAAGATAAAATCTTTTTTATTCTTGAATATTATTCTGATTCTGCAAAACTTCATCATACTGGAAGTTAACTGTATTTGATGGATAATTTTTTAATCACTATTATATTCATTTCTTATACATTCTTGTAATTTTTATCGATTCTTTTACTATCGTTGATGCATTCTTTTGCTTTATTTACAATAACATGCAAAGTCATGCTTTCTATCTAGTCAGTATTTTTTGTATATATAATTGGACTGTGATAAATACAAAATATAAACAAAATTATGAATGTGTATATCAAGATTTATTTAAATTTTTGCTACAACTGTAAATATTAAAGCTAATATAGCATCTTGAATGTCTGCTTATTTGTTTGCCTGATTATTTTTGTATGTTGATGAAAAATTTTATCTGCGAAGTTATGCATTTACTTGGTCAAAGTAGTTTTCAATATATCTAAGGAAGCTTGTAATTTAAATGATCTCACAACAAGTGTCAATAAAAATCAGACTTTATAAATCATCATTACACAATTGATAATTCTATTTAAAATGAGTATCCTCTAAGTTTTCGCAAGAATATTATAGATTATAGAACAGAAGAAAAGATAAAAATTGGCAGTAGGAAAAGAAAATGGTGTTTAACAGATGTTATGGAACAACAAATTATTATAGCACAAAGTCCGAAATCCGGACTTAAAATATACGAATGATTAAAAAAAGGGCCTTTGGATCATCAGCAATTTTTTTTAAGAAATTGTTTATGCTTTACGCTTGCGAATTGATATTTTTATATATTTTTGCATGATATTTTTGCATGACAAAAAAACATGTGGAGAATCCCCATTCATAATTTTACTTCGGAACTGAAACCCACTTGGTTAATCATTTATTAATTTTTGCTTTCCTCACTGCTTGGCTTTCAACACACTAAAGCTTGAAAAATGATTCACGCAGAAATGTGTAAACTTTTTTATATATATCTAAGTAATTTAACACATTAAAGGCGGGGATCTTGACGAAAGTATGCTAGGTAACGCGGCGACCGCTTCGTATCGTTTTTCGTCCTAGAGCGGGCGATATTTTGTGTAATCATAAAAAAAGTTTATTTAAACTCTTAAAACTACAAGAAATATTAAAAAAGAACTAAACACTTATTACAAAAAATATTTTAAAGTACATATTTATGAGAAGAATGTAGTATTTTTTATGAATGTGATAATGTTGATAACACTCGCTACGGTGAAGAATTGCATTGCAAAACTCGCATTTGAAGCAAGTCAACTTTCTTTTTTTATGTGCCGAACAAACTATGCAGTTTCATTGGGCATATAGCTTTTTGACTTTATTTTCTATCCGAATTAATTTGTGCTTTTTGATATCTAGCGAAAGACGTCCAGGCGGATCAATTTTATATCGTGGAGTCCGTGGTGCTGAGTTCGATGTACCAGGTTGTGGCTCTTCAATGTCCTTCAAATCGTCTGCATACATATCTTTATTTTCACGTGAAACTATATTGAAGGATTTCAAAATTTACTTTAAGTAGAATTTGAACAACCGAATAGCCTCAAACCACAAAACATACTAAATACAAATGTAAATTGGCGCATGGATTGCGCAAGCTACAGTCGAGATAAATCGTATTACTACGACTCCCGCCTTTAAGCTACTGTCGAGATAAATCGTAGTACTACGACTCCCGCCTTTAAGCTACAGTCGAGATAAATCGTAGTACTACGACTCCCTTTAAGCTGCAGTCGAGATAAATCGTAGTACTACGACTCCCGCCTTTAATGTGTTAATACCAAAGAGCATGGTAACCTCTTATGTTGACATTACGCTTGACGATGATCGCAAACTTCAGCTAACACCGTTGCGAAGTATTGAAAGTGTTGACGAGGAGAAATTTCTTTCCATATGCAAAGAATAGATTGCGTAAATGATACTCATAGGTCAAAAGATTACACTTAGTCCTGTTTGACATGAGAATAATTGATATGTTATTCAGATAAGCCTAGGACCGGTGCCAGGGCTGGCGTGGAGACAAAATTTTTAAAAGCACCGGGCAACAAAATTAAGAAATGGCAAAATCTCTAGAATTTGGAGAAGTCACTAGATGGCAAAATTTAAGGAAACGCTACGCTTGACAGCTGAATTTCCAACCTGCAGAGACCGCACGGTGCTGCAAAATGTCTAGCGCCTGCCCTGGATAAGCCTTAAGTGCATGTGAGAATTAATTTATTTCAATTAAGCCATAATCCTATGCGGGAAATGGGCGTAAGTTTAATAATAACTAATATAATTCAAGCTTAACGTCATCAGCATGCGATAGAAGCGAGATAAAATTTAGCGAAACATGTCTTTAGTCTCCAATTGCATGAAACATTGTCAATAGTGTGTAGCGGAGCTAGCTAAGCTTTATAATGATAGCCGCGAATTTGAACGTGTTCAGATATCGTAAATAAGAAGTGAAATTTTCCAAATAATGGAATTTTTAAAGAACTGTGGAGCAGTGGTAATAAATGAAAATGATATAACAGAAGTTTTTCATTGCGGTGACAGTGCCTCAATCATTAATCAATTAACAGAAATCTGTTGTATGGCTCTAAATCGAGAAAATATCGCTACCGGTACTCAGAGAGGTTGTCGAGAATAAAAACATTTCGACTGACAATTTAATGAGAATTCTCGACGCGACAGTTACAAAGAGAAAGTATTAGCACAAAAAACGAAGCATATTGAACAGCTTTCGTTGAAAGAAATGTTTCATAAAGCAGACAAATAAATATTGAGTTCCTTTATGTAAATTTTGATTCCCTTAATATCTTAAATGCTTCATTATTTCATAAATCCCTATTTTAAATTTTTAATAATATAATTTCTACATGTATTATTACTCGAATCTCGGAAGTCCCGACGAGTCCGAACCTCGGACTTCAAACTGTATTTCTTTATTATTATTATTATGCCCAGTAGTGGTTATACAGAGCCTAAACAAAGTCATAAACAATGTGAAAGATGCAAAAAGTAAAATGATAGTAATATGTAAATTTAAAGAAAAAACTCATACTGTTTCTAATATTGTTTCGAAATTGTAGGATGGAAGGAATGAGAGTTCTTACGGCATTCTGTCGCCAACGGTTTGAATAATTTTTGTGCCTTTTCTGGTTACTGAATCAGTGTTTTCATAATTTTGAATCCTATAATGACCTGCTTACAGTATTAGGTAAGCCCTTTAAAAAAAGCACTGATATTTCAAGACATCTGCTATTTTGGGAATCTTCGTAGCCCGCAGAACCAGTATTAGCTAGAGAATATGACTGCTCTAGAAACCTGATACAATACAACACGGTAGTTGTACAAGAGCTGCACGTATTGTTGAAAAGCAGTCCTACTTTTCCCAGTGGCAATAATAAAAAAATAAAATAAATAAAAAAACATGATTTGTTTTATCTTGCGACCATAATTATTTTAGACGAGTATCGCTTAAAATTATTTTCATAAGAATATTATATGCCAGTGGCGCCCAACCTTTGGCCTATGGCGAGCACATTTACAAAATATCAACATTTTCGTTAAACATATTTCCAATCTTATGCGATACATCTGAAATATTAATTTCGGAAAATGGGTTTGAGATAAATAATAATATTCGTTGAACTTTTTGTGGTATGGTTTCACTCTCTAGATAACTCCGCATCACTCGAGCTGTATGAGGGCGGACGCTATTGTCCATAAATATTGCGTCGGAACCCATTGCAGCGATAAAAGGACCTACAAGAAGGTGTAGAATTTCGTCGCAATATCCGATGCTATAATAGAAGTACCATTAATCCCTCAGGTGTCGGTGCGGCCGTTCGTTGCTTTCCCAGCCCATACCAGTAAGCCTCCCTCTCTGTAATCCCAATAGCGTGTCCCTTTTTCACGCCATATCATTGCCCTTCGAGGATCGTTCTGGATTTTAAATCGAGACTCATACGTAAAGAGTACGTGGCCCCACCGCTCTGATGTCCAACTACGATGTTCACGGCCCATTTCAACCGCGTTCTGACATACGATGTGGAACAAAGGAACACAAACCACAGGTGATCGGGCGTACAATAATATTGGTTGAACTTTATGGAAATCAGAGAAGCGGAGTTCAAAATTATTTTTCAGTGCTTTTCCGAGTATTTCTCTGTTTCAATTGCCTTGTGGGTATTAATATGGCTTGATAAATTCTGAAAATGGGTGAAACGTTTTTCTTTCATCTGATTTATCCACAAATTTAATTTTATCTGAAAATCAGTTACAGTCCCAGTCAATTGAAAAAGGTTTTTTTCTTTTCCCTGGAAATCTTCGTTTAGTTTGTTCAGTTTAACTGTTATATTCAACTTCATGCATTCGACGAAACAGGTTCGCCGGATTATGGGCCTTTACTGCAGCAACGGATAGATGCGATGCCAGCTATCATGCTGTTAGTGATCTACGGCGTCTTGCACATGGCAACTAGAAGCAATTGTCTACCGATGTGGAGTCGTGTATGAGCGCGGACCTCTGGAACATCACCTTTAATAATATTATAGATCATCAGTGGCCAAATCATACACGGATTGTTTCCTTCGCCGACGATGTTGCCTTTATAATCCAAGGATCTACACGAGGACAACTAGAGAAAAACTGCAACACCACCCTTAATATATTCAACAACCTTTGTCATAGAATAAAACTCGAAATATCATACATAAAATCGCACGCACTCATAATACACAAGCGAGGACAAACAATCACCAGGAACACCACGCTGCGAATTGGAAGCAATAAAATAAAATGTGTGAAGACCATCAAGTATTTAGGACTCACTATAGACCAGAAATTCAATTGGATACTGCATCTTCAGGAAAATCATCACATTTTGAAAATTCTATTAAACATAATAGTCAATAAAATAATCAGCTACGAAATGTTATCTAGGCCTATTACATGACAGCGAAAAAAATTCGGACTGTTAACTCAATTCAAAGACCTGTCTTGATCAATATTACCCGATCATTCTCAACAACCTCCACCAACGAACTGCAGACAATAGCCGGGGTGACCCCACCACCAAATGAAACAGAAATCGACGCACTGTCCACAGTGATCCTACAACTCAAGAAAACTACCACATACAACAACGTCATTTTTAATCCACAAGATTATGAAGAAAAGCTACCGAAATATAACAGACATCCCGCTCTGGGTCTTCACAATCTCCATTACAACCTCGACAATCAAATGAATTTACTGCATACACGGATGGCTGAAAGATCGAAAGTTAGTTAGTAAGCGGTGTCACCATAAAAGCAAAAACAGGTTCCACTCCGAATAGCAAGGTTACCTTCGGCCGCAAAACAGCGTATATCAAGCAGAGCTCATAGCCATACTAAACTTAGAGACTTAAAAATATATACCATCCATGTAATCACCGACAGTCAGTCCTCCATGCATGCCATCAAACAACAGCACACAATTTCTCTAATAGCCCTGCAAAAATTCAAGACATCATAAGCACAAGTAATAAGAAATTTGTCCTGTCATATGGACCAGAGGTCACAATGCCTGTGAAGGCGATGAAAGGGCCGATTTTCTAGCAAAACAGGCAGCACTAGAACAAACAGGATCTCAAGTTCATATTTCATGGCCTAAATCAGCATTAAAGTAGAAACTAAAACAAAAGGGGAATGAAAAGTGGCAACGTCAATGAGAACAAGGACGACGTGCATTCGAACTGCTACCCAAGGCTGACGAAAAAACCACAATATCAACCTACTTCCCCAAGTATTTTTATGATCGTAATATGGCTACGTCGGTTAGATGCATAATCAGGGAAAGTGGAGGCCCTGAACGTTACATGTTTCACTGTCCGTTAACGTCAGCCCATCACATTCGCCATCCCACCGATACTGGAATAGAATTTAAAAGATTCATCATTAAGCACCGTAAAGTCTTCCAAAACATCAAAAATATTATTGATTTCCTACACCGACAAGGACTGCACCTTTGTCATCCATAGCATACAACTCAAAATAATTCTTTAAGTTTAGAAATTGCAACAATAAAAATATCTACTCTCCACCCTCATATTATGGAAGAAAGCCTTTGGAAAACACACTTAAATATCTCCATTTATTGAGAAAACAATGACTTTTCTCATACCTACTCAAACTACGAACTATAAACTACTTTATACGGTGCAATGTGTGACAGATACACGAATACTATGCACTCAGCAGTATGTACCATGAAATGAGTTCATAAACTACGTGCTGAACTATGAATGAACTTATAAACTGCGAACCATTTAACAAAAAAACCAAACACACAGCGAACCACATACCATAATCACTCCTCCCATCAACTAAGCTCCAAACCGAAACACAAAAGAAATATGTGTGTACATCTAAACAAATAACTTATTGTTATTTATCCATGTAACTGCAAAGTACCCGTGTAAAGTATCTCTTATGTCAATATTGTCTGCAATTGCATACAATGCAATTATGCACTATTGATATGTAACTATTATGAATGCTGCAATGTAAACAAATGCCAGAGCATGGCGTTGGCGTGCCCCGTGAGGGTGCACTTCCATAGATGGTTAGTGCAGTGGGGCAATAGCAGTTTTGCCCCCTTGTACATCTGTTTGTCTGTCTGTCTACCGATGTGGTAATCCTCCGGCGTCCAGACCCACGTCTTCTGCATGGATTTGATCCCTTTTGGTAACGACTCTACAGCGTATTGATGACATTGCGATGCGCATTTAGTGCTGTTGCAACATCGGATTGTCTTGCACTAGCTTGCAACACCCCTATAACGCTCCAACGAATTTTGTGCAGATGGTGTCTTAGGCTCATGCTTTCTATTTAACTATCTCGGATTACACCGAACTGTGGCTGTTTGTGAGGTCCGGCATGCCCTTTTAAAGGCGTTATGGTGTGACTGCGAGATTGCATTTTATGCTAATTTCGAACGTCTATTTGAATTCAGCGATACAACCTCTACCTCATATGTAAATTGTATGTTTTATATTCTCTTTTTAGATTCGTTATCGTTTCTTTTAGCGTTTGTTATCTTTTTAGCATGAGTGTGTATATCTACGACCAACGGTTGCGAAATGAAAGGCCGATTAAAACCTTTGGAGACACGGTGCGTGCAGTTAACTCAAAGTCCGTGCAGTCGTATCGCACCTCTTTAGGGAACCCCGCATGATTTTTCGCATTGCGTATACATACATAAGATAAATAAATGTGAATGACTTCGACAAAAGACTATTATAACAAGCACACGTAAATATTAATAAAAATAGTTGGATTTTAGGACTTCTTTGCATGCTATAAATTTTGGAAATTAAAATTGTCCTAGTCTCAAGGGCTAGATAATTTTGTTGTTGGCAATGCTCTGTTGGGAGATGATCAATGATAGCTGCTGTTCATTCTAGTTTGGAAGACGTTAATGTTTAACTGCTTTTCTCTAAAAGAGAGGGAGAGAGAGTGTTTAGGTTTACTGCAATTTTCAGGTTTCATAAGCCGCTGCATAGGGCATGAAGCCATAGGTAACTTTCCGACCTAGATTTGCTTATTTGCTTGTTTAAATTTAGAAAGAATAGGAACCAATGGCGTTTTTAGCTTCTTTAAAAACATATGATGAAGAACTTTGAAACTACGCATAAAGGAAACAGCGTGGTATTAAAGAAATTCACATATAAAACAGAAGAAGCTATATATTTTTTTTTCCATTCCCTGCGAGACGAGAATTTTCAAATCGTTAATGATAATTTGCATTGGTACCAAACTAGTTTTTAGTCATGTTATTAGATTAAGTTCTGAATTTCTGAAAGCGAACATGTGATAAAGGCTGCAACAAAACGATGGGGTCGTTCGTCAGGAACAGATGAAATAGTGGAAATAGATTCAGTAATATGTGGCAAAAAATAATAGTTCAGTTAGTTTCCAGCTGCCGGAATTAGATTAGAAGTTGTAAAAAATTAATTATTCTCCGCGTAATCGGTTGAAGAAATGCACAGATTTGGCCATAGAAAGTACACACAGCTTATAGATAAAAGTGCCTCATTGATAGAATGTCTCACATATAGAATTTACCTGAAATCTCTCTCTATTCATAGAATTTGATATTCCTCACAGACAAAGAAACAAGATGCTGTTTTAGTGTTTAGCACTGCTTTCTTTGGCTTCCAGATGATGAGAACATTAAACGTTATTGGCTTGCATAATTATAAAAAAGAGCAAGAGCCTATATATTGCTATTGTTATGAGCAATTAATTTCTAATTACGGCAGGCTCTCTTGTGAGACTTGAAAAGAGACTGAAAAGCTTCTATTTAACACGTTGAGCCCGGCGCCAAATTTGCTGTCCTTTCCGTTCAGCCGGCGCGAGCGATCCAAGCGGTGCAATGTTGCAAGGTAATCCGCGACTTCATGCACTGAGTAGAGCTTATCTGTTGGTGAGCTTTGTAGGCTACCGACATACAAGCTCTGCCTGTGCGTGACAAAGCTCGTGGTCGCGAATGTTAATATTGTCGGTCCTCGGGACCGACAATATTAACATAAGTAAAACACAAGAAGACTTAAGAACTCATTTCATACCTTGTTCTGCTCACAGCATAAAGTTGGTTGTTAGTGATGCAACTGAATCTTCAACAGTTGCACTAAATTATTTTGATGTGCAGCAGAAGTTTGTTTACTCTATTTTCTGCATCTATGAAGCATTCGCAAATTCTGACTAATTTATGCTGTATGAAGAAATCTTCTGCTTTTCTTGTTGAAACCACTTTGTGAAATTAGATAGAAAACTAAAATCTAAGTATTAAAACTGTTGAGTTCGAGCTTAGGAATGCAGTTTTAGAAAATCTTTAAAAAAATTGCAAAGTGTCCCATCTTAGTGAGGCATCAAATTTATTCAAAGAAATCACAGCATTAAAACTTTTTTTATGTCTTATATTTTGGTTCAATATTCTTAGTCATGTTAATCAAGTTAATAAAGCGGTTCAGCAGGAAGGCATGTAGAAAGACACTTCAGTGAAACTTGTAAATGGAATATTGGATGCTACGTAAAAGTTCTAGGTAAGAGGATTTTAAAAAGTTAAAGAACAATCTAATAAATTTGTTACATCTTAAAACGGTGTTGTTCAACTGAGTGGTACTGGTTGCATAATTTTTTTTAAGAAAGTAGTTTTCTTGTGAAAACGCGATGAACCCATTTTAGTGAAAGAAAAGCACATTTTCAGTGTTGAAATAGGAACCCATGCCTGCTCGTCTCTCTCTGAAGCTATCCACATGTGATAGGTAAACCTCCTGGCAAGTGTATAAGACACAATTTTCTATAGTGGCGGATGTGAATGGATGGGATCCCAAGCTAAGGCCTGTCATCTCGCCGCCTCTCTGAGAGCAGACGCTACGGATATCCTTCAGACTCTTCCGGAAAACCAAAGGCTAGATTTCGAAGCTTTATCCGGCGCTTTGGCGAGAAATATGTAAAAGATTACAGCAGGCTTCAATTAAAATTCCGTCAACAGAAGCCCACGAAAACACTCCAGGAGCTCGCCACGGATGTTGAAAGGCTATCTCACCTCGCCTTTTCAAAGTGCCCGACAGAAACAAGGGAAATCCTATCCTTGCAATACTTCATCGACGGCATCCATGATTCTGAAATACAGAAAGCTCTGCGAATGGCGGACGTCAAGAACGTAAAAAGCGCTCTAGAGTACGCCATGAAATTCGAGGCAGCCCAGCAAACAGCTCATACAGATCGCTACCCAGTCTGAGCTGTGCCAGTCCACGAGCCAGTGGATCAATGGATGGTTCGTTTAGATGATTTATCCAGACAAGTGAAAGCTTTGATATGGAGTGAGAACAGACTGCCTCTAAAGTGTTGGAAATGTGGTACTGAAGGCCATATAAGACGGCATTGAAGAACACCTCAGGGCACAGAAAATAAAACAGATGTTTTGACAAGACAAGTCCGTTCCCTAAGATGAAAAAAGAGTGACAAGAAAGCGACCCTAAAATGCTGGAATTGCGGTGTTGAAGGCCACATATGAAGGAACTGCGGAACATTCCAGAGCACGGAAAAAGACAGACGAGTTAAACGTACAATTAAATGCCATGAGACGAAAAAGGAGTGACCAGAAACCAAAGTGTTGGAACTGCGGTGCTGAAGGCCACATACGAAGGAACTGCAGAACATCCCAGGGCATGGAAAGTAAGACCATTTCCCAGGAACGACGCAGGAAACAAATTAAAGACCATATCGCAGAGCGGAGTTTCAACGATAGTGGAAAACCCCATTTTAAAGCACTCAAAGTTTCTGTAGTGAATGGAAACACTAATGGACTATCCATCAATGGGCATATCGATATCGATGGAGTTCCCTGCAATATGATCATTGACACAGGAGCTAATGTTACCATTCTTCGGAAAGATTTAGCTCAATAATTTGAAGATAAACTCATTTGGACGCCATCCTGTGTTACCCTTCAGACTGCGTCTGTTGATGAAATCGACATAAATGGGAAGTGAAACATTAACATCATGTTTGGAAGTGCCGCCTAACACCACACGGCATATGTAGCAGATATTACAGATCCTTGCATACTCGCATTGGATTTTTAAGGAAACACAATTTTTCCTTGGACTTCAAAAACAACAAACTGCTTGCAGAATCAGAGGACATAACTATCCATCATCAGAAGAGATCCTCAGCTGGAAACGCCGACTTCTTTTCTGAAAGACCCGGCTCAGAAAGCTGCCGAATTCATACTAGGGTGGAAGAGAAACACCAGACTACCAGCTATTCTCCATCCCGGATGCTCATCAGTCGTCAACCTCGTCTTTCATGTGATCTCTTGTTTGGTCGCCCTCCGGATGCGTCTTCATCGCCTGAGAAATACGTCCAAGATCTCCAGGCCCGGTTTGAAGTGATGCACAATTTTACACTAGAGCGAGTCAACTTGACGACGGAGAAGATGAAGACCCGATACGACACAATAGCTACTGGACATCAATTCAACGAAGGAGACAAAGTGAGGTTAAGGAATCCGGATCGAAGGAAAGGACTCTGTCCTAAACTACAGTCATCTTGGGATAGTCCGTACACAGTCCTCAACAGGCTGAATTACGTCTTGGATCGGATTCGTAGTCATCGAATGTAAGCCTAAAGTCGTTCATTACACGACAGATTAGCTTCTTACTATAGTCATAGTGCGTAGTATATATAATTGTAAGTAATATTGTTATAAGGTATTTATCTCGCCTTCCTAGCATACCTTCGAAGTGTGGTGGTCTGCAAGCTGGGCGCGTATTCCAGAGGTCCGTGGTTCGATTCCCGGCGAAGGCGTTCCATATTTTCATCTCTCTTGCTTCCAAATAACCTAATAGCTCTACATTGTAAATAGTATAAGACCATTGTCCTTTTTGTTTCTAAATGTGTATTTGATTTGATTTGTATTTAGTATTTGATAGCATTTGATTTGTTTATACATATTGCAATTATTGTTTATGTTTTTATTGTAATGCAATGTTTATTATTGCATTTATGCCTTATTTTGAAGTTTGGCTTCCTGTCCAGGGATTGTACTGCCCGGGACGTGCAGTCCTTGGTAAGGGGGCAGTGTTACGGTTTTTGTACTTATTTAGCTATTTTTAATAGAATTTGTAATTAAAACTGTTTTATATTCAAGTGCAATGCAGCACGAGACTTATTTGAAGAGAAAGCTTCGCCGGAAAAATTAAAATACAGGAGCACGCCGCGAATTTAACATTTTAATAAATATATATCTCTTAACTGTACTCGTTTTCTATCCAGAAAAATCGAGAAACAACCAGAACATTCTCGTGCAGGATTAAAAAGCTTATAAAAGCTGGAGAAAACATCTCAATTCAGTTATTTACTTAGTTCTTGTTGTTGACTGTAGCGAATTCGCGGTGAAATCGGATTAGCTTTCTCTGTTTTGAATTGAGTTCTATTAAACGTTTTAGTAGTTTAAAATATAACTACTGGGAGATATTGCGAAATTGTAGAAGTATTTCTATGGAAATTTCAGCATTTTGTTCTATTTGTTGTGATAAGAATAAATTTTATTCACTTCTGAGCCGATATTCCGAATGCGAAACCCATTCTTCATTTCATGTGATTTTGATGTTCTTCAGATTATTCCTTCTTGGTGTTACAATTTCAATGGCCAGTAGTATAATATCTCAAAGGACAGAATGGTACAGGAGACTGAAAATGAAATGTGAGCATTTCAACTCTCCAAAGTCTTCAAGTTTTGGCACCACTGCAACTTCTTGATGTCCTAGGCTTAAGGTTAAGATGTCGCACCCAGCAACAAATAGAATACGAGCTACGAGATTATAGTGCATCAATTAGCGGTGAACAATTATTTGCAGATTCTCCCAAAATATTTCTGTCCTTGTACTTCTGTTGTGGATATCGTTATACAACACATCATCGTCTTGCGGTGCAGGTGATCTTTATTCTTTCCTATTTACATCATGGATATTAAGCTTCAAATACTTACAGATTGAGAATCACTTGTGGTCGCAAATAGGTCGCCAATGTGAGGTGGTAGACTGTGCAAGGAGGGAAAAAAATGGAACAGCTCTATATCTCCCATTCTTCTGGGCCGAATGACAAAATTAAAATTGCGTTTTCCACGTCTCGAAAGCGCAACCTAGGATATATATATATATATTAGATGTTTATATAACATTATTCGAACATAATTGTTTCATAAGAATAAATTGAATTTAATTAAATTTAATTTAAATACAAATTTAATTAAATATTCTTTGCGCCATTTGCTGCAAGGAATGAAATTTAAATTTAAAAAAATTTAAATTTAAATTTTAACAAACACGTATAAAAGTAAAAAAGCAAATTTAAAGCCAAAACCTTCTTTCCTTTCCTTTCCATTCTGCAGGAGCGAAAAAGTCACATCCTTCCTACCTTTTTACATTGTGCATGAGCGGGAAAAAACTCACTTTATATCCTACTTTCAAATAATTTTAATAAAATGCCTAAACCACATTTAGTGTTATTATCGCTTCTAACAAATATGCCAAATTTCAAAACGCGCCGATATATAAATTCACGTATAAATAAATTCACGTGTATCTTCGGAAGTTTTGAATAAAAGACTCTAATTTTTTGCAGATATGCTTAGAAATATATCCACTCTAAGATGATGGTGAAAATTTTATAGATTATAATTCAAAAATGTTTTCGAAAAATTTAAATTATTTAAAAATACAAATTTTAAAAATAAATAATAAAAAATGGACGAATTTTATTTGAAATGAATCTAAATTTCGATGTGAAAGGAAGAATTAAATAAGTTTAATTAAAAAAAGATATTAATAAATATATACCGAACTCAATAAACATTGAGGAGCTAAAATTTTGAGAGGTAATTTTTAAAAAACTGCTCGTGGGATTTTTACAAAACTTCGCAGTTTGGGTTAATTTGAATCGCAGAATCAAAATCTAAAAAAAAAAAAAAAAAAAAAAAAAAAAAAAAAATTTCCATGTCATTTTAGAAGAAGTCCGATTTTGTGTCAAAATACCTAGTTGAATTTCGTCAATCGGCGCAATAGAACAAGAGATATAGAACTGTCTTTTTTTTTTTTTTTTTTCTTTCCGCAGTGTACATTAAAGTTATGAAGCAATATCAATTTAAATATATTGGTGCCCTTCAAGGATGTTGGTCATTGGTAACCTACAGGCTCAGGTCTATGAAGATCACTGGTGGGGCACAGTAAGAATAAATTTAGGTAAATTTTTTAATTAAAAGGAAACTTATCGGTTTGCATCAAAGGTGACCTACCTGACAGTCATTTATGATCAACTCAGTCACCAGTGGGCTGGCTCTAGTGTGGTAAATTTGGATAAATTTATAAATTAAAATTCAACGATTATACTCCAGCCAATGCTTGTCGAAACTATAGGTCACTATTGACTTGCAAGTAAATCGTCTTTGGAATCAACTCATGTATTTATCAATGCGGAAGAAGTGCAATTAGTTTAGAGAGTTTTTAAAATTAAAATTAAATTGAAGAAATTTGGTGCTTGTCAGTGCTATTGATTTCTTGATTAAGGGTCAATTGGAGTTAACCTATGAGTCGTCAGTGTGAAGCAGAACAGTAAATTTAGATAGAAACTTAAAACTGATTTGATCTACTGGCCAGCCTCTCTTAGAATTTAAGCCATAGACCAAAGGTGTGCGAGGTGCATTATATTCAGAGGTATATTTAAATTGAAATAAATTTGCAGCACGCTGGTTTCCGTCAGTGCTGTTAATCACCGATGTTGATAGTCATTACAATTTAATACTTAGGTCATCGGTGGGGAGTGTAAAAGTAAATTTACATAAATTATGAAATTAAACTTGAAGCAAACCGATGGCGATCAAGTGCTTTAGTCTCATGTGACCCACAGATTGAAGATCACTTACGATCAACCCATCGGTCACTGGTATTCTATAGTGTAGTAAATTTAGATAAATTGTAAAATTTAAATTAAATCGAAGCATGCCGACATTGTGACTGTTGATTTAGTGATGGCCTGTTAATTGAGGTTCATGTAGGAAAAACGCATGCATCTCCACTGTGGAGCAGTGCAGTAAATTTAGATAAAATAAAATCAAAACACATCGGGGATACCAAAGTTGTTGGTAGCTGATGCAGTCACTGCTGCTGTGTCCTGGTGAGGATCACTTGTGGTCAACCAATCAACTGGTAACTAGTATAGGGCAGTACAAGTAAATTTAGATAAATTTCAAAATTAAACTGAAGGAGATGGTTGATTTTAACGAAGAGTATGTGGAGCAATTCATAATGACAGCGATGAAGCCGTACACTCCGACGTTAATTTCCCCCTCACCCCTGCTAACTGTGATTGGACTTGATCCAAAAAGAAGGAGAAACATTCTCTCCTTGTATGACTCACTTCTCGCGTTATGCAATGGACAGTAAACAACGCTTGTAATCATCTCTAGATATTTATATATATAAACAACGCTGCGAAAATAAATATTCGATCATGAAACTAAACAATAACATCTATCAAGTATGGAAATACAAACTTGAAATGATCCTGAAAAAGGAAAATTTATGGGATTTAATAGCAGATGATACACCAAAAGAAATAAACGTCGAATGGAGAAAACGAGATGAACAAGCACAAGCTACCATTAGTTTACTCGTAGAAGACAACCAAATCGTACACATAAGAAATAAAATGACAGCCAAAGAAATATGGAATGATTTAAAGAAAATACATGAAAGAAAGAATCTTTCCAGTAAACTTTACCTTCTGAGAAAGCTGTATACTTTAAAAGCAGAAAACGAATACAAACTCGAAAAACATGTCAACAAGATGCTCGAAATCGTAGACGAACTGCGAGGAATCGGTGAAGAAATAAAGGGCAGTCACATTGCAGCGCTCTTACTAAGCGGCTTACCAAAGAGCTACGAAAATCTCATTACAGCTTTAGAAGCACGCCCAGAAGAAGAACTAACGCTGGAATATGTAAAAACGAAACTCATCGACGAATGCCTGAGAAGAAAAGAAGGCACGCGAGCAGAAGAAACAACTGCCTTCAAAACGAATTTTAACACAAAATTCAAGCATTTCAATCAACGAAGATGCAATTACTGCAAAAAAATAGGACACTTAGAAAAAGAGTGCAGATTCTTAAATAACCACAAAGAAAAAGATAAAAACAAAAGTAACTCATTTTTCAAGAATGAAAAGCAAACGAATAAAGGAAATTATGGAAATAAACAGAAAACGAAAGTTTCTGTAAACGAGGATACACATGAAGATGAAAATGAAGATAAGAATCATGAGAAGACTGAGAATTATACGTTCGAAGTCACCAGAGAAAGAAAATTTCAAAACTCAAACTTGTCAGTTGACTCAGGTGCTACTTGTCATATGACCGATAACATAAACTTTTTCACCAAATTGAATAGAAGCAAAACTCAGCAGATAACAATCGCTAACGGCACGCAGATGAAGTCCGAAGATATAGGGGAAGTATACTTATACTGTACAGACGACGAAGATAACGAAATAGAAGTGAGACTCGTAGATGTTCTGTACGTTCCTGACCTAGAAGGAGGATTGATATCCGTACGAAAAATTACAAAGAAAGGATTTACAGTTGAATTTGAAGAAAATATTTGCAGAATAAAGAAGAAAAATAAAACCATAAGAATTGCTACAGCAGAAGGAAATTTATATACCGTAGTTGAATCGCAAAGAAAAACAGCCAAAATTGCAACTGCAGAAAGAAGAGAAAATAGTATAGATCTTTGGCATAGAAGGCTAGGACACAGAAATTATGAAGCAATCGACGAAACATTCGCACCAGTCATAAAGTATACAACAATAAGGACTATTTTGGCAATAGCAGCTCAAAAGAAAATGCACGTAAATCACTTCGATGTAAAAACAGCTTTTCTATATGGAGATCTGAAAGAAGATATATATATGAAGCAACCAGAAGGCTACATCTCTGCTTCAAAGCAAATAAAGTTTGTAAACTGAATAAAATTATCTACGGACTAAAACAGGCAGCCAGAAACTGGAATCACAAGATAGCTGAAATCCTGCGCAAACAAGGATACGTTCAAGGAAAGGCTGATCCATGTTCCTTCACACTAATCGAGAAAAACGCAAGAATTTACATAATCGTTTACGTTGATGACATATTAGTCGCGAGCGACAAGTGTGAATCAATTCAAGAAGTTGAACGAATTCTCAAAGAATATTTCGACATTCGAAATCTTGGAGAAGTGTCTACATATCTAGGAATTGAAATCGAAAGAGAAAAAGACGGAAGCTTTAAACTTCATCATGCTAACAAGATTAAGATTATGATCGAAAAATTCGACGGAGAGTCACCAAAGAAACTAAGCTATACACCCATGACTACGAATTTTTCGAAGACCCAAAACAACCAGGATGACGTTTTTACCGATAATCTGAAGTATAGGGAAGCAGTGGGAGCACTTTTATATTTAGCAACAGTATCAAGACCTGACATAGCAAATTCTGTTGGAATACTTAGCAGAAAATTAGAAAATCCATCAACATCGGACTGGAACGGTATCATTAAAATCATACGATATCTGAGAGCTACAATTAATTACAAATTACATCTAAAATCCAATGGTACAACAGTCATCAAAGCTTACAGTGACGCTGATTGGGCAGGAGATACATCTGACAGAAAATCCACATCCGGATATATATTTCAAATAGGAAACAGTACGGTATCATGGGGAAGCAAGAAACAAAATTGTGTCGCCCTATCTTCGAAAGAAGTTGAATACATCGCTCTAGCCTTAACATTGCAGGAGCTACAATGGATTAGACAACTGATGGGAGATTTAGGTTTCGCTCAACAGGAAGCTAACATCATATTCGAGGACAATATATCATGCATATATCTTTCCAGAAAAGAAAAAGGAAGCAGTTACACCAAACACATCGATGTGAAATATCACTACGTATGTGATCTACAAAATCAAGGGATTGTTAAATTAATACACTGCAACAGTAAAATGATGTATGCAGACATGTTCACGAAACCTTTGCCCAGACAACAGCTGGAATTTTTATTAAAAGGAATCGGCCTTACTTCGGACAGAACAGCTCATCGAGTGGGAGATTGTGGAGCAATTCATAATGACAGCGATGAAGCCGTACACTCCGCCGACGTTAATTTCCCCCTCACCACCGCTAACTGTGATTGGACTTGATCCAAAAAGAAGGAGAAACATTCTCTCCTTGTATGACTCACTTCTCGCGTTATGCAATGGACAGTAAAGAACGCTTGTAATCATCTCTAGATATTTTTTATTCTTCTAATACCTAATAAATTTGTTATTTTGTGTTTGCTAATATAATGATCGTGTTCCTTACATCGGCAGCTTGGATTACACTTTATTAAGGTAAGAACTTTAATTCTGTTTTATTCATCTGCTCTTCTCGACTTAGCGAAGTTGTAACAGTAAACTAAAATGAACCACGAATACCTTCAACAGAGTACTGGTGACACTCAAAACCATGGTTATGATGTTTTCAATAACTAAGTTCAGGATAGTGAAATGTTTCGGTAGCAACTCTCGCCAAAGCAGATAGGTGACAAGTACTTGGTAGCAGGGTTAAATTTCTATAGTTAGAAGTGCTAGAGCCCTATAGAAGCAGGAAAGGTAAACAAAATTAAGTAAATAAAATAATCATTAATGAATGATAACATTAAATAAAATATAGAGAAGGAAATAAAAATTAATAAAATAGTTAAATTAATAACAAATAATTAAATGATAACTTAAAATAGCGAATTTCATATTAATTGTGGTTTCTGCTGGAATTACGATTTTAATAAAATACTGAGAAGTACCGGAGCCAGTTTACGTTAGGTACCGGCTGAATAAGGCCTACTCGATATGAATTACATACCGTAATCATAACATAATGCAAAGGTCCAAAAATTTTTGAAAGACCTCGCTGAACAAGTTTTTAACGTCAAAACATGCTTAATTGCAAAGAGTCTCTGTTGACTCGTCTGTTATCAGTAAAATGCAGTTTGGAAGCATTTTTTTTGTGAAAGTGCTAAGCATATCTTTGTGAAAAAAAGATGCTTAGCAGGATCTAAATTGCAGTGAACAACATTAGAATGCCATGTACTTATCTCCAGACAGATTACCGAACAAAGTGCATTATTCTTACTCTTTTCATAGAACGATGACATTTTTTAGACTGGTATTTTAGTACATGCCGAACACCGTACTTTATTGCGGGGAAAACCTGTTTTGATGATTGAAGATTGTATTGGTATGAAGCATCTCTAATCACACTACAGCTTCTCGGTCTTAGTCAAGCTGAATATTTTTGGAAGTTATTGATTATATTTGATCTTACCGCTTCCTCAAAATTCCAAGTAATTCTTAGTTTTTGAAAGTGGCCCTAAGATCTAACGCAGTTTTATAAACATATATTATTCATTATGTATCATATTTATTATACTATATATATATCGTTGTAGTATGACATAATTTGAAAATCATTAATATTTTTCTTTTACACGTCTTCTCATAAGGCATTGTCATACTAAAAGAGCATTGTCATATACATCCTATTTTTCAAACAAGACACATTTATGCGTTATAGTAATTATATTGGTATTCCGGTGCTCAGAAATTATAAAAGTTATCCCTTAACGGCTCGTTGAAACTAATAGACTACATTTAAGTAGCAAATAACAGGCCAAGAAGAGAAGGGGGAATGGCAGAGAGCAAGAGGGGCAGATGTGAAAATTTTCTTCCCATAATTGTACGATAAAGAAAAAAAAAAAAAACTGTTCAATTAAATAAGCTACAAGACATATTTCCGACAATATCATAGATTTTTATACTTCAGTGAGAGTGCAATAGGATCTTTGATTACTTGAAATAGTAATGTATGCAATAACATCAAGTCTAATTGTTAAATACAAGAACTTTCAGCTTCCTGATACGATTCCATTCTCCAATCGAACCTTCAAATTCTAAGAAGAGTTAAAGGCTGGTATCGGCGAAGAAAAAGGAAAGGGACTACCAGACGATAGCACACATCTGGTAGTATCGTTCTTTACAATGTACCCGTCCAACAATTGCCTACGGCAGGTTGCGTTCTGCATATTTACAAATAAATTATTAAATCAATCACATTTATTTACAATTTACGTAGCGAAGAAAAAAGAACATTCCACGCAAACATATCATGCCGCGTTTATGCACGCTAGCGATAACAGCACAAGCACGAGGAAGAATAACTTATAACAAATCAGTTCACTTCACTTGAGAGAAAAGTACAGAGTTTAGTTGCAGCACTGCTATACATGAAAACACAAACAGTTAACATTTAATTTAAAAGTTCGTTGCATGGTTGCTGCATACTCCCTTCCCAGTGTCAACGATATCGTACAGGGAAATGAACATGACGCCCAGAACGTGTAGTCTTAGATTGCACCTTTGTTGCAGGCTCTGCTGAAGTTGTGATATCAGATGAACAATTATTTGATGGGGTATCTGGGTTAAGTGGCAAATCATGTACCACAGTGCTCTGCAAACGGTAAGGTGAATTTGATGGTGTAGCGATTGGTTTATCCCTGTTCAGAACATAAGCTGGCTTTACACGATCAATGGATACAAGTACAGTTTTGCCATTTATGTCTAGGTAAAAGACCTTCTCTGTTCTACGAACAACTAAAAACGGTCCATCATAAGAAGGTTGAAGTGGGCGTCTCACCATATTATGACGAAGAAAAACATGGGTAGCTATGGCTAAATCACGGTGTATAAAGGTTTTGCTATCACCATGTTTCTTGGGTGGTATGGGGGCGAAGGGTTTGCATATGTGCACGTAAGTGACTGACAAAATCTATGGTGTCAACCCATTGTTGAGCAGGAACCAGGAACTCCCCAGGCAGACGAATGGTGGTGCCAAAAACCAAATCTGCTGGTGTGAAACCCAAATCTTCTTTCAAAGCAGCTCGAAAACCAAGAAGGATCACAGGAAGGACTTCAGTCCACCTCTCAGTGGCATGGCACTTGATAGCAGTGTTAAGAGGTCGATGCAATTCCTCTATTAACCCACTCGACTGGGGGTGGTAACTAGTCTTCCTGGATCTCTGAATTCCCAGGTGATGAGTGAGAGAGCGAAAAAGTGAAGCTTCAAACTGGCGTCTTTGGTCAGTTGTCACAGTAGAGGGCACTCCATACCTAGAGACCCAGCATGTGAAAAATGCTTCTGCAACAGTTTCAGCAGAGATATCCTTGAGTGGTTGAGCTTCTGGCCATCGAGAGAAACGATCAGTTAAAGTCAAGCAGTAAGAACAATCATTTGAGGGAGGGAGAGGGCCTAAAAGTTCCAAATGAACATGGTCAAATCTTTGAGAAGGCTCCTTAAAACTTGCCAAAGATGCTTTTGTATGGCGATGAATTTTAGCCTTTTGACATGGAATGCAACACTTGGTCCATTCAGCTATATCCGATAACATTTTAGGCTAAACAAATCGTGACCGCACAATGTGTTGTGTTCTGCGTACACCAGGGTGAGCCATGTTGTGTAATGAGGCAAAAACATCCTGGCGAAACTGTGTTGGGACATAGGGACGAACTCTGCCAGTCGATACATCACAGAATAGATCAATGTTTGATTCCGGGAGAGTATTTTTTTTAACTGCAGGGATGTGTCTGATGACAGTAAGGACTTCAACTCATCATAAAGTGTTTGTGCTTTAGCTATTTCAGAATAATCAATTGATGCAGAAAGAGTTAAGGCAGCTATACGGGACATGACATCTGCAGGAATATTCTCAGGTTCTGGAATGTGCTGTATATTAGTTGTGAATTGCGAGATGAAATCTAAATGTAGGCGTGGAGAGCACTTGTCATTCTTTTGACGGAAAGCATATATCAGAGGCTTATGATCAGTAAAGAGGAAAAACTCTCTAGCCTCCAACATATGTCTGAAATGGCGAATGGATGCATAAGCAGCAAGGAGCTCCCGGTCATAAGCACTGTACCGAGTTTCTGCTGTACTGAGCTTCCTCGAGAAAAAACCTAAGGGCTGCAATTTGGAGTCAACAACCTGATGCAATGCACCACCAATAGCATGATCAGATGCATCTACATGCAAAGCAAGTGGGGCAGTTGGAGAAGGATGGGCAAGTAACGTGGCATTAGCTAGTGCTTGTTTGCATTTTTTAAAAGACTCGGTTGCAAGCGAAGTCCAAATAATTAGTTTCTTCGAATTTTCCTTGCCAGAAGACCCCTTTAAAATGTTACTTAACAAAGCCTGGTTGCGTATTTCCAAACCCTACCCCACTTTTCGAATTTTTGACGTCACGGAAATATCGACTAGTTTCACCTGGCAAGACGCCTACCCCACTTTTGACTACTACGGCGCGCTTTCGAAAGAATTGTGCTGCTGAATAGTGTGTTTAGGTGCTAATTGTGAGATTTTCGCAATTTAAATTATTGTGAGTGGGAATTTACGCAAAATCTTTAGTGAGTGGTTATTCTTTATCGCCGTAGTGTATTTGAGGAAAGAGGAGAATAATTCACTGCTGATGTAGTATACATTAACAGTATGAAAAATCTGGAAGGTGATACTCCGCAATAAATGTGCTGCATTTCATCGCAAAACTCAGCGACGCCAGTAAAACAAACGAAAGTGTTCGAAAAACTTATCCACATCTGAAGCCACTATACAAAAATTCTATGTGTGCCAATACAGCAATTTAAATAAATAAATATAAAAAAAAAAAAAAAAAAAAAAAAAAAAACAGAAACATGCTTTTTTTTCACAATTTACTAAAGAAAATAATACAGATTTCTTGTTTAAAACAACATATGATAAAACTGACAGAAATTTTTTTGGATCTGCGACCCATTTTGCCTTTGGTATTTTCAATTCCAATGTATCTCTAAATGAAAAAGAACAATTAATTGATATTTTAAGTGACAGAATACTGTGTGTTAAGTCTCTAACTTGCCAAAAATTTTAGTTGATTGGAAACTAATATGCCAATTTAAAAGGAATGAAAGTAAATTATTACGTTTCTTACATAAAATTGTACAATAAACCTTTAGCTTATATTTAAAACTTCTAAAATGCTTATGTTACATTTTTCTGTTATATAAGCATTAAAAGAGGATTTCTCACTGAAATAGAAATAATTTTGCTATTGAATTAACATGGAGAACTTTTTTATTGAAATATTTTTTCTCTGTGACATTAGTTGCATCTACTACAAAATAAAGATTAAAGAACTGTTTTTAAAACATTTTGAATTCGTTGTCATATTGATCTATGAAGCACTAGATTAGTGAGTTTTTATTACATTATTGACAAATATAGTTTTTAAACAATCAAAAAATTTTCAGCGGAGATAATTATTTGTCAAATATGAATGTGTTTTCAAAGAGGAAATAAGTGATAAAAAGAAAATTCAGTTAGAAGATTCACATCTCTAACAAAGTAATTTGCTTTGATTTAATCTTTATAATAAAATATATTTTAAAATGATAAGGCAAAATCCAATGTGAAAGGTTATGCGAAGATTACGATAGTACCTAGAGTATTCAGCATTTCGTGTAATCCTATAACCAGATAATAATTTATATTAAAATAAATTTTATTTGAATGAAGTTTTCTTATTACAGAAACAGTAAAATTATGCAATTACATAAACGAATACACTTTCAGACAATATACTTAATACTGTTTACAAGCGCAAGCCAACGTTCTGCTTATGTTACTTCTCGCCTTTCAGCGCATGCTCAAGAATTACCATCCAGGCGAAACTAGTCGATTTGTCCATGACGTCAAAAATTCGAAAAGTGGGGTAGGGTTTGGAAATACGCAGCCTGGTTGTCTGCTGCATGAGACAAAAACCTACGATAGAAATTAATTAGGCCTGGAAACTTACGCAAATTATCAATAGTTTCAGGCAACTTAAAATCTAACACTTCCTGGACTTTATTTTGCAAGGGTTTAGCCCCTTCTGGGCTTATATGGTGACCAAGAAGCTCCAGCTCAGTGACACTAACTACACATTTTGAAACATTTAACTTGAGACCATAAGTACTCAGTCTTTGAAATATAACATGCAAGTGCTTCTTATGCTCCACTGCATCATTTGAAAAACATAGTATATCATCAAGATAAACATAACAAAATGGGAGACCCATTAGGACCTCGGGCATAAAGCGCATGAAGGTTTGGGGTGCATTCACTAAGCCAAAATACAGATGAGTATACTCGTAGAGACCCCATGGGATTGTCACTGCTGTTTTAGGAATGTCAGCGTCTGCAATAAGAATTTGGTGAAATGCTTTAAAGATGTGTACTTTTGAGAAAATGGATTTACCGTAGAGTGAATGAGCAAAGTCTTGAAGGTACGGAATAGGATAACTATCAAATTCAGTGAAAGAATTCAGCTTGCGGTAATTTCCAACCGGACGAACTATAGAATCCTGCTTAGGGACGACATGCAATGGTGAACTCCATGGACTCTTGGAAGGACGGATTATCACTTGATCCATGAGGAATTCGAATTCAGATTTCACTGCTTCGTGCAGCTTGGGATGGAGTCGTCTCGGTTTTGAAATCACAAGTGGTCCACGGGTCAAGATATGATGCACTGTATGATGAGGAACAGTCTGCTTAATTAGAGTAGGATTTGTTATATCTGGAAACTCAGAAAGCAAGGAGTCATAATCTGAATTAACAGAAACAGTGACAATAGAAGGTTGACTTTTGTGAGAAACATTGCCATAAGTAAACAGTGAAGTTTTAGGATTTATAAGACACTGCCGTTTCAAATCAACAAGAAGATTAAAATGTTTCAAAATATCTGCACCGATGATAGGAGAAGTTACATCAGCAATCACAAATGTCCATGAAAAGGGCTTCCTGAGACCCAAGTCGATCTGTCTGCGCACAAATCCATATGCAGGAATTTTAGAATTGTTGGCAGCAAAAATTTCAAATGTTTCACAACAGTTTCTCTTATCTAGGAGAAGGAGGTAACACTGAGATCTCACTACCAGAATCAATCAAAAATTTTTGGCCAGTCTTCCTGTCGTGAAGAAATAATCGACTGGGCTTTTTGGATACTTCCGTCATCCCAGCTATGACGGAAGTTACAGGTTTTTTTGCTGTTGGTACGCGCAAGACTTAGCACATTTTCGTGCCATATCACCAAAACGGTTATGATAGAAACACACATTACTGGAAGTATTACCTTTCCTGGAGCGAGAGGTTGAGCGACTCCGGAACTTAGTTGTCCTCCGACCATGGGAAAGTTCAGAAACTTGGCGTGTAAGTTCTCCGATCTACCTGGCTAGGGTTTCAGTTGCGATGATATTGGGATCCAAGGACGTTCCAGCTCCAGAAGTAGCACAGATTGCGCTAGGTTGAACAACCTCAGCGACTTTACCAGCTATAATTGCTAGCTGATCAAGTGTTTCAGAAGAAGCAGATAGAACTGTTTGGATATGGGCTGGCATCCGCTGCATCCATAAATTTTGCAAAAAGTCATCATTAAGCTATTTCCCAGACAGCTCTTTCATTTTCTGTAGGAGATGACTAGGCCGTTCATCCCCCAACTAAAGTTCAGTGAGGAGTTTTTTAATTTTCCGGGTGTGCAGAATCTTCAAATTCACTGATGAGCCTCTCAGACAGTTTTTTATATTTGTCCGAGTCCGGAGAATTTAGTACGATATCCGAGACGTGCGACAGAGTTTCCGCATCTATATACGCTATAAGAGCAGAAAATTTCGTTTCATCACTTGTAATTCCGCTGTAAATGAAAGCATTGTCACATTGTCACACAACCGCACGTTAGCCTTCCAGAAAGGTGGAATGCTAAGTACAACTTTCGCTACTTGGCTCTGCTGATCGGTTGGATGGCTAGCTAGTATGTGGCATCGCTAGGCATCGCTAGTATGTGGAAATACCACATACTAGGCATCGCTAGTATGTAGGCATCACTAGTATGTGGAAATAGTTCCGGAGAGCAGAAACAAAATAATCGTAATTATCCAGAAAGCGAAGTCGCCACAGTGAGATAGACTTATCACAGCAAGGCTTAGCGAAGCATGTGACCAATTAACGTAACTTATTTTTCGTCCATAGGTCACCAATTACGGCAGGTTGCGTTTTGCATATTCACAAATAAATTACTTATTAAATCAATCACATTTATTTACAATTTACGTAGCGAAGAAAAAAGAACATTCTACACAAACATATCACGCCGCGTTTATGCACGCTAGCGATAACAGCACAAGCAGGAGGAAGAGTAACTTACAACAAATCAGTTCACTTCACTTGAGAGAAAAGTACAGAGTTTAGTTGCAGCACTGCTATAGATGAAAACACAAACAGTTAACATTTAATTTAAAAGTTCGTTGCATGTTTGCTGCACGCCTTTATATAGGCATGCGTTGTCATTCGTATATAGGACACTTGAATTTCATTGCATCATTCAAAAGCTATCTTGCGACTGGCGAGTTCTTTATTATGATGAGTCATCTTGGTTATTGGCAGAGTATACATGCATAATACCACACTGCCATGATGATCGCATCATTTGAGGGTTGTACCTACTACGACGGTCTTCGCAAATGAAGACATGGTATGAAACCCTTGTAGATTATACCTGGCTTCTTCTCTGAGTAGTAACACACATTTGCCTTGAATTTCGATTTGCCACGCACTACACTAACTGAGCTTCTTCGAACACAGAGTTCAAGTAGATTTAAGATTTCAAGATTCTTATTCTCCATGTATACATTCAAAGATGCACAGAGCATGTATGTATTCTTTTAACCATGAATTTAACCTTTGAATTCGTGAAACCCATCGAAACTATACAATTGATTCCAAACCCTTTCTCTGATAAAGCTTTGGAATGGTATAAAGTTCTGCTTTAGCCCATTCCACATTTATTGCAATCTAACCAATAAATCAAAGTTGCATATTGACCCTAAGTTTTTCTAGATTCATATGACATATTGAACATTTTAAATCTGCAAAATACTCTTTAAATGCACAGCTTTGAGAATAGTATCTCTTATTTGGTGATAAATATAATTCAATGCATTAGTTATTGATTAGTTATTATTTCCTTAAAATGATTCCACCAACTAATTTTCCTTGTATGACTTCGTAATTTTATATGTGAATGAAAACAATTATCTAACAACGTGTTTAAAAAAAAATTTTCTCTTCATAATTAACCTCTTTATTCCGTTAGTGGACCCTCCACCGCGTAAAAAATTATGTCAGAATGAAATAAAATGTGGAGGACTGCGTTGTAGTCAAGGGTGAAATCTCCCCTCAGTGTCCGAATACTTTTTGTCAGAAACGGCCTAACCAATTGGTTATTTAAACGTCTGATCACTGAGGCTGTTGCTCTGTAGACACCATAGGTGGTGACTGATTACACCCACGGAAGGGGACTAGACAATTGCAATCCTCTCCGGGATTCGAATCGAAGCCCAGCGGTATGGCAGTTGGGTCCATAAACTATCATACCAGACAGGGAGGCTAGGGAGAAATTTTTGACATTTAAAACCATCATTTCAAATGCCAAACATCAAAAACATTCTACCGGCTTAAGTAGTTCAGCGGCAACTTACTAATCTTTGGAAAGAGACAGGGCCAGATTAAGATTATTAGAGCCCCTAAGCACTTAAAAGATTTTGGTGATTCCACATATGTTTACACAGTTATTTCTTTTTTCCTTCTGTTGGTTTTGGTTTAGCTGCATCTTTTATTCTATGGTAAAACAGACAACAGGAAATTTTTTGGTGGCCCCTTTCCTGAATACCTAAGGACCATTTTGTGATGCCTTCTTCCCTTGATGTCCTAAGCCTCTGCTTATATTGCTTAATGGTTAATACAGCTCTGAGAAAATATCTTATACTTAGATTCCTGCTGGAGCCCACATATCTTTACAAATTATTCTGTTAGATATTTACTTTCGAATATATTCAAAGTTTCTATACTATTGCTGCTTTGGAGATTTCCAGTTGAATAAACGTAAAATAGTTTGCAAAGCTTTGCATCTGAAATCAGTTAAACTTAAAAGTATACAGGAACAATTCAACTTAGTTTATAATGAAGGTTAGGGAAGTGGTGCATTAACAGCACCTACGAGTTTTTTGCAGTTTCGGTTGTATTTTCCATTTTCGACGTATTTGGCAGTCGACTTGATTGAGCAAGTTTCCGGAATACGCCATCCCACTGACCTTCGGCTCATCCCCTATCGCTGTCCGTCGCGCGCGTCCATTATCATCCGAGCGTGGGTCCACGTGCGGGGTTCATCGACCACGACACGCAAGTCGTTCTTGCGCGAAGTTCTAATTGTGCTCACCTAATCTTCCGACCGAAACGGGATGCATCCAAACAAACATTTTGGTTTGAAATCGCGCTACGTACAGAAGCCTTGCAATAATTATCCGAAGGGTTACAAGTCGAAATTCAGGATCTATTTCAGACGGATAAATAAAAACTAGGCATGAAAATGGTAATTAGATTAAATCAAATTTTGATAGTTCTTTTGAAATTTGCGCTCTATTCAATTAGACCCCGATGTCTATGGGAATATGTCTACCAAGAATGTTGGAACAGTCACTGACGTTAGTTAAATCATTTTAAGTGTTTTTCTTAAAATGATCCGTAATTACTTGGAAGGGAAACGCTCTAGTAAGCTTGATAAGTATTATAAGAAACAAATAGTACTACTCTTAAAACTTTGGGAGATATTTTGTAAATAAGGATGCACATTTTGTAACAATTGTATTGCAGCTTAATACTGATGGAAATAAAACATTTTTTATATGAATCTTTCCTAAAAGAATCTAAATTCTGAAGAATGTATTTGTTAGCTTAAACGCAGTATTATATACACCCTGGTGGCCACAGAGAATTCAGAAAATTTATAAAAATTCCAAAGGCGATGACAAATATAAAGAAAGTACTCCAAAAGTATATAAGAATTCCAAAGGGGATAATAGGTGATTTTAAAAGTGAAGACACATTTATTTTCAAAATAAACAAAGAGTGCAAGGAAAAGCGTTCGCGAAACTTTGCAGAACAACTCTTAAACGAAAGTCGTGAAGAGTAGAGGAGAATTTTAATTTGATTAAAAAAAAAAAAAAAAGGATTTGAGATTAAAAAAATTAAGATAATAAAAAAAGTTAGTGTAAAGTATTCCCAGTATGCATGCACTACTTTAAATGCTGCGACCTCTGAGATAAAAACAGTTGTTCATTACATTCTGTCTGAGAATGTAATAAACATCTTATCTCTTTATTATATACTCTTTAGCTATAAACAGTTGTAGAGAAATTAGGATTTTTGGAAGCAGGAAAGATGAAAAACTAGCAATCGCCTTCTCCGGGAATCGAACAATGGACTTCTAGAATACCGGCCCAGCCTGCAGAACCGCTACACCACGAAGGCACGCTAGGAAGGCGGGAACAATACCTTATATGCTACCCTTTTAAACGGCGACTAGGATTTTAGGCGACCTAGTCGCCAAATCCTAGGTGGGGAGAAATCACCATTCACCACCCTTTTAGTTCGGGCGCCACCGTAGAGACATTAGGTTTTTTTGGAAGCAGGAAAGATGAAGAATTAGCAATCGCCTTCGCCGGGAATCGAACCACGAACCTCTGGAATACCGGCCCGGCGTGCAGAACCACTACACCACGAAGGCACGGTAGGAAAGCGGAAGAAATACCTTATACAGTTACTTATTACTTTTGTTTTTATTTTATGAAATAAAGGAGCTGCTTGTTATGCCTTGATATTCGTATATTACAATGCTAACTTACAGCAGTTCCGTCATCATCTGCAAGTTTATTTTAATGGTTCTTCAGCATTTCTGAAAAGTCAGGGAAATGAACGTTTTGCGTTCTTTTCTTTACATGGCAGGTTTTCACTGTTTGGAAATAAAAAGTATTTTAAGAAATGTGTTCGTGTTTCGATACAAGGATTGCAAGTAATGTCACTGCTTCTCTTTGAAGGAACTCAGTCGATGTTTTAATATTTGACTGCAGATTATCATTGCAGACTAAACAACTCAAAGATAGAATAAATGTACTTCAAAACAAATGCAGCTTATTACGAAATTCTATTGGATTTAGAAACTAAATATAAAAACAGTATCATTTTAGGTTGCAAGATATCAAAAAGTTCTAAAGCAATGAAGCTTACTAGATTATATCAATATTATATTTAGTTCGCTACAAGTTAAAACATGGTGGTACATAAAATATAAACTGACAAAAGGGATCTTTTAGCTTTTGACAAAAGCTTTTAAATCTTGCTGGTATAAATTCACGATAGAACATATTTGATTCATTTTATAGCGACTCTCCAAAAAGGTACAAAGGTCAACGCTATATAAAATGACCATTAAGGCTTATGAAAAATTAATTTGGGACTTTCTCATAGGACTTAAGTTGTGTTTGGACTTAATTAAGTCTCATAGGACTATTGGGACTTAAGTTACATTAATACGAATCGACATTTATCAAACCAAGTTTCTTGAATTTAGATCTAGAACAATTAATCGACTCTTAATACTGGAAAGCGTATCAAACGTCAACTAAAAGAAACATTATTCAAGTGTTCCTTTTCAAAAAAAAAAAAAAAAAAAAACAGTCGTATGCAAATCATAAGTTTTTCTTAATAGCATTTCCAATCTGTAATTTTTGTATATCTTGCGTATATCCCAGAGAAGATACAATATGCAAGTTAAGAAGAGCAACAGTGTAAATGAACAAACATTCTTTAGAATAAAACTTGATTAATGTAAGCGTGATTCTATTTTTTTTTTTTTTTTTTTTTGTTTTTGTTTTTTATATTTAATTCTGATCGACCAAATGATAGAGCATCATAACTAATCAGAAATAAAGTTGTGAGGAATCCTCATTTCTAAACGTTTTTCGGATATAGAAATTTACTTATCTGGCGGCAAGGAACCAAGTAGTTTTTATACATTTTGTTTTGGGGAATAGAAATAATTTTCGTTAGCAATTATGTGGAGTATTATAAGATGATACAATCTATATCACAACATTTTATAAGTACCGCATGTATCAAGAAGTCCAACAGAAGCATATGAACATTATACAATGATAAAAACCGACGCAAATTATGTAAAGAAAGAATGTATATTATGGAAATCAACTCATATTATGAAAAAAGGACTGCATATTGTGCACGAAAGAAATAATTTGAGCATTCAATATAGTCACAATGGTTCATACTTAATACTAAATGAGATATTTAAAATCTATGCATTCTTATGATTCTAATGATATTTCTAATGATTCTTATATTCGGCAAACAGTGATAAAGTTTAAGGCTTTTGCATTATCTTTGGTAAGACTACATTCCTTATTAAATGATGAAATCCCTTATCGCATATAAACTATCCTTGCAACTGCTGTGATACACCCACTGTTATATTTAATAACATTCTCCACTGTTATATTTAATAACGTTCTAATTATTAGAGTATCACAATTCTCTATAATCATTGGCAGTTCTTAGATATTTAAACAATGGTTCTTATATGGAGCCATATGCCCCCCAGGGGCATATAGCAACATTCCTGTACCTCACTTGAACGAAAGTGTATATTCTGGAGCCACAGGTGTATTTTAATGAAGCATGCTAATTTTACTTTATCGGCTATCCTAATCCTTACAAAATACGGTGTTAATTACAAGAATAATATCATTCAGCATTATAGTCACTTACTGTTTATAATGAGACCGCCCAGACGGTATAGTGGTTAGTGACGCTAACTGCCATATTGATAGATTCCGGATCATGTCCCGGAGCATGCAAGGATGTTTGTAACTGTAGAGTGTCTGTGCGGCAAGGAGGCAGTCAAAATATATGGTCAGGCGAAAGTTCTCTCGAGAGCATGGAGGTAGGAAGTAAATTTATCCTTATCTCCATGCTCCAGAGACTAGGATAGGCGAAGAGGGTTGGAATATCCTCGGACAGCCTCCAGGAGTGTTTTTCCTCCAAACTGGAGTGCAAGGCCCGGCGATACTTAATATACGAAAATGTACAGAGGCCGGCCTTGCTTTAACCCGTGCCTGTTTAGTAATGAGTGTGAGGGTGACGTCTTATCATCAAACAGAGATCACACTCACGATTCAAAGTATCAGGTTTTTATTCCTGGTTTATAGAAGAAAAGATAAACGGAATGAGTATGTACAAATGGATTAAATATGTTTAGGAGAGTAATATCAACACTGGTTCCAGTATGGAGAAGTAAAAGTCACAGCTGACCACTTACGTGCGGTCACTTTAGATAAGTTCCAAGTCTGATCGCCTACGCGCGACCAGTAAGCGTCTAGTTGTAGCTCTTTCGCGAGCGTTCTGTTAGACCGCTTCTGTCGGACTTCTCGAACCAAGTGAAGATGTGTTTACCTGGAGAGTTCCTACAGAGTACAGATAGATAGTGACATCTGGTGCTTCGTTGAGGCACGATCCCCACATGCTCGGCCATCGACAGGTGAGGATCTCCGAACACTGGAATACATCTGTAAGACACAAAATACAAAAAAAAAAAAAAAAAAAAAAAAAACATTTGAAAAATAGTTTGCAAAATGATCTCAAGTTGCGATGTCATCAGACCAAAGCTTCATGTGGTCTGCCGAAGTGGATGTTGCTTCAGGTCCTTCATGAGATCCTACTTTGGCTACATCGTATCGATCATGTGGCTTAATCTTGATCACTTTATAAGGTCCTAAGAATTTAGGTCTTAGCTTGAGACCGCCTCCTAACTAGGTTCTTTTAATGGCTACTAGGTCGTTGACTTTGTAGAGTGGAGCGGTTCTACGACGTCGATTGTATTGTCGTCGGTTCTCCTCCTGCAGTTTTAAGTTATTTCGCTTTAGCCTCTTCACGAATAGATTTAGTACGAAAGTTAGATTTTAGTACCTAAGCCATTTGCAGCCTGCATAGCAGGCAGTTTACTTTTAAAAATTTCCGTGATTACTTTTAAAAATTTGCTTTTAAAAATTTGCGTAGGTTAGTTCCAAATGCTTTTTGAAATTCAGATAGAATTTTCATTAGTTCCAATAATTCCATCAGATTACTGCCGTTTGGCAAACTACTGGAGTTCATGCCGTTTTTATCGTTGGTGAGATTTGTAGAAAAATTTAAGTCCATAGTTGCAGGTTCCGAAGAAGAATTGGCATTTTGTTCTTCGCTAACTGATTTTAAAGTCTGAGCATAACTCATACCACTGCGGCGATCAGAAGAGGGCTTTTCAGGTCTCTTAAGGCTAGGAAATTTTTCACAACCCCTATACGAGGCTGCGTGACCCTCTTTTTCTCAGTTGCAGCACTTAGGGACGTCTAAGCGTCCTTTATCGCCGTCCTGAGTCTTATGATGTCCAGCGCATTTCACGCATCGTGGGGAAACATGACAATTCGCCAAGGAGTGCTGCCATTTCTGGAAGTTCACTGCGGAACTTGGAATTTTGAAACATATTTTTCCACCGTAATTGCAAATAGGCACACAGGTCAGTCAGTTTATGGATTCGATCGATTACTTCATTTTTAAATAACTGTACTTGAAATAAGAGCATGGGGGCCTTTCGGAGACCTCCATATCAGAAGGTAGACCTCTCGGTAGCAGCTTAACAGGCTTTTCATACCTAAGATTGACTTCAAAATGATCGATACCTTTTTCGAGAAAGTATTTACTCAGAGTCCTATGATCATTATCAGTGCGGGGTAGAACCTTTAGAAATTCACCACTCAGACGGAATAAAAACTTGACATCAGGTAGTTTAGCGGCTAAGTCCTTAGCAAATTCATTAAACTTAACGTTTGCCTCAGGCCTAACTATTATGGGAGGGATTTCACGTTGAACAACAGTAGGGGAGTGCTGTTGAGAACTACTAGCATTTACATTTATATTACAAATATTATTAGATGAAATATTTGCAGATACATTTGAGTTTGAATTAGCTACATCATTATTTTCAGGCTGAGAATTGCTATCACAGTCTGGAGTTACACTGTTATCAAACAATATTTGCATAACTTAATACTTCAAATTTATTAGATGTAGTTGCACAAAATTTAGTCTTAGCTTTCTGCGGATATAGTCATAAAAGTGGTGTCTAGTAAAGTGGCTATGCGCTATTAGATGAGATAGCTTTCAGCGCCGCCTGGTGGAAAACAGCGGAGTTAGCGTCCCTATCTCGAAAACGATACGAGATAGTAAGAAAATGTGAATTAATACAAAGTTGTAGAGCATCGTCGATTTAGTACGAAAACACACCTCGTGGACATGAATGTTAAGAACAGAACGTTTTAATCTAATAATTTTAATCTTTATTCGCGATTTCCGATACTGTGACGTCACAAAACGTTCTTAGAAAGAAAAAAACAACTAGTTATCAAAAGCTACCTTTATTTATGATGTTTTAAACTTTTCTCAATCAGCTGAAATGCCCATCTGGAGTCTTGTTAGAACTTCATGTTGCACGTTTTATCATAACGAATGACATGTTTGCACAAGCATCTGTAATACGTCTTTGAAGGTCCTGCGATGTTTGTGGAGGGGTCGCATACACCTGTTGTTTGAGGTGCCTCTCAGCATACCAAATGCCTCTCAGCAGCCACGTTCAGTAATGCCTGATTAGGTGTGGGTCAGCATGGATGAACACATAATTCATTTACGATCTTCCAAAAGCGACTTTTTAAGAGGACACAGTTTTCACTTATCTCTCTTGTGCTACTGTTTGGATATGTGAGGCCGTATAAGACATCTTCCGGTTGCACTTTCCGCTCTACCTTAACTTATCTGCCGAATGGAAGCCGGCTAGTTACGCAGCCTATCTCTCTTAAACGTCTCACAACCTGTAGGATGGTTTTATATGAAGGATGTAGGACTTCAGGAAAGCGTTGCCGATGCAACCGCGCTACCAATCGTGACTTTCCATCACATTCAGCGTAAGTAGAACTAAGTCACAACAATCATTTTTTGAAAATCGCTTCCTGACCATGAGCTTCAACATACAACCGCGAGGAGATATCTCTTTTATAGCTGTCTCAGATGAACAGGTGTGACGTTTCATACACTGTTTGCATAATGCACAAATTCGCACTCCAAGCTCAAGTTGCCTTGAGTAAATGCGTTTTGCGACACTATTGTGCACGATCTGTATGTTGTCTGCTCTGTTTGTAAAGGACAATCAATACAAGGATGCGCCCTGAGGGGTTTGAACCACAATCCTTTGACTATAAAATTACAAGCGACATCACTGTGCCGCAATACGGGCAAGTTTTCCATCCGAAAGATAATCTTTTCTCGTTTCGTTCAAGTTTCGTGACGTCACAGTTTCGGAAATCGCGAAGAAACAAATATGCGTTTTCAGCGTTCTGTTTTAGCATTCATATCCACAAGATGTCTATTTGTACTAAATCAGCGATGCTCTACAACTTTGTAATTCACTTTTTTTTATCTTGTATCGTTTCCGAGATAGGGAGACTACCTCTGTCGTTTTTCCACCAGGTTGCGCTGTAAGTTACCTCATCAAGTAGCGCATAGCCACTTTACTATACCTAGCCACCAATTTTATGAATATAGCTCCCAGCCGTTCGACAGTTACGCGGTGGTACCGGACTTTAGTGGGTACTCTGTAATTCTCATTCAAATAGTTCAATTCTCACTTCGCAGCAAGGCAAAAATATAAAAAAACTCAGAACATCTTCATTCAATATTTTTGAATACAGAAAACCCAAAATACAAAGCGCAGTTAAAAACAGTTAAACAATTTTTGCAATTAAAATTTGTGTTTCTACCAAGATATTATGCCAACGGGTAGAAAGACAGTTTTCCGTGCAAAAAAATCTAAGTTAACTTTTGGTACCACTCGGCAAAAAGAAACTGAAATTGGTGCACTATCTGACTTGATTCATTGTACTACTAAGAGTTTCAAATGTAAACAAAGTCGCGGCTTGTTAGGCCTAGCTCCACTTACACATTTAAATTGTTGATAATTCTGAAACAAAGCATGCTGATTAACTAAGGTCATAAAAACCTAACTGGAACAAAAGAACAACATAATTCCATTCCCTTAAAAAAAAAAAAAAAAAAAAAAAAAAAAGCACAATTTACCAAAATATAAGAATAAAAAAAAAGAGAGCTCACCAAGCCGGATAAGACGATGGGTATATATATATATATAATATTTTTACTACTTAATTTGGCTATATCTCGAGATTTCTAAAAAATCCATTAACTTAACGGAACTGCTAAATTCAAATGAATTCCTTATAGTACTTCATTTAATTCATCTCTTTAATCTCACTAATTTAATTAAACTCCACTACAATTTTTGGCCTGAACTAAAATTGCCAGTTTGGCATTATTATTCTTATTTGAGTAAAATACGAAACACCTTCGCATTTATTAATGATTGTTAATTGAACGGGGGTTGGTTTGTTCCCCTTGAAAATCAACCAATTTCCGATCAATGACGATAATTACTGGTTTATTAATTTTCATATTAAAAGTTTGCATTTCCGTTTTTCATGATTTAAATTCAAGTTCCTTTAAAAAAATTATTTTAGAGATTAAATTTCATACTTCTGGGTTACTTCATTTAGATACATTCTACTAACGTTAAATTAGGAGATAATATAATCAATATTACTTTAGTAAATAAATTATATATATATATACACTCTTAAAAAAATGATGCACCTCGACGCGCCGAGAATATATAAAGCAAATTGGACACAAATTATGCATAAAGTTTTCGACGGAAAATGCAAAATTTTACATTTTGGCTGTCAATGAATGAACCGTTTTTGCTACAGCGCATCTGATCTGCTCAACTGGCAGGATATTTAAGAGGAGAAATTACGATTTCAGGTCATAAATTCTTCACGAAATTACTTTCGTGCACTCTGGTAGACAGTAACTGTGCTTCGCATACAGGTGCGCGAACGATATGCTGAGATGTCAGAATTTGAGAGAGGTCGAGTAAAGTTCGACCGTCTCAAGCGCGACCCTGTTTGGCATTTTGCCAAAACGCATAGACTCGTCCAAAAGGGGCGGTATTACTTGCTGCGACGTGAAAGGTCTTCTCTTCTCCGGAAAGAGCTATACTGGAGGGAAAGAAAGTCCCTGTCCTTCCACCCTATTTTGAGAATAATTCGGTCCGAATGGCGCATGCGTGTTTGCGCTCATGGTCGCGGATGAGGAGGTCGAACTGTAGTTGGGCTAAAAGAAGCCGGTTGGTCTTACCGGCGAATAGCTCGACATTTGAGCAGGAGCGGTGCCACTATTAGACGATGGCAGGAATGGGTGAACCATGGCCGCACACAGCGTCAAGAAGGAAGCGGTAGGCCTAGAGAAACGACAGAACGTGAAGATCGAGCAATCGTCAGAGCGGCACTCACAGCCCCAGATGCATCATTATCATCCATTGTAAGTGCAACTAGTGCTTCAGTCACCGGAAGGACCATTCATAGACGTCTCACAGAAAGGGGGCCAAGGTCACTGAGCCACTTCCGCCGACTACCATTGATCTCTGCACAACGTCAAGCCTGTTTGCAGTTATGTCGGGCTCATTCGCACTGGAATGTCACTAACTGGAGTAGAATAGTCTTCAGTGATGAGTCCCGCTTTGAACTGAACCCCGATGACCAGCGAAGGCGAGTCTGGAGACGCCCCGGACAGCGGTGTGATACCAACCTGACTGTCTTGTGATACCAACCTGACAGGCCGACAACCAGGAGGGGTGGTCTTGGGTGCATTTCATTTCATAGTAGGACCCCTTTGGTTGTCATCTGTCGCAACCTTACAGCACAGCTGTACGTCGACGAAGTTCTAAGGCCGTTGTGTTGCCCTTCATGTCACGCCAACCTGGGCTCACATATCAGCAAGATAATGCCTGCCCCCATACTGCACATTTTTCTACTGCTTGCCTTAGTGCTTGCCGAACATTACCTTGGCCAGCAAGGTCGCCGGATCTCTCTACTAATGAGCACGTTTGGAACATTTTGGGCAGGGTTCTCCAACCAGCTCGGGATGTTGACGATCTAACGAGCCAGCTAGACAGAATTTGGCACGATATCCCTCAGGAGGACATCCGCAACCTCTATCAATCGATGCCAAGCCGAATTACTGCTTGCATAAGAGCCAGAAATGGACAAACGCGTTACTGACTTTTTCACTTTGTGAAACTCCATCACTTCAATAAATTATCCAATTTTTCTCAAACTGTAATCATTTGTTTGTCTGTACATGTACATCACTTCTACCGATTTTCGTCCCATTCGGATAACTCCTTCTTGGTGAGTCTTTTTTTTTTTTTTTTTTTTGTGTGTGTGTGTGTGTGTGTCTAAGAGTGTATATAAATAATTTATTTATAATAATAATAATATTATTATCTCCTAGGAATAGAAAGAACAATAGCAATCTTTAATGTTAGTGATTAAAAATACTTAAATTACGTACTACAGCATTTAATAAAGCACCCAAATGCGGTTCAGCCCATTGCTTAGAGACTATTTTTTAATGGGCAATAAACGCGCCAGCATGGCTAATTCGATATTTTGATTCACTGTAAACGTTGATTCACTTTTTAAATTGTTGCCTCCAAATATTAGAGCCCTGTGTTATATTTAAAGAAATTAAGTAATGAAGAATCTGCATAAATGTATATATATTTCTCGCAATGTGAAAAACAACGGTACCTAGAGCCATCAAATTTTGAATAACGTACGTTTCCGCCCAAATATGGGCATCTGGAAGCCCTAATTTGGAATTTATTTTATTATCGATTTCATATTTTGTAACACTTTAACGAATTCTGGATTAAGAAACTCAACGATTTCAAAGGGAGGAATGGCAACACTGAGCGGGGAAAAAAAATCATTTTTATCTCCATTGTATCGGAAATTGCAAGGCTGTGTATCGGAAATTCTAAAGATATGCTCATTTTAAAATTATTTTGCGATATTGCTGTTGAACTGAATTTGATGGTTTAAGTGTGAATAACCTGATTTTTAATAAATAAAGGTAACACACAAAACGTTAAAAAAAAAAAGCCCCTTTACATGTAATTTAAAATCTGAAATCTTTCAGATTTTTTTTTAAATCTCATTATATATATGCAATGATTTTAAAATAGGTTGATGAAAACAGTGGAATTTTTAACAGCTTACGATACTGCACAGATGGCTGAGAATGACAGAGCGGAAAGCATGATGACGCAGTTTAGCACAAGGTAACTCGAAAAATCACAATATTTATTTTTTTACGCATATCAAGTCATCCTTTTTCAGACAAGATGTTTCTTAATTATATTCGAATACAGTAAGTTGCATTTTGAAGTACGACGTCGTTTTAAGCAAGTAAGCGGCAGCAGCATACATAGAAAGCGTTTTGCCGCAGGAAGATCTTATGCGGAAAATGGGAAGAGTTATAGTACTTTCAGGAAAAGAAGGTTGGGATTGGGAAAGTTTCAGTTCAGAGTGTTGGTTTACAATTACGAGGGCTATCCAGAAAGTAGATTACGTTTTGGAATAAAAAAATAAACAAAGTATAGGAAACAAATTTTATTATATACAGATGAAAGCCACACTCAAATACTACTTTTCTACATAGTCACCATACAAATTAAGGCATTTATCGTAGCGATGTACGAGCTTGGAAATTCCTTCGTCGAAAAATTCGGCCGCCTGCGCCTTCAACCACTTCGTTACCTCTTCTTGCAGCTGTGCGTCGTCATCAAAACGCTGCATAGCCAGCCACTTCTTCATTGCTGGGAATAGGTGGAAGTCGCTCGGTGCCAGGTCGGGACTGTACGGATTTGATTGGACAAGAGGCATCTGCATTAAAACGTTACGTAAGATGGAAAAATCTGGAACCTGTGAGAAGAGAGGAATTTAGGGGCAGATTACCAAATTTAGAATGTTAATTTAAGGATCGCCAATTATTTTTTTGAAACAGCTATCATATTTTGTTATATGTTAGATATGCATATATATATATATATATATTTAATTTCTTGTTGAAAATATTACTTGTCGGTGTCCGCCGAAAACATCGCAGACGAAAGCGTCGGGCAGAAAAGAACGCAAGGCAAAAACGTCGTGGTCCAAAAAATCGTAGGAGAAAAGAAAGCAACGAGAAAACACTGCAGTTATAAAACATCGTGGTACAAAATATCGTCATTGAGAATAAAGCGGTTCAAAAACTTCGCAGTTTAAAAACATCGTCATCGAAAATATCGTGGTAAAAAATGAAGAACCTACAAATCATCGCATGACGAAAACATCGCACACATGAGTTTTTCAGGTTTTAAAAAGTTAAGTGCATTTTCGCATAATGACTTGGGAGCTCAAGAAGGAAAGAGGTATTTTTACTCTTAAAAAAATATTTCAAATTTTTGAAGGAACTAATAAATTTTTACTGAAAACTGAGAAGGAAACTTGAGCATTTAAAAATTGAAAATGAGTGGAAAATGAATGATACTTACAGCACTTAATAAAATTTTAAATTTATATAGTTAATTTACAAAGGTTATTAATAAATTAATCTTCTTTTTTTAAAAAGTTTTACTAATAGTTTTTCATGAAAAATACAGCCTAAAAATGTTTAGAAAAAGGAAGATAAATAACTTCATGAGGTTATCTCTATAAAAATTACTTAATTAATTATCAAATTAGTTTCTTTGATGTTTGTTAATGTGATATTGTTTTGGTGAAATTTATATCTTGCTTTGTTTCCACTTATTCTTAATGTGTCTTTAACATTTCTTGCCCTTTTAAATCTTTATAGTAACTAAATATCTTGGAAGAGAATGGTAGAGAAGGAAAAGGCTCCTCCCCCCCCCAAAAAAAAACCACTCTCGAAAGTTTAGTCTCTCAGTGTTAATTGAATTTGGTACATATTTATTTAATCTCTCAGTCTCTATTTTTTTTAAATCAAACTTACTTATTCCTTCTTCCAGAATTCGAAATTTAGGTTTAATCCAAATATAATTAGCACGGTTTTTATGCTATACTTTTAAAACTTGTATTTTTAAATATTTTTCGAAAACATTTTTGCATTAGAACCTAGAAAATTTTAACATCATCTTAAAGTAGATGTATTTCTAGGCACACCTGCAAGAAATTAGAATATTTTATACAAAACTTTCTAAGATATACATGAATTTACATATTGGTGCTTTTGAAATTTGGCGTACTTATTATAAGCGATAATAACGCCAAATGTGGTTTACTCACTTTGTTAAAATTATTTGAAAGAATGAATGATGACCTTTTTTCCGTTCGTGCATCAATGAAAAAAAAAAAAAAAAAAGAAAGAAAGAAAGAAAGTAAGTAGGTTGTCATAAATTAAGAATTTCGCCAAGTGAATTATTCTTGGCGCAACTGAAAAATATTCGCCAAGATAAATATTTAAATTTCTCCGTAAATTTCGCACCAAATGTTACAAAATTTAATATTTAGGCATAACTTGAGTCGTAGAATTTCCCCCTTTTTTTACTTCCTTGTACGAAGTAAAAAGGAAGTATTGTAATCACGAAAATTTTCAGGCATCATATTTCAACGAAAATATTCATTTTTACCGCGTTACGTTGAATTAATTACGTTGAAATTTTGTATATAGGACTGCTATAACATGTAGATGTGCACCTCGTATTTTGGTTGCATTCGACCGCACCAAACGTATATATATATATATATATATATATATATCCACTCTGTTAACCGCCTCAGTGATATCAGCTTCTTTACTCTTATATATTTGTAACGTGTGCATTTTTTACTTTACAAATGATTGAATTATGTTGTTCTTATCTTCCAGTTAAGGTTTTTATGCCTTTAGTGAATCTGCATGCAATATTTGTGGAGTTATCAATAATTTTAAAGGTTTTAAGTGCAGCTAAGCCTAATGAATTTTGCGATGGCGGACAGGTTTGTTTACATTTCAAATTTGGCAAAATAGCGTATTTTTTGCCAATTTAGAGAAACTAAGCTTTGCAACAAGAAAGATAACGCCTTCTTTTATTATTGCGAATTAAATCATGTTTAATCCATTGTGGAATTTATTCGAGGAAATAAGTGGTTAAGATTTGCTTCGTAATTTTTAATATAGATATTTTTAGTTTTTATGTATTTTTGCCTTGTCGGGAAGTGGGAAGTAAGGAATTAATTAAATGAGAAATACTGAATAGTCTGTAAAAAACTGTTTCTTTTTTTGTTTTGTTTGCTTAATTTCTTTTAGTATACATCGTTTTAGATTTATACTAGTATTTGAGTAGAACATGTGGCAAAGATTAGATAATTCTTCAAATGATATAAATTTATATGCATTCTGATTTATAATATGAAAGTTCGTATTAAGAACAAGCTATCTAATATCAGTGTAATGAAAGCAGGTGTCCCTCAGGGCTCGAATTTTTCACCTTTTCTTTTTAACATCTACATAAATGATCTTCCCAGCCACAAAAAAGATGCCATTATCGCCTGCTATGCAGACGATACTGCGATTCTCAGCAAATCCATCAATCCGCAAAGAGCCATCCAAAAGCTCCAAAAGGCAACAGACTGTATCTTCCCATGGTTTAACGTTTGGAAAATTAAAATCAATGAAAGCAAATCCACTACAATATATTTCCAAAAGAACCCTTCCAGAAGACATCTCAACAACATCACAATTAATAATATCTCCCTCCCAAATGAAAAATGTGTTAAATATTTAGGCGTTTATCTCAATAAAAAACTAACCTTCAAAAACCATATCGAAAATATCTGTAAAAAAGCCAACCAAGCAATAGGCAGTATCTATGCACTCATAGGGAGAAATTCTAAACTTAGTCTCGCTACAAAAAGAGTTATTTATCTACAAGCTATCCCCCCCCCGATTTTACTGTATGCTTCCCCAGCGTGGGCTGCAACTGCAAGAACTCATCTCGAAAAAATACAAAGAATTAAAAACAAGGCCATCCGAATAATTACAAATGCGCCTTGGTTCGTACGAAACAGCACTTTTCACAATGACTTAAAAATTAAAGCCACGGATTCTGAAATTCTAAAAAGCTTCTCATAACTTTTTTATGAAATATTTTCGTTTTCTTCTTATTTAGCCAAGAATTTACTTCATTTTCTTTACATATAGTTTTACTTATCAAATTACAAAGCGCTATGGACTTTGTTCCTGCCAAAGCAGGTAGACTTTGTGTGTGAATAGTTTTTACGCTTGTGAAACGTTTCAATGTACTGCAAATTGTGTTTTTTATCATTTCATTTTCCAATTATTGCTTATCAGAAAAATAATTTTTATGAAATTTTAAAAATGCCTTACAATACATCCTGCAAAAGATGGCGCAACCAGAACTCCAGTCAACTAAAATGCTTTTCATCCCTACTAATAGATGGCGCCACATGAGCGCCTCATTCGTTCAAAGTTTACTTATTCTATGAACAGCGGCACAGGAGCCTCCGTCGCTAGTCATCTCTGAGTTCTAGCACAGCATGTGCACAAGTACTTCCATATTATTGGATACAACTTACTCGATTCCTCAAGCATTTAAAAGTCAAGTATAATATATTGGTAAAGGCCGTTAATGCTCGATTGCCTCTTACTAAGTGATAAGACATAGACATCGACATATTTATAATATGAACGCAGTGTAACGCTATTAAGTGAAGCTAGCGCCAGAGTGTCGCAACGGTAAACAAATATGGTGAATTTTAAAAAAGTGCATTTTTTCTATTGTGGTTTATGCGCTAACGACGAAGTAGATTTAATTAAATCCAATATGTTTAAATAAAATGCAAGAAAAAATGCGTATAAATTAATATTCCGTGCAAGGAAGTCGTGGTGTACACATCAGATTTTTTTTTTTCGCAGTGTACATCTATATTCATTTCTTTATTGGAAGTGCAAGGGAAACGTGCCGTGATTGAATGGTGTATTAAAGTTGGTGTGATTGCTACTTCTTTTGTTTGTCCGAAATGTGGTGATAATATGCGTTTGTGTGAGAGAAAGGGAAGTGTGGATGGGTTTGAATGGCGATGTAGAAAGCAAGAAAAAGCGAATGCGCATGATGTTTGTAGGAGTATAAGGAAAGTTTCATGGTTTAGTCATAGCCATTTGAGTATATGTGATATTTTGAAAATTAGGAGGTTTTTGAAAATGGGGAATGAATCTGTGATTCAAGAAGTGAAAGTGCATGAGTACGCTGTTGTTGATTGGTTTATGTTTTGCAGAGAAGTGTGTGTGACGACTGTGATAAATGATAGTATTCCGATTGGTGGTAAAGGTTGATAGTTGAAATAGATGACAGTAAGTTCGGAAAAAGGAAGTATGGAAGAGGAAAGCGCCTGTGGACGGTCATTGGGTAATTGCTAGTAATAGAAAGAGGAACGAATAGATGTTTTTTAGAGAGGTTGACAATACATCAAAGGTGAGTTTGGAGAGAGTGATAGTTGAATGGGTGATGCTGGGATCAAGTACGGTTTTAGACTGCTGGAAGGCATATAGTGGACTAAAAATTTAGGTTATGGCATCTTATTGTAAACAGTCTGCGCTTCAGGGATCCCGAGATGGGTGCGCGCACTAATTCCATAGAAAGTACTTCGTTTGGAATCAAAAGTAATTTGTATCGCAGTACAAACCACATAGATGGCGAATTTGATTTATATTTAACGGAATATATGTGGCGAAATAGGCACGGCCACTCATTGAGTGATGAACGTTATCGTGCCTTTTTAACGGAAAATGTTGGCGGATAAAAGGAAGTAAATTTTCGTAAAGATGAGAGGTTGAGGGAGGTTCCGTCCCCCCGACATAAAATTTAAAAAAAAGTCTAAAAAAACCTTCAAAAAGACTATTTTTTCTGGAAAGGAATAAGTGAAAATTTGTTTTCTTTTAAGTTTCTTTTTAAGGTTGCTTGTTTTTAATATTTTGTATCTTTTCGGCTCAATCCAAAGCTCTCAACAACACTCAGTACACCAAACCCACGATACAAATGGAGAATGAATTAGATAACTAAGTTAATGCATTTACAGAAGAACTCCATATTGCACCGAATAAAAACAGTAAGGAAGTTGCTGCCTCAAAATGATGAATAAACCCTGAAATTAAAGATTTTATACGTAGGAGGAACATCGCTCGCCATGCATGGCAATGTTCAAGATATCCTGATGATAAAGCCATGATGAATCGACTTCACAACGAAGTCAGGTCCCTTACCAGAAAACATACTAAACCTGGCATATTTATGCCGTATATTTGACAAAGTGAATGCCTTGACTCAGTCTGTACAAAGCAATAATGTGCACATCTTGAAATTATTGGAGAAGACTGCGGCGTTTAGAAGAAAACTGCAGTTGAGGATAAGAAAAATTAATGAGGATGGCGGTCAAGATTGTTTTCCGAATTGCATAAATATGCGTCGTATAATGAGCTCGTTGTCTCTCAAAAGTTGCTGTCTCTTTTCACGAAACACCTTTCGAAGCTCACTGAATAGTTTGAAAAATACTTTGCGGAAGAAAATATCAAGAAATATTCGTGGATCTAAAATCCTTTTCATGCCCAAGTTCCATCAGAATTCACTTCGAAAGAAGAAGAGAATGTCGTTGAACTCTCTTGCGACAAAAACAAAATTTCAAAATACAAAATTTCCTTAAAACTAAGTTATAAATGACAATAAAGAACAATGCTTTTAACAGAACTTAAAATGCAACTGAATACAAACTGGCGCGCTTTTGTTTGTTTGTTCCAATTCGCGCGCAGACTACTTTTGCATTTCGTTAACAGTGAATGTGTAAATTCACTTTTACGAGGTGATTTAAAAATGCTTTTATATACTACAGAAAAGCATTACGTACTGTTGTGGGTAAAAATAAACTGAAAAATGCTAAGAATATCTGCTATCATTGCTGTTATATCAGACATTTTTCTTTCCCTTTCTTATTTTGTGTAGACAGATTTATTTTACTCTAATAGTTTGTGGTGGTAATTTTTCACCTTTCTGTACTAACTTAAAAATTAACACTGCTCCCGAAACGCGATTAAACCGCCCGTAAGTCTGGAGAATTTAACTGCAATTCATACTTACTTTGATACGAACGTGATTATGCAGGGTTTCTACTGCGGCAGCAGTACTTCCCTGCAACCTGAGATGTTTCAACGATGGGCATGGTGATGAGGTTTACATGAGTAGATCCCAAGATGGAAGATCAGCATTCGAAAGAAAGAAAATGGCGCAAAAACATGGCTTGGGGAAGTGAAGAATCTGCTGGAGATCTTGGAGGGAATTTCAGAGGCTAGAATGTTATTAGAGGAATGTTAGTGGCTTGGTTGAATATAGCTAAGTTCTAATAGGGGGTGCTATAGATGAGAGAGGGATGCTGAGTGGTCTGTTTAAAATTTAATAACAATATTCCAAGAGTAGGAAAAATGCAGACTTAGTTTCAAAACGTCGTAGTAATGTAGTTAAGTTCGAGAAAACGGTAGAAGTTGAAAAGACCAGTACTTCCAAAAGTCGTTACCCACTGAATATCGAACTGACGATCTGCGGATCTGTAGGTCTATGCTCTATCCGTTCGGTACTCTGTTAATGCTCGGTTCTTGTGAAAATATGAAGTGACTAAGAAGCAGATCAGGAACTTGTGTGGAGAAAGCGTCCAAAGTCCAACGTGGGATGAGATAGTTTTAGCTGTTTTGATTTGACATATTAAGGACATGAGTTGTGAAGGGCCGAGCAAAGTAGTCATCATCGATTATTACATAGTTTAGCACGTCAGAAAAATCAGCAAAGTCTATTATTATTTAAACCATTACACAACTCACAAGGTTGAAGTTTCATTTTACATCTGGAAGATACATGGCCTCTCTTAAAACATCTGTAACAACGTCCATGGCATTTTAATATCGCTCTTTTTTTGCTCATTTGTTTTCTCATATTTTCCTACATCATGTGTATTTTGATTACAATAGAAATAATACGGCTTAGTCACCGTAGCTAACGCCGAAGCAGTAGGGAAAACTTGCCCCTTTTAAGTAATTATTTTTATTCTGCTTAACACCGTAATTTGTGTCCCTTTTCTTTGAGTTTATTATTAAATTAGAAGCTTCACGACTCTCAACTTCCAATCTAATGAATTCGAGAAGTTCTGTTAGGCTATATTGCAGTTTAGAGTTTCTTTTTCTATTAAACTCCAGATTCATATCGTCTGGCAAAAGCTTTAAAATAACAGGTCCTAAAAGGGTTCTGTAAGCTTTCGACACAATAACTTATGAATTTAAGCTTCTTATAGTGATTTCACAGGAATCGTATAGTGTTCTTAGTGCTTTCACATTGGACGAACTTCTAACCGGTTCAAGATTCAAGAGTTTATTCATGTGCGAAGATATTACCAAATCTGTTCGTCCAAATCTTTCTTTAATTAAACTTATAGAAGCGTCATAATTTTCATTAGATAGTGCAAACCCGGATACTGCACTTAAAGCAGGTCCTGCGAGTAAGGATTTAAGATAGATAAACTTCTCGACCTTTGTTAACTCATTATTATTACCAATAGCATTTTCAAATGAATTATAGAATTCCAAAAATAAAGTAGGATCACCATAATATTTAGGAATTGGAATTTTAGGTAACAGAATGTTAGTTTTGTTTTCGACCTTTACGGCAGCAGTATGGTTACCAGGCGATTCACTTTCAATGCTCACTATCTGAGAATTTAAATTAAGTTTCTTTTTAGCCCTAAAAATACATAAACTCATTTTTTCAAAAATACATAAACTCTAACACATTATTACATTCTTTCTCAATTTCAGACTCATCCCCTTTAAAACAATCCAATATTTTTTCATTAATTTCTTTCAACGCAGACTGTTTAGAAGTAAGCAAAAACACATTTTCTTCTACCATATTCTTATCCCAAATGTCTTTTTTAATTTCAGGTTCTAGTACATTTATTATTTTAGAAATAGCTTGTCTCATGACTTTTCTAGTAGATTTCAATTTAATAATATCGTCTGCCATAATAACAACAAAATTTTATTCTCTTACCTGGTGCAGGCTTCAAATGTTTCAACCTAATTTAGTAACTCACTTTCCTGGTGAAGCACATTCAAAAGTATTCTGAACGTTAATCCTACCACGTTCAGTGCAAATGAATAAATTTTCACTAACACGAAAAACACCGCATTCTAAATCAAAAAAATTGTTCGTGCGCAACTGTTGGGCGCCAAAAATATAAAATATTATAACTGTCAAGAATTTCAAGATATCCTGGTTCAAAAAACACTAATTCAATCACACATAACATTAAGGTAAATGAACATTACGAATCAGATTTCTAAAACTGCCAAGTTTATTCATGTCTAACACACATTCAACTGGCTCTGCCAGATCCAAGAACAAAAAGTATAACATCATGAAAGATTTACGTCCTTTTTGACGATTAAAATATATTTCCACATAAAATTTCTTACATTGTCGTTATGGATGGCTTTTTGATAGAAACTTTCGTTCAGTTTGTTGAGGTGGGTCTTAACGTAGTCGATGTTCGGATATCTATGAAGATTTTTGTTTCTGGTGAAGTAAGGTGCTCCAGTAATTAGTCGTAAGAATTTATTTTGTATGGTTTGCAGTTTTTTCATTTCGTTACGTTTTGCATTTGCTCAGACAGGCGAGGCATATGAAAAGATGGGACGGATGATGGTGGTATGAATAAGCTTTTTCCTGGTCATGCTGAGTCCTGAGTTTTCTGAGAGTAGAAAATAAAGTTTCCGCATTGATAGCGTAGATTTTTTGCCCTGGTAGTATTGATTTGCGCTGACTAAGTGAAGGATCTATTAAAGGTGACTCCCAGATATTTGGCAGTGTTTACGAAAGGAACTTGTTTTCCGAAAAGATAAACAGAGTTATTAATAGTATCCCTGAGTTTGTATCTTCTGATAAGGAGGATCTGGGACTTATCAGGATTTATGTGTATTCTCCACGTCCGACACCAATTTTTTACTTCTGTCATTTTTCGTTGTAACTGAAGGATTGCGTTGTCCGGTTTTCTTGATTTTTGGATGAGCGCAGTGTCATCTGCGTAGCATGCGAGCAGGAAATTGTGGTCACTGGAGAACTTAGGAAAGTCGTGCACATAAATTAAGTAGTACATCGAACCTAAAATGCTTCCTTGAAGAATTCCAGCAAGTATGGGATGAGGATCAGAGCTGATATCACCTTGCTTACCTGAAAACGTTCGATGTTCGAGGAAAGACTTAGTAATAAGTATCAGTTCACGAGGAATTCGAAGTTTGATGAGCTTGTAAAGCAAACCCTCATGCCAGACGCTGCCACGTTCAACATAAAGAGTGCAACATTGAGTTTGTTTCGCAAGGCAGAGCCAATAACCTCAGAAATCCTGATTAACTGATGCGTCGTAGAAAGACCCTTCCTGAAGCCGTATTGCTCATTTGGGAGAAATACTAGATGTGGTAGTAGTCTGTTATAGATGAGACATTCGAAAATCTTCCCCAGTGAGGAAGGGAGGTTTATAGGGCGATAACTTGAAGGTTTGTCCGGTGGTTTTTTTGGGCTTGGGAATGAGAAAGATATCAGAGTGCTTCCAGACCGATGGGAAATGCGAGTTAGTAAGACAGGCGTTGTAGATGCTCACAAGCTGTGTGGGATGTTTTTCAGCAGTTTAATGTAATTATGTTGTTTCCGGGAGCTTTCCTGCTTTCAGAGTACTTTATAATTTCACAGACTTCTCTGGGAGTAGCAAATTTAATGATGTTGTGCGGAGTAGGAGTTGCAATCCAGTCGTTAACGTGACCAGTAATGGCGGCGATCGAGCCTTGATCAGAAGGAGTATCGTTCGGGACGAACTGCTTGGATAAGTGACTTGCGAAAACTTTTGAATTTTTCTTTTGATAAGCCTGGTTAGTCTATTAATTTCAGTTTTTTATACAGAGTTCCAGGTGCGGTTAAATTGTTTCCTGATCCTATTTCTCAGGGTGATGATTGATCTGATGTGTGAGGGGAGGGTGCCATGAGTGTAGGAGTCAATCTTCTCTGTGGTGGCCTGAAGTAGGAAATAATTCAATTTTTCTGAGAATTTTTCGCAGCCGTGTCAATATCCTCTGGAGTCCTTAGGTTCTCAATATTAATTGGTGATGCCAATGCAATATTATAGAAAAGCTTCCAGTCTGTTATTTTCCTTGGGCGAGTAAAATTAGGCTTGTTAACACCAAACCTTGCAAGTACAGGTACGTGATCCGAAGATAGATCAGTAATCACTTCCATAGAAAAGGGAAGATTCAAGTTTGCAATGAAAAAGCCCAATATATCAGGGCGTCTGTTGAGGGTGTTTGGACGATAGGTCGGCTGATCTGGTACAAACATTTAAATAGGTTCGTTTTCCACGTAATGGTGAATTACATTCCCATTTGCGTTATTATGGTTGCATGTCGCCTCCAATAATTGTGAGGGTTTGATTACTGAGATAATATTGCAGGTCTTCTTCTGTGATGCGATTGTCAGGGGAATTATAAATTGCGCAGAATCTAACGTTGCCTATTTTAGGAATATTTACATTTGTACATACGATTTCAAAGCCTTTTGAATTGTCCTTGGATATAAGTACAAAGCACAAAGACCGCTTGGCATATATAACAACCCCTCCACCATAGTGTCGGAGCCGATCACATCTGTAAGTGTGATAATTTTCTATTTTCAGGTTGTGTTTAGGCACAGCATGAGTTTCAGTGACTAGACAAATATCTAAGTCATGCTGGTTAAGAAAGTGATGAAATTTGTGCATTTTTGTTGTAAGATTTTGGGCATTCCAAAGTCCAATGGAGATAGGAGCAAATGAGGTTGAACTATTCATGTTGAAGTTGAGAAGGCATGACGGACTTTTTTTATGAGACTGAAGTTAACTGAGATGTAGTATCCTTTAGCATTGCAATTGCAGTAGTGAGAGTTGCGATCACAGACTTGGCTTCTTCAAGCTTTGCAGAGAGCTCAGCTAATTCGGATGGCTTTTGTCCTAGGGAAGGCTGAGCATTGTTCATGATAACACGCTCTGAGTAAAGCTTATTTCCAGGAGAAGACTGCCTGGTTTTGGGAAAGTATACACATCCACGAAAGGAAGCAGTATATTCCTGTCCGCAATTGGCACAGATGAGGGCTCAGAAGGTGGTTTGGTAACTGAAATTCATAGATTGTGAAGCAGCCTTTATAGCTAAAAGACCGATTGTATTATTAATCACGCCTCTTTGTATAATGAGCACGCCACTTTGCATAATGAGCACACCTCTTTGGTTACAGTTTTAACTGATTTAATTTGGAATATTTCTATATTAGGTTTATGATGCGACTGCATGAGACTTTTTTTATTATGAATCTGCTTTTTTGTATATTGTGTGTTATTATTAGCACATAACACAACTAATTAAAGTTTAAAAGAGCACTATTAAAATTTACCAAACGATTGAAAATATCCAATGAGTGATTTAAAATTTAAGACCTTAATTGCTAAAAATAAAGAAAACAATTCTTTGGTTTAAAGAATTCATGTATCAATACGTTTAATATCTGTGCTACCTGCAGTATGGATGAAAATTTTAACTTGGATTTTTTTATCAGATGGAAAGAAAGTGTATTTTAAATTATATTTTAAAATTTTATAGTATGTTTTCTTTTGATGTGTTGGTGATGTTTGCCAATTTACGAATATCGATAGTATGAAGATATTTTTAAAGTTGCGAAAATCGCCAGCATCCACCCGATTATACGTACTTACCTCTTTCTTCTTCTTCTACTTCTTACTTTCGAATATATAATATTTACTATAATAATTGCACTTAATATTATATTTTTTCTTAAAACATTGCGTATTACTCCAAATTTGTATTTTTTATTTTCTTTATTGTGAGAAATTAATTTTTGCCATTTTTTAGTGTATGGAGTACTAATATGCGTAAAGAGAATATGACGTCATTTAGGAATTTAAGAAATAGTGAAATTGAAGCTATGAACGATGTTCATTTACTATTTAAAAAATATTATTAATGCTAAAGCTTTAGATTTTTAGAAACTGATGAAGACTGTCTACTTAAGAGTATGAGATAAGGTACTGTGATGTGTAACAATAAAGTCAGCTTTGAAAAGAGTTCAAAGCGTTCCATGATGTGAACTTAGATTTTAAAATGTTTTTCTTATTTTAGCAGCTGTTATTTTGTAATTGACCATCGAATTTTAAGAAATACATTTAGTCTGAAATATATACTCAAAATAAATTTAAATCAATAAATATGTTCTCAAATATCGCCGCGAGTTTTACATATGATGGTATCATTTTTTTAAATTTATTAAATTATAATGAATATTTTACTGATATTGAAATTTTTGAACCACGAGCACCATATGAAACACTTGACTTTAATCACTGTCTTGAAACTGATCTCAGGTTCTCTACTTTGTTTTGAGAAATTTTGTAGTTTGAAATATATTTTTGTCATTAGTTTTTATAGGAAAAAACCTGTAATCTGTTTTAAAAATACAGGGTATATTTTTAATTTATTCCTATGACAGCATTTTGTATATAATATGATACAGGGTCACAAAAACAGTAAAGGGCTTTAATAAGAGAGTTATGATTCTATTTATATAAAGACCGTGCTATTAAAGTAAGCATCCAAAATATTCTTCTTATAGAGGCCCAAAGAAACTTCAGAGTTTGGACAGGACGAATAGTTTGATATAAATTTAGATTTTAAAATGTTTTTCTTATTCTTATTAATGTCAGAGCTTAAAAGTTTGCAAATATTGAAGTTGTATGAAATACAATTATAAGAGACTGCGTTTTTTTATCACTTTTAAAAATAGTAGAACTGTATCCTTTTGTTATATTAATTTAAAATAAACAACTTATTACTCTTATTATGAGTAAACCAAAGCTTAATTGTTATAAATCTAAAATAAAGATTTAACGAATAATAATTATTGTTATTTTCAGTAGCAAATAGTACACTACACGTAATATATAATGCGAGAACATCATGGGACCTTATAAGAAAGAGTATTTTATATTTTGTTGATATGCTAGTTTTAGAGCATTATTTTGTGCGCTTAGAAAGATTGATAATCGGTTAATCAAATGGTTCGTGCTTATGTGACTAGATTAAGCCTTAAGAAGCTAAATGAAATAATAATGTATGGGCGCATGACGTGCAGAAAAATTAAGACGTCTCCTCCTTTAGGAAGAAAACATCAGTAGGCAAAATAGAAAGACTATTCTCTCAAAACACAGATATCTTTAGGCTGTTAAGTCATATGGAAGAATAGCAATCTGGAGTAATTCCTTCTACTATATTAATAATTATACTTATAATTCGGTTATGTCAAGACCAAATTTAATTTTTGCCAAGGAAATTTGGCATTTTTGATCTCCTAATTCTAAGCTCTTTTAGTTTCATAAGAAAATCTCTGAGCTTTGAGTCTTCATTCAAGGCAAGCATATTGTCTTTACTTTACTGCAATATTTCTTCTTTATTTACATCAGAGCTGCTAGGGTTAGGTAGGGAATCTGAATTCAGTGTAAATTTCATCCTTCTTCCTGAAAGTTTTCTTTCAAGGCTCCAGCTGTTTGAATGCATTGGGCATTTCCTGCAGCTGCAAGGGAGGCCCCTCTTGACATCTAAAAGAAGTTGCTTTTCCATCTTTTTGCAAAGTACAAGAATATGTTTTAGTGCGATAAACCGCACTTAAGACACTTAAAACAAATTCTGGGGAGCTTTTCTGATTTACATTTTCTTGCTTTGACTTACAATGCAGGTAGGATTTCAATCAAGTTGTAAGTCCATCTTCGGTTCGAGGCACGTTTACGAAGAAAATCGGTAACTTAATCAGAGAGCTATCTCTTTTTCTTGTGAACTGCTTCACTTTCGAAACGGGCAAGCTCAGAGAATTGAGCTCTTCCTTAATATCTGGCTGAATGGTGTCTGCTGGAAGACCCGTTATAATTGCTTTTACTGGAGCGTCGTTTTGCTTAACACTGAATATTTGCTGAGAATCTACTTAATATTTGCTGAGAATGGCGACGGCCTTGTCATACATGTATATGAATTTATGAAGAAAATTTTTATGTATACCTTGGTTAGAATACCTTCAATTCTATCAATATTTGTAATTTGTTGTAAAGTTCAAGAAGCGATTTCCATAGAGCTTCACAGATTTCACCTTTTCAGGCATGATGACTTGCATTTTTTCCTCACAGATGTTATGTACAAGTGTGGGAAAGCCGTTCTTCGTTTCTAGCGAAAAGTCGGGATTAATGTCCTTCGGGAGGTCTGGAAACTTTCTTCTGTTTATCCCACTAACACTGGGTATGGGATTTTTCTCATTTGCGGTGCAATTTTTTCATCAGCAGTTGGGGCTTTTCATCCTGGAAATTCCTGCTTGTTTATTGAATACTTCATTTCCACGAAAATTTCATAACATTTAGTCCATAATTTCTACAGAAGTTATTCCAGTGTTGCATGTTACTGAGTTCATACTCGAAGAACCTCACTTTCCAGTGCGTGTTTTTACTGGATCCCTCATGCATTTCCAGGGCGTTTTTAAGATCATACTGATTACAGCGTTTGATTTTAATACCAGACCCATGTAGGTTATATTTCTCCAAAGGGAAGTTGCAGATATTATTGCAAAGAAGCAGAACGAACATGGGGTAACCGCGAGGTATGAATGTCATACAAATTAACCTTCATAGTGAAGGTAATCCTTCGAATGGGTTGCTTAGAAAGATTACTTGGATACAGTTGTGTTTACATACGGGTTCTATTGCCTAAGGAGTACTTCCCAGTAACATCAGATAATTTCATAATGGGCTTATTGATTTCCTGAATAAAATTGTCGAAGCAAATGAACGTGAAGATACGATTGAAAGAGGCACGCAGTCTATTTCGTTGGGTAATGAAATTCCTGATATGCAGAGAGAGCTATCCGTGCGCACAGGAACTCTTATTTGAGAATAGAAGCTAGGTAGAGAAACTGCTGAATTTTGGTGATGAAATTTTGAGCAACATTTTCTGAGTGAAGGTTCCCAATATCGAAAGACAAGGTAATTGTAATATTTCTAAGTAACAGGCCACCGTGTGTGGGGAAATAGAGTCCTTTCGCTTGTTCACACCGAGTCTTGCGATCACTGGAACATGAGCTGAGAAGAGATCTGTCAACGCTTCCGATAATATTGGGATATTAACGTTAGAGAGAAAAACTTCCAATATGTCTGGTCTCCTGTTTATAATATTTGGTCGGTATGTGCTTAGAAAAATTCTTATAAGGTCCTTTTTTATATTTCCATGAAGAATATATTATGACACCCAGATACTTGGATACTTGTTTGTATACAAGATACAGGGATTCAACCGCCTACAGTATAGGAGCTTTTTCATATAATCGCGTTTAAATAATTCCAGGTTGGGAGCCTCAAGTGAAAAATACCTATATTGATATGTCGGTACCCGTTTATAACATCCAAGCTCCGGCTTCGCAACTTTGTTTATGCAGCGTTCTGTGAAATTTTATTGAGCCTTATAACTGAATAAAAAAATCGTAAAAATGGATATTATTAATGCCATGGATAAAAGGCGAACTTTGTCCAATTCTAATTTTAAAGAAACTTTTAATATATGAATTAAAATGGGTTAATTTATAGAATTAAGAAAATACATCAATATAATTTTAAAATAACCCCCCCACACAAACACAAAAAAAGTAAATTTGCTCGGTTTATTACTTTTCTTAACGATTAAATATTTTACATAACAATGTATTTTAACAACTAATATATTAATTCAGAAGTCAAACAACAAAAATCAGCGTTATATTTTCAAAATTTTTCACAGGACTAGTTTCGATGGTTTTACCGAACAACCATCCTCAGCTTCAAAACCGCAAATGAACGAGATAGGATATAATGATTAGATATGATAAGAAATCCTGGACAAGAATAAGCAAATGGCGCTATCTGTTGATGAAACCAGAACTAAAACATAATTTCTTTAAAAGCCGAAGGCAAATGTGGATTGGAATTAGGATCGTTAACTAGAACAGAAATATTTTTTGAATGTGAAATTCCTCTAGAAAATCCAGTTCTCCAATGGAAGATGTTTTCTGAATAATTTTGGCAGCAGAAAAATTGAAAGTGACCAACAATGTTGAGCATCAGAAGACTTCTGTGTTTCCTTTTTTCTAACATGTGAATCATATTCCTTGACGCGAAATTTTAAGGCTCTCTTAGTTTGTCCAATGTAACTTAAACCACACTGGCAAGGAATCCTATAAATATCCCAGAAATTCATATCCGGAATGGGGTCCTTGAGTATGGAACTCGGAATTTTATTGATGGGAGAATAAACGACCCGAATGTTAAATTTCTGCAAAATATGTGCAACTTTATAGCTAGTTGATGGAAAGAAGGGAATGACAACAGAATTTTTATAATCTCCTAAAACAAGAGTATGCCTTTTAGTGTGTTGAGTCGAGAATTTTTTAACTGCTTGATTAATATTGTTGGGTGAAATGCCCCTGTCAATAGCTATTGCTTTTAAATAATTTAGTTCTTCATCAACGGATAGTTTGGAGGAGCAAACTTGAAGAGCACGGAAAACACAGGAATAAAATGAAGCTAACTTTTGTTTAGTCGGATGACATGATTTAAAGTGTGGTGGAAGGCAAACCGATGAAGGTTTACGGTAAAAGCGTAGTACTGAAGTTGGATGTGTTACGTGTGACCAGAATGTCGAGAAACAGAAGAGAATTGCAAGTCTCAAGTTCAAAAGTGAACTGAGTAGCAGGATCAATAGAATTCATTGTTGAAAGAACTTTATTTAAATCATCTTTATTACCTTCAAACAGGGTAAAAGTATCGTCTACGTAGCGGAACTCGGGTTTTCCTCCAAGAGAAAGAAAAATCATCACAATCTTCCAAATCACCACGTTGTATTTTGCAATCAGTAATACTTATGTTATATTAAAAAGAGTGAGTGTATGGAGAATCTGATTACAGATAAAAATTAATTTTAATATATTTTGATAATCCAAGACTAATTTAAATAAAACATGCAAATTTTGTTGGTGATCAGTTGTACTTACAGATAGGTATAAGGGGCAACATTTTACAGAAGTTTGTTTATCAATCTCAGATCGAGAATTAAAATATTTTATGTTACAGTTTAGATGAAGGAATCAAGAAAATTGTGTGAAAAGCAATAAATAAGTATACCATTTTCATTCGATTAAGTGCTTTAATAGGATCCATTGCAAAAAGTATGGAAAATTATTTTAAGGATAAATTATATTAAAATCTTCAAACTATCATACATAAAAAAAAAAAAAAAAAAAAAAAAAAAAAAAAAAAAAAAAAAAAATGAGGCTGGAATGTATACAGAAGCAGCTGCAGTGGCATTACAAACCCTCGTGGAGGGGGAGCAGCTCGCAGAGTGACATGAGATTGAAGGTATCACAGCCTTCATTTATTGTCCCCCTTCTTTCTTGAAACTGATTAGGTGGTGGGAATTCAATTCCAGGCAATCGCCATGTCCATTTCTCTGATGGCTGGAAATAAAAATCGACAGCTTCGTCCCTGTACGGGGGGTGAACTAGGTGTGGAAAGCTTTTAACACAAATTGCAGCCATAGAATGCAAACACAGTCTGCCCATATTTGCAGCTCAAATATCAAGTCCGTCGATGAAGTAAAGCTGGACGGAAAAAAGTGTCAGTTAGGAATATATTTCACTGTCCATGCAGTAACGAACTTTGGCAATACCCTGTCGAGACCCCTCTCCTCCACAGATGGCGCCACTATACACTTCTGTAGGTGAGTTCTGGACGGAGTTTGGGCCTGCGTATCCCGAAAACGTCTCTGGCAAGGGCAACACAAACGGGCCGAGGCGCTTCTTTCTTTCTTTAGTAATCTTTTCTTTTAATTTTTTTTACAAGTTCCATTTGACTTAGACACGGATCACATTCTCGGTTCCTTCCCCTACAGAATGAACACACGATGGTAATTTATTTACAGGGCTCTCTCTCTTCTCTATTCCTTGCAAACAAAACATATTTCCTCAGTCTGCCCCATGCTTACTTCTTGTTGAAGTTACAAGCTGCTTTAAGTTAATTTTGTTGTAAAGCTCGAAACGTATCCAGCAGAAAGATGGTTGTTAGTATGTGTAGTAACCGTGACGACTAACATTTTGATAATATGATTTTTTTTATCCATCAAGAAAGAAAACGCATTTTGAAAATTATTTTTGATTACTTTCTACAATATGAAATAAAGGCTGAAGTAAGCGATTACTGCCAAGCAAAAGGTATAATTTATTTAAAATACAGTGGACTATTATTTCCTTCTCATTCATTATAATGCAGTGATAATCATTTTGAAGATTCATTGCCATTTTTTTGCAAAATGCAGCAAAAGGTGTTTTGATATTTCATAGAAATATTTCATTATTAGCGTCTGTCATCGGATGAATGGCTGAATACTGATCCTGTGTTTCCACTTTGACATCAGCGCAGTATCAAACTTAGACTAGAAACTGCAGTTATAAATCTCATAATAATGAAAATATATTTTAGGATCCTAATTTTAAAGAATAGAATTATCTATAATTAAAAGATATTTTTAGGTTATAACACTTAAACACTGTAGAGCTTTATTATTCTATCCCGTGTTTACTTATTTTTGATAAAATAAGTAGTTACTTACAAAATTTTTAGAAATTTGTGCGTGTACCGAATTAAAGCATGCTTGTTATCAGTTACAGAACCGGTTCCATCCGGTCTGTCTACGGCATAATGGAATGGACGCATAAAGTAAAAAATTTCTTTGAAGTTAAGTTTTGATATTAAAATAGGAATATATATAAAAATTTATTCATTGCTGTGGATTTGGGTTAAGGAAGACTTTCTATAAAAATTCTTTGATTGTTTTCTTATTCGGAAAAATCTCAGTTTCCAAATCAGTTTAGAAAGGAATAATATCAATTCAATGAAAAATTATTTCAGTTTGTTGCCATAGACTTTAATTTAAAAGATTAAAAAAATTGGTGAGGAATTACTTGGTTACATTTACAGGTTTGCCAATTAACTAGAAAATTTGTTTTATATTTAAACTTATTTTAATACTTATATTCCTTTAAAATAATAAAACTGAAATTAAGGTAAAGTATTTGTTTAAAAATGTATTGAAAATTTAAGAATTTTGCTTTTATTCGAAGAAAAGAATTCAATTTTTTAGAAGAAAGAAAACTTTTAGTCGAAAACTCTTTTATTCGTCAATTGAAATCAACGATAACATTCTAAAATATGAGAACAAAGGGAGGTTGGGACTTTTGGAAATAACTTCGTGAAAGAAAGATAGAAAACATGAGTTGGTGGATTATTTTTAACTCGGCTGTTATGTCAATGGCGTCGCGATATCAATGCCAGAGTAGCGAAACTATCAATGAGTTCTCAGTATTGACTGAAAAAAACTATAAAAAAAATGGTTCTGATTTTTTATTTTTCCTACTAATTATCATCCATTTAAGCAAAAGCGGCGCAGTATCAAATATAATTTTGAAAACATTTTTAATGTTTCAATGATTTTTGCGCCCATTCCATTTTGAAGCTATTTAGCTGCTGAAAGCCTTTTGTTTTCTTGTAGCTAAACCAACACTTGTCGCACAACTAACTGAACTCGAGGAAGTGCTTAGTGCACTGAGCTGTTCAGGAATTGACTCGAATTCAAATCTAGTCGAAGAGAGAGAGCTCGTGCTCCTCCGTTGGGGATGGGGAGGAGGTGAAGTCACTTCAAAAAAATCCTCATTGTCGTTGCGGACGGTAGTAATGTTCGAGGAAATGTGATTGGCTGATCACTTGTGGTAGCGTCGGACATTTCAGGAGCAGCCTCTTCGTCCCTCCGTCAGGAATCTGCAAAGAAAAAGACAGAAATTAATTATATAGCCTAGGCATAGAAGACTGAATAATTAACTACTACTTTCTCAAAATTCAAATAAGACGTTTTCTAAATTTAGTATAAGAAGCTCAAAAACAAAACAGTCTTTCACTGCTATATAAATTAAGGTTTTCTAGATTTTTAAAAACAGCAGAAGGCTTTTTTCCGTATCATTAGGAACATACCTTTTTTAGATTTGTCATAAAAAATCGTCTTTCCCTGAGACATATTATAGAGTTTCACTTTCTTTGGTAACGTAAACTAAGAGAAAACTCTGAAAACGACTTCCTTTTGTCTTGGAAATTACAAGAGACTTTAACTCAGATAATTTAACAGAGAGCAAACTTGAGTTTATAGAACCAGTCAACATTTATGGTGTAAATAAAAAATAACGAATTGAACTTAACTAAGAAAATAGTAGTTAAACCAATGGGTACACAGACAGAAAATGCGCAAGTTGGCTCAGGCCTGACATCGGCGTGATAAGCCTAATGCCGAGAATAACGCAACGCCACAGATAACTAACTGCTCTCAACAGAATCAACTAGTTAGTAACTTAGCCTTCAGCAGGTGGAACACTCTCTGATTCTATAAACTAAAACCTTCCTTCAAATATTATATATTTTTTTTCTTCCTCATTTGAATACGCGCGAACTGTAAATTAGCATTCTGGTAGGAAATGGAAAGCCAGAAAGACAGAAAAGCTAATTAACATAAAATAATTGGTTAATAAAAATAAATGAATACTCTACAATCCTGTCATACGAATATATGTTTTCTAAGTTTGACTACTAATATTAATTGCTTAGAAGCAGAATATCGTCTGTGATCAGTGGCGTTACTAGAAATTTTGGGCCCTTAAGTAACACTTAAAATACAGAATATAAATCTATCATACAACATTATATACTAAAAATCCTATTGGTATAGATAATTATAAACTGAAAATTCAGTTTAGTCAAATAATTGAGTTTTATGTAGTTTTTAGGCAACTCAAGATTATTTTAGTAATAAACAAAATTTATTAACATCAAAACTATACGGAAAGAATCTTAATAAATATAGCTAACTAAAAAGAAGGGGGAAAATACTAATTAACATTCTCTATAATTAATGGATTTATGCAATACGTAATCAGAGAGATCATTTGCGTGCTTTTGTTGAGACAAAAGAATCTATTATATCTTTCAGGTCCATTTTTCTTGCCTCTTTATGCTCGGTGAAAAAGAAGCGAGAGATACTTTAATCGTGTTTGTCCTGTTTTATTTCTTTCGTAATCTTTAATGATTTGTAGCTTTGAAAACTATTTTTCTACAACAGCAACAGCTACAGGAATCATTACAAAAAGTAAGAAAACTATTCGCTTTTCAGTGAATATTTTTTTTTTTTTTTTTTTTTTTTTTAAAGATTTTAGTTTCTAAATTCTTGAATGCTCATATTTTCATTAAGGTCATCTTTACACGACTGTAGTTTGTGTATAAATTATAAATTAAATTCTGGCGATAGTATTTCAGAATAAATATCTACCAAATTGTTATATTTTTGTATTAATTCAGTTTCCTTAGCATAAATTACATAAGGAGGTTCCAAAAAACTAAATCGACCTCGGCTAAATAAATTTTATCTTTTTCTGGAGGGCATTATAGACACCATCTACAACATAAGCTCTTTCATATCCTAGTCCACAACACATTTTAACTAAAATTTATTTATTATTCAAGAAATTGTGAATGAGTTCTTTCAATCTTTCAGAAGAATGATCTTTTACAACATAAAATCCGAGAAATGTTTCTTTAATTATAAAATTTATGGGTTTTGAATTATCATCTCAGTCGCCCAAACTGAAAAGTGGTTAGTGATTCTGACTGCCGTACCGAAGGGCCCGGGTTCGAATCCCGGAGAAAGAGTGGATGCAATTTGTCCATCTCTCTACAGGAGGCAACGGTGGCTCACTTTTTAGGTGCCTCCGTAATAAAGAGACCACTGCTTCCGACCTTAGTAGTGGTCTTGCAGAGACATTAGGCCATTTTGAAGCAGAATATTTGAAAACTGTGCAGTGCCCTCGATGGGACTCGAACCTGGACCTCTCGAATACGCGCCGAGTGTGCTAACCTTTACACCACAAAGGCATGCAAAAAGGAGGGAGAAAATACTTTATATACGCCCCCTTTTAAAGGAAGACTGAGGATTAGGACCCATTCGCCAAATCCTGGTGGTGAAGAATCATCATCTACCACCTTCTTAGTTCGGGCGCCATTGTAGAGTCATTTGGATTTTTGAAGCAGGAGATGTGAAAAATGAGCAATGCCATCGCCGGGACTCGAACTGACGATTACGCGCAGAGTGTGCTAACCGTTACTCCACGAAGTCATGCAGAAAGGAGGGAGAAAATACCTTATAGCCTTAGTAGTGGCTTAGTAGTAATGATATGTCTTGAATACTCTCTAATAATAAAGAATAAAAAAGAGATTCTAAATTATTACATTGAATTAATTAATTTTGTATGGTAGAGTTCAAATATCGCACACTTTCTGCGATAAAAAATTGCCATTATAACTAGTATTTATATCTTCTCTGTGCCCACGAAAAGCTAACACATTTTTGTCAGCGTAAGTGTAATGTTAAATAACCGTTCAAAAATTCAAAAACCATTTTCCAAAAATTTACCTCATACTGAATTAGTCCTCCGAGGTTTTAATTAAAAGTCAATTTTTTCCCCCATGTACACTGTGCTTGCTTCCACCTACGATTTGAAAGAATTCTGGGTATTAATTCTTACTATTAAATTTTTCTAATCTCTGATACTCGAGCGCCAGCTGCTATGAAAGTTAGAAAAAAACCAACGAGGTTTGGAGTTACGCAGAATCCAATAATTTAGAGTAACACAACCAGTGTTGTGGAACTTGTTCGTATTTCATGGTGGATGTATACTAGGCTGCACTAAAATGCCTATTTCTCTTTTTAGTATTTGGAAATGAGCCCGTAGTTTTTTCTTCATTTCCATAACAGTTAATTAGTAATCTTGAATTTTTCCAATCTTTAATACTCGAACTCCAACTGCTATAAAAATTCGAAAACAACCAACAAGGTTTGGTGTAGGCAGCATCCAATACTTTGTAGTAACACACCAGCGTCTTGTGACACTTGTCCGTACTTCATTATAGATGTATACTACGCTGCGCTAAAATACCTTCTTTTATTTAGTACTTTTTGGAAATGAGCTTGTAGGTTTTTTGTCTTCATTTTCATCACAATTAATTAGAAATCTCACATCATCAGTAGTATTTTTACCAATGTAATTACCACTTTGTTTTATGAGAGGAGATGCGAGATGTTATGGTAATAGATCTATGATGTTATACATGTTGTGTTAATAGATATACGATGTTATAGATGTTGTGTTAATAGATAATAAGATGTTATAGATGTTGTATTAATAAATGAACGATATTATAGATGTATTAATGTTTCATTAAATGTGTTTTGTTTGAACATGAATTGCGATTGCCATACACAAGAACCCACATGTATATTAAGTAAATATATTAATTAATCGTAATAAATTGCCTAATACTTGCGCAAAAGCTGCAAAGTAATAAAATAATTTATTTACTAATGGATTATTTAGTATATTATCTCCTTTGATAAAGGTAGTTAGACTTCTAGTGGAATGAAGTAACTTATAAGCATATTCTTCTATAAATATAATTTTTCAACTTCTCTACTCTTCTGTTTAAAGTTTAATCTTTAATATATATATATTTTTTTGCGAAGATTGCATTCTGTTCATTATGTTTACAAAATTTACTATGAGTTAACATGATTAAAAGCGAAGGTGTCGGGGAACATTTTACTCAAGAAAGAAAATACTACTACTACTCTCTCTTAATTAATATCTCAGGTTTTTGAAATTTATTTTTAAATTTGACGGAACAGCCACTTTCATAATGAATTTATAAGGTATTTCTCCCGCCCTCTCAGCATACCTTCGTGGTGTGGTGGTCTGCACGCTGGGCGCGTATTCCAGAGGTCTGTGGTTCGATTCCCTGCGAAGGTGTTGCTCATTTTTCTCTTCTCCTGCTTCCAAAAAATACATAATGTCTCTATTAACTTTATACTATACTTTTACTTAAATTCATCTCACTTAAATTCTACTTACTTAGCTTATACTCATCTTACTAAATACCTGTTTGGCACAATAATTCTTACTCGAGTAAAAGACGAAACACCTTCGCATTTATTAATTACTGTTAATTGATCGGGGGTTGGTTTGTTTCCCTTGAAAAGTCAACCAATTTCCGGCCAATGACGATAGGTACTTGGTTTATTGATTACATTTTAATTTTAATTATACCTTTTTAAAAGTTTCCATTTTCAATTTATTCTTAATTCATATTTGATTTTTCTATTTTAAAAAAACTTTCAAGGTTCATTTTTTAAACCTGCTTATAAGTTACTTCATTCCACTGGAATTCCACCTTTATCAAAGGAGATAATATACTAAATCAGATATACTAACGCGTACCATCTAAAAAATATATTAACTATAATATACTAACGCGTACCATCTAATGCGTAACTATAATATACTAACGCGTACCATATAAAAAATATATTAACTATAATATACTAACGCGTACCATCTAAAAAATATATTAACTATAATATACTAACGCGTACCATCTAAAAAATATATTAACTATAATATACTAACGCGTACCATCTAATGCGTAACTATAATATACTAACGCCTACCATCTAAAAAAAAAAAATGAAAAACTTTATTACCACCAGTACATTTTATAATGATTATTTTTCAATTTCTCAACAGAAATGTTAAAAAATATATATTTGTTTTGCCATTTGCACAACTTGATGGCTATTCGCATTAAATATGCACACATAAAAAATTATTAGATTAAAAATTGGTTACCATTTAGATTATCAAAATTTAAGTTATAGCCCTTTAATTCTAAAGTTTAGCATGAAATTGGGGCCTGTTCAAAAAAAGAGATAAATTTCCTTATCTCGGGTCTTATTTCACTTAACCGTAAATTAGGATCCACTTTTAATTTTGTTCCGTATTTATTTTTCAAATATAACAAGAAAGAAAATTCTTTTTCACATAAATAGTTTATGCAAAAAGGGAATAAAATTTTAATAGCTTTATTTGAAACGCCTTTACATTCTTTTGTTCGCTTCAGCCAAACGTTAACAAGTGTCTTATTTTTGAAATCTTCAGTTAGATATTTCTAACTTTCAAATTTTATTTTTTACCCAACAAGTAATAAAGCAGTGTAAGATTTTACCTTCCCACACACCTATTTCTTCAACATCGACGATGACGTCACGTCTTGATTCTCCCTCTAACGCATGCGGTCTAAGAATCTTGACCCAGCGGAACTGCCAAAAAAAAAAAAAAAAAAAAAAAAAAAAACTCTTTCCTTCCCAAATGTATTCTTTACAAACTGGTGTTTAATAATTATCTAAAAATACACCGTTTTTAAGACTTTCCAGAACTAAATATAGCAAACAGACTATTACAGAAGCGGGCACTTAGCTGTTCTGGTTGCCCTTTCTATCATATGCGTATGCGAACTATAACCATAGCTAACCTATTTGGTTTGGATAGCAGTTTTTTGCTGTACTTTAATACCTTCTCAAATATATTATAAATAGATAAATAAAAACAAATACAGAATGATTATCGCAAACAAAACTGGCTACTTTTGGTTAGATCCGATTGCGATTTGCTAACGATGCTATTACAAGTATACAGTAGACGAGCCAATACGTGTAAACAAAAGAATTTATTACGCAGGGGTACTGAAGTTAACAGCAGAAAAGATAGGCTGCCGTGGAATTCAACTTTATTTCTAATTTTTATGTTATTTGTAAAGAAGATATAATAATAGCATAATTTATTCACAAAATAAAAAATTTAAATCTGTACATATTAAATATCAAAGATGCATTTAGCAACAAATTTATTAATTTACTATTACTTTTCGAACATTTAAAAATCAAAAAGTAATAGGCACTTAAAATGCATGGGACCGTAGGCATTGCCTAATCTTGCCTATCTATAGCTACTCCACTGTCTGTCATATAGACACATATTTTTACGAATTTGTTCAAAAGCAGTCAGCCACGTTTCCTTCCTTTACGAATACATAATTTCTGGATTTTAGATACAAAGTTCACTAACAAAAGAGGTTCTCTTTCATTGCTATTCGAACATACACTTTCTTAACTTGGGATAGGAAGCTCAAAAGCAATACGCCATTTTGCCTGTGATATGAATCCACAGTTTTTAGATTTGAGAAAGCAGATTCAAGAGTAGGAGACAGTCTTTTATGTAGTAAAAATAGATAATTTCTGGCTCAGAGCTAGGAAACTTGACGGCAGATTGTTTTTCTCACGCGAAGATACATTTCCTGGGTTTGCGACAGAATACTCAAAAGCGGTAGAACATATTACTCAACCATATGAATATACAATTTCTGGATTTGAGAAAGGAAGCTCAAGAGCAAGAAGTTCTTTTCCCTGCCTCCATGCAAAGTAAAGTTCAGACATCTCACATTTCCGGATTTAAGCATTATATTCTTTTATTCTGTGCGATTATTTCCCAAAATTATGACTCGGTGATTTTAGATTCTTTATTTCTCTTTTTACGGGTTTTGCATTATTTTATATATATCAAGCAAAAATTAACTCAAACTTAAATTAAGAATTAAAAAATACTATTAATTATTATTATTAAATTAGTTAAGAATTAAATTTTCAAATAGGAGAAAAATTTATAAAGAACACATTTTAGTATCAGACTCATTATATTGTATTTTTATTTCTGAGACATTCTGTGTGATTCCAGAACTCTGAATCATCTGAAAATAAGTATTACGTAGTAATCTTATTTTTGCGAAAATTACTGTTAAATAATTTACGTAAAATCATTAGACACTGCAATATTTAATAAATATTTAAATATACCAGCAAGTATAAAATGTCTGGTTTCAATTACATTGCGAAAAAAATGAAGCGTAAATTGCAACTGCACAGTAATAAAAAAAAATTTAATTAATAAAACATTCTTTCATTGAAAAGCATTAAAATACTACCAAGAGAAACGCGTAGTTTCGAAATAAACCATTTTATCGCACTGATAAGCTCTGTGCGGATATCTGAAATTTAAAGAAAACAGCTCATGGCTAACTATATTATGAAATATCTCAAATTAACTTTTTATATGTTATGCGTTCAAGTATTTCGGCATGTATCTCCTAGTTTTGGCAGTTGGATTTGGTAACATCTTTCAGTTTTGGCAGGATGCTATTTTCGCCGTAGATTCTCGAATTAATTAACACCAAGAATAAAAATCTCCCGTAACAATTACTATTTTTATTATTATAGGTGCTCTAGTTCAAGATCTACACTTGGAACGACAGATAAGTAAGCTGAATTTGATGTAGATAGGAATGGCTAAACAAAATTTAAAATTCAAACTTAATATTTTTAATGTTATTCGACATAAAATGACCATGGAAATGAAAAGAATGACTATCAGTCTACTACTAATTTATGTAAATATATCTACATAAGGGGCACATTAGTCATATACTAAAATTTACTATAGCTGACAGATATTATAATAACTTGCTTTTAGTCAGTTTAAGTCGTAAAAATCTTCCTTGAATACCGAAAAGGTGTTACTCACCTCAGTGGTAGATAAATGTCTCGGACAAAATATCCGTAACCCTTTCTTCACACAGCAGATTAATGTAAGGTGTGAAGTTGTAGACTGAAAAGGATAAGCGAAATAACGGTCGTTCACCTGGGAAGTTTTCTTCATTATTCAATTCTCGCGTTGCTGACTTAATTAACCAGATCATTTGCCTATTAGCAGTTCCAAAACTCTAAATATAGTGTTCTTTCCGCAAAGAAACAAGTGTAAAGTGCAGGAAGAAAGAAGCGTTACGTTGTTAAAAATAGTTTAAAATTGTTAATGGAAATAAAAAAAACATAAAATATTTATCATAGTTTAAAATCATTAGTGCAAATTTAAAAAAATCAAGCTTTTCTTTACTATAGACTACGATTATTTAAGGTAGCAAAGTATTGAAATATTCAACATCTTTAAAATTCGTTATTAATTAACAACAATCATAGCCAGTATGGGGATACCTCTCGAGTTAAGGAAATTTCCAAAAAGAGCCATTAATAAAAAATTATCTTTTAAAAAAATTATCCTCTTCATATGAGTACATTAATCCAAAAGAGAACTGAAATAATCTCAAACGGAATTTCCTTTATTTTAATGCTAACAATCCACTGTTATTGTTGCAGTATAGAATAAAACTATGTAAATATCGATAAATGTTTGCTTTTTAAACATGCGCCGTAATAGTTATGACACATTGTAGTGTAGATAATTGTATGGACTATAATTCAGTTTTTCACATGTTCAATGAATTGGAGAAGAACTTATAATTTGAAGGTTTTGGTGAAATTTGGAGAAATGTCCGCAAGTTTGAAATTTTCCATTTATACTTCGCCGCTGTCATATGAATATAGTTTTAATCCTACAAGATATATCGCATTTTGTTGTTTGGTGACTTTGTTGGTGGTGACTTTGTTGGTTGTTTGGTGGTTGAGATTTCTCCAGTTATCACCAGACTACAAAAATAAACGTTGCAACAATAAAAAAAGCAAATGGATATTATAAAACAGAACACAGGAGAACAATACTTTAATAAACAGTTTCCTATTGTATTTTTACGTCTAAGTCAATAACTACGAGCTAAAAAAAGTTGCATCTGAACCAGGAATATATATATATATAATTAAATGTGGAAATAATCTAATTCTATTTATTATTAGCATACTCATAGAAACTAAACTTGGAAAACGCATGCTTTCAACATTTTCCGATTATTTATTTTATATTATATTGTCAATTTCGCATCTTAATTGCAAATTTTTATTCTATATTATGCGATATGAGATAATATGTGTAAAAGAATGCTCTGTTAATTTAGTACCGTTATATTCTTCATGCGAGATTCACTGGATGAAAACATTTAAACTACAGAAATACCTGCTCACTTTTACTTGACCTCCCATTATATACCCTCGTGTGTAACATTAAGACAATTTTCAATTTACATATATTTTTATGGAGAGTATTGAACCAAAGATACTAATTAAGTCGCCGACGAATTATGCAAATATTTAGAGTGGAATACTTAAGCGTCTGCGGAGCTATGAATATGGAAAGATATTAAGCGCACGAGATATTCTCGGCGATTTGCTCCCTTCCCCGGTTCGTCAAGAACTCAAAATCGATAGTATTCATATTATTATTTTAACCTCCAGCGATAAATTTTTCGAAAAACTGCGTAATTATGAATACCTTCATCTCCGACAACTCATAGACAACTATCCTACAAATAGAAAATTCGGTTCTCGTTCGAAATCATCTCGACTTGTAATTTTAACATTTAGTTTTTACGAGACTGCTTTTACCTTTTATTATTTTTTCTACTTATTGAATGATTTTACATTTTTGCTAAGGAGCTATAGAGTCAAATGTATTTTTTAGCATAAGCTTTTAAACGTTCCTCTTACTTCTAAAATTTTTTGAAAAATTTTGCAGCTCAATGCTCAAAATTCTTGACCCCTAAGGTCTCTCTAATTCATGTTGTCTTGCTACTTATATATATATATATATATATATGTTATGTAAAGTAAAACTAATTATAACTAAACAAGCAGAAGAAATTTAGCAAAAAAAATTTAAAGTGGTGATAATGCAATTGTTAAAATTATAAAAACTTTTGCTTTTGTTAAAATTAAGATTAGAAAATTTATAAAACTCAAAAACGACAAAACAAGCTTTTAATAACAGAACATATGAAATGGAAATAAAAGTAAAAATATAAAGATAGATACGGAAAAGCTGTTTTATCACTTTTTGACTTTTACTTTGTCAAGAGGGGGGGTTCAGCCATTGAGTGACACCTCTTCTCCAGCAGATTCTTTTTTTTTATTTCAGTGTTCTCAAAATTAACCAAGGTAGTAAATAAATAAATAAACGTTTTTAGCGCCTTCGAAAATTAAAAGTGCCGGAGGTTAAAAGTGCTGGTTATTTTCGGAGGTGCTAAAAAAGCTTATTTATTTATTTAGTGCCTTCATTAATTCTGAGTGTTCAGACACACAAAAAGATTCTACCGAGAGAGGCATTGTCGCTTAATGACTGATCTCCTCTTGACAAAGTAAAGGTCAAAGAATGATAGTAAAACTTTTTTCCATGTATACTTTTATATTTGTATTTTTATTTTTATTTCTAGTTCGTATGTTCTTCTATTAAAAATTTGTTTTGGTATTTTGATTTTTCTAATTTTAACAAAAGCAAAATGTTTACGTAATTTTGACAATTACAATCCTTACTAATCCTTATTGCTGAGTTTCCTTTGCCTGCTCAGTTATAACTATTTTTACTTAAATCTTTGCTGCAGTCTGCACAGGATGAATTTATGTTACTAGTTATAATTAAATCTCTCTCTCGATATATATATAGAGAGAGAGGGAGATAGAGAGGGAAAATGAATTTCTCTTACTTGATATTTCCCTTATTTTATCCAACCCTTATCAACGCAAGAAAGCGACCTCAGTTTGAAAATTTCAGTTTAGAGTCACTTTGGCACAAATACCATTTTGAGTTTCTAAACATTTAAAAAAAATAATTAGAAATATAAAAATCTGAGAATGAAAAGGAACTGTAATTTGATCCTAGTATGTAGATTTCAGTTTAACATCGGAAACCCTTTAGAGCTAAGTAATACTGATAAGCTTACTTGTTTAAGAATTAGTTGTCCAAAAATTAAAGACGTAGAACATGAAACATGTATTTAAAAGGAGCTGTTTCTTATTGTAAAATGAAATGACAGAAACTAAAATTTGTTATGATACAAACCCATTATAAATTAATGCCACATAGAGATATGCGTTAATTTAAATAAGAAAAAAATTTAATTATTCAAGATGCAGCTCTGTGTTGAGTTCACTGGATTACTTGCATATGCTCCATCCAGGACGGGTGGTTAAGATTGCTGAATGCTGGTAAATTGACGCGGGCTCGAAACCAGGCGTACAATTTGGCTGCATGGATGGTTCTCGGGGTTTTTCACATATGTTTCATGAATACGCGCCAGTTTCACCGAGAAATTCCTCCAGACAGGCATTTATTCTCTTAGGCAGATAGCTGTAATATAATTTGTCATATTCAAACCACCTAACCTAAACCGAGACTTTCAACAAATACTTTCCTCAAGAGGCAAGCGTTTTAATTATACTTTCTGAAAACAGTAAACACCTTTTATAAAAGTATTTAATAAAAGATTTCTCATATCGAACACCCTGAATACACCACAACTTAGAAATCAACTAAATTAATTTAGCATGAGAGCGATCTATAGCATTGTTTTCTGAAAATGAATTAGTGAAAACATTTGCTTCTTTTTCAAAAAACAAAAATGGCTCAATTAACAGTAAACTGCCAGGAATAAACAGTATTTACAGTTCTTTTCGGATTTCAGAAGTCAAGCGAATATATGAAAGTGCACTGCAATCAAACTGTAAAAACGATCAATACTTACCATGAGGCGAGAATGTGGTTGTACTAGGTGATGATGGCAGATCATCGCCTCCTCCGGATAATAGGCGATATACTTCTCCCGCCAACGCCGCCTGACAGAGAAATATAAGTAAGAAAACTTAGAAAATGAATAGTAGCACGAGGACAACAAAACCGTATTTATATTTTGAACACGAATTCGATCATTTTTTTAATTAATAAAATGTTTTACACTCAGTGAAATTTACAAATTTCTTTTACAGAAGGAATGAAAAATCATTCTTTATTGAATCAGTATTTTCATTTTGTGTAATACAATCTTGATAGTTGAAGACAACGAAAAAAAATATTCGCTAACATAAAATATCATTTTTAGGAATGCTTAAATTTAATTGCATGATATATTAAGAAACAGTTAAAATTATTAATTCAAAATTTGATTGAGATAGCTAACATAAAAGAGTAGATTTTGTTTTGCAGTTTAAAATGTAATTTTAGAAAATATTTAAAAAATTCTTAATTGGCATTAAATTAGTATATAACGGTATTTCTGCTAGATTTGAAATCTACAACTGAGTTTGAATATAAATTCCTTAAAAGAATTACCATTGATCAATGGAAGATTCTGACGAATTGAACATTTATTGATCATAAACATAATTGAATCCAAAATTTCTAACCAGAGCGATTATCTTGATAGTTACTCGTTAAAAAGTCCTTCCAAAAATATACTTAAATATGTTATCAACAGATTAAAATTACGAAAAACAATATTTATTTTCATGGATATAGAAAAGGGAGGATATTAATATCACAGAATATTTTAAAACCAAAATAAATGAATGAATACAAAGGGAGGAAACATCAGTGATGTATACGATTTAAGCGCATCTCCCGCTGCATGCCAGAATAACCAACAAAGTATCATGTATACGATTTCATAGAAATTTCCATCTGAGTATGAACTGTCCTTAACTGAGCAGCATAATACTTCAAAAACAGCTTCATTTCTTTATAACAAGTGTAAAAGATTAACAGTGAGCAGACATCTGTCAAGATGAGGTCACAACACGGTTTATTTTAAATATGAAAATCAGGTGACGCGCCTGATATTTCAGGAGCACTCATACAATTCATTGTCAGTTCGATAGCTCAGCAATTCTAATTGTTTCCAGATGCCCTATGCACATTAATGGATCCTCAGTGCTAGGAGATATTTTTTAAGCACAGTTTACGTTGGAAGTCAATAACACATTATGATTTCTAGACGTTGGAAATAACACTAGTAGTTCTAGGAATGCTTGCAGTGATCCTCGACAGATGGAAGAAATTATTTAGAGGACTCCTGTTTTCTCCTGTATTATACTCGAATGCGTACATTGCGAATACATCAGCAAAACATATCCCATAGCAAGTTTGACGAGATTCAGCAGTCTAGTAAATATGTTATGGTCCAGAAAATTTTACCTTGGCAAGATCTATAGTTATCACTCAATAAACGCTGACTAATGAATGCTGTACGGACCAACTCCGTCCATATATGCAGGAGATCTATCTGGAACCTCACTAGACTGGAATTGTGCTCAGCGAAAACTTCTGAAAATTTTCCCATGTATATGATATAGCGATTGGTCAATGGATCGATTGGTCATTTGCGTATGGACTACTATACTTTACTGTATAAGCCCTCTTTTAAAAGACGGCACTGCAGTGATGCTTTTTAAAAATGACCGATACAAGTCGTGTTCAATCATTAAAGATATTTTAGATAATCTTCTTGCAAAATATACACCATTTCACTTCGTGACGGTAGAACAGGAAATGTTTTCCAAATTGAATAATTTTGAGACCGAACAAAGGTTTTGCTATGCATGTCCAAACGTAAATGGTAAAAACTCCGTGAAGCTCTCGACAGGCAGTTCTTGTGGAAATGGATGGCTTCAAAGTAACGTTGAATTCTGGCATTAATTTGAGTAATCGCCGTTTTATACCTTTTGGAATACACTCTAATATTTTTTCGAATAAATTCCTCACTCCGATTGTACGAAGTTTTAGTATATAAATATGAATCTGGGTATTGTAGCCCCAATACGCCGGAAAGATTTTAATGAAAGATATACTAACCAGATAAGCATCAACAATTTGCCCTCGTTTGAACTCTGCTATATTTCCCATTTATGTGCAATAATTTTCAATCTTTGAAAACAGTATATTTAATACAGATGGAAATTCAAACTTCATACTCTGCAGCTCTTGATAAGATTAAAATCCTTCAGGAATCTCAACCGGAAATGATTAGGTTGACTTGAAATTTGGAGTTCTATATTGACCAAACGCTTCGACTTCATTGTCCAACCCTTGTAGCTACGAGTGTGCAGAAAGATGGATCCAAGTGTTGCTTGCAGATGTTCCCAAAGCAAGAAGAGCTCAAAGTAAAATTATGAACTTAGAAAGTTTGCATGATTACTCTTGTAAAGGTAAGCATTTAAATATTCAACATTTATCGAAATTTATCTAATCTGAGACAGGGCGTTTCCGATAAAATTATGTGCACGATTCCCTTACATCATTCGTACGTCTTTACGATGCCAAAGGCGATGCTGTATTTAATGTTCCGTAATCTTAAAATTAATCGCATTACTGATGTTTACAAAAGATAAAAAATAGAATATCTCTACAAATTTTGCCTCAATAAAGCACAAACGTGAGACTGTAGGCTTACCTCGTGTGTATGTAGAAGATGAGCGAGATAAGAGCTACGAGTAAGACTGCTATTGTGACTCCACCAGCGATGCTCGCCCTTTCGATCATGACTCGTTCTCTGCTGGCTGTCGGGAGATACGAAGAAAGGCAATTCGTAAATTAACTAATGGTGAATAGAAATCACTTTTGAAAGCTGAATGACTGAGCCCTCGCTCCACTAAATGAATTTCCAGGCCCACTCTTTACTTAAAAAGATGGCGAAATAGAATCTTTTTCTTTTGAGCCAATTTAAAGTTATCTACACCTGCGTGTAAAAATGGACTAAATGAAGCACATTTTTTCCACCCGCAATTTTCAGCTCATTGTTTTGCGATGCTGCAAAAACAGCTGTTCGTAATACTCTTGATTGACTTTAACTGCGAGATATGTGATTCGAGTTCATTAAGTTTTCAGTTTGTAAGTATTCACTTGAAATCAGATAACTTCCACAACATTTCAACTTTTGTCAGGTATACCGTTGGGCATTTTCCCTGACAGTAGGCTCTTTTACAAAATATATAGAAAAATTTCATTATGAATTTTATTTATTATGAATCTCATATCCCACTCCCTCAAATGAACTCTTCTGAAAGGTGTTGTTTGATGACATTTTGATGACAATAAAATTTTGCCCACACTTTTTATTTTACAATTGTTTCAGTCATTCAGATTCTATTTCAAAAGTGATATGAGAAAAATAATGTAACAAGATGCAAACAAATCTAATGTAAGAGAATTCCATAGCTTTAATTACTTTGTTTCATTAACCGAATGGATGTAAGCGGCTACTTACTCCTTAACGTTATATGCAAGTTTAGGATTTTAATTTAATTAGTATTTGTCGGTTTTACCGGCTACCAGCGACTAATTGCCAAGTTTGGGGGGGGGGCGTTTATCGGCAAACGATATAGCAATCTCTAAACTAATTAGCCAGTAATAAGAAACCAAAACCAGTAATAAGATATTGTTTATTTCTTCTGTAAGAATATTTTGGTCTGGGATTCAAAATAAGACGATTTTCAACTTATCATTAAGCATTTAAGTACTTACGGAAAATCCCGTCGACCACAAGACACGGCGCGTGGCGCCGTGTCTTGTACCCTCCCTCAAAAAAAAAAAAAAAAAAAAAAAAAAAATTACTAAATACAATACAAAACGTTCTATTCTTATTTTTATTTCAAATTTATTATATTACCATTTATTTATATTTAATTTTTCATTAAAAATTTCCATTATTTTTAATTAAGGAGATATACTGTAAAAGCAATTATTTTCGCTTGGCGCCATTTCGTGGCCATTGGCACATTTCTTTTAATATTCAACAGCATGCTCTTCTGTAGTAGGCAGGTCCCAAATTTTAATCACATTTTTTCGAAAATGCGTGATAGAGGGAAAAATAGGAGTCTTTAGTCAAGAATAACAACTAACACGTGTAATCAAGGTTACACCAAACCCAGCGTGTCTGAAGAAGACTTTTCCATTTTTGGCGAAAGATTGCGTAGTTTGGCGTCTTTTCTTTAATAGGCAAAAATGGTGGACGGGATTTTCCGTAAGTACCAGCATTTACATTCTTTCAAAAAAAAAAAAAAAAAAAAAAAAAAAAAAAAAAAAAAAAAAAAAAAACGGTCCATTGTTTATCTTAGATTTGCGAAAACAAGTACGAAATGAAGTTATATACCACCGAAAAGCTATTTGGAATGAAATTAAAACCCACTAGAAGAAGAAAGACGTTCATATCAGCAACCTGATTCACTGCTTCAAAAATCACATTACGGGGAGCGGTAAACTGCTATTGCGAATTTATGGCAACCTCAAAATAGGTTATTGGAATACTGCAAAGCACACGAGGGCTTTCTGCCTTATGGAAATATATACCTTTTTCCTCTAAAATAAATTACATTCTTTTTGAAGTAGGAATTTTTTTTTTTTTTTTGAAAATAAATTAACGTAAGTTCCTCTTATTTATTTATTTCTGTTAAAATTCTAGTATTTAAAAGCACTATTTGCTTAAGGGAAAAGGTGGCGTCTAAATTTGGCGACATTATTTCCTGGACGTTTGGTCGCAAGTACCATTAATAATTATCATTATTATCATCATTGTTATTATTATGGTTAAAGTATTCATTTTGAGTCAACTAGTCCAAATGGGAGTATTGAATTAAATTTTATTTGTAAATAAAATTATGTTTAAATAAATTTTGCATGCCAAATATATTTTTCAATCCACAATATGTTCACATTTGCATTTATTATGTGAAAATCTACTTGAAATGTTTCTAAAAATAACTTGAACACTTAGAAAATTATACGATCAAGACGAAATTTGGTACGATCAATAAAAAGACAAAAATTAAGATGTGATTAAATCCTTTGATCGAAAAACACATGCATCCAGAACTCTTGCGTATCAGTGTAATATACACAGTCCAGTCACATTAATGTGACCACCACGTACTTTCCAATCACAGAAGTACTAGTTAAATAACCAATCACAGAAGGCAGGTGGCAGCATAGTGCAGTTGAGCGTATATAAAGGGTGTGTGAGGGCTTCGGAAAACATTTCAATCGTTGGCGTAATGCAGAAACGAAGCGATTTATCCGACTTCCAAAAGGGCATGATCATTGGCTTTCGGGCCAAGGGTGGAAGCATTTCCGAAACGGCTGAGTTTGTGAACTGTTCGCGTGCCGCCGTGGTAAAAGTGTACCGTGCATGGCAAAATGGGACTGTTTAAAATCAGCGACGTGGCAAATGTGGTGCACCACGGGCCATAGATGACAGAGGCGAACGACGGTTGCGGAGATGCGTTCGGGCAGATAGACGGGCTACCGTTGAGCAACTGACCACCAAAATGAACCAAGGGGCTACCAAAAGTGTCTCCCAAAGTACTATTCAGCGAACATTGCTGCGTCTGGGCCTCCGAAGCAGACGCCTGGTTCGTGCATCTATGCTGACTGCTGTTCATCGACGGCGAAGGCTAGAATTTGCACGCCAGTACAGCAGCTGGACGTCCACTGAGTGGCGACAGGTTGCGTTTTCGGATGAATCGCGTTTTATGCTCCATCGGACAGATGGACGTTGGCGTATAAGGCGTGAAACCTCTGAAAGGAACCACCCTGCAACCATTGCCGGAACGGTCCAAGCTGGAGGCGGGAGCATTATGGTCTGGGGAATGTTTTCCTGGCATTCTCTAGGTTCACTGATCATTGTGGAAGGCACAATGGATCAATACAAGTACGCATCTGTCCTTGCGGACCATGTTCACCCCTACATGCGCATTGTTTTTCCTCAGGATGATGGCATCTTCCAGCAGGACAATGCGAGGTGCCATACAGCTGCCAGTGTACGTGCGTGGTTCGAAGAGCACCAGGATGAGTTTACCATCCTCCCCTGGCCAGCAAACTCACCTGACTTAAACCCAATCGAGCATCTGTGGGACCATCTCGATCGAGTTGTTCGCGCCATGGATCCTCAACCGCGTAATCTAGCGCAGCTGGCCACGGCATTAGAGTCGGCATGGCTCAACATCCCAGAGAACACCTTCAGGGACCTATGTGACTCTCTTCCTGCACGTCTCGCAGCAGTCCGCTCTGCGAAAGGTGGTTATTCTGGATTTTGACAGATGGTCACATTAATGTGACTGGACTGTGTATATAACCATCTCTGGTGGTAATGCATGATGATATTAGATAAACTCATACAAATGTCGAATGCTACCCTGCAGAATTTCTTACAGATATTCTGTAATTGATAAGTAAATTCTCGCATGTTGTGATACGGCTAAAACCGGCGACCTAAGCGTGTGCCATACGTATTCGATTGGAAAGAGGTCGGTAGATACTGTTATACAAATTATAAATAAAATATAACTTGCATACACTCTTTGAACACTTCGCCGTGGGCTGACAAGTATTGTCTTGCAGAAAACGTTTTTGATAAGGGTGATAGCGGTAGCAATATAACAGATTGTAGGATGTCATACGTAGTAGGCTATCACCGTGCTATTAAAGTAGTAGGCTATCAAAGTGCTGCAATGAATCACGAAATGTAACTAGGTAAAGCTGCGTTGAACAGAACTCCGAAAGAAGCGAAAACCGTAATTTATATCCAGTTGGATATGGATCATTTCCAATGCAATCAAAGTCTTACGATTGCGATACCAGATTAAGCATTCCTGCCGACGACCAAGATGTAGAGGCAGATTTCTGAACAAACTCCGATAATGGAGTCCAAACTCTGCCAGCCTTCTTGTAACAGATACTACACATTCAGGAAATATGTGTAAATGATATTGAATGAGAGATAACGAAGTTTTATATCTACTTATAGTTGTAGCACAATCTTTTGGAGAAATTACTTTTTAATAGAGAGCGCAACTAATTTTCAAGATAATGCTTCATTATTTAAGTTACTTTGGACGCTCCAGTAACCAGAACTTTTTCAATAACCTTATCGCATATTTTTACGTTGCACTGGTATTTATAACTAATTTATTAGAAAATAAAAATTGTAGAAAGCTCGCCTAAAAGTTACCAAGAGCTGCTGCTCCAAAAGGTTAAAGACGTTTTCAAAAATTAATACACATGAAAAGCAAATCATTAGACATGTAAAACATAAATACAATAAAATTAAATAACAGAAAAAGTTAAAAAGTAAGCGGAAAATGGTAAATTAGCCCAATTCGACATCCAAACAGGCTTTTCAAGGGAAATTTCAATTATTTGAACGTCGAATCAAGCTAACCCCATTACGCGTTTCGCCGAAACAGACAATTGAAACTTTTTCGCTAAAAAATTTTTTGACAAAGTGTCTTGGAAATTTTAATAGTCTCAATTCTCTGTTCCAATTTCCCGACGCGTCCGCTCAGAAAGACACATTAAGGTGTTAAAATATGTAAATCAAAATCAAACTTTCTAAATCTAGTCTAAAATTAAAATCAAAACGAAAATAAATAGCGATGAGCTATTAGTCCTAAAAATACAAATATATTCGGGCTGGGCCTGCAAGCTTAAAGATTAACAATTTAATTTTTAAAAACTGTAGATTTTATGAAACTGTAAGAAAACTTGTAGTTAATAATCAATATAAAATAAAATTGAGAAAAGAACAACTCAGTGGGTCTTGCTAAGACCAAGAAAAAGTTGTAACAAAAGAAACAAAAAACTGACCTTTGGCGATGTAAAGCTGTCCCTCTGGAAACATGCAGAAAAATGGCTGCTAAATTCAAGCGTCTTATTTTTGGATGACGTAGGTAGGGGGGAGCGAAGAGTTGTGGGCGTTTAGCCAATGCGAAGTGATTTTCGTTATCTGTAACTCGTCTCCTATTATCGGAGGGGGCCGGAAACCTCGGGAACCGTGTGAAGAGCTCAAAAAATGGCGCTTGGCTTGTAGAAGGATGGAAAAAAATTTTTCGAAGTGAAAATGGCAAATTCAGCTAAAACTATAAAAACTTGGCCATTAAAGCATGAGAAAAAGGAAAAAACAGTAATTTGTTAAAAAAGTCGTAATTCTTCAAGCTAGCGGGCGATCAAGCTACTATGAAAAATGAAAAAAGCCCGATTTGTTAATAAAAGCAGTAAAATTGGCCACTAAAGAAATTTAAATTTAAAAATATATACATAATAGTAGTTAAGATTAAAGTGCCAAAACTTTTTTAGGAGGAAAGAGAATGAATAAACAAGAATTTTCTGTACATTTTTACAATAGATTCTCTGAATTAGTCATCCTTCTTAAACCGTCCGTAGCTTTAGGTATAAAAAATCATTATCTAACTCAAAAAATCTATAATTAGGTAAGGTTAATGCCAGCTTTGGTCAGGGAATTTTTAATTATTTTATGTGGTATTTGGTTACTTTTTAAAATAGTTACGAAGTATAGTATTTCTTCTTGTAAGTGATCCGCAGTATTGCAAATTCTTTTCATTCTAAGTAGCTGTGAATAAATTGTGTTGATTATTACTCTTTTGGAAATATTTGAATTCCAGTTAGTGAGTTTAAGTGTGGAAAAATTAAATTCTCTCCTTTTATCGTAAACTTTAATAAAACGGTAATCAATAATATGTAAATCAAGGTAGACTATATCATGCTGTTCTGTATTGGTTTTATTAAGTTTTAAGCAAGCAGGGTAGATATTAGCGTTTTCTATTTTGTTGTAGTTATTAAATGCTATGACATCATCAATATATCTATAGATGTGTTGGAAAAAGAGACTTTCTTCCGTTCTGAGTGAACGTACATAGGTTAGTTCTTTAGTGAACAGGAATAATTCACAAACTGAAGTTGAAAAATTCCCGCCCATAGGTATTCCCTGAACTTGTTTATAGATGTAATTGTCAAACTGAATAAAATTATTGAAGAGAACGCTGGTAAGGAATAGCTGCCATTTTTCGTTGCTGAGAATGGTAGAAATTTGTGGAAATAAATCTGGAAGAGCAAGTAAACTTGTAAAAATTTCTTCGAGTGGTAGAGATGTATAAAGGTTTTCAAAGTCGTAGCATTGGATATGTTTTATTTGAAGGGAATTCAGAGTTTTAATAACTTGTTCATTACTAGAGATCATCCAGTTGCAATGCAAACCTTTAAAATCATAGTTATTGATTAGTTCACGAATCATACGAAGTTTTTGCGCAAAGAGATAATCTATTTCTTTGAGATAACTTTTAGTACTATTAGCTATGAACCTGAATTTAATTGGAGACTTATGAAATTTCGGTAAGGCATAGAGATTTGCAAACCTGTTGTTATATTTCTGGGGTTGTATTTTAAGTCTTTTATGTAGTGCTTTAAATTTATTTAGAAGAATCTGAGTACTGGAAGTTATTTTTTGGTAAGTGCAAGTGTTATTTAACTCTTTATGCAGAAGGTTGTAGTAGAAGTGTTGTCAAATAATACTAAAATTGTTGCTTGCTTTGTCAATCTTCGTGATGATAAAGTTATGTTGCAATTTTTGAATGAGATCCTCCAGGCGTTTTTTATTGTGTAAAGAGTTGAAATTAGGCGCCTTGAAAAGCAAACATTGAAATTCTTTTATAAGTGCAGCTTTCCATTCAAGAAAAGTTGTAGTGGGTAAATTGGATCTTGTACTAGCAATAATAATAAATTTATCTAGATCATTATTGAATTGTTTGAGGCAGACGTCTCTATTAATACTGAAAGTAGGACGAAACTTGGTGCCAAGTTGCATAAGGTTACGTAATTCAGTATTTTCTATAATATTAAGATCTCCTGTGACTATATGTTGGTGGAAAGGATCGACATATTTTTTGTAGACAGGCATTTGGCAGTAACAAGTGCTATTATCTTTTATAACGTGGTGGTTAATAACTAGTTGACCCAAGGTTTTTTCAAATTTAAAACAGGGTTGAATCTGGACAGGTTGGTTAGGAAGCAAGTGCTGATATTTTTTGAAAATGCTAGGAATTTTGAACTTATCGTAAGAAGGGTGTTTGAACTGAATAGTACAAAAAAGTTTTTTGCGAAAGAAATTACTGTTTTTTAGTTTAAAATTGCAGAAGTCTAAAATAAGATCCTTGACTATTTTGGAGCATTGAGACGGTTGATTTACTGTTTTAATCAGATTCCATAAGGTAGTATTCTTAAAGGTATGAAGAAGTTTTATGGCATTTTTAACGAAGTCTTGATGTCCAAGGTAGGAATTAAGATTATGAATAATTAATTTCAGATCTTGTGACGAAAAAAATTTTTTGTTTTTAGCATCACCTCCTCTAGTTCCTCTGTTAGTAGTAGTGCTAAAAAATCTGAATTGTCCATATATAGAAATCTCGTGCTGCCTATTAGTGGTATTACTGAGATATGCATTCAGTCCGTTAGGATAAAGTGACTTATTTTGAAGTATGTAAATCGACTCCTTAAACAGTCGAAGTTTGGTGTTAGGAACAATATCAAGCACGTTAATTTCTATGTGATCAAAATTATGTTGATAATAATGTTCAAGAATAGCTGTAAGTTGATGATCTTTGGTGCTATTATTGTTATTATTTTTAAATCTTTTAATATGAGATCTATGGTTATTAATTCTGAGGTTGAGAGGGTTTTTAGTTTGACCTATATATGCGAGAGAACATTCTTTACAGGTGATCTGGTAGATGCAATTGTATGTCTTTCAAAGTGATTGTGTTTTACTTGCAGTAGAAGGAAGCGGAGTAGCATTTGCCTTACAGGTTTTTCAAAGCTGGTTGCTTCATTTAATTATTTTTATGTTATTTATCTGAGCCAGTGATTGAAAGTAAAGAGGGAGCTAGCCTGCTTTACAGTGTTTTTTGGGAGGAAGACTAACCTATCGTGAAAGTGGAACTGTTAACAGTTCCCGGCAACTTATAAGCTAAAGCTCAAAAACCTGAAAAACTGAATATATCAGAACTTAATGACACTTTTTTGCGCTAATAGTTGCGAAAAAGAAATAATTTATCAAGCAAAGCAGTAATAACAATTTTGGTCAAGAAAACATCTTGCGCAATATGCTGCAAAATAAGTAAAAAATAAGTAAAAAATATAAAATGAGAATTCCAGTGAAATAGATACGATGAAATTTTATATGGCAAAAATCGGCATTGCCTAATTGGAAATGGTCAAATCTTAAGTGGTATTTATGCACAATTTTTTAAATAATATAACGCATAAAATGCTTCATAAAAATGTATTTTCCTTTTAAGTTTGACTTCTATATTTTCAGTCTTGAAATACGAACTATGGAATTTCTCTCAATCAAACATTATACAATGCAAAAAATTTTGATGCAATACCAATCAAATACGCCAGCAAGCTACGATAGCATCCTTTCAGAGTTATAGCAGCACAGGAAAGAAATCTACGCAGTTTGCTATGAGCCTTGAAAGGAAATGCATAATAAAAGATAAAAAAAATGTGAATACTTTTACCAAGCCCTTACGGAAGAACATCAAATGGTGCGTACTTACGGAGATAGGAACCGTCCAAGTCTTTGAACTCACAACGCTGGCCCATGTAGCCATCAGCGCACCTGAAATAAAAGCACATCAATATTAGAGGAGGTTTATAAGATTTATTTTAAGAATAAAGCATTATGAAGTTAGTAGTCAATCGAATACATTATTCAGTACTGTACCACAAAGATTGTGTACTGTATGACTTCTGGTAAAGCAACGCCCCACAAAATAATAACTTCAGCACAATAATAACCCAACTAGCAACCTCAAGATTCAAAACTTTCTTCCAGTTAAATATAATACTGCTTAAGACATTCACCTTAAGAGATTCCTTTAAAACAGCATTTCATCATTAAGATACTGGTACCTTTTTGCGCGCCGGCAACATTTCGCCCACACGAAAAATTTCACAAAGTTGCCGCGCTTTCTTTACGAAGATCAGTTTCTAACTTTAAAAAGCAACCTTTATGAAGGTGAAACATCTTTACGCTGAGCTCTGTTATGCAAGGAATTTAATTTACTTTGCTAATCAGAGTAGCAGTCTTACTTGCTACGGTGGCTCGGCATAAAGGTGCCATCATCCGGCTGCTTTCTTCAACTAAAAACTGAATCTTCACGAAGATGCGGAAACCTTTGTGCCGAGGCACCCTTGTTAACGTTTCTGACTTGGCAAAGAATGGCCGATTTGCATGAATATGACGGCACTTTAATGATCAGGCACCGAAATACAGCAGCATTGTTCTAAAGCAATAGATATTCGAATTTAATTCTACCCTGCAAGCCTTGTACTATCCCGAGAATCGATAGGATTCTTAATTTTGTTTATTTTGAAGTAACTATTAGACTGATTATTATTCTCTTTTTGCCATGTTAAAGTATAACCTTAGATGATACGTTCACAGCAAATTAACATACTCCATAATGCTTATAAACTTTAAATAGCCAAATACTCTTAAAAGAAGCGCATTAAATGACGGCTTGTCATTCGTCATCTGTGTATAAGTTAATTAACTGCTCAATTCTTTAAAAAAGATTTTCCAAACTAAGAAAATATCGTTACTCATTTACAAATCTGTCATGGGGCGTTCTTTCAAAAATGTTTAATCTCTATCCTCAATTTTAACATTAAAAATTTTAACCGTTCTTTCTAGAATGTTTAATTTGTTTAATTTTTCTACACAATTTTAAAACTAATAATACGCTTATTCGCCATTACATTTTACAGTTTTAACATGCTATTTCTTAATAAAAACCTGAAAGAAATGTCTATTTTGTGAAGTTGGAAATTAAACTATACTAACAGCTTAATATTTTCTTAACTTGTGATGTACACAAAGGATAATCAACCTGATAGGCACAACCTGCTAAGCCCAATCTATTTCAAAGAAATAGTCGAAATGAGGAGTTATCCCATTAACAAAGTGCGTTGAAAATAGTCTCCTAATTAAAACTCGCGACAGTAAATATAAGTTTCCTCCAAAAATGTGGAATCCATTAGGGCAATCATGTGAGAAAATATAAATATAGCCCCACTGAATTAGACACTTTTCAAAGATATTTTCAGAGGACCAAACATGAGGGGGCGGGAATTCGCAGTGAGCGACATAAAACTATAGCAACAGAATATCCCATTTAAAGACGTCCAACTTCTGATTCATGACAACATCAGGGCACTAAGAAAGACTCCTTTACACTTCTCAAGTTGCTTCGACTAACTGGATGCCTCAGCCAAAAGTCTAAAGCCACATAAACATTTTCCAATTTAAAGAATTCGACAGCCCTCCGCAACTGGGGGGAAAAAAACTGTCTGTTCTTCCCGGCTGAAGGGCGGTATTTTGTATAATCTAACTTATATGGAAGACGGTTATTCGCCATACATTTTCTGTCGAAAGAAAACTTTTGGATCATCCCAATAAGTTATGTCTTCAGATTTTGAATTGTGCGACCTTAACATCGATTATTCACAAATCGAAAGCGCAGAACAATTGTTATGACTGCCTTTTTCCCCACTCACTTATAAGAACGAGCACACACACAAGAAAGGAACTACTATACTTACTCGCAATTATAAAGAATGGAATCCCTGATCTTGACGGCGAAACACGTGGCGCCATTTAAGCAGTACCACTTGGCATAAGCTTCTGGACAGGCGTAAGTTTGGAAGGTAATGTTGGGTCGCATTGTGGCCGACGTCGGACGAGGTTTCGGCGTCGACCTCGAAGAACATGACTCTGAAAGCGACAAAATATACTTTATATGAAATTTTATACCCATGAACACAGTATAAGTTTACAAAGTTTAGAGACATTTTTGTAGCAATGACTCGCCAAATGAGATAATAAATTAACACAATATAAGTTAGTTTTATAACTGCAGTCATGCAGTGAACATTTTACAACTTACTTGAACAGGATAAGCAGAATTTATTATTTTGTCTTAAATTATGCATAATACAAAAGCAGTGCACAGAAGTAAACGCTATACTTTGAAATAAGCGTTACGATTCATTGACGCGTGTAATAAACCTATCACTTTACTTTGAGATCGTGGACTTTGTATCATTAATAGTAAAATTAACTCCAGATGTAGGGGGGGGAAAAAGTGATTTACTAACTTGATTAGCTAACACATCTTACGCAGGCGTTTTTCCACAACACTCTCACCGGGTAGTCGACGATTATTTGCAGTTCGTGCGTAAAATCACTTCTGACCAAAATAGCTATAGTATCAGGCTTTCCATAACATAGGAAACCTGTTTCTTGTCATTATTTTTGGAAAAATTGGCATTTCTATACAAGGATCCCGGTGCTACAATAATCCTTCTTTCAGTCCTTTACGCACTTGTCCCATAAGAAGAATAAGCCCCAAAAATTTCTTCATGTCTTATATTGTAATGTCTTTCCGTTTGAGGTCTTTTTTGGAAGTTGTGAATTTATCAATATTTTGATAATAATATCTATTTGACTCCTCTACAAGGAACGTAAAAAAATAATCGCCGGTAAATAAATCTACAACATCCGCTACACTATCCGGAGCGTTTTCTGTATTTATTCCTGAGAAACTTAAACAAGTCTTCCAAGGCTGGGGTTTGTATACTGAAGACCATTTTTCTTGAAAATCAGAATCATCCAAATCCGGGTTTGAATCAGAACTGCTTGAAATTATTCGTCGAATAATAATCTTAGGACGATGCGTAATATCGTCATCACTAGAATCATCTTGGCCCAGACGGTAAAGTGGCTAAGGCTACTGCGGTAACGAAGGGCCCGGTTTCGAATTCCGGAGAAGATATGGATGTTTAAGACACAATAACACGCTGAACAAATACTAATTCATAAGTTAAACAACAAAAATCAGTGTTTTCAAATTTTTACAGGCCTAGTTTCGATGGTTTTACCGAACCATCATCCTCAGCTGCAAAAGAATAAAAGGTTTTCGCAAAGGCGCAAAATCCCTTTTGCGCTTTTGCAGCTGAGGATGATGGTTCGGTAAAACCATCGAACATTTGAAACCTGTGATTATTTGAAAACGCTGATTTTTATCGTTTGACTTCTGAATTAGTATATGGATGTTCTGAATTAGTAAATGTATAGTGTTGCTACGGCATGGCGGCACTCTAAATATGAGGCGAGCCGAAAGTCCTTTCGTGTGGTTTGATGGAAGGGGACAGGTGTGGGGGACCTCCGGATCCCCCGGGGTGCTCTCCCTCAAAATTCGGGTGGAAAAATAGAAGTATAACCTCTCCTTGGGGTAGGCTGTGGCAACCATTGTTCTATGTAATATGGACAAGACAACAACAACAACTAGTATCATCATTCATAACCTCGGTTCTCGCAATTCAATAAACTATTTGCAGACAATTCTTCATCATCACATTATATTTTATTATTGTCCATCTTTAGAAATTTACTGTAAAAAAAGTCAAATTATGCTGGGAACACTCAAGCGCTAAATCGATGCTCCTAGCGATGAAGTTCAGTTATGCTGACGTACTTGTGAACAGCGTACTCTTATCGAAATTATCGGCTGTATAGAGTGCGTCCATTGCTCACCTTGTCTGATTTATGTCAATGCACAGCTGGAAACTCTGTCAAATGTTCCGTTCGTCGTAGCATAACAGCGTCAGTAAAGTGCATTCATAGGAATACTTTTTTGCAGAGCACTTTTTAATGCTGAAATGGACGGGGGTCGACCTAGTGCTCATGTATACCCGACCTTATTGTAAAAACATTACGAAAGCCCACCAATAACAATAATCCACCAATAATTCGTAGAAAACGACTTTTGTCGTTACCCTAGCTGGACAAAAATGTAGGACGCATAAGACGCTCTTCCGTATGTGAACAAAATATTTGCGAATTCAGAATAGCTTTTTTCAATAATAAAATTATTTTGAATCCGGCCATGTGTGTATTGTCAAGTTTCTTCGCTAGGCATCTATTATGCCACCGTTAAGTTCCAAATCATTTCGTATTATGTCTATATATATATATATATATATATATAATAGACGAAATAGTAAGAAATTTAGAAGCAAATTCACAAAGCCATGAGTCTAAATTTCTTGCCTATCTTCTTCTTCTTCTTTTTTTTTTTTGGTCAGACTAGATATTTGCATATATTTTAGTCATGTGATTCAGAAATTAGACAACTAAAAACGAATGACTTGGAATATACATCTAACACTCTTGCAGATTTGTTTCAAGATAAACTTACCTTTACTTTTGTACAAAAGAACACCTGTGTTGTCTAACATAGCTTCTAAGCAATCAGATTTTACTGTAGGTATAATAAGTAAAATCAGGAAACGTAATGAAACATTAATATATATATATATATATATATATATATATATATATTTTAAAGGACGGTGAATTAAATGTAAGAATAGTGAAGGAAATGTTTATGTTGAAAGGCAACAAATAATCAAAACAGCGAAAACCTTTACTCTACTTTCACTAGATACAGCGGAAAGCCAAAATTGGTGGATTTAGTTATTAATTTCGTTTCAGGTTCCACAATAAATTACAACATATTTATTTGTTTACGGCAATTTCTGTAACCTCGTATTTCATACAAGATCTTATTTTCGATCTTTGCAGTTCTTTTCCAGGAAATGTAAACACCGTAGGTAGAAAGTCTTTTTTTTTTTTTTTTTTTCTTTTTTCTTTTTTTTCCCCTTTCTTGTAGCATAAACAGAACCACATGATTGTCATTATCTTGCTTACTCAACTGTAGTCTTGTTTTATACTTTATGAATCTAGTTTACAATCCGATATTTCCCCATTCTTTTCTTTTACCCCTTTTTTTATGTCGTATTCTTCTTATTCGGATTCGTACTACGTACTTTGTTACCGATTTTATTTTCATTTGCATATCACACATTTTTTACAATTTTTATTTATTATTTGAGTCTTTATTGTACATTTGACGCCTAGTTTATAACACAAAAGTATTGAGAAAATGTATAAGACTTTATTTCCTTAGTCTTAAGACATACAGATAGTTGCAGAATTTCGCAAAAACTCAGAGCAGAATGATTTCGTAAATATAAAGTTTAACTAAAACTTTAAGCAACAAACAATCCAACTAGTAAAACATCCAGCGTGTTTTTCCCTTCTATTTATATTTACTATAATAATTTTAAACATAACAACAAACTATAAGAAGCATATAACAATTACCTTTTACCGAAGAAATGGTAGCGTGAGACAACCTTTCCTGCTAATTTTTTCAGTTGGTGAGTGATCTGTTCAAGTCATAAGGTATTTCTCCCTCCCTCTTTGCCTTCTTAGTGTAGTGGTCAGCACGCTGGGGGCGTATTCCAGAGGTCCGCGATTCGATATCCGGCCAAGGCGTTGCTTATTTTTTCACCTCTCTTGCTTCGAAATTACCCTAATGTCTCTACAAAGTTATTTATGTTTTAAGTAGTTTTACACTTTTGATAGTTTCATATATTTCTTCTGCATGTAAGAAACGTTTGAAAACATTAATAAAATAAGCACTTAAGCTTTCGAAAGAAAACGTAGAACGCGATTTTAAGTTGTAAAAAGTGTAAAGTATATGTAGTGTACACTATGTTGTCCGACTATGACTATCCCAATCCTTTTTCGCAGCCCGAGAGAGTGATTAACCATGTGGAATTGGGGTTTCAGCTGGAACAACGCGTATCTGAAGGTGATATGGGAACACACAGTATGTTAGAATGGCATATGCAAAGTTTTCGCCTCCCTTTTGAGTTATACTTAACACTCAGACTGCGCGCTGGTGCTCGATTTCTCGAATATGTTTTAAAAAGCATAAAAACATAAAAATATTTCTTCCATTTGGATTCCATCCACCTTCCTAATTTTCTAAATAACCGTGGTTTGCCATCCATCCATGGTCAAAGAATATCAATATTTTCTTGTATAATACGGTACTTCGTTATAAAGGTTAACCATTATCACCAAAACAGACAACTTTATCAGAAGGGTGACCCGGTATAAAGCGCCTTTAAACTCGGAAGCCTTCAATTTTTAACTTAATAAAGTTTCAGCTCTTACCTTGGAAGGGTGGATTTTACGACGCTGCCGATGTTTTATACTGGGGTATTGCAATACAAATAAGATTTTGTTATTCTGATTAATAAAATAAAATAGTAATACAAATTTTTGATTAGTTTCTTGATGAGTTTTGATCAGTTAATAATTAGTTTGATGTAGAATTTGATTAGTTTTGATTAATTAGTAAATTCTAACAAATGCTACTTGCATCTCGATCTCACGAAATAAAGTTATCCGCACCCTTAAGATTAGTTTTTTAAATTGTGAAAAAGTAACATGCATCATGATGCCGGCACTTTTATGAAGGGACACCGTCATAAATAGGTTCCTTTTATGATATATAATACAAATCTATCGTGCCTCCAAAAATAAATAAATACATAAAATTATGTTGTATTAAAGTATTTGCACGGTATTTGTGGTAATTGTGCTGATAAATTATTAACAGAAGCTACTGAATTTCAAGAAGAAAGATCAGGACGAAACTTAGAGACAATAATTTTCTTAGAACTGGCAATAAATAAGTATGATCTTTTAAAAGGATCAAGTTATATAGAATTACCTAAAGAATTAAAAAATAAAAAAACAATTATAAATGTAAGAAAAAAAAAATCTTTTAGATACGTTCAAAGGGACGTTTTCTAACCTTTTGTGTGCTTATTTATCAAATGTTATTTGTACTTAAACTATAAAATTCAATTCAACAGCAATATCGCAAAATAATTTTAAAATAAGTATATCTTTAGAATTTCCGATACACAGTCTTGCGCTTTGGAGATAATTTCTTCCCCCCCGTACAGTTTTGCCATTGTTCTCTTTAAAATCGTTGAGTTTGTTAATCAAAAATGCGTTGAAGTGTTACAAATATGAAATCAATTAAACAAATTCCAAATTAGGGCTTCCACATGCCCATATTCGGTGGAAGTTTACGTTATTCAAAATTTTATCGCTCTAGATACCTTTTTTTTTTTTATCACAATGAGAGAAACATACATATATTTATGCAGATTTTTCATTATTTAATTTCTTTAACTATCACACAAGGCGATAATATTTGGTGGCAACAATTTGAAAAGTGAACTGACATTTAAAGTTTTCATCGCAAAATGTCAAAACAAAATTAATAGCCCTTCTGGGCTAACGCTGTTTGGGCTAAATTAAAAAAAAAAAAAAAAAAAAAAAAAAGATTTTAAAAGAATATCATATAATGAAGAGTTCACCTAGAAATTTGAAAATGATTTATATTACTGCTGATATTCTATATGAGGAAAATTTTAAAATAACAGCTTTATCTTAATGTAAAATATATACAATTTTTTAAATATGAACTCATAAAATAATTAGGCTGTGAAGGGCACAACGTTGTCCATGCCGTATAAGGATAAAAGTCTGCTGAGACGGGATATTGAACTCTGTCTAATGGAAATTTAAAGCCTCCCAGGAGTGTTGAAGTGTAGCGAAAAGAAAGGAGGACTAGATGAAAACTGCGACAAATCAGGAACAGAACAAACAATAAAAATATAACACGCTTTTTGGTCAAAAAGCAAACTCCCCTCGCAATTAACTCTGTTGATAGCCACAAGAATAAGCAACACGTCGGGCTCGCTCCGTTACAGATCGTATCCTTACCAACACCGCGCTTTAATTCTGCGGCTGCCTATAGAGCTAAGAAGTAAACAAGAAGCGAAACAAACCCTCCCTCGCAGCCCACACACGACCTGCGCTCTCTCTCCAGAAAGAGGGGAAGTAAGGGAAAGGAGCATGGGGGAGAAAGAAACCGGTCATCCACCAGTAATCTCAAAATGAAGCGATCACAGCATGACGATTACAGGGCGCACGATCTCTTTTGGGAAAAAGAGCCCCGACACGGCTGGGGTACCGGGGGGCGTGACAGTCGACAACAACCCAACTTCCACTCGTCTTCGCAAGTCCGTAAACGAGACAAGACTTCACCACCACCACCACCCCTGCCTCAGAATTGGGAGAAAAAAAGCCGTCGGCGGACCACCTAGCCCCTGCAGCCCACCCCCGAAGAAGCCGCAGGGACCGAATTCCTTGGGAAAAAGAGGCACAGGCGCCCGTGAGTGCAAACGAGGTGTAAAGACGTGAATACTAGGTACGAAAAGAAAGCGGACTTTTTTTAAGATCTGTGAACAGCCAGTGAAATTTCTACGTTCCTTCGGCTATGCTTTGAACTTATTGCAGAAAATCTTTTGTAGCAATCATTTCCAGTATCAGCGGTAAAAGTCCATTTGTTTCAATCATCAGTGTCACCTAGACTCCACATTTGTTTCAGGTGGGGGAAGTGAAGATGAAGATAATCATAAATTAGAAGCAATTTATACAAAATGTTTGGAAAGCATGTTTTATTACACTACTATTTTCTGCTATTATTTTTACGCTAGAAATGTCCTAAACGGAATCTGTCCAAACTGCTTGTACATTACTCTACCATACATTTACCATCTACGTAACCTGACAAGTGTTGCCATTATGGGTGGTGGGTACGAGAATTTTGAATTTATTTTCAATACGGCCTTGCAGATAAACAGATATGAGAATGCTACCATTTAGAAAACATAAGAATTGTATCTTTCATATTAAATGAATACTTAACAAATTCAGAGATTTAAAAGTAATGAATGCATTTCCCAATAATTTAAACCTTTACTTTATATTTCAATAATAGAATGAATATAATTTAAAATATATTTAATATATGATATATACAACTGATAAATGTCATGAGCATTATTTGGAGCATTATTGTAATTAATAAAAGATGCATTTAAAGCAATTGAATAATACTTAGCCATACATTAATAGAATTCCACCCCCTTCTTCTCTCCTTTGTTACAGTGTATAAAGATTAACCGTGTCTCAATCTCAAGTCACTTGATAATATTTTCTAATTAGGCTGGGAGAGAGAGGAAGATATTCGGAATGAGGTCGCCTCTACACCGAAGTGATGAATCTATAAAATCTTCAGGAAAGCCGTGTTTAAACGTTCAAGTACGCGCTCAGTTTTAAGGAAAATAGAATTGCAACTTTAGTAATTAATAGCAATTATTATATAATCGTCTCAGACAGTATATCTATTAAGTAATGTGTCTGAATTTATTGCGATTCTAAGACATTGTGTAAAACACTGAAAAAAAGTTACACGTAAATTAAGCTTGGCATTCGTGGAGATAATGATATCTTTAATCAGAAACATTTTACTTCTACACACAAATACATTTATTTTTTAAAAATTAATCATTTATTTTAATATATTTTATTTACATTATATTAATGAATACAAACATAAATAAAAGACGAAGGGAAAATTATAACAGTAGGTGCGATCTGCTCCCAATATTCAGTGCTTGGATTATCGCTCCTTATATTCATTTTCTTTATACGAAGTAAATTTATGCACAAAATATCATTGTAAGAAAAGCAAATATATATTTTATAACTAATTTTCTGAAACACCATGAAATGAGGGGAGTTGAAAATATATACAAACTGAGAAAAAATTTCCGATTTATTTAATAGAATGATTGTTACTTGCTAATGATTCAGAGTAGGTATATAATAAAAATTAGTAAAATATTTAATTCACGGAAAGTACTATTTATCAAATCAAATGTAATGGTCGGATATTTAAGACATTAAGTGCTACAGAGAAAAATAATCACAAAAATAATCACAGGGGGAGGGGGGGGGAACTATGAGACGGAACTCTGCAAAACCTGAAGCATGGCATCACTGTAGCGTAGCCAAAATGTTACCAAACTGGGTAACTCTATGTTGTCAAGTATTTCATGTAAGATAATGATAATTGACTCTCCGAATAGAAATCAAAATTCTGGACTTATTGCAGTTCTTAGACATAATGACTAAAACTGATCTGATAATTACAACTGTAATTTGAAATTTATAAAATGCACACATTTTAGATCTTATGTTTACTTCCTGTTTCTTAAAAGTCTCCTTTTTTACAGTATTAGATATCACTTTTGCGGGTTACAACTGTCTTTGTGAAGGAGAATTATTATTCTTTCGCTGACAGTTGCCACACAATAACAAACTTACATGAAATAATATTCATTTTTCTGTTTTTAATCTATTTCTGGATTTCCTGATCTGTGCAACACATGGCACAACGACTGCTGTCAAAAGATGTTTCTGCAACAAAAGACATTTCTATCGCCCTGTGTTTATGCAAGTCGGTGACAGAATATCTAACTTTTCTACCGGTACATTCTCGTCTGCATTTAAAAAAAAAAAAAAAAAAAATTTGCCTATTATTTTACATAAGAAAAAGCAAATATGTGTGCCGTGGACTCAGTTAAGTGATCAATGTTCACATTTACTGAGTGTCAAGTGTTACCATATTTTTTTAATTTGCCATACTATTTATATTTGAGATATAAACTGATGTAAGTATTCGAAATATTTCCTAAGGATATCGTCACATGTAAAAATTGCTACTGCTTAGAGTTGTAAGAAAAAGGTTTCCAGTTTTTGTTTAATTTTTTTTACTCTTCAGGGATTATATTTGCAAAGTTTATACGAACTGTTTACACTAGAAAGTACTCCTAAGTTTTAAAATTTTTAATTTGCAAAACAGATAAGATGTAATTTTTATACATTTAAAATTCTGAATATTAAGATTCCAATAATGCAATCCATAGGTTGTTATGTCTTATTATTATTATGATCTACTTTTTAATTTGCATTCTGTGAAATGTTTTTGTATTAGCTTTAAAATATTATGAGATAAACGGCTCTTAAGGCACAAGTTGCTAAATTTAGCTATTGTTTACTTATTATTTATTGTTACTTTAGTTGTTATTTCTAGTGTTAGCAGTGACAATAGCAGCTTGGTTAACATGATTCAGAAAGTAAAGGAAGAGAAAAAATATGTGTAGTATAGACGTGTAGCTGCAGCTGGCGGTTTTCCAAAAATAATAATTATGTACTTTCTAATTTAGTAAAAAGAAACACTTGAAAAAATAACTTCAATAATGCTCTTAATTTAAAAAGTTTTAGTTCTTTTTATTCCCCTGGTAGCCATTGTGAACTACTAATAATTGTTAATTGTAACCTGTAACCTTGACACCAGTTAAGATTGCAAAAGATATTACAACCACACACATGCACACACATATATGTATAAGATTATATTTAAATATATGCATCTAAAAATAGCAATTGCTTAATAACTTTTCTGGATTGCGCCATTTATACATCAATGCATATCATACGATTTTTACATAATGATGGTGACGTAGCTAATTCGGAACTTAAAATTTCCTTTTTTTCTAAAATGTAAATGTTTTGAAATAATCCGATAAGACTATCAAGTTAATTGTGGCCAGAAATGCAAATTGAAATAAAAATGAATATTTAACCTGCCTCGGTCGCCAAGTTTGCTGTTTATTATAGATAAACATTTGGACAAGCAATATTTCTACGACATTACCTTTAAGTCTACATCTGTGCAAATCAACTTTCCTACATTATTACATACACGTGTAAGTAAAGAAATGAAAATAAATTGACATTTCGATTATAACCACTAGAGACGCACTCAGCTTGTAAGTAATGTTTTCATAAAGGATAATGGTCAAAAACATTCTGAGAGACCATTGAGCCGTTAAAAACTTTAGTTTTCTTAGTACGCTCGACGAGTTAACATCAACATTGAGAAGTCAAAAATATTGTTCTACACAGATCATTGGTGACTGAAAGCAAGGATTGAACATTGTACAGGACACAGGTACATTGCTGTGTCATTTTGAAGCATTCTTCGATTCGGTCGAAAATCAGGGGTTTACTAATAGCTTCCGTTATAAAACAGAATACAAATATTTATATGATTTCCTACAGTTTTGAATTTTAGGACTTTAGGCTCATAAATTTCAAAATTTTACATGTCAAGCTCAAAATATATTTATATTTTGGGAGGCATTATGCCTCCTAAAATCCTTCAAATACAAAAACTGTCGAGTATAATATTAAGGATTTTAAATGCATTAAAACGAATCTACGAAATACGGTTTTCTTTGAATCATGTGAAAAATATATAAAAGTTTCTAACATTATTTTGTACCGAAAAAATTTGATGTAGATAACACATGACTTCCTTATACGGCCTATGAAATCATACACACTTTTTTGTTGAACTTCATTTAAACTTACTTCCTCGAATTTCATTAGAGATATATTTCTCATTCAAACAGTTCAGTTCTCACTTCCCGGCAAGGCAGCAAAAACACATCAAAACTCAAAATATTTTCATTAAAAATTGTAAAATACAAAAAAAAAAAAAAAATCCAAAATACCAAATACAGTTAAAAACAGTTTAAAAACTGCTTTTGGGATTAAAATTAGGGTCTGTAGGCCAAAGCAAGCAATATGGCCCATGCCAGAAAGGCAAAATTTTCGGTTCCACTTGCAAAAAGACACTGAAGTTGGTCCACTTGCAACTGACTTCATTCACTATCCTGCTAAGATTTTCTAATGCAAACAAATAGCGGCCTCCTTAGGTCTAGCTCCGCTTAACCTTTCAAATTGTTAATAATTCTACAACTACTGTATGCAGATTAATTAACGGCATAAGACTCTTAATTGGAACATAAGAACAACATAATTCAGTCACTTTTTAAGCAAAAAATGCCCAATTTACCAACATATAAGAATAAAAAGAAACAGAGCTAATTACACCGGGTAAGAGAGCGGATATATATATACGTTTGGTGCGGGCGATTACGAAAAACAGGAGGTGCACAACTAGATGTTATAGCAGCCAGACATACAGAAATACAGAAAATTTCAATGTTCTGCGGCTAATCGTTTTTTAGTTTTGCGATTTACATCTATGGGTACGTACGTACAGACGTCACGAAAAAGGTCCCCTGAGAATCCATTTAAAATCCATTTTAGAATCCATTTTGGAAAAAATAATCCTTTATTCTGTCCGTACGTACAAATGTCACGCAAAAAAATAGTGGATTGCAAATGGATTCGAGAGCGGTCAAAATGGATATTTCCTTTGAAATATGATACCCGAAACTTTTCGTGATTACAGTACTTCCTTTATTTCGTACAAGGAAGTAACAATGTTTAAAACCTGAAAAACTATTTCTTTGGGTTTTTCCAATAAAGTTTTTTTTTTTTTTTCCTTTCAAATCTGCGTTAGTTAGCTCGCCTCTTGTTTTGGTTTGTTTGTTTGTTTCTACAGCATAATTACTGCAAGATAAATTTTGTGATTAGAAATTATCATATATTATTTCTGTTTCGTGAGTGCAAAAAGAAAATCTATTAGAAATTCGCTAAAATGCTTGTTTAAAACATTTAACAGCTTTTGAAGCAGCATATCGTATTTTCCCCATTTATTTATCCCACTCTTACGTTTCTTAAAATTTTCAGTCACAGATTAAACATTTCAAGAAAGGAGCTCTGCCCACGCCATTTTTAAGTTGCCAAATATCCTTCAATTTTAAGCCATTTTTCTAGATGAGAAATTCAGTTTAATACAGTTTTTTATCTATATGGTCTTTCCTTTGTTTCCTATTGCGTAGTCACTGGGAAAACACTTTGTTCCCCAAAGATTCATTTTTAAATTTATATCCTTGTTGTTACCTCCTTAACATTCTTCCTTATTCGTATGTTCGCATAATTAACCACCTCTGCTAGCGACCTTGACACCGTCTGAAGCCGTCTTCGGGAGGGTCTGCTTCAAGACCAATTGTTTTGCAAGAAAAAGTTCTTTCTCTCCTTTTTTTTTTTTTTTTTTTTTTTTTTTTTTTTTTAAATGTATATAAGAATGTTTGACAAGAAAAGCGTAAAGAGGCACAACATAAGAATCCCCACTGTTTTTTTGTTGCGCCACCCACCAAACAATGAGGTTAGACTATTTGTTGGAAGTATATGGCAAAAATACCTAAAAGTACTACTGTATGTTGCGAACAATAATCGCAAAAGCAGACCAAAATGTATTACTTAGAAAGCCACCAGACTCTTGGGTCACGCTCATTTATGTTAAATTCTGAATAACTAATTCCTTAATTGCTTTCATGATTTGCTTTCAGCCAAATTTGTTTTTGATTCGGGAATGACTAAGTACTTCTACATTGTTTTCTGTTATGTATGAAGTCCTATGTATTAGTGAACGCAGAATAGGATTGCAGAATGTTTTATTTTGTCAGTATTTAGGTATATATCCTAGAATAATAAATACAGTGTATTACAAAATGGCTGGAATATATACTATAAATGAAAATCTGTTAAAGATACAAACTCATTGAGAGGTTTGCGATTAATAATCATAAATTTTGTTATCCTTGCTGGGGGGCTGTAAAAAAGCTTTTAAAACGTTTCCCTTTTGGCTACCTTTCTTTTAGACCGTTATTCGTATGTAGAGTCATTAGGTTACATCGATATCGATGCAAAAACATGACAAATGTGCAATGCCCTCTCAGGGATTCGAACGTTGGACCTTTCTATGCCAGCCGGGCGTGATATCCGCTTACACTACGAAGGTACGCGGTAAGGAGGGAGGAAATGTCTTATACAAATATCTGCCATTTTTATGGGTGACAAAAATATTTCGCTCTAATTTACTCCCGAAACTGTCTTTCCTCGTTATTATAGTGAAAATTAAATACTGTCAATCCAACGTGCTTTAACAGATTTAGGGAAAAATAGTATTGTCCCACCACTGGTAACTAAAGAACGCAAAGGCTTACCACCAAGCTATAATTAATTATTTAAAATCCACAACGCGTCATATTGTTTGAAATACTATACAAATATTCCTTTACAAAGCCTTTAAAAACGTAATTTTTGAAAGTGGGCGATATTGCTTAAAAATTCCGAATTTCTTTACATGAACTCAGCAGAAGGAAAATGAAAAAAAGGGGGGGAGAAGCTCAGTTAAAGAGAGAACAATAGCATAAAAGTGCTATTATAAAGGCTTGTGTCTAAAACACGAAAAATAAATAGATTGTAATCTAGGTCAAAGACACTGGAGAGAAGGAAAATTATTTTAGATCATTCGATAATCGAAGTGACCAGAGTGGACAAAGAATTTTAATTCCCTGTGCTTCTGTTCTAACATTAAAGATACTCTGTGATGCCATACAGAAAAGAAATATTTTGTAAAACTTTATTAACAGATTAAATCCAAAATTAATTAGAAATTTCAAAAAATAAATAAATAAATTTTAGCAGTTAATAGTTTACAAAGGATTCACAGAGTTATAAAAGTTAATAAAAACAAATGAAACTACGGGACAAATAAAAATTATGAAGCACAATAATATCCGAGAAAGGCAATCCAGAATTTCATATAGCAACGACTCTGATTTAATTGAAGAAAACCACAAAGGCAGATTTTCCATAGATCTTTTTATTATGAAACACAAATTTTGTATCGCTTTTATCCATTATCCTATTACAAAAAGATTTGATACATCATCTGACTTAAATTCAAGCCACTAAGAATGTGAGCATTTCAATAAAAATATAACCTTATTGTCAACCATCTCAGAAGTAATTACTTTTAGACGGAAACCATCTAACGGGATTCTTAGTAGACAAGAAGTTGAGTAACTCTAAGGACCACCTGCGTTTGGAGGCGAAGGGTTTGGAGAGATGCGGGAAACACCATACGGCGGCAACGGAAGTCCGGAAACTTCCGGTGCGTGCATTCCTTCATTTCGCGAATGGCGATGGTTTCCCGTCAAGATCGGAAGGGCCTGGATTCGATTGTTAAGTCAGTCCCTCCGCCCCTAATAGTATATTTGAAAGAGAGGTGAATAAAGGGAAACTAAAAACACAAGAGAGTTGATTATATTGGTTAACGGATGGTTAACGCTGACGGGCATTCTCGTACGTCCTTCTCCGTAACAATATGAAGAATATTTCCACTTCAAAATAAAATTTATTAACCATAGATCGATGGTTTATTTAGATCTTCGTCCACCGATACTGCTGCAATTTATGAACGTGGTGAAGTACTTTGAGTTATTGATAGTGACGAAGAGGAAAGAAAGATTTACAAATTCGATCTCTCAGATTCTAGTTTAATTCTCCGACTTCGAGACCCGTGTATAGCGTGTTCACCATTTATCTTGAATATGTATGAGAAATGGTCTCATTGCGTCGGCAGAAACTGCCTTTCGAGAATATATACAGGGTGCGGCAGCGTTCATAGTAGGATATAAAAAACACACCATAAGGTAGTAACTGTAATTTATTTATTATCTTTTTATGTCAATTCATAGTTAAAGGTATGCCATTTACTAATGTGTAAGTCATTGTCCATTGCGTGGATTACGTTTTGAATATGATGCCCCCTCTGCACAACACATTCATCTAGGCGGCGCTGGAAGCTTGATATAACTCGGCGTAACGCATTCCCTAGGACATTGCCGACGGCGCATTTCTGGTGCGATCCTTCAACTCAGGAATGGTGGCACAACGTGTTCGGAAAACTTCTTGCTTCAGGTGGGCCCAAAGGAAAAAGTCTGCACACGAAAGATCGGGCGAGCTAGGTGGCCAGGAAATGTCACCAAAACGGGAAATTACCTGGAAATGTCTGTCGCAATGATCCGTCCATCTGGAACTTTCTCATGACGTCCCAAGTTGAAATTCTGCCGAAATAGACGCTGGGTAGCAATAACGGAGTAGTTATTCTTGAAATAACTTTCAACAGCAAAGGCACAATGCTGTGCACTCCACCAATCCTTATCACTGTGACACTCGAAATGGCAGCTCATTAGTACACGAATGCGGCACGAGCTGGCGCGCATTCATGCAGTACGTCATTGTACTACGCAAGTCAAATTACGCTATGAACGCTGCCGCACCCTGTATATATATATATATATATGTGAGAAAAATAAAGAATATATAAAACATTAAATTAGCTACGTAAATTAATTTCCTTTCTGTATACTAAAAATAGTAGCTTCTATTTGCACTGCGTCATTTTCAGAAAAATCTAATTCTGATGATGTAAATGGAACTGAAACTCGAAATTTAAACAATCACAGATTAATTGTACTTTGTGCACCTATCTTGTATAAATAGCTAATAGTCGCATAGTCTCTCTCTTTCGCCTCTTCGCATGCGTGCTGACCGCTTGTCGCTCAGCCTCTGCTAGCTATTCGCCATTACTTAAAATGTAATTGCATATCTAAAATTAAGGGGCGCGTTTAGCATCCTTAATCTTCTACAGTTAAACATTAAGAAATTCGTTATTCAAGATTAAATAATGTTTAATTATCAAGCTGGTCGTGCTTCTAAAATTTCATCCGATCATCCACTATAATATAATGTCCAGTTATCTACGCAGCAGTTTTTCCGGCCATGACCAAACGTGAATTGTTTTCATCTTTCGCTAAAAGTGCAATTATTACAGAAGACTTATTATCAGATATATATATATATATATATAAACTTAAATCCTCTAAATGAATTAATAAATTGGAATAAAAGCAAGTCTATTCCTCTATAATATAATAGTTGCAACCGTGTATAAAAGGTTTAACACAATATCAAAACTAATCCAATTAAAGAGAGAATTCATAGTAGAACAATCTCGAGAAGTAAAAATGCAAAAGAGAAAATATACAAAATTATACAAATAAAAATTGATCTTCTTTTATTGAAATTCCAATTCAGAATTCATGAGGGGAAAAGGAATTAAAGCTTCATAAAAGTCGATTAATATGTTTCGTTCTCCTGTTCCATTTCAGATCAAAAAGATTTCATCAAATTTTCATCAAAAATGTGTAGGGAAAATTCTGGTATATTTGAGATTCGAGTTTTCGTTTTTATATGGGGAGAATCAGGATATACCAAGAGAACGAAACATATTAAACGACTTTTATGAAGCTTTAATTCATTTTCCCTGATGAGTTCTGAATTGGAGTTTCAATAAAAGAAGATTAATTTTTATTTGTATAAGTTTGTATATTTTCCCTTTCGCATTTTTATTTTTCGATATTGTTCTACTATGAATTCTCTCTTTAACTGGATTAGTTTTGATATTGTGTAATAAACCTCTTAGGCACGGTTGCAATCATTATATTACAGAGGAATTGCCTTGCTTTTATTCCAATTTACTAATTAATTTAGAGGCTTTAAGTTTATTCTACTTCAATCCCGCAGCTATAGCGCAGGACGGGTTTAAAAAAGAAAATTTATTCTAATTTTTTAATTCAAACGTTTAGCCTTTTTATATATTCTGTTTATACATTCTGTCTGTGTGTGTGTGTAGTATAGTAGTAGTTTGTAAACGTTTTGTGAATTTTGTACCTGTGATTAGAGGTAAAGTCACAACTTTTTCCAACTAGGGCGATCCGTTTGCCGTCCCTCGATGCATGCCAAAAAATCTATAAAATGTTAAAATGATATATAGGGAAGTACATAAAAGTTTTGTGGTCATTTCTAAAACAAAACTTTAAATATGACATTATAAAGCACCATTTTGCTTGCTTTTCCGTTGCCAAAATCGTTGAGGACATTACAAAAACTTTTTTTATCACTCTAATTGCTCTTAAGAACACGGTATTCATTTTTAGGTCAGAGACTGTCTTAATCGATTTGTCTTTAGAAAAATTGTTCTCATGACAAATAGCCCTTACAACTGTGAGGAAAATTCACAGAAATGTTACAATGTCTGGAACCGTGTTCCGGAGAGTGCATTTTAGAATAAACTGCAAAAGTTAAAAGAACTTTTATTTTGTCTTCCGAAGCAATAACCGATATAAAATTCTGAAGTATTTCATTCTCAATGAGGAACACTTATTTATAACACCGTAAATATAATTTAATTGACAATCATACGAAAGCGTCCATGGAATAAGGAAGCCATAGGAAAAATCTGAAGCTGTTGAAATCTTTTGGTAATTTCTTTGAATACTCTGTTTCGATGTACAAACAATCCACTCCTTAATTTAATTTTGTATCTTAATTTTGCCTCTCGAGATTCTTCACCTTTTTCACGACCGAGTGGATAAGATGACTGAATAATTGAATACTCGTAGTTAGACTTAGGGTCAAATATCAAAGAACTTACTGGCTGCGTAAGTTTCTTCACGGTTTACGTTATGTGTAACATAGGGTAGATAACGCGTACATTAGTCGAATACGAAGCTGTATCTGACAGCAGGGGATTAGTTCATGGCAGTATCTTGTGGTTTTCTCCCATGAAGGCATCTCTTCTCTTAGGTCGGTAGTCCTTACATGTTTTGCTATGATTCAAATAAATCAAAACCAACCAACTTGAGAGATGTCGCAAACTAAAATTCATAGAGTGAATTAGTTCAAAAGTTTAGACTGATTTTTTTTTTATAATGAGAAATATGATATTTTCTCATTATCTACATCAACACGAAAAGTCTCCAAATCATCGGCGACTTTATAAATTGGAATATATATATATATATATATATATATTTGTTTGACTAACTTTACCGCTCATAGGTATTGATCAATTTTTATTATTTATTTTATTATTTGATCAATTTTTATTATTATTTTTATTATTTTTATTTATTTTCTCTTTTGCATTTTTACTTCTCGAGATTGTTTGACTAACTTTACCGCTCATAGGTATAGTTCAATGATGTTTAGATACTAAATAGCGTATACTAAATCCACATGCACTCAAACATGTGTAAGATACGTGCATGTGCAAGTTAGCTATTGTTGCTCAAAAATAACCCCAAAATTGGCAATTTTAGTGACTATGGAAACCGGAAGTGCGGATAATCAGAAAGTAACAGAAATAATTTTTACTTCTACTTTCAATATCATACTCGATAAATAATTATCGCCCGTAATGATAAGCACACCTAATTAGCACTAAGAAGATCCACGATTTGAATCCAGGCGAGACATAGTCGAGTTTTCACGCTTCTTGTTCAGAAGAATGAAATACTATAACTTTTGTTAAACTGAAATTACAAAGTTTTGAATTGGTAAAGTGTTAGTATATCAACAAGCTTTGCTGAAATACGTAAAATACCGGGTAGGGGAAGAAATCATTTATTAAACGAGTAGTATTGTTTTTTTAATTATTTGTATTGATTTAAAAGTGAAAATACTAAAATTCGAAAACTTTGTATCTTATTAAAAATCTTACAAAATATATATATTTCTCTTCATCATTTAAATAATCATAATTCTTACATTTGCTCTCTGTTAAAAAAACAAATCTGTACAGTGTAAATAAAACTAAAAATAGAGACATACAGGCAACCGCAATCCTTATGTTCCTGCATAATTTTGTCCCAACAATTCGGCTTCATTTTTGGTGTAGACGATAATGTAAGAGAGTACGACAGAAATTCTGAATAAATCTTTTTATATCTTTAAAAGTATATTTTTATTCTGCTAAAACTACTATTTATTAATTATATGTATATATATATATTATCTTATACATTATTAAGCCTTAAAAGTTAATGAGACTTGTTGCCATCGAAACTTATCAAAATATTGTTAAGAAATACGCGTTGTTTTTAAATGGCTCACATTTATAAAGAAAAACAATGTCGGAATATATATAATATTAAAAGTCTCATGTGTGAAGTAGAAACAATTACCTATTTTCCCTAGATGTAATTTTATTCGCCATTTCTTAATGACTGGTAAAGAAATGAACTTAATACGTACTCTATAAAAATAGAAAAATTAAGGAAAATTAAAGTGTTCAAATTTATTTTTCAGTTCTATAATCACAAACTTTACAATATGTGCATGTAATATCATTTTAGCGAAATAACTTAAAAGTTTGATTTTCAGCTGCACATTTGCGTGCTAATATATGCTCGAATATAATTATTATGTTAATGATTACGTATCTCAAAAAGGCAGAGTAATGGAAGATACCTATTTGTTAGAGACGGTTGATACATACTTCATAGCTTCGATGAATAGAATACATTAGTAATTCGTATATTAAAAATTATGCTCACTTCTACGTAGCAATACTTGTACTAAAATTTAGTCATATAGCACATTTAATTACATGGGTAATTACATATTTATTAGGCACCTTTATTGTGGAAGTATTTTTACATGGTACACTGAAACTTTTCTTTTTGAAAGAACTGACTGCATAACAATGCTAACGGTGAATGAGGTAGAAAATTTTGGGGCTATTTAGATAATCGACAGAAAATCGGAATTCTGCACTAATGTAAAGAGACCTCTGGAGGCGGCTCCGTCTTTTTTTTTTTTTTTTTTTTTTTTTTTTTTTTTTTTTCCGGTTGACAATTTTGCTGCCGGTCACAGTTTCCGATTCACTCCTGTGAATGGACAATCCTCTCTCCAGGAATCGTAAATCTTGAACAGTGTTTCTTGAAAAGTAACCATGCGACAGCCGGGGCCTATTTTTCAGCCCAGCGTTTTTCTAGTTGTCACTTTAGTACTGGAATTAACAAAAGGACGCTGAAGAGTCCTCCATAATGGAGACGTCAGGAAAAGCTTCTCCCACTACGGCGGACACTTCACAGGAACTGTGACAAAAAACAAACAGCAGGGAGTACGACGTGAGGAAGCTTGTTTATGGAGAATGATCGTTTCGTAGCAGTTCTGACATTCTTCTTGTGGCCACCATGAGAAGATACCACAATGCCGCCTGTCCAGTTTCGGGTCTTTACGCTGGCATTCCTTACCCGGAGCTGTTCATCACTGTCGCGTCATTTTGTGAAGCTCAGGAATTTCGAACTATGCGGTCCAACAACGCTCCTTTAGATAATGTGCAAATATAGCAGGTGAGAAAGTGAACTCAAATTCTTTTCTTTCTTTCCCCAAATGTGAAGCCAACAGGTTTTGTTTGCAGTATCACCCCGTATCCGCAGGTAGTACATTTCAAGAATAAACGCAGATAGTTCCGAATATGATATTCGTGTAACACACACAAACGCAGTGAAATTTCTGTGATAAATAACGTATAGCAAATTAAATAATAATTATAATACTGTAAATATATTATATACTTTTCCTGTTTTTCTAGGGCACACGAAAATACTGATTCTAATATTTTAGCCTAGTCCTGAAAAGAAAAGTGAACAGTGAAAGAATACTCTACCTTAACTGCACTGCATAGTTTCAACTATACAGCACAGTTTCGACTATACAGTATATTTTAGAGTGTCAGAGAATGATGGAATAAAAAGTATCAAGCCTTCTAAAAGACTTCAGGAATACATATTAAAAAGAAACTCGGCTTAAACTAATCGATTTCATTAAACTTTAATATTTTAAAGTATTTACGCGATTTAAAAATATTATCACTAACTTAAATTAGGATATCAGAATATTTTATTAAAACAATTTAATAAAATTATTACATATTGATATATGAGGAAAGAAACCCTAAATTTTTATAGGCAATTTTAAATTAGGGAATGTTTGAAAACGCTTCACAGTAGCACAGGTTCTACGAAATCTTATTTAAATATCACTTATTTAAGTCGAAGTTTTGAAATCAAGAATAGATATAGTGACAAAATCATCAGACGAAAACAAACATTTGCGTGGAATATCATCTGCACTCCAGCTAGGAATATCAAACATATGTTTTATTTGGCTAAAATAAGGGATAAAAGCGTTGCAGGAGAAGTCTGAAATATTTCCGATATCGATATTTTGACGAAAGCTTATAAATGGATCGCGTTTCATAAAGCGCAACGAACCTTACGAACTGTACCCATACAAGACATTATATGAGACGGAAAATTTTTAGAGATATACATCAAGATGGTGGAGTGAGTTGAGACAGAAAGAGCTTAATACAACGTTCCTTAAGATTTCAAAATCTTTTCCGCTGTTTCAGCTTGTAATTTTGTACTCATAAATTCGGAAAGGTCTTATTTATAAACCTGAATAGCATTACCTTGACTTCAGACAAATGAAATTCTCATTGCAGTTTCTTAACACGTTCTGTGTTAAATTTTCACCTTTATGTATTACGCTGACTAAGGATCTCTAGCCTCCTCGTCTTCTTCCAGAGCTAATGTTTTTGTTGTAACTTCCAAAGGAATGCATGATAAGCTTGGTTTCTCGTCTGAGCTATTAGCCATGGTCTGTGTATCTCATTCAGTCTTTAATTGTGTACCTTTTAAAAAGAAAATCGGAATTTAGATCATTTAACCGTACAGCAAATGATTTTAATGTCCGCATCGAGACACTTTAAACAACACATCATGTCCCGGCGCCTTTTGTTGCCGGCGGTTGACCGCGGGGTAACTTCATGATCTATTCGAAGGGCGTCATTAGCTCCCTAATGGAGAGAGAGAGAGCGTAATGAGCTCACAAAGAGTCAGCGACGCGTGGCAATTAGAGAGTTGGACGTCACCATCTATGGTCCAGCTGCTGCGCGGCGACAGATGGGAAGGAAGTGTCTTGGAACCGAGCCGTGAAGATAGACGGACTCAATTGATCCTACCACTAGGGAGGACCCAAGCATTTCTTGATTGAGATTTGACCATCAGGAATTACACTTTAAACCACTATCTTCTAAGAAATCTCATAATTAACTACTAGCAGTCAAAAGATAGTCTACGAGTTTCGATTTACGAAACTATTTTACGAAAAATCGAAACTAGTACCTTCTTTTGGGTAAACGTAGCTAATTCGAAGCAGATTTTCTGTTTTACGAAGAAAATTAAAAAGCAAAAGTATTCAGCATTTGTTTTGTAAAATTACTCCAGAAAATATTAATTATGATAGCGATATGGGCTTAAAACAGTATTCACAAGATTTTTGATTACTTGCAATTATTTAGTAGGGGGTCTTAGAAACCAAGCATACTCCTTTTCTTTAAGCCTTTCATATCGGTCAGGCATGAGAAATTTCGACTTCCGACATTGAATCGGCCGGTTTCTGAAAACGAAATTATAGACAAAGTATTTTTTGGAAGCAGGAGACATGAAAAATGAGCAATGCCCTCGCCGGGACTCGAACCACGGACCTCTCGAATTCGCGTCGAGCGTGCTGACCAGTACACCACGAAGGCATGCTAAGAAGGCCGAAGAAATACCTTATACACAACTCATTTTTATAATCCAGATTTAAGAAGACAAATGCATGCGTCTAAAAATTAAAAATTATCACAAGTGTTTGAATTGATGGCCATTCCGATTTAGGTATAACGCAGACCAATGAGATTGTAAAAACTAGGAATGAATTTTGTTTCGTATCTGGCAGTATTCTCTTTGGATGACTGCTTTTGATGTATTGTTTGTTGCTGCGTTTGTCTTATAAATCTAATGCCCGATGCTTCTCGTTAAAAGTAGTGGAGTAACATTGTTTGTAATTTAGGCGGAAAGTGTTCAGCGGTCCTTCATTGCCCAAACAATCTGTTCAGAAGATTTTCATCGACATAAGTCCTTACATCTCGATGACAGTGGGAAAGTGTTAAATCTTACTGGAAATAACGTTAGATAGTTGTTGGAAACAGAAGTGAAATACATATATGTATGACACACCGTGAGATGCCCTGTATTTGACACAAGTTATAAACCCAAATTATTATTTTGCAGGAAAGGTTAAGTTTCTTTTCCTGTTTAAAATAATTCGTTTTCCATGCAAATTATTCTTCGCCCAGTCCACTAGTTCTCAGAAAAATCGCTGTTGGTAACAAATCTAAAGGAATAAACTCTTTATCCTTCTATGGCACCTGTTCGACAGTTGTTTACAGCCATAACTTCCTGCTCATTGGATTACATCGCCCGTGACGCCCTCTCGAAAAGACCCTTTGTACGGCATACTTCAAACGAAAAATTTCCGCCATGACCCAAGAGGGAAACCAACCATCCATTCTAAACGAGTGGAAACTTGAATAATAATAACCGTGCACAAAATTGCTCGATTTATTTTTAGGTGCCAGGTAGGGATATGAGCAGAAATGCCAACTCACCCTAACTTAGTCCTGTTTGCTCATGAGGTGACTTCATAATTATTAGTTAGGTCCCCAGCAAAGACAACAAAAGAATATTCAATATATAAACACGAGGGATGTACATTTAATTCCAGTGCACATTTAAAGAAATAATTTGATATCTAAATAATTCGTTTTTCTTTCAAAAACTCAGTTGTTCAACCATTTTCAGCATAACTATTACTAATGTCGATGCATTTCTTTCGATAACGGATCCGTTGTTCATAATGCTCATCTAAATGATTTCATGTTCTGGATTCTTGGCAAGTCGTCTGGTTCAGACTCAGCATGTTGCCCCCCCCCCATTTATGACCTGCTGATTTCTAGCTTTTTCTGAAAATTAATACTTATTGCATAAGGAAAATCTGCCACGATCGCGCATGATCTAGCAGGAACGACTAGAGGATAAACTAGAGAGGAGAGAGAGGTAAAGAAATTTTTGGGAGTACTATGAAGAGAGAATTTAACTTCTGATTAAAAGCATACATTAAAACTGACAGGAATTAAACTCGTTATCATACTTCTCCCCTTCTTTATACGCTCCCTAGGTGTAGCATTTAACACATTCACAACAAACTGGAGGATGAGTGATTCGCTTTCAGGCAAGAGTGCAGTTGGTTTTTACAAGTTTCCCGCTTTAGAAAACTTAATAATCTTTACATTAGCCCCCGAATTAAAAATGTACCCTACTGAAGTTCTGATCATCCGACGATAAATAGTCACCACTGCTGATTTTTCCGCTGTTTAATGTCTGTTCTCAGTCTTCCTTTAAGTGGGCAGATGTAAGGAATTATGGTATTTCTAATGTGTGTTCCTTTTGGCAGTAGTATATCCAGCCAGCAACTGGAAGATCGACTGTTCGATTCTCGGCGAAAGCGCCTTTCTGTTTTTGGACTTCTCACTCCAATAGCCTTATAATTTCTATAATGTATGTATCACTTCTGTAGCAAAACTTCATTTTTACATCCTCGTGTGAAGTAAAGGAGAACATTTCGAGTACCGTATTTTAAAAGATATATCCACTTTAAATGTTCCCGAAACCATTTGGATCCCCCCCCCCTGTCGTCTGTAGGTATGGACAAAATAAAAGACTCTTTTTTTCCAAAGCGAATTATAAAATGGATTTAAAATAGATTCAAAAAGGATTTTTCGTGACGTTTGTATACTTACGTACGCATATTTGTATCTCCCATAACTCTTAAACTTGTTGCGCATCTCTCTTTTGTATTGCAATCGGCAGTACCAAACGTCTCCTTTACCTGGGCCCTTTATTTTCGCAACGTTGGTCTCTTAGACATATTTTCCATTTACAGAAGTGTTTCAAATGAAAAAAAATTTCCTGTTTTGGCGATGCCAAGTTAAAAAAAAATTATTTTCGACAAAAAAAAAAAAAAAAAAAAAAACGAAGTGTAACTCTTAATGCTGTTTCCCAATTTTTATTCTTATATTTGGGAACGTTTTATATTTGTCATACAAGAGGGGAAAAATTAAAATAAAATAAAATAAAAAAACCGCAAGAAGTTTGATTTCCATGTGACAAAAATTGGCCGAGATATTTAATTTCCAAATTTATCATTTTTATGTCATTTTCAACTTACCTCGAGGGATTGGTTAATTAAGTTAGAATAATTCGAAGAAATAAGTTTAAATGAAGATGTATATAATTTAATATGCTGTACAAGGAAATCATGTGGTATCCACAGCAATTTTTTTTGTCTTTACAAACGCAATGAAACCTGATAAAAACAGTACGAAATATAGTTTTAGTCTTCTCCTAACGCTTATTCATTATATTCTATAATAATACTTCATCGTTTAATAATGAATAATTGAAAATTAAATAAATTAATTAATAATTAACTAGTACAAAACACGTGAGAATTACCTGTGTAATTGGAAGGATGCCTTTAAGGACTTTCTACTGCGAAAAAAAAAAAAAAAAAAAGGATTTTTATGATAATATCATATATAACAGATAAAACAAACGGAAGGGAATAATTTCCTTTAAAATTTTTCTAAATTTCTTTCTTTTAATCTAATCTAAATTATTCTTAGGGAATTAAATGGATGTTGGACCTATACATGTTAATTTCGAATAGAATAATCATGTATGATTCCTATAAGATTTAAAGAATTCGTCTGCTGATTCTAGCTAATTTTCAAAGAAATCATGCACTCTGTAACCCACATTAACCAGCTTACTTCCTTCTAGGGAGATACCGACAGGCTACCTGTATACAACTTTTTTTAACTTAACAGTAGCTGCATATTTTGGCCTATTTAATAAATAGTTCGTGTGCTTCTGAAGTGAACATTTAGTTAATTTCTGAAATCGAAAGAAACAGATGTCAAGCCGTCGGTTTGTGCATTTCATAATTTGATAATATTCAGAGGAACAAAAATAAAACGTAAAATACTTTTGCAACAGGGCTTCAGTGTACATATAATGCTCTCCGTTTGAAACATTCCTTCCTAAACGAGACAAGGAAGCCACTTGCCTTTGCCCTTTACTTTCTTTAAAACGGTAACTGAAGTGGGTACCTTATGTTCTCTTTTCTCGGAATGGATGCTACACGCTTCAGTGCAGGGGGGGGGGGGAAAGTCACATTTTCAAATGGTAGAGTGTTTTTGTATGCTCTGGATAGCATTTTAAAATACTGACTGAAACTAGCTACCAAACTACTACAGCAAGTTAAAAAGCAGAAGTACGACTGTTCATTCCCAAAACAAAATAACTTCATTACAGAAGCAGAACTCGAAACGTCCACTGTAGTTTTAAACTGCAAACAGTAAATCGAGCGCAACCAATTTTGTCTCGTTTTCGCTTCACAAAATTTCCACTGAATGATTTGCCAGCAGAGTTAGAGACAGTCTTCTCTCTAATCTTTTTTTTTTTTTTGTTGTTGTTGTTGTTTCGTATAAAGAAGTATACTTTTTAATTTAGTAAATAAATGCTAAAATTTTGGATACAGGTAAAAATATATTCATTTTCATTTTGAGCCTTTGATTACGCTGCAATATATGATGATTAAATGATTTATATATCGATATAACGAGAAAAAAAAAAAGATTCCCAAAAAGCAAAGTAAATTTTAGCTGTCAAACCCGGTAACCTTCAGATTTAGCCCCTGCTGAATCACAAAAGACAGTGGAAAATAGAAATCGGGAAGAAATTTAAAATAGGACATAATATATGCAGTGACTCTTCTAAAACGTTTCAGCAAAGTTAATATTTTCTAGCTTTTATTTTCAGCAAAAATATTAACTGTTTTCTTTTGTAGCTTTAAATATGAAGTCTTCTTAGTTTGCTACTGTTATTAATTAAGCAAATCTCACTTAATCGACCGTCTTAATTGTTTAAAGGTGCCCGACATAAAAATGGGAACTTCTTCATGAAATTTACTTCCTTCATGTTAAAAAGGACGCGAATACCTCTGTGAAGGTGTCTGTCTTGACAAAAAGTGGTTGACTTGCGTCAGAGTTCGGAAATCACCTCCTCATCAGAAGAGTACACGGTCTCAAAGAGACCTTTACTCCCATATTTCCCGCAGTTTTCAAGGGTTTCCAGAATGAAAAAATGAATATCCACAGTATAAAAGAATTTTTGGATTAAGGGAAAACGTCCGATGCATACAGGCAAATGGAAAACAAAGAATAATTTTCTGGCCCTAATTCGGGAGAAAATGTAAACTTCCGTTGACTTTCGTAAAGGGATTGACACTTTTACGGCGAAGAATCATTATAAAGACGTCCCATATCACATGTAGTTGACGAGCTGGTTTCATAGTACTCGCACACTGTCTTTAAATACCTTCCTTTATCTTATTTTCTTAGTAATTTTACTTCTTGCAGTATACAGAATGACTTACATTTCGCTTGTTACAATATTAATACTATTTTCTCCACCCCTCGGTACTCTATATTAGTACTATTTTCTCCCGGTATCAGCGTAAACAAATTTTCAGTCCTATATATTACTAACAACACCGCACTGATGACAGTTCTACAAACTAATGGCAGCAGATTCCAAATCTCTAGAATCATGGGAAGTGCCAGATTATAGAACATCGATAAAAGAGGTACAATCCATATAAAGATTAGCAAAAATTATTTAAAAGACAACTAAAACAATGATTTAGGGAAGTAAGAAGCATTTCATGAAGCAAGAAGAAAAGGGAAACATTTCTTAAAAATAAAAAAGGGAATAGCATTTAAAAAATAATTGTACTCTGCTTTAAAAGAGTGCTTAGCTTAAACTGCTTTACAGTCCATAAATTTCTCAATTATTAATTTTTAATAAATGCTCATGTCGCTGAACTTTTCGTCTGCTTGTTATAATATTCTTCGTCAAGATTTTAAGCTGAAGACTGTCTGACAGGCTGAACGGCCAATATAGTGGACAGACGCGAGACAAGTCATGTGGAGAAAGACGCGACACGCGCCAAAGATCATAACGCTCCCGTTGCGTGACAAGCCCCCGCCCCTCTTGCGTGTTCCGTTGACGAAACATCCCCTGTCCCACTGCTACCTTACCCTCACCCTCTTTACACCTTCCTTTCTGGTTAGGAGGTTCCGTTGCCATCCTGGAATATCTATCACCCTTCGCGCAGAATCAGATAGCATTGTTTGAATCAGAGGAACTCAGAATACCGGAGAAGAAAATTTACTCTCTGGTCTTGTACTCAGCAGTGTATAGAGCAACAATTCTAAGTTCGAAGTCATGCAGCTAATGTATAACCATTAAACAATCGGTAGAAACATGAACTAGATAAATACACTTTTATTAATATTTATCGTTTTCATTTTTTAAAGAATAGCTTCTCAAAAACCAAAAATTAAGTTGTTAACAACCCATGCAAGATGAAACCTTACATTTACCTTCTAAATTGCAAAATATCGAACCAGCATATCCTCGTTAACTATGGAATAAATCAGAAAGCACAACCGCGACATAAAAAATTTTGCAGAGCATAAGAACTCGTTGCTTGAAATGAAACCAATACACCAGTTTATCGTTAAAAAGTGTGTATGCAATGCAAGCATAAAAAAGAAATATAAATATTTGCCTATTCCCCCCCCCCAGATATCGTGATATCTTGAAATTTAAATTTGGCTTTTTGAAGTTCACACATTCTATACAAGTGCATATAAATATTCTATCACAAAGTAAATTCGATTTTGATTTTTTTTTTTTTTTTAAATTTTCATGCACGATTTCCGTAATTTGTATTTTTGTATGTAACACCAACAAATACATTTTGGCTGCCATTCAGCACCCCAAAAATAAATAAATAAAATAAATAATTAAAAATTTAAAAAAATTCTTTTTTGTCTTGCACACTGCAAAGGAACTAATAATGGTTTGTTAAATTGTAATCCAATGGTTTTCTCAAAAGTGTGAGATATTTGCGGGCAATCCTGGTTTAGTGCAACCGCTCGTTGTTCAGAAATCTTTCGCGCGAGTTGCACCCGAGATATCAACATATATCTTAATATGCTTTCGAATGTCAAAATACAAACAGACGCATAAACAGAGGGCAAAGCAGATCCCCCCCTCTTCCCAGTAACTACCCCCCAAAAAAATCGGAAGCTCTGGGTCATGTTTCCAGGTGCAACTTGTCGACCATCTGCCAGCATCTACGAGCATTATGTACCGCTCGACGCTTTTTTAAGCAACTCTTTCAGTTTCAGAGGAGGCGCTGAAAAAAATAAATATGCAGAAACGATCGTAGTTCAATAGTCACATAATTTATTTGATGAGTTGGAGTGATTGTCTCTGAAAATGCGCAATATTGAAGAAGAGGATAGCTGTAATTGAAAATTTTAGATTACAAGAATAGTCTGCAGTTATAAGACGAGTTTACATTTAAAATAAATACAGTATATTCTAAAATTTAAAAATAGATTTAAAAAATCGTACAAATATTTTGCTTCATTTTTTAAAAAATAATGTCTATTTTTAACTAATAAAATTAATCGCTATTAATTAATAACATTAAATACCAACTTAAAAATAATTAAATTTTCGAAAGCTCTCTTTGGTTTTGCATATCTTTTTTAAATGTAAAATGGTATAAAAAGAAAATATTATTACTAGTAAAAAGGTTTCATTATGAACCAATAGCAAACATTTTTTTACATTTTTAGCTTGGAGCACCAATTGCGAAGTTTAAAAATATTGACCCAGCATATCTTCGTTAAGTATAGATTAAATTGCAAAACACAACCACGAGGTAAAAATTTTGGCAGAGCTAAGAGGTCGTTGCTTGAAATGAAACCTATGCGGCAATTCATCGCTAAAAAGTATGTATGCGATGCCATATGCAAGCATAAAAAGGAAATATTTGTCTGTTTTTTCCCAAATATCGCGAAATTTGAATAACATTTCATATTAAATATAACTGAAAATTGTAGATTACAAGACAAATTTACATTAAAAAAAAAAAAAAAAAAAAAAAAAAAAAAAAAAAAAACTAACAAGAAATACAATATATTCTAAAATTCAAAAATGTACATATAAGAATTTCGCAAATATTTGGCTTCATTTTTTAAACAAAAGTAACACTTATTTTTTTACCCAATAAAACTAAATCTTTATAATTTAATATGATTAAATACCAACTTAAAAATAATTTCATCTTCCGAAGTTCTCTTTGATTCTGAATTTCATTTTGAAATGCAAAATGGCATAAAAAGAAAAATATTAAATATTTCAATAGTATATTATTGTTAGACTAAAATTAGAAAACATAATTTATGAAAAGGTTTGAAATCCAATGCAAAGTATTGTCACATAACTGTGAGATTTTGTTTTTAATGCAGACCATGATGTAGTACAATTAAATCGGAAGACGTGAAAAGGGGCTATGTAACAAAAGATAAATTTTACAGAAGCCCCTCCCCCAAAAAAAAACTATCTCATTCCTCACAAGAATGTCAGAAAACGTTTAAAAACGCTGAATTACATGGATCCTACTTCTGATATTCTCGTGAAGAATGAGTTTTTTTTTTCGGGGGGCCGGGGGGGGTTCTGTAAAATTTGACTTTTGTCACATAGCCCATTTTGCATCTTCCGTTTCAGTTACATGATGATAAAATTGTCACCTAAGAGTGAAAGTGAATCGCTTAAATTCTTACATTAAAAAAAAAATATTTTGCAGCATTTTAAGAAATTTAGAAATCCAGTAATAGTGTTGTTAGCCCTTTTCCTTAATGTTTGCAAAAATGACCCTCAAATGAGTAAGTAAGCATTTCTGTTTAAATTTTTCAGCTTGCAAGGCCAATAAGGTGCGATTAAACTAGAAATCGGCAATCAATGTTTTTTAGAATGATAGAAAAAACATGGTTTTTAACAATATATCCCACAACACCATTACACATTAAAAAAAAAAAAAAAAAAAAAAAAAAAAAAAAAAAAAAAAAAATGAATATCCCGTCGCAGAAGTTTCCCTTCTATAATATCTAGTTTTGCACCTCCCTTTTCTGTTTGTTAATCGATTATGTTAAAGCACGAAACAGTATCTGCCTAAGATATAGCATGTCTTCGTCGAAAACTTTCGCTTATACTTACACATGGGAAAAGTCAGAGGGAAAATAATAATAATAATAATAATAATAATAAAAACATTAGCTTTTTATATAGCTTAGAAAACTGACTTTACCTGGTTCGAAAAAAATCTAGCAAATTTTCCTTCCCGTGAAATTCTTTTATACGCACCTTATATGAAATAAATCACTAAAATCAAAAATGTTTTATCCCGATCTTCAACTATAAGAAGAAACAAATTTCCGTCTGAAGGTTTGAAGATCTAAGAACTGATCTAGTGCAAACATTCTAATATTTGCTAATATTCTAATATTCTATTATTTGAAAATTGTGGCTGACTGAAGACAGACAGGGCTTTAAACAGCAATATTCAATATTTTCAGAATTTACTTTCTGGTCTGGTAATTCCTGCTTAAATTCCATGATTCGAAAAGTGAAAGTCTGTCTTATGTTTTGGAGCAGGACTACTTTTCGCGTATCTTTTAATGAAGCTTAAAGATACATTTGATTAATTTAATTAATGAAATTAATAAAATTATTAAAAAAAGCTTAACAGTTATAGAAGAAATTAGGAAATAATTGGGAAAAAAAACCTGAAATTCTTGAACATGTTTGATAATGGCTAAAAGTTTTAATCGTCGTCGAATAATCTTGTCACGGAAATCTTAAAATTCTCACAAACGAAAAGTCATAAAATTTGCAAAATTCTTAGCAAAAATTCGCTCCTCGATATAAAGATTCTATCCTCATAATAGTTTAGCCTTATAGTTGCTATAATTTCAGACTACTGAATTAAATACGTTTCTACGTATTTCTTTCTTTACGCCTTTTCTATATGAAACTAATAAAATTACTGCGCATTTGGATATTTTTGCATTTAGTTCGAAAAGTTCTTTCCCAACTGCAAACAGAAGAGTGGCAAGGACATGTAGTTTAGCTTTATCAAAGGGTACCCTTTTACAGGGGGAGGAGAATCTTCTGCGCACATCACCGCAGGTGGTCGAACGCCAGTCGTACGACGACGCGCGCGATATTCACACGCATGCCGCTAAAGCGTCTTAATTTGATAGGAGCCAGCTGTATTACTGCTGCTTGTTCGCAACATGCACACAACAGCTTTCTTTCCCTTCTCCTTTTTTTTATCCATCTTTTTCTTTCTTTCTTTCTTTTTTTTTTTTTTTTAAATTCCTTAACTCACTCTAAAGCTGCCTTTTTTTTTTTCTTTCTCTTCTCCTTCGAATGAGTTTTCGCGTGTCGACTTTAGAATCTCTACGATTTCCGTAAAGATCCTTGACTTTGAAGCCTCGCTAAATAACACGATACGGCACCCGTTAAGTGTTGTCAACATATGGGGATTACGAGCAGGTAACCCCCATATAAAATTGTGGTCACTAAAAAGAATAGGAAAATAATGCGAAACACAGTACATAAATTAAAGTTGCAGTTGAAAACAGTTACATAATACACGCAGGTACATAATAACAAAAATGTGCATTAAAAATAAATGCATTCTACATTTTTAATGATCCATCTCTGCTAACTATAATTAATTCCCGATTTACTAAGGGCGAGTTAACCGTTTTTTATTACAGACGATCAGCTCGAAGCAAAAGTAAAGGAAGGGGAAAGAAAAACGTGTGAATTACAGCAACAGAGAAGCAGATGATGTTATAATGCTTGGGAGTTTTTCTTATCCGCAATACTATACGTTATTAAAATCTCCGTAATCCGAAATACATAAATATTCCAAAACTCAAAAATTTTCTAACCTAAATTTTTATGCGAGTTTCAGCTCGATGAAACTATTCAAGTTCTCTTGCAAATATTGTTCAATTTCATTTATAACTTTATTTCTTCCTTTTAAATGATTAGCCGTTAAGCGGACAGCAGCCTAAAATAGTTGCTCTCTCTTTATATATATATACTGAGAGAGAGACACACACTCGTGTGTAAATATAATGCTTTTAATAAGTGTAGCAAGTATAATTTAATAACACCGGGAATAAAGAACTTCTTTTATTCCTTTTAAATCGTTAATTTGGGGTTTCCTGACCTTTTTCTCGCATCAATCGCTTTCCAAAGAATGGTTTTCTTGATCGACGCCCTTACATTTTTCTCTATAGTACATTACGGGCGGTGGGGGAGCAGTTAGCTTGCATGGTTCTCGGCAAATGTAAAGGGTATGCTTACACACTGATGACGTAATTATCATCTCAGTATAACTTCTCTTATGAATTTCAACGGCCAACAGCGACGAAAGAACACAGGCAGATTTTCATTAGTTTCGCTTCCTTCGTATTTAGTCCAAAGAGTGTTAGCCCAGAAGGACTATTAATTTTGTTTTCACATTTTGCATTGGTTCACCATAAATGTCGGTTCACTTTTCAAACTGCTGTCACCAAATATTAAAGCCCTGTGTTATATTTAAAGAAATTAAATAATGAAGAATCTGCGTAAATGTATGTATCTTTCTCGCATTGTGATAAAACAAGGGTACCTAGAGCCATCCAATTCTGAATAACGTACATCTCCACCCGAATATGGGCATCTGGAAGCCCAAATTGGAATTTGGTGTTTGTTTTAATATCTATTTCATGTTTTGCAGAACTTTAACGAATTTTTAATTAACAAACTCAACGATTTCATAGCGAGCAATATCAACACTGTCGTGCGAAAAAAAAAAAAAAAAAAAAAAATTATCTCCAGTACGCGAGACTGTGTATCGGGAATTCTAAAGATATGAAGATTGAATTTTATGGTTTAAGTGCGAAGAACATGATATTTTATAAATAAAGGTAACCCACAAAACATTAAAAACACGGCTCTCTGGGCGTAATGTACAATCTGAAAGCGTTCAGATTTTATTTTTTAAATTTAGTTTAATTTCATTTATTTATTTATTTTTTGTGTGTGTGTTCCTGAGTTTTATTTTTTTATACTCTTTGCTTAAAAAAATTATTTTTTTTTAAAGAACTGTTATTTATTTTAAAGTATACTTAAAATTTTTTGCGCTTTTTCCGCTTATATTTATTTTCTGTGATTTCCTCCATACTACACGATTTAGCTTTATATCACTAAACAATGAATCATCTGTTTTAATAACAAATTTTTGTAATCAATGAGATCTTGACTATGCAGATCAATTGCCAATACATATCCAGCTATCGACCCTCTTTAAAATTTCATCGGCTCTGAGAGTCTATACCGACCCCACTGGGAACCGCCGGTTTAACTTGTTAATTAATAGAAGACAGATTAAATTTGAAAGAAAAATTAAATATCTTACTTTTAATATTAATATTTATGCGCTTCCCCAAATTGCAATAAACTGCCGTATGGACGATAAAAATATCTTATATCGGGCAATGGCAACACCTTACTTTTAAATCGCGAAGTTTTCGATTAAATATGAAACATAAATATCTTACATTTGACAGAGTGGGCAAAACATTGTGTTTTAATCGCCGAGTTTATTAATTAAGAACTCATTAAATATGAAATGTATTAAAATAAAATAAAAAAAGGATCAAAAACAAATTTCAAATTCAAAACTCCAGCGTTGAAATACGCATGTTCAAATGCCAGACTACGTGTAGTCAAAATGTGTTTACTTCAGCTGCCGCCGTTTACCCTCTATGTCAGGCAATTATGAACGGATTTCTCATTATTTAACAATGCAGACGTTTGCTCTTTCCTTATTTACAGTGTGTTTTTAACCACCCGCAGATTAGTCGTGGTTTTGAGTTAACCGTGACCGTTGTCCCGGTAGATAGGAAATTGATCATATGCTTTTCAGCCCACAAAAAATGCTTTTTCAGCCCCCTCCCCGAAAAAAAAAAAAAAAAAAAAATATGAAAACGCTAACTTACTGAAAACTTAGGACGACCTTTGAAATGAAAATTGACTGAATTTTGAAAGGACCAAACATTGTTCCTTGTAGATTTCAGAGGAGAAGCTCTGGATAAGCAAAAAATTGCAGCTCTTGGAAAAAGTATGTCATAAGGTTCAAAATGTCCAGTAGCAGAACTAAGTATATAATAATGTGTTCAAAATGTTCTATTCTGTTAAACTTTGTGTGAGGGGGTGCCAAACGTTGGGTGCGGTCTGTAAAAATTTATTACCTACGCGAAGGTTGATCGTCGACTCCAAAATGGCGGCGTAAGAAACTTCTAAAAGATGCTGTCTTGTGTAAAAGCTTAAAACGCGAAAGCAGTACTGGCTCAAAGTTGAGGAAAAGGAAAAATACAGGTTATAAAAGATAAAAGTCTTCACGTAATCACTTTGGCACCGTCGCACACAATGTTTAACAGGATAGGACATTTTGAACACACGTTAAATTATATAGTTCTGATCGCATACTTTTTCTAAGAACTAGAAATTTTTTACTTCTCCAGAACTTCTCCTTTGAATTCTACAAGGAACACAGTATATTCGACGATATTCTGGTCTTGGAATAAATTAATACAACGCTAATTTACGTACTTTTTCCGACATACACATTTAATTACACGACAGATTTACAATCTCTTCATTATCAGTACGTTCCAATGCTTTTTGTTTTATTTTAATAATTAACGTGCTCCGTTTTTGTTTGCTACAGATAATCACTTTATTTTAAAATAAATAAATAGAAGTTAAAATTATATATATATAAGTTATCAAAGCCAAAATATATATTCCAAAATGACATAACAACTGCTAACTGAAGCGTATTTCAAAAGTTTTCAAAAGTATGTGATTAATCCTGTTAATATATTAAAGAAACGTGTTATTTCTGTTTCTACGCCAATTTTGTATCCTAGAAAAATAGAAACTGTTAACATTTCAATTGTGCGAAATAGTTGTTGGAAGTCTCGAACGCAAGCGACCTTATGAAAAAGTTCACAGTCATGTTTTGAAATAATGAATATATATTGCTGCTATTTCACTTCCAGAATACATTTGTGAAGTCTTTGTGTACTGAATAACCGTGGATGTCTATACGTGCCAATAATTTATGATGGAATGGTATTATAGCTATCCCTACTTTTTACGTCATTTGACAGTGCTTTTCTCAATAATTCGTTTTAAATTTTATGTTCTACAGCTTGAATTTCTGAGGACTAATTCTTAACCTGTAGGGTTATCGTAACTGTTTAGCTTGATGTGTTGAGATATTAAATTAGAATCTAAGCAAAAGGATAAGACTGCAATTTTTAAAAATATATTTCAGGATTATTTATTTTTTCTTAAATTATTATGCGTTGGGAGAAGTCTGTTATTTCCAGGTAATATACACCTTGTAGTTGCTGTCACAGCGAGAAACGTAAGACATCTAGCTTACCTTCCAAGTTTTTAACCATTAATGTTACTGATTAACAAACTGAGCTACTTAAAAGTAATACAGTGCTTTTTAATAATTACAGTTTTTCTAATAATATATCTATTCGACACATTTTAAAATATATTTTATTTATAATGTATCTTATACATAATTTTATGAACATTTGTAATTTTGTTATGATTAATAGAAGACGAATCTAATCCCTTGTGTTACATAACTGATGCACAACCACTTCTATTTTTCATTTGTATATTTTAAATAATTTAATAGTATTTTATTTTTTGAAAATTTAAAGCTGAATTGTTTTTTGAAATATTTATATTGCAATCCGAAGGTTTCAGATTTCATTTATTTGACTTTATTTTTTTTATAAATATTTAATATTAAATTCTTCTTTGAGGGACTAGACTGTAATGCTAAGTTTACAGTTTGAGATTTATTTTAAATTTTATTTCAGTTTCTGTGAAACCATTTATGAAGTTTCGGTAACCCGCCCACTTCCTCCTGTCCTGTCTAATGTACGCCGTGGTGACGTATTGCCGATGTGGACCCTAACAATGCCAGCCCTTATGATCTGTTCATCCTACGTAGTGTCGATCGTATCCTGGTGATGTGTAAAGAAGAATATGTGTTCTAAAAACTAATTATAAAGGAATAAATTTATGGGTTATATCTACAGCCTCGTCTGCTAAGCGTTTTTTCTTCTTCATTATTATGCATCATACGTATCTATGCAGCTCTATCATTCCATATCCGCAGTAGAGAATCTCAAGTTACCTATAGAATTTATTATAGATATGTGTGCTTGTAACTAGTGTGAAAGTATGCAGGTATCGATTCTTCGCTGTGTCGATGCTATCTCCGTGGCGACTGCTGTCATCCTTCGATTCCAAAGCGTTCGAGTGTTCGCTGGCGCGTCGGAGCGTCTTTTCCTCTTGCCAAGAGTCGTCAGGTGGACAGCGCGCGGACGTGGGGCTTCTTCGGTCATCGATCGGGGAAAAGGAAGCCCCTCACAGACGAGAGGAGGAGGTTCGGATTACGGCATCACGTCGAAAAATGATGCGTCGCCGTCATCCGGGAGAGGAAAGTCGTGTGTTTGTTCAACTCGGCAGCAAAGCCATCAAAAGTCGGGCACTAAATTCTCTTTGGAAACGATTTTCAGTGTCTCCTATTTTGCTGAACAAACATAACTCATGAAGCAAAATTAACTTTCCTCATAGAAACTGATGAAATAATTAAATTGATTATATTAAGTAATTAACTTTCATTAAATGAAAACCCAAATGATACGGCGTTAAAACGTTAGAAACATTTTTTATTAATTGAAAATCTGCACAGCAAAGAAGCATGGAAATTACATAAAGAGGGGAATGAACCCTAGAATAAACATTTTTTTTTTTTTTAATCTTCTGCAAACTAAATATTTTTTAGTCTTATTTTACAATGTTTCAAATGATTAGAAAAATCAGTCACGTATTATAAACTAATTTTTTTTAATAATTCCTATTACAAAGTAATTAATAATAATTAAAAGAAATAATTAAAAAAATATATTTAAATTGTTAACAAGTACATTTGTTTTCCGTTGAGTTTTTAAACACAGTAGTAACATATATACGAAAGAGTTTACGTCATGTCGAATGACAACACTGGCTATTTGCTGGCTGCACAGAAGACAAGGAAGGAATACTACGTCTCGTACAATGGGAGCTCTTACCAAGCGGTGTGAATGAAGCCGCATAATAGAGTAGCGTAACCTAACGCAATGCCAATTAAAGATTCAGCTGAAGATGGTTCTAATGTCAGTGTAGATAATTAACAATAGTTGCATTAAAGAGTTAGGTTATATTAAATACTTTAAGGCTATCTACTGAACAACAAGGTATTATTCCCTTAGCAAATGTTTTAAGAGATACGAAAACTTAAATATAATAATACACACAACTTGGAAAACAATCATTATTTTGAAAATAACTATAGACTTCAAATACTTTTTTCCGTAATTGTTACTAGAATCATTAAACCTTGTTTAATTTACATTTTATAAAAGGTGATCTGAACCCAGTGGTAATATGGAGTGTTTGCATAAATGCATAAATGCCACTTACATATTAATTCATAGTCAATTAGCATGAAAATTTAAAAAACAAAAATAGTATTGATTTCCGAACTGATAAACATGCTTGTTAAACAATATAATATTAGCTTGTGCCGTAAAATAGTACAAGGAAAAACTTCGATAGCATTTAAATACCGTTTTCTGTGAATGTGAATTGCCTCTTTGTTTGTTATTTACAGGAATAACCGGAATCTTAACTTCGCGTTCGGGAATGCTCTTAAACTTGCCATGTGACAAAAAACAGCATACGAAAGATCAGTATGCGAAGAACAGGATTTTGATATTTGTAGATAAAAATGGCGATATGAGGACTAGCAGTCTGATCGTGCAAATTCCAGTATAAAACTTTAAATTTCTTATAAACTAGGATAAAATAACACGCCGAACAAGTATTAATTTAGAAGTCAAACAACAAAAATTTTGTATGCCTATGTTTTCCGTGCATTTCAAGTTTGCTCCTTCAAACTGGCTCATGATCAAGAACTAAATTATTTAAAAGCAGTAGCTATTGACAGAGGCTTTTCAACCAACATTATTAATCAAGCAGTTAAAAAATTCTCATCACAGCACACCAAAAGGCACACTCTTGTTTTAGGAGATTATAAGAATTCTGTTGTCATTCCTTTCTTTTCATCAATTAGCTATAAAATTGCATTTTTTTTTTTAAACAGAAATTTAACTTTTTGGTCGTTTGTTCTCCTATCAATAAAATCCCGAGTTCCATACTTCAGGACCCGATTCCGAACATGAATTCCTGGGGTATTTACAGGATTTCTTGCCCATGTGGTTTAATTTACATTGGTCAAACTAAGAGAGCCTTAAGATTTCGCGTTAAGGAGCATGAGGCATATGTTAGAAAAAAGGAAACACAGAAGTCCTGTGTTGCCCAGCATTTGTTGATCCGAAAATCACACTTTCAATTTTTCTGCAGCCAAACTTATTCAAAAAACATCTTCCATTGGTGACTTAGATTTTCTAGAGGCGTTTCACATTCAAAAAAAACCTTTCTGTTCTAGTTAACGACTCTAATTCCAATCCATCTTTATCTTCAGCCTTTAAGGAAATTATATTTTAGCTCTCGTTTCATCAATAGATGGCGCCAGTACCTTAACTCTTGTCCAACCATTCTTATGTTATCTTATCTCGTTTATTTTCGCTTTGGCAGTTGAGGCTGATGGTTCGCTAAAATCATCGGAACAAGTCCTGTGAAAATTTGCAAATATAATGTTAATTTTTGTTGTTTGACTTCTAAATTAATTCTTATTAACTGTTATTCTTACACAACTGAATGTTCAAGTCTATTTAAAATATTCCAGATTAAGTTAAGTATGTAATATCCACAAATGCAAACTAAAAACTCAAATTAAAGTTTAATATCTAAAAAAATCACTTAAAGATTTTAAAAAATTGAAAAAGTGTAAAACATAAAACAACATATATTTTTCCTGAAAAAAATGTTCTGAACCAGTTATATTACATGGCACGAGAAATGCCTTTCTTTAATTACGACAAAGTACCAAATGTTTATAAAAATTATCAGATGGATATAACATAAAATAAATGAATTTCAATTCATATGAATTAGATCCATTGTTAGAAAGAAGTAAAATAGATTAATATTATCAAGACGTAGGTTTAGTGCTTTTTATTCCCTTAGTTTGTTAATCAATAAACAAGCTGATTAAATATGAAGGATAAATTTTTAAATGAAAAAGTGATCTTTCAAGTGAAAAAGTGTTGAAAATTTAAATGAAAATGTTGGCAATTCTTTGCGAATCGGTTATACGCAGAAGCGAGTGGAGACGAGATCTCGTGCCTTTACAATATTGAAATGATCGATAAATGAATTTTCCTTCTAAATTTTTATCTCAGAATTTATTATTATATGTCTGTGATAAAGTTCATCAACTTTTTTCCTCTTCAAATTTATTCTGGCCTTTAAATATTTCGACACAAAATTCAAAATAAATTTTTAGTTTTCAATTTTTGATGATAATACATAATTCCCGCATACAGCGTATACAGGTGTGAAAGCTTTGAGATTTCGTTCGGCTTCAGTATGTTTACCCAACTGTGAAATTCCCATAATGATAAAATTTCTAACCTTTTATGATAATGTACGAATAGAGATTATATGCTTTACTGACCTGTAAATCTCCCCGTCTTTATAGCTCATTGGCGTAATGACCACATTTGTCAAGGCTTTTAGGATGATAAATGCTGCTTCTAGTTTCTTTCCATTCATCCATCTGTCAGTTTCCAAGACATGATTGTATGTGCGGATGTTATTTTGCTAGGATGTCTTTTTACATTTTGAAAATAATACTTTTGAGATCGTTTGGGGGGAGCGAGAAGATGGCGGAACAAGAATTGCCTTAAGTATGGGATACAATGTGGAAAAAGTAGGACTTAGAAGCATTAATCCTCATTCGTGTTGCTGAAAAATAAACGAATGTCGCAATAAAACACTTTATGCTTCAGAATAAATTCATGTTTACCTTAAAATAATTTATGTAATGTAGGAAAGTAAATATTCTCCCCCCCCCTTCAACCCCAACTACGAAAATTGAATATTCTTTCTTGTCCTGGTCTTGATTCAGAAAATCGAGGTATTAATAATCGAATAATCGATCTCAGGATAAGTTCGGATAACCGAGGTATCACTGTCTCTAGGTTCCTGTAAATGGTTTACATTCCAAGGATCGGCAGAAAAGCCGCCCGGAAAATGCGGTTCGGGGCGCGGCATCTTGAGAGGGCACGAAACGGGAGTGCGCGCGCGCGCTCCGCTAGAGCGCAACGCCAGCGGAAACAGGGATGGCTGTTCCCGATGCGGCTTCCTCCGCACACAGGAAGCCCGCCCCCCTCCGACGCAATGTGTGTCACGTCTCAACGCTAAGGTCAAGGTCTCGGTGCACAACCTCTCTACGAATCGCTACTTGTTGTCAAAAGACTGAGTGCGCGGGGCCTATGACGTGCAAATGTCTCAATTGTTTACGAAATGTCCGATCAAGAGATTCAGGAAAGAGGTCTCCCAAAGAGATACCGCTTTTTGATACCGCAGAACAAGCGGCCGCACAATAGATCACTGTGGTCAGACAAGGGTGTCGCCATCGCTACAGAAGACCGCAATGAGCCGACATTCTCTCTTTCAACTATTCTGCTGAGAGTAGTTGTAATTAGGGGCAAGTTAGGATGCACCTCTCAAAGTATAAAAGGAAACATCGCTTGATGAAGTGTTTAGGTTACTGTTTTGAAAAAAAGTATTGTAAATTAATTAATTATATATAGATCGGAAACTTAACAGTACTTTGCGAAACTATTTCAGCAAGCACATATTGAAATTTTTAGACCAATTAGTTGATTTAGAAAAGGAGTTCCATTATGGTGTCGTTAGTCTACGCCAACTAAAAATGTCTATTCTATTATAAAAATCACTAGCTATCTTGACTCTAGTTAGTAATGGCCATGCATTTCTGGAATAGTTAATTCAATTCCGATTCCGATTCTGTATCATGATATCTTCTATCTTTCCAACGCGTAACATAAAAACTAGAAGATTCCCTTAAAAAATTCTCTTTAAAAACATCCTTTATTTGTGGGCAGATAATCCCTTTGTACTTTGCCTTAGATAACCAGAATTTGCTTTACTTAAAACTGAAATAGAAATAATAGCCTTTTTGTTTCTTGTTTTACTGATATTCATATGAAGGAGGTTATCAGCAGAAGCTAAGAAATAAAAGGCCAATGAAACAAATATTCATAAAACTTCCCCACGTTCTATCTATGAAAAAATTGTGGAAGAAAATCGGGAAAAAATTTAAAATTAATTACAATAAAGCTGCAAATATTCACAATTATTAATAACAAATTAAATGAATTTTAAATTATATCAGTTGAACATATTACTAAAAACCAAATGTTTCTTCTCGAAGTGTGTGATGTATGGCGTTAAGAACCTCTTCTGTTAATTGCAGTAATAAGGCAAATATTAACGAATATCAACTGGATACATTGTAAACTAAATGTATTTTGAATTATATTGATTAGATGGGTTATTGAAATGTTATTGTCTTTAAATTGTATAGTTTGTTAAACAGCTGTAATTTGAATGATAAAATAAAGATCTCCTGTCACAATGAAAGGCAACATTTTGGTAACTGGTATTCACCAGATTGAAAAGAAAATAAATGACAGGTGCTTCATACAGCAGCATACACGAAGCTGAATATATGATAAATCATAGCAGCTTAGCATAAAGGCCCTGACGTTAAAAGTAGGCAAACATTTTTATGTCTGAAAATGCATCCTATCGAACTATATTCAAAATCTATCTCAAGAAATACGTGCTTGAAATTCTCTCACACAAAAGTTCCTACAAGAAATATTTTTAAGGCGCGAGTGTATGCTTGTTGCATTAAAAATTTCGTATTATTCGACAAAGAATGTAGAACCATTCTGTAAAATCTGGGCTTTTCGTAGAACGAGTGCAGTTCCTGTGGCGTACGCAAAATCCTTGCGTGACTGCAAACAATTATGGGTACTTCAAAAATTAGCTTTTGAAAACGGACTGCGTCTTAAAAGAGATGGTTGCTGAAAGTCTTGACATTCGGACACACGCCACCGACACGATAAAAAAAAATTATGATCAGTTTTTCATTTATTTGTTTCTTATCAAACCTCAGTATAATGAAGATTCAAGGAGTTGTGTACGTTCTTTAATATTAACTTATTCAGGCGATTAAACGATTCTGGAAAGGCACGCGAGGGCTACGTGCCTTATCAAGAATGTTTATTATATGCAAAGAGGCCCGTAGTCATATTACACGCGAAAACAATGCAGCCGATCCTGTCACTAGAAATTTTTTCAGTTCACTTTGATGCACCTGAAGGTTTTCTTTTTCTTCCTCTTTAAAGGCATTTTCTCATTGTCTCTTTAAAACTAGTTGTAATGAGAATTTACAGTTGCAAATGTATATGTTTTAAAGTCACCACAGTGTCAATTGTAACTGCACAAGAATGGGTGATTTGTAAGGATCTAAAAGATCTAAAAGGAAAGAGAATAGGTCGGGGTGATTCCCATTCACCCCGACCTATTCTCTTTCCTTTTAGATCTTTTATACAGTAAGATTAATTGCAATAAGATTAAATGAATAACTTTTTATCACAAAATTATTGTCTTAAGGAAATGGAAAAAATTTGACAATAGTTACAAACTTTAGGTTTAATGGAAGCCTGATGATTTTTGTATTTTTCATTCGGAGATTTGATCCTTACTTACTTAGATTGTACATATACTATCATGTTACGCGTCTAAAGAAATGCGTAACCAAAGGGAACTATTCTTAGGTGTATGATCTAATGATTAAAAGCAGATAAAAGGTGACGAAAAAAGCAAGCAGATCTTAACCAAGTGCACTGTAGGTGAGTCTGTACCGGTCCGTGCAGGACTGACAAAGAATCGAGAGAGTGTGTACCTTCTGCCGGCAGGAGCAGCCTCCTCCAGAAGCTGGCAAAAAATCCCCTTCTTACGACGAAGACAGTTGTGTACGTGAGTGCCAGATGTTGAAGTTGAGACGCGTGTCAGGCGCACGTGGCCATCTGTTCCGACACGCGACCCCTCTTACTTCCACTCGGGATTTGTCTCCGAATCCTCCTTCCCCTTGTATTTGAAGCCCCACGTCTTTCAATAGGTCACCCCCTTGCATCTCAGCGTGGGGGAGCCTCCTGGTGAAGTTCTTCAGCTCTAGGAGCCCTCATCGTATCCTCTCAACAATCCTGAAGGAAACTGAATATCATCACAGCTTCAGCTGCGTATCTAGTATTGCGGTTATGGAAAAAAAAAAAAAAAAAAAAAACTGAGGTCTAGACTTCGAAATTAAAGAAATCCACAATCTCATGTTTTAAAACGGTGAATCGTTGATCGACTGATTAATTTCAAGGAAGCACGCGACTGTTACCCGTCTGTAGCTCAACATAGCAAACATACTAATGCAGTTCAAGAGAAGAATGTTTGAGTCTGGTTGAGCGCACCAATTCCAGTCAGTGAGAAACTAACTTAAATTTAGTCTTTAGTTCATTTCCGACACAAGTGTTTTAAGTAGGATACTATACGATTCTAGTTCAGTGATGGTTCTTCACTGGTAGGCATGTGCAAATTAATATTCAAGATCTTACCGGTTAAAGTAGTTTCTGCTAGTATTATATTGGGTCAGTCCATAACTTCGTGTGCATTTTTGGTAAATTTTTAAATAATATAAAAAAATACAATTTAACATTTTAATCAATTATATATTTTCCTCCATTATCTACTATGTCTCGCCATCTTACAGGCAGCTTTTTTATGCCATTGCTGTAGAAAGACTCTGGTTTTGATGCAAAAAAACTTGAAAGTTCATTGTATACATCCTGTTTAGAATTAAATTTTTTCCCAGTAAAAAATTTTGTAAGGCACGAAATAAGTGAAAATCACTTGGGGCAATATCTGGGGAGTAAGCAGAATGTGGCAAAAATTCCTAATTAAATTCACTATTTTTTTTTTTTTTTTTTTTTTTTTTCAGCGTTGTTCGAGCCCTATGCGGTCTAGCGTTATCATGATGAAACAACACTTTCTTGATATTCACCAATCGTGGGCATTTTTTGATCAATTCTGAGTTTAGACGGTTTTTATTCTGAGTTTAGACGAAACGATTAATTCAGAAGTTCACTGTAAACTTCTGAATTAATCGTTTGATTTGGTTCTAACAGTTCAAAACGTACTGAACGGGGTTCATCATTAATTCTGCTTTTTCCAACTTGAAATTTTTTAAACCATTTCTGGGCAGTCCTTACACTAATATTGTGTTCACCATGTACACTATTAATTTTTATTGCTGCAAACCTGGCAGATTCATTCACCACACGAAAATAAAAAATGTAGCACAGCACGTTTGTACTGATTATCTATATTCATCTTCAATGGGTACTAAAATGCGTTCGATATTTAAGAAAGTTGGTGATGAACTGAATAATATGTTAGTCAAACGATGACAAGTTTCAATAGGTTTAAAATTGTATTGTTTTAGTAAATGCGTCATAGTGAATTCCACGCATACTCTTAATGCACACGAACTTATGGACTGACCCGATACAACATGTTTTAGAATAGACACATACATATCTTATTCCGTTCCTCAGCCGCTGAAGCGAAGTTATATCCTGAAAATTGTACAAATATTGCTACTGGAAATGTCTATTAAGTATTTAAAACAGCAATATTTTGTTACACTTAGTTCTTCAATTTGTTCTTACAGATCGTAGATCGTGACATGGCACTTGCAAATATGCAATTACTTTAACTATTATGTTATCCATATACTATTGATGTTATCCATATAGACAATGAAGTAAATGCAATTATTAATTGACAGAAAACCTCCAAAAGATAAGAGTTACTATAACACCAAAGCAATGAAAGGTAAAAGAGGTTACCCAACTGGGATAGTCTGCCCTAAGTAGCATTAATGCTATCTGCATAAGGTTATGTAGGCCAAACTTTACAAAATTCATCCTTATCAGCTACTTTAAAAGTGCAAATTTTGTTCCATTAATTGCCAAGAGAAGCCAATGTAAAACTCGAGTAACAGAAGAAGTACATAAGTAATATCGTGATTTAGACAACAAAATATGAAACATACATTTTCCTATTTTGTTTTGTTATTTTCTTTTTATAACCGTAGTTGATTTCGGATTTAAATAATCGATGAATTCTGTACATTACGTTAGCATATCGATGTTTCAAGATATTCATAGGTATTCATAGCTTTCAAGAAGAATGAGTTCTATAATATCATTTGTAAGCATAGCAAATATCTAACAATATTATGAGTGTGTAGAGACATTAGGTTAATTGGAAGCAGGAGAGATGAAAAATGAGCAACGCCCTCGCCGGGAATCGAACCACGGACCTCTGGAATACGTGCCCAGCATGCAGACCACCACACTACGAAGGCATGCTAAGAAGGCGGGAGAAATACCTTATAAGTGTTTGTTTTCTTATTCGCTTAATTAATTGGAAGTTTGTTTTTTAGAAGTGATTAAGAAGAACTACTGATTTCTTTTCAAAAAGCGAGGAGACAAAAAGCTGCAAGAAAATAGTTTTCTACATTTATTGCTTTGTACAAACTATAATAAGGTTTACCTAGAAGCTTTTAGAATATTTAGACATTTTTAGATTTGAGAAACTTTTAGAACATTTGAAGTGCTTTTTGAATCAAGTAAGCGGGTTATTGTTTTAGTCACTTAAATGCGTTCTTCGAACACTTTCAAGAAAACGTAATAATTGTCTCAACACCGCTTGTCTTCCTAGATTGCTCGTTAGACAAGCGGATTTTGTTTTTCTTGTCTGTAGCTTAAGTATTTGGAAAGATAGACAACGACGTCGCCCAGACGGTGTAGTGGTTAGGGAAGCCTACTATAGTACCGAAGGGTTCGGGTTCGAATCCCGGAGAAGACATGGATGTGTATAAACTTATATTGTCGGTGCGGCATGGCAGCACTCTAAATATGCAGTCCTCTTCTGTGGATGTAATATAAAGTCCTTTCGTGTGGATTGGTGGGAGTGGAGAGGGGTGAGAGACCCCCGGATGCTCTCCCTCAAAATTGGGGGTGGAAAATTTTGTTTTTTGTCCAATGAAAAGTTTTAGAAAATATTCTTTAGTATATTTTGTTTGTAATTTTTTTTGACAATTATTATTATTATTATTATTATTATTATTTTTTTCTTTACTTACCTGCTATCCTGAAAACCGTAAAAATGTACAGAAGGGCGAAAAGAAGTTGAGGAACCATTGTGGAAGTGTGACTGCTGATCCAAGGCCGACCAGGTCCTGTGAAAAAGAAGTTTTTCTCTCAGATAAAGGTTGCAAAAGTAGTTAAACACTGTAAGAAGAAATTAACCAATAATTCTTCATTCCCAAGCATAACTTATAATGCACTGCAAAAGGAATACTTTTAATGGTTGTGACTATCACAGAACAAGATCGGAAATAGATTAAAGCTTTTAGTTTAAATTAACTTATAAATTTATTGAAAAAAAATATGCACTAACGTGTTTTATCTTAATTTACTGCTTCAAAATTATTTTGTCTCATTTCACACAACATGATATATCAAAAATGATTTTGTCTCATTTCATACAAAATGAATTATTCTGACACAAAATCCGATCAACTCTAATATCTCTGAAGTTGAAGTCAAATTAAATAAAATTTTCAGTATTTACCTAACTTTCTAGGACAGAAGCATGCGAAATATACAGACTTACTGCAACCATAATTCATTCGAATATTCGGTAAAATCCGTTTGATTGAGTATTTGTTAACTATTATTTTTCCCTCCAATAGCTCAAATGCGCATTTACTACAGTACATGATATTTTTTATTTCAACAAAAACTAAGCAGTTAAAAAAATAAAACCCTCATCTTTTCACAAAATAAAATATAAAACTAAATTAAATCCATTACTGGCCAAAATGTCCTACTAGCGGCCGAGTGGATAAATCGCTGAACACGCCGTTCAAGTGCCCCTGGAAGAGCAGGCTGCATGAAAGTTTTTATCCTGTACAAAGCCAAAATGTGAGCTCCTCTTAAAATTTTCCTCCACGAAGCCATTCCTTCACTTTGGTAGATAGCCTACGTGTGTTTTCTCGCTATCAAAACAAGTTAATGCAAATCCATTAAGATATAAACAAATGGAAAGGTACATAATATATGGCGTTAGAAACAGCTTTTCTTAATTATAATGATTCTGAAAATATTCATAAAATTATTAGTCACATTGAGACATTTATGATTTAAGTTTTACTAACAGTTAGCCTTATGTTATTTTTTCCCCATTTATGCCTTGTTTATCACGCACTGATTTAGTACAGAGGCTTATGCAAATTGGATGGCAAGAGGCTCTGAGTTAAAATTCAAATAAAATCTTATCCAGCATTTGGAGTAGAATCCTCGCCTTTGTGCTGCTGCTTACATAAAATAGCCGTTCACCAGTACAGAAGCTTGAACGCCTTATGTTAGTCACATTCAATTAAGTGCAGAAAAATTAGTTGTCTGTTTTCGTCAGACACGACAGTGCTGTAACGTCGCGCCGGATTTTATTGAAGTAAGCCAATCGACATACAGCAGTGAGTTGCCGACGAGAAGTCAAAATATTTCTTTTGTTACGCTTTTTAGCTGTAATACCACAGTAAAGACTACGTTAGATTTTTACCTTTTGAGCTAGTATCTTTAGTCTATAGTAAACATAAAAGAAGCAATATCTTGCCGACTATTAGAATTAACTTATTCAGCTTAGCTGTTACGTGCATAGCAAGTAGTTTGAGTTAAGTAGACACATTTAGATATTATAAGACACATAATTAAAAAATAATAAAGATTTAAATTATTGAAATGAGCGTTTAGTTAATCTTTTCCTTTCTTTCTTTCCTTACTTTTTTTTTCTTTATGCACTAATGTGCGAAATAAAGAACATTTTTTGTGTATCTAAACAGAGATGTAATTACGTTGCGTACTATAATAAGAAAACTTTTTTAGATGTACAATATAATGTGTTGAGGCAGATGATATAATGTCAACGTGTATGTTTAGTCTATTTTTAAGGAAAAGGATGAATAAACAAAAATCGGCAGGTCTATTTAGAATACCTAATTCCTTTTCGATTAATATTTATACATTATACCGTACACAGAGTCGAACGCTGTAGATCAGGCTACTTGTTCAACTTTTACAGTTATTTTATCTTACGTTTCTCGTGTCAAGTTGCACTTGTATTAGTTGCGTTAATTATTAACGTAGGTAATTGTTGGCAGTGCAGTTGAGTTTTCTCATCAATAACTAATGACCAAAGTTACAAAAGACTGTAGATTGTTGCTTGCTTATTAGCATCAAATTCTCCCATTGATATTTCTATCTGTCTTTAGTTAAACAAGTTACACACACACGCTTGCTCACTGAAATAATTTAATTTTAAGCGCATAAAAAAACACACAGTCTACTGCGTCAGCCTTTCATAGTATTTCAGTCAACGGAATAATTAGTAAATGCTAAAATAAGTTAACAGTAAGATTAATTTTACTTGGATTACAAAGAAAAACAAACGATCTGGACAAATGGTATTCCAAATAGCTAAGGTGCGGCTAAAACTGGAGTTGCATCGAATTCAAATGAAAATAGATTAGGTAATGTTCTGATTAAATAGATATAATTCCAATAATTCAGTTATTACCGGCATTTGCCGTCAATGGAACCAGCTTTTTACACATAAGGACACAGGTTCAAATCCGTAGTGACACACGTATGCCCGCGCGTTTCTGTGGCCCCTCTGAGGAAAATATATCCATGTTCTCCCGCAGTATATCCTTGGAACGTATTCAGAGGTAAGATCTCGAAGTGTCCAGCTATCTTCCAGCGAATGCCTAATCGAAGCTGGTTGAAATAAGTGCTGGCCACTAGGAAAAAAATCAGTTCACATTGAAAAATCTTCAAATTCTTATGTATTACACATTAGAGACGTGGAGTAAATTCACCTTAACGTTCTAATGCAGACTGTTTTTAACGGTGCAAGTAAAGAGTATTATTAACCTATGGAATTTTGTTTAATTTAAAAAATGCTTGACTTCTTTAAATCAATTCGTCTATTGCAATCTTCGCAATGACGATTAACACGTTGGAAGATTTTTAAAGGGCAGCTCCAATGTATTTCGAAAGTAAAAATGCAAATTTAAAAAATTTATTTTCGTGTTGATCAGATAGACGACTTTTTCTTGCTGTAAACGAAATCTTGCGAAATGATTTAGCGTGTCTGATTTGAAGTAGAAGAGGATAAGTTTCTGATGTCTTGTACACATGACGCAACCAAAGTAAAATGCCATCTAATAGAAGGAAAATATTTTTTTCAGTTTCTATGGTTTGCAAACAAAAAGTGCTTCATCATTATTTATCCGAATTTCATTTATCTATGGTTTTAGTATCTGTACTGATAATTAAAATCCTTGCATATAGTTTTTTTTAGAGTACTTGTCAGTTACTCCTTTATGAAAACAGTTTATAAGCTAATTAAAAACATATCCCCAAAAACCTGTTTATGAACAGCTGTTTCTATTTCAAAAAGCTGTTTTCTATACCCCCAAAAGCTGTTTATGAACTAAAGGTAGTTTCGTGGATGGCTTTATACGAGATTGTAACTTGTGTTTATTTAAATCATCGATAGAAATGACAAAAATTTAACACTTTAATGGCGAAATGAATGAATATTCGGTGCTTTTAATTACTTGATTACTACAGTTTGGAATTACAAAACGAAATTTTCTGATTCCGGGTACTGGCTAAGCATTGTAATTTTCGTTCACTTTTAATTATAAAATAACCACTTTTCGGGAGAAAATGTATGGGAAAAACAAATTTTTGTTTTCTGCAAATTGATTTTCAGCAATTTTTTTTTTTTTTTTTTTTTTTTTTTGCAAATTGATTTTAATGGTCTTAAAAATGTTATTTTAATTTATTGTCATTATTTTAGCAACATCATACATCATTATAAGCTTTCGGCTCCTAGAAATCGAACAAACAGTTAGTGTTTGTGGGAGCTTCGGTTCCATTAGGTATCCTTTTACACATGCTGCGCTAGTGGAACTAAGAATTATATAAGATAAATGGCGTAATTTAGTTTGTATCTAACTTTTGCATGCATTGGAATTTTTTATTTTCATTTCCAAGCATTTTGAAACATTTTTGGAAGGTAACAAACCCTTACACTATAAATATCTTCTTTCTTAGATAGTAAACCAGAATGACGAATCAGCGAAATCCTTTTTCTATAGGAAAGAGTTTCAAAGAGGAAATTTGGAGAAAGTTTTTGAGGATAAAAAAATAAATAAATAAATAAATAAATAAATAAATAAATAAAACTATGACTTACTTTTATACAATACACATCTGAAAGAAAATTTTGCTTACGTCATATTCTTTCAGTACAGAGTAAACCACCAGAAAGCAACTTAGAAAATTCATTTAGGAGAAAAAAAAAAAAAAAAAAATTACGAGCAAAAAGTGCAGTTTCGTTGTTTTGGGAAAGTGATAACGGTATAACGGTATGCACATAATTTACCCAGAATCACACATTTGCAAATTTTCTTCCGCTCTTTAAAAAAGTCGTCTTTAATCATTTCTAGAATAAAATTACCAGTATTTCGAAATTATCCCCTTCCAATATTTAAGATTTCATATTCAAGAAAAACTTCAAAAACAGTGCAAACTTTGCGAAATCAAGCACACAATATCTTCAAAAAAGAGTTTTCTCCATTGTTCACGAATCAGCACTAGCGCAAGCATTTTGAATAAAATATATTCGCCATCAGTCCTAGACAGAAATAATGCAAAAATCATCGCAGTGCCAGGTGATTTGTTTCTCTAGAGGATCTCCAACCTTTTGATCGATATCAACTAATTGCTTCTGAGATTTTATTTTTACCAGTCTGCTTAAATGCGGCATAATCAGCGAGGCGCCACTAACTCAGCTGAAGCTTAAATGCAAAAAATTGATAAGTAGGAACCGTTCCATTTACAATGTATGCACATTATTCTCGTTCCGAAAATGCTGGACATTTCTAAGAACGGAGTGGAGGTGGGAACTGATAACGAAAGACAATGGATTTGTTCCTGGGAACTCGTTAAAGCGCCTAAAGAGAAATGATCAACTCAAAGGAAACCTTTGACAGTTTCGCTTTCTTTCCCCGTTAGGTCTCTCGTCACGAAGGTTGAAAAGTAGATCAGGGATAACTGGCTTGCAGATGCAACCCACGAATCACGCACCAAAAGCCAGGATTAATGTTCCTTTATCAAGCCGGATTTTAGACCTGAGCGAACTGCAACGATTCGTATGAGGGTACGAAGTAAAATCTGCAGAAATTCAGGAAAGAATAGTCGTCTCGTTTTCCAAATAAACGTATTTCTCTCCTGTCATTAACGTCACCTAAACCGCGTAGAGGTTAGTGACACTAACTGTAGTACTGGTGGGCCCGCATTCGAAACCTAGACAAGGCATGGATGGAAATAGTACTTTTGCTGAAGCCAAACAAAGATCAAAGAGAAATTTCCTTATACAGACTGGTGAGCCTACGCGTTGGCATTCAGGGTAATGAGCAAGCAGACGAACTAGGAAACAAACTGCGAACAATATCCCACAACAGGAATACCCGATGAAACTACCAGAACCCTACCTGAAAAAAATCACATCAGCAAAACTCAAAACAATGTGGCAGAACTGGTGGGCTGAGGCCACAGCAGGACGCAGAACATTTAAATTTTATCCAAAAGTAAACTTCAAGCTTAAAACTTGCAATAGCTACATAACTCAATTTCTAACGGGGCACCGCCCCTTTCCGAGTTATCTTAAAAGATTTAATGTCCGTACCTCGGATAACTGCAGCTGCGATGAAGTAGAGGATTCAGCTCATTTCCTGTTTCACTGCAGAAATACTTCTCAAACACGTTTGAAAAAAACCGATCGAAAATAACTGGCACTCGTTTGAAAATTTATTAGAAAATAAAACCGCATTTAACAAACTTTCACAGACCATAAAATATTGTGCAGCAGAATATGCCGGTTGGGACTACACTCTTTCTACCTTTCTTTTCTTGGTCAAACCTGTTACCTATATTTTTTATCAGAAATTCTGTTGTAGAATCCTGAAAGAATATTAGTTTAGTGTATCGGTATAATATATTCTTAATAATGTTTCTAATACTGTGATTGTGTCAACTGAATAGTATGACTGTATTTTTGACTCCCTAATTTTTGTTCCCTTAAAATAAACACATCTAGTGTTATTAATCTAATATATTTATTTGATCAATCCAATAATTTTATATTTTGTTTGATTCCATAGTTTCCAATATATTTATATATATATTAATATTACGTCTAATTTATAACTAGCAATTATTTTGTACTATATTTAATTATTGGGTTTATAGCTTCCTTGTGCATATTGTGTCTATGTAATCAGCAGCATATTTGTTGTATTCTAAGGAATATGTAGTAATATATTTTCGTTTTTTTTTTTTTTTTATACTATTTTTTCGTTTGATTGTTTGTTTTGTTTTAAAGAAAGTAGAAAGTAGATGTTATCCTCTACAGAACCTATAGGCGAATTTATTAGTCTCTGTTCAACAATTATATAACCTCTAATGTTATGTAGCTTTAGTTTTATAATAAGTTCACTTAATTAAGACACAATAACACACCGAACAAATACTAATTCAGAAGTCAAACAACATAAATCAGCGTTTTCAAATTTTCACAGGACTAGTTTCGATGGCTTTACCGAACCCTCATCCTCAGCTGCAAAAATTTTTTTGCGCTCTTGCAAAAAATTTTTTGCAGACAGAGATAGACTTCGAGAATTCTAGCAGACTGATAAATTTTGTGCGCGTTTAAGATTAATCTTAATGACTACTGCACGGTCTTGACAGTACAATCTATGATCTTCTGTCAACCTTAAAAACTGTGGTAAAATGGATTTCTTTTATCGCCGCTACCATTTACAAGCTTACATAATAACAAATTCCGCAAAAGAAGGACAATTTTTGCCACGTAGGGAAGGTGGAATTTATTTTCTTATAACAACGGTGCAAGATTTTGCAAGCTAAAAAGTCCATGGCGGTCTTTTTTTTTTTTTTTTTTTTTTTATAACTGGACATGTTCGATCAAGGAAAATCGTACGATTCGGGGGGGGGCAGGAACATCAGAACTTTTCTGTTGGTTATTTGCAAATTGGGAAATATCCCGGAGTCGGCTAGCTGATAGACACGTAGGCCTTCCAGATGACAGTTTATAATGCTCGATATTTTTATAAATTTTATATAGTAAACCGCCCCCCCCCCGCCTCGAAATATTCCGTAACTGCGTCACTACGAGGACCTGTGGGACAGCCGCAACACCCTCGTGTCTTTCGTAACCCGTTCTCAATCAGACTACAAGGTCGTGCTCCATCCATCGCAGACACGTGACTCGCGTTCCCAAAGGGATTCATCTGTTACGTCATACGCCGGGTCTCTCCAATATTTCATCTAGAAACTACGTAACTGCGCAGATCATGTTGCGCGAAAAACTTAACTGTGGGTGCTTCATCGCGATCCATTTGCTACAGCCTGCCTTGACATGAACACTTTCCTTTTCCCGCTTCGTCGAGCACTTCCCTAACAAAGCAGGAAAAAGGATGCATTCATTTGCGTAACTTATTTCAAAAGCATCAGAAACGTTTTGTTGTTGATGCATCACTTTGAAAATGATTGGGATACAAATCTATCAGTTATTGTATTACTAAAACTGACACGTTATTTATAAAAAAAATAGCAGCAGCGTTTCAACAAAAAAGCCAGAAATAAATTTTAATAATTGCCCCACTTTTTCACGCGATGTAGAAATCACTTGTGAGCATTTTCCCCGTTGTTTATGACTTGTCTTCTAGGTTATATGTGGAAGGCAAAAGAAGAAAATCGAGAAATTACGACAGCACTGAGGAATTACAACAGAGTTAAAAGACCGCTCAACTTTTCCGGGACCAGTGTATGTGCAAAAACAACGTGAAGGTTGCGAACGCGGAAAATTGAAGGTTTGCCGCATTTGTTTTTAGATGAAGCAACGACGCCGTCCATCCGTGACATTCAAAATAAACACCATCCCGAACAGACGGCCTGAATGGGAACTTTGTCGACGTTCCAAGCGCACTTCTCTTTGTCGCAAAATAAGACATTTTTGTTTTTGTATTTTTCATTTTTGGGCTATGCAGTTAAAAGAGAAAGCACACGTTCAAGGTCGCCATCTCGATGATCGACGGGCGCAACCAGTTCCCAGAGTATCCCCTTAGGTAAAGGCGGACGAATGTTGACCATTTCTCCATCAGATCGCTTTCAAACTTCTTTAATTTGGGCAAAGGTACTGAAATTTAACATACGGAAATTGGTGAACAGAGCAAATAAGAATTTTCTCGGAATATTTTACGATTCAGAGATGTAAATAGACGACTTTCCAGCAAATCTACCTGTAACTGATCAAAAATAATTTCCACGAACGAGTACATTTAAAAGATAAAACGATTATATGTTTCTTATTACTGCACATTCAATTCAAATACCAATCACTGAATCACTCGTGCAACGACAGCTTCTTGTCTTAAGACGAGATAATTTATAATGCAATTATTTATTGCGTATGTAATGCAAAACCAACTATTTCTACAAGAGAAGCTTCCTTGTCCTAGGACAAAAGAATTTTGTATTATAACTATTTACTACTGCATATGCAAAATAAAAAAGTTGTCATGTTCCTATGATAATTAAATTAGTAATGCAACTATTTAATGCATTTTATATATATATATATATATATACATTGCAAAACGAACTACTCCGCAAGGAAAGTTTTCCTAGAACGAAAATAATAGACTTATCACTCCCGCAAGGAAATTTTCCTTGTTTAAGGACATTACAACTCGTAATGTAATCATTACACGTTCTAATCTTATTTTCCTTGCACGAGCGATTGGTTTTGTAAAGTTCTATGACAACAAAACTTGTGTTTCGCTTCAATGTAAGTAGCTTAAGTTTCTGCATCAATGATTTTCTTCCAAACTTATAAAAAGAGACCAATAATCTAAACTTATGCTCCGCTTTCAGAATCGAGAGGGGCTACTTTTAATCAGTACAAAATTAAGAAAGAATTCTTCTATACTTACGGTCGTTGTGCATCAAGCCCTGCACCCAAAATCCAAAATTGTCTTTTGTAGGATTCTCCACTGTGTAATTCTAGGTTACAGTTGGATGTAAAGAATCTTGAGAACTAATAAGCGAATAATCGTTTGAGTTCGTGAGACAGTAAATAAACTTGAAAAGGGTTAAAAGACCCTTTATTATTTCAATAAGATCTAACAGAACTCCATTTGGGAGTTGTACAATAAAGCCGACACTCGGGCTTCAACTTAAGAGACTAAGAAATTAACTTAAATAAAGAGATATAGCCGAAGCTATCAAAATTCTAATAGAGTTGGCGGCCCCTTAACGCTAATTGACTGCGAAGCTATCAAGGGCTTAAAGTACGGCCGAACGTAATAATAGCTTACGAGAGAGTAGCCTAAAAAGGCGGACGCGTACTAGCCAGAATATTTGGTATCTCTCTCACTAAGACAGTAGAACTTCGAAGTTAAATACCGCTCTTCCTCATTAGTATTCAAACGTGATTCTAAAACTACGTTCTGGCCGGAAGTGGTTTGTTGAAATTAAGAAGCGATAGGAAAGGAAGTTTAACTCAAAATTTTAACTGTTCATAAAATTAACATAATCCTTACACCTTTATAAAGCAATTAGAGAAGAAAACGTAATTATTCCATAGGCATTTATAAAATTAGCATTAATCCTAAAAATTATACATATGAGATGCAGTATATTAAACGAGGTAAGCAATTTAAGCACAATATAACAGCAAAACTAGACTTTCTGTGGAGTATTGTCTAGGAGAATGAAAAAAAGCATGGACAGAATAAAAATGTAAGTCTTTAAAAGAAACTGAAAATGACCGGGGTCTAAGCATAGAGTTGGTTACATAATAACACTGAAATACAGAGTTACAGAAGAGCCAACTTATGCACAATTCAAATAAATATAGTAAGAATGCCCTGATAAACTCTAATTAACGAGGAAACTTTAAAAAATTCGCTTTTATTCTCTGCTGCAAATTAGATACAAAGAATACAAAAGAAAATCAGGATACATTATTGACGAAGGATGCAATCAAAATGCACACAAAAAGGAATATTCCCTAGATGTATAATTAAAGCAAACATTTTCAGAACATTTACTCCAGTGAAACTAAATTATTCCATAACGATATTCTAATTATTTTGGGTACGGCGAAACTGTAAGTTTGTATAATTCTCACGAATGTATAGGCGGGAGCCATATATATCAAAACGACAAGATTAACATCAATGGCCCAAGCGATTATTCCATCTTCACAAGTAACGATTTACCCCAGAAGCATAACTTCAGTTTCAATTAATTGATTTAAATTTTTTATAGCTAAACATGTAGAGACATTAGGATTTTTTGGGAGGTGAGATGAAAAATGAGCAACGCCCTCGCCGGGAATCGAAGCACGGACCTCTGGAATATGCGCCCAGCGTGCAGACCACTACACCACGAAAGCACGCTAAGACGGCGGGAGAAATACATTTTAAACATGCGGGTGAAAAACTAGATTAAGGTACAGTTCTGTAGATATCTTGTAGAATGTAGATATCTTGTAATATAAGCACGAAGTATCCGCGAAGATAAAATTTTGAAAATTGAAATTGAGAACACATGACGATTAGACGAAATACAGCAGCCTACGTGAAATACCCTTATATGCGGTCAGGTCGTAAATTTAGAACCCCTTTTTTCACAGGGGGGCTGAAAACTAGGGAGTAATCTTGCTCGGGGTCTTGGGGGTCGTTTAAACATCTAACTTCTCTACATTCAGTTTTATACAGAGGAAAATACAAATTGAATTCTTCGAATGAATGCAATTTTGTAAAATGAAAATGTATTACTTAACGATAAACTGTAAGATAAATAACATCTTTTTTTAAAGCCATAGGTGTAGAAAGACAGATATTTGTTACACGAATGAATTTGTAGTAAATATTGAGTTTTTCATTTCGAATGCTATGTTCCATGTATGCGAAGTGGCTGAGTATGTGAGATAATAGTCATAACCGAATGGCTTTCAACCTTTTCACGGCTAAGGATTGTTTCTCAATTACATTGTGGTCGCTGCTTTTTGGTTAATTTTCTAATGACATATAAACAATAGTTGTTTTTATTTGAGACTTAGAATAAAATAACACAAACTATAATGCAGAAAATTCTTAAGAAGGAAGTTAAATAATACTGAAAGATACATTAATGATGCACTTTTGTGTTTTATATGTAGTAGTATTAACTACTACTATAATCCTTAAATTGAATCCTTAAATTATATATATCTATGTATAGGTATATATAAATGGAACCAAATATAGAACAAGGTATAAAATATCTTTATTATACAATGTTCATTACCATACGTATATTTACGTAATATCAATATAAATGGTTAGTTAGGTTTCGTACATATATAATTTATTTTTATATTTTGTATTTTTTGTATTAGATTCAGTATTGTATACGTATCTGAAGTTTAATTTGTTCTCTTTTTGGGTTACGACTTTAAGTGAGAAAGAATTGTTAGGGCCTTCATAGGGATTACATTATATACAATCAGTTAGGATCCTACTTTTCCTTTCTTTTAATCATTATATATATTGAAATATTACTTGATAAGTATACGTAAATATAGCAGTTTTTAAGCTACTTATATCTATTGTTTGGTCTGGTTTCTTTGATTATAGCAAAGCATTCGACTGTTATTTGCCTAAGGGTAAGGGTGCCTCGTGGAGAACTTTCGAAGCAAAACTGACTCTTATGCACGTTACACGTGGGGAAAACCTCGAAAACGCCAATACAGCCATCCCCGTCGATCCGGATTCGAACCCCGGATCGACCTGCCAGGTTTTACAGCTCAGCCGCTAGTGAGCTACACACACACACACACATCCACACATATACATTAAATAGTATTTACATGTCATTTATAAAGTATAATTGAGTGCAATTTAATCATAAAGAGAAAATATTCTGCGGAATTACTTCACTTCGTAGACTTTCTGCTAAGCTTCACTATATTTCTTAAAGAGAATCTCAATGCTAGTTCCATTTCCAAGCTGTTTATGTACCTTATTTTTCATGCTTTGAATTATATTTAGAAAATTATTTCACTTGGTTATAGCTGAAAATGCAGTTTTTTTATTGAAGAATTTAAGGGTAAGAAGAGAGTTATGCCCTTTTCTAATTATTCTTGAAACATTTAAATTTAAAAAAAAAAGCGCACATTAATACGGATCACTGAACTAAAGTGCTCGATACAGGGCAGATTAATTAGCTACTAAATTTTGATTTTCATTGAGTAAAAATGAATTTATCTGCATTCTATAAGAAAGTAAATATTCAAAAAATGTTTTTTTTTTTTCCTATTCTCGCAGTCATAATATTTTTCTTAAATATTCAGCTAATTCATATTCAAATATTCCAATCCATTAGAATTAATAATAAATCGATAAAGTAAATAAAAAATTAAAATCAATTAAATGGAATTTTAATTGATTTTAATTGCCATTTTCCCTCTGATAAACCTCCCTTTAGAGTTTAATAGCAGTCGATCAGCTTTTGTTGGGGTTCATTTTTCTTTATGGTATGCTTACGTTATATATGTATGTATTATGCATTGCTCATACTCGTCAATTGCAGCTTTTAGTATCTTTTGGAAAAAAATCAAAATGAGAATACAGAAAATGATTCTTAGTGACGCTAAAACTATTATTACTAGGCACTGTCATGCCACAGTGTTTAAAAAAAAATCCCATTGTTTAAAGGTAGATTCTATGCTCATATCCTAGTCTAAAATTAAAAGCTGCGAGTCAAAATTAAGGGGGTTGCTCTTAGAAAGCCTCAATTAAAAGTAGTTATATGAAATGTTAATCAATACTTATAATCTTACGGATTAAACACTTATTCCCTATTTGATCACGTTTATGGCAAACAGATATTCGTCATTCATAAAGAAAAGAAAGGTGAATCAAAATTAGTTTTCAAGCCCTATCGCATACATTAGCAATACTTATTCTCGTAATAACAGATACGTATGTGTTATTCTCTTCGTAATTTTCAGTACATATATTTATATTTATAATTAAGAAATGAAAGCAGCGCCAAACAGTTGTGAAAATTATATTTTAAAATTATTATTTAGAAATGCGCTTATAATGGTTTTTATATTTACGAAAGATACTTCCCGTTTACTCAGGCTCACTGTATTCAAGTCGATAGGACCAATTGAATGGAAAGATCGATTTGTTAATTCATTCCCAAGTTTCAAATCAGATGAATGGACTCGCGAATGAAATGGCACATTAAAATACGGTCACTGAACTACAGTGAGCTATGAAAATTTTAACAAAGGTTTCGTACTTATGATCTTATGAAAACAAAATATCAGAATTTAATTAAATGTTTCACTTATTAGAAAAATAGAAAATATAAATATTTGTGAATAAAAAGAAATTATCTTTAAAAAAATAAAATTTAAATGAAAAAAATAAAAGAATTACAAAATACTGCAGAAATTACATAAAATAGCGAATAAACTTATTCGGCACAAGCTCGCTAAATGTAAAACAGATTGTACAGTCAGAAAGCTCGCCTTGTCACACAAATGTACTGTTCATCGGGTTTAAAGGTTATTCAGACTAATGTGCGAAGTTCAGTGAGTAACTTGTATTTTCCTTTGAATGTATAAACTAGCCAAAAAACACTTTTTTAAAAAATATATATCTCCCCTTATGATCCCTGACACAGCCGTTTACTTTCCCCTTCCGTAATTAACGTCAGTCTCCTGCTCTTGACCGCATTTGCCACGCCACCGCCTACGTACGTCCAACAGAATCATCCCACTGGCTTTCGACCATTCGCTTAAGTATGAGCGTGAGTACTTACGCGAATTTTCAGTGCTTTAATGCCTTGATATAAATCATGCACTTTTTTTTTATTATTATCATTATTCTCTAAACCGCCTGAAATTTTCAAATGTATGATAAACTGCTTATTGTATTAATTGCTTTATCATCTTTCGAAGTTGTAACTATGAGAATCTTTTACTGATATGTTTAAGAAAGAGAGAGAAATTGACATGTTTAAGAATGAGAGAGAAAAGATGCTCTCCAATATACAATGAAGTGTATAATGCATTTCAGTACCACATTATGTAATGTTCATAATGTTTTACAATGTGCCAATAAGTAATTACACTTTCCCGTAATTCTGTATGCGTTGCGAATTTCACCTTACACACGATTTTCAGAAAAAGTAGTCGCAAGCTGCATTTCCTTAATTATTTATTGTTCGTAAGCACTTACGAAGGACCTTCATACAAAGTAGAAAATTTCATAAGAACACGTTTAGCATTCGAAGGGAGGGACAGGGCGAAGTGGTTTTGAAAATACAAAATTTAACTCTTTTAAATAGATTCAGTAGAGTAAAATATCCAGATAGGAAAATGTTATGTTCATTACGTTTTAATAAGTTAAATAACAAAAGTTTCTTGCCAAGTTTAATGAGATGTGAGCAATTAACAATTTTTGTTAATTATGAGCAATTAACAACAAGTCACCTGAAAATATAAAACATACTGCTGTTTTCCTGATACGGTGTCTCAATCATCGCTTTTGCTCAGAAGTTGCTTCCTGAGGTTTAGGGTTATCTTTCGAGAGTAAGTGGTGCGTTACATAACGAACATAATCCGTTCTACGTTGGCGTTCGTTATGCGAAACGCTGTTTCTCATAGCAGTAGTAATTTTAACCTATTTCAGAACTTCTTGCGCATCCATCTCTGGTTTGTTTTGGGAGATACACAAATTTAAAAAAAAAAAAAAAAAAAAAAAAAAAAGAAGTTGGTTAAAAGTTGCATAAAGTAGTCTTCCTCTTATAATGGCTCTGAAAAAGTGCATGACATTGTCAATGACCAGATCAGCAACCCTTTTCATCTCAGTTTTTGTGATAATTTTCTCCTTAAGAAATGTGGAATCAATCTAACTTACTCTTCTTCAAAAATTCCTTGGTAAATGCAGTCAGCATGGACCATTAGCATTCTGCCCCTTTTTTTTTACAAGGAGACAACTTCTTTCTAAGTTTTCATATGTTTTTAGTCAAGGAGATTTTTCAGTTCTCCAGTGATAACATAATATAAAGAAATATGCTTATATACCTGTTCCTCTGGTTGTTGTCTTTGTGTACGTATATAGCTTTCTCTTCTTTTTTTCTCTCTTTCTTCCCCTCTTTCATTATCTTTTTATTTAATTTTCACTTAAACACTTTAAATTGCCTTTAAAACGAAGTAAAACAAAATTAGCTCTGCGAAGAGAAATTCGAGTGGAGCTCGGAAATGTGGGACAGTGTTTGTATCACGGTCTGTGCTTGCATTTGTTACACGGGATGTTCCTTATGCCAGGCGTTCATTATGCGAAACACAACTGCATTTAATTTCGGTCAAAATCTGTGCTGATCAAAGCCAGCAAATTTATTTTTGAATATTTTTGCTCGTAAAAGGGCACACAGCATTTTCTTCATTTAACTATTAAAGCACAATAAACATAGTTCTGACTGGGCCTTTTTACTCTATTTGTGACTATCACTACTATTTTTATACAAGAGCCGTATAAAACGTAAATTTTGCATTTTCCAAACTGCTCTGCTGTCACGCTAAAATTATTCATAAAGTTCTCTGCCTTAATGAGGAAAATATCGAAAATGCCTGTAATCAACAGTTAAGTAAATAAAGCCTGTAACACCTTATCATGATTAACCTTGAATATAGTACTCACCCTTATCCGCAATTTCAGCTTTCGTGTGGCGTGTCTTTAGCATCGGATACATTACAGTATAAATATTTCAGAATGTCACCAATCCCTCCCATGAAGTAAGACAGAAAACAATTTTTGATCATCAGTTGGGAACAAAGTAAGATGATATAAGAACTACACTTTAGTAATGGCTTAGTTATACTGTTGCAAAGGTTACAACTCAGAGACGTAAATTACCTCACGTTGCAACAAGGAGCTGGGGTATTACAACTTGCAACCATAACCTCGACCACAAGAGAAAAAGGAGAGAGATTTACGAGGCGGAAGTTCGTGACGTCATACTTCCGCCGTTACACATCAAGGTGTAGTCCTCCGTAGAGATCAAGACCTCCCTCGATTTGTTGAATGTGAGTCAACTTTGTAGTCTGGCCAACACCCGCGCGGACCACACTCCACTCCGTATAGTTGGTTTTCTTCATTTTCATGCAAGGTTATTGGAAGGGTTAAACTTTTTTTTTATATGATGCACGTATTAAGTAGAGGAATTCACGGCATTCATAATTACAGCAGAATCATTGACAAGGAAATGGGGGGGGGAAGAACGCTAAACTGGGGATAAAAAATAACATAAAAACTGGATAAATTTTATGAAAATTTTTTTAGATAATAAAGACTGGTGTAAAGTTAATGCATAGTGTTTTCAACTAACTGACAAAAAAAAAAAAAAAAACTGTTGCAACACTGATCAAGAGTGCAAAATATAATAAAAAATCTGATGGAAAAAAAAAAAAAAAAAAAAAAAAAAAAAAACTGTCTCAAAATAAACAAACAAACAGAAAACGGTTAGTTGCGTTAAAGATTTAACCAGCTTAAAGCTGATGAAATTCCTGCATCTTCACGCACATACAGGACCGGTTGGGAGGGGGAGGAATGCGAATAATAAAATTAGCACGACAAGAGGGAATTTTTTTCTTAAAACTTGCATAAACTTAATGAAAAGTTTTTAATACTTGAAGGAAATGTAATGTTTTCACTTAAAGTACAAATTCCTGTTTTCGTAGCATAAAATCTGTGAACATGTTCCAGCTTGGAAACTGACAGATTGGAAGAACGGTAAGAATCTAAAGACAATCTTTGGCTGTACTGCAAACTGCGCGAAACTAAATTTGTGTATTTATCTTCCATATACCCTGGTGCATGGTAAATTCTCAATGCTGCCATTCGGCAAAGAATCTATAACATTAAGCAAGTCTTTGTTTTCATCAGAAATAATTAACCGTCTGCTTAACATAGCCTATATAACATCCCACGAGACCAGCAGAGTTTTAGAAAATAGGATTTAATTGTTGTTTTGTTACTAATCCTCTTGATTTGAACATCTAGATTAAGCGAATTTATCGAGACCGAAAAGGCAGGGAATAGCATCAGTAGTGGCGGAGGCCTTAGGCATCTTTTAAGTGACAGAAATGAATTTCTCATCTCCGTCCGAATTTTGATGGAGTACGTGCGACGGATTCAAGAGTTTCTCTTCTTATCATTAACCTCTCGAGGAGATTTATGGCACGACGATGTTTTAAGTCCCGCATGCCGAAAAAGCATCATATATTTACAAATATCTGTACCTTCTTCGGGAGCCCGAGCTCACTCAGCGGTACAGTTGACATACCGATCAGGGCAATACAGGATGCAGTAGCAATACATGTACAGAGACTGTAGGATACGCTAACAGAAACCTTATATTATTTGCATAAATAATAAATGCAGAATATATGACAGATTTAACATTTAATAAATTTATCACTTGACTTTTAAGTTTAGCTAGGGAATTGTGATGATTTTTCGACTTGGATAACTTCTTTGAGGATGTGTGTTGCATATGAAGTTTATGTAAAATATCATCGTTTAACCAGATTTTGTAAAACTATATTATATCTATAAACGTTTTCTAAAATATCAGGTAAACGGATGAATCGCATGCGATGTTGCTTACTTTTAAGGACAGTAGAAAATATTTTTATGAATTTTGGAAATGAAATTGTTGTATTTTTCTGTATAATGTAACACGAAAATCTAGAGAAAGGATGTTCTGCCGGAAAAATAAAAATACAGTAGCAAGTCTATTTAACTATTTAAGTCTATTAAATAAATTGAGTAAATAGGTAACTCTCTAATTTGGCGAGATGTCGCCAAGCTAGCAACGGTTTGGGCGACTAATTTCTGTCAAGAAATTTGGTTAGAAATCGCCAAAAGTCGCCAAACTTCGCGACCATTTGGCGACATTTTGGTCCGGTCCCTGTATCACCGTACTAAGTATTGTAATTGTATAACTGTAATTGATCACTATATTAGCTTTAACCGTATCTGGGCCTCATACCCTTTCCAGTAATTTCGAGAAGCATAAAGTACTAGAAATATCTCGGCGGCCGAGTAAAAATTATATAAGACAGAGAGAGTATCAGATCTCAGTTGTTGCTGTGACTTTTTAGTTTAAAGCGAGTTCGGAATACTGAAAGCTTCGCCTTTTAGATGTGCTTTGCTTGCGTTGTGTTTAACGTTTTAAGTTGTGTTTAACGTTTCAAGTTGTGTTTAACGTTTTAAGTTGTGTTTAACGTAGTAGTTTGAAGTGCAACTAGTGATTGTACTCTGTGATACGGTGAACATCTGTACGAGTATCTCTGTGAAAAGTTCCAGAACTCTGAAGTGTTTCTTTTGATAAAATAAATTTTATCAACTTATCATCGGACCTGTGTGCATTCAATCTATTACAAAGCCGTATCACGCAACAATATCATTGGAGGAGTTAAAGGAAAAGAATCGGGGTAATGTTTCATAAATCTGCAGTACTAGTTTCAAAGGTTCAAAATTTAAACTTTCGAAACTAGCCTTGCAAATTTATAAAATATTACGCTGATTCTTTTTGCTTTAACTCCTCCAATAATCGTTACTCGGCTTGTTTATTTTAATGCAAAAAAAATGGGAGAAAGGGTCGAGATTTTAACAATTCGGTAGACGTGTTATGTCAGATTGCCATGTTAGTTTAAATGAGCTTTTCCTAAACAAATTATATGACGTCATATAATTAACGACTTTCTTTCATAGTTTTGTTTTCGAAAATATCTTTAACAGCAGCACTGCAACTTTTTTGGGGTCGTTACGTTTCATTACATAAGACACACTATTATAACATTTACTTGCATCATTCATGCGTTCTAGAAACTCTCATAAACTCTCTCACCTATACATTACAGACTGTATGTTAGATACACAACTATTGCATTTGCTTGCATCATTCCTGCGATCTAGAATTTCTTTTAAAATCTCTCACCCGTATATATCACAGACTACACAATAATCAAATTTAATGATAATTTCTTTACCGAAGTACAGATTGTAAGCTTACGCTTCCTTCTTTTTTAAATACTAACACTTAAGAGGAAAAAAACTTTATTTTATGAAACGGCAAGAAAATATTTACATGTTTTCCTAGCAATCAATGTTTTATCAGAGTTAGGTATAGTGAATTCGGTGCCGTTAAAATCTAAAATTACGTATCACACATATGTAGTAGAAATATTTTTCATTATAGAAAAGCCACAATCTAGAATTTTGGAGGACTCACACGATTTCACAGGAAAGGATATTAGTTTATGATACCTTTTTCGCGTTAAGATGGAATTCAAAGGATCGGACGCAATTATTTTTTAATATTATTTAAATCTGTTCTTCGTATAAAAATAAGAGAGAATGCATGCTTGTGATACCAGGGCGGAGGATACATTTTATCCGTTTTTCTATGACAGCCCAAACCAGGCTCTGCAAATGATATCGGTTTTTCTTTTTCAGTTCCGGTTCGATGCCCCTGTTTGAAATACACGTTTGCCAAGTGACGAGGAATTCCTTAAATGAAAGCAAATTTTTATGCTCCACAACAGGGCCGGCGCTAAGCGTTTTGCCACCGGGTGCAATCCCTGCGGTCTTTAATTCTTCTGCACGATACCTTTCTGGATTCTAAAATTTTTGCGCTGCCAGAGTCTATTGCTTACTGTAGCTTCTAAAAGTTTTGTCATCCCTAAATTTTGGTGCATGTCACTTCTTTAAATTCTAAACATTTTGCCTCCCCTAATTTCTGCCACCTGGTGTGACTGTTCAGGTTGCACTGGCTCTGGCGCCGGGCTTGCTCCTCATTCGCAATATTTTCTTCTGCGTCACATTATCTCGTCTAAAAATGTGGAATAAATATGAACAAAATGAGTAGCTGGCAAGGAGTGATATAATAATTCTATAACTGCAACGTATAACAATCGTATCATTTATAATCAATCGGACACTGAGAAACTGACTGTTCTTTAAAGAAAAACTTTAATTTAAAATTTTTTACGATTCTCTCTATCACATAATTACGATTTTAAAACACTAAGCCAACTTTTTTATACTTGGGGAAAAGGACATAATCTGATATATCAGATTCTTTGAAATCAGACAGCTTTTCTATAAAACTATGGCATAGTCTCTGAAATTCATACACATTTCCTTTAGAGCCAATGCCAATCTAAAGCTAAATTTTCAATTTTCTTAATTTTAAAATTTAAACTAAAGTGCTTATGTTCTTTCAGCTAAACATTTCAGTGCCAGAGTTTTTGATATTTAACGAATTAAATTTGCGGAAAAGTTAGAAATGACGCAGTCTATATTCACGGTTTCTTGCTGTTTGTTCGTTAATGGTTAAAGCACCAATTCTTTATCTTGCTGATCACTAGGATGAAACCCGGACGCAGTTTGGATTCAAAACTGAAACTTTTAAAGTTATTTGCTTATTATTTTTTCCTATAGACAAACTTTTATATATTTTGAGCCATTCAAAATTTTTTGCGGTTTTTCAAATTGAAGCGCGTTTTTTTTTTTTTTTTTATTGATTATTTTGTTACTGCTGATATAGAATGAACCTGATCGAAATGGGTATTTACGAGTAATTATGGACTTTTCTGCTTAAGTTGCATAATTCTAGCTTGTGATATAGCTTAATTTTTGTTTCAGAGTAGTACTAAGAATGGAGAATCCGAAAGTTCATTTTCATCTTAAAAAAGGAAAAATACTAGTCAGACAGTTCATAAAATTCGTACTACGTATGGAAAAAGTTCTTTTTCTCAAGACATAGTTGGAAGGCGAATTGAGAAGTTCAAAGGTGGAAATCTTAGTCTCGAAGGTGATGTCCGCTGTGGACAACCATCCTCGTTAAGCAAGGAATTATTAATAAAACTAGCGACCCGCTCCGGCTTCGCACGAGTATAAAATATTAATGGATATTTTAACAATGAATCGCAGTTCATAATCTCTTTTTGAATTTACATACCTCACCTTAAATTACGATTTTTGGAAATAATTTCCCTAATTTTAAATTGATTTAACTCTAAATTTTAACCAAGATCTTAATAGAAAATTCCAATCCATAAATTAAAGTTTTATTTAATCTAATCTTATCTAACCTTATGTACTTATAATTACTATAAGTGCGATTTAAAAATTAACCTTAGAGTAGAATATCATTTATATTTTAAAACTACTATCATACAATTATTTATCGTAACTTACTTATAATTACTGATACGTTGTCGCGCTGAAAGCTAGAGAGCTCCGATAATAAACGCGTCCGATTGCTGCTAAATTCAAAGTGCTATAGGGAAAACCGCGGCCTCCGACGCGCTATTTATAGGCACGCTCCCGCCGCCCCGGCCGGCCGGTACCGCCGCAAACGCTACGTCTCGCAATTTTTTAATCTGTAGACCTTTTCAATGTGTACAATACTTAGTACATTATTTTGATAAATCTCGTAGGATTCAGCCTGCGTTTGCAATGTAAGCGGAAAAAATGTAATTATTTACGACATCACATCAGAAACCTAAAAAATAACAGTATTTCTCCACTATTTAATGGATGTTATTATACATATAAACCTTCCTCTTCAATCACTCTATCTATTAAAAAAACTGCATCAAAATCCGTTGCATAGTTTTAAAGATTTAAGCATACATATGGATATAGGGACAGAGAAAGCGACTTTGTTTTATACTATGTAGTGAAGCTATCACTGAATTACACAGTTCTAGAGCTATCAGAGAGAATAAATGTTTTAAAAAGTACAGTGCTTGATTCTTTGAAGAAGATTCGGTACGTCAGATGCTAAGCTGCAAGGCCGTCGTCAGAGCTGGTGTAGCCTGTGCGGGCGGCAAACGTTTTAGAGTTTAAGGATGTACCAAGCAATAACATTTAGGGGCGGCAAAATGCCTAGGGCCGGCCCTGATAAGATTTATGGGGCCCCTATGTTTTAAGAGAGTAGAATAGTATACTTGTTCGAGTTTTGACATGTGGTTTTTTGCTGAAAAAAAAATAAAGAAGATCCTTTTTTGAAACGGCTCATTACTGGAGATGAGAGCTTGATATTATACAATTAAGCACCCGAGAAAAACGTCATGAGGTAAGCCAAAAGAACCTCCTTTATTAACATCGAGAGGGGTTGCATCCCAATAAAAATAATGCTTTGTGTATGGTGGGAATAAAATAAATTATGTAACATGAATTGTTGCCACCAAATCAGACAATAAATTCAGAAAACTACTGTTCCCAAGGCAGTTTTAAAAACGGAAATCGGAAGAAAGCGATTGGAACTGACCAATTTTCGAGGTGCTGTCTTCCACCATGTTAATGGTCGGCTTGGCATTACGATTAATGAAAAAATCTTATTGATTATGACTGAAATTTTTTTGTAACCTCCCTATTCACTAGACCTTGCTGTCTCGGATTTTCATCTCATCAGATCACTTGAAAATTCTCTAAATGGCTTGGAATTCAGAATTTAGACTTTTCTTTGATTTTGAAATTCTTTGAAGACTGTCAAACAGTATGTCGATAGATTCTTTACAAATAAACCATTGAACGTTTTTAAATGAAGGATCTCAGTTTCCTGACAGATGATAAAAAGTCATAGAATAAAATCATGCTAATATGATTTTACAAAAATTCCTTATGCTTTTGTACTGCTTTATTTGTGTGACTATGGGTGCGATTAGCATTCCACAGTTTTTCTTAGCATATCGCATTTCTTCAGACAACGGATGTCATACAGAACAGAGCGATGTAACAGGGCATCTTAGCAAAAGGAAAGAAGGCCAAAAAAAAACGAATGCTCATTTTAGTAAAGCATATTGACAAAGTTGAATTCCTTGCTTAAATTTTGAACGGTAACTAGACAAGAGCTAATCCCATTGCAGGATTAATGAGGATATAATGCAGATTAGTTTTGAAGTGACGCAGTTTAGATTCCAGGAAGGGGACGTAGCCAAATTAAAATGAAGAACTATTGTTAAATTATTAACAATATTAGTTAAAGTTAGTAATTTTCTTTTACATTTTATATCTTACATATCCGATCTCTTCAAAGAGAAAAAGGGTTTAGCGGTAGAAAAGCCTTTTTAGAAAAAAGCTTCAAAAAAGCTTTAGAAAAGAGCAACGGTTCTCAACCTTTTTACTAAAGCATACCATTTAAACAAAATCTGAAAACCTTTAGTGGTAGGTACACATAAAAATATTAGATCAAAAATTGGTTACCATTTTAATTATCATACTTTAAAATTAGTGCTAAATTTGGGCCTGTATAAGACAGAATAACTTCTTTATGTCTGGTTTTATTTCAGTTAATTTTAACCGCAAATTAGGATCTACATTTAATTTTGTTCTATATTTATTTTTCAAATATAACATGAAAGAAAATCCTTGTTCAATGCGCAAAAAGGCAATAAAAATGTAATAGCTTTATTTGAAATGCCTTTAAATTCCTTTTTTCAGCGAAAAGGTAACAAGTGTGTTATTTTTGAAAACGTCAGTTAGTGTTTGATCACAGGAAATTTCTTATCAATTGTTCTTTTTTTTTTCACGAGATTAAATTTCAGGTAAATTTGAAGAAAATGGATTTCTAATCCAATCTGCTTTTTTATTATCCTCGGGAAAACACATGTTGAAATTATTTATCAATGTAAAACAATGATTTTTAATTTCGGATACTAATTCTTCTTTTATTTTAAAATTATTTTCGGTTAGAAAACTTTCTAGAAGCGGTAAAAAGCTTAAAATATTATTATCCAATTCTTCGATTATTAGCTCGAGGTTTTTTATCATTGCATTCATTTTATCTCCAACGGTAAACAATTAACACTTTGTAATCCTAAATTTAATTCATTTAACTTTCCAAAAATATCAGCTAAATATGCTAAACACGCCAACTATAATTAACTAAATAAACATTTTTGCAATTCAAATTTTGAATCACAGAGGAAAATTTGAATTTCTAATCGGATTTAAAAAAAAAAAAAAAAAAAAAAAAAAAAAAACCCGATTTCACAATTTGCCTCTGGATAACCACCTTACTCTGGAATGTAATAAAAGGGTTTCATGTTTACTGCCCATCGCTTGAGATAAAATTGTAAATATTCTTGAATTTAAAGATAGGTTTTAAGAAAATTAACAATTTTCACAGCTTGATTCCAAGCGATTTTCAGGTTTTGGGGTATTGTTTTGGCTATTAAAGTTTCACAATGAATGGAGCAATAAGGAAGTTTAGTTTCAGGTGCGACTTTATTTATTTGAGAAATAACAGCGGAATATTTTCCTGTTAAAACCTCAGCTCCGTCATTGCATACGACAATGCACTTATTCCAAGGACTATCATTCTCAAACATAAAATTGACAATAATTTTGAAAATTTCATTTGCAATTGCTGTAACGTTAAGGGATTAACAAAATAAATACTCGTCGGCAATTTGTTCATCTTCTTCGTATGTAAACTAATAATTGAACAAAGGTTGTAACATCAGTACTTTCAGCCGCTTTTTCGTTGAATATTGTTAAAACGATACCTTTAGCTGCTGGTAATATAAGGTTTTCTCGAATAGTGTAAGCCTGCCCAGTCTTGGCAATTCGTAGGCTTGCAAGCTTCCAAAGGTTTTTCACTTGAAGTTAGATAACCTTTCATTACTTGTTTACTACGTTTGAACTCCGATAATTTCCTCTTAAAATATTCTTCAGATTTATCCTTTAAACTGGCATGCTTAGATTGAAAATGTTTTTCAAGAAACAATGATTTCGTACTTTGATTGTATAATATAGTTCACCCAAATAACACATTGATGCTGAGGGTCCATTTCATTTCCATTCCATGTAAATCCAAATGATAAATAACTTTCATTTTATTTTCTACAAACAATGTTTCTTTTATTTTTATTATTCTTAGTACTAGTAGATTGTCCTGGATCTATCACCGTGAATCATCACTTTTCCGTTTAGTCAATCCTAGTTATTTTTCCATTTTGAAAATCTAGGTTTGTTTTATTATTTTTTCACAAATATTCAAATGCACAATATATTACGAGCTGTTCAAAAACAAAAGACGATATTCTTAAATCGCGTAGAAAAGTAAGGAATAAAAGCAACAAGGAGACAAAATACCTGCTATTAGAGAGAGCAGGAAAATCACAGAGGAATCACGGGAGAATCACAGAAGACGCAAAAGAAAATGATTCTAATTGAAAATAGAGCAATATGAGCCCGGAACTGGTGGCGGCATAAAGACATGCTAATAAATGGATGAATTCTAAAAGAATTAAATGAGATACTATTATCTTTTTATAGGAGCTTCTTTTTTATTTCCTATTAAATACAACATCCATTTCTATTACTCCTTTTAAAAACAACATTTATAACAAATTTTGTTATGTCTATGGCTAAAAGAACATTTGTGAAAATAAAAACTGATTATTTTGCTAAAATCTATGAGCGGCTATTGAACTTCAGCTCACATCGCATAAATTTACGAGTGCTAGACAAAAACTTAAACAGTTTTTTGCGTTTGCGTTTGCAAAACAGCGTTTGCAAATGAAGATAAATTTTGTGTAATATATATACAATATGTACTTCTGCACTAAACATGATCTCAGGACTACCGTTTTTGCATCTGTTAGTTCAGCGCGAGAGTGTATTCCGACTCAAACAGACAACAAGTTTGTGGGATAGGACTTATGTGTATGCTAAATATGAGCAAAGTATTTCCGAGTTACCTTCTCACCCGGCTTAATTTAATATTTCAGTTAACTGCGGCGTAGTTCAAAGCCACCACAGATGGGTGAAAAGGAGAATGTGGTACGGGCAGAGGATACTGTACAGTACATGGAAACCAGATCTTAAATACCTGGGAAAGAAAGCTGAGGGAGAAAACCTGAGTTTTTCAGGCTGAATTCGTTGCATCAAAAGCTGCACTTGCCTATGCATTAGTTAATAGTTATTCCAATATTTATACAGACTCTGCCTCTAGCCTTCAGGCAATCCAAGACACATACTGTAAAAAATCCCCTCGTGAGGACCATACAAAAACTCCTAATAAATATACCAGACATTCGTAGGGCCCAGTGGGTACCTGTCCGCACAGGAATACTGGGTAACGAAATTGCAGATGCAATAGCCAAGAAAGCAGCGACTGAGACCTACGTTCGCACATTTTATGTGCCTCTTCTGGGCCCATTCTTAAAAACTGAGCTCGAAAGAGAATTATTGAAGCGATGGGAACATCGTTGGGAAACACATAATACCGGAAGAAGAGTCTACAGATTTTTCGAAAAGTAGGTTAGCTTCTAAGAAGTGGCTCGCCTCACATTATTCAGTTTTTAACAGGGTATGTGCTCTTCATGACTTACCTGCATGGCTTACATTATTTTATATTTTTGTATCAGTAACTCTGTTAAATGTTCGTAGTCACACTCAATGTATTACATAACTGATTGTACCAACTACATCCATGTAACTTAATCATACCTTTACCTATATTGTAATTATCTACAGAACTCATTAACTGTTCATGATGTGGAAGCCCATTAATAGTATTTATTTGTATCTATCCATCTGTAGCTTCGTACGTGTGGATACTAAAATTGTTCTCCTTACCGGTATTGCACCTTTCTTCCATCCCTGAAACATTGACTCATTCAGCACCTATTTTTTGCACCTCTCAGCACTCGTCTTGCAAGAAACACACCAAAGTGTTTAGTGAACTTTAGAAAAGGTACTGAAACACAACATTTTACCTTTGTAGCAAAGTTAATTCCGTTAGCGGGGACACCTGGCCGATATGCTGACTGCCATAGTGAATCGGCTGCTCCGCAGTCGGTTGAAAGAAAGTGAGAGAAAAAATGATTTTCTTCAAGGACATAGCCGTTAGGTTTCACTATGCCCACTCGTTTCGTTCATGAACTTTCCCATGTCTTAAATACCAAAACTGCGCATTTCTAAATATAATTTAGAAATATTAAAAAAAAATAATACTATATAAATTAAATATGCAGTTCAATTTTTAAAATTCGGTAACTCTAAAAATATAAATTTTCAAAGTTCTTGAAATGTTCTTTCCAACCAATATGAAGATTATTCTAAAATTTTCCACGAAATAATTGAAAAAAATCATAGTTCTTGAAGATCTTGCTTAAATATCATAACGTAAAATTTACAGTCCTTGTATTGAAAGTCTTTTTAAAAACTGTTGTATTCAATATAAAACCAAAATATTTCTGTTATATATTCATGAAATGTCATTAACATTAATTATTTACTCATTATAAAACAACCCCCCCCCCCCATTTTCATAATAAAGTAAACTTTGCGAGCGAATCGGCGTAACTTCTTGCCGATGGCTGTAGGATGCTTAAATAAAATACCAGATAAAAACCTGAGTTCTTTGTACAAGATAATTGGTTTTAGCATTGTATAAATATATCAAAGTCATTAGCTTAGAAGTATGGCTATACAATTCTTTAAATTACATAACTGAAATAAAAACATACGAAAACTCAAATATAAGTCTAATAACTTTACTCAAGTTAGATCTTACACATTTAGTAAATAAAATTTTAAATTACCCTACAAAAATAATTTTAAAAAAATCTTTAGATAAAAAGCCAGACTGAGAGAAAATCAAATTTGAGAGTAATTTGTAGCAATTAAAATTAGAATCTTCATAATCGTATTTGTTCAGGGAAGGATTTTCAAAACTTTTCACACAATATCACAAAGATAAAAATTTTATACACCCATTACAAATTTCAAAATTTTATAACATAATGAATTTTTATTTTTATAACTTTCACTTCAACATCATTTGTGATAGTATTCCTGAAATTATGGTTTCTATTATTATTAAGACATTTCTGGTTTTTTTTTTTTTTTTTTTTTTTTTTTTTTTTAATTTTACGCCATACTGGAAGACTCCATAGCTTTCTTCAAATACAAACGTATCGATCTGTTGGGCAAATCGACATTAACTAATTGATATATATTCACCAATGTTTAAAAGGATTATCCGACAGTTACTTATAAAGGCAACTGGCCTCACTGAACTGTGCTAAACATTCCATTGCATTAAAAAAAAATTAAAATTTTACTCCATTATACATTAAAAAAATAAAAACAATAATTATATAATATGAACATGAAATAATTATAAAAATAATTCTTTCATAAGGTCGGAGGCTTCAAAGTTTATCTTGACATATTTTATCTTTGAACAGAGCAAAACAGAGCACAAAAACTTGAGGCTTGGGGTTTTTGTTACATCCAAACTGTGAACAACACTTCTTGCAATGCAGTTGTATTACGTACTTCCGCAACAACTTCAAGAGGAAAACATGGTCGTCCGGAAAGCGGTCACATGTGCATCCAGTTTCTTCATATTTTTCACCAGATTACTTACAGTTTTTACGGAACGTGGGTCTCATCTTATGATTTCGCCGATAAACTCGCAATGCTTCGGTCCGTTCAGATAAAATAGTTTTATCAATTCACCTCGTTGTTTTCATGTTGGTGTCATTTTCTTATCCCGTTCGAACGCATTGAAAAAACAATCTTCCCACACTGCTTATTAAAAGTTTTCCGCACGGAACATATGGTATTCTGTGATTGGTGATTTTACTGTCTATCCCTGCGAATTATGCAAAGGCGTCAATGCGTCTCCTCTCTATTTGGTCATTGATCTTTTACAATGCTCTTCTTTGCAAATGTTTTAAGCCGGCAATTTTCGTCATGCACATATCGTTCGAACATCATTGGTTTTTATCGGATAATGCCTAGCCTCGTGAATCCTTTGTGCAGCAGCAGAAACTCTGATTTGAGTTCCTGTGGCAGCCTGAAGGTCTAAAACTAACTCTCTTGTAATCGCGTTACAATTTCTCCGAGCCAATAATAACAGAAAATGGTCTTCTGAAATGCAGTTATTGCTTGTAGCCGTCCTTGACCAAACTCTCTAAAACCTTTTTCAATATACTGTTTCAGATTCTTGATATCACACATTGACGGATATTGATATTTTGGATTTCCATCACACTTTTTCAATTGCCTAATTCGCTTATCTTAGGTGCCAATCTTTGCTTAGAAGTCAAGTCTTGAATTCAATGGTTAGATAACTAGCATAGATGGTTACATCACTGCTTAGTCAGGTACAAGTAGAAGTTAGGCCAGCACCTCCGTAGTACTACAGATAATTAAAGTATTGCTGATTCTAGCTAACTGATAAGCTTTTCACCACAATTTTAAGGGAGAACACCTCGGGAGGGTGTCCAAGGATGAAGGATCTCCCGCCCCTTTTCCTCTACCATCAACCGCTTAAGAGGACTGATTTCTGGTATTATTAGTGTACACAAATCATACTAAGAAGAGACTGTCCTTGAAAAGTTAAACAACTGACGCTTCCAAAAGTCTAAATGTATATACAAATGTCCTTTCTAAGGCGGAAGATGTAACAAACCTGGAACTTCCGCCCATTAGCACTGCGTATAGAAAAAGGAAATTGTTGGGACATTAAATTATAAAATTTAAATAAATGCATTTTAGTAATATTATGGAGATGCGTAAGTGTTAGATATGACAAATAAAACTCAAGTCAATGACTATAATTTTACAGATTATCCTCTAATTTTTATGAGTATATATTTCCCTTTGGCGAAATCAGTGGCCGATCACTTTTGCGAAATTTATACATTGTTTGTGGATATAACATGGCACTTAATATGATGTACTTGCAGTAAGATATATATTTATCGAATAAATATATATATCAAGAGCTCGAAAGTCTAATCACTGCACAAAATGACAGGGCCAGAGATCGAAATGCTTCTAAATTTTTATATTCTCCTAGTTTTGGTTAGGCCATGCTCTCAGCGCTAATAGTGGCCTCTCATTTCGAAAAGTGAATAAGGAGATTCGCTTCGTGTTTTGGGCACGACGATACATAGTTTTAATTTGTATTTTTAAATACTGAATATATTGGGCATAGATATTATTTCGCTTTTAAGAATATAGAACAAAATTCGGTCGAAAAGAAGTTATTAGGAAAGCGTACATAAATTTGTAGCACTTGCTTTTCTCTCTGCCTTTTGAAGTTCTTCATTACTGTTTGGATAAAATGAAAATTTTACTCAATGACTATACCTTTAATGTAAATCAAACCTCTCCTAAAACTCAGAAAACATGTTCGAAGACATATTTACTCAGATACTCTCGACCTTCATGGTTCTTGAATTCCTGTGCGCTATATGAGCTTTTTATAATCTCTAAGTAAATACACTGATTAATACACTTTCAGACACCTTTGAATGTCACATTCTCATAATATTTCCATTTTCTAACTATAAATCGCTCCCATGGTAAGCAAACCGTTACGCAAAAGTGACCTTCGAGCTGGCAATGAATGGATGAAATTAGAAGTTGGTCTGCCTTTACGCATCGGTTAAGTGAGCGAATAGAAAGCGAGGGCGGAACCGTGCCATTTGGAACTTGTTGGTTCTATTTTGCTATCCCCATTCCTCTTGGCTGATTGTTCCGCAGCTACGCCTTTCAAAAGCTCGCCTCTCCTGATCCGCACTGATTCTAATCAAAGGCGAGACATTTGAATTTAATACCAAGAAGGTTATGATCACAGTATGAACGCGCTTCGTCTCCGAAAGTTCGGAGAAGAAGCTAGAAACGTGAGTCTTCGCCGGCCGTCTCGAGAAAGCTCATTCAAATATGTTACAATATAAAACCTTCGAATGATTGAGCGATAGTTAATAATACTCTTTTAGATATATCGCATTCATTCCTGAAAATAAAAAAAGTAATTCTGGAATCAAAGACTTCGAAATACTTGGCCTCTTTTCATCCTGACAGTATCGAAGACTCGTTTACATAACAAAATTGAATTTTTCGCAAAAAATTCTTGAAGCAGTTATCCAATGCATCAAATAAAAGTTATACAATACTTATATTGTTTTTTATATAGTATTTATATATATTCTTCGCCTAGCTGCCTAAATAATCTCGATATTATGCTGCCGATCTTTTTCATAAGACTTTATTTTAAATGAGGAATTTGGCTGGAATTTGTTAGAATGAAAATTGATGTACAAAATTTTGAACTTTATTAAATTAAAAGTTACAAACTTATTAAAACTTCGTTACAGCTCATTTCTCAGTTGACTACTTAAAACTCTTTGATGAAATACTGTTTCAGAATTTTAATTTTAAATGCGCAGGAATTATTTTCAGGCCCTAATTAATTGAAGACTTCATCTAAAAAATAGACATTGCTTAAATCAGATTTTATACGCTTTACTTAGACAAAGCTAAAAAATGCTATTTTAACTGAAATTCTCTTTTGGATGAATTTTTGGATAACGTTCTTTCAAAAATTCCTGTACTACTTTCTTTACTCCTTCGAAAGATGATACGAGAGAATACAGTTGAGGAGACAAAAATTTCCGTTTCTTTAATTCGTAGGTTCGGAGAATATTTAATTCAAATGTCTAATCTTTCTGGGATTCGTATTTTGTAAATCTAACGCTAAACATTTTGCAAATATGTGCCTATAGGAAAATTGTTGTTAGAAATGTTATTAAATGCTCACACATTTTTAAAAAAATATTATTTTACTTTGTTGATATTAAAGTTTAGTTCTTCATTATTCGGAAGGGACAAGCGAAAGAAATTTTTTTCGTTTCTTCGGTTTAGTGAGTCTGAACTTTTGGAAACAGAAATTCTATTAGTCACTGAAAGTTAGTGACATTACTAATATAAAGTGATTTTTTGTTGAATGCCATACTTTCTGTTGTTCCTAAGACCTCACAAACTATCCATTTAAAATAAATACTAAAATTTATTAAAATTTTTTTACAAAATGAGATTTGTAAAATCTGAGGTTAAGTTAAAACGCAGTTCAAAAATATTTGATGTGTGCACCACATGACTTCCATGTACGGAATATTAAATTATACGCATTTTTTCTTGCATTTCATTTAAACTTATTGGATTGAATGAAATCTACTTCGTCGATAGCGCATAAACCACAATAGAATAAGTGCACTCTTTAAAATTCACTATATTTGTTTACCATAGCGACACTCTGGTGCTAGGTTCACTTAACAGCATTATATTTCTTTCATATTATAACTCATAATGCACAAAATTTATATCATTTGAAGAACTATCTAATCGTTGCCACATGTTCTATTCAGTTATTATAATAAATCTAGAGCAATGTATACAAGAAATTAAGAAAACAAAACAAAAAAGAAACAGTTCTTCACAGATGATTCAGTATTTCTCGTTCAATTAATCCAGTTCTCACTTCGCGACAAGGCAAAAATACATAAAAACTCAAAATATCTATCTTAAAATTTACGAAGTAAATCTTAAACAATTACTTCCTCGAAAAAATTCCAGAAAGGATTAAGCATGATTTAATTCGCAATAATAAATGAAGGCGTTATCTTTGTTGTTGCGAAGTTTAGTCTCTCTAGATTGGCAACAAATCTACTATTCTGCTGTTTCAAATGCAAACAAACATATCCGCCATGTTTTAAAAATAAGCCTTAACCGCACTTAAACAACTTTTAAATTGTTGATAATTTTACAAATATTGCTTGAAGATTTCATGAAGGCATAAAAACCTTAACCGGAAGATAAGAACAACATAATTCAATCATTTTTCAAGCAAAAAATGCACAATTTACAAACATATAAGAGTAAAGAAACTGAGATCACTGAGCCGGGTAACAGACTGGATATATATATAAATATATTTACATAAGTTTGGTGCGGCCGACTGCAACCAAAATACGAGGTGCACATCTACATGTTACAGCAGTCTTGTATACAAAAATTTCAACCTTCTGAGGCTACTCGTTTTTGAGTTATGCGAGCCACCACGAAAAATTCTCTTCAGAATTCATTTTAAATCAGTTTTATAATTTTTTTTGGAGGAAAAGAGTCTTTTATTCTGTCCTTACGTAAAGATGCCACGCAAAAACGTCGTTAAATTGCAATCGATAGCGGTCAAAATGGATATTTTCGTTGAAATATGCTGCCTGAAACTTTTCACAATTACAATACTTCCTTTTTACTTCGTACAAGGAAGTAAAAAGTACATTGTATGCTTGTTGTTATATGCCTGTTACCTATCTGCCCTGTCGATCAGCTTGCCTTGCGAAAGAATATTATCGAATATTTATTGTCAAAACATATTTAAAAATTTGTCATGAAAGAAAGAGTGGCACATAATGAGGAATCGACCGATAAATAACAGACAATAAATTGAGCGGCAGCAGTGCAATAAATTGGACAATAAAGGTAAAAAATTGAGTAGCATAGTCGAGTAATGAAAACGTCCTTAAACACATGAATGAAAGGAATAATGGTAGTGAATTTCTTCACTTGCTATAAGGGTAGGACCCTGACATATTTTTCACTTATTTATTAAATTCACTTCACGGTGCGTAACATTATAGATATGATATCATACTTATCGTAGATATAATCGTAAAATTTTCACACTAGCAAAAACTTTGGGAATTCAAGTTTAAGCCAAAGTAGTCACCGAATGGTTAAGCTCAGGTACTGATGATTCTCGGGTAGATCTACTGCATCCCTAAATCCTGGAAAACCAGTTGAAACCTTCATCGAAATGAAAAGAATACACCACAGTGACTCGTTCTTTATTCTACGTCACACCTTTCTGCATGAATTTAAGATTAAACTATGCACCTTACAAGTCGTCAAAAATAAAACTGTTAATAGTTATCCTTCATACTTTGTTATATGTGACAATATCATAATTTATTTACAGATCTTAGAGTCTAACAGACGCTCATTTTGTCAAATGGCTCGACACAAGCTGTTCACATCTGTTAACGAAGATTTAATCACATTATAGAATTATGATACAACTGGTGAAATCTCCAGAAGACCAGAAAATACATAGTTAGCATTTTTGTGATGACTATAACCAACATTTTCACCTGGACTTCGTCGGCGCTTTGGTTTTTATTTTTTCCATTCCTATTCCTGCCATTACAGAATTTTAGGCGTTAGTTTTACATCATAAGCATTGGGTGTACTATGGATAAAAGTGCTATTTCTGACTAGTTTCAATTCTTATTTGGAATTATAGTTTCCAATCAACAAAGTGTATTGTTGCATGCGTAAGGTTTCGTAACAGATTGAATGCACGCAGAACCGATGATAGCTTGATAAAATTTATTTTCCAAACGAAACACTTTGCAGTTCGGAACTTTTCATAAAAGTACTCAAATAGATTTTATCAGTTTAAGAGCACAATCAAGAGCTACCTTCAAACTGCTAATAGCATTAAATACAACACAATGCAAAGCGCATCCAAAGAGCGAAACTCGCACGCTCTCTCAATCCTCCGAAGTCCGCTCTGAACTAAAAACTGAGAGCTGATGATGTCTCCGGTCTTATACAGTTTTCCCCCTGCCTCCGAGACATCTCTAGTGCCATCCATTTTCGAAATTACTGGAAGGCATATAAAGTCACATATAAGGGCCGGATACGGTATAGGGATCAGTTACAATACCATTTACAGTTACGGAGAGACCGGACCAAAAATCGCCAAATGGTCGCTAAATTTGGCGAATTTTTGCAATTTCTCGTCAAATTTGGCGAGAAAAATTAACTGCCGAAACCATTGCCACCTTGGCGATATCTCGCCAAGTACCATTTACATCAATGTTAAATAGACTTGGCCCTGTAATTTTATTTTTCCCGCAGAGCTTCACCTCTTCAGGCTTCTTATGTCTCATTATACAACAGATTCTACAGTTCTACATATAATTTCACTAAAACTATTTACATATACACAAAATTCTGAATAGTACATTACTACCACACCAAAACATTTATTATATCCGTATTTCTTACTAAAATAAAATACATTTCATGCGGATTTAAGCCTAAGATAGATTATATTATCTCAGAAAAGAGTAAAACTTCGTTATTTCATTCTGATTAGCTGTTTCACCTGACACTAACCATTATTTCACTTTTACAGCTATTTACTTCGAACGTGCTAAATTACTTCGAACTTACTTCGAACGTGCTAAATTGAATCAAGGTACCATATCTTGCACCTTGATTCAGTTTAACGCTAAGTCATTGCCTAACAAAGATCTCCTTAGGCCACTTACGGGCTCTTACACCACAATGTGAATGCACTTTCATTTTCCGGCAGCTTTTTTCAGCTATTTCACAACTGCATTCGCAAAGTAGTTCTGTTAACTGACGTCATCTCCTTGTCCTCTTTTGACCGAATTCTTCTGTCTCCTGCAGCAAAAATCCAGAGTTAGAATATATGTTCTTTTACCACAAAAACGTAATCCACCCATTAACCAGGATCTGTTGACTGTATACCGGCTTATTTTACGAGTTACTGTGCGGCGTATTCATCTTTATTTTTATAAAGCATGCAACCAAGCAACCGGTTCAGGCTTCAGGCCGAAAAATAACGGAGATTCTGACGAGACAAGAATTTGAGAATGTTACCATCATCTGTTACTGGCTTTACGATGCTCACGAAAAAACTTCCTCAATGGATTGCAAAGGAAATATTAGCAATAATTCATTCATTAAATATACTGAGAAAATTCGCAGTACTTAAGGAAAATTTAAATAAAAATAATTTGCAGTCCAATTCTTCCGATTCTAGATATTCTAGATTCTGAAAGGTATTATGATCTAGTGTATTCAGAATGCGAAACGCAAGAGCAAAAAAATTTAATTAAAAGCAAAAACTTCCTCCCTACTATTTTGATGTAAAATTTCAATATTGTTAGTGTTTTCACAATTTGAAGGAAGCCTTTTCTAGACGTTTATTGTTTTCTTTCGCATATTTAGTGTCGTGAAAAAATAAAAAGTATTGCCACTTGAGGGTACCATATAGCGAAAGAAATACACAGCTATATTATGAATAATTCTTTTCTTTTATTGATTAAGCTTATAAGTAGTGTTAATTTACTATTAAGGATATCATACCAAGTTTCTCCCTTTCCATTTGGATTTAACATTTTGAAGAGCACATTTTAAACCTATATCTGAAATTTCTGGTAATTATGTTATGTTTCGTTTCTTGGGTTATGTTCCATATCTGCCAATAAATCTTAAACTAGTAGGCATGTGGTAAGAGCTTACTTTATATCAAGTGTTAAACTGAAATCTTCATATCTAGAGCAGACTGCAATTTTTTTAAATCTTAGGATTTTTATATTTCTGAATTTTTTAATAGTTTTCTTTCATTTCTAAAACTTTAATGATAAAACTCTTCGTAATGTTAAGGATGCATTCTGGCTTGAAATTACTATATATATTTAAAAAGAAAGACTGTTGTTAAACAATTTACTTACTACTGGCAAATTACTTTAATAAGATCTTAAATTTTGTGGGTTGAAAATATTTTGTTTTAGAAATACACGAACTTCTAATATCTTCAGCAATAATTCTTTTAGAAATTAATAAATTAAAAAAAAAGGTTTATGCAGTGATTTAAGAAAGAACTTTTCTTCTAAGATAACTGCGTGAATAATATAATACTAGTACGTCAAAGATTATACAGATGAATTCAAATTTTTGTAACAGTCTCATTAAATTCTGATCAGGAAGAGCGTCGCTCTGCTATTAGATACAGCATATTAAAACAAGAAGAAAAATTCATTAAATATAATGTGGCAAAAAGTAAAATTTCAAATAAGCTCTGTTATACACTCAAAGAGGAACAGCTGGATTGTTCTTGTGTACGTTCACGCATTGGATTAAACAAACTAATAAACAAACAAACAGTTTAGCAAACAAATGCACTTCGAATAGGAAGAATAAATGCATAAATAAAAATATTACGAGGCATTCAAACAAATTAAGTACAACAGATTTTGTGTTAAAAAGCTAGTTTTAACAGACATACGCGGTATAAAATTGTGGCTTAAGTAAGAGAAGAACACGCTTCATGTAAAGATATATTGAGCTGAATTAAATGTTGCTTTTTTTTTTTTGCCAAGAAATTAATTTACTGCTTCCTGGTTAAGTACTCGTATAAATTACATTAATCAATGAAATGAAATCACAAGAGTTCATGTATTCGTTTCGCACCGATTTCCGATCTTTTATTGCAAGAAAACGAAGGATATTGAATAGGGAATAGGACTAGGCTCTAGCTCCTGTTAGACTGTTACACTACAAGAGCATGAAGGAGGAATGCTTTAACCATCAAAAGACACAAGTCTTCCGTGTTTGCTCATTCCAAGTCCTTAAAATACTGATGGAATAGTATGGGTTCTCCCGAATAGTATGGGTTAGGTAGAACTGGAATTGGTTTAAGGAAGGATTCCTTGAAGTACTAGCAAGTGGTTTGAAAAAGATGCAACAACAAATTTCCGTAAGGCGTACTGTGTAGCATTCGACCGAAAGCTTGATCCCTTTGTTATATGTACCAATAGCTGAATAAGTAGGTAACGAAAGATATGTAGTACGAAAAGTATGACAGATATGAATATACTGAAATAATTCTCATATTATTTTTTTCCTTAATTTTAATTCCATTTCTTAATTCTACAATAATCATTACAATCGTCCTTCGAGAGGAGCTTCGATAAAATAAATACAATTTCATGATGAAATCGAAGAAAATTCTATATTTCATAATTATGAAGTTACAATAAATAGGCAAATTCAATAATATAATTCAATAACAGAATTTTGGTCTCTTCCTTTCGACAGGGTTTCTTTAGAGATAAACCAGGTAGTTATCAAGAGGAACTACCAAAATTTTAATCCATTGATCCACCAAAGCGATGCTGTCTGCTTGGAATTGTATCATTTTCAATCAAAAACTTAGTGATGCGATGCATTGCTACATCAGAAAGGTGAATGATAGCAGAACTTTTAATGGGACGGAGCCGCATCCTCTTATGCCGCTAGTCTGCCCTTGCGTGACGAAAAATTCGCGTGACTTTAAAATCCATCCACGCCCATTTATTGAAGTCACGAGAAGCACAATCGAAAGAATACGCCTTCGATCCACCTTAGTAACCGCAAATGAGCAAAAACTTCAACAAGGTCTTAGCTACTTGTTTAAGTCACAGAAGCAAATGATTATATACTTCTTACTGCTAATGGCCACCAGTATCTGCAATTCTGTACTCAGTGACGTTTTTCCTTTCAGCGAGAGTAAAATATTAGAAAAAGCACAAAGAGTAATCCAAGCTGATTTTCATTATCCATTGCAAATTAATATGCTAATAAAATGAAATATATTCTGATACGCAATCCGATCGTTTAGATCTCAGTTTAACACACGGAAGATAACGTAAACAGATCTTCTGATATTGATCTAAAATGCGTTAAAAGTAAAATTTTAAAATTCAAGAATCTTTCGTATTTGGGGAAAAGAAGTTCTAGAGGTTGACAGCTCTTAGGGCTTTGATGTAAAAGTTTTCGTCTCGCAATCGTCAGGCCTCGGAAACACTTCATTGGCTATGACACTGCCTCTACAGAAAGCCATTTTAAATGTAAAGATTTTACTACTTTAAAGGTAAACATAATAGAACCATTAAACTTACAAGGGAAGAAGTTCATACTTATAAACACTTCATAGTTAATTCTATAAATAATAATTCCATCTTGTCATATATACTCAATATAGCTTTTCTAAAGCGGACGTTTTCAGCAGATTTCCCGAAAATTACGGCATATAAGTTCAGAAGTCGACTGTGCGCCTTTATATATTTAAAAAATTAGTGCACAAGAAACGAAGGCTAGAGCATAATTTTTTTTATTAAAACTTAAATAAACGTTTGTGAAAAAAAATACTAAATAATATTATTCACATAAACTTCATCTTAGAATGATATCTTAATATTTTTCGATTGGTTAGTCAGCTCCATACATCCAGTTTAAGAAATGAATCAAATAAGCCAGACTTTTACACTAAGACAATTTTGACCACGCAATACACATTTTTATAAGGAATTCACAGAGGAAAAATTTCAGTGCTGAAGTTTTTCCTGTGAAAGAATAGTCAGACAAAACGAATTCAGCGTTATAATATCAAAATAACTGTAGGTAAAATTTTCTGGCGAGATCGTATACAATTGCTGTTAAGCTCAGCTAAGCATGTAAATGTTTGGAATAGTTTCTAAAAGGCAAATTACTCATTTACAGAAATACTAAAATTCCAAATTTTTTTCTTCACTTCGAAATGGATTAAGTCATATAATTTTTAAAAGTTTTTTTGGTCAATTTTGCATATCGCCGATCCACTTGTTTAATTTTCTCCTTCCTCGAAAGATTTAAAACAGAATTAGGAAACGATCACTAATTGAGAGTTTCTTCGCAGAATTCTCGCATAAAAACTTAAGTTTTTACAAAAGACCTCATGTAATCAAAACTCTCTTCGTCTAAAACTGGAACCATGGATATATGATCAACCATTCGAGGAATGCTTATTAGAGCAATCTCTTTGAACATATTTTATAACCTTGATTATTATACCAGCTTTTACTGAAAGAGAAAATTCTCTTGTCTCTTAGAGCCTATTTTACAAATTGCATAAGTTATGATTCCGCCTGTATGTAATATGAAAATTTTTTCGTTCGTTCTAGCTGACACATTATATCCAAGAGCCATATGCGTAAACACAATACTATTCACTGTCGGGCCGAATTTGCTCCTTTTTCTCGAAGGACAGTGGTTAGCGCAGTGGCACAGTGGTATACACCGATAGCAGTGCTTAGCGTTCCAACGATGCGGCATTGGTTGGGCCGGGGCGTGAATCCCGAAGAGGACTTGCATAGTTGTATGTATTTAGTGTTTGCACAACATGAGGGTGCTTGAAATACTGGCGGAAGCAGGCCAAAAGTCCTCACAAGAGGTTGGATGGCTGGGGAAAAGGGGTGGGAAACCTTTAGATCTATTCTTCGGGGTGTTCTTCATCAAAATTGGGACGAAGTACTGCAACTAGTGCGGAGGGAACTATAACTGTTAAACAATTGGATGAGTTCTTGTGTCTTGTCCAATTTTTCTTATCTCAGAGTTTAAGCATTCGTATGTTGAAAACAATTAGCTATAAGGAGCCCTTTTTATTCTTTCGTGTTGCCGCATTCTCGACATAGTGATAGAGGAGAAGGCTGCCATAGCCCTGAGCTCGGTTTAGAGTCCCTGAGAAGGCATGGGTGTTTGTAAACGTATAGTGGCTTTTTGGCAATAGGGCACTTAAAATACTTGTCACTCAAGAGCCTCCCCTCTCCGAGAGATTAGAAGTAGGAGCTTGAAGGATGGGAGATTCTCGGATTCGTCTTCTTGATGTTCTCGATCAAAACTCAATTTTATTAGGTTGTTTGGTTAGGTTACTTAAAAATGGCAAAACATGCAAATGAAATTTGCCTTCAAAGGATTTTTTATGGGAAATTAGTTAGTATTCATGTTATATATGGAGAAAATCATGAAAATCAATCATGAAACCAACCCCGTTTGCTTGGGTTTAAACCCGGGTAGAATATTCAGTATTCAGCGATCTTAACCACTCGGCTACTAAAAATGAAAAGAGTTTTCCCTTTCATGAGCGTTAATTAGATCGCCCCCTCTGCAGCGTTCTCGGTGATGAAACATCTAAATAACCGATTCGTTTGAATATTCTTAACTAATAAATTGGACATTTGAAACAACTTCTTCGAACTTGGATCGGCTTTGCTAAGTACAGAAATAGATATTTCTTCATTCACTCAACTACAGACTACTGTTACTTACCATATTTCCTTCCCTCAAGAATTATTACATATCTATTACATTAGCCAATAAATTAAAAAAAATTAAATATTCCACTGGAAGTGCCCTGGAATTACCGCATTTTTCCGCATACTTTTCCTCTTAGCTTTTTAAAGCAGGATTCTGAAAATTTTGCATGCATTCGCATAATTTCCATTTTCTTCAAGGCGTTCAAAAAGACTCCGATTTTTCTTTCGAGACCTAAATTTCGAGCTTTCTTAAATTTTAAAATGGATTCCATCATGTAGCGATTGTTTTCGTCTTACAAAATCCAACATTCATAGATTTTGTGTGCATGGGCTCTGACTGATGAAACAATAATAATGAAGAGCTTCAAGAAAACGAAGAAATCTAGGAAACAAGGGAAACGAGGAATGCTCATGATGGTTCGGAAGATCATAGCACCTGGGAAGACAGAATGAAAGGTGAAGAAGACGATGACAATATTGACGATGTAGACGACTTTCAATTTGTACCCGATGACACAGCAGTTCCAACATCATAAATGATTTAAAGCCTAGAGATTAGCAACATTAACACCGGACAAGAATCGAGATATAGGAAGTATAAATGAGGATATCTTATTGGATACTGGTAATGCTAATATTATTATGTATTCTTATTGGAATGCATGTTTCTTTTAAATAAATAATATTGAGATAGCTACTGACAGTTTATCCATGAAGAGGTTTAATTCATTTACGTTCTTACTGTAACTGCGTTTTTCGGAAATTAAATTTTTCGCATAAGTTTCGCCTCTCGATTTTAGTATGATAAAATGTTTTAGAATATGTAAGTAATTAAGATATTTCAATTTCTGTGAAGATAAAAAATACCAGCAGGCAAATACGGGAAAATGGGATTTCGTAAATACATCCCTATTTCAAATTTCAGTCGGAGTTTCAATTTTCGCGCATTCTCTCATTGAAGAATAATTGCATTTCATCGCATCTTAAAAATTAAGAAAAACCGGAAAAAAATTTCTTCTAGCATTGTTATTACAACTCAACTTGCAAGAATTTTCAAAGAATTAATTGAAAGATGCAGTTGGAATACTATGCCGAGTAGTCAATCAATGTACAAAAAGAAAGATATCAACTTCATAAGAAGATCGATTCAAAGCGAATAAACTTCGATGAAACTATGGAAAATTATAGCCCACTTCGAGATATTAGAACAAGATACTGGACGTAGAAACAGATCTGTCATAGATAAAAATGAGATTATGTTCGTAAGTGTAAGATAAAATTTCTCCGATGGCCGATCTGCACAAATTATACAATTCTGCTTGTATCTTTGACGATAGAGTTCATTCCATGCATGATTGTTTTACGATACTGATCTGAATTATGACGAAACTGTTCAATGAAATGTCTGCAATGATGCTGTACTATTTTAGCAAATATGTTGCTCCAATTGATATTCTTGTCAGCTAATACGCGTGTGAAACTGAGTTTTGTTATATTTTACAAGAACAATGATGCGTCGACTTTACTCTTTGCTTTCGTTTCTACCAAGGCACAATTTAGAGCGTTTTGTGTCCAACATTTGCAAAAAAATCGACTTGTAACCGCAAAGCTTTATTGAGTTTTATAAAAGCAGTAGTTCTCGTTTATTATTGTAACATTTTTATTCGGCGTTCCTGATGATTATGATTTTTTTTCCCTTAGAATTTACCACGTTTCAGGGAACAGTCGTTGATCGCCTGCGTCTTTGTTAAATAAAATACTTGAAAAAGTTACAAGACACAAATATAATGGAATCGAATTTTATGTGTAGTTACAGAATTATCAGATGGAGAATATGAATGAGATTTCTTACAAATAAGATGAAGAAATTTCAATCAAATATTAGAAGAATTAGCGAGCACTTGGCCATTATGTATAAAAAGTATTTTCTAACATCATTTACATCAACAGTCTAATTATCTGTTTGCTGTTTTTAGGAAGGATATTGATGTAATAAATCTGAGACAGAGCGAAGAATATAAGTGACTAATATTCTCCCAAACATACTTTTCAGTAGAACAAAGCTGCTGTCTAAGATAATATTTTGCTTATAGATAATATTTAAATCGTTTTGCTCATGAATATGAACCCACTTAGTGTAAAGTGAAAAAACCTGAAACTAGAAAACCAAAGACAACTAAAAATGCCAGAGAGTATAAACACAGATGACGTTATTTTTACGAACTCCTAATTCATGTACTACGTTCTTTTATAATCTACGGCTTTGGTTGCAGTGTTTTTTGATGTTGTTAACTTTATGAATCTGATAATATCTGCGTTTTTTTTTAAATACAAAATAATCCCCTCTTAACATATCTTGCAAGTCTGCAGTATTAAAGGCCAAACTTAAATCGTAAATAGAGCATTCTGCTGGACCACAGTTACTGTTCATTAGAATTCTTCAATTACAATAAGAGATTACCTTACAGAGTGATAAAAGAAGAGACATGGATATTTTTAAAACGAATCAAACTATTTTTTCGAGTTATGTAGCACAAAAAACACTCTTTTTTCCTCTTTGGGTTGATTCATGAGTGGTTCGTAATTTTTTGTACACGGTACTCGGGGTATAAAAAAGTGCTTTAAGAACAGTCGACTTACAAGAGATACAAAACCGAAAATCATGAAAGCTAAATAAATTAATAAGTAAAATAACATGAAGCAAAGAAACAGCAAAGAAAGAATTAAATTTTAGAACGGTCTCAGTTTCAAAGTGTCACTTCCACCGAATGCGTGTGGTTCTTCATCTGCTAAAAGGTTCCATATAAAGGTGGAGAACTTTAATAAGTTGCACATCGCCCGTTTAATATGCAGAGCGCTAGGATGAGTGATAGTTTGTTGAAGTGGTGAATACATAATCAAACAAGATTCTCTAAATTCCAACCATAAAGTCAACGAAACTTCTTGTAGTCATCGTTTGAGTTCTCAAGGTAAGGCTGAACGTTGGGTAAATGGTGGCCAAGAATATTTTACGTCGAAGCCTTTCAACCGAGAGCGTCTAGTCTCCAAAGGTAAGAGGACTGACTTCCCGAGGGCGACTTGCGGTGCGTTGTCCGGGGAGGGGTAACGAACCAAAATAGGCTCGTCGAAGAGCCAAAGAGGGCCGAGCGGGGCCAATTTTCACGCTCAGCTGCGGATTCTACGCGATTTTTAAGTGGGTTGCAATCTCTTTTCGTTCCACGGCCCACTTCCTCCGATAGCCATCGCCATTGTCTTCGCGCGGCGCGAAACAGCTGGACACCCCCACCACCCCTTCCTCCCTTCATTTATTTCTCTGCTCTGTTTCTACCGGTCCTTCGCTGATCGAACAGAAAGATCATCTTCACTATTCATTTACTCTCGTTCGATTTGGAGGTCATGTGAGGGCGAGAAATTCAATGATCGGAAAAGTATGCGTTGCACCCATGAGCGTATGTTTCGACAACACCCACCTTCAGTGTCCTTGACGGGCCAAAAGCGACCAAAAGTTTCTGAATAGAAAAAATGCAAAAAAGTAAGATAAAAATACCAAAAAAAAAAAAAGGATCGCCCGCTGCTGATCTTCACGACTGGATCAACTCGACAAGTCACAGTGTCATGATGAGATCCGGCTTCTAGTTCTCGCAAAAGATGGTTCGTTTCGTTAAAGGACGTTGAAGTTTGAAAAGGGTATATTAAAAATATTATTACTGTCATTAAACGTGTAGCAGTTTTTCGAAGAAATTTTAAAAATGTAACTATCAAGATGCCATGAATCATGGAAGACTTAACTGTATTTTAAGACTGGAAAAAAGGTCATGATAAAACTCGTTTCTTCCGAATTACCTTGAACACGTAAATACAGAACTCTTAAAAAAAAAAAAAAAAAAAAAAAAAAAAAAAACTGATTTACATCCAGATGATTGAACGCGAGCAATATTGGACCTGGTTTTAGCTTGTAACAAATCAAGTGATAGTATTTTGCAAGAGGTTCAAATACTAGGACTTGGCAGGCCAATGGTAGATATCCAGAGAGAAAAAGGAAAAACATATCTTGCGAGGATAGGCATTCCATAATTACATTTAATCTGCTCACTCATTTCGCAAAGAACATAACCATTTTCTTCCAAGATAAACACTGGAATATTTTACTTAAATCATCCCGATAGATATTCTCACAGTAAGCATTCATATTCGTTTCAAAAATATACATGACTGTTAGCATATGTCTAAGAATATTCTAATTTTGAACTCTATTCTATTTGTTCTATTTTCCAGAAGTTCGTCTAACAAGTAGCTAAAATATGTTATGCTTAGAATGATGATAGAAACTGTTATCTGGCGATCTTTTCAGTAAATCTGCAAGTTTCCTTCTGCCTCAACGAGACATATGGAGCAGTTTCATAGCTTAGAAAGGAACATCCACCCAGTATTGTTCTGATTAGATTTCTAACAAAGAAAATTACTTTAAAGTGTGACAAATGGCAGTTAAACTAAAAACTGGAACATTTAATAGAGATCACTTGTTCTAGCAGCACATCCATCAGAGAATAACATAAAGTTTGCTATGAATCTATAAAGGTGAAGGGTCAGGGGTTTGTTTCTGTCTCAATTATTACGTCAGTAAATTTAAAAGTAAGGGTTCTATTCTCGATCAAGACAAGGAACTAGACTTCGAAGGAGAATTAATCTTCGGGGAAAAAAAAAAAAAAAAAAAAAAAAAAAACATAATGGAACGTGATATTTAGAATGCGCCTTTGAGCTTATTTAAAACCATATTTAACATATCTATATACATGTAAGCTAAAAAAAAACAAATAAGATAAAACTATAATTTTGACTTGCAATAGCTTCTTAACTCTCCTTTCTATTTTAGGTACTTCCCCTTTCCATCTTAAATATAGAAACTACTTTTAACAAATTGCGTCAACTCTAAATGAACCCTCCTCTCATCCTTCTCGCACGATTCCTACATAATATTAATGGCACAGGCACTTACATAACGCTTTCTTCAAACCTAACTAAAAATCTGCAAACTGATATTCAGACAACCAGTTACATAAAAATGGAAAACTATAACTCAATCTTAACCAAATATTCATTTGACAAAAAAAAAAAAAAAAAAAAAAAAAAAAAAAATACTCATACCTTTCGTCGTTTCTCTGGTTTGCAAATCTGCTGTTTACTGCTGCTCTTTCTTCAACTATATTTCACAGACAGAAATGTAAAAGATAGTAATGTAACTGTTTTAATAAAATCGCATATTTTGTGACAGTTTAGCTGTGTCTGTATCAAGCATGTTATTATTAAGAATATATTACATCAAGTTCGTAAAGAATCTCCTGCCCTTGTTAACCAATGGCGTCTTCATAGATCTCTAAATTCACCGCATAAGTCGACAAGATACTTGTATATAAACCTGCCCCATTTCTAGAGATTTTATTTTCTTCTGCTCATCAATGAAACGCCGTTCAGGTTCAAAAGTTTTAACGTTCAGCAAAATAAAATATGTTACTACTTCAGTTAACTAATTCATTCTGGAAGTATTTTCAATTATTTCTTAAAATTCTCATGACTAATTCGGTGTTCTAGAAGTAATAAAAAAATAGCATATCCTACTCTCTACGGTTTAATAAATGTGTATTCATCTGCAGCACCATGCTAATGATGCAGGCCTTCCATAACAGCCTAAAATTAAAAAAAAAAAAAAAAAAAACAACTTTCTATTGCTTGTGGAATTTGCTCATCTACAGTAAACTCTTGCCCGAAAGCAGGGATTCGGCATTAATACATTGCACATACGGCAAAATCGCGTTCCGCAAAATTAACTTTCTATGGCAAAAACCGGTTAGGTAATTGAGATTAAGAAAGTACGTATAATCTGTGAAAAACTTAAACATTATTTTAATTAAAAGGGAAAAAAATGAAGCAAATATTAATTGAAAGGATTTCTATTGCTCCTTAAATGTAGGTGCACGATATAATTTTTTTTTTTTTTTTTTTTTTTTTTTAAATAGCTGGTGATTTTTACTAGGGACAATATCTGACGCAACTCATTAAACATTTCACGGTAAGGAGTGCAAAGCTTTTCAAGGTCTTAATTAAAGTGCCTCTTCTTTCTTCATTTCGGTTAATATCTATTACAAAATCAGAAGTCACTGCGCCTTTTTTAACAAAACGTTTAACTTCTTGTACGTAAAAGACTCTTTATATCCTTCACTATCACTGCTTCACCGTCGACTGGTGTTATAAGGTCATCCAGTTCTTCATTTGTCATATCACGATCGCCACTCTCAACTAATTCTTTGATTTCTCCTTCTTCCATATCTCAAAACCCTTCGTTGGCTGTTGCTTTTAGAATTTATGTGGATTCCTTGGTTTCATTTTCAGTCGATGAAAATCCTTTTAAATCGTTGACAAAATCTGGCCAGCGATGATGCCATAAATTATTGATGGATTTACTGAAAATTGTTCCTTTCATTGTTCACATGCGAGTTTAATGTTTAATTATTTCTATGCAGTGTCTCATGTTGAATTGCTTCCAAAATACCACTTTTGTCTAGTGCTTTATTTTCAGAGATGTAAACATGCCTGACATAATAGGCTTTGAATGCCTTTATGATTATTCGATCCATTGGTTGGATTAAGGAAGTAGTGTTCAGTGGAAGAAATAAAACCTATACATTTGGATGCAATGTGTACTTCAGTATCGTGTTCTGGAGCATTATCGAGAGCTACGAAAACTTTAAAGCTCAGGTTTCGCTTTTTTGAGTAATATTTGACTTCTTATTTAATTTAACTTTCAGAGTTTTCAGTTATTAAAAACGACTATCGCAAGGCAACCAATGCTCTGTAGTGTACCGCGTACAAATAAAATAAATAGAGACAATAAAGAAAACCCGTTTACCAAAATCACATTCCCCAAGATTATATTCGGCAAGGATTGACTGTATTTTCTCTTTTACAAGACGGTAGTAGAAAAAATAGTTTTTTATGGGGCAGCTATTTGGGCCCTACCCATGACTGCGAGGAAATTGAATTTACTTAATAGCATTCAACGACCTTTCGTCCTTGCTATCATGAAAACATACAGGACAACGGCCACAGAAGCGGCAGTGGTTCTAGCTGGACTTACTCCTCTGCCAATAGCCGCACTACAAGAGGCAACTGTCTCTACTGTCATGCTTCTTAGGAAGTCAGCCTCATTTAGGGAAACTACATTTGTACCATCAGACTTTGAGAACAAAAATTCTCAGCTCAAAGTTCATCCCTCTAGTTATGGGTTGGGCATTTGTGCCCATACCTCTATGTCTCAGGATTTACGGGTAAGAGACACAGGCGGTGCAAATACCATCAGCATATTCACTGATGGCTCAAAAATCAACGAAGAGGCAGGCTGCGCTTTTATTTCTCATTATCATGATAAAGTCTTAGAAACTTGGAAAGGATACATTGGACTTAATAGATCGGTATTCCAAGCTGAAGCAGTAGCATTGCGCCAGGCTATAACAGCAGCTATGAAGTTTGTTGATCGAGAAGTTTGCATTTTCTCAGATAGTCAGTCGGCAATCTTTGCTCTTCGTGATCCATTCTATCCATCACCGATCATAGCAGATATACAATGCCTGCTCAAAGCAAATGCGCATGATTGCAACATCCAGATTTTATGGATTAAAGCACTCGCTGGCTACAGAGGCAATGAGGATGCAGACATTCTTGCAAAGGAAGCTGCAAAGAATATCGGTGCGCAAGATGTCCAGATCCCGCTTCCCAAATCGAGTCTGTCGCATTAAATCGCAGCAACAATGGCAAGAGGAAAGGGACTCTATATCGCAAGGCCGTAGAACCCATGACTTTGTCCATAGAGTTTCCCAAGATCGACTCATCTCAGCCCCTTTTCTTTCCCGTTTCATTACAGGCCACGGACCATTTCCCCAATATTTCTATCAAAGAGGAATATCAACAACTGATCATTGTGTCTGTAATGAAGTAGGTACACCTGATCATTACGTTACATCTTGCCCTCTCACGGAAGAATGGCACATGAGGCTTCCTGATACCGACATTGCTTATAAACGCTTCTTCATTAAGCAGCCGGTCTATCTCAAGAAGCTCAAAAGCATTATGAACAAACTTGAAGCACTAGGACTAGAACTATGCAGCTCACAATAACAGACTTAAATTTCGCAGAGATTCAAAGCATCAATGCACACTGGTTTCTAGTGGCCTCTGCAAGAAGCCCATCTTGAATCAGTACGCAGAGTAACATTAGGCTGTGAACACGAAAAACAAATGTAAATATGATTTAATTTTATCCAAATGTAAATAGTTCAAGTATGTATATTTGTAATGAGCATATTAATGCATGGGTGCAATATTGTAAGCATGTGCATTTTATAAATAGAATATTGTGCAGCGTATTGTGAATAATGTATTGTACAGCACACTGTGTATAGTACCTTGGTAAAATGTGTAAGTGCTCGTAGCATGCAGAGCTATGCTTTGAGCCGCAGGAAGCATAATAATTATAACTGTACTACTACAACTTAATGTATTCAAGAGCACAGAATGTAAATATTATAGTAGTAATTATTATAGTAGTTATATGTATGTAAATTTTAGTGTATTGAGTGATTTATATATAGTAATGCGTTAACGTGCATATTATGAAATGTATAGTGCATGGTAAATACGGTATTTAATGTATCTAGCACATGTAATTTTTTAACTGCAATTAATTTAATCTGTAATTTTTTTTCCCTCAATGTGTATTTCTAAGTGTTTTTTTATAAGCTTTTTGTATTAAGAATTATGTTGTATATAACAAAGAGTTACTACCACTGCCTATATTATTTAATCAAGAGTAATGTTCAATGTAATATGTAGCCACTACACACAGTGCATTAAGTGTAGAAATGAATTTTGTAAGATGTCCTAAATATAGTGCAGTGTTCAATGTAATATGTATTATAAAAATTTTAGTGTATTGAGTGTTTTATATACAGCAGTATGTTAAAGTGCAATGTAACCAGTAGAATGTTTAATTACAAAGTTATTTTTGGTATGTTTTAAGAATGCAGCAAAATTTATGCCACAGTTAACTTTTAACATGCTATTTGATCAAAAGTAATATGGGCTGTACTGTGTTCTTAAATCTGTATTTTGTATATTATAAGTACAGCACAAAGTAAACAAAGAGGATTTCTGTGTGCAAAATGTGTAATTTGTTTGTAATGTGCAATTTTGCTCTTTATTTAAGAGCTCTTATTTTATTTATCTGTTGTATCAAGTTATTTATTTAAGTCTGTCTTATATAACGAAGTTATGTACTATATAATCCAGTTATGTCAGTTTTAAACAATTACATTGTTCAGAATCTATGTTGAATTGTCAAGAATAATGTTCAGCGTAATATGTTGCAAAGAATATATAGTGTATTAAGTGTAGCATTGAGTTGTAAATGTGCCTTAAGTACAGTGCAATGATCAACGCAATGCATATTATGAAATGTATATTGTAGCGAGTATATGTAGCAATGTGTTAGCATGCGATGTAGCCAGGAAAATGTTTAATTTCGCACGCAGAAAAATCCATATTTTGCCCTTGCATGGCCATATACTTTGCCCTTGTATTGTTTTCGGAGTGTGGCTTCAGATAGTTGCGGGATCCGGACGATACCCGACTAGTCTATGTAAGCCGTCCGGGTGTCCGGACCTGCTCTCACCTGTCGCCTGTATTTTCTCTTTCCATATCGTGTGTAATAGATTCATGTCCTGAACCAAAATTCAAAATTAGATTTACCTTCAAGTAAATTAAATTATGTTCACTATCAATGAAACAAAAATGGAACATGTACAAGGGCTTTTAAATTTTTACATCAAGTGCTTCTGTTTTGATTTTGCTATTTAATCTACAAGTTCAATAACTTTGATCTTGCTGCTTAATTTATTCATCAATTAAGGCAGCTAAAATTGCTTATAAAATCATCAAATAGAAAACTGCTACTAACTTTTAGTTTGGAATTTAAATATGTAGTACTATTTTTATGAAAAGGTATTAAAAATTTAGTTTTCAGTAATTATGCTAAATACGCCCGAGAAGATAGGCTATGCAGATGGTTAGCAATGCAGTATGATACATATAATAGACATCAGTAATATTTACCTGGATGAAGTGTAATACAGAGAAATAGAAAGTGTGTTTTCATATGCGAATTCTCATTGCTCATTGCTTACTTACGTAAATGATTTAATCGTGCCTTTTGAAGGACGACTGTATTCTACGGTGGGTACTTTTGTAATAAGATGGAATTCAGTCATGGAATTTGATTATGGGAGAATTGAAGAGGGGGAAAAATGCCTCATGAAAACAAAAAAAGTGCGGCATGAGGAATGGCATATGCTGAACTGTCAACTTTGAAATGAATGCGACCGAATGCAATAGTGTAAATATTGAGTTGAAATGTCTTAGCGCCACTGATATGTTATACATTACCAGTTGTGATGACAAGAAGGGTAAAAATCAAACCGTTCAGGCATGGGATGCCATGCCTGAACGGTTTGCAGTGGCATGGGCAATTATACAACACTGAGGAATGGCAAAACTAATAACAGATTAACAAAAACTTACCAAAAAAGAAATAGTTTTGTTGTCTTAGAGAAAAGTGAAAATTTAACTTATCAGTTTTTTTAAAGTATGACATCATCAAAATAAGACATTTCGATGGTCATCATCATACATGGCCATACATATCTGATTGCCTTGGTCGGCTTAGGAAGTGACCATCTTGGAGAATAATATTACAATATTATTATTATATAATAATTATTATCTATACTATTATTTATATTATAGTACCGAATAATATTATAACGCCATTAAAATGTTGCACCGTATTTCGAGTGAGAAAAACCTTTTATGATTAATACATCCCAAACACTTCTTTACGAGAAGAGCATATGAAAAGTTTTTAGGGGAAGTAGCTTTATCAAAAACATTAGAAATTTTCTTCCTTTAATATCCTTTAATAGTTAGTATATTTAATAATTTTATCCTTTAAATGTTCCTTTAATAGGAAGATTTGAAATTTTCAACGAAAGTTGTTACAACAGATTTTCGAGCTACGTACTTGTGTGAAACTGGATTTCCTTCCTACGTGTTTAGCGAAAGTGAATAACAATGCAACCTAAAATGCATCAGCAGACAGAGCAGAGCGTTCTTTGGTAAAAGTACGAAACGAAATAGTTTCGTAGACTTAAAACTAATAGCATCTTGAATGGTAGTAGTCTAAAGGCTCAGAAAAATAGACGCATATTGAATCAATTTTTCAAATAGCGAATTTCTTTGATGTTAAGACATTCTCAATAATACAGCAAATGTTTAACAATCAACTTCGATTTGCTTATATTTCGAATTATAATTGAATTGTTGAACGAAGAAAGCAATTTAAAAATAATAAACGCATTTCTTAATAACACAAATTTTTGTTCTGTTTTTTAAATATTAAATATAAATGATGTAAATTTGAAGTATTTTCCCTCTTCAAAATATAGTTTTCCTACAGTGAATAACTTCATAGATTACTTTTATCGTAACCTTAATTCTTTGCACGTTGGTTTAGATTATTAACAAGACTATAAAATAACTAAGTACATCTTATACCGAAGTAACGAATGCTGTTGAGCATATGTAGAATTTCTATAACAAATTTATAGTCAACGATTATAGACCAAGCATATCAAAATAAATAAAATATTTATTATTACACAATTCACGTCAAAATCTGAACAAGGGGAAAAAATAGCAAGATGAAGGTACTATCTTAATCCTGTTGGCATTTCTGTTCGTTTTGTTTTTCAGTGTCAGTGAAGGGGGGAAGAATTCCTTCCCCAACAGAGAAGGAACTGTAAATTATTCCTCATAATCGTTTTAGGCAAAAGACGCGGGAATCTTTTGTAGAGGTAGGAATTCGGAAGCGCTGAAAGGGCAGCCATCATCGCTAATAGTTTCCACGCTTCCGCGACTAAGGTGTGTAAATCTTTCTTTTTTCGAAGTCAACGAATTCCTTTCTGAAGCTACTTCTCTCTACAGGTTGCGAAAAGGATCACACATCCCAATATTCTCCTAAGATTATAATGTTTTTCAGAATGAAATTTTTTTCGCTGTCAGTGACAATTTAGTACTTACAAAAGTGTGGGTAACAGTAATAATCTCTGAATGGTCATTTTAGTTTTATGAAAATTATCATAAAATTACCATTTCTTGGTCATTGTAATTTCTGCATTTATCAAACACTTCTTTATTGAAACAACTGAGCAGTAATTAAGCTTCTACATGAAAGACAGTTACTTTTTATTGCAGTAATAAATCATGCATAAAACACACACCAAGACCTTTTTACGAGCCGCTGCACACAGTAAATTGGATTACTTACTATTTAAAATTTAGAAAACAATTTTTTTTAGCAACACATATTAGTATGTAAATCTGAGTACAGTTTTACACATAATATTTCTACCTTTCTTAGAGGTAGAAAATAAGATCGAACATAATAAAAGGCTAGTTAAATTTAAAAAAAAAAAAAAAAAAAAAAGAAATTCGAGAGCAAAGATCAAATAATTTGAAACTTACAAAGTGCGTCGAAAAATCATTTTGATAGAAAAAACTGCCAATTTTATAAAAAAAATCTAAGCAATACTAGACACAATAAGAATTATTTTTGAAATAGACGATAGAGCACAGATAAGTAATTTATGTAGAAATCCTTTAGCTGAAAACATGATATATAGTGGTAGGAAAAGATATCTATTAATTATGTGACTGTTGTAAGTTTTGATAAAATTGTCACATAATATAATAAGACGCACAGATTGTTTTTGTAACTCACTTGTGTTACATTTTTTGCACTATGTTCGAAAAGTATAGAATGTGAATAAAAGATACTATGCTCTGTTGTTTAACAACAGTTTTGTTTTCAGAATCAGACACCATTTGAAGAAAGTAAGAGCAGTAAGATGAATATCATTACGCTGCACAAGATATATATATATACTTTTCTTTTAACACAAGTACATAAAGGAAACCTCCCCTCCCCTAAAAAGGGGGATTGCAAAAATCAGTAGTTTTTGGATGTACAGAATATACAAAACTGTTTAAAGAATGTCGAACTTCTGAGCCGCAATTACCAAAATATTTATAATTTCAACTGATATTTTAATTAGTATACAAATATTTCGTAGACTATCGTAATTTCGGATGTACTGTTACACTAAAATTCTACACCGTGCAATATTATACTGTCTGCTTTGATTCAGTCGAAGTTCTCGTTACCTGAAAGGTGAAGTCTGCAAAAAGACGCTGGAAAATCTCACGATTGGACAACATCTGTCCTCTTAATTAATGAATAAATTTTCCTGAATCCCCCTTCATGTTCGAATGTTCCCAAAATGGAGCCAGACTTTCCTCTCCAATCTATCTAAAGTCATCAAAATCCAGGAACAGGATTTCAGACAACGATCTTTACAGTTCAGTGATCGCTTGCGTTCACACCACCGTTTCAAATGACAATTGGACCCACCTCAGTGCACAATCGGCCGCATGTTCCACACAGAAACCTTTTCGTTTCACCGTATCACGTTTCAGTGAAGGATCGTTAACATTCATTCTCCGATATCGCTGTATTAAAAATTACAGATTTATGAAGAGAATATTATTTATTGGAACCTGAACGAAACGAAATGTGTTTTTGCGAGTTTTGTATTTGATCATGTCGTCATAGTACTTTAATACATTGCTGTGTGTTTTTCTTTGATAAACGTCAACATTTATCCTATGTTATTTAGAAAAAACACAATTAAAAAGAATCTGTCAGTTATATTCCATTAAGTATGGGGAAAAAGCCATAAGAAAACGGTGCAATTCAATAGTTTTTAATCATTGCTACAGCTGATAAAAGACGTATCTAACACCATATAGTTTATGTTCCTCCAGGTTTAAATTTCTCTGCCTGCTGTCTATGATGAACAAACGTCTTTCGCCAGACGATTTGCTTTAGAATTTTACAAAGCATCACTGCGCATGCCTTTAAGCATTAACCTTAATTTTTAATCACTTTTTTTTTCTTCTCTTCTTTCAGTTTTTGTGTTCGTGCTTTGCCAAATCTCAGATATCAGAATATCTTCTTTCTGTAAATGAAATATCATACAGAATTAAGTTAGAATATACTACAGTTTATCCCTTTCCCCAAGTAGAAACTAAAAATGTTTCTTCTTTATTTTCAGTTTTAGTTTAGATAAGGTTGTTCCATGAATTTTCATCAAATGACTATAAAGAAAATATTTTTATTTTCCAATTTAACTTGACTTAAATATAAAGCATAACAATAAATTGATCTGTATAACCTCATCTGCATCAAGAATAAAAGTCTATTGATACATCTAAAATTCTGAAAAATCTTTCTTTTTTTTATCTTCATCGATTGATTATATTCATTTACAGACATCTTTTTTTTTTTTTCTACTGATTTAATACTTTCCATTTTCAGTAGGAATCTTATAGTATTAAAAAAATTCGTTACTGCAATTAAATTCCACTAAAGTTATGAAAAAACAGTAATTTTTGTAGCGCGAAAAATAAATTTATTTCAAGTAATTCAAATTTTCAATAAAAAATATTCTCTTTTTAACTAATGATAACAGTCATTTGTTTACATTTCAGTCTGCCGATCATTTTTTGGCTAATTTAAAATACTGTACAGTGTATTAACAGGAATTCACAAAAATTCTTTTGAGGCATTTAGACAGATATCGAAAGAGCCAGACTGCAAGCGTTTCTTTCTTTCCTTTTCTTTCTTTTAATAGTACTTCGCTTTCTTCGTTCATTTTTAACTCCGAAAGCCGCCCGTAAATTTCCCACGATTTAGTATTCAGCAGTCATGCAGATCGTTTACTGTAATTCCAGAAATTCCTCATGTATTTTTTTTTTTTTTTTGCTTTGTTTTGTTTTATTTATGTTTATATTGATTGCAAAGAGCTAACAGATCGAACTAGATGCACAGTAGAACAAACCAGTTAAATTTCTTGCGCTGCATCAACTAAAAGATCTCCAATTTAAATTTTCATTTTTGGACGTCATGTTGCAAGGCAGACACATTTCAATGAGGGATAGGCTCAAAACAAATAGTTTATGGAAACAGAAAAGAGAAATATGTTTCCGAGTGATTTCAATAGTGATCTGCATTCAGCGTTTACAATTTTGATAGATATGGAAATATAGCATTCGACCAATAGAAATCATTCAAGTACTACAATGTGCTTCTTTAACTGAGATTCAATATTTCAAGACTGAAGTAGTCAGTAATAAAAATGCATCAAATTTACAATTTAGACAAGCCAGTTTTAACCTCTTTGACGTAGGCAAATGCTTAAAATATTTTAAAGCTGATGTGAAAAAGTAAAACAGCAAAATTTAAGGTGCAGAGTAAAGATCTAAATGAACGCGTTTGGAGGCTTTAATCATTCTTCTTCCCTATCAAAGAAGAAATCAAAGAAGGCGCGACTAAAACTTTCACTAATAAACATATGTTTAAAAACAAACCAAATGAAAACTTATATCGTGTCAGATATTTTATAAATTAAAAAGGTATGTGTAGAAAAGAGCATTCTTTGTGCAAGATACTTCAAGATTTTATATACCATGTGCATTGTAGCAACTGTACTGGCAGTTATAATGCAATACGAAGGTTTGAGCAAAATATTGTAAAGCGTATCAGACTTTTTAAAGGAAGAAACTTGAAAAATCAGCTATTTTTAAAGCCGGGAATCTAGATATGGATCTACCATTTGCCACCTGAATATACTGACCAGTTACACCTTCAGAGCACTAAAGGGGCAATTCCTTACTTTCACCACATTTTAGTTAAGGCACCAATGTACAGATGGCACGTGAAAAATCAATTATATTCTCTCTGGGATTTTAATGACGGATATTACACTTGCTTGCTATAACATGTTGCCCCTTACCATAACAGCATGAAAGGAGAAATGCGATAATCCCTTATAATGTTATAAAAACATTCACAATGAAGAGATGGAAACGTCGAAACTTCTTTTGCATGTATGTTCAGCAACGATAATAATTATACAATAAACACTCTGATAGATTTCGGAAAATAAAAATTAACATAAAATTTCGTTTTAGTTCCGTTTGCCAAAATGTAAGCACGCTAAGACAACGGAGATCAACTGCTTTGTTTGTTACAATCTGAAAAGCTCATTTATTTATCGAGGGAAAAAAAATTACAAGAAATTTTCTATTTAAGAAAATAAAATACCTTTATTGTTTAGAAGCCTAATGCACTGAATAATTCTATTTGATGAAATAACTGAAGCTTTTGGGCTTCTATAACTCAAATTATTTCTCTAACTATTCAAAATAGCGTGTATTTACTCTATATCAATTTATCATAAAACGCATTCGTATGCAACAACCATTCGTAAGCAGCAATCTCTTAACACTTTACTACACTTAACTTTTAACGCTCGCAACTGCAACCATTCGACCATTAAATTCTAAAGGAACTATTTATTTAGAAGCTAATGAAAAACAATATTTTTTAATGAAAAATATATTCTATAAAAGTGGAGCTATTGGCGGACATCTTGCTAAGTATTTAAATTATTGGCTCATATAGTCTAATGAGACTGTGAAAAATAGAATCAATTTAGATTAGCTGAGATGCCACAACAAATACTTCTGAAATTATATTTCTTATATATAAGAAAAGAAGAGAATTCATGAATTGGGCTTAATTATATTTTCATATGGCTTTTTTCAAATAACTTATGGTTTGTGTTGGGTTTTCACGCCTGAAACCATTCTTCTAATTTTAGGTATAAACTGTACTTTTTTTTTTTTTTTTTTAAATACACATATTTTTTTATCCCGGTTTTTTAGGGGCTTATCTACCGCGTTAAAAAATTTACTTGATTACCAATATTTTTAAAAATGAAGATGGCAATGAAATGAAATGACAACTGACGAATCTCAGGATTTAAGGTAATCAGAATTACCAAGCTAAAAGCGCTTCGAAGGTAAATTTAAAAAGAGTAGAGTTTGCTCTTTAATATGTAATTTAATATATTCCATACCAGACCTTCCCTAAATTTTTCTCTTCTCCATTTTTGGTAATTCTGCATTCTCAACGCATTTAGTTCACAATCCGCTTGCGGTTGTTAACCTATTTCTGGGCTTTCCCAGCTGCGAAATATGTGAACGTGTTATCGACTAGGTACGTGGGGCAGAGGAATATGCCCGATTGTGCAGTAGTATTTCCTCCATCTCGAATTAAGTTAGTAGACAGTATCACGTGAAAAGAACACCAAGAGCACGCGAAGGGAGAGGCAGAACCGAAGGTCGCGGCCTCTCGGATCTAGCGCACACGCGTCCTGCATTGCCGGGAATCTTTTGAATCATTGCAGAATGAGCAGGGCGCAGTCACAACTCACGCGATCTGTCATTCGTGGAACATTGCATTTTGATGATCCGTCCAGCGCATGCGTGGGAAAGTGTCAGAAATTATGATTTGCAACGGATATGTTTCGTTTCACCTCCAATTAAGTACATATATCTTTACAAAATACCGATAAAACTGACATGATATGAATGGGTTAGAAATTCTGTAAGATTTACTGCTAGGCATTACCTAATTCTTTATATCAGAAAAAAAAAAAAATAAACAAAGCTTCACATAAAAATTTCTTGAAAATTTAGATTACAGTTTAACACTCTTTAGAAGACTGTACCTTCGAATAAATAAAAATAAGACTTATTCTAGAAAACGGATGAAACCAATCTCTTAAACGAAGTTTTAATTTAAAATAAAAAAAAATCGGTAATTTTTGATTATCTACCTTTTCAGTTTCAGGAAAAACTACCATGTTTCTGACGTATCTTCGACTATATAGGCTACAATAGCCAAACCATACTTGAAGATACTACACACATGTTTGAGTGCAAGTGAATTTGTATGCTTTATATTTAATAGTCAATTCGCTGAACGGTATTCACTTGCTGCAAAATTATAAATAGCGGCCACATTAATTTTTTCCGAATAAAGAATTTCTTGTTTTTTAGAAAATGCTTCTATGCATTATTATTTTTGAACAGAATAATCCGTGAAGACAGCTAGACAAACATTTTTCTCCAATTCACAAAGTCGCCAATGAGTTTCGAAGTAAGACGAAAGTAGTGGGATTCAATTTTAAAAGCTCTAGCATTTGTTTCTACATTACTTTTCTTACCTTAAATGATATAAACAGAAAAATATCAAAATATTAAAATTTACCTTTGGTTCAATGAATTAATTTTTGTCTATAATAGATTAATTTTCAGCAGCATTTGCGCATAAATGATATTGGGATAATTTGTTTTAAAATAAAAATTTGTGATACTATTATACATACATACACACACACACACATAGTATATATATGTATATACGAAAGTAGCAAGACAACATGAATTAGAGAGACCTTAGTGGTCATGAATTTTGCGAATTGAGCTGCAAAATTTTTAAAATTTTATAAGTAAGAGGAATCTCTTTTCTTTCTCCATGAATTAGGCTTCTTCCCTTCCAGCTGCAAAATTACTGCCCTGTTATAATTAAGACAAAATTAAAAGAAAAAGGAAGCTTTCGTCAAATCACATGTTTTAAAGAAAAACGATGCGATTGTTTAGAAGACGGATGTCATCTGTTGATTGAGATCTCGGCATACAACAGATGACCTAAAATCGCGAACATCCTTCAGATACGAAGCTGTCGCTTATGGGTAAAAACTACTGACGTCTGAAGTATCACTGAATACAATGGATGACTGACTGTTTAAAATTGAAAGAATAGAGATATTTAAATGCTTAGGAAAATACTTTTACTAACAGAAATATCCGATTACAACGATACTCGCAACTGTAATAAATACTACTAATATTTTTTTTCTTAATGCGGGTAATATTACTTTAAATTCATAAGATGCATATCAGCCTTGGTAAGCATCAAGAATTAAACCATATACGGTCCGATCCACACTCGGAAGTGGAAACTGCTTCCGCAGAGATCCAGATACGGTGCGCACGGACTTTTGTTCCTTGATTGTTTGTAGAGGTACTAAAACTGACTCGGTTCGAAAGTCCTACTAAGAGGTTAGTAGAAACGGAAGAGATGCCAAGCGCTGAGATTCTATTCTTTAGAATAATACAGATAAAAAATCGAGGTTGGGGTACTGTTGGGGTCATTACCACCGGCACCTCAGTCTTTTGAAATTAAATCATATGCCATATGACTACTCACTGATCAAGTCGCATTTAAAATGTCGGGTTATGTTAAAACAAAAACCATGTTAAACTTTATTTTTGGAGTTGAATATTACAAATGATATTCCAGAATTTACTCGAACCTCTTCAACAAAACTGATAATTGATACTGTTATAATTAATTAGATTATTAGAAATTAAATGACAACGCTTTTTGTAAAAACACCTCAAATTCGCTTTAACGTTAGAAACATTTTTAACGAAGTCTTTCCAAAACTTTTAGATTATTATATTACGTAATTTTCTATTAATATGCGTTTATCATTTACATCTGGTAGCAAATTTTCTTATTGCGTGAAACGTCAGATCTTTGATTTGTCTTCCCAGCGTTCTCATGTACAGATAGTTTTTTCGAGTAGCCAATCGGTAAATCATAAATCTCTAATTTAGCTTTCAAATTTAACCAATCAGTAATTGCTCAACATACTGACAAATTTAGAAGCCATAAACGCATTTCAGTTACCCGAACACACCAATTATCAAAATCGTTATACACATCAAGACATCAAGGAATATAGAAATGATTTTTTAATGCTAATACAAGGGTATTAAATGCCGCTGTTTTAAAGCAGTTAAGAATTGGTTGTAGCGTTAGGAGAAATTTCGGTTCGAATTAGCTTCGCAATATGGCTGCACATAAAAGAATGTCTCCTTTGGAAGAAGGTAACAATTCTATGATAACTAAAAATATCACTAGTTAAAGCAAATGTTATTGTCATCAATGACTGTTAATGAGCAATGCTGTGGAGAAAATTTATAATTGGATGATGGGGAGAAAATTTATAATTTTTTGGTCTTATACCCGAACTTTGGCTTATCAGAATTGTGATAAGCACTGACAGATTCCAGATTTTATTTTACTGCATGCTACTCTGAAAATAATATTAAATATCGATACTGCTTATTTTTTTTAATATTGTCAAAAGTTAGCAAAAATTTTAAAATGATCGTGCATTGCAACAAATAACCCAAAGATTTAAATTTATTTTGGTAAAAAAAAAAAAAAAAAAAAAGAAAAAAAAAAAAAAAAAAGAGCTTTGAATAATTATAGCCTGCTTCAGTACCCCAATATGAAAGGGATTTTTAATGGAAACCGAATCGGTATGTTTTAATTAGAACCAGTTATAGCTGAAGTCGGCGAGTTTTCTTTCCATCTATCCTAAATTGCTAGCTTAAAAAGCAAATGGCAACAAAAACGGACAGGACGTTGAAGAAAACGTGGTTTAATTAAGATTCCAGCTACAGCTGAAGAAGATAAAAGCGTTTTTCTATGCCTAAGCGCCTTCATTATGCTTTCTTCAATATGCTGACAATTTTTTTGTCTCTTTTTTTTTACAATTTTGTTTACAAAGTTTTTGTTTGGAATATCATTTCTAAAAGGACAATTCCGCATACCTCTATAATGGCATATTGTCAACTGATTCAAAATAAAAAAGCATAAAGGAATATTTTAAATATATTTCTTTACAAATAAAAATCAGTTGGCTTAAAAGAGCACGGATTAATATTATGGTTTTAGGAGTTTTCATCTAAAACTCTCTGATGCGTATGTTAAATGATTCATTTGAAGGCTGACAAGATAAAGTGCATGTTTGAAAGAGTATTAAAACTTCCCTTTGAGTTCTTGGTGTGGGCGATCGCGCATTGTCTTATATGGAATCAAACGGTATTTTCACTTTCGATGCATACATTCGAGTATGAGATATTAACAAACAAAACTTTCATTAACGATCCAAATAATGAGCCATGAAGCAATATATTCAAAAATATAAGCATGTTAAGGAAAACATTGACTATAGCTGTGCGTCTTATACAGCTGAAAGCAATAAGTGGAAAATGATAAACAATGACTTATATTTACTTTCTCCTTCACTTTTTTTTTAAGCTTAAGTTATTACTTCGTGAAATTCTTGTCTAGATTTTCCTTTACCAATTAGGTAAGATATCAAGGCTAAGTGACTTATAGTACAAGACCCAATGCATGCTCACTGCGTTGTCACTTTACGTTCTCCTGACAGGGTCATTGCAATATGTGGACTCTTATTAAAGACTTACGAGTTTTACATCGAATGGCGGACGTGCTGTCACCGCGTTACTGAAGTCGATAATTAGTTTTGACAATTTCTACTTGAACAATCATCAGTAAGACGATCTTTCACTGTGCATTATTGTCAATTATGCTAAATTATACTATTCCTTTTAATTAGCTTTTACTTCCTGATGGCACAATTTATTTATTCAATACTAGTTTTGAATTTGCTTTCTGCAATTTAATTTTTTGCATGCGTTTCCAATTCTCACAATTCATCAAAATTTCTCACAAGGGACTACGTAAATGAAACTGCGAAATAAGGTCTTTTAATCAGAAGCTTGATCCCCGGCAAAATGGCTGCCTGCAGACACATTTCATAGACTTTTCTATATGTAAAATGAATGCAATTTTTCTAAGAAATTCCTCAATGAAGCTGTCTCTTCCCTTCGGTAGATAGGCCTCGCTGCTTTACTATATTTATTATTTACTATCAGTTAGTCTATCTTCGTTAAAATTTTACTAAAATTAAAAGTAATTAATAGATTCCTTCCCAGATTCTAATAATTCATCTCCTTTTGCGCATTTACTATCTTCTTAAAGATCGAATATACCGTTCTTTTGAAACGAACGTCATATTCTATATTTAAGAATAGTTAATATTCTTAAATATAGAATAATGCTATATTTGAGAAAGTTAGAATGCGCATCTATCCGATTAGCATCAAACCAAAATAGATTTTCAATTTAATTTGTGAATTTCAAATTGCATTGAGACTATATTGTAATCTCTTTATGTCCTAAATCTTTATTTTTAATAAATACTGGATGCGGAGCGTACGGTGAGATCGCACGATGTACCATAATATGTAAAACACTAGATCATTTGGAAAGCTTCAGTTGTCAATTTCCACAACATTTATTTGTAAATTATAATAAAGCTTGATTTTTTTTTTAAAGAATCATTTAGTATGGGAAGGCCTTACGAGCAGACCTATGGGGCATTGTTGGTGTTCCCATGATTTTACCTGTACCTGTACCTATAGATTATTCTTCCTTGTTGTGTTCTAGTGTTGTGTTCATCAAAAGTCTCAAAATAAACATTCTTCATTCAGTTTATACCAGTTCCTTTAAAATTTCCAAATTAAAGATTTATTCAATAAAATATATGTTACTTAAAAGGACCTATTTTTTTTTTCATTTAAATAAAAGATGGACAATGTTAAAGGGTTAAGAAGCACAAAAGAGGACAAAATATTATTTCCAGAAGGTGATTTATTTAGAAGTTCTGGTACCAGAACGAAAGCGATTTGCATGTACACGTGATTTGCATGTTTCGACTGTAAAACTGGTGGGCTTTCGTTACTTTTTATAAATATCTTTTCAGTGTTACGTAACTCATTTGAATCTTCCTGCGGGAAGAGTTTATGCTGGTGTTCGTTACTTTTTAGAAAAGTTTCTGTTTCTTTAATTTTAAAAATTTTTATCGTTAGCTTTTCGTTATATCGAAACTTAATCGACGCTTTAAAATTAAAAACTGAAATTCCATAATCCTTTGCAGATTCTATACTCTTAATGCTCATTTGCATGCTAAGATCACCTGAAAGCATTCTGTGTAAAAAACTAAAATCCTGATGGCCGTTTGGTTTGCATCAATATCCCGTATTTTGTTGAATTTCTCGCAAAAGAATAGTCAAAAGGTAAAGATGCAACATGCTAAAACATGCAAACTAATCTGAAAAACCTTAGACTAGAAGCTGAATTTGTTGAAAATTTTGCAGATATTTGATGCCAGAGCTAAAAAAACAGTAACAGAGAGCATGCTTGCAAATTAAGACATTTTCAGGGTATTCTCTGAGCATATCGTTCTTATGTAATTAAAACTTTGCACTGTGCATAAGGACACCACTGCAAATTTTGTATCTGGTGTTCAGTACGAACTTTATATAAATTCTGCCACATGAAGTTTTTGTCGGAGATTGCTTTTAAACATCCACTGCAAAGCGTGCACAAGATTTTCAGTGCAAACCTCATGCAGAACCCAGAATTTGAACTGAATGTCATTGGAGATCTTATGCAAAATTAAGAGTATTCAGAAGACACGAAAGCATATATCTACGTTGTGGTTACCCTGGTGTGCAATATATCTGCATGAGATGTGCATTGGAATGTTATCAAAAGATGAAATTATTTATATTGCTTAGTAACTGATTTGATGAACAAGTTTACATAACTTCTTCAGTGGGATGTTAATATAAAAATATGCATTGATTAATTAGCAATTTTATGAAACTAATTTCTCATTGTGCATTAGAGAACATAACAAACATGTAATAAATATTCAACTATAGAATAACAGCTGCTAAGTTCGAGAATTATGAATTTCTGTTCAAGGTTGATCCTTTCTGCTCCAATTAATAAAATGTATTACAGAGCACAGTGCATTCAAATACTTACCGAACTGCTGTATAAATCTGAGGGGCCTCCAGTACGCTCTGGCGGGCGGCGGAGTCGCCCGGCATCCGGCAACGAGCCCGGGAGAGAGTTCTTGATCGTTTGCGGGGTCGGCCCGCCGCCGCTCCTCGGGGCAGCAGATCCGGTCCATGACAAGTTAATCCATAGAGTCGGCACACACAAGACACAGGTAATCTCACGACTGTTCTCGCTCACTGCGCGCGAGACTCTGGCGAGATTCACCTGGAAGAACGGAGAAATGGCGAGTGCTTTTTTTCGCCAACAAGGCGCCAATAACTTTTCAACGAATCGTTCCTTCTCATCCCCATCCTCGGTCGTGTCCCCATTCTTCGCGCGTATTTGTTCGCAGCGAAAGTGTTCCAGTCAGTTTAAGTGGAAAAAATTAATCTTGAGCATTTACTTTTGTCACGCCCATCCACGATACTCGTCTGTTATATGATAAGATAAATAAATGGAAGCCATTTTAGTATGTAATTCGTTTTAAATGTTATGAAGGTGAGAGGAGATTTAATGATGAGCAAATCTAAAATCTTTCAATTTTGCGCATAAAGGTTTTCTTATTAATACCTGTGCAGATTCACAGGCGGAAAATAAAACTGTTTGAACTCTTTTAAATTTTTGTAAGATGTGTAATTTTTTTTATTTCCGCATTATAAAAAGAATCATTTAAGAATTTCTTTTCCAAATAAATTTTTTTAACTGCATTTCTTTGCAAAAATATTACAAACCTTCTAAATCGACATTACTTAACAGTTTCCCTATAATTAAATCCATTTTCCTCAGGCCCAAAAATCAAAGAAAATAATTCGAGAGTTAGAAAGATGCATAAGGACTTTTAGATTAAAAACTAAAAGGATGCGTAAGATCTTAAGAAGGAACCACATTTATAATATTGGGAAAATAAGCTGCAACACCGAAAAGAATTATCAGTTTGCTAAAAATTCAGGGCAGGTTATTTACTTAAGACGTAGCGTTGCTCTTAATTCTTGTGTTGGGAAAAAATAATTAATAATTGTTACAATTATTGTCATAGAAATTAATAATAATAATTAAATTAAGTAATAAATGATTAAAATTTGATTTATCAACATTTCTTTGAGTAAAGTTACCAATATAAGTAATAAACAATATGATATCTAAATTTCTTTATCATAAAAAATACATATGATTCTAAAAATACAATAGGAGGGATAATAATAATCTAATACGATACTATTAGAGATACAATAGTAAAATTATATTTTAATATTTAATCGATGCAGTTGATACTCTTGATTGAAAAAGTTAGTGATGCCTTGTTAACATTAGGGCCCAAATTCTTTGATAAAAGCTACGAAGTACCCCATTTAGCAATTTTCACGGAACTCTTTATTTCGTTAAAAGTTGATGTACAGTCCTAAAATCTCAATCAACTAAATATGATATCAAAACTGAAGTCCTGACTACTCCTTCTGGTCTTTGCGCAATCCAAATCAGGCTCACGAATTTATCACAGACAAGAGGCAAAAAGCTGTCAAGGCCCCATAAGTGACAGTATAAAATTTCTTCGTTCCATCTTAGTTTTGAAGGTTACACCACGGGCGGAATGCCATTCAAAGTGTCCTGCTCTTCTTACACTACCATCAGTCTCTGAAGAAGATTTCACTTCGATTCCTTCCCTGCCTCAAAAACACTACACATTTCCATACATTCATGTTTCCTCCAGGATTCCACCCTGTGTCCTATTATATGGCAGCTAGCACTACTGTCTATTATACCTATCAAGGAGGCGGAAATGAAAGTGCAAGGCTTGAAGCCATTGAATAAATTAGATCAAATCTTAATGTAAAATTATTACGAAATTATTGCCAGTATCGCTTTTCTTTTGAAATCTAAAGCTCTTTTTCGGAGTTTTAATGCCTAATGGCTATTTAAATAATTTAAATATCTCCATGGAGTGGCCCTGCTCAGTTTGAGAAATATTGGTTCTATAATCCAGCCTCCTTTTCCCAGTTCCAACACCCGCTTATATTATATTACTCCATACAGTGAATCAGTCAACCACGCAGTTTGACGAATTGTGAGCTCTGCACGTCACCCTAGTTCCACGCAGCACATGAACTTTAATCTGTTTTTCAAATTACAGCAGTTACAACTCAAAAGTCGCTTAAGTGCTACCGGTGGGAGGGGGAAAAAAAAAATTCCGGTTTTCTACAGAATTTTGAGATATTGTTAAAAATACCCGTATTTTTTATCAGCCATTATATACTACAATACCGTTACTAATTTCGTATTTAGATAGCTTATCTTAGTAGAATTATAATTAAAATTGTTTTATTTCCCCGTGCAATGCAGCACGAGATGAGTTTTAAGAGAAAGCTGTGCCGGAAAAGTAAAAATACAGGAGCACGTGCATTTAACATTGAATAAAAGTTTATCTCGGTAACTGATATTTAATTTGAATAAATGTAATTAACTATTATGTTAGCTGTAACCATAATTCTACTCTTTTGCTTTCCAGAAATCTCGAAAAGCAGAAATTAATAGAAATCTCTCGCGACTGATTTAAAGTTATAAAAAAACCAGACAGAGAACATAGTTTCTCTCAGTTGTTTGGTTAGCTGCTGTTGTTATTGTTGCGAGTTCAGAGAGAGATCGGATTAGCTTTTTCTTTGCATTGCGTTCTATTTCAAAGTTTTTAGTAGTTTGGAGTATAACTACTGATTATATTGTGCGATAATGTAAACACTTGTACGAATATCTCTGAGGAAAATTACCAACTCAGACACACGCAACACTTTTTGGTATCAGGGGTGGGGCTGAATGCCAATAAAATGGATGGAGCTCAGTTAAGACGATGGAGAGCGATGGAGGAGCAGTTAAGACAGCTGATGGCAGCCTTTGCTGCATTTAAAGAAGAGATGAAAGATTCCGTTAAAGCAGATATGAAAGCTGATAAAAAATCCATTAAACGAGAGATGAAAGCTGCCCAAGGTTCCGTTAAAGAGGAGATGAATGCGGTTCATGAAAAGAAAGAAGTTGGTCAAATATCTGTTAAATAAGTGATAAGGCTGTTCAAGGAAAGATTGAAGCAGGCCAAGAAATGAAAAGAGAAATTACTTACGTAATAGAATACAAATTTGAGGCTACGGAAGGCAGTATTGAAGCTGTTGAAAATAAAGTTGGAACATTGAAAAAAGAGTTTCTTCTGTAAAAAAAAAAAAAAAAAAAAAAAAAAAAAAAAAAAAAAAAAAAAAAAAAAAAGATAGTTTCTACTGTGAAGCAACGAATCAAAAGAAGAGTTTCTGCCGTCCAACAACAAATTGATGAAAGGATTTCTGCTGCCGTAGTCAAAGAAGTTAACACCTTAAAGAAGTGCATAGCGACAGCAGGAAGCACTTCTGATGGTTTTAAATATTTACCCATGCCTGCTCGTCCCTCTATGAAGCTATCCAAATATGACGAGAAGACCTCCTGGAAAGTATAAGACAAAATTTTCTGTAGTGGAGGATGAGAATGGATGGGATTCCCAAGCTAAGGCCTGCCATCTCGCCGCTTTTCTGAGATCAGGCGCAGTGGATGTTCTTCCAACTCTTCCAGAAAACCATAGACTAGACTTCGAAGCCCTATCCGGCGCAATGAAGCTGCGCTTTGGCGAGAAATTGCTATTACACTTTGTTATTAAGTACAGCTGTAAGATTTTTTGCTTTCGTGGGCAACTTTATGAGGAATACACGATGAATATTTTTTAGCCACCTGATCAGACATCAGTATTCAGGGGTTTTGCCCAGTCGGTCACTATTTCATCTCTTTAAATATTATTTTAAAACTCGACAAGTGCTACAATGTTCTCTATATATATACATATATATATATATATATATATATATTAAATTTGAATATTACCAACATAATTAAGTATCATCCTCCCTTTTCTTTCGTTTACTTCTAATTCATAAACACTTATATTATGATTTTTAAGAAAGAAAAAAGCTAATTTTCTTGATATGATTTACATACTTCCCCAAGCACTGCTATCTTAGTACTTCTGTTCCCACATACCTGCAGACATAATTAATTTAAGATAAGAAGCGTCTATCCCCCTTTTTACCTCAGAAGCAAAAACTTCCAGACTTTTTGGTTTTTTTCGCAAACTTTTTTAACAGATTAGGAAATAAATATACATTGATATTTTATTATTAAGTATATATTAATTATATATGTTATTTAGAAGGTACATATTCCTATTATGAAGATTTTTTCCAAAATTCCCAATATTATTTTCCAAATCATTTATTTACCATACTACACAAAAGTTTGTAGAAACACACAACTGGAAATCCTTAATGTATATTTCCAGAGAAAGGAGAGTCGATGTTACTTTTTAAATATAAATAGTGTATTTTAAATATTAAATAATTTAATATTAGATGAAAATCCTATGTTTAACTAGACAAAGTAACAAAGTGAAATTGGCGTAAATTCTGAATAAAATTTTATCGATTTGACATAAGTCTCTCTTTTTCAGAAACAAACAAACAAACAAACAAAACAAAGCAAAACGCAAATAGTATAGCGAATATAAAAAAATACATATGAAAACTCTTAACACTCTACTGGGAATTCTAAATATATGTTGCTGTTAAAGATTTTCTGATTTTGTTGTTAAATTTTATGTGGCGTCAGTGCGAAGTCACTGATGTTTTATAAACAAACTTAAAATGACAAATAAAAATGTTTGTCGTCTTATTAAGAAAACTGAACATGAAATAGAGCTAAGACTGGAAAAAATACATGGCAATACTTTAAAACTCTTTTGCAAATTCTAAAGATATTCTGCTTTAAAAAATTTTGGGATTCACAAAGCAAAACACTGTACGACCCGAGGATATATGCGATATTTTCGAATGAAAGCTTGAGGACGTATATGTACATAAGCACGTATTAGTTATCATTTTCCATTCTATGGGAGAATACAATAATGAAAAGTAGTAGTATTTATAATTAACATAGAGCCATAAAGTTTGTAAACATATTAAATTTTGTTTACAAACGATCAACCAATTCCATATTTTAAATAACATGATGATTTAAGTAAATTATGAAGCGGCTCATTTTAGAGCTGTCTTAACTGTAGCTATCGTAACTATGTAATTAGCTTTCGTAACTGTAGAAATAGAAAATGCATTAGAAATGTACAACGCCCTGTTGATATACTTCGAATCTTGGCAGGACGAATGCATATAATTATAATTTCATCAGAGAAAAGTAATACATATCTGATGGCCAGTTATCATCAAGAAAATTGTTTAACTGAATAATTTAAGTCTGATTTGGATATCCGCAGTTCTTCACATTTGTTGCGGGGAAAATTTTTATTAATTAATATGCAAAATCTACAATGAGCTGAAAGTTTATTTTAAACGTTCAGGAAATACTATTTACATCTTGAATTGCAGGTTCTCTGCAACTTTATTGTTCAGGCCACCTTCCGTAATGCAATGCGCTGCCAAAAAAGAAAATTTGTTTCCCTTCAAAATTAAAGTATTAGTCTTTATTTGAATGAAAACTTCATAAATTAGTGTAAAAACGTAATTAGTGTAGTCTTCATAAATTAGTGTAGTTTTTATTGTTTTAAATTTATTTCTATTAAAATTTATTAACAGTTATAAGCAAGAAGAAAAATTTGAAAACCAGAAGAAAATTCTTCATTTTTTGTTTGAGGAAAGGGAAGGGAAAAAAAAAAATGTTGTTTCTCTCATAGAAAATGATTAAAAATTTTAAAGCATAGGAATATAACTTTCTTGAATGATCAGAGCAATTTTGATGATATACAGTCCTAATTAATAATCGCCCTAAGTAAAACATGCAAAATCCTTGTTAATTTGCTTCAAATGTGTCTTGCTGTTCATAAATTATTTTGCTACTTTTAAAAGATATATAAAAGTACAGTTGTGCTGCTAGTAAATCCAGCTGCGATTCTTGATTATTCTTTAATTCAATCATATGGCTCCAAGTGACGTAAAGTTTGACCACTCCTGATATACAAATATATAAAAGGCAGCTAATCTTTATGATCTTTGCCACAACGGATCTAAAAATAAAAAAAAATAAAATAAAAAAAAAAAATAATAAAAAACCCTATAAATTGTTGATTTTTTGTATAAAATATTTTCTCAGGTTAATAGTACTATATGGCTATAAATTAAAAGATAATTTAAAAATACCCCTATAGGCCTGAAAATTTATTCAACGTTACCTTTGAATAAATAGTTACTGGGGAAAGAAATTTTAGAACTGAAATTAACAACAAGATATTTGAGATCAACAATTTTAGATAAATGTCAGTGATATCAGTGGAAAATGGTATTATGGATACTTTAAATATAAAAGATCTGGTTGAAAGTTTTGTAGCGGCTGTAAGTATTTGAAGAATAAAAGTTAACCAATGGTATACTATGTAACTAATCCAAAATGTTTCATAATTTTTTTGAGATAGTTAAAGAAATTTTTTTCTTCAAGTGACTTATTTTTATGCATACTTAATACAAGTAAATATTTAATAAGCTAAATAAATAGAAGTTCCTTGAAATTAACGACAAATTAATTTGCAGATCACTATATTTTAGGAAGCGCTGAAATACACCCTTGCACAAGGGCGCAACGTACCCACTGGGTATTTCTGGTTGTATGATTTTGAATATCTGGAATATTGGAAAATCTTTCTAGTTTTAGAGCAGCAGCACAATTCGTTCAACAGAAGTCTTCTGAAGAAAGAAGAGGTAGTACGCTAAATGATGAAGAGCTTCAGGTCTTCTACATAAACTATTTCACGAGGAAGGCCGAGTGTGGTCAGGCATTTTCATTAAATTCATTTGCATTAAATTTGCTAGAACATCCTTGTACGTGTTAGAATTTATCGTTTTCCTTTATGGCTAATATCTACTTCATTTTTTAAATGTTATTGTTCCTTCGAGAAGACTTAGACTGTACCACAGCAAGAAGCGTCTTTAGTGGAATCCAGTCAACCTCAAAAACATTTAAAAGATTCGGAAAAGCATTTTAAAGATACAGCTTATCTCCATAATCTTGTTTCATCATGTCATGACTATCATTTACAGATTTACCAAGCTTGAAATTGAACTTGAAATTCGCCCTCATATCTATTTTACAACTACTAGTATACGTTTTCGTATTAGAGTGTTTCTAACAGAAATCCGTAATGTTCATTGCTCTGCAACACAGAGACATACTCAAACATGTTATGGAGTATCTTTTCCACTCTTTGTCGTTCGCCCACTGCCATGTGTGCGCATCCTATGACATCATTCATTGAATTTCATTGTCAAAATAATCATGTTTAGAAATAATAATCTGTAAAAACCTATTTGTCTTTTTGTTTTGTCCTTCACAGCAGCGTTCCTTAGGCCATAATACTGTGAAATAGGCATCTGGTACTTTATTATATAATACTGGCCGTCTTTGATTTAGTTAGTTAATTGATTTGATAGAAAAGGCAACGGTTATTTGCCAAATCAAAGGAACCTTTTAATGAAGTACCTTCTGAGGGCATTATACTCTATTTACAAGAAAATCACTAGTCTTACTCAGCCAACCTATTTGCCTGGAAATGAAATCGAAGGGACTACCAGATGTCAACAGTCTCAACCTCCCGAGCATTGTTGAGAATTATGAGTTATTTGAAGAAATGTCCGAAAAACAAATTATTTGAATTATACGATGAATTGTATAATAAAATCGTCTGCATAATTTAGTGATATCAGTAAATCGAGTCACTTATTGGGAAATTAGGAGACGAATTACTTGATGAGAAACCCTACTAGAATTTTCCTTTCCATGGATGGTAAATTTTTCTAGATATGATTCTCACCACAGGCCGAGCGGTTAAGACAGCTGAATACTGGTATTTCGATCCGGGTAGGCAAACTGGTTGCTACATGGTTCGTTTTTGAGCTTGTCCCCATGCGTAACGTGAATACGAGATGGTATCCTTTAGAAAGGTCCTTCACGAAAGTATTCCTCGCTTAAGCAGATAGCTCTTTCTTTGTTGCAGGTGATGCTGAATGTTTGTATGTACAGTGTCTGTAGATGTGAAAGTCTTTACTACGTAATAAAATCTTCTGGAATATAATTTTAGGATAAATGTACACATATATTATATATTATTACGAAATATTTGATGAAAAGATGGTTAATTAGAATCAAAGACAACCTCTCTAATTGAATACAGTATTTTGGTATGATACAGAACGAAGTTAATGACGCATTATTAACTCTTTGTTTTTAGACATAACAGTGAGTATAGTGGATGCAGTCCTAAACTGAAATTACTCGTCGAGACTTTGCTATTATAATAAGCGGTAGTTACGCAGTCTATGTGAATGGTAAAATAATCTGTGAGGTTTATTTAGTATTAAGGAGTTAAATTATTCCATATAGTATTATACTTCAATTTCTTCCTCTCATTCTGTAATTTCATTTATAAAAATACCGGATTATAAGACTCTACCAAATTTTAAAACAAAAAGTATAGAGGAAAAAAAGAAGTAAAGAAAAGAAAAAAAGAAAGTTTTATTTTAGAGAAAATACGATATGCAGTTACGATTTGTTTCGCTACCACTGAGATTTAAGGTGTATATGTGTACAAGCCAATTAATGGGTTTAGGGTACACTGCGATGTTAATCAATTCTGAAAATGTAGCCGATGTTGGAAGGCATGAACAAGGATTTTTCAAGCATTACAATGAAGTATCTTAAAATCAAGCTAAATTAAAAATATTTTTACAGAAAACGGAAGAATTTGTACATAGTAATAAAATCATATGTTGCGAAATAATTTGCACAGCATAACTGAAATTTGTAAAAAAAGGAGTATTTTAATAATTGTTGATGGCACGTCATGAAGAATAAAATTTTATTCTTCTAGGATGTAGTCTTCAAGCTTAGTACAGAATTAGTCCGTTCCCATCTCAGCCTTTACATTGTTATTCCCAACTCAGCCTAAGAGCGAAGGATTAAGTAATTTTGCTCTCAGCTGAGTCCGATCTAGATGTATGGTCTTATTTCATTTAAGACACAATCTGCACTTTTATACATCACCTTCCATAAATAAAAAAAGATGCAATCAATACTTTCTTTCTGAATGTGATTTATTTTTTAAAGATATTATTATATAAGGAAACAATATTGCTTAAGAACTTTCACTTTAATTTTATTTTTCATTACTTGAGTAAATATTTCAAACTTCATTTTCTAAGAATTCGGCCACTAGAAGGCAACCAACAGTTGTCTCACAAAAATTTTAAACATCCAATTATTTAGTTGCAGTTTTAAAAATACAGAATAGCTTTATTTAGTTAAATTTTTTTTAAAGTTAAAATGTCATCCTGTAAGAAATTTTCTTCGTTACCTGGCGCCTTCGCGGTGTAATTGGAAAGTACGTCCGGCGAACAGTCGGACCGTCAGGAGTTCGAATCCTGAAGACTGCGTTGCTCATTTTTCATATGCTTATCTCTAATAATCTAATGACTCTTGGAGAATATTTACGTATGACATTTAATTCTCTGTAATCTTAAAGGACCACTTTCATAATATTTCTGATAGAACCATTTCTCATTAAAAATCAATATACAATGTTCTTAACTACCTTTGAAAAAATGAAAATTTCACGCGAAAATTACCGCTTTCAAAAACGTGCCTTCGAGGCGAACTACCTCCTTCGCCCTCCTGCCCGCTGCTGTGCCGGCATGTATATGCCAATGTAATTTTCAGAGTTCTTCTCAATACATTTATAACGTTGCGCGCCTCCAACTTGCACGCAACCAAGAGGTGACTGTGAAAGCTGTATAAAACACAGAGTCTTGTAAAGGGTTTAAGTCCCTTTTTATTCAACGTAATAAATTACAATTGCGTCCTCTTGACGCTTACAGACGGTGCCAACTCGGCAGTCAAATAAAAATAATAACCTGAAAAGAAACTAAAGACAAGATTCTAACTACGAGGCTCTCTAAAATAACTAACTCACCGCGTTTTACAATATCGCTGCTAATTCAGCAGACTTGAAGCTCACTGGAACGATTAACACTACTTCCCGCCAAGCACATAGGCCGAAACGCGGGGTTCTTCAATTTCTCGCAAACTACCTCCGCGCTCGTGAAGTAAGAATATCACACACCGAATTTGTTTCCTTCTATTTAAATCATAATACTTCCGCTGATAATTTGAATCCTCGCGCGTTCTACTAAAATTTACATATTCTGGCATTGGCAGTTCGAGGGGAAAGTAAGGCTTGACAGGAAAGATAGTTTAAACTTAAAATAAATGTTAGTTAAAATAAATATAAACCCTACACATTTTACAGATAAGATGTTGCGAAATACTACGTCTGGTTAATGCTATCTCACAAACAGTTACGCTTCAATTTCTAGAGTCATTAGAGTTTTTTTTCGAAGTACGAGAAGTGAAAAATGTGCAGTGCCCTTGCCGAGTCTCGCACCCTGGAAGTTTCGAATACGCTTTTACTATGCTTCCAAGTACACCACGAAGGCACACAGAAAAGAGGGAGAAAATACTTTATAAGTTTTCTTCATAGTACGAAATTCACAGTTTTTAAAGTTTGGGTATGTCTCAAGTAAGTAAAACACACAGTTTATTCTGCAAATGGAATTGGAAAGTTTGAATATTTTCCTAATTGTCCGGAACGATGATTTAACTGTAATGCTTGTAAGGTATTTCTCCCGCCTTCTTAGCATGCCTTCTTAGTGTAGTGGTTAGCAATCTGAGCGCTTATTCCAAAGGTCCGTGAGAGGGCGTTGCTCATTTTTCATCACTCCTGCTTTAAAAATAACCTAATGTCTCTACACTTGCGCCCGAACTAAAAGGGTAGTGGATGATGATTCTCCACATCCAGGATTTGGCGATTGGGTCTTTCTCCCTAAAAACCCAGTCGCTCTTTAAAAGGGAGAGTATATAAGATATTTCTCCTGCCTTCGTAGTGTAGTGGTCTGCACTCTCGGCGCGTATTCCAGAGGTCCGTGGTTCATCTCTCCTGCTTTCAAAAATATCCTAATGACTCTACATATTGTTCAGTAGGCATTTCTCAAACATTTTTTATGTGGGCCTATTTTTATCAATTAGACAGTGCTTTCAGCATCTATTCCTATCAGTATACATATATTATTAAAATACAATTAACTAAAATCCATTTAATTTTATTATGGTACAAATTAAATAAATTAACAGAAGAAACTTTATATTTGTTTTTAATAATTCAAGTCTATTAGCGTTTGGATAACTTTTATATTAGTAATTTAAACCTATCCTTTTATTATATAACTAAGGTACTCACATTAATGAAATTGATAAGCCTTCCGCTTTTTTCTTTGCTGTTCTGTGTTTCGATATATGCAATTAAGAAGCACTACTTTTAGTGCTTTCAAATCATCCTCTATTGCTAGACTAGAGAGATTTTCAGTTATAACGTGGTATAAGCAGTTAATTAGAATTTTATTTTTCATCATTTTTGGAAACCTAGGAGAACCACAAATGGAGGCTTCCACTTAACAGTCTTAGGGACTACAGACTCAGAAACGTTGCCGTAGAGAGAATCTGTGGGCTTTAGTAATGATAGCGGGGCAGATCCTTTAAGTATGATACAAGAAAATCGGCTTAAAACAGTGCATATTTGCATTAGAAAGTGTTATCTCAACAAATAATAAGGGAAACAAAAATTAAAATTAACAACTCAAATCTTCATAACTGCATATATTTGACTATAAAGCAAATTTTATACTGTGAAACATATATTCAAAAATAATTTTTCTACCTTGTTAATTATTTTAATTTGGCTTTTTAATTTTGCTTTTTTTATTCATTAATTATTTTAGCTTGTGAAGCTTACGTACAAAGAAAGGAACTGGTGGAACAATGCCTTTTAAAATTTTATTTAAAAAAAGGAGGGCCGAAACGGGTTCTTTCAAAGAGGCGGGCCCTGATAACTGTACCAGCTCTTGCTTCTTCTTTACGTCTCTGTTTAACTGCTCCCAAAAGATTTTCTTCTAAGAATTCTAGAGAGTTTCAAAATTGTTTTCCACTTTATTTTAATACAGTTTAGAATTTTTTTACGTTTCTGAAACCAAGATGAGTTTATGCCCAATGTTTAATAAACCAGCATGCAGAGAATGCCAATATTTATACTTAGCTTTTAGATAATTATATAGATCCTCTTTGCAATTTCTCAACCCCCTCAACCAAATAAAAAATTAGTCGTCAGCATTTGTTCTTCATATAAATATGCGGTGTACCATACTCATATACATTTAGAATTTAACAAACTATAGAAACACGGTAGAAACTGGGCTTCTCATCTAAAAAATCCGCAAGAGATAATGAAGACAGACCTCCTAACAAAAAAGGTACAGCGTCTTAGAGGAATCTTCGAAAATCAAAAAAGTAATTAAGGTTACCATACAGCAGCCAAAAGGAGGACAATTCCTCCTTTTTCAATTAAAATATAATGTCCTTAATCAACTTTAAAATGTCCTCGCTTTTTTAAAATGTTCGCACATTATGAAAGTACTGTTTCATTTTACGTACAATCATACTATTTTTACATTCGTGCCCAACACTAGTCGTCACGACTGTTTCACATGCACGGAACATGTCTACAACTTAAAGCCTGGCCAGTCAGGAGAGATTCAGTTCTCCTTTCCTTTCCTCATCGGGCCTAAATCACCTATGTCACGCATTCCATCCTTCAGTTTCAGCCGTTTTGACGTTCGCGGGTTTCTACAGCGTTAATAAGTTTATCCTGTGATGGTATATCATCACTTTTTTGGTCTGATTGATATCTGTATTTTTAAGTTGCTGAAATGTCCATCGAAGGTGCATCGAATCTTCGTTAACAATGGGCGGTATTTTTTAAATCTTATCCGAGTATTGAATGCTTTTTGGAATTACTTAAAATTTGTGAATTTTAGTTTTGCATTTCCACTCATAACGTAAACATTTGAGAGGATTTTTTTACCGATAAACTCTCAATGGACCAAGCAAAGGAATAGACAGCGAAGGCGAAAATACTCCCACAGCACAATTTTACAGTATATTGTTCTTATATTTTTATAGAATATGCTTTATTTATGTTAAAAATGGTTATTATAATTATATGATTACTATTATAATTATATTAATATATTATATTAAGAATTCTTATTATTTATATTAGGTATGCTTTATTCATATTTAGAAATGAAGAGCAGTTATCATAAAATTAGCTCTGAAAAATATGCTTAAATGTCTAGTTCGTATTAGCAGTATGTTGAAAAAATTATTTTAACAATGAAGTTATTTTTTCTCCCAATAAAGGTTTATATATCTTAAATTTTATTTTGACAGGTATCCCTTTCAAAATAAATATACTCCTTCTTCATTTTTTTGGATATGGTAACTATAAGTATAATGCAGCAATATCATTGGACGAAAGTTGAAATTAATATGCGAATAAAGAATATATCAATTTTGCATAAATTAGGATATGTCTGAATTTATGTTGACTCGTTTTTTTTTTTTTTTTTTTCTTTTTTTTTTCATTACAGGTGATTCGTTTGTGACTATTCGAAGTGTATATTAATAAACGGCATTTCCAGAAATAACTATGATGGCTCTAAGATGGTTAAAAGGTTTTCCCTTGCAACCAGCTCATTCTACGTTAGGTTGAAGCTTTCAAAAATCAAAGGCGACGTTCCCTTTCAGCTTGTGGTATTTCGACGTTCCCTTTCAGCTTTCAGCTCCCGTGTGTCGGCAAATTATTCAGGAGATGGAGATATAGAAGAAGGAGAGTGAATGAGAGAAAGAGCATTTTTTGTCGATCCGCGCGGTGAGTCTATTACAGGGCGGACCCTAGCAAACGAGTCAGTTGCAGGGGGGAGAGGTGTGCGCGGGCACTGCAGCAGCAGAAGCGGGGCAGTGTATCGCGGTAGTCGGGCGAAAGGAGCTGGCCTTTGCTCCCGGAACCTGACCGGAGGGCGACTGCCTCTTCAGCGATGGGTGTGCCGCCCCGAAACGCCTGTGTGTGCCGCGTAACAGGAATTCCGATCCCCAACAGGCGGCGACTCTTTCACCCAATGAGTTGACCCCCTCTTCAATAATCTGCGACGGATATTTGGCCTTAGAGTGAATTATTATTACAAGAACATTTTTCAGGGCGAATAAGCTCATCTTTTGATAAGCTCAGGTGAATAGTACTAGAAATGGGCATCAAATTTGCTCACAACGCGTTTTCTTTGAAGCACTTTAATTTCTTGTGAGCAATAGTCAGATTCCTTTTTTCTTCAAATCTTCAAAAGGATTCAGAGAAGTCTTAATAGCCATAACAGTCTTAAGTACGTAATGGAGTGTCAACCATGTGCATCATTCGTGATCTTCAGTGAAAGTACGACAGAATACTATGAGGAGGATGCCACATATTCTTTGATGATTGTAAACAGCTTCCTCTTGTCTATAATTCGGATTGTGAATAAAAGCTGAAATTATGTATGATGACACAGTAGCATATACTTCTTATTAAAAGCCTGTACACCTTGCACAAAGAGAAAATGGGACAGTTCTACATCTCCCGTTCTACTGGACTGATTATCGAAATTTAACTTGCGTTATCCATGTCTCGAAAGTGCAACTTATATATATATATTAGATCTATACATAGCATTGTTCTAACATAGGTATTTTGACATAAAATCAGACATTTTCTAAAATAAATACCAAATTTGTTTCCAGATTTCGATTCTACGATTCAAATTATGCCAAAGTGCCAAGTTTTGTAAAAATCGCACGAGTAATTTTTAAAGAAATAGTTCTCAAAATTTCACCTTCTCCATGTTAGTTGAATTTGGTATAAATTTATTAATATCTCTTTTTTATTAAACTTATTTGATTCTTCCTTTCACATTTCGAAATTTAAGTTCATTTCAAATAAAATTCGCCCATTTTTTTATGATTTGTTTTAAAAATTTGTATTTTTAAATAATTTTTACAAATTTTTCGAAAAAACTTTTGAACTATAATCTATAAAATTGTTACCATCATCTTGAAGTAGATGTATTTCTAAGCATATCTGAAAAACAATTAAAATTTTTTATTCACAATTTCCAGAGATATATTTTAAAATTTGGCATACATATTCTAAGCGATTATAACGCTAAATGTACTTTACGCACTTTGTTAACATTGGTCAAACTAAGAGAGTTGTAAAATTTCACGCTAAAGACATGAGGCATATGTTAGGAAAAAGGAAACACAGAAATCCTCAGTTGCCCAGCATTGTTGGCCCGAAAATAAAACTTTCCATTTTTCTGCAGCCAAAATTATTCATAAATTATTTTCCATTGGTGAATTTGAGTCGTTTCACATTCAAAAAAATCATCCTGTTCTTCTTAACGACCATAATTCCAATCCATCTTTCCCTTCAGCCTTTCAGAAAATTATGTTTTAATTTTCTTGTTTCATCAATAGATGGCGTCAGTAACTCCCGCCTAGCCATTCTTATCTTACCTTATCTTATCTTCACTGTCGGGTAGTGTATATGTTACGGTGAAACACCGAAATCTGGAGAATATCGACTTTCACCGGTGAATGTCAACATTCACATAGTCGTTTGGTGTATGTCCGAAATATTTTCCAAATACTCTTATTTCTGACTTACACCGGTCAATGTCGACATTCACCATGTACTAACGGTGAATGTTGAGCATATAAGAATATTATATTTTCTTCTCCGTAATTCAGTCGCGAAAAAACGGACTTGAGACTTGAAATAAGAATATAAGAACACAAAACACACAGTACATTCAAAATGAGAAAGGAAAATAAGAGAAGTTAAAAACTTAACTAAATTATGTGATTCAAATCTTATTTATTGCAATAACTTAAACTATTATGACACTTTGAACTGCACAAGAGGTCCTTGCTTTTACAACTGCATTTATTTGTGGAACACTTCCTTTTGCAATGACAGCTTGTACATATACGCCTGTCTTTTCGAGCTATACCAGAGTATAGCTGTGATTGTCGACATACACCGGTGAGGGTCCGAATGTACAAGAATGTAATGCAATATTCGATCTTTCACCGACCTATTTGGTGAATGTTGATATTCTCCGGTGAAAGTCGACATTCTCCAAGTTCGGTCTTTCACAGTAACATATATTCATAACGGGTGGCCATAATTAAACTGACAGTGCTCACAGTGTTCTGTAGCGCGATCTATTTGCGAGAATGAAGCCACATTTCGTAGGAAGATTAAACAAGACGGGGGATGAAGGATTCCGCGGAAAAAAAGTTCCAAAAGTCACCGCTAGGGGAATATTTGGCGCTGTGTAATAGAAAATAGAGTGTTAACAAATGCAAATCAATACGGAAATTACCTTTTATTTTGCATTCAAATGAGGTTCAAGTGGCTGCCGTTGTTGTGGACCACATATTGTACTCTGTGCACAGTATGCACAACAGCAGAAAGTAACATGTCTGCAGGAATTTGCCGTACAGTCCGTGATATGCTATCCTTCAACGTAGCCAGGTCCTGGACCACTCCTTGATAGACCTTGGACTTAAGGTAACCCCATAGCCAGAAGTCGCATGGGGTAAGATCAGGCGACCGAGGTGGCCATGCAGTTGGAAAGTAGCGGCTAATGACTCTTTCTGTTGTGAATTTTTGTCGTAGCATCTGTTGCACCCGTACAGCAAAGTGTGGAGGGGCTCCATTATGCATGAAAATGATTTTCCCCAGGCATTGTCTTTGCTGAAGTGCCGGAATGACAAAGCTGTTCAACATGTGGCGATATTTCTCTCCGATAACAGAAAAGTTTTCCGGTCCTGTCGGGGTAATGTTCTCATAGAAGAATGGACCTACGATAAATTTTATTCCGTATTAATTTGCATTTGTTAACACTATATTTTCTATTACACAGCGCCAAATATTCCCCTAGCGGTGACTTTTGGAACTAATTTTTTTTTCGCGGAAACCTTCGTCCCCCGTCTTGTTTAATCTTCCTGCAAAATGTGGCGTCATTCTCGCAAATAGATCGCGCTACAGAACACTGTGAGCACTTTCAGTTTAATTATGGCCACCCGGTATTTGGCGCGGCCGATTGCAACGGAAGAGAGGTGCACTACTGCATGTTATAGCAGTCCTATATATAGAATTTGAACGTTGTACGGCTACTCGTTTTTGAGTTATGCGAGAAATACGTACACACGTCAAGAAAATATCTCTTCTGAATCCGTTTTAAATCCATTTCACAATCCTTTTTGGTAAAAACAGTCCTTTATTATGTCCGTACGTACAGATGTCACTCAAAAATGTCGTTCAGATGGATTCGAGAGCGGTCGAAATTGATATTTTCGTTGAAATATGATACCCGAAATTTTTTGCGATTACAATACTTCCTTTACTTCGTACAAGGAAGTAAAAATCAAACATAAAGATAAAATTCTACAGCAATATTCAAACTGCTGTTTTCCGTTTCTTTCTTTTAGGATAAATTTTGTTTCCCTAGGCGGCAACAATGAATATTAAATTTATTCAAAATTTTTTATTTTATTTAGAAAATTAGGATATTTTCAATTGTGATGATTTAAATGACTTATATTCCAGAAAAGTCTGATTTCTTAAAATCATAAGCTTTATGTTGCTCATTTACTTTCCTCATTATACATTTATAAGAAATGCAATCTTATGGATTTGCAGGAGGTTTTAGTTGATTCTGACTACGGCCGTTACCCATATTAGACATCCGCATAAAATCCTTTTATTCATCCTAGGTATTATTTGTTTAGATTAAAGTTATGGTTCCCGAGCCTGCTTAGGTTTTTAATAATTTTATTTGCTTTAAACCTGATTTCAGCCAGATGCGGAACCCAGCTAAGTTTTATTATCAAGCAGGAATCTCAAATGTTTAAGGGTGTCATGGTTTCTCAGCGGAAGGCCAACACATTTGATACTTGGGGGATCATTAACCAAGTTTTTATCTTTTGAAAAAGTTATTTTGTTTTTCTGAATGCTGAGATGTAGTTTGAACGTTTTATTCCATCCTGTAATAAATTCTAAGGCTTTGTGAACTTTTCTCTTTATTCTGGCATAGTTGTTGCCACTTATAATAAGAATGAAATAGTTTGCGACCGCTTGGATGACTGCATTGTCTTCGAAGTGTTGTATGGGAGTTATTGGCAATTATGTTCAATAGTATGAATCTGATGTTGGAACCCTGCGATGCAAATTTGTTGTAACTTTATCAGATGTTTGTGACGTCACACTTATATGTGATATTCATGTTGTCCAGATAATTGTTGGTCTTATGCAGGTGTTGAGGACATTTGAAGTTGCCTTAAATGCTTCTTGTGTGCCGACCATCATAGTTGGTTAAACGCTGAGGCGACATCTAACGAGATCACGCAGAAGTGCATCCCGTTGGCTTTATTTTCATTGATTGTTGTTTCCAGATTGTTTAGTGCCCCGTTCTCGCTCTTTACTTTTGTAAAACCAAATTGAGTGACATTTAAGAGTTTCTTTTTTCTCAAGGTGGCTTGTAAGATAATGAGATGCCCAGAACCATGCCCCAAGTTGGCACGACGCAGATAGGCCTGTAAGCGTTATAGGCTCCGTCGTATCTTTTCCTTATTTCATGAACAGAACCAGATTGTCATTCTTACATGGATCTTTTAAGTATCCTTGATCCAAGCATGTGTTATACAGTTCTGTCAGTTTATCTTCGTTTGCTAGGTTGAGTTCCTACATGAAGTCTCATATTGATGTAATCTAATATTGGTACTTTTCCCTGTTTAGTATGAAAGGGTACTCTCCTGATTTCTGTTTTTGAGACTGGTAAATTATTTGGACCATACAGGAGAAAGTTTGAATTAGCTTTTATTAGCCTATGTTGATGGTCATTTTCTTCTTCTAAATGTTGTGGAAAATGGAAGTTTATAATTTTTCTGAATGTTTTTTCGATTGTTGTCGTAGTAGACTTGTCATATCCTATTACGCTTAGCTGGAGTGAGTCAATACTCTTAGATCTTTGTCAAAATCTTAATAAGATCCAAAGGAGAAACTTATTTTGATTATCTTAGAAATTATCCTAAGCGATCTTTTTAGCTTTTAACATGTTCTTTTTAGATTAGATTTGTGCTTTTTTGTACCTTTCCAAATTCGCAGTTCTTTTTTTTTCTCCGCTCTTGCGTTGTTAACACTGTTGAAGCTATCGTACCCTCTTCCTTTCGTGACCTCTGTTTGTATTTTTCGATTTCTTTGTAGTTTTGTAGATCTTTTTTTCAATGATACTTATGACGTAGGAGCCTGCGTCGCGTTTGTCTTACATTGTGAGAGGTAAAATGATAGTTTTTGTCTGAAGGAGAGACAATCCACGTTTTCTCATTTTGTTGTTCTTCTTGCTGTCGTAATTTAAGTTTGTCACTTCAAAATTGATGTAGTTATGGACAATAAGGTTTTTGTGATCTTCCACTTCTCCGTTTTCTTATGTCTTCTGGTTCCGTCATTTTGTGCGGAGTTAGGTGCGCCATGAATTTCCGTAAGAATATTGGGATGCTGTTTGGATCGTTGATTACTATTAGACCTATAGCGGCCAAAACTTCACGGACTCTTGAGTTTTCTGGGATCTGATTGCATTGCTCGGGATGCTTAGCATTGAAATCTCTACTTATTATTGCCGGTGTCTTTCGTATTCCCTTAGCATTGTTCTAGCGAGGTTAGGATAGGTTCAGTCTCTTGGGATGGGGGACAATTGCTGGAAGCAAGTATGAATAAGTTATCTTTCTCGACTAAAATTGCTGTGACTGTCTGAGTAATAGTGATCTCTAGAATCAGCAGTGCTAAGTCTGTCACTATGCTCGTCGGTTTAGCTCCTACTGTGAGTAGAATTTTCTAAATCTTAAGAGAAATTCGCAGAGTTTATTGTTCTTAATTAATAGTTTTTGGTCACATGCAGCTTGATACTATTACGGTTTTCCAAATGATTTATTATATATGTCATTTCATACGTGGAATGTTATAGATTGATTTGGATAATGTTTTTTCTATTTATACTTTATTCTTTTCCTAAGTTTTCGAAGTTCTCTGATTCATTTGCAATTTTTTTCCTCTATAGTACTCAGTTCTGCTTTTAATTTATCGTTTATTTTAGAATAATTAACACAATTCACTCAGTTCTGCTTTGAATTTATCATTTTTCGTAATAAAGTGAAAATTAACTTTTTATAAATTTTTTAAAGTCTACAAATTTATCAAGGACAACTTTTACTTTCGAATCAATATACATATATTATTATTGGATCAAAGTTTCATCGACCCCCGGACGGCAGTTCAGGAGCGAATAATAAAGTGTACCACCCATTTAAAATCCCGGGACCCACCCAAGAAGTACGCGAGACGATAATCATTCAACCAGAACTGATCACCGAACCGAAACGGAGATTTGGTTAACATTTCGTGAGATCAAATTGGAGCTGGGTGATAACTTGAGGACAGCCAAGTTCTACCAAAATGGGTATTTCGCGACTGTGCCCTTGCCAAAATGATCACTCCATACCTATTCACGAGTAATATTTCTCGGAAAAATCTAAAGAAAATGACTTATTTTTTCATAATCCTTAATTTCAATCATTTTCGAAAACTGGACATCTAGAGCTTTGAATTGAATACGACAATTTATCGGTCATTATAAGTGGAACCTGGTCTGAAAAACCAGTTCATCTGCATGTAGTTGTGATTGAAGTAACAAGGTATTAACCTATCAGATATTGATTTCTCTGCCCACACATTGGCTTAATGTATAATATAAAGGGTGTGTACCTTTTTTTAAAAGAGAAAAGGGTAAGTTCTAGTACGCATTCAAGTTTTGGGTAAGCCGATATTGAAGGAAGTAGGCAAAATTTCCTCGAGTAATAGAAAACTTGAATAACGAGAGTTTTGAAAAATTTTACCTAGAATATAGCTGTATTTCCACGTCGATAGTCTCGTAAATGTCTTTAACAAATTAAAATGATGAAGATCGTTAATAATGACAATCATTTTTATATTTAATAAGCTTTGAGATGCACTAAAAATAAAGTAACTCAGACCGTTAATTAGGAAACTACTGCATATAGAGACACAAAATCACGATTCTGTTGGAGAATTAGATGGTGTAGGTCCATTCTCACAGTATACGATGCTTTCTTAGCTTTTAAAAATAATATTAAATTTTTTCAGCAAACCGAATACTGTATTAAATTATTAATGCAAACAGTGCAAATAAATAAGATTTTAAAGACGTTATTTTTCAAGTTTTTATTGAAAATATAGTGAAACTCCTAAGCTTCCACTCACGATTCTATAGAAATCGCTTATAGTCGATTTTAGTTTTCTGTGGAACTGATCGTTTCAGAGAACAAGATTATCAGTAATGTTCAGTATAATTACTTAATTATGCACCCAGGAGTACAGTTTACTTAGAAACAATCATCGCTTGAGAGAAGTGGTCGCTAGAATTTTTAAAAAATGAACGATTTACTCTAGAAGGATGCCGTTTGCAAAATTCCTGTCGTAAATTCGAACTTATTTATTTATTACTTTTGAGGGTTAAAAATATATTTCAATTTATAGTTTTATCAACAGACGGTGCTGTACTATCAGTCTAACTTTCGGATCACATTTAAATAAATAAAACTTTTAATCACCTCATTATACAGTGCTTCAGATTATCAAAAGATCAGTGTGTCCCTCATGTTAGGAATTCACATTCTGAAAGCGTGTGATCACACAATTTACCGATGCGTTGAGTAATATCTGCATCTATGGAAGCGATTTCATGGTATCCCTCAATAGTTCAAATGGTGTTCAGAATTCACTGTGAATCACCAACAGCATTTTTTTATTATGCTATCTTCAAACATCTTTTAAATTAATATTTTTAAACTTAATAAAATATTTATTAAAAATAATAAATAAATATTTTAAAATTAACTCAAAAATTTTGACTTGAAATTTTTAATAATAATAATAGTGAAGAGTTTATGATACGTAAACATTTGTAAAGACATGTTATATTTTAACAAGGTGAGTAATGGTAAAATATTAAGGATAAGGCCAAACTATGAACAAAAGTGAAAAACAGGGAACTGTGTCATCGAGTTCCACAAAAATACAGTAATATAATAAAATGTACGATCTCCTCTGGCAAAAATGCACTTTTACGATGTTTTTCCGTGTTATTATCAATTAATTTTCGGGGATCAAACGTCGTGCTTCTAACAAGGCAGATCTGAATTCGTGAAGGCTCTGGAAAAAGAGATGATGTGCCGCGTTCACCGACGTAGATATCTCAAACATAATTAATAAAACTAGGATCAGCTTAATATAATGGAATGTCCTTACTTTGGAGGTATTCAGCTCTATGAAATCAACGATTCTCATTCTGAACTCAGTCATTGATCTCCATTCACAAAATATTCTGGGCTCAGAACATCCCTAAACCACCTTACGTGAAAATGCAGAACCTTATCTATGTACTTCTGAATGCTTGTAGAACCTCTAGCATAGATACTATGTAGCTTCATGTGGTCATTTCTTATGATTCCTTTCCTAACAAGTAAATCTTCAACATAAAAGCAACATTTTTAATGGATATGCGACATAAGATTGAATTTTGAAGGCTACCTATAGGTGAAAATAAATCCAGAATCACTATTTATGCTGAATTTGCATTCATTCGTGAAATCTGAGTCCAGTAATCCTGGCTCCATTAACGAAGGCAATACCACCTTAAACGCTTCTATCTGCTCTGTTCCACCATGGAAGGAGGTGGAAGCGATAATCTTCTCACTTAAAGGCTAAGCTTACGAAATCTTCGATAGGAAGTGTACTATTTGAGTATTAATAGCCGTTAGGAGGTTCCAAGCAAACTTAGCGGTTGCATAATTGGTTTCGTAGAGTCAACCACAACAACAGTATACAGGTCCCACAGTGCCCCTATGAAGGCGTTGCCCAACAAAATGGCTAATTATTCCCATGCTTAAAATGTCGCTCTGTACTCCATATTCTTTTCTTTGAGAGAAATATTTAGCATTTTGGAGACGTTAAAGTGAAGTGTTTTAGCCGCCTCAAGGCTACCAACTACTCAGGGCCCGCCCTTCTGGCTTGCATCTCAATGATATCTTTCAGCCGTGATTAACAATATCTTGTTATTTCCAAATTTAGAGCTTTTTATTGAACCAAGATATGCGAGTGACTTCGAAAGTATTTTTGTTCATCTTTGCTTTATTTATATATTTTGTGCTCAAATACTTCTGAAGATATTTGCAGTGGCTTTTACTATTCAGTATCATATATTAACCGTAAATAATTATACTGCTGGAATTTTAATCCTTCTTTGTGCGCTTAGCATCACTTTTGTAACTATCCATTAATTTTTAAAATTAGTGTGCTTCACTTTTAAAGGTTCTACAAAGGCGGCTTGTGTCGTTACACCATGGTTTGGCAAATTCATACTATCGAGAAAAAAAAAAAATTCTAAGAAAATAATTTCAGAGTTCGACTTATCAAATATTTGATTTATCGAATATTTCAACTACTCCAGTTAAAGAAATTCGACTTAACCGAATATTAATTTTCAATGCATCTTGTAGGTGACAAACACTAGCTTCTACACATTGAAGTTCAAGCGATCGAAATTTTACTACACTCACACAGAGAAATTTAAGAAAGCCATTTAAATGTCAAGGGGAATTATTTCTAGGGAATTTCTTAAGGGAATTATTTCTACTTGAATTTGCAGAGTGATTAAGAATTTTGATGCTGGAGACATGAAAAATGAGCAATGCCCTAACCGGTCCTCGAACCTGGACCTCTCGAATATGCGCCGATTATGCTACGGTTACACCACGAAGGCATGCTGAAAAGGAGGGAGAAAACACCATTCCATTTCATTTACCGCTTTTATACTGGGCCTAGCCTGCGTGGAACTGCAGGCTTTTTGCCAGTTGTCATCTTTTATGGGGACCTGGAAGTAAAAGAGTCGTAAAACATGTCACAGTGACAAGATGTGAAAAATTAAAAAAGAGAGGTGGCACTTTGCCACTGTAAAAGAAAATGTCATCGCGGGGTGGTGTAACTTCAGATACAAGTATATTCAAGAAAATGCAATAAATAAATTCAAAAATAAAAAATCTGATGTGTACACCACATGACTTCCTTGTATTGGAATATTAAATTATACGCATTTTTTCTTGCATTTCATTTAAACTTATTGGATTTAATTAAATCTACTTCGCCGACAGTGCATAAACCACAATAGAATAAATGCATTCTTTAAAATTCACTCTAGTATTTGTTTACCATAGCGACACTCTGGCGCTAGATTCACTTAACAGTATTAATAATTATATAACAGTTAACTTATATAATAATTTTATAACGGAAACTAAGTTAACTGTTATATAATCCAATAATTACATAACAGTTAACTTATATATTTCGTTCATATTATAACTCATACTGCACAAAATTTATATCATTTAAAGAATAGAATTATCTAATCGTTGCTACATGCTCTATTCAAATACTATAATAAAGCTAGAATGATGTATAAAAGAAATTAAACAAACAAAACAAAAAAGAAACAGTTTTTCACAGACGATTGAGTATTTCTCATTTAATTAATTCAGTTCTCACTTCACGAGAAGGCAAAAATACATAAAAACTCAAAATATCTATATGAAAAATTACGAAGTAAATCTTAAACGCTTATTTCCTCGAAAAAATTCCAGAAAGGATTAAGCATGATTTAAATAATAAATGAAGGCGTTATCTTTGTTGTTGCGAAGCTAAGTTTCTCTAGATTGGCAACAAATCCACTAGTCTCCTGTTTCAAATGTAAACATCAATGGCCGCCATTAAAAAAGGCTTAGCGGCAATTAAACAACTTTCAAATTGCTGATAATTCTAAAAATATTGAACACAGATTTACTAAAGGCATAAAATCCTTAACCGGAAGATAAAAACAACATAATTCAATCATTTTTAAAGCAAAAAATGTACTATTTCCCAACATATAAGAGTAAAGAAACTGAGATCACTGAGCCGGGTAACAGAGTGGATATATATATAAATATATTTATATACGTTTGGTGCGGCCGATTGCAACCAAAATACGAGGTGCACATCTACATGTTATAGCAGTCCTATATACAAAATTTCAACGTTCTGAGGCTACTCGTTTTTGAGTTATGCGAGATACGTACGTACATACGTTCGTAAAGACGCCACGAAAAATTCTCTTCAGAATTAATTTTAAAGCAGTTTTATAATTTTTTAGAAGGAAAAGAGTATTTTATTCTGTCCTTACGTACAGATATCACGCAAAAACATCGTTAAATTGCATTCGATAGCGGTCAAAATGGATATTTTCGTTGAAATATGCTGCCTGAAACTTTTCGCGATTACAATACTTCCTTTTTACTTTGTACAAGGAAATAAAAACATGATGCAATAGTAAAAAGTCTGCTTAACGGGTCTTGAATAAGTATAAATTAGCATTATTCACAGTATATACAACATAAGTTGAAATAAGCAAAGTCCAAGTGATGACCAGGAGTTCCTGCCATTGGCTGGGGCAGAAAAATACATAAAAGCATAGTTTTAAAAATATCTATCGTGCAGTATTGTTAAAGTTAATTTTTCTCGAACTTGTAATTATCCTGGGAAGTGTATTCCACTAGAAATTTGCACTAACAGTTCACAGTAATGCAGAAAAGTTCAAAATACACTAGCACTGGGCGTGGCTATCTTGAGAGTTCATCATTCACGTAAGTGTTCAGTACTTGCGTTTAAATTATAAAACAAAGTACGCATACATGAAGTAAAGATGAATAATAAAGTAGAGGAATAAATGCAGGAGATATATACAAATTTGTACAGTCCTTGCGGCAGTGATGGGAGCTGTGTGTGGATGATGGCAGTGATGGGAGCTGTGTGCGAAGTGGAGATGGTAATTTGGTAATTTTCAAAGTCCGTGGTCACGTGAGGGGTCACCCTCCCGTGCTGTGACTCCGATGAATGCTGCTTGATATTTCCGGGTTAAGTTGGATGATTTTCGTCTGCGTTCAGTGTAAATGCAGCGAAAGGACGGAGTTATTGGTCCTCAGCGAGGATGAGAAAACACCTTATATACTCCTCCTTCTAAAGGGCGAGTGGGGATTACAGGACCCAATCGCCAAATCCTGGTGATGACGAATAATTGTTCAGCACCTTTTTGTTCAGGTGCCACTGTAGACACATTAGGCTAATTTGAAGCAGGAGACGTGCAAAATGTGCAGTGCCCTCGGCGGGACTCGAACCTTGGACCTTTCGAAGGTGGCTTTGCAAATGTGGTCAAAAGCAAGAGACTGGCGTTAATTATGGAAGGGGAAGGTAAACGGCTGTGTCAGGGATCATAAGGGAAGATATATTTTAAAAGAAAAGTGTTTTTAGGTCTCATTCAGTATCAGTATATCAGGAATTATATCGCGCACTGGAGATAATTTTTTTTTCGTACAGTGTTGCCATTGCTCGCTTTGAAATCGCTGAGTTTGTTAATCAAAAATTCATTAAACAACTTCGAGCTTTCAGATGCCGATATTCTATGGAAGATTACGTTATTCAAATTTTGATGGCTCTAGGTACCGTCGTTTTATCATAAGCGAGAAACATACATACATTCATGCAGACTCTTCATTATTTAATTTCTTTAAATATAATACAGGACGATAATATTTGGTGGCAACAATTTGAAAAGTGATTCGCCGTTTATAGTTTTCAACGCAAAATGCCAAAATGAAATTAATAATCCTTCTGGGCAAATTGCCCCTTTGGACTAATAATGTATTCTAAGAGCGATGGGCTGACGCCTAGCAGTAAGGGTTTGGAATCAAGAATATATTTCGCGGAACCATTATATTACTTGCAAGTATTTCATTAACTGATATCGTTAAATTTTGAAATTTCATATAAACTAGAAAAGGGATATAAAAATTAGGAAATATTTTATTTTTAAATTAACATTCAATTTATGTGTAGATAGCTGCAAATATTTCACTCAGTTGTTGTGGCAGAACTGTAATTTTATTGGGGGGGGCGAACTAGGAAATTCCACTGGTTAAGTAATGGAAAATCGAGGAATTTTTGCGATCGAGGAGCAAAACTCTTTTTTTCTGGGAAGGGGGGGGTCTATACCAGAAACGAAGCAATAACACAGATAACTAGCATGTAACTAAATAAAGTATTATACATTTTTTTAAATTATAAATTTACATTTATTAATCAATTCAAGAAATGCATACAAAAGCATCAAAGTCAAGATTATTGTTTAATTTGACGGTATTTTTAGACATTATGCTGTACATAAAACGGCTTTTCTTCGTTAAGAAGTTCGTTTTTAAAAAGGTACCCTTTTTTCATCGAAATCGTCGGCACTGATACGAAATGAAGGGCGATTTATACTATACCTTAATTTCCTGGCCTGTATGACGCGCAGTGATTTATCAGGTTAAAACTTGGGAAAAATACTTAGACAGGAAAGGATTAAGTACCTATTTTAATGATAACACTTTATACAACGAAAACGGAGCTGTTGCATTAAAAAATTAGCAAATACATCAGTGTTTCTTAGAATCCCAGAAATTCGTCATTAATGTTGCTAAAATTCTAGTTATTTTCACTTAGGTTGTCACTATAACTAGATGTGCCACTTTCCTATTTTCATCCTGATTTCCAGCTAGTGCACTGCTAATTCCACACTTAAAAAGTCTTTTAAAAAAGATTTATTGTGGGATAAAATTGGATAATAGGATAAATGTATTTTTCAGTATTAACTTCATTCTGAAGAATTTTCTGCAGTCTAGTTTGCGTTATTTTATTCACAAGTCTCAAATTAAAAACAATTTAATGTTTATATGTCAGTAGAAAATTAACCAAAAAGCAGCGACCACAATGTAATTGAAAAACAGTCCTTTTAGACGTGAAAAGGTTGAAGGCCGTTTGGGTTAAGACAGATACTCAGCTACTTCGCATACATGGAACATAGCATTCAAAATGAAATTTCAATATTTACTACAAATTCATTTATGTAATAAATATCTGTCTTTTTACTCTTACTAAAAAAAAAAAAAAAAAAAAAAAAAAATGTTATTTGCCTTACAGTTTATAGTTCAATAATACATTTTTTTGTAAAAAATTGCATTCATTCGAAGAATTCAATTTGTATTTTCCTCTGTATAAAAACTATATGTAGAGAAGTTAGATGTTTAAACGACCCCCACATTTTCTCAAGACCACGAGCAAGATTATTCCCTCCTTTTCAGCCCCCCGTGAAAAAAAGGGTTCTAAATTTACGACCTGACCGCATATAGGGTGATTTCCCTCTCGAATATGCGTAGTGTATGCTTTCACCAGAAAGGCACGCGGAAAGGAGGGAGAAAATACCTTATAAAACTATGTACAATTTTAAAAGATTTTCTTGACTGGTTCTTTTTCAATATTTCTGTATAAGATCTATAGGAATTTTTTTATTGAATAAATGCAAAATTTATGAATATCTTTTTAAAAACATAGTGACTCAAAATAGTTCTTGGCAAAAGATCTAAGTATTTTGTTAATGTTTGTCAAGAATATTCAAGAAAATTATAATACATTTAATCTGATAAATTCTGATAATTGCAATCTGGTTTGCAACAGAAGTAATAACATTTCCTATTTTGCGAGGATATGAATTTCGTGTAGCGAAAGGAATAACATGTCTTCGAAGTTTTAAGGTGTTAAAAACGAATCCATAATATATATATATATATTAAATTTTGCTTGCGCACTTTATGTATAGAATTTAGCCCATAATATATTTTGGACGGCCTAGTATTCTAAACATTTTCAGATTATTTCAGAAAACTTACAAATTAAGGAACTAAAAAATTCAGTTTCATTTTGTTTCCCGAATTATGATAGGGCAATATTTTCGTTTATTATTTTTTCGGAGTAAAAGGAGGGGAGGAACAGACCTTCAGGTTTCTCGTTATTCCCGGAAGGATCCAAATATTCCCGGAAGGGGGGGATGAAACAAAATGCGTAAAACTAAAAATGATATGTCTGTTTCTACTAAAGTCCGTTTCGAATGAATAACCGGTTTCGCTTTAAAACCTGCTTTATATTTGTATTACTCCGGAGTGGTTTGTTTACGTAGGGCACGTTGCCCCTGTTGCCATGACAACAATGTCTTGGAATTCCTTTCTGTCTGGAGTGTTATCTTCCTCTTCCGGGCATAGATGCGAAGGAGCAGGCGATGCTCTCTCTGACACAGGGAACGCAAAGGAATGGATGATTCCCAGAGTGGTAGATATATACGGAAATTGCTCTACCACTGGAGATGGATAAAATATCATTTCCCAGAAAGAACCAAGCAGTACTAGGCGTCTAGTACTAGGCGAAATCATACACATATTTATTTATTTGCTATTTTAGCATTAGAAACTTCTTGCATTGCTTTCCCATTTTTTTTCCGCATCTCTTAACATTATCCTAACAGAGCGTGAATTATGCATGCGATTTTAGAAATTCTAGTTGTGAGGGCTATAATATCGCAGACTATCACAGAAATCAGGACTGCGAAGGCCTAAAACCTTTATTTTGGGATTGTAACACAATGACAATAATTAGCAGTCAAAATCATCAAGGAAGCACTCGTCATCTCAACACCGTTTGTCAGGAACTCGTTTCCACGAGGCGAATTGTTATCTCCTAAAGCGAACTTTTTGACCGCTACGCGCGCTTGTTTAATACTTAGCACAATGGAATGTATGACTTTGCGACATTAAGGCTTGTCTAGAAGGAACATTCATGAACTTTCACCATGCTGTGTTCTGGAAACACGTGAAATCTCTAAGCTTAACTGTCACATTTTGGATTCGTTTGGTTGGGGACAGTTTGGATTCTGAAATAGATTGACTTAATCAAGCGGAACACTTATCACGATCACTCAGTATAATATTACAATGCCCTAGAGCCTTCCTTTTAACAACCTTAAGACAAGAATTAAAAAATAAACATTTCTAACACCAGATAATTAATAATTTTAACTGGCTCTGAACTAGAAATTAAGAATTTGCAAAATTTGTTTCGTCTCAGTCAAGGAATATTTAAACACATTTCTAAATTTAGCTTGTGTACAGGGGTACTTTCGAAACTTTGCATAATACACATTTTACAAAGTACTGCATTTTAATTTGAGGTTCCTGGTCTAGGATCAATTTTGTAGTCGAAAAGTTGGATACAAAGAAAGCAAAAGTTTGATAAAAAGCAAACGCGCAAGCAAGTGTCGCTTCCATTATGCTCCCGAATCTGTGCACAGTACCCGTTAATAGTGTCTGGTAATCTTATATGAAACCTCTGTACCGGATTTCACTGGGGATAAGGCATTGAGCTGTGACTTACTTTAACGCCAAACGATAAAGATTCAGAAGTGAAGTGGTCCGTGAATGACTTCCTGAAGTCACACTGAACGTCTTTCGGGAAACCGATCCAGCTAAATAACAAAGCATCCATTGCCGCTACCGATCCTATATCTCTAGTGGGTACAGCTTCGGCCAAACAGATTGTAGTTATTACATATCGATTCCCCTTCTTACTAACTGGTAAGACGTATATATTAACTTTTGAGAACACCTTCTCTGATATTTAATACAAGCTTTAAGGGAGCCTTTATCTTTTCCTTAGGTTTTCCCGCTTTCTGACATCCATCACAGTGTAGAGCTCCTCACTTTTATTCTGCTAAATTGAATGTTGAGAAACCTAATGAGCGAATTATCGCTTAGTTTAAAGAACGGAAATCGCATACGCAAAAAGGGTTAATTACCCTTTACTTTAATCAAAATAAGAAGAACAGTCGGCCCCTTTCTTCGGGCTTACAACAAAGACTCCACTTGGCCTTATACTTAAAAATAAGAAATAAGAACTAACTATATCTAACTAAGAGATTTAGTTGAAGCTAACACAGACGGAGTTGGTCCTTAACTTGAAACTAGCCGGAGAACTATCAAAAGGCACGTAATATACGGCCGAGCGTAACAGCAGTTAGACAGACATAGCCCAAAGGTAAATGCGCGCTACTCAGGATTCCTAGCATTCTTTCTTGAAAAAAGTTGAACTTTCCTTTAAAACTATCGCTTACTCATTTGCATTCAACGCGATTCTAAAAACTCATTCTGGTAGGGAGTTGTAAGTTGAGACGAGGCAAGATAGAAAAGCATAATTAAATTAAAATAACTGTTATAAAATATACCTTATAACGCGATCTTATAGAGTCATCAATTTCTCTATAACATCTCTATAATAATAACAAGCTAACCTATCCCTGGTTTTTATCGTAACGAGATGGCTCGCTCACTTATCATGACACAATTCTAGAATTTTCATTGATATGCTATTAAACTGTAGAAGAAGACAATCTCTATCATAATGCTATTGATGAGCGATCAAGTGAAGTTAAAATTGCGACTATTGGTGCTTGTTTATTAACTGAAACTCTGCGTTGTATTATTCTCCACGCAAGTATAAAACTGCTAACATATCCCTAATGACACTAAAGTTCCTGCATTAGTGAAAAATCTTCAATGTTTTGTATTGCATGTACTGCCGCTTGCGTCACTTTTGCTTTAGCACGTTGCAAATTGATTTGAACGCAGCATATTGGTCCAGTCATGCTGATCCTAATGAATATTAAAAAGGAATGCTAAGCGTTGTTTTCCATATTGATGTTTTGCATATTATTAATAAGTTATGCTCCGTGGTATACGTTCTACACATTTTCTTTGTTGGGCAGGAAATGTGGTACGCTGGGTGAATACATAGTGTTTTATTGCTGGTTCTGTAGTTCAGCCTGCGCGATTAATACAGGTAGGTAAGGTAATCTAGAGGTGCAGTTCCTGGCAGAACAGAAGGCGCAGTATACTTAACTTTTATACTTTTGCTGCAGTATCCAAATTCTTGGGAGAGCCAGCAGCATTTCGTGTTGTAGAATTCTGCAATTCTATGTGCTCTCCTGCCGATATACAGGCGCGCTACACTGTTCTAGAGAGTAAATGGACAAGGCACCATTAAAAGATTTTAGTAAGAACTGATAGTGGGAACACAACAACTGTGACGTGAACATAAGATGGGTGACGTGACCACAGCATTCTAATAACCCTGAGTGTAGACACAGTAGGGTAGGTTTTCGAAACGTTTCGTAGACAATGACCTTCCTCTTGTTTTAAAGGTAAAGTGTACAAGATTTTATCAAGATCGGAATGAAACTGTAGATTATTATAAACTACACGCGCACAAACAAACCGATGGACACTTTTCTTTATTTAGAGATGACTTTAATAAATCCAACTAGGATTATTTCACGAGTCCAGTTAGTAATTAATAATAAATTCAATTAGTATCATCTCAAGAGTCCAGTTAGTAATAAATAATAATACCAACGAATTTGCGTTTGCAGCTTTTAAATTGCTTAGTTTGTTAATTAATAACAGAATAAATTTGAAAGGAAAATTAAATAACTTACCCTTTGTTGAACGACTACACACTGCCACTTGGAAGACAGAAATATTTTAATTCAAGTAGTTGCACCACATATTTCTTTCAAATCACCGAGTTTGATTATTAAATTCGGAGTACTGCGAATGGCAACACAATTCTTTTATATCGCTGAGTTTTCTGATTAAATTCGAAACATAAATATTTTACGCTTTGCACAGTGACAAATCAAAGCTTTACTGATGATCGATGGATGACGTACAACCTCCCGCATTATATTATAGATTTGAATTTTGCAAGTAAATTAAGGTTAATTTCAGTATAGCGTGTTTTGATGTAAAATAGGCGTTTCTGTAAGATTGGCCAATGGATGCTTTGCTATAAGTTTAGTTTTTATCAGGTTTGGATTGCACTTTTTTAAAGTACTTTTCTGATACTGAGGAGCAGAGCTTAATTCTTTTCATCGTAACTCTCTAATGTTAAAATATAGGCTGAGAAGCAAACATTCTACAAAATAAGAAACTAGACTTACTGAAACAACATTAATGGCTAATAATTGTAGTCATCATCAGGTTTTCTTTTTTTTTTTTTCCCTTCCTTTTATTTATTAAAAAAAGTATGAAACTGAAAAACTCTGCAATACCCTCACCGGCATTCGACCTCTGGCCCTCTCGATTTCGTGCCAGACCCGCTTCCAGTTATACTATGCATTACGAAAGCACACGGAAAGAAAGGAGAATATACTGTATATAATTGTAAAATTAAATGAGTTTTTTAACTGGCTAAATTTGATAGAATATAGGATTGGTTTCTTCTGTAATGCGTAATTTTAGGAAGCAAAATATTTCAAAATGTAATTATTAAATAGTTGGAAAAAATAATTAATAATAATATTTTAATTTTAGACCGAATTTAGTAAATTTTTGGCAAAAAATATTTTAAAATACCAAAACATGTGCTTAAATAAAAAAATGTTTAAATGTTCCATTGAGGTTAGTAGCACACTTAATCCGATCCTGTCGATTAATAAATATAATATTAGCACAAATTTGGAACTGAATGTGTAAGATAAAAAATATGAAGGCAAGCTTCTAAAGTTAATTCTCTATAACCTCTTTTACTTTTTATTTCAGTTAGGAACTTCATCATCTCTCTGACCTAAAAATAGCGCTGTAAGTCTAAACTGCGTCATTCAAATTAATTATGTGATCTTACGTAAACCTTTATGCAGATGCCTCTTAACCAATCACCAAATTGTAAACCAAAAATAAAAACTGAAACTTTTGATTCTCTCCCTTATTTCTATGAACTGATGCGTTACTTTTGCTTGTGCTTTCCTCTTGGCCAGGTGCTTTGCTGCAATCATGTATGTGCTGCTATATTCGCTTCAATGGCAATAATATCAAAATTGTGAATTTTCTTGAAGTGGACACGATTGGAGTGCCAAGTGAATTGTGGTCACAAAATGGGAATTTAAATAAATATGGAATTTAATTTGGCTTAACTTCTTGTTCTTAAAAATGGATAGACGCTCTAAGCATAAAGTATCTACGCCATCAGTATTTCTACGTCTCAGGGCCCTTACTTCAGTTCCAAATTTGCCCTAATATTACATATGTACACACACTTTTAGTATTACCGATTCCAATAAAAAACTGAAGAACTAGATGTTATAGCAGTCCCATATACACCATCTCAACGTTCTACGGCTATACGCGAATTTCATAGGCTATATACGTATGTACACCACAAAAATTTTATTTCGAATCCATTTTACAATCTATTTCAGAAAAAAAAGTCCTTTATTCTGTCCGTCTACAGATATCACATTGTCAAAATGGATTCGCAAATAATTAAAATGGATATTTCCCTTGAAATATGAAACCTGAATTTTTTTGCGATTGCAGTACTTCCTTCATTTCGTACAAAGAAAGAAAAAAGAGCTTCCATATACATAAGTTATCATTAGAAAAAATATAAAATGTAGTTTTATTAAAATTTACCGCTCCGACATTGAAAAGAACTTCATGCAGGATAAAAAGATTCATTTTAATTTATATTATTATTATTATTATTATTATAAATTAAACAAATATTAATAGTAATTAATAATTAATAATAATATAACATATATTTATTATTTATATAATTTGCCTTGAAAGATTCATGTGCTTTAAGATGAAGAATTATTTCATGTGTAAAATCTGAACACTAGGAAAGGTATACTTAATGGCATGCGTCTGATTGTCAAGCAATAACTTGCAAATTTAAAGAAAAAAATTCTAGTATTCATAAATACGGTTATATTTCTGCCTCTCAAAGACATAGCATTAAAAGATATGGATCTTCACATCATTCTAAAAAGGAGATAATTTCCCATCTGAAATTTATCATTAAAGTAAATAATTCCAAAGACAATCTTTCGAAAACGTGCTTTCTTTTGTAAGACAGCCAATGCTTTCTCATATATTATACGTCGTCCTTGCTAGAAATAAGAAAGAAATTTGCTAATTTTTATGAAAGGTAGCCCTAAATAGAGCCGTTTATTTATAAAAAAAATTCATTATTTACGATGAAACAGTTAAAATGAAACATAAACCATTAATGCAAATTTTAAATTGAAAAAAATAATATAAATTCCTGATTTTGAAGATCAGTCTTTACTGTCCAAATAAATGCTTGCAAACCTTATATTCGCAGAAAATTATTTTTACAATAATTACTATCCGTCGATTTTTCAAATATTAAGCTAGTAATATTAATAATACTTTGGTTTCAGGATAGGTACCGAACATTGAACAAGTGATTAGCGTTTCGCGAATTCAAATGCTTAGCCTTTCCTGTGCCAGGTTTGTTGGAAAATGTATTTTTTGATTGGTCTTTTTCGTCTGCCAGATTCTACACTAATTTCAAGCCTATATCTATCGCTTAAACAGAGCTGCAGTTTCTGTTTTGTTGGAGTTTATAAAGGCTGGAAGAAACCTTCTTATCGTAAAATTTATGTTTATCATAAAATTGATCAAGTTATTATAAAATAAAATCTGCATAAATGGCGATAACGCCATTTATACTGAATATATTCTTCTCTAGAAATTTGCTACTTTCCTTTCCATGGAATCATGCATGATTCTTTAAAGAACGCCATCAGAAGGACTGAATCTTTGATTTAATGAATAAGATCAACACATGTATCATCAACTTTAATAGATTCTGAGTGAACAACATAAAGCAGATAGCAAACTAGGGATACCAAACGCTAACCATCGAGTGGACCAGAGCGAGGCAACATGAACACATGAATAAAATAAATTTTACTGCGGAACAAAACGATAGGTGTCTAGACGGCTGCATTTGTTCGTAAATCACGAATTCTGTTTATGGCCCTGTTCTCGGAAGAATTGCTCAGCCTCATTTGCATATCACACGTCCATTTACTTCCTGTGGAGGGAATATCTGAATACCCAAAACGCTTCAAACTGTCCCATCAAATCTCAATATGCGAACTGCACTAGAAGCTTCGAAACAATTTACCACACTTTTCACGGCAAGTAATGTAAGATTCGCTGCTGTAGCTGCAGTAATAGACGTTCTGCAGTGTATAGGAATTGTTTCAAATTACCAAGCCGAACCTTTTATGCGTAATCTATTTTAAAAACTGAAAACATAAAAAAAAAAAAAAAAAAAAAATATATATATATATATATATATATATATATCGATAAAACTGGCGATTAAAAGAAAGCTGAGTGTTTTTAATTTTAAGAATAAACACAGAAATTTTAACAAATAAACTAACCTAAAGTCGAAAAGTTAATGATAAAATTAAGGCCCAACTTTTCGCTATATTTATAAATCTAAATTTTTCTCTTTGAAACAGCGGTAAGATCACTTGGCATCATCACTTGACAAGCAACATTTTGTCTTCGCATAAAAAAAAAAAAAAAAAAAAAAAAAAAAAAAAAAAAAAAAAAATTGAAAGCTTCTTATCCATTTAGAATTTTGAAATCTGTGGTGCTTTTCTAGATACATATTTTATTACTATTATTTCATATACAGAAAGCGGTGCAGCAAAAATGGATTGGCCAATGTCGCAACATCGTTGAATAGCTCATTTAACTCTTGGCAACTAAACACAGTGACTGCATGAGATTTATTTGATCTTGTGCATTGGAAACTCTTAAAACTAGTTCATTTTCGAAAATTCTTCTTGAAGGCATCCCCCGAATTTGAGAAATGTGCAAATTTCATAAGAAACAGACATGCCAGTATTTGGACTGATGCAATCATCCTAATTTCATCTATATACCATTCTTGCATCAAATAAACTGGTTGCAAGAGATTTAAGAAAATACCTATTAACGATCTTTCTCATGCGACATTTCTTAACGAAAACATAATGAAAGAGAGACATCTATTTTTCAGCTTATGTTACCATAATAAAAAATCAATAATCAGTTAATTAATCAATTTTCGCACGAAATACGCTAAATCCTAATCAATTTACAGGTCAAAAATCATAAAAAAATTAACTAATCCCATGACTTAACGATTTCAGTAGTTGCTAATAAATTAAGATTAATAATGCTTCTTTTCGGATTTTGAGACATAGAACACGTCATTCGTCAGCTGGGTATAAAAACGATAACGTGCATTGATGTAACTTATCCCTATTTAGTTACACCCACGAAGATGACATCGTTCGGCGGGAATCGAACTTACAAAGCGGATTAAAAAGAAGCTACGCGGGGAGGGAGAGACTTATAAAAGAATTATTTCTCAGACAGTGGGCCCAACCGGTTCTTGATTGTAGTACAAGTATGGTCATGTTTGTATTCCAGGGTTCTTGATTTCTGTTTATGGAAGCAGATATGACCAAGTTAAAGATGTACTCCCTCGAATGTTTATTAGGAAGCCCTAAATTGCTCCTGACATACAACTGAAGAATATTCTCAGAAGGACTAATAAACATCATACTAATAATTCATGATATAGGCGTCCAAACATTTTCGAGAGCGCAAGTTTTTTCTTGCTTTTATACGACAGATGTCGTGAACCACAAGCGAATAGAGAAAATACTGCAATCTGAACAACTGCAATCTAAAATCTTCATATTAGTTCAAAACCTCGAAGAATTTATCATTAAACATTTAATAACATCAAAAGGTATGTAAAACATAATGTAATAAGTCATAAAAATTTTAAAAAATTGAAATCTGATCTTCGAATTCAGATTATTGCTCAGATGATATTCGAAAAAGTTTTAAGCTAAAATAGGCATACTAAATAAGAATTAACACCCTAGAAAATAAGATATAGAATACAAAATCATGCATTTAAATGGAGCTCTTCAAAATATAGAATTACCGAAACTTAAGGGGGGGGGGAACTTTCTATGATATCCCATTCTAAATGGACTTATTTAGCAAAGTAACAAATAATAATAAAGAAATTCAGTCATTAACAGCTCTGTAACTAAAATGTTTTTTATAATTAGGACATTCATTTTTAGGATAATTAGGACTTTTAATATCAACTGTCTAAAAGGCTTCATATTATTATAAAGAATTATTTAACCAACTAGAAATAATTAAACCTTTCTCGCCGAATAAATAAAATACTGGACATTAAAATATCACAAAAATCGTTAATTTGGCCAAGTGTGATATACAATCTCGTTGAAAGAGAATGTCCATAGTATAAAACTGGTACTTTTATTTAACTGTTAAGCCCACAGCACTAAACGAATTTATTGCTTAATAGTGTAACATACTGAACCGATTCAAATGTTAACATGCTAAAAAATGTCTGAAAGTTTCGTCTCATTTTAATATGTTTCTGTATTTCCTCCATTTTATGCACAACAACCTTCAAAAATTGTTCCTTTTCTTACAAGTACGCTGAATTCTGAAATTCCTGCTGAGATAACTGTTGCAGTTCTTTACGTAAGCGCTTTAAACCTCGAACTTTAAGAACAGTAAACGGTTTAAATTTTTTCTTACAAAACATAATTTTCTTGGATTATTGTCATAAAACAAAAATGTTGACAAACATCCTGTAAAACTAAAAACAATTTGGAAACAAAAGCAGAAGCAATTGCCGATAAATTTGTAAATTGGGTAACCGACAAATTATCAATCTCTTCAAAAAAGATTCAAGTTCACTAAATGGCTGAAAAAATCCTTTCAGACGCATTTTTCGTATGAAACTTAGTAGAAAAATCAAAATTTTTGCAGCAAATAAAATATTCAGGCCTGCTTATTGATAATAAACTTCCGTGTCTATTATACGGCAAGCAAATTATCTTCTTTTAAATTGAGGGTGCCAGCGCATCTTGTTAGGCACCTTAGGGTTGTAGAACGACCTATTTTATATGGTGTCATTGCATGGAGTGAAAAACTCAAACAATATCTGAAGCTTAATATTAACTCAATCCAAACTCCATTCCTACTAAGTATCTGCAAAGCCTATCGTACAACTTCAACCGCAGCTTTTTAAGTTCTAGCGGGAATACCACCATTAGATCACAAGGGCCATTCCCACTGAGCTAACGGAGTCAGTTCCATGTGTCGACTAGCTCCGCTATGCCTACACTTCAGATTTTTCAACTTGCTGCCCTATGTAAAAAAACTGGTTTTGGAGATGGACCGGCTACGTCAGTTGTCTCCGTTAACTCAGATAAACCCCCGTGGGAACGGCCCTTCTGAGTTGAGCGGAAAGGTTAGGTTATGTATAAGTATAATAAATAATTACTAATAATAGGGGCTACCTATTATTTACCTTGAGTAAGTAGTTAAACGCCTTTTATAGTAGCTACCCAGATTAATATTGCAGTCCTGGGGCCCACGGTACCGTCTGGTGCAAAAGCGCTACTTTTGTTTGGTGCAACCGACATGGCAAGCTCTGTCACTGCTGGTGTTTTCAGCTGTCCCGTCTTATGATCGAACTCGGGCAGGTGGAGCATTTACATCGCTGCCTGAATAATGTATTAAATACACGCAATGGCTATAACAAGACTATATTACACTAATATGTCAACCTGCTTTGGCTGGTGGGCTAAAACAAAGCAGGACCCCGCGGGGCATAAAATATAATGTAAGAGGCTTAGAGCACAACAGAATTACCTTCGAACACCATCCGTGCAATTAAACCTCGATGCATTAATCGACATTGACTTCCATTATATAATTTCATCTCCGAAAGCGCTCTATACAAATGGTTCAAAAATAGACAATGGTATGAGAAGTGTTTTCTGCTATACTGATGTTAACTTTACCAGTTTACCTTGAAGGGTAGCCTGCACAGTCGCAACGCAGTCTTTCAAGCAGAGTTATTGGCCTTTGAACCAGCAATAAGCTATGCCAAAGATTGTCAAGGCCATGTAAACATTTACAACGACTCGACTCCAAGCCTAAAGGCAGTTGCAGGTACGCGTAGCAGAAACCCTTTCGTAAAAAGCATCAGATAAGCCTTGTTAGCATTACCACTGGACAAAAGGCTCATCTCTATTAAGTTCATGTCCACGCTGGAATAGAGAATGAACTTCCTGATGAGTTTGGAAAGCAAGTCGCTAGTAATGTAATTACGCCAGAACAGCCAATACTACTCCCATTGTCTTATCTCAAACACGTTACGAATGTGCACCTTATAAATAAATGGCAGGAGCAGTTGTCATCTGGAACTACAGGAAGAGGTATTTTTTTCTTTTTATCCGGTTTAGGCTCAATCAAAAGGGAGCTATAGCAGCAACCCATTGCTGACACAGTTAATAGCCAGTCATCGTCTCTTTCCCAGCTATCTTAAGAGGCTCGGGAAGAAGACCTCAGATCAATGCCAATGTGGATAGGAGGACACTGTCACTATGCATTTGCTTGCATCAATACAAGTGGCCATCATATAGCAGAACCCAAAGCTTCGAACTGAGCAGCATTGGCAAAAAACATGAAGTCCGATCCTTATGTTCTTATAAAACCGTTTCATATTTTAAATTACTGTGTTATAATAAGCGATTCTATCCTTCAAACAGCAGCTTTACTTTGATCCCAGGAAATAGACTAATGTGTCAAAAATATACATGATTATATATATCATCCCGTATATTGCTCCGTTACAATATGCACCACATACTTGTTATTCAAAACTGTAAAATTATTTTCTGGGTACAAACCTAGCTTATATCATAATTGGTTATTTATGCCTAAATAATTTAACTCTGCATATAATGTTTATATGCATGTATGTGTGTACTGATTGCACTTCTAATAATTATATAATATTCTTTTAATGTTCTTATGCATCTCGTACAAGATAACAGAATACATTCACCGGCTTGGTAACCATCCTCATACGGTTGACGCCAGGGCAAGACCTATTCCAGCGTTATACTCTATTCTGTAAAACTATTCTCGTTCTCAGCCACACATCTTTATTCCGCATCCACAAAACTTATGTTACGTCGCCGCATATTAATAACTGGACCGTGTTAATATGCTTGATTTAATTTTGGACCAATATTTCTTGGAGCATTCGCTTTTTGATAGCATTGTGGCATCAATTAACCGTGAGACACATTGTGAAGAATTGTACGGAAACTGACTCTTCCCCCCCAAAAAAAAAATTAATACGGTTTTTAAACATTTCAAAATATATCACGAATCAAATGTGAAATAGTAAGTTTTTATGTTAATTAACTAGTAACCTTATTACTTTGTACTTTCACTTCTATTTTCGTCGGTTTCCACCAAGATGCAAACTAGTTGGTAATATTTACTATTTAAGTTAACCACTTATTTTTAATTTCGACCTTTACTATTTCTCCTTTCCATTTCCTCACCAGAAATATAAATGAGTTTAGAGCGTATTTAAGCTGAGGTTTTTAGACTGTAAGACAGAGTGTATTTCTGCCCTCCTGGCCACGTTATTTAGTTCCGTCATCTCTGATAAGTTTGTAATCATTCGAATTTGCTTTATTGTTGTCGAATCGTGAATTGTTACGTCGTTTAGAGTTTTCTAAGCCAGCTTAGATTTAAATTTAATTGTGCAAGCACTGACTACTAGTCTACGTTTTAAATTTGAATTTCACTATTCTTTTAGTTACGTCGCCACAAGTCGTGGTTGATGTAGTAAGCTCAAGAAGTGCGTTTACGTTCAGAGTTTGCGTTTAAATAAAAAAGTTATTTTAACTCCTTTCGAAGACTTTATAGTTAATTTCAGACACAAGGATAATTCGCTTTACGTCTGTTAAGAGTTTGAATCTAGCTTATGCTACCAAAGCAAATCAAAATCTAAAAGTTAATAATTTTAAGCGCAGAATTCTTGAGTTCGAGAAACTCAAGAACTTACAGCTAGCAGCTAGTCTTGGCAGCTGCTAGCTGTAATTACGTCGCGAAAGGTTTAGAGATGAACAAATGCTTAGTAAGTGTTACTGTTTAATATTTTAATTTTACTTGAGCATTTATCCTGAATTTCTTGCAAGCTGTGGAGACTGATTTTCTGTTTTCGCATAGCTTGTGTAAATTTCAGAGAGCTTCTATTTTCCGCTAGTTTTTTTCTATTGAAAAAGGCACTTTAATGTCAAAATAAAATACTGAAAGCTTGAAAATAATTCCGATTGAGTAAAAGTAAATAATGCAGTTGGCAGAAATAAATAGTTTACTTTAAATATTTTTTTTAAGCATGGAAATTGATTATCCATAATTCAGTTATCCGAATCCCTCCACTTAATTTAAATATTCGAAATTCTACTAGTAAATTAACAGTTTAATAATTAACAACGAATAATGTGCAGGTAACGTTTATTAATTTTTGAAATAATAACACAAAAAAGCAAAAATTTTTTTAAGGAAATCAAAACAATATTTTCCAAATATGTTTTCCGTCTTGACGTTTTAAATATAAAAAAATATTACTGATAATTTATTGAAGAAATTGTTAATAAAAAAGTAACGGCGAATAACTAATAAATCATTATTACTTGATCTTTAATAATTACACGCTAATTATTTCAAAAGTATTGAAAAAATAATAGGAATACAGGAGAGTTTTTTTATTTCTCCACTTGATGAGTCTACATCCTCTTTCAGAGTTTATATTTCTATAGACTTCTTAGCTTGGTTTAAATAGCCATATATTTTTCTTATAAATGATAGCTACGTTTCACGACAATCTTAACCATCAGCTGAACATGGAGGGGGGAGATGCTGTATTCGTACCTATGTCGTTAAAAAAGGATAGATGGTTATGTTCCATGATACAAGATCATGATTTTATATGTCTCTTTAAACCTCTACTATTAAATCATGTAGACATATGCTATTCAGTTTATATAAAAGACCACAGCACAAATGTCACCCAAACTGTTTATTAAACCAATAAATAGAAGCAATTTCTTACTCCTCTCAGACGCGCAATGTTCTCCTTAACATCTCTAGTGAACTAACTTGTCTAAGTGTTTTGCCAGACTACCAGCGATGGTCTCTCTGCGCGTCATATCAGTAATTACCACATGATACTTGCAAAATTCTATTTAACATCCAAAAACTTCTTTCAAAATGTATTTCTAAATAGTAGATGTGAACATGAGAAATTCTCATAGAAAAGAAGGTAGGATTTTCATGTAATTTAAAGAACATGATCTGACTACAGAGAGATAAAACATAGTGTGCTCAAATTTTCTAAATGCTTTCTCCATTAAAATTCTATTTTGATTGCTATTCTAATGCTCTGAGTAGAAATAACTGCGTATTTCTGATTTAATATGTAAGTTATCGTTTCCAAATTTAAAGCTTAAATATATGTAATATGCATTTCTAGTATCATAAAAAGGAAATTGCCTATATTGTCTTTAAGCAATTCCATTATCATGTAACTAGAAATTTGGTGTCCATATTCACATCTGGAATTTCTTTGATCTGATCCTCTGCGTTTAGTTTTAAACCTCATTGTGTAATCGATTATGACCTTCATGAAAAATCCTTGCTAAATTGCCCAACTCTTGAAACTTCAGTTTGCACTGGAGAGAAGGACCGAATAGATTTGGGAAGGAGGATGAGAGGAAATGGCGCAGAAAATCACGCGACCTCCTACAAGAGGGTCAGACGATTATCGAGCAGCATGAGCTAGTAACGACGCCTGCACGCGATGTGTTACTTTCACCAGTCTAAGCCGATTCTCACAGCCGCCATTTCTATCCACTTAGCCTTGAATAGTCATCCCTAATAATGATATGAATAACAAGAACAGAGCGAAATTTGATGTCAGGTAATGAAGATTACAATCGCTGATGCATTCGTATTATTACGTCTGTAAAGAATTTTAATTCAGGTGAAGAAGCATACAGAGCATGCATGTCAAACTCACAGCCTGCGGGCAAATGGGGCACATTTGTGGTCCTGTCAATATAGCTCTATGTAACAAAAGTGTTAGTAAGAATTTCGCACATTTTTTTTAAATTTATAGTTAAATATAATTATTAATAACATAAGATTCGCCAGTGACCAAATACTATTCGTGTTGCATCGACCCACCAGTTTTCCCACCAATAGCTGCCCACCAGCGGCCGAGCGGTAAAGTCGCTGAACACTGGTAGTTCGGTCCGAGGTTCGAATCCCGCGAACGGGCTGGCTGCATGGGCGTTTTCGTGGTTTTCCCCATGTGTAACGTGTATACGAGCCAGTTTCCCTTAGAAAGTCCTCCCCAAAGGCATCCCTCCCCTTAGGCAGATAGCCCTCGAGGCTTTGCCATAATCACACACACACCAATAGCTGCGAATATTTTAATTTTAGCAGCTGATAATAATACATATCTCAAGTACTTCACACTAAGGACATCATTAACAAAGTTGTTTTGATCAGTACCGTTCCCACCATTAAAATGAATTTATGTCTATATTTTATTTAAAATGATATCGCCACTAATGCATTTCAGTTCTCACTCCTACTATTCTAACTTCCCCCCCCCAATACCTTGAATCACCATAATCACTTGAATCACGTGAGATTCGTTTTGTTTATTTATTGCTGTATATTGCGACTTCTGTCGAAAATTCAAATTCTTCTTCGAATCGTCTTACTTAGTGTTAACGACTGGTCACCTATTTTAGCCCTATGTATTCAGTATGATTTTATCAAAACTTGATGTTAAAGTAGCAAAACTAAGCAAAATATTGCTCTGACAACCATGGCAAATTTCAAGAAGAGTAGGGGGTTAAAGTTTTTTTTTTTTTTTTTTTGTGAAATAAAATATAAAAAATCTATTTTATATGTAATAAATGCTCTTCGTGTACCAAAGTTATTTAACAGAAAACGCCAGTATGAACACCATAAATCAAAATATGATAATTACGAAGGTTTAATGAGACAGAAAAATTTCAAAGACTTCAAACTGGAACTGAAAAAACAACAGTTCATGCTCACTACGTAAGAAAATGAAGCAGCGATACATGTAAGTTACGTCTTGTCGGAATTGATAGTTAATTAGCCGGTGCTGGCATGAAGTATGGCATGCTTGATGCAGAAGATAATATAGTAATCTCAGCAACCTCAGCTACTAGCAGTGCTGCACATTACGCAGTCAAATTGTTCCACAGTCCTTGGCATTATGCACAAATCATGTGCGCTCTTCAAAATATACAAAACTCTGCGTATGCCTTGCATTATATTTTGGACGATCCGCTCTAAATCATTTAAGAACCGATTCACTTTATTGAGAGAATTTACTCCGATTGCAGAAAATGCAGTTGTAACTCTTTGATAGTTCACGGACAACTCTTATTGGAACTGTGCCAGGAATAGATATCTGCTTTCTGGTCCGCGAAAAAAGAGCGGAGGTATTGTAAACGTGGCAGGGAAATTAGAATATTTTCCATTTTGAAGGAGAAAAGAATGTTTATTCTCTCATGGTTAAAAGTTAGTTTAATTTTAATCATTTTCCAACTTTCCGAATTTTATTGTTTTGAATGGTATTGGCTAGAACTTTATTATTAATTATGCGTAGGAAGGAGGTATTAAAAAAATCCCAAAACCATAGTTGAAATAAATCACTTCTGGGAGTTAGAGTTTGACTGAATCGATTTTTCCGATTGCACGACTTTTTCTTTACGCTGTTCTCTCTAGTCTCCCTAACCCGTCACGATCCCACTGCTTGTTCGATTCTTTCAACTTATCTTACCGTCCTCGCTAACTATTCTTGATTCAACCTTCGTTCAGGATCGTTTTCATCAAGGTTATTGATACTGAGCGGTAAGTTTTAAAAAAAGAACCAATTCATTTAAGTGAGTGAACAGTTCTGATCCGATCCCATAAAAGAGCGGTTTTTTCCACCTCTATTTCGCATACGAATTATTCCCATCTTCCTAGACACATTTAATGATGTCCAAATTATTCTTTTGCATAGAAACAACTACATTAAAAAACATGCGTTAAAAAAGACAGTGTGGAGGGACAGGCCAGAACACTAGATGCTACGATGCACTACTTAAAAATAGAAGAAGTAATATATAACAATGCATATACACTCATAATAGAAATAGCTATTAATCTAACAAAGCACATTTTCAGTGCATTTAAAATAAGCTTTTGTTTTCCTTATGCTACTGATTGTGGACTTATTGCTGCTTGATAAATACTGTGATTTCAAGAAATGTCAAGCATACAACAGATAGGTTTACTAATATATATTTTCAAGTGTTTTGAAGCAGTGTGTCGATGATGCAGAAATATCTGGTATGGTTTCTATTATTTCTTTTTTTAATATTCCATTATTTCTTTTTCTATTATTTCTATTCTATGCACATAGACACAAAATAGTGATATTTAATACCTTTTCTATTCCATGCATATCGGTAGTACAGAATGGCAATGCTGTTTAATTGGCTGCCCTGTAAAAAATTGCTTTTATAAATCTCAAACTGAACACATTTATGTGTGTACGCGAATTTTAAATATATATATGTCTATGTGTATGTATGTATATAATTTGAACTAAAAATATGAATATAATTTAGCAAAAATTAATTAACAATAGCAAATAAAGTTTAAAGAAAACAGCTGGTTGGAGCAAAAACTGTGTTTTAAGTGGAACTTGAGGGTGCATCGTGAATTGCACAAAAGTTTTTAACGTAGTTTTAAAGAAAAACCGAAAAGTTCACATTTTAAACGAGGTATTTAGAAAAATATTGCCTGGAAACAGTAAGGAGGTAGAAACAAAAAATAGAAAAGAAAGAAAGCTTCACGTATATGGCTACAATACGGTTTGAAGAGAAATTGGCCTGTTTGTAACAGAAGTTTGCTTCAGAGAAAAATAGTTACATTTATATGTAAATTACTCATATGTAAATAACCTTCTTTCGACTTAAGTTAAAACTTCATCAGCAACTTACTAGGTAACACTTAAGCCAGTGTGGGTTCAACCGAATTACAATTTTATTACGAAGTGTATAAATTATATTGTTGTAAAACTGAACCTTTCTCCTCGTATTACAAATCAAATAACTACGTTACTCTGTCCTCTTTTTCATTCTATTGTATAGGTAACTAATTGGAGTTAATTGTGATTAAATTAATTGGAGTTAATTGTGATTCTTTGGAATGTTATTTACAAATCATTTCAGCACACATACTATGTGAATTCCACTAGTATGGCAATTTCGAAAATTCAAAATTTCTATATGATATCATCTGAGTTGACAATCTGTTTGTGATGTCGTATTATATACAGTATACCCTTGCAGAATGCGGATTTCTGGAACGCGATTTCGCATTGTTTTGATTTAATTTTACCAACGCTAGAATTTTCATTTGTGCAGTTAAATATTCATTCATCAACACTGAATGTCCTGTCTGCTAAGTCTCCTGGCGACTAAGTGTATTTTCGGATAAGTGGTTGTCAGCGAACAGTCACGTATTCCACAGAACCGTATTTATATAGCGCGAGCTTAGCAAGGAATCGGTCTTAAGGCTTCGAATATAATTTTTTCCGAATCTTTCCAAAAGTCGCCAAGTTGATAATATTATTAATCGGAAAGGAAAAAATCGTCAATTATTATTTCTACATAAAAAGGAGACTCAACGAATACCTGGTAAAGGTACGTCCTGTATCCAATGGTTCAAAAGTTAAATTTTTGATAATACCAGAAAATCCGCCGATGCAGAAATCAATTGCAGAGTCTTAAAGTACATCTGTAGCAACATAAAAAAGCTTAACAACATAATGTTTACCAGCTTTTGCCGAGGCATGTGGCTCAACGCAAAACAATTTGAAGAACCTTGTATGAAAAATATTTAGCGGGAGATAAACTGAAATATATTGGGACCCTTGATAAAACATGGGTTTACCTAAATGATTAAAAAAAGCCGATTTATTATCGAAATTGAAGAGAAAAAAGTGCTCATATGTGGTTTCATCAACGCAAAGAAAGTTTCAGTACGCAGATTTTGATTTTCGCAGGATTTCTTATAATGCTAAATTAAAAATTCGGAGAGGGGAAAAAATGTTAAAATCAACTCAACGAAGTACGAATAGAAAGTTTTAGGTCCGTTATTAACAGAAGAAATTCCATTTTTTTATCCCAATCACTCCAAAAAGGGAAACTTTAACAGGACAAAACAACAAGCCATACTTCGAAAAGTGCCATTGCATTCCTTGAAAAAATGAAAACTGATACCCTTATTGCATATACACATTTTCAACGTATTCCTGTTAAGTCCCCTGAAGTATCACTTTTAGACTATTAAGCCTTTAGTTTCTTGAAAAGAAATCTTTCTAAGCGCAAACCCACAACGACTGATGGATTTTGGAAAGTAGGACAAGAGAAGTGGAAATCAAGGCTCTTGAAAATTTTACAAAAATCACAATGCAGACTTGTATTCCAGAAAAACGTCTATCAGATCCAACATTAACAAAAATTCTCTTCACAGTTTAAACACTAATTAAACAACACCGGAATCGTTCTAAAAGTGTGTAAACATCTACTGTATATTTATACTCTATTTACATTATAAATTTTGCTATAGAAACAAAAAAGTAATAAATTATTTATTTTATTTACATAATAGCGTACATAGGAAAGGTTTCATATTTTATTTAAGAAAGAAAATTATACGAAACTTATAAAATAATACAAGCGCTATTTTTAGTATTTACCTAGTCAAGTATTATTAATGGACGAGTATGGATATTACTGCACAATAAATCTTTATCCCTTTTTAAATATGTCTGAATTTCATTTGAAAAATTCAATGAAAAAATTTAACATAAAAATTTAAAAATTTGCTTTCCCGAGTAGTAATTTTATTTCCTTGGCATAATCACATGTTTACTTCCAAATGTTTTCTCTGTCATAAGATATTTATTTTCAATTTTTTTTCCATACCATCGCATTATACTCAGTTAACAGTTTCATTTATTTCGTTTGATTCGTTTATTTACTGTTCTCGTTTAACTCGTTCGTTAGTCTTGTTTGATTACTCTGCGGCCCTTAGAAAAGCAGCAGACCAACACTTAAAAGAATTAAATCGTACGCGAAGAAGAATCGTACGCGGATAGGTCATGACATTGTTTTATATTATAATGGAAACCTGACCGGCTCACAAAATTAAGAGATTTCGCCAAAAGTGGAAAATAATTAGTAGATTAAATGTACAGCAATCTAAGGAAAGGGACAGTTCTTATCTTCGGTTCTAGTTCACTGATCGACCAACTTGTGTGTTTCCTGTCTCAAAAGCGTGATTTAGTATATATAGTAGAGTTATCTATAGCGCAGAATGGGTATAAAAATTTGCTTTTAATTTTAGCCTCTTTTTATGTTTCTTTTTGTATATATACTATATAAATGAGTTTTAAAAGGTTACAATTAAAATGCCTAGAAAAATTCGTAATTAAAATGCCTAGAAAAATCCGGCATATTAGTATATATATATATATATATATATATATACTAATGTGCCACAAGTATTTTAGTTTACATACAAAAACTTAGATTTCTTTCTAGGCGTATAAAACATAAGTTGAATTTTATCTATCGGCATTTCGGCCAATTAGAAGAAGATTGTATAATTTGTTTTACTTGGCTATAAGGTAAATGATCAAATAATCATGCAAGCCGGACTTTTTGCCTTTAATAGGATCTTTAAAAAAGGATTTATCTTATGTGGATAAGTAATTGAAAACTAAGATATTCTAAAAAGGGTTGTGATAACAGAAGTGACGTATTAACCAGTCAACGGCATAAAGAGGTTTGCCTGTATTAACATTTAAAAAGGAATCTCTGTTTCATAATAATTACTATTTTAATCTTTACTTTATTGTAATTACTAACACATACCCTTTTAAGAACTGTCAGTTTATTTTAACAATCTTAAGATATTGTATTGACAATATGACAGCTAAGCAAACACATCGTTCTTGATCCTACAGGCTGTTTTAGTTATAAAGATGTTTTTATTTTCATAAAACGAAAGAAGACAGAAACGATTTGCTTTTCGGCATCATTACATTGTTTTCATGCCAAAGAATTTCTCTTTAATTAAAATAAGTATTCATTTGCATTGTATTCAAATTTTCTGATACGGCAGCGTCATAAAGTCATAACTTAACGATTTTATGATGAGATTAAATGCAAAAATGTGAGAAATGTTAAGTATTTAAATCAATGTATTGACTTACAGTTATGACTTTTTGAGTATCAAATTTATACTTTTACGAAATCAAAAAGAAGGTTTTTATATCATAAGTTATTAGGGCAATAAAAGCGCACACTCATAGTAATTGTAAATGTCCCTTTTGATTGCACGCTATGCCTTGAATGCTGCGGAATACCTTATAATGCAACAGCATCGAATATTATAGTTCCGATAACCATCTCGTAGAAATTTTAAAAGAACAGCAAGGCATTGACCGAATGATAAATATCTGTAAACATTTCAATTCCTTTTATTGCATTTTTATAATATTGTGTATTGATTTATGTAGTATTTATTTTTCATTGCTTTTAAGGCTTATTTTATCTTTGTGACCATATGTTTTTTATATAAGCGTTTGTTTTCTATATGAAATTGTTGATCTTTCGGTTCTGTTTGTGGCAACATTTAAACTGTAAAAAAAGCCTGAAGTAGAACTCAAGATAAGTGAATACCTTCTTCATATGTTTTGGTGATCCACTTTTCCCAAAGCTTCCAAAATCTCGTGCTACACCGGATCCAAACTCTGTCATTACAGTATATAAATAAATTTCCGAGAACTCAGACGAGTTGTTAAAACCAGATGTGAGTACTGTTGCTAAGGTTCTCTAACTTCCACGTAAATGTGCTTCCGTCTACCCAATGTGGCCAATGCCTCGCAGATGGGTTCCCGATTAGTATGAGCTGATGTCACCATTTGAGAGAGGACATACAGTTGGACCAAAGGGAAAACCAAACGCCATCTTAAAGGGAAAGGGGTGGTCGCTAGACATTTGTGTTGGAGCGATGCTACCATTGGACGATGTTAGTAAGAGTGGCCACACAGAGCGTTAAGAAGGTAGCGGTCGACCGAGAGCAACTGCAGAACGCGAGGACAGAGTAATGGTCCAATCGGCGCTCACAGGGCCTGATACGTCCTCATCAACAATTCGGCGTGTACCCGGAACATCATGACTACAATGGCCATTAACCGGCGAGTTACCGAAAGGCGCTAAGGTCACTGAGGCTATTGCGCCTATTGGCCCTCCTCGTTGCACACCGCCATGCACATTTACAGTGGTGCCGGATTCGTTCGACCTAGTACCTCACGGATTGGAGTAGAAGGAGATTTCAGCGAAGAGTTGCGCTTCGAATTAAACCTCGATGACGAAATTAACTTGGAATTTGAAAACTTCCCATTTACATTTCGAAAATGCTATGTAAGAATAAGGTAAAGTAATCAAGGGCTATATACCTATAGAGAGGGATGCCTTCATGGGGGAGATACTCATCTTCAGCCGTCTCATCAAAGAGAACACGAGATCCGCCACACGTTATACTACACACCGTTACACAAGACCCATTACGAAGAGCAAGCGATTTTACACTCCTAAAAAACTGGAACGAACACAGAAGTTTCTCACCTCTTTCATCCCTACAAGCAAACCTCTCGAGAGGACTATCAGCTCGCCATTTTTTTAAGTGCTCCAATGCCGCACATACGAATACCCGAGCTCTTTTAGGGATTTGAGCCCAGGCCCAACGATATGGCGGTACTAACCACTATACAGATCAGGAAAATAATGCGAAATATAAGCTAAATACGTTTAATGTTACACAGCTAAAATTTTGAATGCTGATTAAAAAAAAAACTGCTCGCTTGATTTTTTTTTTTTTTTTTTTTTTTACCAAACTTGGCATTTCTTCTGGTACGGTAATTATTGATGAAAGATGGCACTTATTGATGAGATTCATAAAATAAGCTTTCTTGAGTTGAGGAAGAATGAAAATTTTATCAAGATAACGTAAGACCAGGACAAGATGGTGTATGTTTCCAACATTCTACAAGATTTACTTTTAGGGGCATAAATGTGTGCAAAACACCTACTCTTTTTATCTCCATCGGGTTTCTTTATCCTGAAACTTGAAAAAAAAATTCTGAGATGCTTTCAGATTTTATATTACGCGCAATTGGCTTTACTTTTTTCTTTACACACACATACAGTTTTCGAGAGCATTTGAGCTAAAAATATTTAAAAACAGCACATATTTAGAATTTCTGATAGAAATTCTCACGCGCTGGAGATAAGAATGTTTTATTCCGTACAATATTGTCACTGTTCGCTTTGAAAACTTTGAGTTTGTTACTCAAAAATTCGTTAAAGTTGTACAAAATATGAGATAGGTAATAAAATTAATTCCAAATTCGAGTTTCTTGGTGCCCATGTTCGGGTGGAGGACTACATTAATTCAATATTCGATGGTTCTAGGTACCGTTGTTTTTCATAATGGAAAGAAACGTACATACGTTCATGCAGATTCTTCTTAACTTAATTTCTTTAAATATAATACAGGGCGATAATATTTGGTGACAAAAATTTTAAAAGTGATTCAAAGCTTTTAGTGATTTGATGCAAAATGCCGCTTCGAGGTTTCGAGCCCTTCTGGCCCCTTTAGGCTAAAAAAAAGGATAGGCGTCTTGAGACGCTTTCTCCAAATGCCAGTGCCAGCTAGAAATACTTTTAATGAGTACTGAAAAGACTTAAAAGATATGGTTTTGAATACAAATTCAAAAAATCGCAGTGGCATTTCAGCAGGTTTATTTCACCCCCAAATTACTACTTATGTTGAGCGTGATAGAAATGCCATTTCATTGACCCACCTATTTTTTAAGGATTAGGTGTTTATCTTAACTGAACTCTCCTATTATATATTTCATACTTATGAGCGTCAAGTGTATTAAAACAGTGTTGCAAGATATTTAGGCGTAGCTGGATTAAAAAAAATGTTATAAAAAAAAGAAATTGTAGTTATAATTGAAATCTCATTCAGTTCATATCTTCCACGAAAAGAAGGAAATGCACCAACAAAATTAGGTTCCTAAATTGAATAAAATAAACAGATTCACTGCAGGACTACCAGATTTGTGTTCTGATTTAGAGCGAAAGAATTCAAGCATAAATTTAGTATTACCGTGAGACGAAAATCTTCAGATCTAGGTCATTAATCCAACTTCATTAGAACAGGTTTAATCTTTGGCATAAATCTTATAACGTATAAAATTTTATATTTTCTGAAGGTATAGTTAAGTCCTTACAGACTTGATAGAGAGCAACAGATCTGCCTGAATCAGCCTGTCGAGAAGATACAAATGGAATCTTTTTTTTTTTTTTTTTCTTTAATTAAGGATACGAAAATGCCTGTTTTGTCGACTATGACGTTACTGATTAGAGTTATTTGATAAATGTCATTAACATCTAAAAATATGTTTCGTTATCGATTTATATGATTATGAATCATATCCAGGCACTTATATTACAGACCAAATCCTAATTATTTTTTTCTGCTACCACTGCTGCTGTAAAAAAGAGGAGGAAATGCTTACGATGAGGAAAACGAATTGTGTTTTGAAAAAAAAAAAAAAAAAAAAAAAAAAAAAAAAAACGAAATCTCATCAGAGGAGTAGCTTTTTCTTTTTTGAAGCAGTTCCTGAGTAAATTCAGAGTCAACTCTGGACCAATTCAGAGTATATCGGCTCTGAGTACACTTAAAGATGGCATGGCGAATGTTTTGGATGCTGGGAAAATAGTTGCATTGATAATGATTTAGTATTTTTTCATCTGTAAATTACATTATATAGTTTTTTAATTTGAAAATTATAGTAATCAAGTTAAATTTTATTAATACCTATAGTGATTTATTTTCTTACATTTGTGTTATTTTGGATGAAAATTCTGAAACGAAATACCGTTTTATAAGTATATTGGATTTTTCAAAAGCCTTCAGGCCTTATATTCTATTAAATGATAAGGAAGTAAAGAATGATGAAACCCCGTAATCTCGAGTAAACAGGTATGTGGTATAATGCCAACAGATTTCTAGGCTCGTTACATTTTGCCAAATGTCGGATGTCACCGAACGCCTGCTAGCAAATACTCCGTGTAATTTCTCTTTACTCACAAATTAATCGGATTTATGAAATTCTCAGTTTAATTTTACACAAAACTAGTAAAACTTTTCAGGTAACCATATAATTAGTCAGTGTAAGAGAAATTCTTGCATTCTGTGCTTGCTTGATTTATGTAAGTGGTTAATGCGTCCATCTAGCAGTAGAAAGATCCGTGGTTCGAATCCTGGCAATCACATAACCGATTCTCCCATTTCTTGCTACGAAAGATCGTAATATCTCTACAAAGACGTCCGAACTAAAATGTGACTTACTGAAATGCGATTCGTCATTGCAAATAAATAGCGCATCCTAATCGAAGTGTCTTATGCGTCTTTTTCACTACTATATTATTTCCTAACGTTCATAAATGTTTAAAAATTATGTTATAGAATTTGTTATGTGCAATTTTAAAAGGAATTTCTAAGATATGAATATGTATTTATAATGTGTAAAATGTGATTCTGTCTCTAACATACTCATCTTTTATATTCGTACTTTGTGATCTACATAGTTGAAACACATAGAAACAAAAAATAACAGAATAGATTATTTTTTCTTGGAATGTGAAATGGAATGTGAAATGCGAATAGGAAAACAAAGAACACAGAGAATGAAAAATCGTTTTAATCGCGCATAGTTACAAGAAGCAATAAATATTTAATACACTCCTGTTTGTCAGCATTACAAATACACGAACGAATCATGCGCATAAACTGAATTTTACATGACATGCAAATCAGGGTATAACATGCAAATTAGAATTTTGGAGTTCTATATGGGCTAAGTGACCCCCTTTGAACTATGGCGTTAGCTTCAGAATTAGAGAACTGTAGCAGAACATTAAAAATAGTGTTTCTTTATTTGCTAGAGGTAAGCGTTTCATGAGAAGTCAGAAGTAGACAATTTAAGATATTACTTACATGAATGCACAGGACATGCATCTCTCAGAACCCTCTGAAAATAATCTTCAGAGCTGGAGGGATAGACTAGTGGAAAATGAAAAAACGTCTAAAGAAAGCTCTCAAAGTAATTGCATATATTAACGTTAATGCTAATAATATCTAGGTTTTTTGCACAGTACTTTTAAATCAGAACTGTTTATTGCGAAGTACGTTGCAAAGTCTAACATAACGTTTAATTTGTAACGCGGATATTTTCTTTATGTTGTCTAACTGGTTGCGTTTTTTTGTAAATAGTCTGTAAAAATGTCTATGAATTATTATTTTGATACTTGAATATATTCTGTAAAAAGGTCCTATAATATGTGGTACAATATGTGTTTCTATGAAATTGATGTAAATAATCTTATAATTTATGATGTGCAACTTTTAAGCTTATGATATAGTGTTCATTTAACAACACAGGATTCGAACGCATTTCCTTCAAGGGTCTTATATGCCCATGTAATGTTCTCCGATCCTTGACCGGGGTATAGCTAGTAGTTCTTTTTTCCTTTAGAGGGCATGCAATAGCAGACCGGTTGTTCTCATGGGGGTATAGAGTAGAGTAAGTACGCCTCGTCGACAGCAAAAAGTGCGATATAAATAAGTTACTCCGTTTTGATTTTGAGGATGATCACCACGCGAGAAGGATGATTTTTATTATCACGAAATCACAGCTTATATGGCATAATGTCTAACGAGCCGAAAGTCCTGTCCAGAGGTTTGGTGATAGGGCAAGAGGACTGAAGGATCCTAGTACGTTCCAGAGGCAATTTTACGGGAAGATTGGGATGGATTTGCCCAGCTGGTGCTTGAGACACTATACCTATAAAATCGTAGGTGAAATTTTGGTGACCAGCCTTCTTCATGTTATCCTGCCCTTTCCGTCAGTGATGTGTGTGAAGTGGCGGATTCAAGAAAACAAACCTGGGAATGGACCAAGAAATGTTACATTAATATGGGATGGCATAAACCTCATCCGCATGACAGTAACGGATAGTGCAGCTTTATCTTGAATGTTGGCAGAGAAGTTGAACATTGCAAGATATGTGCCTTGTAAGCTTCAACAGTTAGCCGGCAACAACGAGCCCATCAGCAGAGTGATTGGAAACATCATCTTTTCCGATCAATTTCGCTCCAGTCTGGAATACAACAAAGGTTGAGTACATGTTAGATGCTAGGGGTGAACATCCTCTTGCGAAATCAATTATCTAGTGTTACACTTGAGGATCACTAAGCATGATAGTCTGGTTGCGCCTTGTATGATGGGTTATTTCATATGGTAAAAACTGAAGATACCTACAGCAAATAAAGCTAAAGCAGAGAGGCTATGGAATCCGAAATCGAAACATTTATTTAATGCGTTTATAGAGGTATATTTCAACATGACATATGTTGGAAGAAATATTCAATTTTTCTTCTCCATCATGTCAGATATGACTTCTTCCTTATCCTGCCCATTCACCAGATATGTCATCTGTTGATTATGCCTGGGATTTCTTGGGTCGGTAACTCGCTTGTGACACTCGTCTCGCAGCTAATATGCATGAATTATGAGTTCAGATGGAAGGAATACAGAATGCTATTTTTCAGGTGCACATTCAAAACTATTTAATTCAAGGACACGATTATTAAAAGCTCTTATTGTATTATTTGCATTAGTTTGTAAATTTTAGACCTTTACCACTAGCCGAGTGGTTAAAACCGCTGAATAATGGGATTTGATCTTGGGCTGCCTGTATGATTGGCTTTCGCGACTCCTCCCCATGAATATAAGACAGTTTCCTTTAAAAACCTTCCACGAACGCATATCTCTCCTCATATGGCCATCCTGTGTTTTCACGTATTTAAATAACCCAACCAGTATAAATTTAAATGCTTTTTATACCACCACGGGTCCTATGTGGAAAATATTTCCTTTAATTATGATAATTACTTAACGATGCTGCAGTTTTCACTAAGATTGTGTCTACAAAAAATGTTAAAAGGAAAACGCTAAATGCAATACACACATCACAATGACGAATGAGTGATAAGCATGTACTTTAAAAAAATACGCAAGAAGTCAATTCATGTACTTTAAAAAAATACGCAAGAAGTCAATTCATGTACTTTAAAAAAATACGCAAGAAGTCAATTCTGACGAGAAGTCTTCAGGTGAGTCAATCTGCGTCTTGTAAATAAGATCCGTTGTCGCTGTGATATATTTTGCATTTTTTCTTCTCGTTCATTGAACAATTCTTGTAAATTGTTCTCACTTTATGGAAACGATTTTCTATCTAAATCTTCCCGTTAGCCTTTTAAGATAAAAATTTGTCAATTTTTGTATATTCGTATGATGTTATTTTCTTTTGATTTGATTGGAATGTAAAATGAGAGATTTATTTCGGAATTGGCTTCTAAAAGTGATAAAAAGCTTGAAGGTTACATAAATGCACTTCCCGAGGAATAAAATTCAAAAATGTAAAAATGTGTAAAACTCGAAGTTTTTGCAGTTCAAAAAAAAAAAAAAAAAAAAAAAAAAAGGTGAAAATATTAAATTTGAAAGGAAAAAATGGCCCCCAAAAAACGCATCCTAAGATTATTCGAATGCGGATAAATATAAAAAATGTGAAATCTACGATCCCTGAAAGAAAATCCACCTAGTCAAAAATTCATTGCGTCTGAAATGGGAATGTCTTCTGCCCTTGTAAGTAAAATTTTCACAAAGATTCCAAGTTAAAATAGACGTTTGCACCCAAATTCCATCTTTCAAAGCAAATTGCGGAAAGAAAAACAAATTGTAGAAAATTATATGAAAAACATCTAGCTACTCATAAATGTAAGTTCGTATAATAGTCGATGAGGCATTGGTACTCGACGAGGCATAAGCTTAAGTGCATAACTGGCACTAAGCCATGCCTCATCATGCTTTATACCTATCATCTATATATCTCAATCATGCATTCTATGCATTGTGCATTACATGCATTCTATGCATCATGCATTACACCTCACCACGCATTGTACATACCCTGCACGTATTAAAAAAAAAAGATCAATTTTCGATTGCTCAATTGATGAAAATGACGGAACGTGATGGCTTCGTGAATGTACAATGTGATTCGTGATAGTTGCAGGATATGGTTACAACGGTAAAAAACCAGAAAAATCTCAGGTAGGGTTAAAATGAATTCACTGTACTATAAGCTGAATATTTTAAAACCAATTTTGATGAAAATATTCTTACATGGAAAGAGTATCAATAAAGTTAAGTTTCATATGGACAAAGCCACTGGTCATACGAATACGAATATAACCATTTATTTAGAAAAGAAAGAACCAGAAGCAATAAAATGTATCCCATTTAATGAAATACCTATAAAATAACTTGACTCTTCCTCTACGAACTTCTGTGCTTTCATCTTTGTTAAAACAAGCCTAAGGGAAACGACATTTAAGAACTCTTGAATGTATTTTGAAAAACTGTCTAAGAGCAGAGTGAAAAAATTTACATGTCTGTGCTAAGAAGAAACTTACTTTCATAGATGTCGAGCTATTACTTTCAATGCCGAGCTATTCGTAGAAAAGCTACAGTCAAGTATAAAAGCTCAGCGAGAAGCAAATTGCCACAATACACTCTTCATAACAAAAATTAATTATCAAAATCGCTCCTTCAATAAAGTCCAAACGACCTTCTGTAAATATTATTTCTTGTAAATGTTCGTTATTAAAACGACTTTTCGTTCTTTATGCTCTTCGTACTTAACTGTGTTTCAGTGCTCACATTTAACATCCCATCACGCACTGTTACTGAACTCCCTACATCGAAAATTGTTCCATCTACTATAATTTTTTATTCTTTGTAGTAGTACCGATCAATTCTGTTACAGGCTATCTATTTATAAGACTCTATCTGTCTATCCATCTCTTCATCTCACTCTCTTATATGTATATGTAGGAAATAAAATATGAAAGAAAATAACTAATTTAATTCACAATAGACCTTTTAATTCTTCATTTTAATATAAATACCTCTCCCTTCGAAATCCTTACTGCATCATTATTTTATCTGTATTGCTGTAAGATTTTATTCAAGAATCATTTAAATAATTTTTTTCATTTATTAAAAACTGAAACAAAAGCGCCGAGTCTATAAATATTTCAGCTGCTTTATACGCATCAATTTTCTTCCCTGTTCTTGCCACGCAAACATGTAAATAACCACTTTGCGTTTATTGTAACAAGGTGATTTGCATATAAAAAATTCTGGAGCGCGTATAGCACCCCCAAGTTGTACCAATCAAGAAGGAATGTGCTTCTAAAAATTTTTTTTTCAAAAATAAAATGTATTTAATCATCATGGCAGCAACATTTGACTACAAGTTCATCCTTCAATTTACGCAACAGTTTCAAGCTATCTTCACTCATCTACCCAACTATGATTGCTATATTAATTAGGGTCTTCTTCTGTCATCGTGTCATCAAAAGCTTTTCGTATATACATAAAGAGACAAAAAATATTTTTTTGTCCGTCATTAAAGACATGGAAAAGCTGCAGATACTTTATTTCGAATTTAAAATATTTCGATTTGCAATTGAACAGATGGCAAATTACCTGAAAGCAATATTTTGAAGGAAAATCAGGTAAAGAAAGGAAACGGAAGAGTGGTAAAGAAAAGAAAACATGGGAGTTTTCGTGTAAATGCTTTTGATTGACTCATTTTTAGATTTACCTTTAACAGTAAGTCATTTTTTCGTAATCTACAAATACTGAAAATTCGAAGGTGCTTTAAATCTCCCAAACAATTACATTATCCGAACAATATCCAAAGGGACAAATATCCGAACTGCAGTAAAACATTAGTAGGTTATGAATAAGGTATACAAGTTGCATCTACTTGTTTTAATATCATATATATTTTATCATTTATACATTTCGTTTTTCCCTTAACAAAATATCTTGAAAATTTCCCTAAAATTTATAATGTTTCACAAAATTCTAAAATGAATTTAGAATTCTAACCACATACATAGACATCTTTAAAAGTTAGAAACATTTTAGAAAATAAAAGCGATCTTTAGCTCTGTATTCCTCTTCTACATTTAAAATAAAAATGTTTGGAAAAAGTATGATAAAATTATGCCATACTCTTTATACAGAATTCATTGTAATATAAGTATTTGTAGATGGACAAGAATTTGCCTGTTTTAAGCAGTTGCACTTTATCTACAGTAAATGAATTTATATCTAATTATTATATGTTTCCTAGCAATGTTTTCTTTAGTTTTTCTTCGTTAAATCATTTTCATTGTCAAAATGCATTAGCAAATATTTCCTTCCATTTAAATGAGAAAAAAAAAATGAAACCAATGAAATGAAAGCATGGAAAATTATTTATAACTTAAAATATTATTAACATGCTAATTATTGAATGACCAATAGAAACCAATCACTTTTGTAACATCTGCCACAATAGCAAAATGTGATGACTTACTGTCTAGAAATTATTGCATTTAGTGTTACACGTATGTAGTCAAGTAATCTGTAAGCAGTTGGGAATAAAAAATAAACCAATAATTTTCCGTATATATATACACACACATATACGGAAAATTCCAAGAAAAAAATTCTATCCACTAGTGTGGGCTAAAATGGAAGCTTCTGTAGTATCCCATGATGGCGCGTGGTTGTCCGGCCTTCTGCACACACAGGAAGAGCATTCTTGCGTAATCGTCTGATTCCTCGGTCACTCGAAAAGACGGCTTGGACAGCGGTCGCTATTGTTCTAACCCTCCCCCCTTATCCTTCGGAATTCCATAATGAGAGCCGTGATTGTGGACACCGAAGAATGCGGTCTGTTGCCATCTGGGAAGAAGAGCAGGGAAGAGTGGAAGAAACAAACATCAATAGCACTGGTAAAGAGAGATCAACTTAGAACATGAGCCAAAATGATGACCTTCGGCCAATTCAGTGAACATGTCTTTTAAATATGGATATCCCGCACGCAATAAGCGGAATAGGGAATATAAAGCCGTACTAAAAAAAAAGTGTTGAATGCATTAACAGATAACAGCAGAATCTGACAACTCTGACAAAACAGTTTCTTTCATTTTCCGAAGCAGATGCATTTTAAACAGATCTCATGCTTAAACACTTTCATAGTCTCCCAATAATCTGCTATTGGTTTATTCGAGTACTTATTCATAAACAAAAGCAAAGAAAACAAAACAAACAAAAGAATGAGGGGAAGAAAGAAAGAAAAGGGCTACATACTATTGCCTTTTATTAAGTGCGTAACGATTTTACTAATATGCTCTTAATTTTAATATGTCGTAGTCTTTCATATTACCGGCATTTATCAGTTATTTAAATGATTTAGTTTACACGTATAAGAGAAAGAATATTGTAATGTATAAAATGATGATACTGTTTCACTGACAACAAATCTGTGTTAAAAATTATTAATAATAGAAAACTGAAAACCTGTGTATTTGGAAACCGAGTTTAAAAATAACCTGAAAAAGTCCTTTCCATCTCCTCCAAAATTTTTGTGACAATATTACCGATGAATTACAAGAATAAGAGTTAGAATTCTGAAGATATTTTGATTCTACTTACAGTTTTCGAAATTATTTTCAGCAGTTTCGTAGATTTTAGAGAGTTTAGGAAGGTTACTGTTATCATTAATGCTTCTTGAAGTAACGTTGAGATTTCCTGAGCTCTCCCGAGAAAAAAATTATTATTACTAAAATTACGTAATTGTTTACTATATAACACATTTATGTTCGTTATGCTTGATGGAAGATGTGCTAGTACAGTTATACTTAAGATTTATTTTTTAGTAGCAAACAGGTATTCCTTCAGCACTGTCAGAATCATTTTGAAAATGGCATTTAAATGCAGTACACAAAGTAAAGTCAAACGTAAAGAAGAGTAACAATTTACATTAAAAGTGAAATATTAGGGAAGTTATTAAAAGTGAACATATGAAAAATAAGAGTCATTTCTGGATAACTTATGATGGTAGAAAAATAAAGTTCTCATCATTGTAGCCCAGTTCGGTTATCTGAATTTAAGAAGATTTCTGACAGAAATCAGTATCTGGTACAGTCGCTATGGATGGCTATCACCCCTGGTATACAGTAAAGCATAAAAAAGAGAAATTGAGTGTGTGTATTAGATGTATTAGTCCCTATAGTTTCGGAAAGTTATTAAAGTTTAGCTTTTGCAGCCACGGATAGTCTATGGTGCACTAATCGTCTCAAATAAGAAGTTAGTCAATACAAAGTAGAGCCAGCGAACAGATGGGTCAAAGAAATAAATGAAGTATAATTACCGACCAGAAAAAAATTGTTGAACGTTGTACTTACATGCGATCACCAGTTGATACATAACATAGTCCAAGTTCCAGCATCTCAGAGTTGTTATATTGGCTATTCAAAGTACGAGAAAAATGCGTGTCATGTAGTATACATCCTTGGTAAGTTGTACTTTTATGGAACATCCATAGGCATAAGCGATTGCTCTATGCTCTATACCTTGACATCAGATATTGTACCGCTAACGTGATGCTTAATGCATAATTTAGTTTGTCGTTACGGTATACCTATAACTACAGATAGGAAAGGAATTTGTTGGAAAAGCGATGCCTCTTTTTTTTTTTTTTTTTTTTTTTTTTTTTTTTTCTGTAATGTTCTAGGCACAGTAGTAACCGCAGAGATATGTCATATACAGAAAAAGTAACCGAAACAGTGGGCTGTTTAAAAAGTTTCCGGTGGCAGCTACGACATAGATCTGTACATACGGAGACTAATTGTTACAAAAAGTGTTATTTTAAACTAGGCTTTCTCAAGCCGCTGTGTGTCATACGATTTTTATAAATCGTGCTTACAAGATACCTGCTTTCTCTTTCTATAAGGTGAACAGCAGTGAGTATTCTTCATGCGAATGAAGCCCCGCGGAAAGTTTTATAATTGTAGCTATCTGTGCTTTAGGGATTTTGTGATCACGATATAGTGGAAGTAATTTTGCCTATTATATAATTTGAACTTTTACAATATAACACTTCGGTGAACTCATTAATTTGATGTGGTTGGGGGCTGTCCTCGAAGGAAGTTGAAAATTAAATTCAAATTTTCTGTCTCCCGTATGAATTCCAGGGTGCCGAGAGGAACATTGTGCAAGTAGTAAGAAAGCGTATATTTGAAATGAAAGAAAGTACTGGCGTGGAATAGGTAAACACCTCAAAGAGCTTCCTATAGGAAACCGACAACTGCATTACAATCTTGATATCTATTTTCAAACGGCGCCATATAGGAAAATTAATAGCATAATATTATGACTGATGAAAATGGCAACGCTAGAGGGCAAAGCAGGGCTGTACAAGAAGCTAGGTTAAAAGATCTGCAAACTGGTTAAAAATAGTAGTGAAACTTAGCACTTAATCTGCTAAGGTAGTAAAACTAGCCCATCAAAAAAGGCGGTTAAAATAGCCATCGAAAGAGAAAGGAGGAAGAATATTTCATGATGGTACATTATAAAAATGAGAAAAATACTTTGACGTGAAAAGAAGACGTGAAAATTCCTTTGGTGAAAAAATAAACCCATCGAGGATAAAAGTGAATATAAACTGAATTTGAAAGTCAAGGAAAGAGTTGTCTTATTGAATTCTCGAAGAAAGATGACATGGAATTCATACAGCAGACCATCGGGGAGAACAAGAACCTGAAATATATTGCGGAAGCAAGAAGGCGGACAAAAGTGAATCAAAAAGTCTTGATTTACAATCTTAAGAAGAAAATGACAAAGAATCACTGATCTAAACTATCTAGATGCAAAACCTTTGAATATGAGGTTGCATCAATGGTAATTAAATTTATGATGCAAGGAGAGTATGGCAATAACTGAATCTTGTCGGTGAATCCGCATTTGTTTAAGATTATGATAAAGAATCAAGGAATTAATTTGCAGGGGACCAGAAATACGGTTCGAGAATTTCTGAGGTGTATCTATAGGATACACCTCAGAAACTATGGAGTATGGATACACCAGAAGGTACTTCTGAATACAGAATGAAAGTGCTCCAGATGTGAAGAACCTAGTCACATCAAGGCTGGTAAAAGAACTTTGCATTTAGAAATTTTACATTATTATTATTATTATTATTATTTTGTATTAACAATCTTTGCTTATTGATGTTAGGTACAAATATTTTAAAATAAATAAACATTTTATTCGAATTGCACATGAATTATCCGAGTTTTGTAAATGTAAATTTTTATAGGTGTAAAAGACAGCAACTGTAATTGTTGTAAGTGTGTGTAATTGTTGTAAGTGTGTAAGGCACCAACTTTTCTAAATCCCTGTAAGTAGAAAAAAAAAAAGACACCAACTATTTTAAACTTTTTAAGTGCGATAAACACCAACTGTAAAATATTTTTTAAGTACTCGATAGGTCCTTGTGGAGCCCTAATGTGTGCTGCGATCTAAACAGTTCGTGCAGTAGAACTATATCCACATTACTCACAGTTAAACGTTGGGTCTCCACTTTATTTCAACCTGACCTGATCTGTACGGCTGTGGAGGTTAGCTACGCGAACGGCAAAACTTTTAATACGAGATTCAAACTAGATTTTGAAGGCGGATCACTATCCAAAAGTTTAATCATGTGAGATTAATAATATATTCGGCAATAAAGCGTTAACACAAGGTACTAACCTATGCCGAATTAACCATACAGACTTGAAACTTCGCTTCTTCGAAAGTGAAGAACTGGACTCGCCAACTGCGACTGACCAAGTGATATAAAGATCAACTTCCGGACTAACTATTCAGAAAGAAATTCAGAGCACTGCGAAGAAAATTTAATTCAAAATTATATGATGAGACGGAAATACCACTGTAACTACACCAGATCAAGAAACGAGACGGGATGCTTCCAGTGGATGTCCAAGGAATCATGGAATATATACTAGAATACTACTTTCCAAATGATGACACATGAACGGATAACGATGCTCATTGTCAAATGCAACTAAAAGCAGCGTATTTGCAGAAGTCAGATAACGATAATGAATTAAAAAATCAAGAGACTGAAAATGCTTTCAAAAGCGAAGGACGAATGAGCACCGAGTATAAACAGGATTACTCTAGAATTTGTCGAAGAGATATACCTGACTAACAGGCATCACGTCCTGAACATTATGAATTCGTGTCTAAAACTGAGGCACTTCCAAGAGACGTGGAAAATAGCAAATCTCCTTCTCTTCCCCAGAGAAAGAAAAGACAAATTAGATCCAAGCATATATCGTTCAGTATGTCTCTTACCTTCATGGAGGAAAGATTATTATCAAGCTTTTAGAATAAAGGTGTAGAGACATTAGGTATTTTTTGGAAGCAGGCAAGATGAAAAATGAGCAATCACCTTTGCCGGGAATCGAACCACGGACTGCTGGATACCGGCCCAGCGTGCAGGACCACTACACCACGAAGGCACGTTAGGAAGGCTGGAGAAATACCTTATATACTCCCCCTTTTAAAGGGCGACTGAGGTTTTAGGGAACCCAATCGCCAAATCCTGGGTGTGACGAGTCATCATCCACAACCCTTTTAGTTCGGGCGCCACTGTAGAGACATTAGGTATTTTTTGGAAGCACGCAAGATGAAAAATGAGCAATCGCCTTCGCCGGGAATCGAACCACGGATCTCTCGATACCGGCCCAGAGTGCAGAACCACTACAACACGAAGGCATGCTAGGAAGGCGGGAGAAATACCTTATAAAGGTTTTTTTTTATTTTCTCATGAGCAATCGCTTATTAAAACCTAACCAGTTTTGTTTCCTCAAAACGAGGGGATTATAGATAGAATAGATAATTTAGTCTCCATTGAAAAGAGTAACCATACTCGAAACTGGCATAACTGCATCCTATTACGTTACTGAAAAGTCGTCTTTCAGCAACCTCAGTGGCTTAGTGCACTTGCGACATTCTTCGACATGAATTCCCCGGTTAACGTTGTAGAGATATTAGGTTATTTCGAAGCAGGAGATGTGAAAAATTAGCAATGCCTTCGCCGGGACTCGAATACTCGTCGAGTGTGATGACCACTACACCACGAAGGCTTGCTAAGAAGGTGGGAGAAATTCCTTATATACTCGCACTTTCAAAGGGCAACTGGGGATTAGGGGCCCAAGTCGCCAAATACATTATCCACCACCTTACTTTAGTCAGGGCGCCACTGTAGAGACATTAGATTATTTCGAAGTAGGGGATGTGAAAAATGAGCAGTGCCCTCGCCGGGATTCGAAACATGAACCTCTCGAATACGGGCCGAGTGTGCTGACCATTAAACTACGAAGGCATGCTGAGAAGGCGGGAGAAATACCTTATAATGTACTGAAGCTTTCGAAAAATTATGTTCACAATAGAAAAGTGATATACGAAAGGCACGAAATAAACATTAGTAAAACCTAATGCAAGAATCAAATCTAGGACCAATTTTGTGAGAACTTCGTTGGTAAATACAACATTGAGTCTGCACCTAAGGAATGACGTTTCGCTTCAACCATATGCTATTATGGGAGGTGGCAACAGAATTGGCATTGAAAGAAAAGCTAAGCGAGCTTCACGTATAATTGCAATTTGGAACATTAAGTATAAACTTAGTTTTAGAAGCTCCCAAACTAAAATGATTACGTTCTCGAAAGGTACCAAGTAAGACTGCAATTGAGCTGATACTTGAATAATTTGTATAATCCTAGCGAGTTCTTGCTACGTTCTTACTAGCGAGTTCTTGCTACGTCTGAAAATTGTATGACAGAGAAATCACTAATAGGTACTTAAAGATGATAAATGTAGTCTATGACTACACAGTCAATAACCTAAGTTATAAGCTGGCTCAACTAACTTTATCGGCGTGTAACTTTAAAGCAATTGGTTGAGAGATAATGCAAAGCCAAGATAATCAAATCTGGATAGAGCTGGCAAAATCTAACAGCGCGGCGCAACTTCCAGAAACTCTCTCTCTCTAACATCCCAAATCCTCACTTTAAGCTAATCTGCATTCTGGTGATGAATACGGAAAGAAGATATTAAAGCAAAGATTAAAATCATAATAATTGGTTGATTAACATAAGAACCTTGCAACCAAAGTAGTGCAGAATAGATTCTGCACTACTTTGGTTGGACCTAGATTAAAATCGTAAAACACTCCGATACGAATCAAGATACAGTAAAGTGTCTGTAGTTTCAGCCTTGATAAAAAGCTAATATGGAATTCTTTATCCCACGGAAATGAGAATAGAACTCAATCGCTTTATATCGCGGAACTGATATCTTAAAGGAAAGTTCTGGAAACAGTTGTATCTCAGAGCCATCGAAAGGCTGATATTGCATGATTGCCTAATACTGTGCCACTACAATGGAACAGTACGTGCTACCAACAAATTTAATACATATGCAAAGAAGAATGTTGCACCACCATAATTTCTGCCCTTCGAATTATGGGTGCCTTTCTCCTTGATCTCAAAGCAGAACAAGAGTTCAGGCTCCATCGGCTACATTGCTGCAAAGAAGACTTAGTGAGAGACGAGCTGAAACGAGAAAACAGCAAGAGCAAAAGTGGAAGATATAGTTTCTGAAATGAGAGATAACAGCGTAAAGAGCCTGTAAAAGGAAAAGGTAATGAAATTTTCACCGATGGTTTAAAGACGAACGAAAAAAGTTGGCGCAGCATTCATGGTCTTCCATGATAGTCAGATCATAAACAAGGTGCAGTGCAGATTAAGTGACACTAGTTAAGTTTTTCAAACTGAAGCAATTGCATTAAAACAAACTTTTAACTAGCTCAGTGACTATTATAAAAACTCAAGCCCTGAAATAAAGTTGTACTCAGACATCCAAATCGTACATGAAGCACTATGCCCAAATAATAAAATCTCCCTACTCTTTAGAGCTTTGTTGAAAATGATTAACGCAGAGTATCAATATAGACAGATCACCATCAACTGAGTATGACTACATATCGGAATAATGGTAAGGAGGCTGCAGACACGGCAAGCGCAGAACAATACCTGCTGAAAATGTGAAACAGACATGAATCTTCCAACATCAGGATTGAAGATGTTTCCTAAATCTATTCTGGAAGATCTAAAAAAGTTGTTTCTTGTGTCGATAAACGAGGCGTAACTCGCATACTGCGGCCAACAACTTTATCTGTGGAAAAGCAAAGTTCATTCACGCTATTCTGTAAACAGACAGCCAGGTGCGCGTTAACAGAAAACAGAAGTTTTCAAGGGGAATAGGTAATCTTTGATAACTTTAAGCGAAAAAATAGCATTCATAGTGTTGCGCGTTACGAAGACACTGCGAGTTTGCACATTAACTCAAATTCTTTTTGCGAGAAGCTTGTTGTTTACGAGCGGTACTTGTTGTTTACTGTCGAAGAAAGTTTTTAGCTGCAATGAATCAGGGTGTTTTTGGACAAAGATGCCAAAGAGGACCTATATTGCAGCAGAAGAAAATGAAAGCTTTTGCGAGAATGTCTTATCCTTTTGATATGAGGTAAAACCAGCATTAATCCGAGAATCGAAAGCTTTCAAGAAATGCAAGGTGCAGAAAAGCCAATTAAACGTTATGAAGAAGTTCAACAACAAAATTTGAGTCTTCTTATCTCTGTTTTTTTTTTTTTTTTTTTTTTTTTTTTTTTTTGAGTGGATTCATGAGATCTTGCAGTGAAGAAATAATTTTTAGAAAGGAATCCGAGACTTAAAGTTTTGCTGGTTTTGGATAATTATTTAGCTGATCCTATAAACTTTGAGGATGACTTTATTTTCTCCCTCCTTCCAGCATGTCTTCGTGGTATAACAGTAGCACATTCGACACATATTCGAGAAGTCCAGGTTCTAGTTCCAGCGACTGCATTGTACATTTTTCATATCTCTGGCTTCAAAATAATCTAATGTCTGTACAACTTACTGGAAGAATTGATATTCATTAAGGTCAAGTTCTTTCCTCCTAAAATTACTCTACTACTAAGTTCATGAATCAGTAAATCATTTAAATTTTCAAAAAGCTTTTTACTAAAGGACTATTTCAGCGGTGTTTCGAGATGACGAAGAACTGAACCTCCGTCAGATCTGAACTAAAACAGTTCCACATCTTGAACAGCCTTAGAATCATCGATAAAGTCACGAATGGAGTCACGAAGAATTCTTTGATTTATGTTTGGAGACAACTGAAATCTGACATGATACTGAGGTGTATGCTCATGAAGAAGAACTACCATTTTTTGATGAAATTTGTCTTTGCGAAAGATCATGTGGGATAAAGGCGAATAAGGGTGAAATTCAAGAGGAACACGAACCAGGAGTTGACCACCGATGAACTGATGAATTTGCAATCAACAAGAGATTCTGGAAGAGATCTTGTCTGAAGAGGTGCAGAAATGGAAGAAAAAAAAATCACTTACTTCATATGAGAATAAGGAAATATGTAAAATGTAGGGAACTGCAAAATTAAAAATAAATAAATAAATAAATAAATAATAATAATAAAATAAAGTAAAATCTGAAATGTTTCAGATTTTAAATTACGTCCAAAGGGGCGTTTTTTTAACCTTTTGTGTGTTACCTTTATTTATTACATATCATGTTCTTTGCACTTAAACCATAAAATTTAGTTCAATAGCAATGTCACAAAATAATTTTAAAATGAGCATTTTAGAATTTCCGCTACACAGTTCGACGCGCTGGAGATAAAAAGGTCCCCCCCCCCGTAGAGTGTTGCCATTACTCGCTTTTAAATCCTTGAGTTTGTTACTCAAAAATTCGTTAAAGTTTTACAAAATATGAATTAGGTAATGAAACAAATTCCAAATTTCAAATTTGGGATTTCAGATGCTCATATTCGCAGTAGGATTACGTCATTCAAAATTGGATGGCTCTAGATACCGTTGTTTTATCACAATGCGAGAAATATACATCCATTTATGCAGATTTTTCATTATTTAATTTCTTCAAATATAATGCAGGACTCTTACATTTTGTGGCAACAGTTTGAAAAGTGAACCGACATTTATAGGAGTCCGACGCAAAATGCCAAAACGAAAGTGATAGTCCTTCGGGACTCAAATCCCTTTGGACTAAAAAAAAGCAACACATAAGGCTGTTATAATACGAGAAATGATCTGTTTTCTGACATTGAAATATCACATTTCTAAGTAAACCCTAAAAAGAGACAAAAAGCGATTGTCATAGCATAAACTTATTGTTAAAGTCGTACCAATAGAAAAAGATCTTATGAGCCAACGGATAGCTGTGATCCCGTTATTGACGATTCTTTTCAAAGGGTAAAGTGCTGGTAAATTTGTTTTATGTATTTTAACTTTATATTTTGTATTAATAATTTTACATACATAATGCGTTGTGGAAAGAATTATGTGAATTTCTATTATATTTTACTGGAAAATTCTCTTTGTTATAGGTATGCTTTGGATTACACAAATGCATTTCCGGGATGAATTATCCTCGCAGACCAAGCCACCATGGCACCTTGGTTTGCACTGCAGCTTTTATATGGTACACTGCTGTGTAGATGAGATTTTCAGTGAGAAATTAATTTCTTAAACATAAAATATTATTTTCCTTATTTTCTCCGAAAAAGATAAATCTTTAAACATCTGAAAATATTTTAATTGTTTTTCTCAATCCTATTATCCCAGCGCTTTTGCTAGTGTGATCATATGTTTTTAGCTTCTATAAAATAAAATAATATTAAAAATTTTTACAGTTTTAATATTAATCTTATTCCCGTAAATTCATGTTTATAATTTTTATGCAGATTTTGCAAGTTTAGGTTTTAAACAAAAAAGGTATTTACAGGATACATAATTGAGAACTAAAAATAAAATGGAAAATTTACTTAAAATATTACACCGTTTAAATTAAATAATTTAAAGTATTATATATTAATTATGAGAGATATGTAATAAAATTCATAAATCTTTTTTAAGGCATTTGACTGGGATGAAGTATCCCAAATGAAGAGATAAAGTTGTAGGGTTTTACTTAATTTTCTAACAATTATTTTTATTTTGAAACAAGCCTTTCCTATTCATTATAATTTCACACTTATGTTTCCCTACCAGAGAGTTCTCAAGATTACGATTTGTGCAAATGAGGTAGAAACGAGTATTTAAGCTGAAGTCTGGGTCACTTCAGTAGGAGAGTGTGTTCTGCCTTTCGGCCAATTTGTTGCTGTTAGTCTAAGCTTACTGTTCTACGGCTGCACTTCTACTTTCTTGCTAGGCTACGTAGGTGATCTTTAAATAAAGGCGAAATCCGTTAGTTGATTCGGTGCAGCTTAGGCTGATTAAATTTATTTAGCGGTAGTTTAGTTTTATATTTTCTGAGTTAAAGCCAAGTGGAGGCTTAATGTACGCCAGAGAGAGGCCGCCAACTGCTAACTTATTTTGAGTTGGAATAAAGGGTCATTTAGCCCTTCTTTGGACTTGTTACTTACGTCACAAGATCTCAGTGAATAGTCGCTACACACTTCTTCAGTATTCTAGCTTACAAGAAAATCTAATTTAGCTAGGACATTACAAAGGATACAGGATCCCTTTTTCATAAAACTAAGTCATGCAGTACGTTGTGGCATTATTTATTTAATGTCAATTAAAAATATCATAGCTTGTCAAGAAGAGACATGCTAATCCTATTAAAAATTTCTTAAAAATATCAGTAACGTCAAGGGGAAAAAAATATGCACTATGAAAAGGGAACATTTATCCCCACAACTCCCCTAATTATTCGAAAATAAAAGATATGGCTCTGATGTATGGTGACAGAAATTGTAAATATTAACTGTCTTCTCAAATTGTGAAACTTAAGATGACGTCTCAGTGTAGTCAAGAAACCTGACGAAAGAAGGCTCAAAATCTGCTGAAATTCATTCTCAGGCGAACAGATTGCAACACTTTTATTTGTCTTCAAATTCTGTTTTTTTGTTAAGGCTGTGTATCCGTCAAGGATAATCATGAATTTCGGCTGAAAAACATCATTGTCAGTGAATATTGCACAAAGTCGAGAAGATTATTTTGAAGGCTTACGTGAGCAAGTCAAGGCCATTTGCAAGAAACATGCAGGATTGTCCGATAAAGGTATAATTATGCAATGCAATTATAAGAAATTTCATATATCCGCAGAACTCTGATATTTATTTACCAGTTGCATTCGGAGAGTATTTCTAGGTTTGGCTGTCCAAAATTTTCATCTTTCTTGATCTTTGAATGAACATTGAAGGAAAAACGTTTTACAGAAATGATGTAGTGATTCAGTTCTTCAATAGGTCCCACAGAATTTTTGCTTCTGATCTAAGAAGTTTATAGCCAGATGGGAAAATGCATAGTAGAGTCAATCGTAAGTATCTGAAGGTTCGTTTCAGATCGATATAACGAAACGCAAAGGAAAAAATAATGACTGTGTAAAATATAATTATATAATGTGAGTTCTTAATATACAGGGTAACTTCTCAGATTCATTAAATTCTTAGTGCATACTGTATCTGATAGATGTAGATATATTAACAAAGGCGTTAATGAGGTTAGTCTGATCGCCACGGTCAACTTGCGTAAATGTACAGGCATCTTTTTTCAGTTTGAACTGTGTTCACTAAGAGACAAAGATGTCCCATACTCTTCTAAAGTTCACGTTATAAGGTATTTCTCCCGCCTTCTTAGCATGCCTTCGTAGTTTAGTGGTCAGCACACTCGGCGCGTATTCGAGAGGTCCGTGGTTCGAGTCCCGGAGAAGGCGAACTTAATGACGAAATAACCTAATGACTTTACAAGTTCAACTACGAAGAATGCAATCTTCTTCAAGATGCCAGACCGCACATTTGAAGATCTTCATTTTAATGATCAATCATCGACTTGTGTAAGGGTACCGGCAATGTTATGAAATCATAGTGGTGGCGAGACATGAAAATTCTCGCTTTTGTGCTATGTAAAATATTAGATCCTACTGATAGGAATTTGCGACAACCTAACGACGGAAGTTAAGACAATTGAGTTTAGAACGCTTACGATTAATTTATGTTTTTTTTTTTTTTTTTTTCCTTGTGAGGAGTGGTATTAAAGCTTTTGCTTCAATAAGTTTATTGTTTTTCTTTTTAGCTCAAAAGGGGCTATTAGTATGGAAATGGAATTTTGCGTTAGTTTTCTAAACGGCATGTCATTTTTCAAATTATCCTCATCAAATATGATCGTCCTGTATAATTTTTAAAGAAATTAACTAATGAAGAATCTGCATGCATATACATATGTTCCTCGCGCAGTGAAAAAGCGACGGTACCTAGAGTCATCAAATTTTGAATAACGTAGTTGTTCACCTGAGAAAGTGCACCTGGGAGCCCGAATTTTGAGTTTTGAATTTGTTTTATTATATATTTCATATTTTGTAAAACTTTAATTAATTTTTTATTAACAAACTCATCGATCTGAAATCGAGCAGTGCCAACGCTTTTCGAAATAAGAAGTTTTTAGCTCCAAGGAGCAAGACTGTTGCCATTCTGAAAATGTAAGATATTTATCTTTCAGTTTTAATTAACAAATTCGGATCTATGAAAACATCAAAGTACTGCTGCAGCCGGAAATAAAATACTTGTATCTTCCAGCCGCCAGCGTGTTGCCATTCAGTAAAATCTTAAAAAATTTAAAATTTAATGTGGAAGATTACTAAGTAATAAACTAAGCCATTAAAGTCAATAAACACAATTCTTAAGAACATTTTGATATTTTTTAAGATAACTATTTTAGGCCGTTGACTGCGCGAGCGGCTAGTTTGTAAAGAAATAATATAGCAAATATTAAAAATATCTAGGCCAATCTCTAACACTGTATCGAGAAGTCTAGAAAGAGACTATTTTTAAATATTTTGTGATTTTTGTTATTGAATTAAATTTTATGTGGCGTAAGCGCGAAGAGCGGGATATTTAATACATAAATTTAATGCATGAAAGAGTTAATAATAAAAAGACAAAAGAAAAATTGTTAGCCACCTTACTAAGAAAACTGGTTATTGATACGATGAATGGAGAAAAGACTGAAAAAAATATTAAAATATGTGCCAAAACTTAACAGAGAATCCTAAACATATGTTCATATGCAGCTTTCAAAATTATTTTGTTGTTGAACTGATGTATGTGGCGTAAGTGCGAAGAAAACGATGCTTAGTAATAAAGCTAAAGAGAAAAACAAAATTTAAAAAAAAAAAAAAAAAAAAGGTTTAGCAGTAGTGAGTGTAAGAGCAGACTGCGAACTCAACAACAGCGTAAGAAACCTTAACAAACTCTTCTGGGAGACCACCGTTAAAATCTGAAAACTTTTAAAATGTTTTAATTTCTTTTTTCTTTCTTTCCTTTCTCTCTCGCTCTATCTTCCCTTTTTTTTTTTTTTTTTATTTGGTGTGTGTGTGTGTGTGTGTGTGAGTGAGTATGTGCATGAATTTTATAATTATAATTAATGTTTCTTCCGTTTAAACCATAGACATCATGTAACAAGGTGGAGCTATCCACCGTGCCTCGAGAAATTTCCCCGAATTCTCCAGAACCCCATTCGCCCTTATATTGACAGAGGAGAGCACAAATTCTCCGAAAGTTTTTGGTTCCTCTATATTTCTTTGCTCATATTTCTACGTTAAATGTGTGCTTCTAGCATTCCCTCTATTACCACTTATTGAAACAGTTAATACTGTACAGTACAGAAAATATTTCTTCTTTTCTCACTCGTCTTTTATGAAGCAGCTATAGTGCCAGAATGCTTTATTTCCATATATACACGAGAAAAATATATACATGAGTATTCTGTGCCAACATTACGCGTATTATTTTATTTAACGGTAGAATACCTTATATCCTGTTTCATACAGCTATTTTCTATTATCTGCGATTAAATCTTGGAGCGTATTACCAATCAGAATAAGGAAACACTATTTTGCTTTTATTATTACTTAAGTTCTGGTTCTCATTCACGGTCATTACAGCGAATAAGCTTTGCGCTGTATTTGAGATTTTTTCCTCCAAAGTTTCAAAGGAGCCACACCTAACAGCTACGGCAGATTTTCTTAACCCTTCAGTTTTTCGAGAACATCTAAAGTGAGCGAATTCGTCGGGTGGGGCCCTCTGGGACTTGATCTCCCGGCGTCGAGTGCCAAAGATCGAGTTTAGAGGCAGTCCTCATCCATCGAGAGGGGGCAGCATCCCTATAGGAAGGAAGATCTTAGCCACCCCAAGAAGGAGGAGGGCGTCGTGGCGAGCCACTTGTCCCCGGCAGCTGGGGTGCGCTACTGTGCCAGCCGCTCGAAAAGGAAATCGGAAACTGCCGTTTCCTCTCCTGCCTCCGTGTTCACCACCCCACCCCACTCGAAGTGTGTGTGCATCTGTGTGGACGCACTTGCGTTCCACCACGGATGCATCTTCAACAGTTGCTGGCTGCGGGCATCTGTCCTGCCACTGCATCTGGCCACGAATCTCCGTGTTCTAATTTGATTGCATAGCTGTGTACCGCATCCACTTTCTTAACATTTACCGCGTTGGCGGAACCTAAAAATAGCGGAACATTATTCCCGCATCTCGTGATTTCATAGGACTTCTAACACATCCCCATTATTCAAAAAATTGCGAGAATTGCCCTATTTCAATCATTTAAAATGTACTTTTTTATATTAGGTGACCAAGACGAAGGGTAATATGCTGAATTTGAAATATATTTCATTAAGCACAGTGATGCTAAAATAAAATTTCAGATCATTATGAAATGTTTTATTTGCTTATTTCAAATTGCTTAATCTGTTACGCAGTCACAGACTTTTTAATTCGAAATATAAATTAAAAGCATCGCACTTTGCCAAGTGTTAGTACTTATACTGCAAGTTTGTTGTTTGCCAAGTCGTGTAGAAGATCAGTTAAAGATCTTATGTTTCGCACAATAGAAAGAACTTTTCGCGCAATGTTCGCAAGCAATAGCAAAGCTTGACAACTCGAGTGGAGAGTAACTATACGGTAACGTTAAGTAATTGTCTAGAATTTTAGAAAAGTCCCCGTTAAACCAATTTCTATTTAAAAAAATAAAAGTTTTATTGAATTATATTGCTTAATTTTCAAAGATAAAATACGAGAAAAAACTTTTTGTTTCGTTCTTTCTTTTCCTCTTTTTTTCCCTTAAATATATGTCTATATTGGTTATTAATATTAGGCATAAAGTTAAACTGCATTAAAATCTGCCTGCCACTTCAAACTCTCACTTCACTGCTATTTTAATGTTTAAGGATTTCAATATGTATTTGATTCCCCTCTAAAATTATAACAATAATCCTTTTCCTAGATCCCTACTCTAAACTGAACAAGTCCTATACCTGGAATCGTTTGCATCGACAGTTAACAGCTGTCTGACTTCCTTTTCATCCTAATTTGAATTCCATTTAGTCTTCTTCATATTCTTAATTTTTTATTCCTCAGAGTAGTGTTCCCAGAAAAATTTCAGCTAAAGTAGCAAGAGAAGTATCAAAATTTTGCTAAAATAGCACTTGGCATTAGACATCTAGTTATTTTGTGACGTCATACGTTCATAAGCTCACATCGTCTCTGGCGTCTTCGAATTTTCCAGAAGTTTCAAACCATTTCCCTCGACCTGAATACCCAAGTTCTAATTCCATACATGATGATTGGCAGTACAATATTTAAGTAAATCTTTCTCAGAAGAGAGGATGTCAAAGCTAAAATCTCAGCTGAAAAAGTCCTTCTATAATTTAGTAAAATCATTGCAGTTCGTCTTTGTATGAATTTAAAATGTTTTATAAAATTTAATTTATTATCAATCATAACCCCATGATATTTCATATTTTCCACAAATTTGATTAATTTGCCTTGCTATTTCTTTATATATATAGTCTTTTTACCTCCTCTGAGAAAGAACAATGCACGTCATTTCAAAATTAAATTATAATTTTTCTTTCTTTTGCCAATCACTCAATATTAGAGCAGTTTCATCAAACAATTTTCCCATTTTTCAAGAGAATCGTGTTTCATAAGAATCATAGCATCCTCAGCATACGCGATTAATTCCACATTTTCAAAAAAATTTCTGTTTCAGCAATTTACCCACAATAATGTTCCAGAGCAGGGGGGCACTGCAGGAACCATGAGGTAATTTTCTATAAATATCCATTACTAAATCTTTAAAGCAATTAAAAATAATTTTTCTATTATTAAAATAACTTTTAAATCGATAAAACAAATTTCTAGGTAATTTTAAATCAATTAAACTAAACAACAGGGAATACCAATGAATAGAGTCTAATGCAGCCGAAATGGCTAAAGAAATCAAAGCTACGTGTTGTTCACCTCTAAAACGTCTGACATATCCAACAATCCGGTAAAATGCATCCTGCGTACCTCTTCCAAAGGCAAATCCACGCTGAAACTCACTACATTTTATGGTTTTATAGTTTTATATTTTAAAAGTAAGTCCAAAGTTTAAAGTAAAAGTCCAAGGGACTTTTACTAACCATAAAATGTAAAACTCTATTAGTTACCAATTTGTCTACCAGTATACCCAAAATAGTCAAAAGTTGAATGGGTCTTTGCTTTCCATTAGGCTTAGGGATCAAAATAATTCGACCTATTTTCCAACAAACTGGAAAAAGAGTAAACTTAAAACAGACATTATACAGGCAAACAAAAAAAAATCTGGGTAGTAGAAAAATAATCTCTTAATCAACGCAGAATGTATGCGATCCGGGTCTGCAGGAGCCATATTCCTCAAACACAATATAATACTCTTAACTTCATCATATGTGAATGGTGAGTCATTCCCACTTCACTCTCATTTCAGAACATCATCTTCAAAAGTATGTAAATCATCTGGTTCGTCCAAATTACACCCTTCTTTAACATATAGAGTGTTAATATCTTGTCCGTTACCCATGCCATCAGGTCTTTTTACCTTCAGCTGTAAATTTCTCCTCCCAATTGCCGTCTTATCAAAATCATTATAATAAAGAACGCTTCTTAAGAAATAATTCTATTTAAATACCCTCTTGGTCTTCCTAGTCAAACGTTTATAAATAGCCAATTCTCTTTTATACTTTATCTTACGTAAAATTTTAGTATTATCATCTAATCCAAATTCTCACTCTGCGAACTTCTCCTGTATGCACAAATACGTGTTTTAAACTTTTCCAATTCGGACGTCTACCATGAGATCACATTTCGACTCCTCTGCTGTATCACCAGATCGCAATTTATTCTCGCCTGAAGCAACATTCCAAAATCGTTTACTACAATCAATTGTTGACTATCATTTACAACACTAATTCTCTCACCAAACCTCATCATATCAAAAGTTTCTTACACAGCTTATTGACTCTTAGAATAGTTCTCGATACCAAAGTCCCTCTTCCATATTGAAGACAAGAACCTGTCATTTCGAAGATTACTTATCAATGATCGCTCAGTGATTCTTCAACATTAATTTCAAGTTTGCATTTGTCACTATCCAAGTTGCTGGATCCCATAACCAAATCTGCCCAACCTTGTCAGACAGCAGAATTAAAGGTTGCAATAGAATTTAAATCAGTAACCAAAATTAAATCACTAGACACAATAAAATAAAATATTGTTGCTTGCGTACGGGTTCGTTATGAAATGAATGCACAAGTCCGATGAAAAATGAACAAAAATTTATTATTATCACAACAAAAATGCTTAAATTTTCTCAAATTATCATGCAGTATTACAATACCTCACAGTAGTTATCTTTTAACTACTCAAATGTACAATAGAACGTAATTCAAAACAGCTAAAGAACGCTAATCCGCGAATTCGCTATAATCAACAACAGCAGTTTTCTAAACAACAACAAACTAAGCAACTCCTACAAACTGAGATGTTTTCCTCCTTTTATAAGATTTTAAAATCACGCGCTAGAATTTTCCAGTACTTTCTCGAAATCAAAAAGAGATATTTATTTATTTAATGCACGCGCTCTTGTATTTTCAATTTTCCGGCTTAGCTTTCTTTTAATATTCGTCACGCGCTGCACTGCGCGAGAAATAAAACCATTTAATTTATAATTGAACTAACATTAGCTTTTTAAATACCAAATTCGTAACACTGCCCCCTTCCCAAGGACTGCACGTGCCGGGCAGTACAATCCCTGGACAGGAAGCTAAACTTACAACTGTGGCATAAATGCATTAATAAGCATTACATTACAATAATAAACAACATGAACAATAAATGCAATAAATAAAACAAATCAAATACAAAATACAAATCAAATGCAAAAATACAAATCAAATGCAAAATACAAATCAAATACTAAATACACATTTAGAAGCAAAAAGGACCATGGTCTTACACTATTTACAATTATTTACATTACGTACTATGGCCATAGTAATGTGCTAACCTGTCGTAATGAACGACTTTAGGTTTAGAGTTCGAAGACTTACGAATCCGAACCACGACGTCATTCAGCCTGTTTAGGACTGTGTACGGACCATCCCAAGGTGACTGTAATTTCGGACAGAGTCCCTTCCGTCGAGTCGGATTCCACAACCACACCTTGTCTCTTAAATTATTTTATATGTTTTTAAGATAATTTTATCAATTCAATGATCATTTGTGAGCCGAGGATTTTATTTTACTTGTAGTAGTTGTATTTTATTGTACTTGTATTTTATTTTACTTGATGATGTAGTTATTTTGTTCTGCTCTAACCGGGGCTTTAAGTGGCAAAGTTAAAATTAATATTGCTGTCAGATTATAATTATTTTCTATTGCATTTTTAACTATAGAACACCTTATTACGTGCGACCTTGGTGTGACCTTCTGCAGGTTCTTTTCCTTTTGGGAATTCCCCAATGAACCTTTGAGGTGCTTAGTTATTTATGTTGTTTTATGGTTTGAAGCGAGTTTTATTATGTGACAGAAACAGCCTCTCTGTGAGTGTTTTTGTCTGTGATTGTTTGATTGCGTAAGTGTTTGTTTGTGTTTTGTGTCATTTTCTTATCTTTAGTTCTTCTACTAACCCTTCTTTATTTTTGGTTGGTTATTTTATGTTTTCTGTGATGTTTTATCAGCGTGGTTTGGAGGAGGGTTGACCTATTTTTAATCATATGGTCCCGCTGGGACAAGGCGGATTGGGTCTCCCTCGAATAGTTCACGAATAGTTCACCTTGTCTCCTTCGTGGAATTGATGTTCAGTAGCTCTTGTGACGTATCGGATCTTCATCTTCTCCGTCGCCAAGTTGACTCGCTCTCGTGCAAAGTTGTGCATCACTTCAAACCGGGCCTGGAGATCTTGAATATATTCCTCAGGCGATGAAGGAGCATCCGGAATGCGACCAAACAAGAGATCCCAAGGCAGACGAAGGTCACGACCGAAGAGCATCTGTGATGGAGAATAGCCGGTAGTCTCGTGGACAGCACTGCGGTAAGCCAGTAAAGAGTGGTAATTTCTTGTCCCAGTCCTGTTGGTTTCTGGAAACCACTAATCAGAGGTTATTAAGGATGGTTCGATTGAACCTCTCTACCATGCCGTCCGACTGGGGATGTAATGGCGTCGTTTGAGTTTTGTCAATGCCGAGTAGTTTGCATAGTTCTTTGATTACTGCCGAGGCATAATTCCTTCCCTGATCGGAATGTAACTGAAGAGGCACTCCGAACCTGGAAATCCAGTGCTGTATCATTACCTCAGCTACTGTGACAGCCTCTTGATCAGGAATAGGATAAGCTTCAGGCCACTTGGTGAAGTAATCAATGACAAAGAGTATGTATTTGTTGCCATCAGCAGTTCGTGGCAGAGGTCCCAAGATGTCAAAGGCGATACGTTCAAACGGCGCACCTACATTGTAACGTTGCAGCTTGCCTCGGCTGCGTTTCCTCGGTCCTTTCCGACCTGCACAGGCATCACAAGATCGGCACCACTTTTGCACGTCATGCTTTGCATTATTCCAGTAAAAGCGCTCACGAACTCTCTGTAAGGTCTTCATAATTCCAAAGTGACCTCCTGTAGGGCTGTTATGTAGTTCTTTAAGGACATCAGGAATCCGGGATCTTGGAAGTATCAGTTGCCATCGGAATGTCTTCCCATCATCTGATTCGAATTTCCGGTATAAGACGCCGTTTCGAATATGAAGTGAATCCCAGGGTGCCCAGTATTGTTTTGTTGTAGGACTACAGATAGAAATGTCCTGCCAAGTAGGTTTTCTGTTTGATAACTCTATTAAATCAAGTATGGGTTTAATGTCGCGGTCTTCCAGTTGGTCTTTCCTGACGTATCCTCAGCTCGACAGACCATTTATTCTCGACACCGACGCGAGCAATGAAAGTGTCGGTGCTGTTTTGTCCCAAGAAATAGACGGCTAAGAACGTGTAGTAGCTTACTGGAGCAAGTGCCTGTCTAAACCGGAGAGGAATTACTGTGTCAAAAGGAAAGAGTTGCTCGCCATAGTCAAAGCTGTAGAAAATTTCCATCACTATCTATACGGGAGAAAATTCCTCCTCCGCACGGACCATGCCTCATTGGCCTGGCTTTTAAATTTCAAAAATCCTGAGGGTCAAATAGCCAGGTGGATACAGAGACCCCAAGAATATGACATCACTATCCGTCATCGTAAGGGATCATCACACGGAAACGCCGACGCCCTGTCTAGAAGACCTTGCCAAGAAAGCTGCCGATATTGTTCCAGGGTGGAAGCGAAATACGAGCTGCTGACTCCGGTCGTAAGACAAATTACAACATCAACATCGGCTGATCGAGACCCGTGGAGTGATGATTTTTTATCCCACTTCTGACACCAAAAATTGTTGCGTGCGTACGGGTTCGTTATGAAATGAATGCACAAGTCCGATGAAAAATGAACAAAAATTTATTATTATCACAACAAAAATGCTTAAATTTTCTCAAATTATTATGCAGTATTACAATATCTCACAGTAGTTATCTTTTAACTACTCAAATGTACAATAGAACGTAATTCAAAACAGCTAAAGAACGCTAATCCGCGAATTCGCTATAATCAACAACAGCAGTTTTCTAAACAACAACAAACTAAGCAACTCCTACAAACTGAGATGTTTTCCTCCTTTTATAAGATTTTAAAATCACGCGCTAGAATTTTCCAGTACTTTCCCGAAATCAAAAAGAGATATTTATTTATTTAATGCACGCGCTCTTGTATTTTCAATTTTCCGGCTTAGCTTTCTTTTAATATTCGTCACGCGCTGCACTGCGCGAGAAATAAAACCATTTAATTTATAATTGAACTAACATTAGCTTTTTAAATACCAAATTCGTAACAATATCAACGTTCCTCTTGCATCAACCAAGTTAGCTTTCCAGCTAAAATGTTTTGAATTAAAATCCCCCGTGGCTAAAAACTTTTTATATCTAGTTAAAACATCTTCCAACTTAAGAAGATTCACAGCAACGTTCTCTGCAGGCGAAAAATATACCGATATAAAACTCAACTCTTGGTCTCCCACTAATAGGTCTTGGTCCCCACTACCTGTTATTTCATCTATTTCACAATGCACTATAAAACCAGTTTCCTTTTTAAAAAAACAATTGCAGTTCGTCCTCTATCTACAGCTGAAACTCTCCAAATTTCTAGGACTATACTTTTCAATAAATGCCAGGTTTCCAGCAGAGTTCCTGCAGTAAAATCAGATCAGGACTAACACCAATAACATTTTGGAGACCAAAGAGCTGGGCAGCAGCTAAGGCACAGTGGTTTAGGTTGATACTTAGAATAATCATGCAAATAAATTTACATAGTAAAACCATGCGAAAATAAAGCAAATATACACATAAAGGGAAACACAGCTGCTACAGTCTTATTATATAAAATACTAGAACCAATGAGTACATACATGGCAAAATTCATAAAAATTAAACCATACTAATCATTCTTTTAAATCAAAGTCCGTGTGATCTCTAATAAATTCAATCCATCTCTTTAAAGAGGGACAGTTCTTATCAAATGCACTGTGATCATGTTTCAACTCTATACCATACTTCTGATTAGAAACCACACAGGTAATACATTTCCTACCTTTACCTTTATTCATACAAGCAATCGCAAGATGATTTCCAGCACATTCAGCACAATGGACTTGATCTGTACAAAGTCTCTTAGTGACCATATGCTAAGCATTGTGTACACTGTCTTGATCTCAAAAATAACCTCGCAGAAAAAATACGCCATCCAATTGCCAGACATTGCTCTTCCAATTTTTCATTTTGACAAAGAGTATTAACAGAAAAAATATGATGAAGCGTCCTTCCCAGTCCTCTTGTAGGAATATCAAACAAATGTCTAGCACATTCGGCATAATGTACACAATTGCGTTTCAAGACATCTACAAGCTCATTCTTAAAGGTCTTTCTCACACCATAAAAAATAACTTTCGGTTTAATAAATCTACGCCTCCTTGGTTTTATGTACTTCCTCAAATTTTCTTTTTCTTCAATGGCACTCTTAAGCCTACCTACTTCATCTTTACTACCTAGCTTCGGCATTTTCTCTTCTAATGGACCTTTTAATTCTTAACCTTGATAATCGTCTGGCTTGATCATTCTACTAAATTCATCAAATACATCAACATCATCAGAGGCTGGCACCATCATAAGCTGACAATAGTATCGCTTATCGCTTGTTATGACAGTAGCACTCATCCCTGTAGTAATTCATGTCGAAGCCCGTGAAGGATGCTTGGCGGCACACTGCGACCATCGTCCCAACATGTCCCGCGCATTCTGCATGGGATTCATGCCCGCTGACTTTGCAGGCCACTGCAGATGCGAAATGGTTTCACTCTCTGGATAACTCCGAACCACTCGTGCTTTATTATCATACATAAATATCGCGTCAGTACCGATAGCAGCGATGCGATAAAGAAATGCACAAGAGAGTGTATAATTTCGTCGCGTTATCGAACAGCTGTGACAGAACCACCAGGAATCACGTAGAGGTCGATGTTGCTGCTCATTGCAATCCCAGATATACATGTCCTCTGGAATGATCCTCCACTCGAATGGTCGCTTTCGATGATCTGACCGTCGCCTTATCATTGCCCTTCCGGAATAGTTCTGGATGTGAAATCGAGATTCATCCGTAAAGAATATGTAACCCCATTGCGATCTTCACGTTCAACGGCGCTCTAACATGCGATGGGGGACAAAGGAATACAAAGCACAGGTTGTCCGACGTACAGTCCATCTTCATGCACTTGAGGCGACGCAATTTGGTGGGATGAGCCGTCTCGTCCTACAGCAGCAGAGAGATGCGATGCCAGCTATCGTGCTGTTAGTGATCTACGGCGTCTTGTACATAGCAACAGGAAGGCATCGTCTGCTGTTGTGGCAAACCTCCGGCGTTCAGACCCACGTCTTCTACAGGTGTTTTGATAATTTTGATAACGATTCCACAGCCTATTGATGACGCGACAATACACATTCAGCTCTCTCGCAATAGCAGACACTCTTGCACCAGTTTGCAACACCCTGACAGCTCTCCAACGCATTTCATTAGGCAAATGGTGTCTTTGACTCATCCTTTCCGCTTTGGCTATCTCGGATTACACGGAACTATTGCTGCTTGCGAACTGACGTATGGGTCACGCATGCCCCTTTTTAAGGCGTTGTGATGTGAATGAAGGATTGCGTTTTATGTTAATGACATTGCATTTGGCTATTCAACCCCTACTTCATATGTAAATTGTATGCTTTAATTCCCCTTTTTACATTCGCACAACTTTTTTCGTGCAGTTCCGTTTTCGGTGGCGTGAAATTTGTCGTGCAGATGGGTCATTTTGACATCTTTTTCATACAGATGGACGCCTGACTTTCTTATCTATAGTTTCAAGCTGAACTTTAAATTTTCGAAAAATAAAGAAAATTTGTGTTATTATTGTTCTACTGTAATTATACAGCTTCTTGTGTAAATAGAAGAAACATAAATCGTATCTTGTATAGAAACAGCTGCTATCATAGTCCTAAGCAGACTTCATCAGTTCGCTGGAAACAATAATTTTTCTCCCTTCAAGCTCTACTCAATGATTTAGCACTGAGGTAACAACAACAAAATATTAAAGACAGGAAAAAATGCAATAAATATGTTTAGAGAAACATTTCCAAAATTTCCGTGCAGTTTTGATTCTCACCTTTAACAGATATTTTTTTTCTTTCGCATGTGCATGTATTTCTGTCTGTTTTTACCAAGGGATTAGAATAGATGGAGTAAGTATGACGTCACAAAAGTGAAGCCAAGGCGACGTCATGACTTATCGTGGCCGCGGTATAGCCTACAGATATAACTACGAAACATATTGTTAAATTAAACTACACTGACTTTTGAGAGCCAATATCGACATCTGCAGGCTCATAACTCTCTTTAGGCATAATTTGCTTAAAATACCACTGAAACTTTCACTGGTCTTTTAGGTTTTACCATGTACACATTTCTCTTATAATTATAGTTTACACATTTTCATATATTTAGATTTTATTAAATTTCAAGCAGTTATTTTTAATCCTCGTGATTTTTCTATATACTAAGCAGAAAATCATTTATGTTAAGTATCAAAATTAGAACGGGAGACTTATAAACATTCAGTTATGAATAGCTAACATGTACACAACTCCGGTTTCAATGTAAACAAAATCAAACAGAAGTTCGTCTATGGCAGCAGCCATGATGAATCCTGCCGTCATAACATGATGATTCATGGCTTCATTTTCATTACTCTGAACATACGGGGAAGGTTCTCCATTTATTCTAATCACCTTGAATTTACATGGCTTTCTTTTTCTGTAATTATTTCATTTTGTTACTATTAAATAGCAACATGGTTCCATGTGCAATTTAATGGTGATGGAAACAGTAGGCATGCTTCAAATAATTTTTGGTGTTGACGAAGACGGGCAATGCTTTGCTTTGCAGTGTTATTTAGCCACAATATTGGATTGAACTGCATAGTTGAATTATTGGAAAGCAAATTAAAACTTTCGTTTGGAAAGGGTGTCTTCGGAGAGGATTTTCTGAAGTAAACTGATCCGTTAGATTGCTCAAGTGGAGAACATCGAGTCGACAGTCGATTCAGCCATTGAGAATAAAACGCGGGGCAATTTTTTTTCCCTTTCTGTCTTCTTCTTTTTCTTCCCGCACCCCTGACAGTTACACAATAAACGATTAAGAACGAAAATCGGTGTCAAAAATTGTAAAAATACCAACAGTTACTAAAAATATTTCTATGTAACAACTGTACAATATTCGACAGTTAATGAATTGTAATCTTGTAAAAGTATATATTTGTATGTTTATATTAAGCTGCTTTTAAATTTCGAGAGATTATTTTCTCTCATTATTATTGTTATCATTGGAATGTTATTGAAACAACTCTGACCAAATCACGTTGTGCCAGCTGTATCTCCCAACAAGAAAATTATATTTTTTCCAACGCTTGTTTCAGCATTCCAAATCATTATTCGAGGAACTCGTCAAAACTTTTTTTTCTGTGAAATATTAGCGAAAATCTGATCAGGGAAAACGTGGGAACTTTCATCAGCTTTCTACTTTTATACAAGAACATTATCATACGGAACAGACACTGAAAGGAAAGATACATTAATTGCTAATTTGAACGATTCAAGAATTTCATAAGAATTTCAATGGTTGGCCTAAAAACATAACATCCATTTCTTATACAAGACCGCGAAGGATACATCATTGTCGACGCGCGTGTCTACAATATGGGACCAAGTTCTGATTATTGCGCACAAAAATATTGGACTAAGGCTCCAGATTTTAGCGGGCCGGAAAATCCTTCTATGCTTGCTTACCAACCCGTTTTCTCCTCATGAAAACAAGTTTTCGGGGACAGTGAATTATACTGTCTATGTCTTCAGACTGGGTTCGGCATAAAACAGCATGTATTCTATTTTTCCATTATGAAGTCGTAAGATCGAAATTCTCTTCGAAAAATCCACCTTTGTTTATAAGCCTCTTCGGGAGGATGCATTTTCATGCACTGAAATATACCTTCTCACTTTCTGACGAAGGGTTGAGTAGAAAAAGAAAAGTGAAATAATATCAACAATAATGATAAAAAGAACAGAGAGAGTCTCGTCTGCTCGCCCAGACACGTCAAATATCTCGGGTCGGGCTGGCGAAGCGAGATAAGGCAGAGCGGAAACCGAGGACCGGAAGCAGGATGCGCGCTCTTTTGTGCCCCGGCGAGGACACCTGTCGGAATCACAAAAAACGACACCTTTCTCCTCCCCTCTTCTCACTTCGCGTCGCGAGGAGTGTTCTCTTTATTGGAAGGGGTGCCGCCCAGTGCACCAACCCCCTCTCCTTCTGGGTGCTCATCGTGGTCTAGAGGAGTAACAGTGAACCTGTGGTACGTGAGTTCTTTTCAAGGAGTAAGCTAGATTTATTTGTTTATTATGCAAGTCATAAAAAACTGCGTGAGTTGCTCTCCCCCCCTTTTTTTAAATCCAGTTATACTGAGTAGAGATTTCTGCTTTGCACAAAATCTGAAACACGGCCATTTGACAGTCGAAATTAGTAACTCAGTAAAATTTCTGCTTAAATCTGCAGTCTTAAAATATCAAAGCACCCTATATTCTTTCAGGTAGGTAAATAATACAAGAAATTCTTTGCCTCCTCCTTAACAAGTATCAGTTTTCTATTAGCAAATGAAATTTAGTCTACCTTTGGCCAGCCAATGAGAGTGAGCGAAATAATAATATCAGATTCGCAAATAAGCCATAAACTAGCTGTCTAATCTCAAGTTATAATTAATTTGAGTTTCATTTTAGGATCATAAGATTTCCTGCGAGCAGGTATTTGAAAATTAACCTTGCTTTCACCGGATACATTCCGCTTGCCAACTGGACACGCTTATTTCAAGAAGATAAGGACACGTTAGAGGAATTCTTTACTTCTTTGCAGTTCCCCATCACTTATCACTTGTTGTTGGAGTTGTCTTATCACTTATTAAGTTAGAGACTCATGACGAATGGTGATGGGTTATCAACCTCCACGTATGACTTCGGGTACCAATCTAGAAATTTTAGGTTTCTTTGCGAGTATAACCCACCCTTTTTTTTTTTTTTTTTTCAAAAACAAACAAACAAAAAGCCCCTTTTGTAAGAATCGATTTTTAAGCCTGCCAGTTATTAGCCGGATATGCTGGTAATATTCGTCAAGGACACATAGAAGGAATGCCTACTTGATTGTCTTAAGAAAAAAAAAAAAAAAAAAATTAAAAAACTTAAGACTTTTTAAGGGCTGATAAACCTATTTTCTGGAATGTAATAGTATCGATTTAAGTAGTAATAGTATATCAATTTAAGTTAGATTAATTAATACAAAGTATACGAGGCTATCTGCCTAAGGGCAGATGTATCGTTCTGAAGGACATTTGAAGGACTTTTTGCTTTAGTGCAAGGCAGTGACTATTCGCCAAGTGACAGGCTGGATGGCAGGTTGTAGCCGTTATTCCATGTTATCACATATGAATCCGAGCTATTTCTCTAACTTTATACTAAACTGCTAATTTCTGGATTGAGCGAGCTCGTGATAAAATGAGGCAATAGAAACATGTGAATTACAAGTCATTTGACCAAAAGAGGCAACAGAAAGTTATAAACTAAAAATCAGTTTGAATTGTGCAACCGAAGCCCACCAGCGGCAGAGCGGTAAAAGCCACTGAATACTGGTATTTCGGTCTAGGGTTCAAGTCCCGGCGAACGGACTGGCTGCATGGACGTTTTTGTGGTTTTCCCCATATGAAACGTGGATACGAGCCACTTTCCCTTTAAAATACATCCACGGGGCATCCCTACCTTTTCGTGCAGTGCCTAAGTGCAGAGCACGTAATAAGTGAAAAACAAAATCGTGAAACCCAACTATAATACCACAAAATTAGCTTCTCATCTTAGCTTTTAAGGACTGGATTAATTTTGTTATGAAACGGACTAATTTTTGAGATTTTTAAGAGAAATAAAAACATGCATTTTGCACAATTCTCTAAAGCTGTACTTCATATTTCATGCGTTCTTTATATCTTAGTTCATGCCATAAGTTCTCAATTGAATTTACGTCCAGAGACTGACTGAGAGAGACATGGCAGAACTTCAATTCCGTTTCATTCGAATCAAGTTTTGATCAACTTTATTAAATGCTTCGAATCATTATCTCGTTAATAACGCCACTTCAGTGGCATGCTCCCTTTTTGCCAGTGCTAACATTATGTTCTTCAAGATATCTACACATATTTCTTTGGTCGTACTATCATCTATACTAAAAATTGGGCTCACTCCGTATAAAAAAAAAAAACAACTCCACGGAAAAAAACTGCCACCTCCCCTTTTACAGTTTTCCCGGATTATTTTAGATTATATACCTGAACTTAAGGAAGACTGACAAACTGTTTCTAGTCATTTTAAGTAAATGTAGGTTTGTTTTTATTGCTCCGAAATACCATTTCCCCATTATTTCTTCCATTTTCAGGTCTTTTTCAGCATGATATAATTCGCGTACAACCTTTCGGTATGTATTTTCTTTAAAACGGAAGCTTTCTTGGTCTTGAAGAATACAAGTTTTCATTCTATCAGCATACGTTGGTTGTTCTAACACTTACGCAAAGGCCACTTTCACCTTGAAGCACTTTGCGGTACAAAAATGATTTCCCTTTTGACTTTTAGAAAGGCTTAGCCCAACGTTCAGGTATAATTTTTACATGTATCCCAATAAAAACTTTGCGGAACATCCAATCGATTTGGCAAATCTCAATGATATTACATTGCTGTGCACTTAAAATAGTTAGTAAATCTGTCACTATTGCAATGCTTTCCTGTATCCAAATTTTTTTTCAGTATAATTTTTTTAAGAAAGCAGTAGTTTTGAAAGAATTTCGAAGTAAAACCGAAATAATAACGCATTTTTATATAATTTCTTATCTTTTAAATGGCAAATGTTTTGTTTTGTTAAGAGGCTTTTGTTTGTGGGAGAAAGAGAGTACAGTGCTTTTTTTAGAATAATTCAGAAGAAAATATCGTGTTACGAAAACGTTACAATGATAAGTGAAGATACTAGCATAATTAGTAAATTAAATCTATAGAACCAACCAAATGCGCAATAATCAAAATTTTAAAACGTTAAAATGACATTATTCTAAAATTTGCAAAAACATAAGAGATATTTCTACTTTTCTTTTGGCCATAGCTACGTATTGTTTCAATAGTATTTTAATATATTCAATTGAAAGAAACTTTCCAATTGTAAAGATTAAATGCTTTTTGCTCTGTGTGGTTATAAATAAAGATAAATAAATATGTTTTCTTTTGCTATAATTTAGAAAAATACACTCGTACGATATGCAAATTTCAGTTTTCTCCTAATTAAAGGAAAAGAAAAGAAAAATAATTTTCAACTGATTTTAACAGCCATGAAAAGAAGATATGTCATATTTACTCTAAAGAAAGAATGTATTTCTATTCTGAAATTGAGTCTTATCTTATAAACAGGTATGTTTTTGATAAATGAAATTGCAAAATAAGAGTAAGGGGTTTAATTATTCTAATGCATAGAATAATTACACTGTTTGAATACTAAATAAATCACACACGTTATTTCGATATGTATAAATGCGTAACTATACCGTTAATCACAATAGTTACGTCTTGTTTGCGATTTTAATTGACGATTGTATCCGCTATACTGATATACATGAGAACAAATAATTAACAATATATGACTAACTTCTTCTCATCTTTTATTTGTTTTGAAGCCACAGCCACCGGTATTGCTATTTTAAGGAAACCGAGAGGAAAAAATAATAAACTAACATTTATGTTTTTTGGAAATTACTGTGAGACAAGATAATTGTTTATCCACATTCGTATTTTTAAAATTTATCCTAAATTGTAAGGAACGTTTTGCATTCGGGGTCTTCGTTTCGAGGAAATACGGTAGTTGTTGGTCTTCCCAGTAGTATAGAAAAATTTAACATAGTGAAGAATAATGTAGTTATTTGACAATCAGAGCTTACGATTTTCTTTATTCCTAAATAGTACGCAATTTTCAGGAAACGATAAATACAAATATAGTGAAAACAGATATGAGGGGAAATTGTAATTTGGGTATAAAATTCATTTTAACTTGCTAAATTTCTGAATAAATGATAACAGGAAAAAATAAATAATAATAACAATTTTCCGTACTTATTAGCGTGAAAAGCAAATTATGGAAATTGCGTCTAGCCTCAAATAATTTAATTCGTAAGATAAACTGGATTATCAAATGCAGTTAATGTTTTCAGTGCTAGTTACTTAATATATACATAGTGTTTAAGAACTGAAATATAAAACTTACGGGTATAATGCAAAGCACTAAAATATAAAGCAATGAGTTACCCGTAGATTTTCTATCTGCTGTCAATTTCAACCGTTGCATATTTTTAAACTAACAGGAGCAAGACAGTAAATCACACAAAAGAATATTCTTCTCTTTTATTAATAATTTGGGTGATTGAAGAACATTTTAAAATTGTTTCTAAATCATTATACATATTAGGTAATTAAAAAACTAATTTGTTGGTTGTTGGAATAAAGACGTATGTAGTGATATCTGTATCAAAAGTATTATCATACTTTGGTATATAAAATCTTAAGTATTTTCTTCGCAAAATTCTTTTTGAAATTGTTGTTGCCAGATGCTTAATCCTATTTTTCTCCGATAGATAGTTAATAGTTTCCGAAAACCGATTCTTGAAACATCTATAGTTTCTCACAAAATAGAGTTGGGATTCGAATCCGGTGTAAACCATGAATGTTTGCTTCAGTAGATTTTCGACTAAATAAAAGAATTTAAAGCTTCCATGAGTTGCTACGGAAAGGGAAGTGGAAAAGACACATAGGATAGGATTTCTTGTGGAGGTCTGAATCAAAATTGAGAGAGAGCGGAGCAAATTCGTATTATCTTCCTCGTGCTGAAGACCAACGAGACAGATGTATCCTTTATCGCACTTCGGATTATTTTTTAATCTGCTCATATACAAGAATTTAAAATAGCGGCGATAAAAGCTTTCCTTAAGTTTGTTTCTTTTGCATTGAGGTGAGGCGACTATGGTTTTTTCGACGCTCTTTTGAAATTTCATCTCTGAATTTACAGAGGCGATAAGTTGTAAGTAGACTATCATATATCCTTTTGTCTAGAATAATGCGCAATGTAATATTGCGTCACAGTATTCATTTATGTATGAACATCAAATCAGCTTCATATCTCGTGTTCATTAAGTGATCATATTAAGGCTTCTGATAATATCTTGGTATATCCTTTCATATTAGCAACGTATTTCTTTACCAGCTAAAACAAGAACTACCTCAGAAAGGTGGGGAACGGAACCACCTGACGGTAAAAGAAGGGTGGAGAGAAGGGGAAAGGATTTCCTTCACCTGGCGAAAGAACACTAGAAGCTCTCACTCTTGTCGACACTATGGGACCCTGCCACGTGTTGAGTCACTGATGTTACAACAGATCGCACGAGTGAGCACACAAGGTGCTATTTTTTCAAGAGGAATTCCCTTTTTGGGGAGAGACTTCAGTATAGATAATATCGTGCACTCTACAATTAATCCTACTACAGTGGAAATGTAGGCTTCTTTAACTACTAAATACCTCAACTATCTGATTTGCTTATAGCAGGAGTACTTTTATTAAAGATTAATAAATACTAGGGTAAAAGTACCCTCCAAAACAGGATTAAATCTAAAATTACTATTAAATCTTTTTTAAAATACTGGTTAGCTCTGAATTCTAAATATTATCTTATTTAGTAATATAAACGAGAGCGTGCTTAGTAGTAATACGAAATCAGGTAGTGCTGTCATATTACGCAGGTGGAGTATTAGTTACAAATTACAAGTTTTTTATTACAGTAACAGTGAACTCTGCGTAAAATGTGACTTTGTGGGACACACATAAATTTTATTCGTAAATTAACGTAGAAGGAATGTAGGATATTTATGTTAATTAAACAGTTATTATAATTGCAGTCTTTAATATAACTTCTGTTTTCTGTATTACTCACCAGAATGCAAATTAGTTGTGAGTATTTAAGGTGAAGTGTTTGGATTTGAAACAGACAGTGTTTCTAGCATCACGTGCGCGCTACGTGGTTAGTTCTTGCCAGCTCTAACAATTGTAATTGCTTAGCTTTGCGCTTTCTCGCTGCCGACACTTTAAATCTGACACACCGATTAAGTTATTGAGTCAGCTTTTAGTATAGTACTTAATTGTGTGGTTCTTGACTGCTGCTCAACGTTTAATTAAAATGTGACTATTCTGTTTCAAAGTTCTAGAAATGACTCCAAAGTTTGTATGTGCAAAGGTACAGACTGTAAACTGCTATTTATTAGTTACATTCTAAATTAATAAAAAAGGGAAGTATAATAGGGCTATACCCATTTACTTATAGGAAACATTGGGTGCCCTATTACATTTCAACCTGTACCTGATCTATTTATTTACTTTCGGACCGCACTTCCCCGGGATATTCTCCCTGAAAATTAGGGGTAGAAGCTTAACAGTTAGCTAGGTTCAGCAATACCTCAATTACCTGCAGCACTAGGAATGTCCTGGCCTAGCTTCTACCTGGCCTGGCCTAGCTCTATTTATTTACCTCACTGCGAGTTGTGGTTATTGTAACAAGAGAGCGAGCCCTTATGTTCAGAGTTCTGTTTAAATAAAAAGTTTATTATGACCTTTTAAAACTTTGCCTCTTATGTCAGACATAACGATAACACGTTTCACGTCTGTTAGGGTTATAGGACTAAAACTGCATTGCCACATCATTTGTAATTCCACGGGACATTATAAAAATTAAATAAGCTGCAATAAAATGCACAATAAGCTACATTAGATGTTGCATTCTAAATAAAGTATTTCAAAGTATATTGAATGCTATATGTTTTCTCTTTCTCTCTCGTTAGTGTGAAAATAAGTAAAAAAGAATATGACATTTTAGCCTTGTCCTCAAAAGATGCTACAGTAATAAAAAATCCAGTACTAGGTTTTATATGGTATAAAGAATTGTTTCAGTAATGGTAGAAATAAAAATCCTTCTGTTTCCAGGTTATGTGGGAAGGAAAACAAATACAAATGAGCCAAACATTGCCAGATCACAAAATGCCAGGACTACTAGCCGTTATGTTTATACTCATCTCTTACGGTATGAAAGTCTGTGGCTGAGAGATAATATATAATCTGAGAACGCATATAAAATTCTATATAGACTATTTCCATCTTCTGTGTTTGTTTATATCCGCCCAAAATATGCATGCAGGTATTCAGGTTAACTACAATTCTGAGAAGATAATACTAGACTAGTTTGAGTTGTATTTCTTTATGTAATGAGCTTTCAATTTGAAGTTTAAACGGGGTATTTTATTTATTTACTTTTATTTCTCTTCCTGTCAACCATCGGTACCAAACCAGCGGATATCTTCAAGACTAGGACTGAATTATATCAGTTTCAAAATGCATTAATTTTAAATTCAGATTTTTTTAACACGTTAAAATCTATTATTGGCTTCAGTTAGCAATAAAATCCTATCATCTGCAAATAAAGATTATAAATATTTATGCAGTTGTTGCTAATTAACGATTCCTAAGGATCTTTCATTTATTTAACTTTGGCTTTTTAAAAGCGCGTTCCTGATCAGCATAAGAAAGTTAACAACGTGAATACTTATTTATACATTTTAACGGCATTTCGCAACAAGTTTTATTTTATAAAGTAAGTCTCATAAATAAAATATGTTTCTATACCTGATAATGCAAGCAATTGCAGAGCTTCTAAGTCCACTTCTTTTCGTCATTAGTGCCTATATTCAAGATAAAATCGAATGATGATGATGAAATTTCTCTAAAAATGTAAAATCCTTGATTTATATTCCATTATTATTGTTATTATATCTAGCTGACATTATTTTGATTACATAATTATTATTCTTACATATTATTATTATTATTATTATTATTATATCTGATTGGAATAATTAAAAATACAGCTAACTGATAATTTCGAGAATACTTTACAGCATTATTGCAATTAATAAAAGATATACAAATTTACTTGGCTTCTAAGCGGATCAATTTATTTCACTGATAAGCAATTTATTTATATAATTTAAAAGATAAATATATTATGCTGTAAAGAGAGAGGATATTTGCTATGACTACGATTTACCAGACTACGTAGATAACTAATGCAGTAGTAGTATAACGTAACGTAACGTCAAAATTGGGAAGACTAGGCTATAGACAATCGTCAATTTAAACAAATAATATATTCTGTTTCTTTAGAATAGGCGCTTCAAGGTCAAAGCAACTCTTTCTTCATTTACGATCGTTACGTGTGAGTGCATCGCCGCATGGAAGGAGCTGGAGGATTTTAGCAAATTAAAGCATTCGATTTTTCCCCCCGATGAACAATTTACCATGATTTGGAGAAGAATGGCCTTAAACTGCTTATTCTAAAGTAACAGACTGCAGAACATAGTTCTAAATTTGGTTCAAGATCCGAGTTTCTCTGCACATCGATGTCCCAGCATCAAAATAGTGACTCGTTTAGAAAGGTTAGTTTTTTTAAATTAGCAAAAGCTGTCTGAATAAAGATGTCATTATAGTTATTTCAGGGCATTATATCCAGATTTTTAATTTCTTTATAAATCAGAACAAAAATTGAAATCTACTTTCAATAGTAACCTGTGATTGAGAAATCTTTGAAAAACTGAATACCTATATCACTACTGTTACTAAGCTTTATGATATGAATTTAAACAAATCAAGTTCAAAAATTTAATCACAGACAAAAGAGAAGAAGCTGGAAGTGTCAAAGCTTTGAGCACCTCGTAAATGACGGTATGAGTTTGCCTAGTTTTCCCTCAAATTTGATGGAGAAACACCTCGGAGGAAGGATTCAAAGGTCGCTTTTCCCATTTTCACTTATCATTTTCTTGTGGGGACATTAAGTTGGACGGTATTGTTTTTGGTGTCCCCATGCTGAAGATAATATACATTTGCAAATATCTTTCTCCAGGTTTCAAACCTTGATCCAAAGCTATGACAGTCGGCACCACTAACTATCATACCGATCAAGGTGGTGGAACGCTGAAGTAACTGTTCCTGCTCCCAGCCCTTCTAATCCCTGCTCCAACATGCACTCCGGTTTTGTAGCCGCTAAAAGAGAAATATCTAGGGTCTGATTTTAACAAATCAATTAATGAAATAAAAGTAACTATGATAGTAATAATGATTAAATGAAATAATAATAATAAAGATAATAACAATGATTTAAATGAATGAAATGGTTTCCAGTAGCAACATGCATTCCAGAAGCAAATGGAATGGCACTGGATATAAATAAATACTAAATAAAAAGAAAAGAAAATGAAGAAGTTTTGAAAATTTGACATTGCAAAAATAATCATGCTGAATCTCTTCCAACGAAAGGAGGAGGTGCCGATAGTATCCGTAGTGCTGCCATCTATTGAGCATAAAAGGAAACTAAAGCATAGGAGAAGGTCAACGGCTCTGCCGTATGTGAAGTCGACTTTCCCATAGAGCGGTGCGAATTCTTCGTGATGGACATGTCACGTTCGAGAGACAAACGGTTTTTCTGTGTCTCTCACGCGAGGTGGCTTTGTTTCTGATGTCTGAAAGGTAAAGGTAAGGTGAATCAAATTTAATGAATGTCCTCTCAGAAACTATATTTTAAGCTTATTATCCATTTACCCTTCTACGAAATAGATTATATGAGCTACTCTTCACAATTCAAAAAAGGAAAGAATTCGACTGTCCATTACAGGTTAACTTTCAAATGTAAATAAGTTCTTGGGAGTAGTCCTGATTTTCACAAAAATCTTCAAACGAATTTTATAATGATTAATAAACTGATGTTTGTTATTGAATAATCCAATTTAAAACTAAAAATGCCAAAGTTCAGTTCTGTTTTCGGCATTACTTTCTAAAAGTAGGAATAAACAAGGTAAGATTTATTTATTAAAAGTATAATGATCCAACTTAAAAAGTGAGTTTGAGAAGCTATAAACCGTAAATTATATTCAGCGTTTTTCATTCGCAGTTCCCAGGAATCATAGCAGGAACTGGACAGAAAATTAAAATTATAAACATATACAATGTATGGCTATATGATATGATTTAAAAACGCATTAATAATTATATACGTTAAGGCGGTTCCCTCAGATATGAAAATTGCTTCACGTGTAAAAATATTAAGAAACTCTGGATTGAAAAAATATAAAGTACTGATCATGCTAATGAAGTTTTTATAGATATTTAAACTCTAAATTTGGACAAACAAAATTATTCTTTACTTGGAACAGAGGGGAGAATATTAGCATGCTTTTTTTACATAGTTTAGATTAATTTCTTGACTTTTTTTTTTTTTTTTTCTTTTTTGTCTGTGTCAAATTCTGAGATCAATTTTTGACACACTCCTATCAACCCGATGTTCTTGAAATTTTGCAACAGTAACTATTTACGATAGTAAATATGCAACTGTAATACAAAACAGATATGCAATTTTAAATATTTGCGACATCTGCTTTGCTTATGTGCGTGCTCATCATGGTTTCTACGGAAATGAAAGAGCTGATTTCTTAGCTAAAGATGCCTTAAATTTACCCATTGATATCAACATTAGCATTCCAAAGAGTTATTGGAGGTCCTTTCATTATAAAAAGCTTTTAGCTATGTGGAATGAGGAATACATTTCATCTTGTAATGCGGAAGTCACCAAAAAGTTCCTTCCTTCTATTTACCATAGACTGAATTCCGAGTCTTTCCTCTCGTTAAATTTTAAAATGTCTCAGTTTTTATCTGGTCACGGTAAATTTGCAAGTTATCTGTTTCGTTTTAATCTACGATCAAACAATTTATGTGAATGTTCAAAAAGAGTTCCTCAGGATGTGGAACACTTGATTTTCTTGTGCCCTACATTTGATGGCCCTAGATTATGCTTACAGAACGATTTGAAAATGTTCGGAGTGACTTGGCCAGTGAACTTATCTGTTTTCGTGAAGTCCAGACTGCTGTTCTCTGCTTTTGTTCGCTTTATTTATGCATGTAATTTTTAATGTTTATTTATACATGTAACCTTTAATGTTCTAGTTAACTTACTTCTGTAAGCCCCGTGTTGTACATATGTGGTGCACGGGGAGTCTGTATGTTCTCAAAGGAAAAAAAAAAAAAAGTATAAGATATGACATTCGAAAAATCATTTTAAAAATTATGCACAATTGAATATTTATAATATTTTCTTATTTTAATATCTATAGTTATAATATTTGAATCAAAATAATGTCAGCTAGATATAATAACAATAATAATGGAATATAAATCAAGGATTTTACATTTTTAGAGAAATTTCATCATCATCATTCGATTTTATCTTCAATATAGGCACTAATGACGAAAAGAAGTGGATTTAGAAGCTTTGCAATTGCTTGCATCTATATTTGCACACATCCTTACTTAGTAACAGAACTAACTAATGGTCGCAGAATTTTGATTTTTGCACCATGAAATACAATGGATCTTCGAAATGAAATTTGCTTGGGATCACTAGCTTAATTTAGCTATTTTAGGGAATTTATCCAAAATCGATCGAGGAGCTACTAACGATCACGAAGAATCTAATGACACATTTCTATGCTGCTAGGCAATGTACACTGCAGGGGAGGGGAAAGACAGTTCTATATCTCCCGTCCTACTGGGCCGATTGAGAAAATTCAAATTGCGTTTTTCATGTCTCGAAAGCGCGACTTAGGATATATATTAGATTTGTATAAAGCATTGTTCTAATATAGGTATTTTGACATAAAAATCTCACTTTTTCTGAAATGAAATGCCAATGTTTTTCCATATTTCGCTTCTACGACTCAAATTATGCCTAAGTATTAAATTTTGTAAAATTTGGTGCGAAATATACCGAGAAATTTTAAAATTTATCTTGGTGGGTTTTTTTCAGTTTTCGACAAGAATAATTCACTTGGCGAACTTCTTAATATATGGCAACCTATTTTTCTTTTCGGTCTTACATTGTTACATAAGCATAAGCAAGTCACATCGTTCCTACTTTAAATTAATTTTAACAAAGTGCCTTAACTACAGTTAATGTTATTATGGCTTTCAAAAACTATGCCAAATTTCAAAACGCTCCAGTATGTAAATTCAGGTATATCTTAGGATATTTTGAATTAAAAACTCTAATTTTTTGCAGGTAGGCTTAAAAATATATCTAGGATGATGCTAAAAATTTTATAGATTATAATTCAAATTTTTTTTCCGAAAAATTTATAAAAAATATTTTAAAATATAAATTTTAAAAATAAATCATAAAAAATGAGCTAATTTTGTTTCGAATGAACTTAAATCTCGAAATGTGAAAGGAAGAATCAAATAAGTTTAATAAAAAAAAGAGAGATTAATAAATATATACCAAATTCAATTAACATTAAGAAGCTAAAATTTTGAGGGCTAATCTTATAAAAACTACTCGTGCCATTTTTATAAAACTTGCAGTTTGGCAGAATTTGAGTCGTAGAATTGAAATATGGGAAAAAATGGCATGTCACTTCATAAAAAGTTCCATTTTATGTCAAAATACCTATATCAGAACAATGTCATATATAAATCTCATACATATCCTAAGTCGCGCTTTTGAGACATGTAATCAGCCCAGTAGAAAGGGAGATATAAACAACTGTCTCTTTTTTTTTCCAGTGTACTTTAATAATATCAGAATTAATTAGATTCCAACACTTTTATTTTTCGAACTGAATTAGATTTTCAGGTAAAATGGAACAATAATTGCGGAAAAAGTTTAATAGATTAAAATAAATAGCCGATGGGTTAGCATTTACACTGTTAACTGTGTTTAAACTTATATCGTTTAGATACATTGTTAAAAAATAAAGCAAACGCATCAATAATGACAGATATTAAATCCCAGATTTGATATTAAATTTAATTTATTTGTTAACAATTAAAAGCTGTATTCGCTAATAATAAAATTAGTCTCAGATGACATTTTTCCTTAAAAATCTTAAATTTATGTTTGTTTTAAAAATTTAATTATAATATATTAGATAATTTTTCATGAAAAACTCGAAAAACGTATTCTTTGTTTTTTGCTAAAGCCTTCGCAAGATTGATAAACAAATTTTTTCCCACGGAGAAGACTGCCGTGGCCTTCATTGTCGGCCTTATTCATTTAACATACGTTATAAACAAGGAAAATATCCTTGCTTATAAAGTATATTATGTTAAGTCTTAATATTTATCATCTTTGCTGATCATAAAATATACATGAATAAACAATTTCCTGTAAAAACTGAAAATTAAATAATCATAGTTTCATACAGTGTCACTATTTTCATACGATCGATACGGCATAGAATCGACAATGGCACAAGATCGGTACCGGGATGAGGCCATCGTTGGTTACCGAAATACGATCAACATGATATAAAACAAATTTTAATAATGATGCATCAAAGAGTAAGCAAATCATTCCCCAAAGTCATAAATAATTCTTAAGACTGCATAGAATCAACATTCAGTATTATGTAGAATCATCACCGGCATAATAATACATAGAATCGCATAAAATCAACATTGCCTTAAACTTGTAAGGTTTATCTTAAGTTTTTAATAGTTATTTTTTAAGCTCCTTTCCTGTCTCTCCTAATTTCAGCTTACAATTTCCTACCAGAATGTGTTTTAGAATCGCGTTTAATGCAAACGAGTAGGAGTAGTATTTAAGTCGAAGCTCCACTGACTTCGAGAGAGAGAAGCAGAGTTTCTGACTAACGCGCGTTTGCCTTTTGGCCACATCTCTCTAAGCTGTTACTACGCTCCGCGATATTACGGGCCCTTCAGAGCTTCGCTAGCTAATTCAAAATTTAGGGGCCAACTAGTTATATTTATATTAGCTTCGGCTACATCTCTTTAGTTAAGCATTAGTTAAGCTCTTATTTCTTTCACTTTTGAGTTTAAGCCTAGGTGGGGGCTTTGCTGTACGCCCTGAGAAAGGGGCCGACTGTTATTCTTTAAAAGTAATTAACCCTTCTTGAGCTTTACGTTTCTATTACTGAACTTGAACGATTATTCGCTTAGCTGTTCACTAGGTTCCTCCATACTTAAGTTGTAGATAGAAGGGAGGATCCGCACAAACTAGACAAAGCTTATTATTAGGATGGGTGCATAATGGCTAAAATTTTGATGAAATTATTTTTTTAATATAACGGTGTAGGCTGACTCCTGCAAGTGAATAATCTAACCAGTAACTTTACAACGAGTTAATGGAAACCGGTTTTTGAGTTCTAATGTCGATTCTATTCCCAGTACAGAGACTACGCAACCTGAAGGTCTTTGGGTTGCGTAGTCTTAAGAGAAGGTCTTTAGCTAACTGCCATTTTTAGTTAACGTTTCAGCCAGTTTCATACTCTCAGACTCTGAGCTTGATTTAAACATGCACCGATTCAAACAGAAGCAAGGAATATAAAGACTGTGTTCAATAGATCGCATTCAGTCATCAATAACGCCTGCCTAAAAGTACCTAGATTACAAACGTCATTTCAATATAAAGTTATTATTAACTCCAGCAGCTCGGATGGCTCACTTATAGTTTATCTGTTTGCGACGGTATAAAGTCTTGGGTTAGAATTCCAGGTCAAATACAAACTTAAGGTCTTTACAAACTTAAGGGCATCCTTGCTAAAACTGCAGAGCTTTTACTTAAAGCAAGTTAATGGTAAATTTCCTTCACTTTTATATTATTGAGTTATAATAGCTAAGAATTTCGTTTCGAATTTCCGATTTTTCAACTAATTCTTCCATGCTGCCCAGGTAAGATCTTTCAGCGGTCCCTAAACAGCCCCCTAATTATAAAGCTATTAGACTCAAAGTTTGGCTCGTACAGCTTTACGATGCTGTCAATAGTATCACACGTAGTAAAATCTTTCATGGCATATCAGTGTAGTATACTGATTATTAAACAAAATTTTATTTGATAGGTATGTGAAAAGGTGTGCAGTTATAGATTATATGCAGAGCTTAATTTCTAAGATTAGAAGTGCCGGAACCTATGAATGAACTAACTAAATGAACTAAAAAATAAAACATTAAATAATTAACAAATAATAATTAAAATTAAATAAAGTGTACAAGGTAAATAAAAAATTCACAAATAGATACAAATTAATTATAATTAGGAGGATAATGAAATAATGCAACTTTAAAAATGAAATGAAACAAAAAAATTGAAAGATGACTAGATTACCGATAACAAAACACCAAGAATAAAAGAAAGATTTTGATCAGAGTTTTCAACATCTGATAAAATTGCTTCTTTATTATGGTTTCTAATTCATTCAAAACATTGACTGAAGGGGTAGTCCCCAAATACTCATCTTCTTAAAGGGTCCATCTCCCCTCTTCCTCCATTTTAAAATGGGTATTTATTTACCAGATGCTCACACTTTTACTCAGGTATTTTACAATGCAAAGCGAACGTGAAGCATAGTTATCGGTATCAAATTTATTAACAGTTAAAAGACATGTTGCATTAACAACAAATTTATGCGTATGTTGCAGTTTAAGTACACGTAAGTACACAGTACAGACCTCATACTTGGGTTTCTTACTTGGCGTTCAGACTTGAATAATGATTTCGCTCAAAAACTGAGAAAAACTGCAGCCAGGTTTCAGTTGAATTTAAGTTCCAATCATGTAGCAGTACTTAGGACTGAATATCATTACAACATTTTGCATCCCATCGCAGTCTGATTGATTAAAACCATTGAACACTCACTGGGAGTTCAAAGAGGGTTCAATTCAAAGTAAACGGACTGGTTGCATGGTTTTTTTTTTTTTTTTTTTTTTATGTTTTTTTTTTGGGGGGGGGCATGGTTTGCCCTATATGTAGTGTGAATACGAGCTGGTTTCCCTCAAAACGTTCTCCTCGAAGGAGCCTATTTCCTCAGGCAGACGGCCGTTGTGTTATGTCATATTCAAATACTTAATCATTACAGCATTTTGTTCATTACATTGATAATCATTACAGCATTTAGTTATATCGATAATTTAGTTATATTCTCGCACTTACAACTAAATTAACTCAAATTACTGCTGGATTTCTAAGAATCTTGCCTAGTTTGAGAATCGAAACTGAGAAGTCACGCAGAAATTTCCTACCACGCATTTGAGAATGCGGCATTGAAAGAAAGTATGAAAGGCATAAAAGATGCACCTGATGAGCACTCGCTGTGCACGGTTTCAGCAGAAGCAAATGTACTGGAGAATAGATTACCTGTCGAGAGTGTTTTCTTTGAGTTATGTCCAACCGTGAAAAGTTCATTGGATGAGACCCCGAGGAAAATGATTCACAGTTGCTGCGGTGTTGCCTAATTGGGATATCGGCAGGTATGAACAGAGTTAACTGCTTCAAAAGCGCGTCATTTGCGTGGAACCCATTAGTTTTGCCGATGGATCCGCCGCCCAAATCGAGTGGCACCCCGATGTCTTAGAGGGCAGATAAATCATTCACTTGCACTCGCTGGGCGGCACGCGGAAAGCTCTCGAAGAAGGTGATCTGTTCTACAAATTGACCATTAAGCGGAAATTATTCGGCAGTCTTTAAGAAAGGGGCGTTTTATGGTTTGCTGAATGCATCGCTTACTTTATATATTTTACCTCTCAGAAAAAAATGGCTTTCATAATGGTTTCCAGTTTTTTCTTTGCACATAATTTTTACTTGCTGTTTCATTTCGAAAATATTCTGCTTATTTTTTTGTAAATATTTTCCTCTGCCAGTTTCTTGTCCATTAATCTGGCCGTGGTTCGTTTCTTGATTTCTCGTAATCCAAACAAGGAAACACTTTTGATATTTTTTAACACAAGTGATAAATTTATTCGAACAAAAGTAGTATAAAATCATATACATATATGATTGCCCCATACATTTAATTTTGAAATGTTTGTCTTTAAGAGACCAAGGTGCACCTTTACTCTATAGAGTAGCTTTGGTAAGCGCAGGTCTGTATCTCTCTTGCAGTTTATAATTTCAAAAATCGAAAGCTTATTTTACAAAATTTATATTCGTGATATTCCTGCCTATAGGTAAACAGCTTCGATATGTTTTTCTATAATCTATCAGATTCACAAAACTTAAAAGGAAGCAGACTCCCCGGCTGCCTAGACGACTGCGTCATCATTCGAAATATGATTTCATTTCCTTCCTTTAATTTTATACGAGGGCGTTTAAAGGGTGTGAATAAATGCAAAAGTATTTCTATATAACAATAATTGTGTGTTATATACAACCCGCTGCTCAGATTGCAATCTTTTTGTCACTATTACACGAAAACATATTGGCTCACTGTTGTATTGCTAAGCAATATATAGTAATAGGCTAACGAGGCTAGAACGAAACAAAAGCAAGGCTAGATTGGCAACAGTTCTTTGATTCTCAATACTAATTTAATTTTATCGTTCACAAAAAATTTAAATTAAATGTCTTATATATACAGAATGCGAAATGCCCAGCTGCAGTAAGGCAGCTTCCCCGCAAAGCGGGTTTAGGGTGTCAGAAAACGGCAAGGAACAGAAGGGTTACCAGAATCGCCCGTTTAGAGATATTTCGCGACAAAATTGACGATATGCCATAGACGGAGCGAGAATATTCTAGAACGAATTCTTACTGGTTTTCCCAAGAATGTTCTCGAAGGTTGGTCAAAAGCTATATAAAGCTATACCTGCTTGCACGAGGAGAGAAAGAACCTTCAATTCAGTAGTGTAGTAGTGACTTGAGTTCAGAGATTAGCTCGAGAGCGTGACCGAGTCGGTAGCTGTACTTTAGTGCTTTGTCGTGAAGCTGTCTTCACCATTATAACACGAATGCTGTGTTGCTGATTGTTTCAGTTAGGCAGATAGCCCTCGAGGCTTTGCCGTAATCCTAAACACACACGCTGATTGTTTCAGTATGTTTATCGTAATTTTTCGACGATGTAAACGTGTCTTTTGGAATTTCCTGTGTAATACTGGCGAATAAATTGTGTTTTGATTCGTTATCAAGTGTTATCGTCAATTACTCAAAATAAACGAACCTGTAGAACGCAACAGTATTTTAAAATTTAAAAACATAAAGTAAGATAGCCCATCTTAATAATGTCACTGAACTTTGATAGCAGAATCTTTAAATTAGATTCAATGTTCGACGAATTTCGTAAATTACTACAAAGTATTTCTACATAAACTCAAAAATACGCTTTTATTGCTATCTAATACTTTGCCAATTTTTACTCAGTTATTAATTTATCAGTGACTCGAGCAATTTACTCAAATATTAATTCATCGGTGACTCGAGCAATTTACTCAAATATTAATTCATCAGTGACTCAAACAAAACGCTTATGTAACTAGAACATTTCTCTTAAACAACAGAATTAATGCTATGTTGTCGAATCATTAATTTCTTCAATTGTTTAAAGTTGCGTAACGAACATTTTTTTTTCAAATTTTTAATTTTACATTTCCATACTTTTAAAAGTTATAAAATTTAATTCTTCGGATAATCTAAAGACGATTTTCATGAAGAAATATGGTTTTAGCACTAAGCGTTCAAAAAAGTGTGGCGGTTCGTGTTTCTGAAACACTTACTTACATCATGTTCTTTACGTGGCCTTTATTTTCGCAACCGTTGGTCATAGACAGAGACTTCCAGTTACAAAAATGATTCAAATTATGTAAATATTTATTTTTTGGCATTTAAAAATTTTTAAAAATGAATTTTACATAAATTGCAAAACTAACTTTTTATGCGATATTCCAGTCCTAATATTAAAAAAGTTCTCTACTTTTTTAAAGATGCACAGATGCAAGACTACAACTGCAAATAAATAATTAATAATAACGCACCGCTACTAGAAGCGCTTCGCACTTTAAAAGTTAAAAATATTTTCTGTTAGGAGAATTTATACACGGCTCTTCCGTTACAAGAAGTCTTTGGTGGTGTGTGGTGTATTTAATTACGGCAAAGCACACTAGGGCTATCTGCCTAAGGGGAAGGGTGCCTTCGTGGAGGACTTTCTAAGGGAAACTGGCTCGTATACACGTTACACATGGGGAAAACCACGAAAACACCTATGCAACCAGCCCGTTCGCGGGATTCGAACCTCGGGCCGAACTACCAGTGTTCAGCGACTTTACCGCTCGGCCGCTGGTGGGCCCAAGAAGTCTTTGACAGTCTTTTAACTGTACCAGATTTATTTCCACAAATTACTGCGGTTATTTCAAAAGAAGAATGGCAGCTATATTTAAAAAGTATTCTTTTTAATGACTGCATTGCTTTTAATAATGCTTTTTTTAAACACATGAACGGTATCTCGATGGCACCCGCACTAATTCAGCCATCTGGAATTTGTACCTTTTCACCACGGAATTTCATTTCCAACAACAGTTATCTCAAGTACAACGTTCATATTACATCTACAGGTACATGGATGATGTTATTGCAATCAACAGCTTTAATATAATAGACTTCGATCACATTTATCCTTCATGTTTGGAACTCAATAAAACTAACTTTCAACAAGGCGATATTCATTACCTTGATTTGCAAATTATCAATTTCAAAGATATCAGAATTTACGACAAAAGAAGACATTTTGATTTCCCTACTATTAAACTCATCCATTGGCACTCCAATATCTTCAAAAGAGTAATACTGAATACCATACACACTCAGCTCAGAATAAAAAATGTTTGCAACAAAGTCGAATACTTACAAGAAATCAATTGTTTAATCAAAACTCTTTTAGAGAATAAAACCCCTCTGTATAAAATTTATATAACTCTAAAAAAACTGGTATTAACTACTTTTTAAAAATTTCTCATCTATAGTGATATAATAATTAGAACTTAAGCCTAATCGGAGGTAATAGTTGAATAGCAACGATAAATAATTTAATGTAAATATATGTAGGAAGATATTGTTTCTTTTCTCTTTCAATGATTAAATATACTTTCTTTCTACTATTTTATTGATTTATAACTAGCAAATTTTCTTGCTTTTACTAAAAAAATGGGGCCTTTTTAGCTTCAAAGACGTTTTGCACCCCGATTACGTGAAGACTTTTATCTTTTATATCATATATTTTCTTTTTACTCAACTTTGAGCCGATATTACTTCCACATTTTAAGATTTTACAGAAGACAGCATCTTTCAAAGTTTCTTAACTTCGCCACTTTGAAATTCGACGGTCACCATTCCCTGTGATAATAATTTTTACGACAGTGCCCAGGTTTGACACCTCCGCTCACAAAGTTTAACAGCATAGATTTTTTTTTTGAACATATGTTCAAAAACTTAGTTCTGCTATCGGACACCTTGAACCTTATCGCATACTTTTCCCAAGAACTACCATCTTCGGCTTCTTCACAGTTACTATGAATTCTACAAGAAACTCAGTCTGTTCATCTGAAGAATTAAGTAAATTTTCATTTGAAGGATGTCATATGATTTCAGTAAGTTTGCGTTTTTAAAATTCGTTTCTAATACGTTTTTTTCAGTTTTGTTTTAAACATGCTTTCAGTTCTTTGCCGAAGTAGGGTCAGCTTTGATTTTATTATTTAATGCAATAGCTATGAAAGGTTTTTCGTTTTATTGAAATTAAAAGTTTAGTTTAGCATAATCGGGAACCGCCCATTTTTAGAGTATTGTTTAAATGACTATTTGTTTTAAAGTACATTTATATTGCGATCTATCTTTATACTTGATTTTGAATTTCGGATTTGCATATAATGTTTTTAGATCAATTTGGTTTTTATCGAATGCTCATTTTACAATAAATAATGTTTTCTTTCTTTTTTTTTTTTTTTTTTTTTTTTTTTGTAGTTAATTTAAAACAGTTATGTTTTATTCTTTTTTTCAAGTGTTTCGAAGGCGTGTAGGCAAAATCCTGGTACATAAGATACACTTGTTTCGGTTTTATATGAGTTTTAATGTGATGTAAATTTTCAGTTTTAATATAATGTAAATTTCTTTTTTCAGTTTTTGATCTCAAATTTACAGGGAGAACGAAGCACTTTTTCGAAGCATATTAATCAACTTTTGACCCTGATGAGTTCTGAATCCCTGATGAAGTTTCAATAAAGGGAGATAAATTTTTATAATTTTATTATTTTGTATATATTTTCCCTTTATGCATTTTTAGTTTTCGAGTTTATACTACTATGATCATTTTTATATTGAATAGTTAAGATTTTGTGTTTAACTCTTTACAAGGATGCAGTTATTAATATTGTTGAGGAATTGCCTTGCTTTGTCTCCAGTTTACTTTGCTTCAAGTTTATGTATTGTAGAGACATTAGGTTAATTGGAAAAGCCGAAGAGATGAAAAATTAGCAACCGCCTTCGCCGGGAATCGAACCACGGACCTCTGGAATACCCCGGCCCAGCGTGCAGAACCACTACACCACGACACGCTAGGTAAGCGGGAGAGATACCTTATAGCGTATATATATATATATATATATATATAGACCTTTCTTACTCGGCTCGGTGAGCTCAGTTTTTTTATTCTTATATGTTGGTAAACTGAGCGTTTTCGCTTTAAAAGTAATTGAATTATATTGTTCTTATGTTCCGGTTAAGGTTTTTATATCGTTAGTTAATCTCCATGCAAAATGTATAGAATTATCAACAGTTCAAAAGTGCAAGTAGCGCTAAGGCCTAAAGTGCTGGCTATTTGTTTGTATTGGAAACTTTTAGTAGTATAGTGAATTAAATCAATTGGGGTTCCAACTTCAGTGCCATTTTCAACAGTGGGGCCAAAATTTAATTTTAAATTTTTATGCACTGAAAATTTTGTCTTTATGCTAGAGGGGGTCCAATTACTTGTTTTGGTTTAGAACTAATTTTTAATTGCAATAATCGTTTCCTTAACTCTTTTTAACTGTATTTAGTGTTTTAGGTTTATCTATATTTTACAATTTTTAATGAAGGTCTTTTGAGTTTTATATATTTTTGTCTTGACGCGAAGTGAGTTGATTGAATTAGAAATATATGCGCATATATATATATATATATATTCATGATATGCTTATCATGATAGTTTGCAGATATACTTGTCACTTAATCTGTTAATACCAGACATCTTTTTCTAAACTGATGCTTAATTTGGAATTACGTACAAATGCAAATATTTTATTCTTCAACATCTGTACGGCCTTTGAATCTGATTTCCATTTGATTTCCAAAGTTAAATTAAATATCTCGGTCAATTTTTATATTAAAGGTGTCAAACAGTTTGCATTTTATTTTTTAAGATAAATATAAAATTTTCCTAATCATAAATACGGGGACCGAAGGAACGCATAGAAAGTTAAATTTTGTAACTCCTACAAAATTGATTTTTCTTTTTTTTCAATTTAAAAATACCAAAACATGAATATTTGTAAGAAACATGAATATATCATTTAAAACATCTTTGCAACTTTAAGTATATGTCTGCTACATGGAATTTATGACTGCGTAAAAAAAGTGGTAACACGCTTAGTGGACACGGTGTGTAACACGCTTGCATAAATTTCTTCTGAACTTTTCTACCTTTTTCATGCAGTAGCTGTTGCTTATATTACGCATCACCGATTTAAGCAGAATGAATAAATGATTATAATAAAAGATAAAAGACGTGTAGCATGAAATTCTGTTATTGTTGGAGAATGTCCTTGAATTTTAAGTAATGTACCGCTGGTATGGAAGAGGATTTATTATCAAAACATTTAAAATATGTAGAGGGTATTTCGAAAAGGGATATACAAGCTCGCATAACAGAAAGTAAAATATTAGTATATATATACTTGGGTATTGTACTTACAACCTAGTTTATAATATACTAGTATATATATATATACTAGAAAGCCCGGAGGTCATACGAAATGACCGCTGTTCTAGATATTATAAATTGTAATTAAAATGATTTGTGCAAAGGTGTCTGCTAATTCAAACTGAATTATCCAGGGCAGGTGGCGAGGACGCCCCTTTGCTTACTGCCCCACGGGATTTCCATGGAGGTAGGACTTACTTCCTACCTAGGAAGTAAGTCCTACCTCCATGGGGGTTTCCCTTTTCTACTTGCTTAATTGCTTAAAGTAGAGTGCAAGGAAGAAAACCACTGGTGGTACATTTCTTAAGAGCCATCGCTAGTTCAATAAATAAAGGTGATTTAAATAATAAAATGTTAATTCGCATGTCAAAAATCTCTTTGTACACAACATTTCTTGTGCAGATCATTCCATCATTTTTAAGCTCACCTCGCAGAGGACAGTCAGTTATTTTTTATTTTACGTCCGTTCTTTCACTCTTGAACAGGCAACATAAAGTTGACCGTGTCTAACTGCAGGTTCAGGTAAAAAAATGACAACACGCTTAAGCGTTTGGCCCTGAGACTTATGGATGGTCATAGCAAAGGAAAATTTTACAGGAAATTGTCTACGTCTCAATTGAAACGCCAACCCGGTGCCGTGGCAACTTCACCCCATTGGCTAGTACAGTTACGCAAGCAACCAATAAACAATCGGCGACAAACAGACACTTAAGCCGCATATAATAAAGATATTTATTTATTATATCTTTGTTTTTTTCATCCCTGCCGGTTTTTGCCGGTTGCATATTTCCGAATTCTATTATATATAGATGTTAAATTTATTTATTAAATGTTAAATGCGCGTGCCGTATTTTTAATTTTTCCGGCTTAGCTTTCTCATAATATTTGTTATTCACTGCACTGAACAGGGAATAAAACCATTTACAGTTACGCAAGCAACCAATAAACTATCGGCGACAAAAACTTATATATAATTAATATATATAATTATAATAATAATATATAAGTCGCTTATATATAATAGATACACATACACACACACATATATATACATATATATACGTATTGGAAGCACTGATGTAAGAACACTGATACGTAGAACCGTAGAAATTCTAATAGCGTCGAATGTAGATCCATAGTTGAAGTCAGACTGGCAATCGAGGTGGTTTTAATTCCATTTTATTTCCAATTGACATTTGTGGCCACAATTCAACTTGGCACTCTAATCGTGCCTATTTCCGGAACATTTACTTTTTTGATACTTTTGTGATAGGAAGGAAGCCCAGCGAATTTGCTTCCAAGCAGCAAGCAGAGAGAAGCTAAACTACGCATTTATCCAATATGGAAATTTGTTGCGAGAAAGGTTTTGGTTTAAGATACAAAGGTTTCGGTTCTCAGAGTTTAAGTTCCCAATTAACTACGTCATCAGCGTTATGCAAGCTTAGTGGCATAGATTAATCTATAATGGCGCAGTCCAGAAATACTGTTATGTTTAGAACAGCTCAAAATAATACAGGTACTCAAAATAAAAATGGAGAATTAGAAGCTAAATGAAATGAGCTATTGCTAAAATGAATTGTAATGCTGATTTACATATTTTTATACATAAATCATAGATAAATATATATTATATATATATATTATTGTTATGCAAATGAATAATATTTAATATTCGAATATATAATATGAATAATATTTAATTGAATTTCAACACTGGTAATTCATGTTCAATATTATTGCCTCTTAATTGAGACGTACCGTCAGAAATCAGTTTCTTTCCATGCTGGATAACACACTAAAGTCGAGTGCGGTTTGCATAAGGGCATTTAAAAAACTCCATCTTAAATACAGACCAATACAGTATGAGTTTCGAAAGGGTCACAAAACAGATAAATTTATTTACGATTTCATAGGACTGAACAAAACTAATTACGCGTAGTTTTAATCATCATACTAACGAAGGGTTTGAGAAAAATTGTTATGCTTCTACTTCTTTCATATCATTATTTGTTTTTCAATTATAAACGCTATGTTGAATCATCCAAATATATATATATATATATATATATAGTCAGTGGAAGACTTTTCAAACATTCTTCTTTCGCAATTTTCACGATAATCTTAATTTTGTTTTCGACGCCCAGTCATTTGAGCAAAGACATAATTTTATAAAAAGTCAAATTATTTATTATGAGTTTTAATGGGTTTATTTCCGTATTAAAGAATATTTTTAAAAAATTATAAACACATAAAAAGCTAAAGGTGTTAAAATGCAATGTTTATTTGTAATATATTCATAAAGCATTAAGGTACAAAGTCAGCATAAGAACTGCTCATTAATAACACTAGAAAAAAATATAATTAGTTAATTATCTAAAAAAATAAAATTTTGAAATGCTTTCGTGGTCCCCAATAGATTTTACGTGACCGCCAGAGGGATCATGCATCATCATCTGAAGTAAGAAGCTGTGGCCCCTTACTTACCTTAAGAATCTCCTTTTTAGCGAAATCGAGATGTAAAAAAAGCAAACATAATTTTTTAACCAATAATTTATTTTTGATACCTGTCAGAATATTTTTACGTCATAAAACACTATTGTAATAATGATAAAAGAAACTGAAAGCTACAAGAAGTTACTGTTAAAATGTCTTGTGCCCCTGCAGTGTCATGGCCTAATCATTAATAAGTATAAACACCTGGACTCTTTTGCTAGATCGTTTGCTCATTTGTTTAATAACTTTTGAACTCAACTGCACAAATCATCATACCTATTTTATCAGTAACTTATAGAAAACAATCGACATCTGCATATATATAGCATTTTAAGCACGATGAATGGCAATAAATATTGAAGTCACTTCAGTTTGTGATGTTTAAGTATGCAAATATTCTAACACGTTGCAGGAAAGTAAACAAAGGACAAAATATACGTCCTAAAACTTAATAAAATATTTCAAAGCACTGTACAAGGTACTGATATCTGATTACCACATTAGCTAAGCTGTTCAGTCCTGTTATACTGACTTCAGATGAAACTTATTTCTCGATACTTGTGGTGGAAATGAAAATACATCGAAAACAGAGAACTGGCTACTTACCATGGCGACGGAGGCAAATCTGCAGTCTTTTACAGTTTAGAGTCCTCGTCCGCCCCCTCGTCGGGCGTCTCTGCAAGACACGTACACCGGACGCCCACCCACTACAAACGCCTCGGCATTCTGAAAGGTGGTTGAAAACTCTATACGCTTGTAAAATTAAGTAATTTAATGATTAAACCAAAGAATTCGCTGTATTTTTCTCAAGTGACAAATTTCGATGTCAGAAAAGAGGAAAAATTGTCAAGTAATCATGCACTTTTGACACTTAAGTTATTGAATGAGTAAGCACTAGGAAATAGACTCAGCCTCGCTTCTTCACATGATGCATTAAAAATATGTATTCTTCAGAGTCTGGAGAGCGAAATTCTTATCAGAAGATCACGATCTGAAAGGTAAACAAAAGGAGAAGCTTCGGCCGATATAACTTTAAAGACTCGATGTTCTAAAATTATGTAAAAGCGTTTATGCCAAATCATTATCGGCTTGAAAGACCAGTTAAGAAACATATTCTAAGTTTTAATTTAAGAATTTAATATTAAAAAAATTTCAGTATTTTATGAAGTAATGAGAAGACTATAAAAATATACATGTATATTTTAGACTCAATGAAAATAAGAGTTATTTTACAAATGGAAAAATAAGAAAATATTTTTGCTGAAAAATCAAAATTAAAATGAGATAATATTGTACATATGAAATCCAGTACATTCTATGTATGTATAGAGATATTTACAGTTAAGTATTTTGCTGCAAGATACGGCAAATTTTATGCTTATATGAATTGAGTCTTTTATCAAATTCAGAATGCTATATATATAATAAATGAAAGCTTACAAAATTTCGTAGGAATCATATGTCACTTAAAGAATTTTCTAATATTTAAGAAGCGCATCAGTATTTATTCGGTTAGTACAAAAGTTTTTTTGCCTTTTTAACTTCCAAAGAACTTTTACTTCATTCTGAATTAATGTATTTTTAATACTATAATCTATCGAGAATGATTTGACGAAACAGAACATTTCAGTTTATTGGTCAATATATTGTAGGGTCCCTCCCTCTTTTTCGCTAAACTAAATGTCGAGGAACCTAGTTAACTGTTAGGCGACTTATCGCTGAGTTCAAATAACTTAGACTCAAGAAAGGTTAACTATCCTTTATTTCACTCAAAATAAGATAAACAGTTGGCCCCTTTCTCGGGCTTACAGCAAAGCCTCCACTTGGGCTTAAACTTCGAATAAAAAATAAGAACTAAATTAAAACTAACTAAAAGACTTACATAATTATCTAACGTAATTGGCCCTTAATTTAAAATGGTCGACGAATATCAAAAGGCACGTAATAAACGGCCGAGCGTAACACCTTCAAGAGAGATTTAGCCGGAAGGCAAACACGCGCTAATCAAGGTTCCTAGCTATCACTCACTAATTAAGTTGAACCTTCCTTAAATATTACTTCTGTCTCGTTTACATTAAACGCGATTCTAAAACTCATTCTGGTAAGGAGTTGTAAGTGGAAACAAAAATTGATAGGAAAGTGACTTTAAAATTAAAGTAACTATTATAAAATTAAAATATATCTTACACTTTATTGCATCTCTTCAAAGTAATGCTCCTAACTGAAATGCACTTATGCTAATATTTTTACATATAATTCAAAACATCTTTCGTCTTTCCTGTGAAATATCTTCAGGACTCGCAACGAATATCCTGTCATTGCATTTGACTTAAAATGGTAAACAAGAAGCAGAAATATGACTGTGAAAAGGACAAAATTTACATAGCGTCATATTATATGAATACGAACTTACTGGTGTTTGTTGAGTTTGGGCTCCAAAATTCAAGAACGAAATACCATTCTGAGCGAGTGCATTATAACTCTGTGAGTCCTTTCACCACATTTCATGTCGTTTTCTACAAATTCCTTTCCGCAGAAGACGCAAAATATTAAACTAATATTTTTTTGTTAGGGATTTTGGCAATGGGTAGAAACTGATGCACAGCATCATAAGAGCTGAAGAAAACTGGCAGTATTACTTTGACTTATAATTGAGTGTTGGCATGGCATTTTTGGTCTCACTTACACTTTACAACGATATTCACTTGTTTGGTGAACTGTTTCTCTATCTAAAGCTTAGATACATGTTTCATATTCGATAAAAATGCATTAAGAAGGATTCACCTTGATGAAGTATCTCATGAGCCAATTAAGCATACTGTTGTTTTCAAAAAGAAAAATACTTCAACGTTATTAGTACAATTCCAGGTGTTACCTCCCAAATGAATTTCCAGAACTAATTGACCGGATCCGAAAGCTATAGGAATTTGCTCAGTAATATACCTAATTGTTTAACAATGATAGATAACCACCAAATCTCTAACTTGATCGACGCGTTGAACAGAGTCGTCTACCGAAACGTGATTCCTCTTCAATGTTTTCTCTGACCTTCTTTAAACATTTTATACCATTCGAAAGCTCTTTTTTTTATTATTATTAAGGCTATTTACATTTCAAATCTTTTGAATCAAAACTTCCATTGCAAAAAAATTCATTTAATAAATGTTCTTCGCTCTGTTATATTTATCATCTTCGGAAATTGTCGAAGGAAAACTTTTATTCATGAAAAAATAATTTATCTGAAATCGTAAAATGAGATATATAAACAGATTGTTTTCCAGGCATCGGTAAAAGTACTAACAACTTCTGAAGACATACAACAAACCATCTTTTGAAAATGAATAATCTAAATCTCTAAATGAGTTATTCCCGATACTTTTTTATCACAGAAGTATGTAGGTGCAATCGAAGTGATGAATTTGCAGTTACTGATGAATGTAATATTTTATTACGCTTGATGTTTTTAGTTACATTTAAAAGAAATGAAATTTATCTCTTTGATGTCGTTCAGATGACAAAGTTCAGATCAAAAATCCGATACCAAGACTTTCATCAATTTCATATATAATAAGAAGTGAATTAGATTCCACAGAAGGTTTTCTGTATCATTATCCAGATGCAGATCGTCCAGATCGAGTTTCACTCCAGTGTCAGTTTCTTTACCGAAAGTATTTGAATTAATTTCTGAAAATATGGCAGATTCAAACATCCGATCCGAAAGCCTGAGAAAATTATTGGTATTTCTTAAAACTGCATCGCACAACAAAATAAATTTTTTGAAAACTTCAAATGCTTCGTTGCTCACCATTGACAAAGTCAAATCACCGAACTTTGATAATTCAACAAGAGTTTTATGTCCCTGCAAACGGGCAAGCTGCATGATAGTTTTAGTGGTTTGCCTTACCTTCTGTGGTTATTAAAAAGGTCCTCCACGAAGACAATTCTCCTTTTAGACAGACAGCTCTCGCGCTTTATCGTAATAATGCAATCATGCTCCGTTATAAATGAAGTACAACAAATCTTCACTATTTAAAGCTGCAGACTTTTACACCTTTTGTAAATATATAATATAGTAATGAAAATTTTCGAGAGGAATATTTTATAAACTTCTTGAAATTCAATGAAAATTTGGATCAACCCATTTTTTCTTTGGCAGTAAATTTAAAGTTCTGTGTTTTAGCAGCACAGTTTATCAAGGATCATCAAGATGAATTTTTCAATATCATAACCAAGCTAAGATTACTTTTATGCCGAAATTTAATAAGTAACATTTGCGTATCTCTCTCCTATGTTATCACCATAATTGCAAAATCCTAGCTAATATAAACTTAACTAGTTTAGGCTTACAAGTTTATGCAAGATAAATTAAGGAAATGAAATTATCTGATTGCAAATAATATTTTAAGACGTATAAATCATCTGGAAATTGTGTAATTGATCTCTTTCAATTAAATATTGGAAATTTATATTCAGTATTTCTTATTAAACTAAAGTTGATTATTCAGTAATGTACATCACTTAAATTTGGTGTTTTGATTCTAGTAAAGATAAGAAAATGTAAAATATTTAGCATATAATTCTAGTATCACATGTTATATTTTTCACAACATGACTCGTGATTCGAATGACAGGAAGAAACTATGCTTCTTTATTATTTAAAATTAAATTCGTAGGATGTTGATTTCTAAAAGCAGTTCATCATTTAAAAAAAATGTTACAAAGACAGTATTATAAAATTTAGCTTACAAGAAAAATGGTTCATAATAAATATGAATAAAGATACTTGCACATATGTAATCATTTAACAACGTCTTGATTATTTAAGCAACTCAAAAATCAAATCTAATCGAATCGTATTTCTAATTATAAATATATCTAAACCTTTATGACATGAAATTGAGATATGTGCTGGTGATGCTGGTTAGGGTAGGATACGAACTGCGCGAAATTTGATTGAAGATACCCCCCCCCCCTTCTTATCTAATCCACGAACTGCGCGACGTTTTCCTGTCCCCTCTTTCTAAGAACTTGAATTTCCAAGAAAATGGGTGCTACAAAAAGTCATTTATATCCATTAATGGAATATTTTATTGAGACTGCAAGCCTCTATTTTCGTTTATCAAATATTGTAAAAATTGTGCATACAAAACAAATACTAACTTAAAATCTGGCGTCCGCTAAAGTAAAACAGAATTTCTTTTACATTCATTTTAAAGTTTTATCATGCTTAAAAGAATAATGAGCCAGATTTTTTTTTTATTCTGTGTAAGAATTAAATACTTAACAAGTTGCAGATAATGATATACAGATATATCAGTTTTGAATAATTAAATTGATAAATTAATGACATACATAAAACTGATACATAATCAATCTAACAATTATCGGATTTGTAGGGCAACTTAAATAAGTTTTCTTGTCTAGATGAATATTAACAAATCTTCTTAGATAACAGAATGGTTTTTAACTTTCAAATTTACCATTTTAGGTAAACATTTCTAATTTAACTAGAAGAATTATCTTTTTTAATCTAAAAATTGGATTTCTTTAAGTGGTTCTAAATTCATACTAATATTATTGCAATATATGCCGTATTAAGCTTTCCATTTTTAATCTTTGAAGTTATTCTAAGGTTATTTAACTTTCTTACAAATTCCATATTTTAATATTAGAAACGTTTAAATATTTATTCTGTTTTTCAGTGACCCTACCTGATGTACTTTGGCATACATTTAATTTCTAATACACATTTAATTAATAAAGTGATAATTATGAGCATCTGCAGAATTTTCATAATTAACAAAAAAAAAAAAAATTTCGAACTCCCTTATATTCATATCTTGGGATTTTCAGTTCCCTTTTAATCCATTCCTTTTTCACATATTGTTGCATTGTATTAAAGTTTTCATGTATAAAGAAATTTATATATTTTGTATTGTATTGATGCTAATTTATATTTAAATGATAATTTTTACAAATTTTTGCATCATAACTCTAGTTAACAGAAGATGTTTCTAACACCTTGATAAAGCTCAATCTTCAGCATGCAGCTTATTTTCCAACCTAGTTTCAGGCTAAATTATTTGTAAAATTAATTATTTGTTAACAAAGATCGTTGCTAAATCCCGCTAATGATATGTCTAACTGTTGTAATTTATAATTAAACGAGTTCATGTGATTTATAATATAATTCATTTAAAATTTTTTCAGCAGTATTGAAATTAATAGCAGACACTGATAATGTTATACATTTAGATTGCCAATGCCTTCTTCATCGATGCTTTTATGCTACATACCGAATATTTCAAAATAGCATATAGATAAGTTTAACTCATTCAACAAATATGTAAATCTATAATTCAGCCCACTTTTGTTCTTACATGTGCTGTATCTTCTATTTTCTTTAATATATTGTTCAGCCTAATTTCAAAAGGGCTTACGATCAAGCGGAAAAGTCACTAAACATTGGTATTTCGACCCGAGTTTCTAATCCCAGAGATCCCCCAACTCTTTCTTTTTTTGTACTTATTTACTGTGTAAAAATGTATCGTAAAAATTTCAGTTCATGAAGTAAAAATACTTTTTTTTTACTTTTTTTACTTTATTCTTTAAAAATATTGCAAAAATTTTCACCTCTACCTTAGCGTAAATTTTTACAAATCCCTTTAATAAGAAAAAATAAGGAAAGAAATTAACTCGGTTTCGGTGATTGATACCTCGGTGCAAATTATATGTAACTTTTTCCAAAAGCGTAGAGTTTATATGGATATCAATAAATTAAGGATTATTTCTCCATCTAATTTTCTTAACATGTTTATTCTAGAATTTTCTTTTCACACTGTAGCGCTTAACTTTATGAGTTTTCTATAATCATTCAATTTCTCTAGCTATGGCAACTTTGCATACCTTCTGGCGAGTAGTCATATTTTTAACCACTATATTTTAATTCCTGTTGACTATCAGTGCATTATTAACTTGTTTCACAAATGCAAATAATTATTTTATATGAAAATCTACGTAAAATAGGAATAAAATTTCAGTTATGCGGACCTCCTGATCGATTGCTTGTTTCAGATTGAATGAAATTAAGCGTAATGTCACTGTTAATTATCTTGTTATTAATTTAATTATACGTTTCCAATAAATTATATGTTCAAATATTTCCAAGTATATTACACAAACTTTTGCATCCCAATTTTTAATTTTTGGTTAAAAAAATAAGCTTTTATTTATTGAGAGGCCTCATTGATTATATTAATTTGCAGTACTGTTTATCTCATGGAGGTAGGAAAGGGAGGAGGGGCCATTCCGCGCTAGAAGTGAAGCACTGCTTTGAAGCTTGGGTCACCAGACGGGGTGTTCTTTGTTTACATTCAGAAGCTCGCTTGATAAGATTCTGATAGTATTTCGACACACGACAGTTCCATAGAAATCGAAAAAGGGACACTCTCGCATGAAAGAAACATTCATAGTGTAATGGATAATAGCAATTTGTATAGTTTAGTGACATTTACGCAAAAATCACATCTTGGTTATTTTTCGATAACTAACAACAGCGATTTTGATTATGAATTTGCTTTATAAAATTCTAAGCTGTTGCACTACAAAAATATAGATTTTAAGAAAATTGCTAAAAGAGATCTGCCAAAATTTATTTTCTAGAAGATTTGAAAAGTTTGAAACTTGATGGCTAAATGTAAATATAAAATTATGTATGTTAAAATATTTGTAATTAGGCACATAGGTCAGATTGAGTTTTTATTAAATAGAGTAACGCATGCAAGGGCTATCTCCGTAAAGAGAGAGATGCCATCGTGGGGGAATTTTGAAGAAAAACTTACCTTTGAGTGGGTATTAAAAATAATACTTATAATTTTCATTCAAATTATATTCATATATATTTTTTATGTAAAACTTTCCGGTGTATGCTAAATTAGTGTAAATTACTTTACACGAAAAATATAGTGAATGCACAGAAATTAAAGATTTGCACATGCCGGAAATGATAAATAGGAAATATGTATGGGTATTTATGCATGTGCTTGCAAAAAGCATGAATCTGCCTTTGACAAAATACTTAAATATTCATTAAATTATTTATAAATGTATTTGAAATGAAGAATTTATTCACTTATAAACAACTGTGAAAGTACTGTGAAGAAATCTAATGATTAAATGTATCTAATTTATAATGATTATAAATGTTGTCTAAATATATAATAACCTTAATATTGAATTGTAAACATAAATTGAAATCCTGTTGACAAATACGTTATAAAACTATTTAAGCAAGAATTGTTCGTATTGGAAAGCAATCTGTTAAAAGGTATTGTAAAGCAAATGCTATGAGATGCGCACTTAAGAACGTAATAAAGAGTTTTGGAATATGTATTGTTGAAATGAAGGGTAAAAAAAATCTGATAAGTATAATTAAAAGAATTATTCCCTTTACATTTTATAACTCAGTTACAAGCTTTAAATAATACTTAAAAAAAAAACTTATTTTATTCCCTTTCAGAAATGTTCAGAGAAAGTCAAATACTATTTAATACCTATTTAATTATTAGGAATTAGCGAAATACTTATTTAAAGTATATCGCTAATTCCTAATAATTCTCTAATTTAAAATGAACCGAATAGAGCATTAATTATAAACTGACTTACATTTTTCGATTTAAAAGAAGCCAAAAAATCATGTCATATTTAAGAAAGTATTTTAGGAAGAAGCTCTATAAATAGAAAAGAAATAATGCATAATTTTAATATTAATAATACAATAAACTTTGATCTTAATTTTTGTACCTTAACCGAATAAAATCGAATTACCTTAATTTTTTTTCTAATGTAATTAACGAAAACTTGTGAAAATATTTCATTCAAATTAAACCATTCTGAGAAAACTGTCCTGTGAAAAGTATAGCATTTAATTCCGTTCAGAATGAAATGTTGTTTAAAAATATGTTGTTTTCACATACTTAGGACTGTTGTAGAAAAAGAAAATATATACATTTATATGTACATTTGCGACGTAATTACAAAATATTTACACCCGAACTCGTCAAATCCCATAGAACTCAATGGTAAATGACCCAATGTTTTGGTCACCACGTAGGGATCGCCGGTGCTTCAGAGCAGGGTACGGAGAAACTTGTTTAGGGCGACTCCATCTTACTTCCTACCTCCATGGTTTATCTAATTCTTTTCTTCTAGTCAAATTTTAGAAAAAAAGTCTTAGCATAATAATTTAAATTTATTTACAATTTATACCTCAGTGTTCCAAACGCATAGTAATGTTGTTATAATAGATTTCATGCTAAGCTTTTTTTTTTCTAATTTAACTATTAATTTCTGCAAACATTTACATCTTTGCAGAATTAATTAACGAAAAATATTTCTAGCACACTTTTAACTCACTTTGATACGGAATAATACGGCATGAAACAGCGATCGTTTCTCGCTCTGTTGCTGAATATTTCTTTTGGGTAGAATTCAGCATTTTCGAAAAGAAGGCTATCGGTTGTCCCTTCTGAGAAAGCACCGCTCCAATTGCATAATCGGATGCATCTGCAGCAATCTCTAGACCTTGTTCGCCTTCTGGGAATTTCAGGACTGGGGCATTAATTGGGGCATTTTTTAGTTGTTCAAAAGCGGTGTTCGCCTCGGCTGTCCAAGAAAATCTAGTCTTTTTTTTTTCCCTTCTTTTAAGCACTAAAAGAGGCTCCACGATTTTGGCGGTCTTTCTTAAACATTCTGTACTAGGAACATAAGCCCCAAAACGAAGATAATTTCTTAGCCGTGTTTGGGAGAGGATAACTTTTAGTCGCTAATATTTTGAAATTATCGATTTCTATGCCCTCCTTCGAAATCTTGTACCCAAAGTACCTCAACTCCTCGACCGCGGACTTGCACTTTCTTGCATTTATTTTGAAACCGGCTTCGTTAAGCAAATCAAAAACTTCTTTCAAGTGTTTCACGTGGTCGTCCTATTGCTTCGCTGGTTACTATTATATCATCGAGATAAATAATTGTACTTTTACGCAAAGCTAGCCTTAAAACTATGTCCATTGCTTTTTGAAAAAAAGCCGGTGCTCCGCTTAAACCAAACGTCATTCTTAAGAAGGCATAGGCACCTGACTTTGTAATGAACGCAGTCTTTTCAACATCTTCGAGTTTTACAGCGATTTGAAAATAACCAGACGTTAAGTCTAAGGTTGTCATAAACTTAGTCGAATGAATTATCCTGATAATTTCATATTGGTATCAATTATTGGTAGGGGATACGTAGGATACTTTGTTATACTGTTAAGTTTGTGATAATCAACTATAAACCTATACGCGTCCGGGTGCTCGGGCGGTAGCTCATTTTTCTTCCTGCAAAAGACCACCGGACTTGCGTATTGACTAGTGCTTGGCACAATGATTTTATTTTCTAACATTGTTTTTATATGATGTTCCAGAATCTGTTCTTTTATCATATCGATATGGTTTCGACCGGACTGGAGGGCATTCCCTGTATCAATAACATGATTTACTACTTAACAGAAGCCGAGTTTATCATTAAACAAAGAATTAAATTTTCTTACCAACTTTTCAATTTTTTCCTTCTCGTCAAGCTTCAGGTGGTCTAAGCGCATTTCCGACATAGACCCTTCCTCTTCTTCCACGGGGTCCATGTGCACCTGAAACGTAGAATTCTGAAAATTAAGATTCGCGCCAGCTGCGCGTAAGAAATCGACCCCTAATATTACAGATGTGAATAAATTTTTTACGACTAAAAAGTTAACTTTTAATACCTCGTTTTTTATTTGTACATGCAGTGCGGTTTTCCCCAAACACACGCATTTTTTGCCTTGGGCGGCAATTACTTTTTGTCCTGTAGTTTTAAATAGTCTATAACGACGAAAATGTTTCTTAAGGAACCCTTCTGAGAGAAATGAACACTGAGCTCCGGTGTCCAGGAGGGCAGTAGTAGGTACGTTATTTACAAGAATATGTATCTCCGGCATGGCTAAATTTTGTACCACCACTGTATTTAGGCGTATTTCTGAGGGGATTTTCTTCCCACTCTGTGACCGTTCCTCCTTCCCGATGACCGGTCTGCGTTTAAATATTGGTTCCCTGCTCCCTCTTTTCGCTGATTTTTGTACCCGCCACCCTTAGATTTATCCGCGCTCTTGTTATTGGACACCTTTTCCCGTCTGCCGATACGCATTGTGCTGAACTTGCGGTTTCTTCTGATGAGTAAACCTTGAATGTTGGCCAAACTGATTTCGCTCGCGCTTTCTCCGAGTTCCTTCTGCTCTGGAACTTCCCCGCAAGTTGAAATAGATCTTCTAATGTTTGCGGGTTACGAACTTCGAAGATATCTTGAGCTGATGGTAGTACACGCGGTAAAATTACCTCGAAGAGTTCACTATCGGACCTCTTCCCGTATAATAAATTGAAAATGTGGATTTTTCATAAAATGAACTCCGTCAAATGCTCGAAACTGCTTTGGTATTTATTATATGATTTCGACTCTAGCTTCGCACTCTCTTTAACAACTGGAAATGCTTTTAGCAATGCAGACTTGAAATTTTACCAGCTGTATGATTCCAAACCTGGGTCCTCCAACAAGCCTCCAACTTTCCAATCCCTTTTCCCCAGCTGAGAACTTGACCTCTTAGTTTGTTGTAGCGATGATGACTTTCTGCAGCTGGTTTACTGTATATAAAGTAAAGTAGTAGTTTCTGCAGCTGGTTACTGGTCCAGATTTTCCAGGAAGGTCATAACTGAGCCTTTGCCGTCAAATGTTGCGGCTTGCTTCATCATCGCACGCATTGTTTCCACGATGAATCCGAATCCTTCCATTGGGTTCGCGGCCATCTGAGGGACGTGAAAGGTTGGAGGGGTCAACGTAAACTTCCCGGACTCTAACGACATGGCCCGTTGACAACTTTTCGGCGCTAGTTGTAGGATTCTCCACTGTGTAATTCTAAGTTACTGTTGGAAGTGAAGTATCTTAAGAACTGATAAGCGAATAATCGCTTGAGTTCGTGTGACAAGAAACAACAAGATAGAAGGGTAAAATAACTCTTTATTATTCCAATTAAAGTTTAACAAAACTCCGTCTTGGAGTTGTACAATAAAGCCGACACTTAGGCTTGAACTTAAGAAACTAAGAAATAAACTAAAATAATCTTAACTAAAGAGGTATAGCCGAAGCTATCAAGATTCTAACAGAGTTGGCCCCTTAACGTTAATTGACTGCGAAGCTATCAAGTGGCTAAAGTACGGCCGAGCGTAATAATAGCTTACGAGAGAGTAGCCTGAAAAGGCGGATGCGTGCAGCCATAATATCTGGTATCTCTCTCTCCAAGACTGTAGAACTTCGCGGTTATATACCGCTCTTCCTCATTATTATTCAGACGGGATTCTAAAACTACGTTCTGGCCGGAAGTGGTAATTTGAAGTAAGAATCGATAGGAAAGGAAGTTTAACTCAAAATTTAACTGTTAATAAAATTAACACAATTCTTACATGTTGATAACGTAATCTAAAGCTACACATAAGATAGAATAAGTTGGCTCAGATTATTTAGTTGCCAGAAACTCTCTGAACTAAAGAACCAAAACCTCAGCTTAAATACACACAAAGCTAATTTACTTTCTGGTGAAGAATACGGAAAGAAGAAGTTATAATAAAAAGGCCCGGCGGTGCAGTAACTAGAGCATTGCGCAGCAGCACCACGGGTCCGGGGTTCGATTCCAAGGCTGTGCAAGGTCGATTCAGCCTTTCATTCCTTGATTTCCATCATTTGAGTCGATAGAATGGGTACCAAGTTCGCTTGGGAACTAAACACTAGGGGTCCTGCGACCAAACTGACCACTTGTTCAGGACATATGCTTACGCACCCTGGGGGGCCCACTGTCAAGAAAGCAGATTTCGGGCACTGCAGGCCTTGGCCCATTAGGGCTGTTACGTTAGTTTTTTTAAGAAGTTATAATAAAGACTTAAGTCATATTAACTGACTTAAATCGTAATAACTGGTTAATTAATATAAAATATCTTACATAGTTCTTAGATAAATTAAAATCAAATTTTACAGTGAAAATACTTGTATTAAGTTTTTTGATTCAAACAGTTTAAAACTGAAAATTCCAGCTCTGAGGTTTTTTTTTTTTCCGAGCACTAATTTCTAATAGATTATTATTATCATTATTATTAATAAATGCAAAGTATTAACGCATACTGAAAATTTAGTTTTGGGTCTATTCTTCTTTCATGCATTGCAAAATACAATTACTCGCACATTGTTAAAACCAGTCATATGCGCAGCAAATAAGACTTTTGAGCAGTTAATTTAGACTGAAAGCAAAATAACTTCTATACTTGTTACAATGTTGTTAAAATTCAGGCCTGGCGATTATTTTTCTTTCGCACATTCTAAATACAGTATGCAGAGGTATGGCCCAATAGCCTCGGCAGGTCTAGTTCCGGGGATACTTTTCTTGGCCAGGAATGTTAGGCCATTCCATTTCGGGGGCCCTTGTTGCGCAACTCAGGTGTGGGTGGAATGGGTGAGGATTGCGTGAGTGCGATCGCAAATGGAAGTCGGTGGGGGAGCCGCAGACGAGAGCGAAGTTTCCCAGCCACCCGCGGCGGAGGCGCACTCGACACACCCAGGGCCGTGGGAGAGCCGAGGTGTCGGTGATTCAAGCTTTTGGTCGGCCGAGGCTGCCTCGAGAGCCCTCCGTGTTTGCACTTCTGTCTCCGGGTTGGGGGAGGGTAACCCAGTGACTGCCTTACCCTTTGCTCTCTCCCTGGAAGTGGCTCGATTGACTCACGTTAGGTACTTGTTTTCTGATGAAAATAGATCGGGACTACGGTGTCTCACGTGAGACTGGAAAGTTGATCCAAAATTTCAAAACAGAATGATAAGAAACAAAAAAATTCAGCTGGTAGACTTTCAAACAACAAGTTTTTTTTTTTTTTTTTCCCTAACGGACTAGATTTTTATAACTTTTATCCTTAACTGAATAAAGATGCAATTTATTAAGTATTGGAATCTGCTTGCAATACGTTTCATAAAAATTTCAATGCAAAAAGTACCTTTCATAAATACATTTTTGTGCATATAATAAATTTAAAAAATAAATAAATAGATTAAAAAATTAGTAAGTAGCACTAAGATATTATAGAATATATTACGAGTAGTATTAACTTCAAGGCGTGCATAATGTGAACGCCCAGAAACTATTGAATGGCTGAAAATAATTTTAGGTAAATGGTTACATTTCTGCCCTCGCAAAAGCCCAGTTTTTGAATCCTTTTCGATATGATTACCACAAATACACATGAATGTCTTCATAATATGAGATGAGATTACTATTTATAACACTCACAATGAAAATGATCCTATACTAGAAGGTATTTCTCCCGCCTTCTCAGCGTACCTTCGTGGTATGGTGGTCTGCACGCTGGGCGCGTATTCCAGAGGTCCTCGGTTCAAATCCCGGCGAAGGCTTTGCTCATTTTTCATCTTGCCTGCTTTCAAAAATACGCAATGTGTCTACAATACTATAACGCAATCTACCGAAAATGTCCCGTGAGCCACTAGTAGCTCGCGATCGACAGTTTGGACATGATTGTTGTAGACCGTATCGCATCAAACGACGAAATATTTTCCACAGGCACTTGCCCTTGCCTGCTTTTTCTCCCATAGTGCGCAAGAATAGGTGAATTCCGCTCTATTTGCATGAGGTCGGTTTACCGACTCTCTCTAAGAGTTCATTGTTTATCACTGAATTTAGCGCGATTAAGCCCGAGGCGACTTTACTGTCCCAAGATTAAAATTGCAGTATATCTTTAAGATTGGCTTATTCTTATTTCTGAGCTTTTTTTTAAGTCTGAATGACGATGTATTAAATCTTGAAAGGTAAGAAGTGAAGTAATTTTTCCAGAACTTTAAACCAGAACATGAGTTAAATGAGTTTTTCCAGAACATGAGTGAAAATGAAACAAAGGGACTTTTAAAGAACCTATTTCAACTGATATTTAGCTTTTCATCCTTCTCTAAAAATTTGTAAAAAACAAAATTTACATGAAAATGACAGCATTTTCCTTTTTTAATGGGCATTAGCAGTAAAGGAAAAAAAAATTTTCAAATTGCACATTGCAATAAAATGAGTTAGTAATTTGCAGTGATAAAGAAAAGATTTTCTCTTGGCTATATTAATTTTTGGTCCTGATAGAAATGTGTAGACTAAAGATGCAGTTATTTTGTTGTGCTGTTAATATCTATTTTAAGGGAGAAAAATCTAACTGTTGTGTTAGAATAAGCATAACATTTTTCAGAATGTAACTATAGAAGCTGGATGGCTGTATAAAAAGTTAGATCACTCAACTTTTATGAAATTGATATTTTTAAGTAAGTACACTTAAGTTGGGGAAGCATGAATATTTAAGTTGTAAGGTTCCTATCTTAAGTTACAGCTAAAGTTGAGGAACCTTGAGAACAGGTAAGAGAATAATCGCTTTAGTTCAGTAGACAGAGAACAGATACTCGAGAAGGGTTAAAAACCCTTTATTATTCCAAATAAAGTTCACAGAAGACTCCTTGGAGTTTACAATAAAGCCTCTACTCGGGCTTGAACTCAGGAAAGTAAGAAATAAAGCTTAACTAAGGTAAAAAGATATAGCCGAAGCTATCAAAATTCTAACAGATTTGGCCCCTTAACGTTAACTAATGGCGAAGCTATCAAGGGCCTAAAGTACGGCCGAGCGTAATAAGAGCTAAGAGAGAGAGTCGCCTAAAAGACGAACGCGCGCTGCATAGAATCTCTGGCTCTCTAACGAAGTCAGTATAACTTCGAAGTTAAATACTTCTTCTCATTTGCATTTGACCGCGATTCTAAAAACACATTCTGGCTGGAAGTTGTAAATAGAAATTCATAGAGGACAGGAAAGTAACTTGTAACTAAAAATTAACTGTGAGAGAAATTAAGATAAATCTTACAAAGTCATAAAATATTTTTAAATTTTTGTCTAAAATATTTTTGTAAGTATATATCCACGACCGACGGTTATCAAACTAAAGGTTTTTGTGTAAGGACTTTTGTAAGCACGGCGTGTGTTTTTTCATAAAACAAGAATTGTGATTTAGAAGGCCATATCAGTCTACTGATTCCATATATAGGAAAATATATATAAAATCCATAAATCTAAGAGAAAGGAAAGGTAAATATAGTCTATGGTTCAGACCATGGCACTTAAGATAGTGTGTGTAGTAAAAAAGCGCTAATTACTATGAATATAAAATTCAATTGATTAGATGTAATAGTTTACATATGCGAAATATACGTATTTATTTTGGGGAAAATGCAAAAAATGTAATAAGTGATATAATTAATTTAGTTGTAACAATGTCTTCAGCCTCGCATGAAATGATATAATTTCCGAAGTAATGCGAAAATATCTAAACTTTTCTATGGGTGTACGTTCCGTTGTTTAAAAATAGTGGACTGTAAATTGACTTGATATTACTTCAGTATAGAACCCAAAAAGCCTCAGAGTCATAACGTTGACCGAAACTTCTTTATTGACTTTCATACAGTAAGTTAGTTGAGGAACGGCGAAGACCACACAAACTCCGACTTCAGTGGCGGCTTACCAACACAAACTCAGAAGAACCTCTGCTTAGTTGAAACTCCAGTAATTCACAGCAACCTCAAAGCTCTAAACACGAGCTTTAAAACCTAACAAATTTGCGCCTGCGCCGCTCCTCGGTACAAAGAAAGAAATACAATTTGCATAACATAGAACATACCCCCAGCCTTGAAGTCCCAAGGGGGTTCAAACAATAAATTTAAACTGTTAAACTGCATAAACCTGAAAAATAAAAATTAAAGTCTCTAAATCAGGAATTAAATGGCAAAGCACAGAACTTTGCTATAGGTCATTTTATTTCACCATTAGACGTGCGTAAACTCACCACTCGAACTTTCTCATGAAGACCAGGATACACTTCATGAGAAAGTAATTCTACCTAATTTCCAACGTAGCGGAGGTAGATTTTCGTTCTTAATAAGAACCATATCACCAATCTTCAGATCTTGTTGTAACTTGCACCACTTGGGTCTCTGCTGCAATCTAGATAAATACTCACTGCTCCATCGATTCCAGAAATGTTGAAATAACCTTTGCACGTTCCTCCAACGGTCACTGCAGCTCATGGTTTCTTGAATTTGGTTAGATTCTGGAATAGCGCTTAAAGCCGCTCCGGTTAAAAAGTGTCCTGGTGTTATCGCCTCCAAGTCGCTACAATCACTTGAAGCTGGTACCAAAGGCCTAGAATTAAGACAGGATTCAATTTGGGTTATTAATGTCAAAAACTCCTCGTATGTTAAAATAAGTGTTCCTAAACATCTTTTTAAGTGATGTTTCATAGACTTGATACCCGCTTCCCAAAGCCCTCCAAAATGAGGGGCAAAGGGAGGATTAAATAACCATTTAGTATTTTCTGAAGAAATATATAACCCTGTAGCTGTTCATCACGTTGAACAATAGAAAAGGCTTTCCTTAATTCTTTATTAGCTCCTATAAAATTCGTTGCACAATCACTGTGAATTTCACACGGTTTGCCTCTACGAGCTATAAACCGCTTAAGTGTCGCGAGGAATGATTTTGTTGAAAGATCTCCAACTAATTCTAAGTGTATTGCTCTTGTAGTAAAACAAATAAATAGACATACGTAACACTTAAAGATTTTGACTCCTCTACCAAGACGATATTTAACGTTAAATGGTCCTGCTAAATCAATCCCTACACGAGAAAAAGCTGTACTTTGAGTAACTCTTGAAGCGGGTAAATCTGCCATTAACTGAGTTGCAGTTTGCGCTCTAACTCTACGGCAGATAACACATTGGTTTATACACTTTCTTATAATATCTCTAGCATTCACAATCCAAAATCTATGTCGTATGACAGAAGTGAGTAGCTGCGTACCTGCGTGAAGATACGTGTCATGATAATGCTTAATAATTAAACGCGTAATATTGTGATTCTTAGGTAAAATCATAGGATGTTTCTGATTATTTGAAACTGTAGAGTTTCTGAGCCTTACTTACTTAAACTTAAAGACACTTAAACTAAGGACTTACTTAAACTTAAGGACTTAAAGACAGTAATTTACTTGATGTCTTCAAGGGTTTACCAGAGTCTAAACAGAATAATTCTTCTGAAAATTCGGCTCTTTGCACAATCCTAACAATCATAGAAGTAACTTCACAGAATTCTTCAGTAGATAAATAACCCTTTATACGCTCTGTAGGTAACTTACTACAATTATTTCTGAATCTTTAACACCACGCTAACACTCGACATAACTTTAAACATGATGAAAATCTTGAAAACACACTAGGCTCTTCAAATTTGGATACATTTGAACTGAAACTCTTTTTCAATTCCTTCAACATAACTTCACCCTCTAATTCTACACTTGAGATTTTGCTGTACATGAATTAGGGATTCGTTTAACCACCGCGGTCCCTTCATCCATAACTCACATTGTAAGAATTCTGATGGAATAAAACCTCAGGTCCCACAGGATTTTCTTTCTGCAGGATTTTCTTTCCCAGCAACATAATTCCATTGAATACCTACCTGGAACAGCTTCCTGGATTTTTGCAACTCGAGTTGCCACAAAAGGTAGCCAACGGCGAGGTTCGGACGAAACCCATGCCAATGTAACCCGCGATTCTGTCCATGCGTAAATATTGTTAATAGGCAGTTCTAATGCATGATAATACTGCATGTAAGAGGTTTGCTAAAAGTAACGCAGCACATTACTAGTCTCGGAAGAGACTGGGTTTTTAAGGGCGCTACTCTGGTTTTCGATGTCAGAAGGCTGACTTTGACTGACGAATCAAGGTTGATTGTTCGGAGATAGATGACTGCACAATAAGCCTTTTCTGAAGCGTCGCAGAAAGCATGGATTTCTATAACTACTGCCTTCGGACTCAAGACATACCTCGGAAATTGTAAGCTTGAAAGTAAGGGCAATTCTAGATAGAAACGCTTCCACTTTCTACTTATTCTCTTATCAACGAGTTCATCCCAACCCAGCTGTAAGTTCCATAACTCTTGTAATAATATTTTCGCGTATATTATTGTTGGCGCTAACCATCCCATTGGATCAAAGATTTTGGCTACTTCTGATAAAATAGTCCTCTTAGTAAACTCTTTATCACTTATGCATACCGAAAAATGAAACGTATCACTAGAGTTGTTCCAATTAATTCCCAATACTTTTACTTTCTTGTCACTGTTTATTTCAAGAGAAATACTGGATTCTCGTAAGCACTCGGGAATATTCTCTAAAATAGCTGAACTGTTTGAAATCCACTTCCTTAAGCGAAATCCACCCCTTTTCATCATTTCATTCAACTGCTAAACTAGAACATTAGCTTCCTCTTCACTTTGTGCCCCTGAAAGCAAATCATCAACATAAAAATCACGAAGGGCAATTTTTGATGCTAAAGGAAATCTCACTTGTTCATCTAATGCAAGTTGTTTCATTACTCTAGTAGACAAATATGACGCAAAGGCAGTCCCATATGCAACTGTCACTAATCTAAATGTACTCAAGGGCTCACTAGGACTATCCCTCCAAAGCATTCGTTGCCAATTTGTATCTTCTGGGTGGACACAAATTTGTCTGAACATCTTCTCTACATCGGCACATACTGCAATTTTGTGAGTTCTAAACCGTAGAAGAATTGGAAACAGCTCTTGCTGAACTCTTTTCCCAACCATCAAAATATCATTCAATGAAAGACCCGATGTCGTTTTAGCTGAAGCATCGAAAACATCTCTCTGTTTAGTCGTAGTACTTGATTCCTTTAATACGGCATGATGAGGCATGTAATACGTAGAGTCAATAAGAATCTCTCCCTCAGGCACTCCCTCCATATGTCTCAGCTCAAGGTATTCCCTCATGAAATCCTTAACATGTTCATATATCTGAGGCCTTTTTAGAAGTGAATTTTCTAAAGATTGGAATCTACGCATAGCTAATTGTCTGGAATCTCCAAGCTGAGAAGGCGGAGAGTGAAACGGTAATTTCACAGTATATACCCCACTTTCCTCTCTCGTATATGTAGATTTGAAATAATCTTCACATGCTCTCTCCGATTTAGTAAGCATGTCAAACGTAGGTACAGCATCAAATGTCCAAAAGTCAGACAGCATCTGATCGGTTTCCTCTTGTATGTTATTAACATAGATAGTAGAATTAATTTCTGTTGAATTATTCACACTACCTGAAATAATCCATCCTAGTTCAGAACGAGAAGCTACCGGTTTACCTTCTTCGCATTTAATTATTTCTCCCTTTAAAAGAGGTAAGGCAATATCTACGCCTAAAATTATATCAACAGGCCCACTTTTGTAAAATGCTGGATCTGCTAACATTAAATCATTATATTCCTCAACGTACTTCTTATCCAATGTAAAATGCGGCAAAGTTCCAATAATTCTATTGATGATAAATACTGGTGTTTTAAATGACACTTTCGCCGGAAAATGCGGAACGAAGTTTATTTCCGTAATTCCATTAGTTTTCGTATCCAAAGACCCTAAACATGAAATAAAAACTTTGGCATTTCTTCTTGCTAACCATAGCCTTTGTACACAATCTTCTGAAATCGGGCTTGCTTGACTGCCAGGGTCAAGGAGGGCTTTACACAACTGGTATTCACCCGATGAATCTAACAATTTAATAACAGCCGTACATAATAAAACTTCACTCTGAAAATTAAAGTCTGAAACACAAGATTTAATTACTGGACTAGAACTTGCGATATTCTTCCCTGACCCAGCCGATTGAGCGCGAGGTTCTGGCCCAGGGAAAAATGGCTTAGCCGTCACTGATAATTCATTCGAACTGTTCGTAACTCCTTTACGTGCCTTTGGTTCATTTTGAACTCTTTCGAAATGCAGTAGTGTGTGATGATTTTTAAAGCACTTTTTACATTTATGTGTACTTCTACACTCGAAAGCTTTATGATTTGAAACCAAACAATTAAAACAAACATTATTTCTCTTGACAAAATTAACGCGTTCCTGAACATTCAAATTTAAAAACTTATTACATTTAAAAACTGAATGACCGGCTTTACAATACGTACACTGCGCGCGAATCTCTGAAGCCAATGAAGTTAATTTGTCTTTTGTAACTCGTTTTTTAACACCTTGCGTTTTACCTGCTTGCAAGGTTCTGGCATGAGATTTCAAGAACTCTAGCAGATTATTAAGTGTTGGTATTTCCTCACTCTTTAATGTTCTTTCCCACCATCCTCTCGTCGAAGAATCCAATTTAAACTGTACTATTAACATTAAAATAGTATCCGCGAATTGTTCCACTTTGAAGCCTTTTTGAACAATGGGCAATAAATGCCACTTTGAACAATGGGCAATAAATGCCACTTTGAACAATGGGCAATAAATGCCACGCTATTTCGAAATTCCTGTCACAAATAGTTAAAGATTTTCAAACGAACATACACACTCTCTTACAGTGTCTACTAACGCTAATATCTGACTAGGAATTTCAGCTTGTAAATTTGATAAATACAAGATTTTCTTTAATAGCGATGAAAGTAATTCTCTCTTATGTGAAAATCTTTGACACAATAAATGCCACGCTATTTCGAAATTCCTGTCACAAATAGTTAAAGCTTGAACAATCCGCAAAGCATCTCCTTTTAAAGGACCCTTTAAATATTGTAGCTTTTGTGCACCTGATAAACGGTCATTATCCACTATCGCCGTTTTAAATAAATCAGAAAATGATAACCATTCTTCAATACTGCCACTAAATACAGGAAGAGTTAGCTTAGGTAAGCGTATACTCGCTATTTCACAAGATTTAGTTTCCACACTAATGTCTTTAACATTCTTAACTCTGGTTAGCATTAAAATTAACTCATCAACAGTATCTTGTATGACCTGTTGTTCTTCTATAAATACATCAATATCTTTTTCTTCACACACTACAAATATGTTACTAAAAATATCCGAAAGTTCGATCATTAAATTATTTAATCTAGATTTAAAAAGTTCTAACTGATCAACATCAGCAGAATCGTAAGTCACTGTAATTTTCTCTTTCAGTTTATTCAACTTAGCTTTAGCTACACGCTTTTTAGTCTTAAGCGTTGTAAATTCCATTATCTAATAAGAAAGATAAAAAAACACACTGACTCACCAAATTTACTGCGACTCCGTAGCTGACGGACCAAAAAACATGTACGTTCCGTTGTTTAAAAATAGTGCACTGTAAATTGACTTGATATTACTTCAGTATAGAACCCAAAAAACCTCATAACGTTGACCGAAACTTCTTTATTGACTTTCATACAGTAAGTTAGTTGAGGAACGGCGAAGACCACACAAACTCCGACTTCAGTGGCGGCTTACCAACACAAACTCAGAAGAACCTCTGCTTAGTTGAAACTCCAGTAATTCACAGCAACCTCAAAGCTCTAAACGCGAGCTTTTAAACCTAACAAATTTGCGTCTGCGCCGCTCCTCGGTACAAAGAAAGAAATACAATTTGCATAACATCGAACAATGGGCTTTGAGATTTTAAAAATATGTTTATGTTTTTAAAGCTCTTTCATATAGTTTGTCAAGTCTTCAAACTTCTGTGATGTATCGTAATTATTCATGAATTTTCATGAAAGATGATTTCATGAGAAATATTTGATTTCATATTGAAAGTTTAAGTGTCATTTAGTAAGCATCTACAATAAAACTCTCATGGTGTTGCCTAAATAATGTAAAATGGCGTAAATTCTTTGAAAAAGAATAGTATGTATTCTAAAATTTATAGGATATTGAAATGTTTGATATGATACAATTAAAATCGCAAATGAAGATCAGTATATTTTCTCTCTCATTAGTGCAAAACTCTTTTTAACCTGTGAAATGGTAATTATTTTTTCCCTTGTATTTTTCAGCATTTCTTATTTTATAACTGTGACTTGCATAAATGGGTTAAAGCTTAGAAAAATTTCAAATATTTTCCTCACTATACGAACTAACAACATTTTATTCTTTTTTTGATAACAAAACGAACTACGACCTGCTCTTCACCCCACATTATTCAAGTAAATATTTCTTTTTGGTGCTTCCACAATACAAAACACTAAACATGCCGATTACACATGTTACATAGTTTCCATATAAAATATATCCATATTTTGAGAGTTCTGCTGATTACTCAACAAATTGAAATTCAACAAAATAATCCCGCAAGTTCATAATCTAAAGGCCTATCTCTGGGATTAGAAGCTCGGATCAAAAGAGGTAAGTACGATATTTTAAAACACGAAATTAATCTGTTTTGAATTCTTGCAACAATGTAAAATCTAAGACTTCTGGTAGCGTTTTATTTTCTGTTGTACTTAAAAGTAATATTGATAATTCAGATTTTATGTTTAATATTCTGCCTCCTAAAGTTAATAGTAGCTCTAGAGCGTCTAAATAGCGTGGCATGGATATACTTTGCACGGACAGGACAAAACTACCTACAATAGGAAATTGTTAAAAATAATGCTGGTGTAAATAATGTTAATAGGTTTGATGTTCTGAATAATTCGGAAAATAATGTTGAAAATGACAATAAAAATGCTGATAATAATAACATGGACATGAGTATTCCTAAACTGATACCTAAACCTACAATTAAATCCCTAATGCTAATACAAGCCATTAAATTTAAAGACTTTATTAAGGAAGCTAACAGACGATACCAATTGTGTTTACCACGAGGATCGAGGATTGCATCTTTAAAAATAATAGTTATTGCAAATATTTTTCTGTCAGTATTCCACTCTTCGAATTTCTTTAATTTGCCCTGCAGTGGTTCCTGGGATATACCACCTTTTACTTTGTTACGTGGAACACTTGCAAATTTCGCATTTGTCTGGGTAACTTTTCTAAGTACATTAAGCATCGTTTCCATCTTAAAAGAGTTGCTTTGTTTTTCATGTGGCATGCCTTGTAGTTCTGGGTTGGTTGCTTTGGGAAAAATCTGTTTTGAAAGTTATTGGATTTCTGAGGTATTTTCTATAACTGGCCACATGATTTTCGCAGTAGTTGCAGCAAGTTAATTTTTCAATCCCTTTTGCCTCACAATGAGAAGATTTGTGAGACAAAGCACACTTCACACAATGGGGAGCTAATTTACATTGATCAGATGAATGGTAATAGTGTTGGCAGCTATGGCACTGTGGACCTTTGAAATGTAACACCATATTTAAAATCGTAAGTACAAAACGAAATTTTTAAACTTGGTAAATTCATACATGCGTTCGGTTCCAGGTACGTTAGCTAATTGTAACTGGAAAAAAAGCATTGGCGTCCTGATTTTGAAAAGGTATATCGGACATACTTTGGTTGCATTAAAGCTCCTTTAACAGGCCCTTCTGTAATTTTGTCTGTAATCAGTCTGATTTTACCAGTCTGCCAGGCCCTTAACAGGTTTAACAGATAAGACAACTTTAACAGGTTTAACAGATGTTCCCTGCAGTACATAGTGTTGAATACTAATTTCAGTGACGGAATGAGTTACAGTCCTGTGGTTATCAACGTTCAGAGGAAAATTCTTTAAGAATGCACCAGTTTTGAAATTTCATTTTGTACTTACGATTTTGTATGGTGTTACATTTCAAAGGTTTACAGTTCCATCAAAGTGTCAGAGTTAACTGTGTGATGAAGAAGAAAGGAGGGGACTCAGAGCAGTTTATAAGAAAAAGAAAGTATATATATTATACAAACGCAATATATGGACTGCAAAACCCAACACCTGAAATAGATTCTGGGAAATGCCTATTCTTTTAGTATTCTTCAGTATTCTTTTAGTACATTTACTTCTAACATTCATAAGAGGGTGGAATGCATAATAGACCACCACTTCCCTAATGATAACAAAAGGGTAAATGGACAAGTACATAAGAGTATGAGAGAGACAGCCAATGTATTGCCGGAGACTGGAGACGATCCACTCTTTACGGAGATCAAAGAAGCGATACGGATGACTAAGAAAGTTCGAGCCTCGGGTTCGGTTGACATAATTCTAAAGTTCGTAGAAGAAAACTACAAGGCTCACAAACAGCGAACTATTTCTGGACATCCTTAACAAGTGTTTGAAGGTGGAATACTTCCCCCAAAAAATTTTAAGTTGCAAATATCGTTCTATTTCCTAAGGAAGGAAAGGAGAGGACCAATCCCAGTGTGTACCGTCCGATCTGCCTTCTATCATCTCGGGGAAAGGTTCTAGATAAACTGCTAGCACAGAAGGTGTGTTTTCATATCATTAAGAACTATCTTTTTCATCCGCTTGAATTCGGTTTCATGCCAAGAAGAAGTACGACTGACGCACTCAACAACGTGGTGAAAATCATTAAACATCACCACAGCATGAATTGGCACATGAACATCTCGCTCGATGTTATGTCTACGTTCAGCCACCTGTGGTGGCCAGGTTCGCTTGCCACTCTCCATGACTTTGATTGTCCAAAGAACATTATGTTCTCCTGAGTGACTATCTAAAAACAGAAGAATCACGTACTAAAGATATGGTGTCTATATAATGAAGCAGTACTTAAATACTCCACAAGGGTCCAATTTAGGCACTTTTTTTGGAGCGTGATAACGAATACTGTTTTATCCCTCGATCATGGGAAGAGACAGGCTCCAAGCATACGCCCGGGAATTTTTAATTATTGTAGGAGGCATTGTGGTGGAATTGTAACAGAAAAACCGAAACTGAAAGGAAAGCTAAGTAGGCTGTTAGCAAAATCCAAGACATACAAGCTAATTCAGCATCGAGAAAACTAAAATGATCACCTTCTCCAAAGCTTCTAAGCCTCTACGTGATTCGAGAAGGTTACGGTGGATGGACAGACCATCAAGAGGAGCGACACTATCATGTACTTGGCTAACACTCTAAACATAAAATTAACATGGGTCCCCCACTTGTCAGACATGAAAGATATGACTCACAAACTTGTAAATAGTTTAAACAGATTCATGACACATAACTGGGAACTGAAAGGCAAGATTCTCAAACTGCTTTATATAACAGCGATTGAAATACTAAACATGTATGTGTGCCCGATATGGTGGCACTATAGTGGCACTGTCAGAGGAATGAACAAGCTACTACAAATTCAAAGGACGGTTACTACTTCATATTTCAAAAACGTTCAGTACCAGACCCACTTCAGTCTTACAAGTTATGATGAGTGTACTTCCATTGAATCTTAAAGCAAACCAAGAATCTAAAATATACAGAATAATGCATTGTCAAGAGGATCTCACGATCGAATATAATGAATTAGAAAAGGAACTCACACGGATGAGACGGAACCCGGCAGAGATTTCAAAGTATAACTGGACCCAGAACAGCTCCCGCAACAAAAGCCTAGGGATCTATACTCGCGGTTCCAAAAACACGAACCAGGTGGAGAGGCGTTCTTCGCCTTCTACAACGGAGCTATAATTGAAATACTCAAATTGAAGTTAAGTCATTATAGTAGTCTTCCAAAAAGAAATGATAGTTCTCAAAAAAAATTTTTTATGGAGATATGACTTCTTGAAAAGCGACAATAACAGAGCTCTTAGGATTTACACGGATAGTCAAAGTGTAATAAAAGTGTCGAGCAAAACTAAACTTACAGCCTTACTTACTTGAGCCATCCATAAAATTATAAACACAGAGAATAAGGTACGCTTAGTTGAACTTAACTAGGTGAAAGAACACGCAGGTGTCGAAGGAAGTTAATCAGTTCACAAGGCAGCTAAGGATGCTTTCGAAAAAGCAGGAGATAGACGTGGAGCTACCGTTTTCAACAAAGGTAATCAAATGACAGCTTCTAATAAAGATTCTGGAGCAATGGCAGATGTGGAGGGACGACGCTGACATGGGCCGGCTAACCCATCAATATTTTTCTGAAGTATCATTAAAGTGAACAAAAATAGATCGACTGCTGTCTCAATTAGTCACAAACCACGGGAGGTTCAAGAAGTTCTTTTACCGCAACATCAGGTACAGTTGTAGCACATCAGCGGAACTGGCGGTATCAGATTACTATATATGGTGATATTAAAACTTTCTGAACTAAGGAAGAAGTACCTATATCTCAACGCATCTTCAGTGCCGAAGGCAAGGACGATAAAAGATGTTCGATGTGTAATTAGTCTTAGAGAAATTATGCAGCCTATCACTGAGAGAGAAGGAATAATTGTAGAATAAACTTCTTTCCAGCTAATTTACTGATTGTATAGAAGCGTCTTTACATCTGTTTTGACAAACTCTGTAAATAATATAAATATTATAAATAAATTCTTCAATATTTTGTAATGTGCATATGCTTGTTATAATACAGGACCAGTGGGTCCACAATGACGTTGACGAGGTCAACAAATATTTCAGTTCAAAGACATTGCTTTATCCAATACGCCTTTTGCCCTAACAAACTGCATGGTACTAGCATACGACCAGAAGTTTGTTTCAGCATATTTTCAGCAAGAGGTGTCAAAATTTCAGTCCCCCTCATTGTTCTTAATTGAACGGGGTGGATAATCAAAAATTTAATTAGTTAGTTACACGGTTGTGGAAGTTCTCTCCAAGTTGCTCTTCCTTGGCCAGCAAGGTTAGCCAATGAGACATGTATATAGGGTATGATAGGCTGTCAGATTCAGGCGCCCCAAAATGTCTCAATTCTGGAGCAGTAATTGTGGAATGCCTGACAGAATGCATTGCAGGATAAGTTTAGGAATCTTTATCACCTCTCACTTAAACGTTTGCAAGCATGCATCACTGCCATCGCATTGCCTGACAGGTCCTATAGCCTTAAAGTTTTAATAATTTCATTACCTGTGTATGAGTTTTACCCATATTTAATTTAAAAAAAAAACAGTCACTTTCTTCAAGGTGCATTTTTTTCCCAAAAGAGTACTTACATATATTCCTAAAATCTGAAAGCTTTTGAAAGAAAACTTGGAATGCAAAATACATTTCGTAGGAACATTATTCTTTCCTTTTGAAACAGGACACGTAAAAAATGAACCATGCTCTCCCCGGAACTAGAACCTGGACATCACGTTACACTATGAAGGCATGGAGAAGGAAAGGATAAAATTCCTTATATACTCCCTTTTAAAGCACGGCTGGGGTTTAGGAGACCCAGTCGCCAAATCCTGTTTTAAGAATCATCATCCACTACCTTTTAGTTTGGGAACCACAGTAGAGTCATTAGGTTATTTTGAAGCAGGAGACATAAAAAATGAGCAATGCCTTCGCCAGGATTCGAGCCTGAACCTCTCGAATACGCGCTGAGTGTGTTACTGTTATACCATGAAAGCATGCGAGAAAGAGAGAGAAAATACCTTATAATTTAATTTCTATCATGGTAATGATCCTAAACCTGTCCTAAATGTTCACTTTTAAATGTTATACAACTATCCTGAAGTTACTAAAATACATTCGTGTTCTTCAGACCTAAATCCTACCGAAAATGGATGGAGTGAATTGGAGAAAACAATAAGGAAACATGATATTTCTTCGAAAGGTCTACTGAAAGCCATTCTTACAGAGAAATGGAACGTTATTACACAAAAGTATTAGTTGAATCCAAGTGAATAAAAAGGGTAATTTTAGCGGAAAATATCCAACGAAGTATTGAATGTCCCAATATTTCCACATTTTTATTACACTATAAGGTATTTTCTTCCTTTCTGCGTGCCTTTGTGAAGTAACGGTAGCACACCCGGTGCGTGTTCGAGAGATCCAGGTTCGAGTCCCAGCGAGGGCACTGCTCCTTTTTCACCTTTCCTACTTCAAAAAAAAAAAAAAAATACTAATGATTCTACAGTGGCGCCCGAACTAGAAGGTGGTGGGTGATGATTCTTCACACCAGGATTTTGCAGCTGAGTTCCCTTATCCAAAGTCGCCCTTCAAAAGAGAGAATAATACAAGATATTTGCTCCTTCAATTTCTGCGTGTCTTCGTGGTGTAAGAGTAGCACACCGAGTATTCGAAAGGTCCAGGTTCGAGACCCGGGGAGGGCATTGCGCATTTCTGCATTTCTTCAGTTTTCTGACACTGAAAATTTCTAAGTTACTCTACATTGGCATCTGAACTAAAAAAGGTGGTGGATAATGATTCTTCACCACCAGTATTTGGCGATTGGGTCCCCTAATCTCCAGTCCCCCTTTAAAAGAGTATTTTCTCCCTCCTTTCTGCATGCCTTCGTGGTGCAACGGTAGCACATTCAACGCGTATTCGGTCCAGGTTCGAGTCCCGGTGAGCGCACTGTTAATTTTTTACTCCTGCTTAAAAAAAACCTAATAACTCTACAATATATAACTTAGTTGTTCAAAGTATCCGGATACATATGTGAATTCATTTTCAGAGCTTTTAAAAATTAACATTTTTTTCCCTAGCCAAAAACATTTTGAATAAATTTTTCAAAGCAATCAGAATTTAAAAAGGATGATCGATAGTATCTGTGAAAGGAAAATAAAGTCATTTCACTTAGTAACTGATATTTGGAAGTAAAACTGGAAAACACGAATGCCCAGAAATAAATGTGAGCCTCTGTAGATGGTTTTATTCACCTAGTTTGTTTGTTTTCTTCCTTGAATAAAATTATAAAATAATTTTTTGACCCCGCCTCTGCCAAGCAAAATTTCTCAAAACTTTTCAAACATAATATATATAATTGTGAAAATTCACAGGAACAGGAATGTGTGACAGGAATTCTTTGAAAACTTAATGCAGATTTTTATCTAGTTAGAACTGAATTTTCATACATATACACTTTTACAATCAAACTAATTACCGATGACTTCCTATCTTTGCAATATCAGAGTAGATAAAAAAATGTCTTTCAAATTTCTTCTTTTGGAATTTCTAAAGTAATTTATCTAACTTTAGCTATTAGTCAAAAGAGTTCGAAATTTCTTTCTTTGCTTTTAATTTTTCGCGCAGTTACGGATATGACGGATTTTTAAATCAAGAGATTTAATCTTCATTTTTAACAGCCGCATGATTTCAAGAAATGATAAGATGGGATCACTAAATTAAATTAGAAATTAAACGAATTGAATTTATGTCATCAGAAAGATAGGAAAACTTAGGAAAAAGAATGTCACCCATATTCTAATTAGAATAAATTATTCTTCAACTCTCGAAATTAGTTCTACGTTCGAAAAAAAGCAGGGATTTTCTTTTTTTATTCTTTATTATTTATTTCCCCTCCCGTTCAATGAATTAAAAAGTGTAAAATAAAATATATCAAAATCATTTAAAATTAGATGGCTTTAGTTAAATGCGTTAAAATTGAAATTTAGTTTTGTTAACATTCTTGATCATATGTGACCAAAAATAAAATCATCGAATAAACCCTGCAATATGAAAAAAGTTTTTTATATGTTTTATTTTCAAGATCAGAACTATATTTTCACATTTTGAAAGGTACATTTATAAAAACTGAAGAAATAATGAAAAGGGAATAAATTCAAGGTTACGAATATAATAAATTGAATATAACCTGATAGTTCAGACCCTTTCTTTGAGGTAAGAAGAATAGAGCGACTTGGTAACGAGGTTTTTCTCACGGCAAGCTCCGTTCTTTTAATCCATTTGTGCTTAGGCCAATAGATCAAAGGTCAGACAATCACTGAAGCGAATAACAAGTTCAGGCTGCCCAAATAATTCTCCTGCCAGAGAAGTGATGGAACTCGGGTGATCTATGTTTATTTTCTCTCTTATTTCCCTATCTAGTACTTTCTCGAGAGATGTCTTGAATCTCGTCCTACTACAACCACATTTTATATAAATAAACTTATGCTAATCGCCCGAGCGGCCAGCCGCATAAAATAGTTCTTATAAAATAGGAAAAAAATATGTTATTACTTTAACAAATCTAGCCAGTGTAATTTCATAAAAATAGTTAGTATTTCTAATTGGAAGACATAAATATATTTTCTATTTAAATCAATCAGACTGAAAAGTATTCTTAAGAAGTAAGTTTCTTGCTTTTAAATCGCTTATTTGTTTTTATGTCAGCAATGGCAACACATCGCATTTAAATAACCGATTAAAATTGAAAAATAAATATCTTGTATATTGAGAAATGCCAACAGTGTGGTACGCTGAAGATAAAAATAAGGAAGTTAGGCTTGATAAATTTAGCATGACGTCACAAAAATGAAGCCCCCCCCCAAAAAAATGTCAACAACGTGTTATCAATACTTATCCCGGCGGTCATACACCGTATGCGGATAAGACTACGAACATATTGTTAAATAAAATTTCACTAACTTTGAGAGCAATAAAAGAGTCTTTAGACATCATTTGTGTAAAACACCTTTGAAACTTCCAGTGGTCTTCCGGATTTTACTATGTTATATAGTTACCACTTTCGCATTTTCATATATGCCTTGCACAAAAAATAGGATAGTTCTATATATCCCGTTCTACTGGACCGAATGTCGAAATTTAACTTGCGCTTTCCATTTCTCGAAAGCGCGACTTAGGACATATATATGATATATAGAGAGAGCTTTGTTCTAACATTTTGACACAAAATCAGACGTTTTCTGAAATAACATAGCAATTTTTTTCATATTTCGATTCTACAACTCAAATTATGCTTAGATATTAAATTTTGTAATTTTTGGTGAGAAATTTAAAAATTCATCATGCTGCATTTTTTTTTTTTTTTTTTTTTTTCTTTTTTAGTTTGCGCCAAGAATAATTCACTTGCGAACTTTTTGATTTATAGCAATCTATTTACCGTTAATTTTTTTTGATTGTACACGAGCAGAAAAAAGGTCATCGTTCATACATTCAAATAATTTTGAAAAAGTGCGTAAACCACATTTGGCGTTATTACCGCTATTATTACAAATATGCCAAATTTCAGAACGCGCCAATATGTAAATTCACGTATATTTTAGGAAATTTTGAATAAAAATTCCAATTTGCAGATATGTTTAGAAATACATCTACTTTAAGACGATAGAAAAATTTTATAGGTTTATCAGGTTCAGTGTTCCTCCTTACTTGCTTGGGGAACATTAAATGACCTGACTCGGAACAGGGAGCTTACTAAAGCTATGTTCAATAAATGTGGGAAGTAGACAAGATACACAGGAAGGGTATACGAAACCCTTTATTTTTCTCTCTTTACAATGATTTCCGGACTTCGGAATACAGAGACCAACCACTTGTGGTCTGAACGTAAGAATATAAAAATATTAACTAAATTCTAAACTAACTTTGGATTAATAAACAAGTGTCTACTTGAAGATTGGCCGTATATTAACAGAAAGGCCGTATGTAGTACAGAGAACTGTTAACACTACGATACGTTTAAAATTATCAAGAGGATTAAACCTCTGGCCTTGAAGGCAACGAGCAACCGAGTAAAACTGCAATGGCAAGCGGCCCGCTCCTAATCACTCCTTCCTCTCCCTCTTGCTTGGCAAAAAGCCACAACTTAAGTACTTGGCGTTCGCAAGACAAATTTGCATAAATAAGTTAAAGCTTTTAATTCTGGCCGGAAGTAGAAAATAAGAAGTGATAGTAAAGATTTAAAATAAAATAAACGTTAGTAAAACTTAAGATCCTTACAGGTTATCATTCAAAACTGTTTTCGAAAAATTTATAAAATTTATTTAAAAGTACAAATTTTAAAAATAAATCATAAAAAATGGGAGAATTTTATTTGGAATAAAACTAAATTTCGAAATGTGAAAGGAAGAATCAAATAAATTTATTAAAAAGAGATATTAATAAATATATATATACCAAATTTAATTAACGTGGAGGAGCTAAAACTTTGAAAGCTAGTTTTTTAAAACCTACTCGTGCGATTTGTATAAAACTTGGGAGTTTGGTATAATTTGAGTCGTAGAATCGAAATATGGAGAAAAGTTGTTACATTATATTAGTAAAAGTCCGATTTTATGTCGAAATACCTATGTTAGAACAATGCTATATATAAATATAATATATATCCTAAGTTGCGCTTTCGAGATATGGAAAACGCAAGCTAAATTTCGACAATCGGTCCAGTAAAACGAGAGATATAAAATTGTCCCCCCCTTTTTTTTTTCAAGGTGTACCTATGTTTGATTAAATTTGAAACTGCTATTCGTAGTTCTTGTGATTTTTTTATGTATTAAGCAGAAAATCGTTACTGTAAAGTATCTAAATTAGAACGGAATACTTATGATTAACGTTCTTACAAGTGAAACATTCAATGATGAAAGCTAATATGTAAACAACACCGATTAGAATGTAAACAGAAGCTCCCCTATTAACAACGGTCGTGACGTCATACCTTGACATTTCATTGCTTCATTTTCTTTGCACGGAGCATCCGAAAGAGGCTTACTCCATTTATTTCGGATAAAAATGTTTAATTTCGAACAGTATTGTCACTGCTAGCTTTCAAATCATTGACTGTGTTAGTCAACAAATCACTGAATTCGTATAAAATATGAAATAAATAAAAACTCAAATTCGGGGTTTGAGCTGCACATATTCGCGTAGAGCGTTAAATGTGTTCAAAATTTGGAGGCTCTAGGTGCCGTCCCCAATGCGGGGGAACATACAGATATAAATACAAGTTCTTCATTATTTAAAACAACTGTAAAATGTGTTTTCCGTATTATCTCATATGGATTGAAGTTTAATATAATCAGTTTCCGATTTACGGAGGTAATACTGGGGACGATGTCATTTTTTAACTCGATTACGATTAATATGAGGACAGTTGAAAAAAACACAGGACAGAGGAATAACCTATGTTATAATTAGCAGAAAAATACTATTATCGAAATACTTGTATTTTTAAAAAGTTTAATTTGTTGAGTAATTTCATTTGGTGACCCAAATCCCCCAAAAATCAGTATTCCAAACAAAAAGAATACGATCTAAATAGTGGAAGAATAAAAGGCATTAGAAAAGGAGAAACTTAATTTTTAAATGGCATTAAAAAAATATTTACTAGTAGTAAAGCTCTCGATTCTCTAACGAATGGAATAAATGAACGCGTGTACTAGGTACGGCATGATTGCATAGAAATAAAAATAGAAGAATTAAAAAATAAAGAATGATTCCATCATTAAACTTTTATATATATTTTGAGACTTGCCGACAACATTAAACAAAATTAAGTAATAAATAATATTAAATGAAGGTGGATCAATTACTTTACTTTGTTATTATACAATGTAACTCAAACATTGTGCGACAACGAGCAGTTAAAGTGTTGAGATTCCAGCTAAATAATGTTTATTATTTTTTTTTGTCTAGACTTTACTTGAACTGTGAAGCGACTATCCGCCAAGTTAAAACTGTATTAATAACAAGCCGTGAGAAGGATAAAAAGATCCTTTTATTCAACTTAGAGAGGACTTACAGACGGCACTGCTGGTGCTTGTAAACTCAACCAATACGTTTGGCTGCAAATTCAAAATAGAAATACAAAGTTAAAACTAAATTAAATAATCAGCCGAAGCTGCAAAGAGATAATTAACGTGAGTTGGCTCTTAGCTGTACCACTGACGTACAAAAACCGACAATTAATAAGCATGGCCGTAAAATAGCAGATTTAAATCAGAGAAAGAACGTGGCCAAACGGCGGAACACTCTCTGTCTGAAGCAACTCAGACCCCAGCTTAACTTGTATCCTTTTATCCTACTCTGCACATGACGCGAAACTGAAAAAACATTCTGGTAGGGAATGGAAATGAAGGAAGATAGAAAACTAAGTAACTGAACAAAACTGGTTAGTTTAAAACTAAAATAGCATTCCTTATAAAAATAATAAAAAATAAGCTCATGATATTATGTGATCACATAATGTTCACGTGTTTCACACAATGTTTCAGGTAGAAACGTTATTAAACGTTAATAATAATGTCTAAAACGTAATAAGAAATTGCTCCAATTTTAATGCTAAATAATGCACTTCCACCTGATGCGATAAGCTCACCACATACAGACAGCGAAAATTTTGGCAGTTCTTTCACGTTACGGGAAGAGAGGAGAGAAGAGATCAGCTGAATGCGCCTACGCCACCCATATTTTTCCTGTTCGCCTTTAATAAAATAAGAAAATTTCAATAATATCTTTGAGTTCAAACTTACATAAGAAAGTCAGTCGGTCAGAATGTTTTGTTTCGTATCGTACAATGTTCATTTATTCTGGATTATGCGCAATCAATTTATACACTGTTGTGGATAAAAACAGGTCACAAATTATGTAAAAGGCATCTTTTTTTTTTTATTATTTTTTTTTTTATTTTTAAATAGTGCACGACTAATCGCGGAAGTTGACTGTATATTTTATTTTATTTTATTTTATTTATTTATTTATTTATTTTTTTTTTTTTAGATACTTGGAAGAAAGTTTAATTGCTTGAATTTAAAAGCTTAGGCAAACGAAACTGAGATCGACAAAATTTCAGTTTAGATTTTTTATGCTTCAGTTTGTAATGGTTTGGAATTCTTTCCTGCATAAGAAAGAACAAATGAATAAATCGTCTGCTTAAGGTATTCAAGATATATAAACTATATAATATCTGTATATAACACAACAGAGTCATACTTTATGACATAATAGAGTAAATTACTTATAGATTCTGACATTAGAAATAGCTACAACAAAGTTTTTCACTGTTTGAGACAGTTACATTACATTCCATTACTAGGACATTTATCTATCAAATGTTAATAATGCACTGCTCATCTTGGCAAAGAGCCAGTTTCAGTTTCTTCTATTTGATATGGCAGAAAATTCTTTCAAATTACAATCGTAATTGCGTAACTAAATCTGAGAAATAAAAGAAAAAAATCTGATGTGTACACCACATGACTTCCTTACCCGGAATATTAAATTATACGCATTTTTTTCCATTTCATTTAAACTTATTGGATTGAATTAAATCTACTTCGCCGACAGCGCATAAACCACAATAGAATAAATGCATTCTTTAAAATTGACTCTATTTGTTTACCATAGCGACATTCTGGCGCTAGGTTCACTTAACAGTATTATATTTCGTTCATATTATAACTCAGAATGCACAAAATTTATATCATTTAAAGAATTATCTAATCGTTGCCACATGTTCTATTCAAATACTATAATAAAGCTAGAAGGATGTATAAAAAAATTATACATCATTCAACAACAACAACAAAAAGAAAAAAAAAACAGTTTTTCACAGACAATTGAGTACTTCTTATTCAATTAATTGAGTTCTCACTTCGCGACAAGGCAAAAATACATAAAATGTCAAAATATCCGTATCAAAAATTACGAAGTAAATCTTTAACACTTATTTCCTCGAAAAAATTCCAGAAAGGATTAAGCATGATTTAATTCGCAATAATAAATGAAGGCGTTATCTTTGTTGTTGCGAAGCTAAGTTTCTCTAGATTTGGCCACAAATCCACTATTCTGCTGTTTTAAATGTAAACAAGCAATGGCCGCCATCCAAAACATTATTAGGCTTAGCAGCACTTAAACAACTTTAAAATTGTTGATAATTCTAAAAATATTGCATACAAATTTACTAAAGGCATAAAAGCCTTAACCGGAAGATAAGAACAACATAATTCAATCATTTTTAAAGCAAAAAATGTACAATTTACAACCATATAAGAGTAAAGAAACTGAGATCACTGAGCCGGGTAACAGAGTGGATATATATATATAAATATATTTATATACGTTTGGTGCTTCCGATTGCAACCAAAATACGAGGTGCACATCTACATGTTATAGCAGTCCCTATATACAAAATTTCAACGTTCTGAGGCTACTTGTTTTTGAGTTATGCGAGATACGTTCGTACAGACGCCACGAAAAATTCTCTTCAGAATTCATTTTAAAGCAGTTTTATAATTTTTTTGAGGAAAAGAGTCTTTTATTCTGTCCTTACGTACAGATATCACGCAAAAGCATCGTTAAATTTCATTCGATAGCGGTCAAAATGGATATTTTCGTTGAAATATGCTGCCTGAAACTTTTCGCGATTACAATACTTCCTTTTTAACTTCGTACAAGGAAGTAAAAAGCCATTCTTTATAATTTATCTTTTTGTTTTATTTTTTATTACCTTTTTATTTTATTTTTTTAATAATTAATCTACTTCATAATGCGTCTGATTGATATACTTTATAATGTAAACAATCAACAATTTTTATAAACACCTTCAGAATTACTATTATGAATTAAATTTCTTTCTAGTAGTATATATTAGGTACGTATGATGCAGTTTTGAATACTCCGAATTCATTTTACTTCATATGTAGCTGGAAAATTGTATCTGTATAGATAATAAGGCCGAAGAGTGAAAAGTGCGGAACCAGTTCAAAATGAGGTAACGAAACATCGGTGAGCAATTATTGGCCAATAATGAGTAATTATTAACTGGAAAAAAATATCTGATAATAATTGCTCTTTGGGTTTCAGCTACTTAAAAGGTAAAAGGTTTTTCTGCATAGCTAAGGAGTATACACAAAAGTTACTTTTACAGTCACAACAGAATTAAACGTGTGCATTTAAAATTAGAACATACTGTAACTAAAACTATAAACACTCCTAACAGTTTGCTCTGCTAAATCAAAGTACACTTATTGCATTTTGGGAAAATTTAACTTTGGCTCACGAACTATTTGCCCTCTGAAATGCGACTTTTTTTTTTTTTAAAGAGTAGCTTAATTTTTAGATAAAAACGGAATATGAAATAGAAATTATACAATGACACTTTTTTATTAATCGCTAATTTCTTATATTACATACGTAATAATTTAATAGAATTAAAACTGTTCATCACAGGCTTATCGTCAGAAGAATAAATATTATTATTGTAAATAATTCCATTTTTGGCACTTCTGATAATTATTATTCCGGCCATGTTATGTTTTATACTGGTAATGGTCATCGGAATAGCACAAAATATATAAATACAAAGTTCCTTTATAGAGTATTTCTAATATTTTTCTATTAAGTCAAATTTATTTCAGGCAGTTTCTGCTTACATTCCTTCCGTGTAATCCCATAGTTCATAACAGTTGTGATCCACTCGGAAGATTTGGAATTCGTTGTAGGGTTCTACTTTTATTCAGTTGTGGAGATATTAGGTTAATTGGAAAAGCCGGAGAGATGAAAAAAATTAGCAACCGCCTTCGCCGGGAATCGAACCACAGACCTCTGGAATACCAGCCCAGCGTGCAGAACCACTACACCACGAAAGCACGCTAGGAAAGTGGGAGAAATACCTTATAGAATCCTTGAATAGCTTGAGTAATAGTTGAAGAAACCTCTTTCGCCCTGCATTCTACGCAGGGTTGTTTGAATTCGTGGAGGCAACAGACATGTTGGTGGACTTTAAAATAACTAAAAATCAACTAAAATATTGAATTTGTTTTTTCACTCTTGTAATATTCCACATACGTAACTACATCATATTCAAAAAACCGAGTTCAAATATTCTAATTTTTAAAGAAGTTACAAGCGTTTAAAATGTGTAAACAGCGTGAACTTTGCCCTTAAAATTTTGGAGAAAATGTAGAAAAAGGTATTTCAACGGTTATTTACTGATGTTATAATTTATATATTTGACCAAAAGAAGTGTTTATTTCTTAAAAAATGGTTAGAAATGTCAGCATTGACAACTATTAATGAATTTAACTTTGGTTAAGTAAATACTATAGGCGTAGAACAGGAGGAAGCCAACTCGTTGCAAAAAAGAATGATCAACGTCACTTGAACCAAAGCAAAAAGAGAAGTTTACCTGCTTGGAAAAAAAAAAAAAAAAAATCTGAAATGTTTCAGATTTTAAATTACGTTCAAAGGGGCGTTTTTTAACATTTTGTGTGTTACCTTTCTTTATTAAATAATCATGTTCCTCGCACTTAAACCATAAGATCCAGTGCAACAGCAATATCGCAAAATAGTTTTAAAACGAGCATATCTTTAGAATTTCCGATACAGAGACTCACGCGCTGGAGATAAAAATGTTTTTTTTCTGCCCAACGTTGCCCTTGCTCGTTTTGAAATCCTTGAGTTTGTTAATCAAAAATTCGTCAAAGTTTTAAAAAATAGGAAATCGATCATAAAACAAATTTCAAATTTCAAATTTGGTCTTCCACATGCTCATATTCGTTGGAGGATTACGTTATTCAAAATTCGATGACTCTATGTACCGTTGTTTTATCACAATACGAGAAATATACATACATTTATGCAGATTTTTCATTATTTAATTTCTTCAAATATAATGCAGGACTCTAACATTTTGTGGCAACAGTTTGAAAAGTGAACCGACATTTATGAGTCCGACGCAAAATGCCAAAACGAAACTAATAGCCCTTCGGGATTCAAATCCCTTTGGACTAAAAAAACAGAAATAGTAAAACATATTTTAAAGCATTAAAAAATAAAGTAAATGTAAAAGATGAAGGTAAAACATATGACGCGGATGAATTTTAAAAGTTTCATTGGATATAATGTATGAATTGTGTCTACCTCTAACTTCGAATCACATACCAATTTGCGATATACTTATTTTTATCAAATTTAATATTGTGAGAATAAAAATATTTAAATGATACAAAAATGTTACCTAGTGTCTATATATTCATATTTAAAGTTAATTTGCTGTTTCTCATGACCATGTATTAAAGGCAATTTTGAAGAAAAACTTTAAATTCGGTTTCCTCAAAACTAATTTTTTTGCAGTTCATGTCTTGAAAATGCTCCATGCGTCTCATTTTTAGTTAAAAATGAATGGTATTTGGAAGAAACTGTCTTGTTATATGTTCCAGTAGATCTGTGTATGCATTTTTGGTTATGAGGTTATTAAAGAAGTTTAAACTTGCGATAATGTTTAACAAAAGGTGTTTTTTTTTCCGAAAACTGGGTTTAAGTTCACAAGTCCTTTTTAAAAATTTCTGATCCATCATATTCAATAAAGGGTACACAAAAACTTTTGTCACGTCTTTATAACTAACTTAAAGGAAAAATTTAAAGGAAAAATTAGGAAAACAATTCGAAAATTAGCTCGCAAGGAGCATTTTAAATTTTTATTTAAAATAATTAATTATTTGTTTAGAATTTTTTTAATTTAAAATAAATTGAAATTTTGAACACATATTTTATAAACTGATGTTATAATATGTATAGGCATAAAATTTCTTGTTGAAAACACAAAAACTTCAAAAACTAATTTTTAAAGTCCACCGTCTCCTTAAAGGACACAAAGAAATGTTCAAATTTTCCGAAACTAAAGCATCATTAACGATGTTAGGTTATGCATTCTATATTTTGAATTTCTCCTTCATCACTTGCATTTTGGATTTTCTTAGCAATATCTGGTATTCCTTCTATATTTTTCCTTTCTATTACTTCAATTCGGTTTCTTTGCTTTCTGTCACTTCCGCGTGTACTTTCTGGTTTCCAGAATTCTCCCCGAGTTCTTTTTCTATAACTTTGCTTCAGAATGAAATACGCATTAATATTATCTGGTTTTGTATTAATAACATAGCTAAACAGATAATTTTTTTTCTTTATTGTTTCTTCCTGCATTTTCTTCGCACGCTTTCATTTTTCGGCACTGGAAGGGTGGCAATAATTCATTTTATATAAATTATTTATACAATTTATTATATAAAAAGCTATTTCAACACTTCAACTAATTAACCACTTCCAGAAATTCTATATTTAGAGCCAAAAAATCGTCTATCTACCAATAAAACACCTATGTGCATATTCTTTTGTCTCTAATCTTGCTACGGTTAATTTTTTTACTAGACATCTCTCCACCATGCAGTACGCATCCAATATCACGTGTCACGCCCCCACCTGCAGATTAGTTAGTCAGAAAACTATTGTTCATGTACAGTGGACCATTTATACCAATAAATTTTATTAAAAAAAGAAACCTTTAAATTTAGATTAAATTTAAATTGAGTATATGGATGCACTTTTATTTATTTTGTGAAATAAAAAGAAACTTATTTTATTTTTACATTTTTTTCAAAGTGGACGGTTTGACCGGGCCCTCAAGAAAACTGGGTCCTAGACATTTGTTTATGTTAGGTCCCGGCCCTGACGCCATGCAGTCAACTCCTTTACTGGCATTTGAAGCAGGATCGAATTTATCAGCGTTCAGCGAGTTTATCCACTCGAACTTCTTAGTAGGTCTCTTCTGTGTAAGAACCAGAGTTTAAAAATTTAATTTATCCGTATTTCTTGTAATGTTTTTTATATTTTATGTCTTACGTAGTGTACTTAGCTGATATAGTTTATAATATGTGTAACTGATTATTTTTCTAAACATTACAGCATTAGAATACGTACTTCGCTACAGAGCAATCGCTTGTCTCTTCATAAAAACGAATTTGCTACATTTTCAATAAGGTATTGACACTTTTCATTTTATTCTTTTCCCATTTAATAATGTGGTTTTCCAAACGGTGTTTAAAGCTTGTGCAAAGATTGCTAACAGAGAAAGGGGGAGAAATGAGATAATGGAAAGGGGGATAAAAGTTTTACCCACAAAGACATTCCGCGTGTCCAATCACAGGCTGCTTCCCTGGTGAGTAAACAGAATGAGTGATTTTCTTAAAAGCCGGCTGGCCATTGCAGATCGATTATGCGCAAACCTGCATGAGGTTGCCATCGGAGCCACTCGAAGGCGTGGGAAAATATGTGTTCGTTGCACCCCCTCCGTCCCTCGATCCAGAGCCTTTCGAGCAATGAAATGGCGCGCAACCTCCGATCCACAGTAGGGGTGCTCTTGGTTTGCAGTGAATGCCGCTAAGAGACTCCGGCAAAAGAAGATTCTAATAATAAGTGCAGTTCTTAGCGCTCTTAAGAAAAGGCCTTGGAACAAGATTGAGTTAGTTACTGAGTTTGTGTGGGTCACACGGTCTTTTTTAAAAAGAGAAAGAAATTAAGAGTCTAAAGGTTATCGAGGTCCCCAATGAATGCACAAGAGCTAGAGAAAGAAAAGGGATTGTTTGTGGTTTAAGCGTTTAATGCATTCTCCCACAGCACTGAATACTAGAGCTCCACCATCGAAATGCTAGCATGCTCTTTATACCAGTGGAAAATAATTTCTTTGATTTAAAAATTGGACAAGGATGCATTTCTTTATCAATTAGACTGCAATTTCCCCTCCAGTTAACACATCAAATACGCAACATCTTTTACGCAAAAAAGATAAAAGGACAAGGAAAAAAACCGAACTGTTCCTTCCCGAGTTACGTAATATAAAGTCTGTTCAACGAGTTTTTCTTAGCAGTGCTTCATTGCGATTTTACAGTGAAATCTGTTAAGTGACGTTGTATGTAAATGACCCCGGCAGATTATTTTCTTTTGTTTCATATTTAAATTGTCATTAGTCGTTATATTACGCAACTTTTCGTATCTATTCTGAGATTCTCAAAATGAATTAATTTCATGAACAGTGTATTAACACAAAATTTACGTTGAAGTTGAAGAGAGGGAAGAGACCCGTTGAATTTTGAAGCAAGTTTACGGTGATTACTGCATAAGCTCTATGCAGTGTTTTGATTGATTTAAGCAATTCAAAGATGGCCTACAATCAACTGATTATGATTTTCATTCACGGAACACATCGACCTTAACTGATGAAACTCGGTGGCTCATATTCCTGAAAACGTGCGTTCAAACTAACCATTGTTTGCACGAGAAATTGCTGAAGATTACAAAACTTTAATTAGATCATATCGTCACATTTTTTTGCCTGAGAAATTCGAAATGCATCGCATTGCTATAAAATTCGTCCGACGTCTGCTGAATCGAGATCAGAAGGGCAATAGCACTGCAATTTACTGCGGACATGTGAATGAGGAAAAAATTTTATTATTCACCAGTAATGAAACATGAGTTTATGGCTTTGATACTAAAAAAGCCCAGTCTTCGAAATGGATGCAGGAAATTTTCCCAAAGCCTCACAAAACTCACAAATCAGATCGTTGACTGTCGCTAATTTATTAGTTGCAGTGATCAAACATATAGGTTCCAACTAACAGATGCAAGCTAAATAACCCTGACTGAAATTCAGCACTTAAATTCAAACTGGATGCCTAATTCGCCTGTTCAAGTACCTCGCAGAATTACTAGTAATGCGCATGTCTGATGACTGCAAAATGAAGAATTTTCATTATTTTCTCAGCATTTTAAGCAACATAAACGTAGTGGCCTAAAATCTATTAAATGGAGCAATCTGAATTATTAATCTACAGTCCGAATCGAGAGAATTTACTTCATTCTCGTGCATTTAATTCTAATAATATAGCAAAGGATTTGTGTATATGTACATGTTTTTCTTTTTCTCTGAAATATAGTGTCAGACGTCACCTAAATGGTAACAGTGAGTCTGCTTTCCCTTTAAAAGGAAAAAAAAAAAGACACCTTTCAACTGACAGCTCCAATGGATTCTAATATATATTCGTTTATATGAAGGCAATAAATTAGATTAAGTCCCAACTGATAATCCCCAAAAATTATTCTAAGATTTTTATGGCGCTTGAACAGAATATGCCCAGAGATAAACCACTGGATTATAAAAGAATGGCTTTCGAGAAAAGATATAATAATTGGAAAAAAATTTACTTCATCGATCTTAAGTTCACAGACAAAAAGTACTCTGTAGTATCAAACGTATCAAAAAGGTATCAAACGTGAGTTGAAGATCACTGAGCACCGAAGATATGATTGTCCGGCCCGGGTTCAAAGTCCGGGGAACGGTTTGGTTCCATGGGCATTTTCTTGGCAATTCGCATTTTTAACATAAGAATGAGGCAGTTCTTAGATAGTCTTATACGAAAGCAGATAACCTTAGTGCGTCCAATCCAATCTAGTCTTGATGAAACAGTTAATGAAAGTTCTGAATAAAGCTTTGTTTCATATTAATTATTTGTCAAATAAATTTTCTAATTTGAGAGCGGAAAACTGCAAACAGAAATTATGGGATATATATTTAAATCATCAGTTTTAAATGCTCAGGAGTTTGACTGAATGTAGAAGACTTTTAATTTGTTTAAATCATATATATGCATTAAAATATAATATTATATTAAAATTGAGTAAATAAAATTAAAATTTTCTTTATTAATTGACATGATAAGCATATAGATTCATATTATATGTATATTCAGTTCAATAAACAGATACGATAATTGCACTCTTAATGCGTCAAAAACAATTGCTATTCAGTTTGCAAACCCAAAACACTAATATATCTGGAAATATATATGTAGTTCAGTCATCAGTCTGTTCATTGGCCAGTGAAAATTTATGACACATATCAAACTTGGAGCCTCATTAATCCTTATTATGCTCTCTGTACACCCCGCTCCTTAATTTCAGTTAAAAATCAACAAGGAATCAAACCCAGCATCTTCTAGTTATCAGTTGGAAGCTTAACTTCCAAGGATACGCGAAAGAAATGCCGTTCATTTCTTGCAGTGCTATTTCAAGGAGTCTTAGTAAAAAATTTGATATAATCAAGATCAGAATTCGGAACTTCTGAATCTACAAAAGAAATCTATCGCCACTAGGCCACAAATATTGACTATACTTTTTGCTTACTTTTTCCTTCATGTTCGACGAAGCTGAAGTTTTAAGTGTTTCTTAAAGCTGCAGTTATGTTCACCAAAGCCTCGTGGTGGTAGTAAATCCAATGAACCCTCACTAGATAGATGAATATCCATTTAACGCAGCCCGAAAAGCCGTAGATAAAAAATAAAATGTTTTCCCTACCCTCAAGCACACTCTGCGCTTTATACCAATTAATATGTCCTAAGTTGTAGTAACATCATTAATCCATATAAACAGGTCTTCAGCGATCCGAATGAATTATTTTCTGCTGCATGTTGTGATACGCTCGAGACCGAAATTAGTTTTCCCATCCTGGAGATAACTGACAATTTTCGCTTACTGGTGAAAATATTTCGTTCACTGGAACAGGATGTTCACTACAGAGAAAATGCAACGGTGACCACCCGCAAGCGATGGGCGGGCAAGTTCTTTTTTTTTTCTGATTTTTGGGGAACTGTTGGCTGCTAATCGGAATGGTATCGAATGCTGTGTTCGATGAGCCAATTAACCACATACCTTAAAACCAGTTCGCAGAGAGAGAAGGAGCGAAAGAAAGAGAACGGTGAAAAAAAGGAGCAGAAGAGTTGTTCCGAAATTAATTACAATACCGAGTGAAGCGAACATCGACGTGTCATTGACCCCTTTCTCCCCCCACATTTTTTTTACTCTCACCGCGGGTGGGCCACTAACCAACGAAATCCCACATTCACTTTCAGGTTTGCTATGTCTCGCAGGAGCCGCTCCCATTCCTACTACGGGCCGTCTTCTGGTGGCCCTGATCCGGCAGTGGCGGCAAGCGGTCGAAGACATCCAGACATTCAGCTCGGCATGCTTTCCCTTGCTTGTTACAAATATACCGCCGAGGGGAAAGTGTGTGTATGAGGGGAAGTGTGCGTTTGAATGCAGTGAGATGACAGCAGTAATAATGAGATCACAGTAATAATGAGATCTATTCAATCAAAACCTTTTAAATAAATACCTCTGTTGTTTTAAAATTGCTTTTTCATATAAAATTTAATAACATTTACAACACTGACAAAGCATATGCTACGATCGATAAATAAGAATAAATGCTTTTAAATACTGCAGCCTCACAAGGTGAATCATTCTCTTTTGAAGTGTCTTATAAATTCACTATGGTTGCGCCTCTTCTAAGGAAATGTTTGAAATGGACAAATAAGAAACAAATGCTTCTATACAGTTTCACGGCTGTCAGCATTTCTACAAACTTGTAAGAAATTTTCTCCTTCCTTACTGTGTGCCTTCGTGGTGCTATTAAAAGCACGTCAGGTTAGCATCGGGAAGTCCGGAGTTCGAATCCCGGCGCATCTCTGATTTTCCATATTTCTTTCTCGGAAATAAACTGATTGACGTGCTATATTCTAATAAGGGGGATCACCATTTTAATTAATCTTTCACTTTTTGAGGTACTGAATTCTGTACAATTGATTTCAGGAAGAAACGCTATTTAACCTATTATAGTAACCAAAAAAACCAAAAAAACAAAAACAAAAAAAAGTGTTTTTATCAATATACCAAAACCGCTTCTGCAGTGTAACTGCATGAACCCATTACCTGCAGAGTTGGATTTATGAAGTGATTACTCATCTTACCTGACTTCTGTAATTCCTCATCTTAAGAAATACAGTATATTTACCACAAAATTAATTAATAATTTGGAGATTTTTCACGATAATGACTTATGGGATCCCTTAAATCTACTTCTGGCTCTAGATGAAAAGCTCATTTTAGTCTCCTAGCCCCTAGGACCAGATAAATGTTTTAAAGTAAGGAAACGGAGTTAAACTGACTAACGGACAACCCGTTATGGGATATTATCCAAAAAGTAGGTTGTCGAACGTCGCTGCTAAAACTTGCAGTCCAAGAGGGCATCAGCTCTGGAAGAATGTATATAGTAATGTTGGAAAGAATGTCACAAATTTAAGACTTGAATGATCGTACTTTTTGTGTCCACACGAGGATCTCCTGCACAACTCCTATTTGAGTTAATTACGTTCAATCATAAGGGTTTATAAAATTCATTTATAAGGATATTTTTTATTATTTATAAGGGTTTATGTAGTGACGTCTGCAGCTATTTTCAAACGACCACTCAATGTTATTTTCTAACGATCCCTTAGTAATTCTCAAGAAAGCAGAATGTGATCGAAGCCTTTTAGAAAGCCACGAAGGTATTTTGAAGGACACGATATGATCAGTGGCCTAAATAAGGGTATGCAAGGAATGCCGTCGCATAGGGGCCCGAAGGCTTAGGGGGCCCTTAAATGTCCTGATGAACTACATTTACATGTTTAAACTTAAAAGACGGATTCCATTACATATATAAAGAAGTTTTAATTCATTTTACCTTGATGAGTTCGAAATTAGAATTTCAATAAAAGAAAATTATTTATTATTTTTACATTTTTTATCTTGTATTTTTTTCCCTTTAGCTTTTCATTTTTATTTTTAGAATTTGTACTACTATAAATTCTTATTTTAATTTTGATAAGTTTGGATTTTGTGTTAAACCCCTTTTACACGATTATTAATATTAATATAGTTGAGGAATAGCCTTGATTTGACTCCAATTTACTTTTCGCTTTAGAATCCTTAAGTATATGTAGATAATAGAATTCGTTTTCTTTTAAATTTTTAAGGGCCCCCTACCTATATGGTGCAGTAACGCAATTCTCTGTATGACGCAGATAGGAGGCCCTTGGAAGCACCTGAAACAGCTAAATTCAAGTGTTTGCAAAAGTTAAAATTCCAGCATTCGACTATGAAATAATAACTTCATGACCTACCCCAGTTTAGGGATAGCAGTGAGTGAAAAATAGGAAAAGTTTCTTTGTATTCTTTAGTCTCAAACGTGAAAATTATTAAAGACAACCCCCTAAAGGAAAGGTTTCTCCTTTTGCAATCCCAAATCAAAAAGCGGTGGAAGTGGAAATTAATTGCAACTATTTATTATAAAGTACTTATTTTATGCATTAATTTGTTTCTGTATAATTCGCATTATAATCGAATAATCAGTAAACATATTTTCTTCTTTTTCTTAATGCTATACGTCGACATGTTCCTTTTTTTATATAAACTTATTCATTTTATATAAACTTATTCATTTATTCAAAATCATCTGACGTCAAATAAGCAGACTAAAGCAAATTTTCATTTCACCAGTTGGTCAAGGGAAATTATTTTCCTTTTTATTCTTTCTTCACGTTACGTATCTTTCAACTGGTTCCCTAAGAACGTGCTTTTATTTTTTAACAATTAATCCAGATGTGATAAAAATCATCATGAAAACATTGGCTCCTGGAATCTTTGATTTTTTTTTAATATTCGCGTTTTTTATTTATTCATTTATTTATTTATTTTTAAGCACATTAAATTTGTTGGGAAAGGGGCCCAGGAAAATTTTTTTTTCATAGGGGCCCAAGAGTTCTAGTTACGCCACTGGATATGATCCGTCATCACGTAGCGTTTGCGATTCAGTGGTTCGTTTCATGGTGCTCCGAAGAAGAAACATTGTTTTGATCCTGAGAATACCTAGAACGAGGGAATCCTTCGTTTAAAATTTCCACGCATCGGTTAATAGGTGTACTTGTTATGTATCACCTGCCTGTCACGGAACACATAGATGCAGAGAATCCGGATCACGTCCAAGATGGAGCCTGAGAATTATCAGGGTATTTTCCCAGGCATGTGAAGATCATACCCGCAGACAATCACAGTACACTTGCTAGTCGAGAGACGCCTGAAAAGTTAGGGCAAAAAGGGATTCAGAAAGTCTTCATGAAACGCCTATGAAATCTTGAACAGAAAACAGTTAACGCAGCTTCAGAGTTAGAGTTAGTTTGGTGAAGAATAGTAAAACTTCCTCTCTTGTGTTTTCAGCTTTGCCAAAAGGAAAATTTTCTCTGTTCGCACTGTCAAGAACATTCTTATCTCTCTGCGGAGAGATCTAGTAACCGGTAGTCGGACTTTCCGCTACCTAATTTGAGAGTAACTTGCTCGGAACGACCATTACGTAATGGTCGTTCCGAGCAAGCCGAGTTATCCTGCGGCCAGGATAGGCAACAAGGCTGTTTGCCTTACATAAGAACTTCACCCTGCATTAAGGAACCCTCTGAGAACTTTTTTTTCGGGGGGTGCAATTAATTTAACTTTTCCCCCTTATTCTTTGACTAGAACCAATATACACTATCTTGTAAATTATTTATATATAACCTACAATTTTAAATAAATTAAATACGCTACACTCTTGCTTTGTGTCAGCTCGCTATAGCAGGAACTTCTTAGACGTACTGTAAGATTTCTTAAAAATAAAGAAGGATTCTAATGTATAACAAGGTTATTCACAAAAATGTCAGTTTATTATGTCCTTGTAAACGTAAGTTTAAAGAAATAGTTTTTAAACAGAAATTAAAAATCAGGAAAATTTATCATTTTTGATGCGTATTTATATTATTTACTAGTCGCAAGAAAATGTCATACCGAAATCCAGTTAACTAACTGCAGACTGATTTATCATAGAAATAGAATTTTAATTTCAGAAGAGTAGCCCTTTCAGAATAGCCCGATAGGATACTGAAAAAGATGACAGGCAAGTATAAAAACTTGATGGATACCCTGTTTCACTTGTATTCAGTTGGATTCATTAAAATATTTCTTCATACAATAAACTTCTTACACTTCGAAAAATGAGGGGTTAAAACTTAAATTTCGAGTGTTACGGGAACTAGCAATATCTGCCCTAATTATGTTTCAGTGCTATACAACCTAAATAAGCCAGAGTTATTTGGTGGCAAAATAATTGTTTCAACAAATCGGGAACTATACAAAAGTATGTGAATCTTGAAACTTAAGAGAAATAATAATTTAGAATTCAGTTAAGATTTTCGACCTAATTAATCTTAATGAATATTAATTTTATTTTATATTATCGACCCTTATCTCTGAAAATTACCGCTAGTATGAACAATCACAACATACTGCTTTCTCCAAATTATTTTACTTCATTACGAAAATGTGTTTCTAGAAAATTTTGCCTATTTCCTACGATTTTGAAATATAAGGTCTTCCCTAGGAACAGTAAACTATTTCTTCCGATTTTTCTTATGTTCAAGTAAACTTGTCATTCCTAGGATCTATCAAAAAAGAAGTTTACAATACGATCAGGATTGTATCCAATCTTATCAGGATGTTGGATAATGTGTTATTCTGTACGTTAAAGAAAGACTCAGTTCATTCCCACTCCCTTGTAGAAGGTTTTGGTAGTGCGCTATGTCAAACTCTTTTTCGTCTTCTGAATAGGGGAAAAAAAAGGTACAGATAGCCGGATTTTCTTCAGAAAAAGAGTCCCTCTTGATGGCGCGTGTCTGTTAAGATCCAAAAGAAGTTTTTCGAATGGAAAGACCATGCAGACCATGACGTAGAATGCGGGAATTAAGGAGGGGCACGCCCGAACAATGAGCGCCTTTTGTTCACGTGCAAACTTTCCGGCACACTCGATTACTGGACCCTAACATCCCGGCACACTTCAGCAGCAGCCACTTCCTCCCGAGACGGCCAATTACACGACCCGACCCTCCCGTCGACACCCGAGACGCAGCCCCCTCTCTTTATGATGATACTAATTGCACGATGGACTCATTCTATCACCTAAGGATCCGCTTCAAAGAACAAGTTTGATGAAAGGCGCTTTTGAATACAGTTTCTGCCTCATTTTGGGCAAGAAGCAGCATCAATTTGCAAATTTATTTAGTGTGTCTTAACTGCACCATGATTATCACTCGGGGCCTCTCTATAATGATTCTAAGCACCGTTCAGCATGATCGCCGGGCGCAACAGATGTGAAGCATGGACAACGACGGCAATAAAGAGTTCGGGTATCATACAACGCCATTTTGTATATTCCAGTGGTAGGGTAGGGGGAAAATGGAAAATATTTTTATAATACATATCCACAATAAGCGCGAAAAGTGTCGATACTAAGCTATACGTTGGCTTATTTAGCTGAAGCGGAGCAATTTTAATTTGATCTGAACATGACATGAAATTATTCATCTCATTTCTAACAATTGCCAGAAGGTAACTTCCATATCAACCTGAGCTGGAAACATCTCTTTATCACCAATAGTGCAGCCTTATTTTTCTACTTCCTTATGGAAATAAAAGGAGGCAATTTTCTGGAGAGTATATGTTTCTAAATTGAATTTGTATTAATACGATATTATAGATATTAGAAATAATATCATCTAATTATTTTAATGATTTTATTACAGGTATACAGCCGTGTTTTAAAAAACATTGTGAGGAAGTAATCTTTTTCAAAAACTAATAACTATGAACTTTATTTTGCAGCGTCCCACCAGTGGCTGAAAGGGTAAGACCCTGAATACTGATAGTTCGACCTGGTTTGGGTTCGAGCCCAGACGAACGTGCTGGCGGTGTGGGTTTTCTTATGTGTAACATGAACTCGAGCCGTTTTACCACAGAAAGTCCTCCGTCCTCAGAGTAGTTGCTTTGTCATAGCCAAACTACCTAACTTTATTTTGCAGCTATAAAATAAATAAATTTAATCCTTCTGTTTACATTAATGTGAACTACTTATTTGGATCACTCTTCTCACAATGGAGTATATTAAGTAAATCTATTGGTGACCCAGGTATTGAGCCACAGAAGAATTTTCAATAAAAATTAAAAAAAATTAAAACTTGTAATTAAATAATCCTATTTATCATTGCTTCTCATTTGCCATCAAACAGCTTGAAGAACCAGAGTCGTAGCTAGTGTTTTCAGAACCGGGGGACAAATGAAGATTTCATGCTGTCTCCTGCTTGCTAAGAATGGAAGACATTTAATTCTAAAATTTCGCTACATGAGTTTGGCGCCCGCCGGATACCCAGGAACAGGTGTCCCCCCCCCCTCTAGCTACGCCACTGTGAAGAACATTCACCTCGTTATATCATATGAGAATTTCAAAATACTTTCATTTTACAGTAATCTACCATTCTTAAAAATCAGCTGAAGAAAACTACATAATTACAGAACTTTGGTAGTTTTAATAAACAAAACATCTACGCGCTAGTCGCAAATTTGATATATTCTCTATCTAGCAATTACTACGTTTTTTAGCCTGTAGGCGATAAACGAATTTAATTTTAATGCTTTAAAGTGGAGAATAATCTTACATTTGCGCAGTGAACATTTAATAATATAAAGCATTTTCCAGTCGATTTTTTTTCTTTCCATTATTATTTCCATAATATTCTAATTTCTTTCTTTTTCTATTCAAATTTTGTTTTTGGAAGACCGCTATTATACTAAACAACAGTGCGGGAAAAAAAAAAAGAGGGACAGTTCTATATATCCCGTTCTACTGGGCCGATTGACAAAATTCAAATTGCGTTTTTCATGTCTCGAAAGCGCGACTTAGGATATATATTAGATTTATATAATGCACTATTTTAACATGGGTATTTTGACACAAAATCGGACTTTTCTTGAAATGACCTGAAAATGGTTTTTCCATATTTCGATTCTACGACTCAAATTATGCCAGACTGCCAAGTTTTGTAAAAATCGTACGAGTAGTTTTTAAAAAATTAGCTTTCAAAATTTTAGCTCCTCAATGTTAATTGAATTTGGCATATATTTATTAATATCTTTTTTTTTATTCTTCCTTTCACATTTCGAAACTTAGGTTCATTCCAAATAAAATTCAGCCATTTTTTTGTGTTTTATTTTTAAATAATTTTTGTAAATTTTTCGAAAAATATTTTGAATTATAACCTATAAAATTTTTACCATCATCTTAAAGAAGTGTAGTTCTAAGCATACCTGCAAAAAATTAGAGTTTTTTATTCAAAATTCTCTAAAATATACACAAATTCACCTATTTTTGCGTATTGAAATTTGGCATCTTTTTGAGCAATAATAACGCCAAATGTGGTTTATGGATTTTTGTTACAGTGAATTGCCACAGCTATTTTTAACCTTAAATTTCAAAAAAATTTTTACGGAGAATTAATTATACGAAATTTTTTCCCTCAGTGATGCATAATAAATATTTATTAATACTATATGAAAAGCTATTTTTTTAAAAATTATAAATGATATTATTCAAGTTTTTAACTTTTTTAAAATTTCTTTTTCTCTTACTTTTTTAAAAAAATATTTTTAAGAGTAAATTTTTACCTTCGCCGTGTTATCGTCTGCTACTTTACTTTGCATTTAAATTCAATTGTCTAAAGCTGAGACAGTGGCAGTACAAGTAGAATTCGATGAGATATTTACGTTTTGAGCTTGTTCTTTTCAGTTCGTTGTTACGATTTTTTCTGAAGAATTTGATCAAGAATAATCAGAATTTGATTTTTGAAAAAGTTTATTTGACTGATTAATTACCTTCGGGTAGAAAATGTCCTTTTATAGGACACCACTCGATAGTTCTGATGAAGAGGACTACCGAAGCGAGCGTTCGTCCAAATCCAACAAGACCTATCCATTGAAGAAAGAGGATTTCATACTTATGGCCAAAGAAAAGAAAAGTAAAGCAAAAAAGGCGAAAACTATGTCAGATACGGAAAGCGAACAACCAAGTAAGAAGAAAGATGTTAAACCTGGTAAGGAAAAAAGAGACATTCAAACACCGAATGGAGAAGCTACTGATGAACAGACACCAGAAGATTTATCAATAGAAAATGATGAGGACATCCCAAAATTCAAGTCATGTTCTGAAGAAGAAATCCGGGACCAGATTGCGAAATTTGGATTTGACGTAATTTGCAATTGCTTTCATAAAAGAACTAAGGGTGAGATGGATGTAGAGACATTCACGAAAAAAATTTATCCAGGGCAGATAACTGAAAGAGGAACAGACAGCAGGGAACAAGAATGGATTTCTCCTAAGAAAACCGCGAAAGTATCAGAAAACAAAGCTCCAATGGAAGTTACGACGGAAAATCGATTTGAGCAGCTAAGTGAAGTAGAAGGTATGGAAGAAGAAGAAGGAGGAGCCGAAAAAGAGGAAACTCCACTCCCAATAGTTTTCCAGCAAAGCGAAGTGGATTGGCCTAAAATTCATGAAATCCTTATCAATACCTGCAGTGAAGAATTCGAAGCCGATATGAAAATGAAACTACTATATGTTAATTTAAAGTCAGTAGACGATTACAGAAAAGCAACTCTGGTTTTGCAGAAAAGAAATATACCATTTCATACTTTCCAGTTACTCAGCGAAAAACCTATTAAGGTTGTTCTTAAGGGCCTCCCATTCACGATGAAGGAATAATCCAGGCACATCTGGAGAGAAGGAAATTCCAGATAAGTAAAGTCAAGCAGTTTTCCAGACGAAGAGGAGAAGCTATCGAGAAACTTCCGATTTTCCTGTTGGAGCTGAAGAAAACGAAGGAAGGACGTGCAATTCATGGACTCAACAATATGTTAAGTGTTAATGTCAAGATCGAGAAGTTTGCCCCGAAAAAACGCGTAATTCAATGCTATAGATGTCAAGAATATGGACATTCGCAACATCTTTGCTAAAATCCTGAGCGATGCTGCAAGTGTGGACAGCACCATAGAAGTAAAGAATGCCCTCTAAAGCCAGAAGAAAAACCTAAGTGCATCTTCTGCTCACTACCGCATGTAAGTTCATACAAAGGTTGCCCCGTGTACAAGAAGCGATATGAAGCAAAGAAGCAGCAGGCGAAGCCAGCAGCTAAGATCCCTACGCCGGCAGATTTTCCGAAATTCATCGAAACAGAGAAAGACAGCAGTAAAATCTAGATGAAACCTCTCTACAGTGATAAAGAAAAAATTGGAAAACCCACCCACAGAGTACAAGGATATCATAAACTGGATCCAAGATCCTAAAATAAAAAAATTTCTGAACAGTATGGTTGAGCACGTTGAGAAGATCCGCGCTGCAAAAACCACGGCTGAGAAGTTTACTGCCGGGTTCAAAGCAGCCATGACACTGATGAGATTTGCTGAAAGTGAAGAGTAATCACCAGCTTAGAAGCATTTGAGGGAATTTCACTATGTTTACGATTTCTTTCACTTTTTTAACACACGGGTTCCCCTGTTTACAGCAGCAGAGCTCGGGGTCAGTACTTGGGTGGGTGACCACCCACGTGACTGGCCTCGACGGATCATCTTTCTTCAACTAGTGAAGATACATCACAGCTTGTACGGCGGCCAGATGCTTGAACCCTCCATCTCCAAAGTCTACTTGACCAACTCACGTGCATTAGAACATGTCCCTGCTTCACCTTTGTAGGTGCGGTGTAAATCCCCTTAATTTTTAATTCTTCCCAACGCTTTAGGGCATATCTCCAACAGAGACGGTTAAAGTAGCAGAGGCTACTAAATGCCGCCTAACCATTCACTCGATTTCGATTTCGAACTGCAGTGGCGTAGCGAGGGAGGGGCAAGGGGGTGCATGATGCCCCGGGCGCCGCTCGTAGAGAGGCGCCAAAATGGTCTCCAAACAAGATTTTCTGGAAAATTTTAGTTTTTATTTTGGTCGGTTTCTGGAAAATATATTTAAAATTAATAACTATTGTAATATAATTAATTATTTATTTTCTTGATTTGCCTGATAAAATGTGTAATAAAATGTTTGCATCAACCAAAACGTTCTTTCTGACCACTTTATTTCTCCAAAGTAGAGATATTTGTATTTTTTTAAACGAAATGCACGTATAACTTCCGCTTTTTATTTTAAAACGATAACACGGCCTCGTCCCGAATTTCTCAAACATATCCAGTTTCCAAAATCCGATTCAATAATCTGGAAATGACATTTTGAGAAAATCCTAATGCTTCCGCTGCAATGGATTGCGTTCGACTCTCCTGTAAACGACTGAATGCCTTCCTGGCTACCGATTCAACTAAGTAATCTTGCTGAGACATCGTATATTCACTGCTACGAAGTATTCAACGCATGTCAATTGTTTTTAATCTCCTATTACAAAAGGAATACTGCAGGTCGCTCCTTACTCCTTATCTAAAACGCATAGTTTTTGACGTCACAGACTAAATTTGCATATTCCCAACTTTGTAAACGTTATAATTTTCCTTTATAATCTCTTCTATTTCCTTTTGTTCAAAAAGGTTATCGATTATATGGTTATTTCCTACCGAACCTACAATATCCCTAATTTTTTTAGCAGTGAATGTGACTGCATGACGTTACTCCGTAGTAGAAAAGAAACGGAATCTAAAACTCCACTACAGAGCTATAGAGAAAATGTTTTTCCAAATCTAAGAGTCGCACTTCAAATACTACTTACTATTTCATTATCAAATGCTAGCTATGAATTTTCGTTCAGCAAGTTAAAATAAATTTTCACATATTTACAATCAACGATGGGAAAAGATCCCCTAAGTCATCTAGCATTTTATGTGTGGAAAGAGAAAAATTTGAAAGGCTCGACTTTGATGAAGTAAATGATAAATTTGCTTCATCCAAGGTAAGAAAAGTGTATACATAGTAATTAATTGTGTTTCATGTATTATATTATTATTAATAAATATAAGTGTCCGACCAAGTCCAGGTGCACGTGATTGAAGGGAGATAAGGGCAAATTAAATTTTTTAAGTTGGCTGGTGGTGTGTCTGACAATTTTCGATTTTTGGCACTCCAAGCACGAACGTATCCAGTTGGCTATGTCCTTTTGCATACTAAGCCATACGAAACGTTGCTGTATCAGTTTCCTCGAAGCCTTGATGCCAGGATGTGACTGACTAAAAATGGCATGGCGAAACCCGGAGGGAACATAAGGTCGAAATCTTAAATCCTGAACATCACAATAAAGTGATTTTCCGGATGACAGCTGCATAGGCTGCAAGTTGAGATTGGTGGAAGATTTGCTTTTCAAGAGGGTTTGTAGTTCTGAATCCCGGTGTTGTTCGTCCGCAAGGGCAGCAAAGTTTATTGGCGAAGGAACGGCTAGTTCTTCAATACGAGACAAAGTGTCTACAACAATATTCTGCGAACCCTCAATATAACGGATATCTGTTGAAAATTGCGCTATGAAGTCTATGTGTCTCATTTGACGAGGAGAAGCTTTATCCGAACACTGTTGAAAAGCGTAGATTAAGGGTTTGAGGTCTGTGAATATCATGAAAACGCGTCCCTATAGCATATGTCGAAAATATTTAACAGCTTCATAAATTCCTAATAATTTGCGATCGTAAGTGTTGTATCTGGTTTGCGCTGGTGAGAGTTTTGATGCGTCAACGTGTAGAAACATTAGGTTATTTTTTTTTTTTATTTATTTTTTTTTGAAGCAGAAGAGATAAAAAATATGCAACGCCTTCGCCGGGAATCGAACAGCGGAAGTCTGGAGTACCGGCCCAGCGTGCAGAACCACTCCACCACGAAGGCACGCTAGGGAAGCGGGAGAAATACCTTATATACTCCCCTTTTTAAAGGGCGATTGTGGTTTTTAGGGGACCCAATCGCCAAATCCTGGGTGTGGAGAATCCTCATCCAACACCCCTTTTAGTTCGGGCGCCACTGTAGAGACATTAGGATATTTGGAAGCAAGAGAGAGATTGAAAAATTAGCGACCGCCTTAGCCGGGAATCAAACCGCGGACCTCTGGAGTGCCGGCCCAGCGTGCAGAACCACTACACCACGAAGGCACGCTAGGAAAGCGGGAGGAATACCTTATAAACGTAGAGTGATAATGGTTTCGATGCGGAAGGATACTGCAAATTTGTTGCCGAAATTAAATCATTTTTGCATTTTTGGAACGCTTCGCGAGATTCTGTGGTCCAGTTTATAACACGTTTATCGTTTTTCTTGCTTCCAACCAAAAATGAATTTAGAGGTGCTTGTATGGTTCCTGCATGAGGTAAGAAACGTCGATAAAAGTTGAGCATAGCAAGAAATCTCCTTAAGTCTTTCACTGTAGATGGTTCGGGCACATCGCGGATAGCGGGGACTTTATCTGGAAGGGGTCGAACGCCGTCAGTGGAAATTTCACGACCAAGAAAGGATACTCTTGGTTGGCCAAAAACGCATTTGGAAGGATTAAGACCGACACCGTACCTTTGAAAACGTTCAAAAACTGTTCTCAAATGTGATAGGTCCTCTTGCTCTGAAGAGGAGGCGATTAAGACGTCATCAAAATAAGGTACCTAAAATTCGAGGCCGTTTCACACCTGATTCATAAACGTTGGAACGTTTGAGCAGCATTACATAAGCCGAAAGTCATGATCGGAAACTCAAATAGTCCGAAAGGCGTAATAACCGCACTTTTTGGAATATCAACTGGGTTAACGGGCACTTAATGATACGCCCGCTCAAGATCAAGGGTTGTAAATATAGCGTTTCCCTCTAAAACTTGCATACAGTCCTGAATGTGCAGGACTGGGTAACGATCAGGTATTGTAGCTGCATTTAACCAGCAATAATCGCCACTTACCATTTCGTTTCCGAACTAGATGGAGCGGACTGGCCCATGAACTTTTTGAAGGACCCCAAATTCCCTGTTTCATCATGTATTGAAATTCCTCTTTGGCGGCTTTATGCTTGTCCGGAAGTAAGCGTCTTGGTTTAGCGGCAATTAGAGGTCCGGTAGTTTCAATATAATGTAGTACATTGTGCTTGGGTTCGGAAATACCCATAACTGGGCGCGTGTTTGTAGGGAATTCTCTGAGAAGTTGATGCCATGGGGTGTTACCCGAAATCAGTTTAATGCTCAAATCTTGACTATTGCGAATTACTCCCGGATGTGTTAAGCTGGTTGTGTAATTTATCAAACGGCGATTCTTAAGATCGACGAGCAAAGAAAATTTTTGAAAAACGTCAGCGCCAATAATAGGACTTGAAACAGTAGCAATAATGAATGGCCATTGGAAGTTGCGGCGCAATCCTAAATCAAGAGATATCAGGCGTTCACCAAAAGTTTGAATAGGAGTTCCATTTGCTACATAAAGTTGTAACTTGGTAAGGCGCTTTTGTTCTCGAAAATGTGGTGGAACGACAGAAACATCAGCCCTGGTGTCTACAAGAAACCTTAAGCCCGAATTCCTTTCGATGACGCAAAGGCGTGCAAAATTCCGGCCGCTGTCGTTCACAACTTCGAGCAACGGCCTTTCTCCTTTCCCTGGTCGTTTTAACGACACGTTGAGCGGCATCTGTTTGCCTTGTTTCCAAAGTTTTGGTGGTAAAAACAAATACCCGTAGGAGGACTTTCATAACGTTTCCTCAGTGGGCTACGATGTGTATTTCAACCAGGTGATGTGGAGCGGTTGCGCTGAAAGGATTCAGCTTGGATGGTAACTAACTGAGCAACCTGTTTGGACAAATCCCCAATTTGACCCTGTAACGCCACAATACCTGGATCAGGAGCCTGCACTGCGTGTATTTGCTCTGGAATGGCCAGCTCGTGAATTTTATTAGCGATTTCGGGAAGATTTTTAAGTGGTTTTACTGGTCGCTAAAACGGTTTGCATGTTAGATGGGAGTCTATTCATCCATAATGTTTTAAGAATATTATCCGTTAGGTTACCGGGGGCTAAGTCTGACATTTTAGACAGCAAATGAGAAGGCCTCATATCACCCAACCGTAAATCGTGCAACAACTGCTTGATTTTAACTGTCTGGGATTCTTCATAAACAGAAATAAATTTTTTTTAAGATTTGTATTTGTCCGTCGCCGGTGGATTCAAAATTATTCCACGAGCTGATTGCAGTACCTCTGATTCTAAGGTCCCAATCATATTATGTTTCGGCTACGCGGGACTTGACGTCGAAAGGGACAATTCTCAAAACCCGCACGATTCTCAAAACCGCACAGGAATCACACGTAGCTAGATTACCATTCTCACTTACTACAAAGACCTTGAACGCCAAACAATAATCGATTATCGCTCAAATTGGGATCACGAGATCCTTCAGAAGCAGAACTTTCGTCTGATTGGTTGTCTGTACCCGGGACTGAGGTCCAGCCGAGACATGTTCGGTGAGGTTTGAAAAAAATCCTGCGTAGCCGCAACATTTTTCCGTAGCTAGGCGGAACTTCGCTTCCAGCGAGGCTCTTTTTTCTAGGAATCCTCCCATTTAAACCAGTGCTACCAGAATCTCGTTTCTCAGAAAAGTCCCGTCTAGCAGGGACTGTAGCCATATGTGATAACCTCTTAACGCGGCGATCGCTGTATAAAATTGAGTTTCGTCGGCAGTAATGTGACTCAACGCGCATCCAATTGAATGAACCATAACGATGAGTCTCGGTGACAAAAGGGCAGTGGCTTAACTACCACTTCTGTCAATTGTGAAGCAGCATCGTTGTCAACCACTTTAGATCAATCAAATATGCACAAAAATAATATGTATAGAAAAATAATCAATATGTATATAGTGACACAGTTTCTTGGTACTTGAAATCAGAGAAATTGGAGGCTCAAATGCAGCAGACGATACATATATATCCGCTGAAATTATGACAGAAATATGTTGACTCACCAGAATGCGGCACCACGCTTGAAATGTCTCACTTGCATCTCATCACAATGGATAACTTACTGCTACTAAGAATTTTGACATATAAACTCATATTCGTGCAACATTGAAGGTTGCTATTCGTAATAAATACGGGTCACCAATTATGGAAGTAAAATATTTTTAGACAGATCGTTAAATAATTATAACAATTGAATAGAATAAATATTATTTTGTTTTTGGTTGCTATGGGTTACCAGACCGGCAGAGTTGAGTTGTAGTAGGCGTTGCCACATATCTATTTATCTATAATGTATATTAAACTTTTAATTGTTTAAAAACTGTACTTTTTAAAAACACATATATAAATATGTAAAATAAATAAAACCTTTTTAACTAATTCTAGACCAACGTATGTCTGATTTTTCCGCCGACACAGACGCATTTCCGAATCCAAGCCTAGTGTAGTTACGTAGTGACTATTCTTAATATATTTTTGGTATGTTATAGCAGATTCAGCATTTTATTATTATTTGCATTATTTTCTTATTACGAATATATTCTATATATTATATTACTGAAAGTTTTTTTTGTGGGGGGGGGCGCCACAAAGGTATTTTGCCCCGGGCGCCAGTTATGCTTGCTACGCCATTGTCGAGCTGAGAAAGTTGGTTTGATGTTTATTTTCACAATGTTTGTAAGCAAACAGGACGTTGAAAGTTTGGGTCATGTCCCAGCTTTAAAAAATATATATATAAATATAAATTTTTACATAAATCCTCTTAAAGAATGTTTTAAGTAGTAATTTTCTCTCGTGTTGTAGATTATATAAAAAAAAACAAGTCCTAGAAATTATTAGGCTTAAAAAAAACTCTAAATAATACGATTTAGATTGTTTTGCACCCGATATAAAAATTGGGCCACTCCGTGGTACAGGATAAGCGCTGCTGGAATGGTTTATTTCTTTCTCATTTAAAAAATTCTTTTAATTCAAATATTTATCCTTTGGACTTTGCTTTAAAACTTTATTTACAGTTAAAATGTCTAGAAAATGAAAAGCTATCTTCAGCTGAAACGCATTTGATGCAACGAATATTTTAAGAAATTTGACAAGAATGCAAAATTTATGGAAGTGTAACAATCGAAAACTCTTAATTTTCTTGTGGTGAGCACCGAAAATAAATGTAGAAGGAAGAAATATAAAGAGAAAAGGAAGGAAAAATTTGAAGGAGATTTTGGCTGTCAGAAATACCAAGGTGTTTCGAAAAGTTGGATGCTTTTGAATATACTTTCAGAATACTTCAATGAATTTGGGTTTTCAAAGAGAAAACACTTGGACGTGTACACTAGCAAATACCATTAATTGAGCTTGTGCTAACGATAAAGACAAAAACGATGTCATTGCAGATTAAAGTGAAGAGCGATTGGTTTTCGACTATAAGTTTGTATAAATTTAAATTACGTTATAGAACATCATATAATCATCAACAGAGAATCCCATGATTTCTTAGTCGAATTATTTGAATATTCATGAATTTATCCAGTGATGTATGTGGATGTCACCTAAAGACGTTTCACCTCTTGATGAAACCAGTCTTTCCTTTCATTACATGCCTTAAAATGCTTAGTCTCTAAAGACTGATAAAGGCTCAAACCAAGTACTGATGAAATGGATTGAATTGGATTATTAAGTTACGGCAAAGCAGGGCTATCTGCCCTAAAAGGCCTTCGTGAAGAACTTTCTAAGGAAAACCAGCTGGCATACGCGTTACAATGAGAAAAACCACGAAAACGCCCAAGCAACCAGTCCGTTTTCGAACCCCGGAGCGAACTACCAGTGTTCAGCGACTTCACCGCTCGGCTGTTGCTGGCTTTATGGAATGGAAGGCGAGAAATTTATTTAAAATGAATGTCAGAAATACCAAGATGTTTAAAAAAGTTGGATGCTTTTTAATATACTTGTAGAATGCCTGAAGAAAAATAAAAAAAAAAAAAAAAAAAAAAAAAAAAAAAAAACCATTAAGAAGAAAAAAAAATAATTTTTTGCATAAAATTTAGTATTTTTTTAAAATTTAAATCTTATGATATTTGATTCTTGCGATTTCAAAAATAAAATATTTGACTAAAATATGAATAACATTTTAAGAAACTAAATGTAGGATGATAAAATTGTGTAAAGCAATGAGCATTAATGTTAAAGCTATTTAAAGCAATATATGAAGTCATCCTAAGTTAAAATGGTGGTTATACATCTTTCTCATTTATATATCTTTTCTGAACGGAACATTGAAAGGCGTGTTATCTGTGCTTTACTGTATTTCAGGGGCGTAGCTAGAGGGGGGCATCTGTCCCCGGGCGCAGAATCCAAGGGGCACCAAACTGATGCTAAGACATTTTAGAATGAAATGTTTTCCATCCTTGGCAAGCAGTAGGGAGCGCGAAATCTTTAGTTGTCTCTGGGCACTGAAAACCATAGCTACGACTCTGCTGTATTTTCTCTTTTAATATATTCAGTTTTCAGATGCATCGTAGTCTGGGACACAAAGTATTCTTCCGAAAGAAACGAAATTCAAATAAATAAAATAAAATCCTGGAAAATTTATATTAATAAATATATTTAAAATGCTCAGTTCGAATGGAAAAATAGTAAATTTGAAGAGAAAATGCGACACAAACAATTAAAATAAAAGTGTAAAAATTTAAAAATTACCTAAAATAATAACTGTTACAAAAAAAAAAAAATATATATATATATAAAGAAAAATATTTGGAAAAAATAAACGATGCACCTTATATTTAAACTAAGCAGTTCGAATGGGTAAATAGAAAAGTTTAAAACAGTTATTCAAAAGAAACCATGCAACTTAAAGAATTAAAATGAAATTCGAAAAAGAAAAAGAAAAAAGGAAAAAAAAAAAAAAATATTTAAAATAATAACATAAAAATATATAAAGAACATTACGATTTTTTTTTTTTCCTCTCACGAAAAAGGAAAATAGGTTGCCATATATTAAGAAGTACGCCAAGTGAACTCTTCCTGGCACAACTGGAAAAAAAAAAAAAAAAAAAAAAAAAGTGCCAACATAAATTTGTGAATTCCTCCGTAAATTTCACAGCAAATTTTACAAAATTTCATATTTGGGCATAATTTGAGTCGTAGAATCGAAATATGTAAAAAAAATTGGCATGTTATTTCAGAAAAAGTCCGATTTTGTGTCAAAATACCTGTGTTAGAATAGTGCTATATATAAATCTAATATATATTCTAAGTCGCTCTTTCGAGACATGAAAATTGCAAGTTGAATTTCGTCAATCGGCATAGAACGGAAGGTATAAGAACTGTCGCCCCCCCTTTTTTTTTCGTAGTGTATCACCGACCTATTCTAACGAAATATTAGCTGATGAAGAACGCAAACAAATGCACGATTTAATTTCTGGAATCAATTTAAATTAGTTAACTAAGCCCGAGCTTCTCGAACAAGGCTGTAGCCCTCTATTTCAAACAGCATAAACATGCTAATCTGAACGATTTGACAACACGAATCAAGACTTTCTGTCTGTATATATCCTTTATATATACCATCTATAATTAAAAATAAATTGAAAAAATAATACGTTTAAAATTCATCCCATATACATTTCGAAACAAACACATGCAGAAACCCGACTATCAGAAGCACAGTGGTAAACTGCAAGAAATGGTGCTAAATGTACCAAAACCGAAAATAAAATAAGAAACAAGCTGATTTATTTGCTTCTTTCATGCGCCAACTTCCTGATGACGATGCAGCCAAAGATGTAAATTTCTTATTTTATTTTTGCCTCTTTTCTATCAGTCTGCTGTTGCTCTTCTGTATTTGGGGTTTTTCATACGTTTATTCCGAAATGAATATGGGATGAATTTTAAACGTATTATTTTTACTTCCTTGTACGAAGTAAAAAGGAAGTATTGTAATCGCGAAGTTTCAGGCAGCATATTTCAACGAAAATATCCATTTTGACCGCTATTGAATGAAATTTAACGATGTTTTTGCGTGATATCTGTACGTAAAGACAGAATAAAAGACTCGTTTCCTCCAAAAAAAACTATAAAACCGCTTTAAAATTAATAATTTTCGTGGCGTCTATACGAACGTTTCTCGCATAACTCAAAAACAAGTAGCCTCAGAACGTTGAAATTTTGTATATAGGGACTGCTATAACATGTAGATGTGCACCTCGTATTTTGGTTGCAATCGGAAGCACCAAACGTATATAAATATATTTATATATATATCCACTCTGTTACCCGGCTCAGTGATCTCAGTTTCTTTACTCTTATATGGTTGTAAATTGTACATTTTTTGCTTTAAAAATGATTGAATTATGTTGTTTTTATCTTCCGGTTAAGGTTTTTTTGCCTTTAGTAAATCTGCATGCAATATTTTTAGAATTATCAACAATTTTAAAGTTGTTTAAGTGCCGCTAAGCCTTTTTTTATGGCGGCCATTGATTGTTTACATTTGAAACAGCAGACTAGTGGATTTGTTGCAAATCTAGAGAAACTTAGCATCGCAACAACAAAGATAACACCTTCATTTATTATTGCCAATTAAATCAAGCTTAATCCTTTCTGGAATTTTTTCAAGGAAATAAGTGTTTAAGATTTACTTCATAATTTTTAATATAGATATTTTGAGTTTTTATGTATTTTTGCCTTCTCGCGAAGTAAGAATTGAATTAATTGAATGAGAAATACTCAATTGTCTGTGAAAAACTGTTTCTTTTTTTGTTTTATTTGCTTAATTTCTTTTATACATCGTTCTAGCTTTATTATAGTATTTGAATAGAACATGTGGCAACGATTAGATAATTCTATTCTTTAAATGATATAAATTTTGTGCATTCTGAGTTATAATATGAACGAAATATAATACTGTTAAATGAATCTAGCGCCAGAGTGTCGCTGTGGTAAACAAATACTAGAGTCAATTTTAAATAAAGCATTTATTCTATTGTGGTTTATGCGCTGTCGGCGAAGTAGATTTAATTCAATCCAATAAGTTTAAATGAAATGCAAGAGAAAATGCATATAATTTAATATTCCATACAAGGAAGTCATGTGGTCATCATATTACCACCACTTGCTGCTTTCAACTAGAAATTGGATTAATTTTTGAACTTTTTACTTTGTATTTATTCATTATATATATGTGTGTGTGTGTGTAACTCATATAATTTGAGCTTAAAATATTACATTTGTAAAATAAAACAGCTATTAATAAAAATTATACTAGAAGGAGAAAAATGAATAATGTGCTCGAAATTATAGTAAAGGGACATCTTTAGCTCGAATTCAGTCAGGGATAAAATTGTTACAGTTATATATTCGAAAAAAAAAAAAAAAGAATCAGGATATCGATGTTGCAAAGTCCTCCAGTCTTACTGTGCACATCATTATAATTTGAGGTATTTGTCTATGTTTCATGCATATCTTATCGAAATCTATGTCAGATCTCTGTGTACTACTATTTAATCATGCATACAGAAGGCATTACCGCACAGTGAATATCCTGGTATCACAAAGGATTCTGAAATTCAACATCTTTTTAATATGATTAACTCAACTTTTTCCATTTAACATCATGGATGAATCTAATCACTAACATGCATCTATGAAGTAATGTACCAAGGTACATTATGCAGAGGTACTTCCTCCCTCTATGTTAATTTCTAAAAAATTTGGAATACATTTCATTTTTTATTATTTTTAATACAATAAAACTAGAACAGACTATCAATGATATGTTCAAGAAACTGTAGCATGGACCTTTATAAATTAAATAACCTACATAATTAATCAATCACTCTAAATGAAAAACCATATTTAATTGAAATAATTTTTGATAGACAATTTTACGCAGAAATTTGTATTTTGACTAAAAGTAAAAAAAAAAAAAAAGACTGAATGAAAAAAAGTCACAAAAATATTTAAGATTTACTAAAGTGAATCAGAAGGTTTTTTAAAGAAATATGATAGGATCTAGATTTATATTGTTTCAGATGTTTAACTTATATCTCAAAATTAAGATCAGATTAAATTTTATGTTTTAATTTCTGAATGTAATTTTTTTTTTAATGGTAAATTCTAATTTGAGGTGTTAGATTGCAATCTGTACTTTTCAGATTGCAACTGAAATTCTTTTCAATGAATACAGAATATTAGTATACCTTCCCCTTGCCCAAGCAAAAATATTATATGCCCACAAGACTAACTTTAGTTCGACAGGAAAATTAAATGGCAATCATAATCTATTGTGCCATGGACAAGCACATATCACTCAAAGGCAGCTAGATATTTCTTTTAAATTGATTAAATTTTATGTAATGAATTTACATGAGTTGTAAAAATGAATGTACTTATTAATCATCATATGACTTGAAAAAATATTTTATTTATATAAACACAGGCACAATTTTTTTTTTTTTTTTTTTTTTTTTAATTAAAGATTCATACTTCACCAGGCCTCTAATATACAGATGCATGGATACTGATTTGACTATGTAGAATTATACCTCTTTCAAAAGCCAAATGGATTACTATGTTACTCTGTATACAGTTTTGAAAGTATCAACATATTTATAATAACAACTCAACTATACAGCTTATTTTTTTATGTTTATTTTCTCTCTCCTACTTCATGGATTACACTTTTATTTTATAATTAATTTCCATTATTAAAAAAGACATGAGATAATGCCATAATCTGAATTTTCCTTTCCTAATATGGCAATTAGTACCTAAGCAAATCTAATCTGAGAATTAAAAAGAATGAAATTTAGTTTTCTTTGTAAAAATACTAAGTATTTTAAAAATTTCTTAGATACTAGCCATTCAGAGAATCTTAGCCTTTGCTGTTTTAAGTGATAAGTTACCAAACTTATTAATTTCGAATAGTCTTGGCATTATAAACTGGCAGTAGTTAGTAAAAGTTCATTATTTTATTAATTTTGTTCCCTTGTTTAGAATATGAATCTAGCAATCTGATGTTGGTACCTTCCATCTATTAAAAAGAAAAAGAGAGAGAGAGAGCATGGATATAAAAAAGGAGAGGTAATTTATGCTTGTGAAAAATCATTATTAATAGAGGCTACTTTTTCTTAAACAAGTCGCATGCCAGTAAAACAATTTAAAATTTTACATGTAAATAAAACATTTCTTTCTTTATCTACGTTCAACTCTGAATTTAATGACCAATTCTTAAAAAATCAACATTAAAATTTTCAATTCCAGTTGAGATGTCTTGTTCAATGAAACAGTTTTTAAATTAATTTCAAGAATGGCAGAATACCAAAGCTAATCAGAGCTGACACTAGGCATTTCACCACTTGGTCATTCCTAAATTCAGCTGCCTCCAAAATTTTATCATCTTCCAACTCTGCACTCGGTAGAGGGCTTAACTGAATATATTACACAGTTAACGCACAAAATATCCAAAACATTGTGTTAATACGAGTAGCATCTCAAAGATCTGCGAGTATGAAAGTCCATATTTTGTTAAACTTACTGTTATTCTTGAAATAACTAGTATAGATAAAGGCCTCAAAACACACAGAAACTCATGATTATTTTTAAGACAGCCCAGTTAAAGCAAACCACTTTGGAAAATGGTTAACTATATCCCACACTGGCCAACTGATGTGGCCAAAATTTGCAGTATACAACAATTGAACATAATTTTCAGGTTTTGACTTATAAGTTCTAGATTTGGTTTACAGAAATAAGCCAAAATTAGAAATTATCTTTAATTCTAATGATTTTATATGAAATTGATATTTCTTAGAGTATAAAATTTATATATATTTGCTAATAGTAAAAACGTTACAGTTCACCATTAGTACACAATTAGAAATCTCTATGATTTACATGCAGCACAGAAATAAAATATGTGATTAAAAGCAGTTTTTCAAAGACATAAAAATTACATAAAACAAAGAAATATTGATCTCAACACTAAATTATTTTTTATTTTTACTTGTTTGTGAAGTTTAAAGCTTTAACTTGCACTTTGCAGCATGAAATTATGACAAGTTCATATAGGATATGCATTTTATAACACATAATTATCGCAAGTGAAAAGTGTAATTTTACAAAAATGTTCATAATTGTACGTTTATTTATTTTGATGGTGCAAAGAAATCTCCACACAAAAATTTCTAATTATATTATAATGACAAGTAATGATCATGGTAATGATAAAATGCAATTTTTAACAACTACAATATGAAATAGCTTATTATGCAAGTAAAAAACAGATCACAGAGTTAAGATCAATATTTAACAGCTTTACATAATTTTTACTTTGAGAAAATATTTATACTGATATATATTTAAGTTATTAATTTTTTTGTGGTGCAAAGGTATTTTCCTGAGATTTTTAATTATGTCCAAATAATGATACTAATGATAAAAAGTAGATTTTTAACATTTATAATACTAAAACAGCAAACTTATCTTTCATATCAAGAACATCAACTTGTTTTTGTTCTTGGTATTAAGTTTTGTATCATTACTGTCAACTTTTTTGTTCTTGTTTAGAACAAAATATATATATATATATATATATATATATATATATATATACATATATATCAATAAAATTGCCCGAAAAAGATAGTTTCTAACTTCTGATGAGTTTTCTCGGCTAAATCCAGGCTTAAATAAAAGCCTGAAGTAATGATAAATTATTGTATATTTCAGACTTTGAGCACATTTCAGCTGGCCAATATTAGAAGTGGTCATCTATATAGAGCTTTGGCTGTAAAATATATAACTGAAGCTACACATACAATGTAAAAACACTATCAGGGGGGGGGGTGGAGGAACTTATGGATTTCTAAATTTTCTGTTTGGCAATAATTTAAAAAAGGTAATGAACATATCTCACAAGTTTTACTCTTTTTTGGAGCAAATACATATCATCACTGATACTCAGCTCTAGAATAAGACTTAGACAGGTCTCCAATACTTAACCACTTAGCAGTTTTGCCTCATATGGGTAATGCATTTTATGTGCAGTATGATTTGCCTGAGTGTGGTGTGGTCATCACATCTTCAAAGCTCACATTTCTGATTATCAAGTACAATTAATTTTAGTTTAATTTTCAGATTATAGATGGCATTACTGATCTGTAAAACAAACTTTCTTGAGTTTTTCCTCCCTTCTTCTTTATTGTTTTGATTTATCGTAAAAAGCACACTTTTGTTTGGGTATTGTACATTACAGTTCATGAAAGTTTTGTTTAGGTAAGTTTTCAAGGAAATTATTAAACTTTTATTAAGCTTATTATGAAAATTAAATAATTAAGCTTTCAAAATTTATTTTATGCAGCTTACAATCTTAAAAAAATTTTCGTGTGAACCAAAAATGGATGATTCTATAGTAGAAATTATTGCTAGGACTATAATGTGAGACTCTGAATTGTATCCTGTTTCAAAATATATCATACTGATTTGAAATATTAACTTGTATCTAGAAATTTCAAGATATGTTATATGTAAAATAAGTTTACTATTCATATGAGCTGTGTGAAAAAAAGGAAACATTAAAAAAGCAATTTTAATAATTTTAGATATATATACTTACATTTGGGCCAATAAATGATTTTCTACACATATTTTGTCTATAAAAGCAATTTTTTTTTTTTACAATTTTGGCAATAAAAAATAGACATTTGGGGGAACGGGTTTTTAGAAATTTATTGAACTGCTAAGTGGTTAAAAGATTTTGATGTACACAGAACATCTAGACCAACCATTAAGCAAAATAAGCATTTTTTCCTCATTCATTCTCTTTCCTCCTTAATTTAGCTGCGCAATACATTCCATGGTAAAACTAGCAATAGGAAATTTTTGTGGTGCTCTCTTTTCTTGATGCCCTAAGCACATGCTTATTTTGCTTAATGGTTAATCCAGCTCCGCTCATACTCATTCATTTTTTTCACAAAGTGCAAATTGTATCAGTTTAACTTAAAGGGGAAAATGAGAGTCGCTTCGGGCAGAAAATTTCTCTGCCAACTATCCAAAAAAATTAAAGTTTAGTTTAATTTTTAAAAAGTAAAGTCATAGTTTAATTTTTAAAAAGCAAGATTTCAACAAACTATCATTATTCATATGAAATTCATAATATTCATGAAAATATATTTGCTACTAAATTGGCAGAAGACATCACAAATGGATATGACACAGAGAGCTAGGAAACTGCAATTGAGAAACCCTATTTTCAGACAATTTCATTTTGAAGGAGAGATGATTAAAGAAAAAACTTTAAAAAGAATAAACTGACATCTGCATATTTGCAATGATTTCTGGACAAAAGTCCAGTTTTAACTGCAATATGCTACCATATTATATAATGGAAATTAACAACAATAAATTTTTCAAATGCAAAATGGAGTAACAAATTTAATAAATATAATCCACATGTACCATACATTACAAAAGAGAATTTATCAAATACTAAAAACCAGTAATACTAAGCTATTAGACACAGTGCTAAATATTGCAGTATACATTCACACTGAAAGCAAATTACAAGATTTGTCCATTCAATTATTAGCATTTAAAAATATATCCAGAAATTTGATTTTTATATTATATAAATTTTTCCAGTTTTTAATATTAGACAATTTCCAAAGCAAAATAAACAGAGGATATTTTACTCAAAGGAACACGATTAACTCTTTCACATTGGTCAACCTCATAAATCATTCCTCCTAAACTTCTGAAACACCATGCTTACAGACTTAAGAAGCAAACTGCCAGAAAGTAAATAGTTAATAATCGTCTACTTAACGGAAATGGTTACTTTTCTCTAAGTCCTCTGTTATGTGCTACCAATTTTCAATTTCAGCCCTTTGTTAATAGCAGTAAGATCACAATGCTCCAGAAAAGAAAAGGAAAGGTTCATTCAAATCAGAGATGTATTCAGAATATGACAAAAGAATGTTGACAATTCAATCAACAGTTTCAGAAAATGAAGAAACCATATATTAATGTAACTTGGGGGAACACTCAGGCTGGCAGTGGGGCAACTAAAAGGTTGTGCGAGCACTTAGATAACTTCCTACTGTGAAGGAATTAAGAATATATTTACATAAAAGTGATAAAGAAACATTTTTTTTAATTACAATTTTTCTACACTTAAAAAAGCAAGTTTTTGATAAGGTATCAGCATTTTTAATCAAAAATCTGCTTCTTACACAGAATTATAGACAGCTTCATCCTGAGCTTTAACTTAAAATATTTTATTAGATAAAATGTTGCATAATTCAAGAACTTGAACATAAAGGAAAATCAAAGTAATAATTTTAATCAACTTTTCAGTTAAAAACCTCAAAGAATTATCACATGGAACACAGTAATCAGTAGAGAATTTTACTTAATTTTATGGTCAAAGCAAACTTATAGCTCTCAAAATTACATATCTTTTAATATATAATAAACAAACAAAACAAAGCAATAAAATAATCTAAATAACCCAGGGAAGAAAGGCTTTATCTTTCTACAATGCAATATCTATACCGATATTAAATTACAAGAGTTCAACTAAAAGTGTTGCCTTATTTTAAAAAACCATTTTGTCTCCATACTTGTCTTTAAAAATAACCATACAATTTTATTACATGATATTTTCAGCTAAAAAATGTAGAAGCATTATGCATTTAAAGAAAAGCAACCAAATCATGAAAAGTAGGTATTGGCTACAAAACCTTTTAAGTCATCTAATGTCAGGATTAAAAAAAAATACACAAATATTTATAAAGAGATTATATATAATGATATAAAATTAATATTTAAAACTAATAATATGGAAAGTTCATCATATTATAATAAATATAACTAAAAATATCAATATCATGATCAAAATGATCAATTTCAAATATAGACACATTCAATGATCACAGAATCCACACTATTAACTTAGAAAGACGAAATCAATTCAACCTACGATCACTCATGTTTCTTACAACTAGAAATTATTTCACTACAATACATTAGCAGAATTTAACAACATTGAAAAGCATGCTTGGAAAGAAAGAGTTTTGACACAGCTCACTAGAACTATTAGCTCATTTAAAGATCAAGAACACATTTCTAAATATAAACTCTTGCCATTATTGCAAACAACAAATGACAAAAAAACCTTCCATCATCTGCTTCTGTGTAAAAGCATGATTTACAAATTGGTATAAAAGACAGTGAAATTTACATATGAATACAGGAACGCTTTAAAAATACTATAAAAGTTCATATTTCATAAAATGACATTTTTATATACAGTTATGAATACTACAATAATAGCAAACAAGCTCAAACTTTATTGCACAAGCACAGCTAAAACGTAAAGTTAAGAAAATGAATTTCTTAATTGAAAAATAATACTAATTGAAATACTAATCTTGGGAAGCAATTCTGACTAGTACTGAAAATTTACCCCCCCCCCCCCACTTAATGGCAAATTTTTACCACTAAACAATTATCAATTTGACTAGTTATTTTTAAAGTGAAAGACAAGTAATAAACATACATAAAAATATTGGCAGATCACAAAATTAAGAAGCCATGGAGAATTTCACTGGCCAGTAAATACATATGATTATCTCACAGCATATGAATGAAACAACATGAATTCATTTTATAGGGCTGACATTTATCACCAAGAGTTTTGACTTGGAAATCTTTTTCTATTTATTAAAACAAAAAGCTATGTATCATAAGTACTATATAAAACAAATCTGAAGAATACTGGAATTTCAGTAAGTTATTACTTTACATAATTTGAATAAAAAAGTACTACAGCAAATTAAGATCTTTTCATTTATAAAATATAACTTAAAACTATCATTTACATGGCATATCTAAGGAAATATACATGGAAACTAATACAGGTTTAAAAAAAAAACAAACCAGATTATTATGTTTTTAATTGTTTGCATTATTTTTAAAGTGGGAGGTATTCATCTTTAGTTTAATTTTTGAGAGAAATAAAAATGGATAAATAATACATTATAATTATAAAATTTTGAACTAACTTACAACTACTTTGGATAATCAGGATAACACTCAAGATGTCAATCAAATTAGTTCTTAGAATTATTAACCTCAAAACTAAAATCAGAATTTCTAATTTCTTCAAATGGGAACAAGCATATTTTTATCAAAAATAATATCTTAGTTTTTTTCACCTCTTGCTTGTAAAAACAGCAGAAACCTAAAAACTTATTATCGTTTTCAACAAATTCAATTTAGTTAACAGTCAGCATAACATTTTGGTATAGCCAGAAGCCAAAGAATATAAGATTTTGAAAAATAAATATATATAGCTTAGATTTTCTTAACTGCCAATTCTCCCTTCAAAAATCAGAAAGCCTTTTTTCCAACAGTTAAGTACAAATTACTCTGCATACATATAATCTCATTTTGAAACAAGTGCATTATGAGGTTCTTTCCAAAGCTGCTGAACTATAGTTCACCGAATATCAAAATGGGTTATGAATGAGAACTTAAGATTACTTTGATTACAGTATTTAAGTTCCAATATGCTTCTAGAAAAATTTATTCAATATGATTATTCTCCAAGAATGCAGTCATATAATTTACACAATAACTAATAATTTAATAAATTCACACAATTCAGCAGTAGCAAATAACTGAAACATTCGGAAAATGTTGATTTAAGAAGTACAAAGATAATTATCAAATTAATTCTCTTACAATGAAAATGGCATTCTTGGGAAGAATAAGTTTCACTAATCAGTTATCCAACAAATGAAGCCACCGGGAAGGCGAATACTATCTTCCCAAACATGAGGTTTCATTGCAAAGGTTGTGGAGAAAATCCCTTTGATAAGGCTATTTTAAAGCTGCATTCGAAGATAAACCAGACTTTCTCAAACTATGCACTGCATAAAACAATTTGGAAACAAAGCTAAACCAGATTTTCTCAAACTAAGCATTGCACAAAACAACTTGGAAATAGCAATCATTTGTGGACCAAAAATAGTGTATTGTTTTGGCTTGCATGTTATGTTGTAAAATGGCTTTAATTTATTTTTGAAAAGTATTTTATTCTTTATATGTTACATAAACTCTATGAACTTAAGTATGGCCATATGAATTCCAAAATTAGCCAGAAACTTAGATTGAGATTGAGTTTATGGCAAAGCCACTACAGCAATATCCACTTAAGGCTACATTTTTAATTAATTTGGGGAAAAGAAAAGGCTTAAACAAGGTATTACCTAATTGTGATAACCAATGATGTGCCCAAAGGAAATAAAAAGGACCATACATACTCCCTAAAAATTTTCCTTTTATCAAAAATTAATTAAAACTAAAGATGGCATTATTCTGCTAATTCTCTTACTGAATATGCTCTTTTTGGGTTACCTTACCAACTAGTTTCTCTTTTATTAGAAAAGATCACATATGCTTATTTTGTTAATGCTTATCCCTTGGATGAACATGTATTGTAGTAGTCAAGCTAGTGAATAATGGAAGATGGATGAATTCAGATAAAGAAGTTACTATTGATATTTCTTAAAACCATGCTCCAGAAAGTGACACAATGTGTCAATAAAATGATACAAATTCAAAGTACGCTGGAGATTGCAGAGAGCCAGCTCAATACAACATTAAATAATACAACATACAACATTCTTAAATTACTTTTAAAACTGTCAAGAAGCTGAAATGAAAGATGAAATGCAAGCCAAGAAAAGAAGTATTACATACTAAGTGATGATGAATGACAACTCAAGAATGCTAAGACTCATAAGCAAATTTCAACTTCTTCAAGCACTTTTGATTCTAATTCATATATATTTTTGAACCCTTTAGCTGAAATTAAAATCCTTCTCCAAGAGGAAAATGTAATGTATACAATTTTGCAAGTTATATAACTCATTAAGAAAAACTTAATTTTTTTTAAAATACTTCAATTTAATAGCAAAGTGTGAGCTTCCAAATTCTGTAATTGGCTATGAAAATGTAAACAGAAAATTTAAGTACACATTACTTGAACACCCTTGGCTGGCTGATCAAATTCGCTGACTAAAATTAAACTAAAGATGTAAACATTGTAATACACTAAAATTAAACTAAAGTGTACTGTAAACATTGTGTTATGTTTGGCAACAGATATGCACATCAATCAAACTTTAAAACAATTAATGCATGGGCCTTTTTACAATTGTTGAAAATGTAATGAAATATTCTGTAACCACAAATAGAAAAATAGCATGAGCATTCCTCATTACTTGCTGATACTTAAAAAAAAAAAAAAAAAATGTTGTTCGCTACAAAAAAATCCACAGTTAATGCAATTAATATTGACAACAGGGTTGCCACTCAAACAGGAGAATGAAATTCCCTGACTTTTCCAGGTATGTTTCGAGAAAATTCCAGTCTATCCGCATAATGTACGTTGGCTGTGCTAAGAGGTAAATTAATTATGGTATTACTTGTACTGTGTAGCAAATTCACTTAATTATTCAATAAATCCCAGAGGACATTTATTCTTAATTATTCTTGGTACACTTTGTTTGATAATTTTGTTTACTTTTCCACTTAAAAAACTTAATAAAATTTAAGATATATACATTGGATAACAACTGTACATTTTATTTAATTATTACTCATGATCATCCCCAGTTCAACACGAGGCTCATCCGGTTCTTATAAATCACAACACAATGCTAAAAGTTAGGTTAGATTTTAGGTAAATTTAATTTGTGTGAGGTGTATTCTTAAAAGGCACCTTAACACTTGAAAACACAAATATAATTATAATAGGAGTTGTTTTCTCCACTGAAGATTGAGATTAGAATCTGCACAATCTGGAATAAAATAAGGCTTTTTTTGCAGACATTCTGCAGCTAAACGAAAGAAAGAAATCTATTTAATGATATTTTTTTTTACTAAATTGAGGTATTTTATATTTATTTCGCAGCATACATAAGGAAAAAATTTGTGCATTAAATTTTGTGATGTCATCATACTGCTAGAATTAATTTCGGGATTATGCCAGAGAAAATTTCCTGAAATTTAGAAATATTATTTACTAATGATAAATAAATTTAGAGGAAAGAAGCAACATTAAATGATATGAATAACATAAAAATAAAGATACTTAAAAATTTAATTAGAATAATCAACGATATTTTAGTGAATATAGTTATATTACATGGTTATCCTAGATGACTGATTACTATTTTTTTTTTTTTTTATTATTTTACTACAAAATGACAAGGTATTTATTAAAAAGAAAAGAGAAAAAAAAAAAAAAAAAAAAAAGATTTTGCGGTAAAATCCTAGTATACGATACGGCCATCGCATGATTTTGAAAATTGTCGCCAAAAACAAAATGACCCGTTTACTGGTCATCATCATGTCGCCAAATCCCGCTGTACCATACATGGAGATTATTCTAACCAAAGAACGCCTATGTAAAAAGCGGAGGGAAAATTTGCCAAGGGATTTGGCGACGGAACCTGGGGCCAGAATTTCCCTCTCCGCGATGTGTACAGGAAATTGAGAAACACGTGTTAAGAAGAAACGTTCTTTACGAAAATCCGTTTTTAAATTATTGCAAAAAATCCAAGAAGAAACGTTTTATCAAAGAACGTTTTTTCTTGGATTTTTCGCAATAATTTTAAAAACGGATTTTCGTAGATTTTTTCCCCCCCTCAAAATAACTAATCCATGAATTAATTTACTTGCGCCAAAAAATATTTTCTTTTCCTTTAGAGTTTAAAGAAATTTTAAACGATATTCATTTTATGAACTCTTGATAACGTGACCTTCGAACTTGACACCGGTTTCGAGCTTTGGCGACAGATATATCGCGCATGCACAGCTGTTTCCCGCTATGATGGAACGGAGCCACGTCTGTTGCAGAGAGGTTTTCCTTCTTCACAATATACATATTTTTTGATTCTAACCTTCATGGTACCGTATACTAGGATTAAACACATTTTGTTTTATATGAGAACAGGTACTTTCTTTAGTTCATGCACTGCACATGCGATTCTCGAGGTTACTGGAAACCAAAAGTTGCGGGAAACTTGCTTTGCCTTTCTAAAAAGACAATCAAATTGGAGCTGCAAAAATTGGCTCTATGCCAGCTGCCCGAATGACACTCACATGATACACAATTTGCCAAAAAAGTGATCTCTTCCGACGTCGGCGCAAAACTCACCTTTTTTGGCAGGAACATTGCATGAAATTCCCTGAATTTTCTAGATTTTGACTAAAACACTTAAATTCTCTGACTTTTCCCTGAATTTTTTGGTCAATTTCCGAATTCCCTGACTTTTTCCGGTTTTCCAGGTAGCGTGGCAACCCTGTGACAAGAAATAAATTCTCACTAAGAAGTCTTCACATCCTGGGCAAATAGATGTAAATGACAATAGCACTGAATCTCATTAGAAAAAAAGAAACTTTCGCCAACTCTTCAGATTTCGAGCCAATGAAGTAGATGATACATTAAAAAATCATTCAGAGTTCTACAGTAAATAATGCAATATATATTTCACCAAAAATACAAAATTAAATCATAAATGCTTACAATAAACTTATTTTGGAAAAGATTGTTGTATGCATTTATGATTTAATTTGTAATGAAAATTGAAAAGCATGTATTTGCTTTTGTAGTTCATAACTACAAACATTTTTCACAAGAGCAAGTATCTATTTTGTGAGATATGAGGGAGATATTTAAATTAAAACTATTTTAATAAAAAATTTTTACATTCTGTACCTGTCATATAGGCATGTGGGGAAGGTTTGGATAATGCCATTATTGATATTTTGACATCAGTAACCTTAGATTTGAAATACATGAGAGGTAAAGTCTATGATTACAATGCAACCGTGTCTGGGATATTCAAGTTCATAAAAGGTACAGTGAAAGATTTCCTTCACCACTCTATGTTCATTGTTCTTCTCATTCCTTCAGTTTGGCAACTTATATCACACTAAAGATATTCATAATTGCATGGGAGTGATAAAAAAGCATTACACTTTTATGAACACTTCAAGAAGAACAATACTATTTTGCAAGAAAATGTATCAAATTTGTACCCAATTTCAAGAAAAGAATCTCCGAAAAAATTTATATCAGTTATTAGATACAGAGACATGAATCTGTTATGGTGGAATTACTAAATTTTTTGGTTCATGCATTAGAAATACTAGGGAACTGGCATGATAAGGAATCACCTTCTAGAACTCATATATTCAAGTTCTCCAAAATGTTCTGCTTTTGTGATTGCATTATTTTCATTTGAAAAAATATTTTCATATTATGTGGCCATTAAGCAGGATTTTACAGTCTATCTGCGGCAATTGACTTACGACAATAACTAAAGAGAATTAATTATGACAATTCAAAAAACATTTTCTGTGCACTTTATTCAGAGTCAAACACACTTCTGAAGCAAATAAATGAAAATAATTTAGAAACTTCTCTTTCACAACTGGCATGCAAGCAAACATTTCATTTTAATATTCTAAATGAATTCACCACATCCTATTTTTGAATATCAATCTTTAATCAATATATTGATGATGTGATCTTGCACTTAAGGAACATTTTATTAATATAAAGAAGTGTTAATATTTTAATTTTCCAAAAGAATAAATTCCCTGTCCAGTTTGACTATGAAAGAAAACTTAAAATACTCTCTGAACATATATTCTTCTGATTTGTGGAACTGCAATATCAGTATTTAAAATGCAGACTATCAACTCTGGCATTGAAAAATGCATCAAAATCAAAGTAACATAACTGAAATAAAACCTTTAGTGGCCTGCAATAAACAGCCCTTTCTTAATATTTACAAACTTTTGAAAACCCTAATAGCATTACTAACTACCAAATGTACTGTGAAAAGATTATTTTTCTATCTTACAATATCTAGAAAATCATTTACAAAACAATACATGTGAAATATGTGTTTAAATGGATTATGTTTGTTGTATAAATATAAAACATATTTGCAAAAGAAGAAATTTTAATTATATATAAAAAAAGCATTTATATAGGACTTGGTCTAAATTAAGAAACTGATTTTAGAAATATCTTTGACATGATAAAATAATGCAAGTATTTTTGTATTGTTAACTGGTATTTTTATTAAACTTTGTCAATAACAAATAATATAAATGGAATTAAATTAATGTCATATATTGTACTTAAATAATGTAATACAGATACATGTTTCTTTGATTAAATGCAAAATTATGCATATTAAAAATTGCACTATGGTAGTTTTGACATCATGATGGTGACTGCACCTTCCAAAATTAAATATTAGGTATCTCACTGGTGATAACTGTCTGCAATGATAAACATTCCATAAAAATTTTTAGAAGTTAGTATCTTGTAAAACAAATACAGTAGTTAAAAGATAAAGATATTTAAATGAAAACAAATGAAATACAAATGACAATTTTAGTAAGATTCATTTTCTTTTATACTTGAATTATATAAATGGCACACAAATGTTGACATGTTGAACAAATTTCTCTAAATAAAAGGTAAAAAGGGAATAGCTGTTGCTTTAGTTCGAAGATGAATGGTTACATTTTTAAAAGATGTAAATATTGTTCTGTTTTCTAGAAGTAAGAAAAAATAGACTAAGTAAAAACGAGAGCATTGTTTTTTTAGCATTTCACAGTGGCATGTAAAAGTGAAGATATGTTCCACACAGATCTGAAAAGCATCCTCCAGTAATTATCTTCTGAAGGTGCATTTAAATTTCATGACACATTTTTATTTGATTACAGTAAGTATCTATTAATTTCTCTTTATAAATATTTATACATTTCCAAGCCAGAACTGAAAATGAACTAAGAAATCTTAAAAACCTAAAAGCATTTACATTTCTTCTATGTATGTGTTTTATAAAAATTCCCAAATATGATTTCCCTACAATCTTTGTAAATGTCAGAGGGAATAAAAATAGTAAAATTTCATAACAAAATTATATAACACAAAAAAAACTTCAAAAGTTTTCATTTTTAATAGTGTACATGAAAGACAATTGCTTGTATATGACTTATCAACTAAAAAAAAAAGCTGAAAAAAGCTCTACACTTAATCTTAATATCTCAGCTAGTCTATCTAAATACTCGGTAGGAGAAACTAAGGCAGTGACATGCATACATAAATAAATTACACATCTTTTAGAATCAATCTGATGGAAGACAAATTTAAACAAAAAATTATAAAAGTCAATGATAACATATGCCAAAATGGTATTTCTAACCATTTCAATGGAACCAGCCAATCTTTTAAAATTATCAATAATTAAGACAAAGGATAATGTTAAAATTAAACAATATACCTTTTTCAATTATGAAATGCAAGTCAGACTAAAATACTACATGTAAAAATTGTATGGCTAGAAAAATGCACATAACAAGATACACAAAAACGCTGGTCCACGGATACAGTTCCCAAGATGTACTTGCTGTCAAATGTTCAAATGATTTTACAAATGGAATCTGCAACCTGTAAAAGCACCTTATTAATGAATTTAAAAAAAGTTGTCAGAAAGTAGAAAGATTTAAAACAGAATGTTTTCATTACATACATTGCAAATTTTAAACAACTTTAGGAAACATGCTAAAATATATACAGAAGCTTCAAGTGAGCTACGAAATTTGCTTTAAGACATTACCATACTTCTTCATGTAGTTTTCATAACCACATATATTTTCCCCTTTGTTCTTGACAATAACTCTGCTCATCCCCTCCCCAAACAAAATAAAAAAAAATAAAAAAATCTGAGCATTTTTACATAAAAAATACAGGACTGAGGTTACCTACGTAAAGAAGATTTTTTAAAAATGATGAACATATATAGCTGTAATTAATTCCAGCAAACTTTGAATGTTCTAACCATTTGATTTTTCAGTTAATAAACCTTTCAAAGATGGAATTCAAAGGCCTTATGCAAAGGGAATGGCTGGAATTATCTACAGCCTGACACCAGACATAAAACGCAATGACTATGTTTGGAAAAGAAAAAAAAAAAAAAATAATAATAATTAATAAAAAAAATAATCACGAAAGCATGAAAATTAATTCACAGTTAGTAACTGAGAACAATTTTTTAAACCATTTTGGATGGTCAATACATATACATGCAGTGGACTGTTCACATAATTTCATAAGCAAAACTTTCTTTCTCATCCACAAAGGGTTTAAGAAACTACGACTTCCAACAGTGTAGATGTTTCTGGTTATAATTTAATTTTATAAGACGCTGAAAATGACATCTATGCATATAATAGGAAGAACTTCTAAATGTCTTTCATCTGTGCCATGCATAAGCTACTACATCCAGGACTGCAAAATTTGGTACATAGGTGCATCTAGACAAAAACCAGTGCACCTTCAAGTGATATTTTTCAAAATTTTATGTTTTTTGATGAAACTGCATCAAATCGATAATTCTCTCTCATTATATCAGCAATAATGGCATCTAGAATTATCTCTAAATTAATGCAAGAAAGTAGTAAAAATTTATTGATGATGGTGAGACCCAGGGATTCATTAATGCCAAAGATGATGAATAGATTTATAACCATGTTGTAATTTAACTGTAACTGCATATAAAAAATCATTCACTGACTTTTTACACTTGTATCCCCCCTCCCTTTTGCAGTGTGTTTGAGATTTATCTATCTGCATATTTTTTCCTCAGTAAAACAGCACAATAAAGAAAAAAAAAAAAAAGTATCAGATGTGAGTACTGTAAAAGAAATGTAAAAATTGAGTTAAATTGACTGCTGGTTCAATACAGAATCAAACATAAGCCATTAAATGTAGCAATTAATTATCCTGCTTGCATTATTAAGTCAAAATGCATGTTAATTTTTTATTTTTACTTCCTTGTACGAAGTAAAAAGGAAGTATTGTAATCGTGAAAAGTTTCAGGCAGTATATTTCAACGAAAATATCCATTTTGACCGCTATCGAATACAATTTAACGCTGTTTTTGTGTGATATCTGTACATAAGGATAGAATAAAATACTCTTTTCCTTCAAAAAATTATAAAACTGCTTTACAATTAATTCTGAAGAGAGTTTTTTGTGGCATCTGTACGAACATATTTACATACGTACGTACGTATCTCTCATAACTCAAAAACGAGTAGCCTCAGAACGTTGAAATTTTGTATATAGGACTGCTATAACATGTAGATGTGCACCTCGTATTTTGGTTGCAATCAGCCGCACCAAATGTATATAAATATATTTATATATATATCCACTCTGTTACCCGGCCCAGTGATCTCAGTTTCATTACTCTTATATGTTTGTAAATTGTATATTTTTTGCTTTAAAAATGATTGAATTATGTTGTTTTTATCTTCCGGTTAAGGCTTTTATGCCTTTAGTAAATCTGCACGCAATATTTTTAGAATTATCAACAATTTTAAAGTTGTCTAAGTGCCGCTAAGCCTTTTTTTAACCCTTTGCGGTTCAGTGTTCCACTACATGGAACACCCAAATTGAATCGCTTCTGAAACCTTTAAATTGAACCATAAATAGATAAAAATGCCTTTATAATATACTTTGAACTTTTCTTTTTAAACAGTAGATAGCAGCATATCACAAGGAGACACAGAATTTTCATTTTTTATGTGTTATTAAAATCCACTTTTTTTAAGTAATTTTCTCTATTTTTTTAATGATAAAAAAAATTTAATTTGGAAAAAAAATTAGGCATAATTTTGCTGGCTGTACTCCAAATTATCTGTTCTACATTTTTTTTTTAATCTTTCAGAAAAAAACCATACACAGAATCATTGAATAAACCCAGGTGTTCCAATAGCGGGAACACTGCGCCTTTAGCGATCTCGTGCTGTTATGAATCAGAACATCTGTGCTTAGGAGAGAACATCCGTTGTTTACGTTTTCTGTTTTCATTGCTTTGGGGGGAATGAATTCAAACAAAGCACTATTAAGGGGTGAGGTGTTTTGTGTTATGAAAGCCCTAATATTGGCATCTCGAATTATTTGGGAGTAGTTTTTAGGCGGGAATTTTATTAGTAGCTTGACTCATCTTTAGTTAGACGAATTTTTTGCTGTCGCTTTTTAGTCTCATTCCCGTTAATTTTCAATAATTGTGTAGATATTTTTGTGTATGTATATATTATAGGCTTATTTTTCTTTATTGTTAATATTAATCGTAGTTAATTATTTTAATCGTGGTTGGTTTGAGCTTCCATCAAAAAGGTGTGACTTGCTTTGAACAATTTCACGAAGCTAAGAAATAGGAAAATTTGTAAATATTTTTGTATATAGGACTTGTGTATATAGATATTTATCTCATTTATCCGTATATATTGAAGAATATTGTGTATATCCAGGAAACCATATATACAGCCATAATACAGAGTTTTTTCATTCTTATACAAACGCTTCTACTCATTTTCATGCTTCACTGCAATGCTCGCTTAGTCGCACTTTTAAAAGCTCTGGCGGCGCAGTGTTCCACCTCATGGAACACCCACAGAATTAAAACGGTAAGTGCAATTTTTACAAAATTTTACCTGTATACTCCTTTAGGACTAAATAGACTGCATACAACTTTTTTTGTTGAAATTCCGACGTTAACGTATAGTGCGCTGCAAAGGGTTAATGGCGGCCATTGATGTTTACCTTTGAAACAGGAGACTAGTGGATTTGTTGCCAATCTAAAGAAACTTAGTTTCACAACAACAAAGGTAACACATTCATTTATTGTTGCCAATTAAATCATGCTTAATTCTTTCTGGAATTTTTTCAAGGAAATAAGTGTTTAAGATTTACTTCATAATTTTTAATACAGATATTTTGAGTTTTTATGTATTTTTGCCTTCTCGCGAAGTGAGAACTGAATTAATTAAATGAGAAATACTCAATCATCTGTGAAAAACTGTTTCTTTTTTGTTTTGTTTGCTTAATTTCTTTTATACATCATTCTACCTTTAATACAATATTTGAATAGAACACGTGGGAACGATTAGATAATTCTATTCTTTAAATGATATAAATTTTGTGCATTATGAGTTATAATATGAACGAAATATATAAGTTAACTGTTATATAATTATTGGATTATATAACAGTTAACTTAGTTTCTGTTGTATAATTATTATATAAGTTAACTGTTATATAATTATTACTACTGTTAAGTGAATCTAGCGCCAGAGTGTTGCTATGGTAAACAAATATTAGAGTGAATTTTAAAGAATGCATTTATTCTATTGTGGTTTATGCGCTGTCGGTGAAGTAGATTTAATTCAATCCAATAAGTTTAAATGAAATACAAGAAAAAATGCGTATAATTTAATATTCCGTACAAGGAAGTCACGTGGTGTACACATCAGATTTTTTATTTATGTACTAGCCGCCATGCGGCTTGCCTTCATCTGGCTTTTAAATGTATCAGAAAAACACATAAAGTAAACAACAAACATTAAATTTAAAAACTACACAGAATTTTACTCTGCAAAACAAATTTATCAAAAGAAAAAAAAATACCCACAAAAGCCATTGTTGCTGATATATCACTGTTGCCATTGTTACTGATATCAGCACTGTTGCCACTCTGAAAAATGAGGGCAATAATTCTGCACAGTTTTTTAGATTAATGTTTCTCTTGGTTACTGGATGTTTGTCGACAGAAGGCAAAGGGAAGTTGGTTAATTTACTTATTAGGATAATTAATATTTGTATTAAAGGATATTGCTTATTTCATTGTAATTTTTTATATTTAATATATTTTTATTGATTTTTTTAAAAGTTGTTTGCAGAGTAAAATTCTGTGTAGTTTTTAAATTTAATGTATGGTGTTCCCTTTAGGCATTTCCCCGGTACATTTAATGCCAGACGAAGGCAGGCTGCGTAGCAGCTAGTACATTAAAAAAAAAAAAAAAAAAAAAAAAAAAAAAAAAAAAAAAAAGAAGATGCATTTTGGCTTAATAATGCAAGCAGGAGAATTAATTGTTACACTTCATGGTTTACGTTCGATTCTGTATTGAAACAGCAGTCAATCCAATTAAATTTTTACATTTCTTTAACAGTACTCACATCTGATACTTTTTTTTAAGTGTGCTGTTTCACTGAGAAAATACTCACGTGCTGTATTGCCGAGGGAAAAACATGCAGATATATAAATCTCAAATGCACTGCAAAAAAGTGTGTGTGTGGGGGGGGGACAAGTGTAAAAAGTTTAAGAATGATTTTTTATATGCAATTATGGTTAAATTACTACATGCTTATAAATCTATTCACCATCTTTGCCATTAATGAATCCCTGGGTCTCACCACCATCAATAAATTTTTACTACTTTCTTGCATTAATTTAGAGATAATTCTAGCTAACTGGTAACATCAAATTCCTTGTCTAAAGAGGGAGGGATTACACATTTTATGGAAGCAATCTAGTTATTTTAAACTAATCATAAAATATCAAATAAAAATTTGGAACACATAATAATATTATATTAAATCACACAGAACTACTTTCCTCCTACTGAGAGAATATATTTTAAAATTCCTAATACATTCTTTTCAAAAATAGCAATAAACGATGGAATCATGAGTGTAAAAACTTACCTAAAATTGCTATGAATCTAGCTTAGCCAGCTCACTGGTATAAATTCCAATGCTTTCCATGTCATGAAGAACAAAATATATTTGTTTCAATGAGCTGGACATGATGTTAACAAAATAATTTGAGATTGCTTTTAGAATTATCTGCGCAGCTTGTTGCTTAGGAAATCCAGAGCTGTAAAAATAAATGCAATTCAGATAGATGCATAAGATTGCTATTTCTTTCTAAATAATTGTGTTAAAACTAATATAATATTATTAGGATTCAGAAATAAAACAAAAATGAAAACAATTTTTTACAGTAGTGTTCCCATGTTGGATATATGTTCCAAGATCTTTTTCAATGAATATAAACACTTTGTAAATAAAAGTTTTGCATGGCAGCTGCAGCCAATCAGTTATAAATGAATATTTTAACTTTTATTTTTTATTAAAATCATGTAAAAGTACATATTTCTTTATTTCCAATATATTTCCATTAAATTAGTTATAATGCACTGATATTTCTGAGGGACATATTTTTCTTAATATTTAATTTTATTATTCAGCAGTCATGGACAAACATGATTACATTAAATACAATCTACAATAACTGCAAATTCATAAGCTTTCATAAAGCATTGGAAAAAGTCAATTGATTTCTTATACTAAACATTAACTTACCTTCCTGAGCTTATTGATGGGATAGCAAGTGACTTTAAGTTCTTTTCATCAGCTATGGCTAATATATTCTTGATTGCTTTCTCCATTAATTCTGCAGAATTTGATGAACCATATGAAGGTAGATGACAGTGGATGACATATTTTGCAGGAAAATTGTGTCCAGGACAAATCACAGCTGGAATTAATTTTGGATGATTAAAAAACAAGTGAAAATTTTACATCAAAATTTTAATGTAATGCCTTTGTAATAATTAAAATACCTCAGCGAGGGAAAACATAACACATTTACAACCACAAGAAAGAAGTAATATATATAGGATTAATGGCAGCAGGTAAAATTGTTAAAAACCTGACAAATGTTTCTATCACGAGCATTTTACGAAGTTTCCTCTTGAAGAAAAGAGACATATTAAAAATGCATCAACACTTTTCCAATTGAAATGAATGCCAAGTAATGGCTAATGATTAATATTAATGTGCATACCTAACTATGATAAAAATCCAGTTAAATACATTTATGCCAGTACTGCTAAAGGTGCTCAGCCAGCGGTGATTTTATCATTCTTTAAATTTTTTGCAACAGAGTAACCAGTTCTGCACCAGATTTATTAACAGATATAAGAGAGAAAAGCATTCAGCTACTCCAGAATTACAAATCAAATGCTCACATAGTGATAACACTTAATTTTTAAAATATACAAAATTTCTGGAGTATCAACTCTCTTAACACCACCTATTATGCCATCTACCACCTACTTATTAATGTTTCCATAATAACTGTTTAATTTTCTTAAATGACTAGAGTCTCATACATATACACAGTGTCTATAATTAAAGAACCCTATTTTAAAGCTGCCTACAAACAAAATCACTGATCAGAAAATTGTGAAATTTTGTGGCAGAACGAAGGGATAAGAATTTCTTTCAGTGGGGGGAAAAATATTTATAAATAGCATCATCAGAGGAATTATATTAATAAATTATACCTTTAGCCACTACTTCTTTACAATAGTTTTACAATTTTACAGATGTTGCTAAAAAAATAAAACATGTTCTACATGATGTCCATTCTTTTCAGCTACCATCTGAAGATCACAAGATGGAATTGTAGAGACATTAGGTTATTTCAAAGCAGGCGAGACGAAAAATTAGCAATGCCCTCACTTAGACTCAAACCATAATACACGCCGACCATGCTGACCATGACATCACGAAGGCATGCTAAAAATGCAGGAGAAATACCTTATAGTATGTTCCACAGTTGAACGAAGTGTGTGCTGTGACATGTCCAGCAGATGGTGTGAAATGCTGGCTTTAAAATCAGGTAAAGTTCTTGGACTATCTCAACTTAACATATATTTCAAATGTCACCAAAGCCAAAAATCGCATGGATTGAGGTCTGGGGATCGGAGAGGCCACGCATTACTAAAATGACATGCTATTCTGTAAAATGACATTTAAGAACATTCCTAACACACCCTGCAATGTGTGGTGGAGCTTGTGCAAGGCACTGACATGTTTGCACAGACAGAACAATTTCATTCTCCAACAGTGATGTATAATGCTGCCTGGTAATCGAGCATGTCAATGGACCTACGGAACTTAGCCCCTCGAAGAAGTATGAGCCGAGAATAAATGACGCAGTGACGCAGAAAAACCACACCATACCATCACTTTTGGTGAATGCAATGGAAACTCTAAGACAGGGTGCAGATTTTCTGATCAGCAGTTGTGAGTATTCACTGAATAACCCAAATGAAGAAATTGTGCTTCGTTTGTCCAGAGGATATTCCAGGGCCATTCTGAATCGACCTCAAAGTGAGCAAGAAATAGAAATGAGAAACAGAGTGGCGTGTCAAGATCATGCGAAAGCAACTGCTGCACTAGTGAAAGTCTGTAAGGGTAATATTGGAGGATATTCTGCAAGATTTTATAGACAGTTAAATGTGGTCTATACAGCCCCTCTCCTTTATGCCCAATATTGGGCTAGTCAAAGTTTGAAGCAGCATTCTCTAGGACCTGAAGCACAATCTCTTGTACTGCTTCTGCAGAAACAGGTTTCATTATCAACAGCCACTTACAATGTGCAGAGTGCATTCACATTTTAAAATGCTAGAAAACAAAAAACTACAGTTCACATCATGATATCAAACTGACAATAATTCTATCCAAGAACAAGCTCTGTTAAAAGAATGCCTTTTTGTCAATAAAAAAGAAATACAGTATGCTCTTCCAGCTTATATTCAATATAAATTTTCTCATAAACTAATTTTATAATCCGTTAAAAATTGCATGACTTGAAATATCTAGGTCATCAAGAATACTTCTGCAATATTCTGATTTTTGCATCATTATCCAATTTTCATCATGTCATGCTAACTGTAATGAAAGCTTTTTTTCTCTGCAAACAATGCTGTTCTGTGCTTGCTTTTAAAACAAAACAAAGTGAAATATGTGATTTTTCAATTTCTTGACACTCTGTTATGTTTAAATTTAGATTAAACAATTGGTAGTGAATGCAGCTTAAAATATACATAAAATTTTTGTTAAAATGTACATACCGTATAAACGCACGTACAAGTCGAGATATTTTGGACAAAAAAAAGACTTCAAAGTGGGGGGGTCGACTTATACGCGGGGCCATAAAAAATTAAAAAATTTCTTTATATAATGCAGTTGTTTTCTTCCCGCACTCAAATTAGATGACTTATCAAGTAAGTCACTTACTTGAAGTAATTTCATGACTTAAATTATGTGACGAACTAATCACAGAGTTTCATACTTTAACTAGAGTAAGTTTCGATTAAACCAAAGAATTTTCGGCCCCCGAACAACCGATCAGTATCGAGCAATAAAAAAGTTTCACCAGTTTCACCAACACGCCAAGAAAAGAGAAATGCAGATAGTTTTTACGTACATGTAAGTCTTTATAATAGTTATTGTTCATTCATGAAATACTTTTGTTAACAGGCGTACACGTCAAAATTTAACAAAATAGCCCACACAATAACTGAACAGTTCAATACAGAGTTCGAGACTGAAAATATGTATGATGACGAGCCAATGACAACAGAAGAGTTCTACGAAATGTTTGGCGAATCTGACCATAAATCGGACGTTGAAGGATTTTGATTTTGTTTATTTACCAAGGTATTTTTTATCGTATATTTACTTTTTTTTTCTCAGATGATTTTGAATAAATGTAGTACTTAAAAAAATTTTTTTCGAAGTTTCTCGATCAATTTCGGAAGTGGGGGTTGACTTATACGCGGGTTTCTTATTTTCTACGAATTTTTTATGTTGAAGTGGGGGGTCGAGTTATACACGGTATCGACTTATACGCGGGTATATACGGTAAGTAAAATGTGCGAGATGTAAACACTTTGCAAAAATGTGCTTATAAAGGGGGGAGATGTGAAACTTAGCAAGCAAAGATCTCAACTTTAAGATTACCTACAAGTCTTAATGACAGTCATATGAAGGAGCTGATTCGTGCTATCTAAGAAGAAGTGGCACAAATTTAGTGGAAGAATAGAGAATTATGTGAAATATTAAATGCCATTATGTGAAATCTCTATGTGATGAGAAATATAAAGAAATTAGAAAACTGAATACCCTCTGGCAGAGCAAATGCAAAACTACTTTGAAATGTGCCTTTTGCTGCTTTTGCAGAATGGCCCATTTTTGTTTTACTTCTAAAAATGGATTTGTGTATGATTCAGATGTCAATGTGTGATGAAAAATGGATCTTGCTACAATAACAGAAAATGATCAGTGCACAAACAAAAGAAAAAAACTCTTCAGTTCTTTTTGACTTCAAAGTGGGACTTCAGTTCTTTTTGACTTCAAAGCCACATTCTAGTGACTTGTGACTTAATTCTTCTGAGAACTGGCTCAAATATTGCTGCATAATTTGCATCAAAGAATTAGAAGTTTGTCAAAAGTTGAAAGCTTTAAACTAGCATATGTCATCAGAAATGTTCAATCCTCCTCCACAATAATGCTAGATTACATATTTTAAATACGATCCTGGAAAAACTACACAAGTTCACATTCTTCTGTTCTGTCCCCAACTCATCATCAGTTCGTCTGCACTTCCAAGTCATTTTCTAGATGAAAAAAGTAGGAAATGATAAGGGCCTTGTATGAGTCACGGACTTCTACACACATGGGATAAATCTGATTGCCATACTGTGAAAAAAACATATTTGACATGTTGGTGCATGTTCTTACGAAGTATGATGCATAAGGATAAAGTTATTTTGATAGTTCAGAGCCCATGAAAATTTCTTTGGCATCAACTGTATTATTAATAAATCTGCTATGCTTAAAATAAATCATAAACATGTTTAACATTACAAACTCTGTCAATTTAAGCAAGCTATAAAAAATCAAAATTAAATTTGCATATCCACAAAGCACTCATAAACTTTTACCTCCAGCAATGTCTAAAGGTCCATTGGAAGATAAAACATCTTTAACTTCTTGCTGAAATTCTTTACCACCAGCTTTTTCCAAAGCTTGACCTAAGGGAGTACATATCTTAAATCACTGAGATAACATATATTCTAAATAAAATACACATTATAATGGGTTGGTAACACAGAAATGTTGTTTCACACACAGCTTGAATTCAATATGCATCGAAGAATTTTAACCTTCCAGCGCGCGCATACGCACAAAATTTATGACAAATTCAGTTTTTAATGCACATTTTTCGCATATCGAAGCTGAGACATCGGAAGGTCTCTCCTTTCTACCCTTCCCCACATCATGGAATGTGCCAAAAGGAAGGCATTTGAGTTTTTTTTTTTTTTTTTTTTTTTTTTTTTAATGGGCTTTTGTGCTATGTGGCAGCTTTTTCATAAAATTTACGACACGCACGTGGTCGTGTTTTAAAATTCGGAAAATATTTTTTTACTCAAATATTTTGTAATTTTGTGTTATTAATTGCCGCGTATTATTTTATTTTAAATACATTTGGCTCTGTAAATTTTATATCGGTTTTCAAGGTAAAAAAATATGTGCCATCAGCTGATTTTGCTCGGATTCTTCAAGAATTATCTGTTGAAGAAAAGGAAGACAAAGAAACCTTTGGATGGAACAATAGCAATTTCCATTCTTTATTTTCTTTTATTTCTATTTTTTAGAAATAAATAAAAACATTAAAGTTAGTTTAAAGTGCATTTTTGTAACCAGTAAGAAGTAAATTTCCTTCCAGAAGTAAGTAATGCTAAACTTACTTTTTTTCCTACCAAGGTGTTTTCCTTTTTTATTGTCTATACTTGTCTTTGATGAATATTAAAATTAGCTTCGATTTTAAAATATAATTATTAAATAATAAATTTAAAATTTTCTATAATGAAATACATCATTGCTTTTTCCATCTCACCAACATAAGAACTTAAAAATAATTTCCTTATATTTGAATGTGATATCATTTGTATTTTGCAATAATAAGATTAATATTTTATTTCTTAACACATTTATTATCAATATTCACTCATTTCTGTCGTTTTTCGTGCCCAAAACCATAAAATAACGGGATGTCATAAAAAATATGACGCACGCTTGCTTATATAAAATATCCAAGCGTGCATGCTGGAAGGTTAATATTACAACCAAAATATAAAGACCAGCAGAAAAATATGCTTAAATTACATCAGCTCTCTGGAAAGTGTTAATATTTCATTACCAGAGGTTTTTAAAGATGCAACATCTAATAAAGCTTTAACGACTATTTAAAATATTCTGTCAAAATCCATACTTCATCAGTAATCAATAGACTTTTTATATAAACTGCACATACATGATTAATATCTGAATAAAAATTTTATTCACTAACATTTTACTTTTGAGATAAAAGATACTGGTTGACAGAATAATATAAAGGGAAAATCCAAAAAGTATTGCCTTTAAAATAAAAACTTTGCCACAAAACTAGCATAATTAGCTGAAATGCATGTCAAGTAATCATAAAAATGCATTAATTAGGAAAATACTATTTCAGTTTGCAAATTTTTATGAAGGAGGTCAAATACTTAAAAGACCAACCAAGCACCAACTGTCACTATGACTGTTTGAATGGATTAATACAAAACACATTTAAACAATCCAGCTAGCAGTGAAAGTGATAAATAAGAATCAATTCCCATTTACATTGGCAAAAAAAAAATCCAATTCTAAATAACTGATGGCATTTGCTTATGAAAGACTAATTTAATTTTCAGCATTTGATAGCAATAATGTTATTTATTTGTAAACGATTAATTGAGTTTCATTGATTTATATCACTTAAGAATGTTTTGGTTTCCAGATGGTAAGGCTGTGGCAAATGTTTCTTATTTTAGAAATATAAAACTTAAAAAAAATATACAACATATGTCTACACAGCATGGTTATCTTCTTTGGTAAGGAATTTCCAAGATAGAGAACACTGATGTCATTTATGATAAAGAACATCATGGACTTTTTTTAAAATCTATTTATATTAAAATTTGTGAATATTATTATGAAAAGAAAAAACAATCGGGCACATACTATGATAAATTTGTAGAATCGCCATTGAAGCATCTAAGTAAATAATCCAATATTACTATCCCTCATTCCCTTAATTGAAAGTAGATTTAATCTAAAAGAAACTTTCTCCTCATATGACTCTTTATGAGCATTCTGCTATATAGAGCTGCTAACGTTTGTACTATTATGAGATATTTTCCCCTTTCTTATAGCTAAAAATGTTTCTACTTTCTAATTGTTACTTGTGTATCACAGTGTGGTTAATAAGGTAAGAGATTTTTATTCAACTTTAATATTTGGTAATTGTCAGTAAATTGCATTTTGATATTAAACAGATGAACTGCACATTTCTTCAACATTTGATTATGAGACAGAGTGCATGTTTACAGCATAAAACATATTAAGATAAGCTATTATGAATAAAAATAGAAACAGAAAAGAAACTATTCTAAATTATCACTCAATAATCGAAAAACAAATACCAAGCCTGTCTTTCAAAAGCAAAACATACCAATAGTTGTGTATTGCACATTTGAAAAGCAGAAGCAAAAACGGCTACTAGCTGTGATAATAAATAAACAGTTGTAAAATTAAACAATAACAGCTATCAACTATGGAAATACAAAGTAGAAACGATTCTGAAAAAGAAAAATTTATAGGACCTTAATCACAAATGAGACACCAAAAGAAATCATTGCTGCCTGGACAAAATGAGATGAACAAGCACAAGCTACCATAAGTCTACTCATAGATGAAAACCAAATCGTGCATACAAAAAATAAAATAACAGCTAAAGAAATATGGAACAAACTACAGATTCAATAAAGAAAATCTTTCCAGTAAACTTTACCTTCTCAGTGCTGTACATGTTAAAAGTAGAAATTGAATATAAGCTCGAACAAATCAACAAAATGCTTGAGATCATAGATGAACTGCAAGGAAACAACGAAGAAATAAAAGAAAGTCACATTGCTGCACTCTTACTAAGCAGCTTACCAAAATGCTGTGAAAAATCTTATTACAACTTTAGAAGCATACTCATTAGAATATGTAAAAACAAAACTGATTGTGAGGACATCATTTGCGATGCTGAACAGCCATTTGTGAAACTTCTTTTTGCAATTTTTTTTCGCCAGAGCAGCAATATTAAGCCACTCTAAAATCAAAAGAACAGTGACTGATTTTCTTTTTATGAAATTCAATATGTATAAATTGTAAACAAATGTTAATCTTATGGGAGTCAGAGGAGTGCTTACCATTTTCCTACATCAATAAACTTCACTGGTTTACCAAGATTTGATCCAATTCTATTTATTAAGAATAAGAAGAAGAACATACAATGCTTCTGTATGATGGTGAGATGTCATTGACATTCTACACATGTTATAAACAGTTCACCTGTTATTAAATATGTGTTAGAGACAACGTTGTAAGCAACTACTTGTCCACTATAAAGTTCTGTAGTTTTTCTTTTTTTTCCTGAGCTTGAAAGTGGATTGAGTAAAAGTTTTGATTTCGCAGCGTTTCTGTGTTTGCATGGATTATGTTAAGAATTTAGGGTTTCATTATTTTTATTCATCTGAAAAGTATAAAATTTTGAGCATATGTGGTACTGAAATACTTCTGAAATGGGTTAAGTCAACTTTAAAAATTAAAATTTTGTTCTATATTGCAATACGTCTTCGGTAGTAATGTATACAATTAGGCTGATAAATTTATTGAAAACTTTCAGAATGCAACAAATGTGCTAAAAGTAAATGAACTAATAAAAACTAATTTTTACTAAGCAATTTTTAACCGGAAAAACTTCAGCTATAAAAAATAAAATAAAATGAATAAAGATAATTGTACATCCATTAAGCTTAATTCTACTATGGCTGACAAAGACGAAAGTACACAAACTGAAATTAATGCAACAACTGCGACTGTTCCCAGGGTCAGCATTCTTCACCATCTAATAACATTATAGCCTAAGATCTACAGAAACAGACATCAAACTTGCAGAAAGCAGAAATTAATAGGCATAGAAGTTCCAGCCTACAAGAAGACACAGATCGAATTCAAGAAATTGTTCCAAAAATAAGTAACTCAACTGTTATTTACATCAATGCTTTGGCAAGAGAGCTTAAAAGTGCACTCTGCCATGCAAATACCAGGCTTTGAAACAGGAAAACTGAATCTCTGGCCTACCATGACGACTGAAATCAAAGGATCCAGCTGAGTTGTCTATATATTCATGACAATGCATCAGCAACCTATTTTTTAATTAACACCAGAGCAGAAATATCGGTTATTCCACCATCACCATGGGAAAAAAGGACTGTGTCTAAGCTTGAGCTATTTGCAGCTAATGGTATAACAATCAAACCATGTATGATGGTATAACAATCAAAAAATTACTAGAACTGGATTTAGGGCTATATATATCTTCCAACTAGTCTTTTATCATTGTGGATGTCAATAAACCTATCATTGGAACAGACTTTCTCTCACATTTTAATTTGTTAATCAATAGTAAAAATATAAAATTAATTGACGGCACCACCTCATAGACGATTAAAGGTACTTTGTGTGGCAATACTGTCATTCCTAAATTCATTAGTAATACTTTTCAAAAGCAATATAGAGCCAGTCTAAATAAATTTTGTAGCTTACTTAACAAAGAAAATGATAAACTTGAAGAACAAGATGTGCTGCGTTACATTGAAACCAAAGGTAACCCTGTATCCTTTAACGTCAGAAGACTTTCCCAAGAAAAGTTGATTACTGTGGAAAAGGAATTCAATTATATGTTGCTGCAAGAAGATCTCTGCAGACTATCCAAAAACAGCTGGTCAAGTCCATCACACCTCACTTTAAAAAAAATCTGGTTACTGGTAATCCTGCCGTAATTAACATGGCCTTAATGCAAATACTGTACCAGACCATTACCCACTACCATTTCTATGGATTGTACATATATTCTGAGATAAAATGATATTTTCAACCACAGATTTGATAACAGCCTACCAACAGATTCCTGGTTATGAAGCTGATATTCAAAAGACTGCTTTAACACCTTTCGGACTTTGAATTTTCTTATACGACATTTGGCCTATTCAACGATGCATAAACCTTCCAAAGGTTTATGAATTCAATGCTTAGTAGCCTAAACTTTGTATTTTGCTATTTTGACAACATTCTCATTGCCTCTCATGACACTGAATCACACAAGAAACATCTTGAACAAATCTTCCAAAGACTCAATAACTATAAACTTTGCAAAATGCAAATTTGGTCTGAACGAATTTGAATTTTTAGGTTATGAAACATCAACAGAAGGAATCAAACTTCTTCCATCAAAAGTTGATACAATTAAACAATATCCTAAACTAGAATCCTTCACAAACTTGTGCAGATTTTGGGAAATGATGAACTTTTACCCTCCCTTCATGCCAAACAGTGCCAAACTACAACCATTGACAATCTTGTTTAAAGGAGTAAAGAAAAACAGCAAAATACCTTTAATTTGATGCCGAAGATTTACCAAAGATGTGCAGAAGGTTTTCACTGATATTAAAAGCGTACTGTGCAACTCTGCTATATTACTTTGCCCCAACCAGACAGTGCAAATGATCCTAACTGCAGATGCATCTAATTCTGCCATGATCCATCAACTATACAATAATGAAAAACTACCGCTAAGCTTTTTCCCCAATCCCTATTATTAGCACACAGACATTACAGTGCACATGATCGAGAATTACTAGTAATCTATAGAGTGGTAAAGTATTTTAAACATATTCTGGTAGGATGATCATTTACTATCTTCACTGATCATAAACATATCACCTTTGCCTTCCAGCAGAATTTAGATAAAGCTTCTCCAAGACAAGTCCGGCAGTTGAACTACATTGTCAAATTCACTACAGACACCTGCTACATTTCTGGAGAAGAAAATATCGCAGCAGACACGCTGTCAAGAATCAAAACCATTGCTACTCTAGCTCTAATTGATTATATAGTTATTGCAGTCTTTAAGATTCTTAAATTAAATTTCAGTTTCAAAATAGTACAAATTTCTATCCCAGATAGCAATGAGAAAATTTACTGTGATACCTCCAATTTTAACCAGCTATACATTCCTAAAGAATTTAGTGAAATAATATTTTTCTCTATACATAACTTATTCCACCTTGGAATTTGTGCAACAATTAGAGACAAAAAGATTTATTTGGCCTGGCACAAACAAAGACTGTCAGCTATGAACTAGAGCATGCTTGCAATGCTAATGAGCCAAAGTTCACAAACATACCCATGCTCCAGCTGCTGAATTCAAAAGTTCCCCATCAACATTCCAAGCATCTTAACATCAATATTGTTGGCCAGTTACCATCTTGAAATGGTTTTAGGCGTACTTTACTGTGGAGTAGAAATACGACTGCTATACTCATTGCTTTCCAAATTTGACGTTTGCCTTCATGTGTTTAATGCTCATACCAGTTCTTACCATGATTTTCATTATGCGTGTCTGTTGTGCATTACACGAGTCAGGCCTTTCAGATCGTCGCATTTTCCTATAAATGTGCCAAATGCAAGGACTCTTGTTAGAGAATTAGGACTTGATCAGAATGCGAAAGATCACTTATTTCGGAGACTCAATGAGATTGCTAGGCTTAAAAGAAGTCTTTTTGCAAGTTACCCACAGAACTGACATATGTGCGTAAGGACAGAATAAAAGATTCTTTTCCCCCCAAAAAATTATAAAACCGATTTAAAATGAATTCTGAAGAGAATTTTTCGTGGCATCTGTACGTACGTACGTATCTCATGTAACTAAAAAACGAGTAGCCTCAGAACTTTGAAATTTCATATATAGGACTGCTATAACATGTAGATGTGTACCTCGTATTTTGGTTGTAATCGGCTGCACCAAAAGTATATAAATATATATATCCACTCTATTACTCGGCTCAGTGAGCTCAGTTTTTTTATTCTGATACATTTGTAAATTGTGCATTTTTTGGTTTAAAAATGATTGAATTATGTTGTTTTGGTTAAGATTTTTATGCCTTTAGTTAATCTTCATGCAATAATTGTAGAATTATCAACAATTTAAAAGTTTTTTAAGTGTGGCTAAGCCTAATTTTTTATTACCCTGGCAGTCATGTTTGTTTACATTTGAAACTTAGTAGAATAGTGGATTAGTTGCTAATCTAGAGAAACTAAGCTTCGCAACAACAAAGTAATGTCTTCTTTTATTATTGGGAATTAAATTATGCTTATTCAATCTGGAATTATTATTTAAGTTATTAGTTTGTTTTTGCACAAAAAGTGTAATTTTAATTGTAAAAATTGTTTTTCTAATTGCTTCAACTGCACTCGGTGGTTTATGGTTTTTTATATCTTTCAAATTTTAATGAAAATATTTTGAATTTTTGCCTTGCCGCAAAGTCAGAACTGAATTAATTAGTAGCGCATGCACATTAGGTAAGCGGTGCTGAATCGTCTGTGAAAAACTGTTTCTTTTTTATATGTTTAATTTCTTTTATACATCATTTTAGATTTATTATAGTATTTGAATAAAACTTGTCATAATTCTTCAGATGATATAATTTTTGTACACTCTGAGTTATAAAATGAATGAGAATTAATGCTGTTAAGTGAACCACTAAAGTGTCGCTATGGTAAATAAATACAGTCAAAAGTCGTTAATCCGGACTCATCGGGACTTCGCCGATTCCAGATTATAGATCATCAGTTTAAATCTCGTAAGATGGCATGCAGAAATTCTAAAATTAAAAATATGAAACCGTAATTTATTAAATAAAGAACAATTATGATCTAAAGGGTATCAAAATTTACAAAAAAAAAAAAAAAAAAAAAAAGCTTAATATTTATTTGTTTACTTTATGAAACATTTCTTTCAATGTAAGTTGTTTAAGTTGCTTCATTTTATGTGATAATACTTTCTCTTTAATTCTATAAACAGACATAATTTCTTGTTCAGTTACAAAGTTCCACTGTTCAAGTCCCGTTAATTGCTGTGCTGAGAATACCGACTAACTTGTCAATCGAAATTTTTTTGTTTTCACTAACCTCTCTGTCACATTCTTCATGTCTTTATCCATTTTTTGCAGCAATTCCACTTTTTGTTTGTTGGACATCGAAACATACTTTCGTTTTGTAGATCCTTGGGAAGTTCCAGCATCAGAAATTCTATTTGACATAATTGAAAGTTCAAGTTTACTTTTATAAAATTGCTCTTACAGTCTGCAAAAAATAATAAGCGGGATCCAATTTGAAGATTAAGGAACAACGCAATCATTAACATTAACTGAAATAGATAATTAGATAATTTTAGCTTACACCGTCCGTTATACATTAAACGCGCAGGCGAAAACGTATTCTGCACTTGCGCACACGCATATGCGCAGTAGTCAAGGTCTTACGCGCACGCGTAAAACGCCTGTGCGCATGTGCCAACGCGACGCATGCGCAGAAAGTTTTTAGCTTGAGGTCCGGATTATAGATCATTCCGGATTATGGGTGTCCGAATTAACGACTTTTGACTGTATAGTATAGTGAACTTTTAAAAGTGCATTTATTGTATTGTGGTTTATGTGCTATCGACGAAGAAGATTTAATTCAAAATTCATTAATTGTTCATTCAATATGCTTAAATGAAATGCAGGAAAATTGTTTACAATTTAATATTCTGTACAAGGAAGTCATGTGGTGTACACATCAGATTTTTTCATGTTATGATTGTTTACTTTTCTCTCATGTAATCTTTTACTCTCAGGTCTCGACTACATCATGACAATTGGCAAAATATTCGTAACCAACACAAGCTACGTCCATTATAATAACGGAACTTGGAACTGCCTTCCAGTCTTGCAGAATTCTTTGCTCCTGATGAAGAGGGACCTGTACCTGTTTCCCCTCAAAATCGACTCAGATCTTGACTTAAGTCAAACTCAAGGTTGCTGTATTAATAATTTTATTATCATTTCAGCATCATTATGTTTGTTGAAGCAAGGAATAAAAAATGCAGAATGCTTTCACCGGGATCTCAACTCTAGATCTCCTGACTGCTAGCTTGACATGCTTCCAAATATACCATGAAGGCATGCAGTAGGGAGAGAGAAGATATCTTACAATACTACCATTAAGACTATTGCAAGGGGAGGGGGAGAAAATACTTAACAGTGCTATCATCAAGACTAATTTATAATTTCCTATAAAATTTTTGAGTGAAAGCGTTAAAGAAGCTGTTCAAGTCAACATCTTTTGAAGCATACACATGATGTAAACCAAACATTATTCACCTTAAAAGATTTGAATGGGAAGCATATTTCATGTAAAATAGGAAAAATATTTGATGGATTTTCAATTTTTGAAAAATTCAAAAAGTAAAAGATGTGAAATTCGAAAAGTAAAAACAAAGATCGGTTTTATTAAGGAGAAATTAAAAAAAAAAAAAAAAAAAAAAAAAAAAAAAAAAAAAAAAAAAAATTATTTTTTAAAGGGAACAAACTAACTATATAAAAAAAAATCAGGAATAGCATAGAAGAATTTTTTGGAATATAATGATATAACAGGTCAAGAATCTGAGGTAATTTTACCGCCAAAGTCATATGTTAAAAATGATGAAAACAGTTTGCTGCAAATGCCAACATCTGATTCCCTTCAAGAAACTGCAGAACCCAGAAATTACATTTGTGTATCAGTCATAAGACTCGTCAAGTAAATCAATTTAATGCCAATTATGGAGAAGTGTGACATCACAACACACTCATGACATCTAAGTTTTCTTTTTAATGAAAAATTATATAAATTCACTGTTACTGCTATATTTTTCCCTAGCATTTTTTTTGGGGGGGAAAGAGTTTGAGGGCAGTAGAATCGCATTTGTGATTGAGCTTTGGTCCAGTAATGACACTTTCAACCTTTAGAATACTGTTATTGACTGCAGTTTACAAAACCTACAAAATAATTTTTTTTGATGTAAAACTTGCATATTTAAATGGACATTTAGAGAAATTAAGTTATATGGAATTTTATCTTAAGTCTTAACAAATTAGATATGGATTATCACAGTCAGGAAGATGCTGGTATGAAGAATTATGTAAAGTAATTTGAAAAAAGAATATAATAAGATTAAAATCAGATCCATGCATTTGTATTTATAAACATTTGCTTAAACATCTTATGATAATAATATACATTAACAACTTAATGGTTATTAGAAATTCAAATTCTGAAACAGATGACTTCATCTCTTAACTTTCTAAATTATGTAAAGTCACTGAAATGAACTTGTGGAATGAAAGCATATCTTTTAAGATTCTAGGAATACTGATTGAAATTTTTGATGAAATTTTTTAATCTTCTATACCAGGATCTAAAATAAAATGTTAGGAAGCATTAGGTTCATTGATGTACTTATCGACAGGCATAAGAACAGATCTTGTTTTTTCTGTTTGAAAAATAAAAATAATAATAATAATAAATAAATAAATAAAGTTTTGTTTGAAAAAAGTTATCACTGCATAATAAAGATCTTCCAAAGAAACAATAGAAAACAGTGATGAGGATATTTAGATACATTATAGGAACACAAAATGCATATCTAATATAAGTTCAGACAACAGAAAATTAAATACTATTTCAGATGAAAGCTGGTTGTATACTACTGAAGATAGAAAATCATTTGGAGGTTATTTTATTAAATTAGGTAAACATTTTATAAATTAACAATGCAACCAACAAAGAATAGTTGCTCAGTGTATAATGGAAATTGAACCTCTGGTACTCAGTGAACGTACATGTGAAATCAGTTGGTACATCATTTACTTGAAAAATTATAACAAAAAGATTTAATCGACAAACCTGTAGAAACTAAAATTGACAATCACACATTGATAGTGTAATGATCCTCAGTTTTGATGAAACATCAGGTTTAAATTAGAGGATTTCCTGTTCCCATGGCAACATAACCTGAGTGTTCGTTAAATGGCCGGAAAGTAATCAAGAGAAAAAACTCATTAAGGATACCTCCTTGGGTAGTTTTCTTGTGACACAAATGAAAAAGGAAAGGAGGGAGCTTTTGTCCGAGAAATGCCATAGGTCTAAGTCACATCATGCGACTGTCTGATCTGCATCATGTGGAAGCTGTGTCTTTCTTTTCTGTAACTGTGCTGATGCTTCAGCTTTTATTTAACCAAGAAATCTTTGTTTAAGTTTAAAAAAAAATATTAAAAAGAGCACTGGTCTGATTATTTTCCATCTCGGAAGCTCTCCTACATTACAATAGAAAGGATAAAAAACCCAAATCCAAATAGTGGCTAATGACACATTAATCAAAGATATTTTAGAGAAAAAGATGAATATGAAATGAAGCAGATCATCCCTCATTTTGTGTATTTTCAAAATCAAGAAGCAGTCATTTAACCAAGCATCCACCTGCTATAAAACTGAGAGGTAAACTCTTAAAAGATGGACATAACTGATGGATTAAAATTAAATCTTTATCAAAAAATGATCATATTTGTTTATAAAAGACTAATTTAGTTTTCAATTTTGCCAACACTGATGTAATTAATTATAAAAGATTGAGTTCCCTGGATTTGGCATCAACCGAGAATGTTATGTTTTGAGATGTTGTGCATGATGAATGATCTTTAATAAAGTTGTTTTATGTATTTCTCCTTAATGTTTATTTTAGAAATATCTGGCTTTTAAAAATAAAAAAAGTTTAGAAAACATTCAACAATAACATAAGCAGAAAATACATATACTGTTTTAAATTGGACAATTTGGCCCATTAAAAGCAGTGTATTTTCCTAATTTCAAAAAGTAAATTAAAAATCTTTAGTACTGTAACTTTCTGTAAAATTAGCAAGTTGCCAGTGAAAATAAAGATCTGCTATAAGACCATCAACAGCTGTTAGAAGTGAGAATTTGTCACACTGCAGGGAATTAAAGTATAATAAAAGTAACATGATGCAAAAATGGGATTAGTCAACTACAAATATTTCTAATGCCAAAAAAATTGTAAAATAGGTGAATCACAATTTACTGAAGTGAACAGATTCATTGGTCCAGTCTTCAGTTCTGCATCGTTGTGAAAGAAATCATTACTTTATGGAATTGTAATTACAAAGAAAAATGGATTATCTATAACAATTCTTCAACCTTATCAATGATAATCATCAGAAAAGTTATCCAAAAACATTTAAATGTATGGTCTTCATTACAAGGTCTTAACTGCTAACCTTGAGAATAATTTTGACATAGTATTAAATCAATTTATACAAGTAATCCAGCGATTCTACATCTACATATCATGGTTTAACAATAATAATTACTGGATGAACCAAATTACTGCAACAGTTCAGCATAAGTAAATTGTAAGGGACTACTTCTAATCCAATAATGCAATGCAAGATATCATACTACTTTACAAACTTGGTCAAATATTTGAGAGTTCATAAAATATTTTTCTGAAGTGTCTTTAAACTTAAGCTCATAAAATTTTAAAATATTTAGCAAGTGCCAGAAACATATATGAAAATATAAATAAAATATTACCTATATCACTACTCATATGCAAAGTGGCATTTGTGGGATGAAGAACAGCATCAGATGTCACATTGATGATATCACCTTGTATCACAATTAACTGCAAGAAAAATTACTTTCTCAAATATACAACACAGATTATATCATATTTAAAACAATACCTATAATCCATTAAAATGACAGATTTTATGTGCAGTAAAACTAGTTGTATGTGTTAAGAAAACTAACACATACAAGCCGTACAAAATTTTAAACTATTGATGATTTATTATTCTTTCAAAAACAAATGTTTAGACACAATAAACTTTCAGATTAAACAGCATGCTGGCACCAGCATGTTTCAGTTTAAGAGTGAGTTGGCACCAAATTTTACTGGGGACAAGAATGGCAACCTTAATAAATGTATACAATTTCATGAAAAGAATAACTATTTTATTAAATCTAAAGTGAGCCCCCAAAGCAAAGACAAATACAGAAATTTATAAATATGAGTGCATGTAATTATTCCAATCAGCAACTCTACAATGTTTCATCCCTAACTGAAATTGGAAGAATTCTACAAACATCATGAGCTCTTGTCATCAGAAGTAAATAAACAGAACTCTCAGAAAATGAAAGCGTAAAGCTTCTCCAATCAGCTTCTACACTGTAAGATTCTGCCCTCTCTTTCCTTTTTCTTCATTTTTCTGTGATATAATATTTTTCCGCAGTTCCATTTAGGTACTTCAGAATTAGAAAACTACAATTTCATTCTGTTGTTTTTGAGCTAAATATTTCTGTATAGATGACACCTTTCTTTGAAGAAATGCAAAATTTTCAATTTATTTACCACATTTAGCACTTTGTTGAAAAACTTTTGACAGGTATCCCATTAACTGGAAAGTATCATGAAAGCTCTAGACGGAATTATTTCAGCAAATTTGCTTATAATACCTAAGCCAGGGGTTTCCAAACATTTTCAGTATGTGGCGCACTTACAGTTTGGTTATTTTTTCACGGTGTTCCTGTTGCAATATTTCTACCATAACGATAATCAGGCACAGAAATAAAAACAAGAATTTTATGAAAAAGTATAATAATTTTAATTGATCAGCAAACATACAAATAAAAGAAAACTTCAGCAATAAATTAGAAACTCATTGTGACAGGTAAGCTTCTTGATGCCCATACAGTTTTTTCAAATCAGAGAAGACGACTTGAGACAGTCTCATTTTTTGCCCCGCGTTGATTTTCGAACAATATATGGTTTTTATTAGAGCGAGAGCTGAAAACCAAGCTTCACACAAATAGAATGCCACAAAGGGGATGAGGATCCTTAGAGCTTTAGAACTTAAAATTAGATACTAAATTTTGATTGAAATCCAAAACTTCTAATTAAACTCTCTTCATCTTGTGAATGAAAAGGATCTTGGATTAACATAAATTTCTCTACATTATCTTCTGCAAACCAGTCAGTGAGCTTTGAAAGGTGTTCCATGAAAAGGGACAGCAATTCCTATAGAACGAGAACTTTATTAGAAGTTGTGTATTGGTACACTGTAGAAAAATAATCTTTCTACACTGACCGCTTTCAGTGGTCTAGTTTTTATACAGTTTTTATGTAGAGTACCATTGTCATAAGCACTATCAGTGCATCACATTGAGAACCATCATGTTTTTATCCACAACTCCAGCTTTTTCCTAAAATCTGAAATCCTTTTTTACAAGTTTCAAGATGTGCATACTGTAGTGGCTGATTCAAAAACTTTAGTTTGTCAAAAATGCAGTCCTAATGTGCTAGTGTAAACAAAAAGACTGGGTCTGCAAAATTCTTAGTGATCGCATGACCTTCCTCTTGCAGAAAAGTATGAAATTCTTGATGCCATCCGAAGGCACAAGACTGGACATTGTCACGCAAAAGCTATCGTGAAATGCAATAGCATAACATAGCCATGTGTTCAGCTTTCATATCCTTGCATAGGTTTTTGAAAATAATTGCTTTTGGCCATCTAGTTTTTATGTAGTTCCCTATGTCTATGACCTATTCTAACGTCATACTCAACTGAGAACTAAGCGACTTCTCAGTAAATAATGTAGTGAGTCCACACAGCATGCAGTGTTTTTCTGCAAATAAATGCCTATAGTCCCACATAGCGACCGTATATTGATTTAGCAACCATCAGTACATAAACAGATGCACTTTTTCCAATCTAAATAATTTTCCATTACAAACTTGTCAAGCATTTTGAATAAGACTTGTGCCTCTGCAGTTCCAATGATGCTCTCACAGAATAGAAGATCTTCAACATTATCATCTAGGAAGCAGACATAATGTATAAGATTTGCATCTTTATTACTGTCAGTAGCCTCATCTAAATGTGGACCAAGTTCATGCTCTCTATCAAGTGATCATTGAGATTCTGAGTTACACATTAAATTCTTCGTACATATGAATTATACATTGAGTTCTAATAGCTGCATACAGATACCTCAGAAATGAGTTTCTGTACCATAATATTAATTATGTCGATAGCAGCTCTTCTGCAATAGTGTGCAGTTTTTTTGCACTTCATCACTCAAGCTAGCTTGAAAGAAGCTAGCTGCGAGTTGCTCGGAACTGACAATTGCTTCGTGAACACACTGCCTTGCTTTTGTAAATCTTGAAACTTCCTATTAAAAAAAATAAATAAATAAAAAAAGAAAAAAAAAAAGAGAGAGAGATTTGTCTACCAAGTAAGGGTGAATGATCTCAAGATGTCTCTTTAGCTTACATGGGTGCATACATCTGTCATCATAGTATTTCATTATTATCTACATCTACTAAAATAAAAGCAAAATCAACGTGGCTGTGTATTATCATTCATAAAAACAAAATCAGGAGCAATGGCACCCAAAAAAAGATGCACGTGTGGGGGTTTACTTCATCACAGTAATGATCTCAGATAATTTAACCTCTGCCAAAACTGTGGAACTCCATCCATCTTAATGCCTTCTCATATAAGTATGACCCAAATGGTCTCTTTCCCTGATGTTAGTGGAATGAAAGCATGACCCTACCTCTTTACATATCAGCTGGCACCTGATTGAAATTATTATCATTGTTAAATAAGATGTGATTTCATTTATGAGTTTTCCAAGCTTTGTATTCTCTACACTGCTGTAAATGGTGCCGCTGATGGATTATTATTATTAATTGTCATCAGTCACCATTATGTTCTTTGGCCAATATCCACCAACCTTGTTTATATCTTTACCTGTCATTTGGAAGGCTTTCCAAGCTCATGAAAAAATACTTTTATCAATTCCAAATTCTTGAGTGACAGATGTCAAACTACATTCTTTCTCAAGCATGCCAATCATTCTATCATGTGTAAAATCCTCCTGCTGTTTTTTTTTGTAGCACGGTATGTACAATCTCTCCGATGTCATGGTGCTGATATTTGCATATGCACTGCCCTTTGTACCGATAACAAAAAGCTTTTTCCAACAATTTCATGGTTACATGTTGAAAAATGAATTTGTTTGCTTACATTTTGAGCATTAGTCTATATTCATTACTTAGAGGGTGTTTACACACATTTTTTAGAATGATTTTAGGGTCTTTTAATTAATTTTTAAAATGTAAAGAATATCTTTTCAAAGTTTCATCTGAGAGCTTTTTTTCTGGACCATAAGCCACATCATGATTCTATGACAGAAGAGCTGTTCATAAAATTTATATTCTATTCCTCTCTCACTACTTTCCACAGTCTCTCAGTTGTGATGGTTTTGCACTTAGAAAGAGCTCTTTTGAAGAGACCAAAGACAGAACAATCCATGAATCAGGGGACAAAAATCAGAGGACTTTGCAGAAGTACACTGCTCAAAAAAATTAATAAATAAATAAAGGGACGGTGCTATATCTCCCGTTCTACTGGGCCGATTGACAAAATTCAAACTGTCATGTCTCGAACTGTCAAACTGTCATGTCTTTTCATGTCTTGAAAGTGCGGCTTAGGATATATATTAGATTTATATATAGCACTATTCTAACATAGATATTTTGACACAAAATCGGACTTTTTCTGAAATAACATATCATTTTTTTCCCATATTTCGATTCTATGACTCAAATTATGCCAGAATACCAAGTTTTGTAAAAATCGTACAAGTAGTTTTTAAAATATTAGCTCCTCAATGTTAATTGAATTTGGTAAATATTCATTAATATCTCTTTTTTTATTAAACTTTTATTATTTTTCCTTTCACATTTCGAAATTTAGAATCATTCCAAATAAAATTTACCCCTTTTTTGTGTTTTATTTTTTAAATTTCTATTTTTAAATAATTTTTATAAATTTTTTGAAAAACATTTTGAATTATAACCTATAAAATTTTTACCATCACCTTAAAGTAGGTGTATTTTTAAGCATATCTGCAAAAAATTCGATTTTTTTATTCAAAATTTTCTAAGATATACACGAAAATTACATATTTTCGCATTTTGAAATTTGGCATCTTTTTTTTGAGCGATAATTATGCCTAATGTGGTTTATGGATTTTTGTTAGAGTGAATTGCCACAGCTATTTTTAACCTTAAATTTCAAGTAAAATTTTACGGAGAATTAATTATATGAAAATTTTTCCCTTAATGATGCATAATAAATATTTATTAATACTATATGAAAAGCTATTTTTTTAAACTATAGATATTATTCAAATTTTTAACTTTTTTTTTTTTTTTTTAATTTTTCCCTTTCTTCCTTTTTTTAAAAAAAAATAAGAGTAAATTTTTACCTTCGGCGTTTTATCGTCTGCTACTTTACTTCGTTTAAATCGAATTGTCTAAAACTGAGAATTTTCGTTTGATGTTTATTTGAATTTTATGAAAATATTTTATGATATTAATTGCATAATTCATTTCTAAACAAACTGTTGCTTATGAAGTGGCTGAAAAAGCGGCTGATACTATCATCCATATTTTTAAAGCACAGTATATTTTTATAGAAACATAAGATTTAGAATAATCATTTTTATAAAAGTCAAATTATGATATAAACATACAACCCTATAGAGACTGAATTAATGGAAGTTCAATAAAGTCAAATTATGATATAAACATACAACCCTATAGAGACTGAATTAATGGAAGTTCAATGGTTATGTAGAAATGATCTGCAGCTACTTAATGGCTGGATAAGTCAGCAGGTTCTGTGGACAAGTAAGAATAATTATATAAACGACACCCAACATTCTGGATTCAATTAACAATGAGGATACGATGTTTATTAAATGAATTTAAGAAGTTTTAAAACATAAAAAATCAACTCATTTTTATCCTAAAATGTATTTTTGTGCATAGCGTATTTTCGTTATATCCTTAAAATTCTAATTTGGAATGTAATTGTCAAGAACTGAATCCTAATCATCAGTAATATAATAAGTAATTATTACGGTTATTAATAAATCCTTTTTATAAAGTAATTGCAAATATTTCAAAAAACTTTCTGTCTGAATGCAAATATTTATAATTTTATATTAATCAAGACTGCACACGATATTATTTATTTACTCTTCAATTCTTACCATTAGCCCTAGTAGAAGTTACAAATCAAGTATATTTAATTAAGGAATGCCCATCTAACTTTAGAAACAGCGTACTGTAACAGCAATTCAATTATTGGCGCCGTATCATTCATGTTACTCCCGATTGGCAAGCTACATGATTTTTAATGAGTATTCGGGTTTTGCTAGTAACTTCACTTGGAAATCGCGCTTAAACTAGGTTAGTTGGTTATTTGAACATAGAAAGAACATGGGAGGTATTTGATTAAGATGCTTTCATAGAGAACCTTTGTAAAGAGAACCTAGAAAACTACAAAAACCAACAATGCAGCCTGGGTTAGACTTCGCAACAAACAATTAGTATTTAACAATCTTCAAATGCTAGGCAACTGGTGAGGCTCGAATTAAATCTTCAATTTAATATTTTATTTGTAAATATTTAAAATATTCTTGTATTTTTAGACACAAAAAGCAGAATTTAAGTGTTGTTAATTCGTTAGTAAACTACCAAGCCGTAGTGCAAATGAATATTCAATTTCTTTTGCAATAATTGTATTCACTTAATATTCTTGGAATATGAGCTAAAGAAGGAACGTTATCGGAAGATTAAAGAAGTGTTTAAATCCAGTGATATTAGGTTTGTCTTACAAGCTCAGGATCAAAACGATTCTGCAATTGCCCGAGTAGTTGACTTGTAAATGATTGTGAATTAAGCAGATTATTTTTAATCTTACGTTTTCAGTCAGAAAACGTATTCCAAACATTTGGTATTGCACGACAATGCATCTTTTCATTATTCAATAACCAGTCGGAGAACCGCTTGTATTCAGAAAATAAGTATGTGTACTCAATCGTCCTGCATGTTCTTCAAATTTGTCTTCTTGTGATTTTTTTCTTTCCCCAAAACTAAAGTTGCCTCTCAAAGGAAAGTTTTTTGACATTGAAGAGACAAAAGGAGTATAACATTTACTTTTAGAGGCATGTCAAAAACAGATCTCTACAAGCCTTCTCTTCTATTACATGTTGTGCAGTCAAACAAAAAGTTGCATCAGCGTAAATTCTATAATCTATTTTCATTACACTCTGATTACTTTATTAACATACAGTGAATATTTACCAAATCTTTTACTTCAGCTTAAGAAATTCGGAATTTTTGACGGAATTGTTGTCGGAAGTCAAATTAAATATTTCGATAACCTAATAAATTCAAGGTCGAAGTTTCAATATTTTATTTTCAGAGGGAGGGGAAATTTTTTTCAGTTTTGGTCCATTATCCTAAGTATATTTGCTTCGATTATTTATTTTTCCATAAAAGCGAAAATTTTACGCATGGTATACATATAACGCATAGTTTCAAATTAAAATTTAATAATATACAGAGTGGTTATAATTAAAGTTCCACATTGAATAGGTCATAAAAGGAAAACTACTGAATCAAATGTTATCAAACTTGGTAATTGTGTAAAGAAGGTCATGGGAATTTATTTTCCATGAAAAAAAGGAAGTTCGAAACCTCACCACAAGGGGGGGAAAAGGCGCTGTATGCAATATTGTTAAACAAAATATGGGTCGGAATCTAACTTAACCTTTTGTTACCCGGGTTTAATATGTTGTATACCCTTAAGAAACTTTGAAGTAAGCAAATTACCATTTAAAGGCGTTAAATTCGATAAAAAGTCGAGTGTGCCATCCGTATACGGGAGAAATTCGTCCGTGAAAACTACGAATTAGCGATTAGAAAATGTGAGATCGCAAGTCACTCGTACAAGTGCATACAATCTGGAAATCGTTTTCTTACAGATCGCTAATTTTTAATTTTTGAAGCCTGAATTCGGCACTAAAACATGAAGATACTGATTCAAAACACTTTTAATCGATATGGGCCAAAGAAATCATGTTATCTATCTAGTTCCATTGCATTCTTCTACTGCATTCGATTGCATAGCAGTCATTCCACACCAAACGATGTGGAATGACAGCTAGTTTTATAACTGAACCATTTTTCTCTGAAGAGCAGTCGACAGCTGGACCACTGTGATTGCAGCTCACTTAGAGTCAATGTTAAAATGTTTCGTGGTACATGAACTGCAGTAACGTGGCATTTTAGATACTACGATTTTTATGCAGGGCTGTGCCCCACCTCACATGTGTCGCACAGTTACTTAGGCAACATTTCACAAATAAACGTCTTATAGGCCGAGACTTCCCGTCTTCCCACCAGACCTCAACCTCTGTGACTTTTGGCTATGGTGTTATCTCAAAAGCACTGTTTATGGTGATAATCTAAACAATTTGGCAGAAATGAAAAATTAAGGTACACTGACATGTCCGTAACATTCCTCCTGATATGCTAAGAGCCGCTGTTGAGAATGCAGTAACAGAATTTAACTTGCTTTCAGAAAATGCTGGACGCTACATTGAACATGCTATCTAACATGTTTCGAAAACTATTAAACACATTTTAAACAGATGTTTTCATGTCTTACTTCATTTAACAATATTGCATACAGTGCCATTTTTTCCCTGGTGGTGAGTTTTTGAACTTTTTTTTTTTATTTTTTTTTATTTCCCCGCAGAAAATAAATTCCCATAACCTCCTTTACATGATTCCCAAGTTTGATAACATTTGGTCTGGTAGTTTTCCTTTTATGACAAAAAGGAACTTTAATTATAACCAACACGTAAATTAAACTTTAAAAATTTGACAGCTTGGTTCAAGTCCCAGCTTTAAAAATATATATATAAATATAAATAAATTTTTATATTAATTCTCTTAGAAAGAATTTTTTAAGAAGCTAATTTTTCTCTCGCATTATAGATTGTATAAAAAACACGATCTTTAATGATTTAGATTGTTTCAGCCGAAATAAGAATCGGGTCACTCGGTGGTACACAATAAACCCTGCTGGACTGTTTTATTTCTTTGTCATTTAGCAAAAATCTTTTAATTAAAATATTTATCCTTTGGACTTTGCTTTAAACTTTATTTATAGTTAAAATGACTAGAAAACGAAAAGCTGCCTTCAGCTGAAATACAATTCATGTAATCGATATTTTAAAAAATTGACAAGAATGCAAAATTTATGGAGGTCTACCAATCGAGAAAGCTTAATTTTCTTGTGTGAGCACTGAAAATAACTGTAGAAGAAAAGAAGAAAATTAGGGAGAAAAGTAAGCAAAAATTTGCAGGCAAATTTGGCTGTCAGACATACCAAGATGATTAAAAAAGTTGGACGCATTTGAATATACTTTCAGGATACTTCAAAGAATTTAGGTGTTGAAAGAGAAAACACTTGGACATGTACACCAGCAAATGCCATCAATTGAGCTTGTGTTAACAGAAAAGACAAAAATGATATCATTGCAGATTAAAATGAAGAGCGACTGGTTTTAGACTATATGGTTCTATAAATTTAAATTACGTTACACAACATCATTTCGTATCATAAATGGAGAATCCCATAATTTTCTCAGTCGAATTATTTGAAGATTCAGGAGTTTATCCAGTGATGTGTGTGGATGTCACCTAAAGATGTTTTTTTTTTCCTCCTGATGAAACAGTGGCCGAGCGGTAAAGTCGCTGAACACTGGTAGTTCGTCCGAGGTTCAAATCCCGCGAACGGGCTGGCTGGATGGGCGTTTTCCTGGCTTTCCCCGTGTATGCGAGCCAGTTTTCCTTAGAAAGTCCTCCTCGAAGGCATCCCTCTCCTTAGGCAGACTGCCCTAGTGTGCTTTGTCATAATTAAATAAACCAAAACCTCTTGATGAAACCAGTCTTTCCTTTCATCTCATACCTTCAAAATTTTTAGCCTCTAAAGACTGATAGAGGCTCTGACGAAATACTTCGTGAAGAACTTTCTAAGGGAAACCAGCTGGCATACACGGTACACATGAGAAAATCCACAAAAACGCCCATGCAACCAGTCCGTTTACTGGGATTCGAACCCCGGAGTGAACTACCAGTGTTCAGCGACTTTACCGCTCGGGTGTTTGTGGGCCTTTATGAAATGGAAGGTGATAACTTTATTTAAAATGATTGTCAGAAATATTAAGATATTTCGAAAAGTTGGATGCTTTTTAATATACTTGCAGAATGCCTAAAGAAAAAGAGCAAGAATAAAGTAAAATGCCTGAAGAAAAAGAGAAGAAAAAATAAATTTTTGTGTAAAATTTAGTATTTGTATTTTTTTTTCAATTAAAAACCTTTTAATCTTATGATATTTGATTCTTGCAATTTCAAAAATAAAATATTTGACTAAAATATGAATAACATTTTAAGAAAGTAGGATAAAATTGTGTAAAGCAATGGGCACAATGATAAAACTGTTTAAAGCAGTGTATGCAAGTCATCCTAAGTTAAAATGTCGGTTATACATCTCTCTTATTTATATATGTTTTTTCTGAACGGAACATTGAAAGGCGTGTTAATTGTGCTTTACTGTATTTTTTCTTTTAATATATGCAGTTTTCAAACGCATCGTAGTTTGGGTTACAAAGTATTCTTCCGAAAGAAACGCAATTCAAATAAATAAAATCAAATTCTGCAAAATTTATATTAATAAATATATTTAAAATGCTCAGTTCAAAGGAATAAATAGAAAATTTTAAAACAATTATCTGGAGAGACAATGCAACACAAACAATTAAAAAAAAGTACAAAAATTTAAAATTACCTAAAATAATAACTATGACCAAAAATATATACAGTCAAAAGTCATTAATTCGGACACCCATAATCCGGAATGATCTATAATCCAGACCTCAAAGCTAAAATCTTTCTGCGCATAGGCGTTTACGCGTGCGCGCAAGACCTTTACGACTGCGCATATGCAGCTGCGCAAGCGCAGAATACGTTTTCGCGTGCGCGTTTAATGTATAACGGACGGTATAAGCTAAAAATATCTAATTATCTATTTCAGTTAATGTTGATGATTGCGTTGTTCCTTAATCTTCAAATTGGATCCGGCTTATTATTTTTTGCAGACTGTAAGAGCAATTTTATAAAAGTAAGCTTGAACTTTCAATTATGTCAAATAGAATTTCCGATGCTGGAGCTCCCAAAGGATCTAGAAAATGAAAGTATGTTTCGATGTCCATCAAACAAAAAGTGGAATTGCTACAAAAAATGGATAAAGGCATATCCTTTGTTTATGTAACCATTCCGAAATCTGTTTATCAATTTCACGCAGCTCTGCGGGGGGGGGGGGGGGACGCCGCGGCACACAATGAACTGGAAGTTGATCTGTCAGCACTATCGTTATCTTCAGGGCAGATGTTTTTATTTTATTTGGCTTATAATTCCTTACTAAATGTAGTATTTCATCTCGATGTACTCCGTCTTTGATATGATTTAAATCAAATTCCTCGTCATTATAAATATCCCGAATACAACTCAAATAGTTTTCTGGTTGCAATTTTCTAATTTCGGCTAAGCGTAATGTATGCTTTACGCATGTGCGTGTTGAAAGAAATGTTTAGTAAAGTAAACAAATGAATATTAAGCTTCTTTTTTTGTAAATTTTGATACCCTTTAGATCATAATTGCTCATTATTTTATAAATTACGGTTTCATATTTTTAATTTTATAATTTCTGCATGCCATCTTACCAGATTTAAACTGATGATCTATAATCCGGAAAAATCAATAATCCGGAATCGCCAAAGTCCTGACGAGTCCGGATTAAAGTCTTGACTGTATAAAGAAAACTATTTGAAAAAACCATGCAACTTAAACAATTGAAACGAAATTAAAAAAAGAAAAAATTACTTAAAATAATAACAGTTATAATTAAAAATATAATATAAAGAATATTATTTGGAAAAAAGGAACGATTGTGACTTTTTTCCCTCTCAAAGGAAAGGAAACTAGGTTGCCATATATTAAGATGTTCGCCAAGTGAACTATTCTTGGCGCAACTGGAAAAAAAGTGCCAACATAAATTTGTGAATTTCTCCATAAATTTTGCTCCAAATTTTACAAAATTTCATATTTAGGCATAATTTGAGATGTAGAATCGAAGTATGTAAAAAAATTGGTATGTTTTTTCAGAAAAAGTCCAATTGTCAAAATACCTATGTTAGAATAGTGCTATATATAAATCTAATATATATCCCTTAGTCGTGCTTTCGAGACATGAAGAACGCAATTTGAATTTGTCAATTGGCCCAGTAGAACGGGAGATATAGAACTGTCTCCCCCTTTTTTTTTTAGCAGTGTACATTGAAAAAGTATATGTGCAACACCTGTAACAGGCTTCATTTTTTTTAAAGAAATACAGTGGCACTTTTTGGAGTATGGTTAGTTGCTTTGTCTTCATGAAATTTCCCTCTTTGAAAGTCACTAGGATTAAGAAATGGAATTTTTTCTGTCAGTATCACACATGAAACTTTACCTTGATTGTAACCAATTTTAACATTTTTTTCCTACTCTTTTTATTTTTAATTTCCCATTGTAAGAGAATCCTGTGACAATCATAAACACTTACTGAAACTTTCTTTGCATTGGTGGAATCAGGTTTTATCTCCAGTTAAACAGTTTTCATACAAGGTTCTACAAATTGTTTGGGGCTGAGTTAATGTCTTGATGAAAGCTGGTGAACATTATGTTTTTTAGTCTTATTAGGTTGTAAATATTGATTTATTAATTTATTTATTGTCATCACACATATCTTTAAAGACCTTGAACTAAATTTCTGCACTGTCGGATTTTCTCTTCTTACCAATGATTTAACTTTAGAAACACTATGTAGCTTTTCAGGTGCTTGCTTGGAGTCTTCTAAAAAATATCAAAATGAGTATGCAATAATAGAGGAATATAATAAAAATTTCAAAAAAGCAGAAGTAAAGGCAGAAATGTATTCAAAGAAATGTTCAAGGCCATGCTCTGGAAGAAAAATTGAATTTTTACACTTTGTGTGATACTAGCAAGTCCGCCTATAGTGCAATCATATTTCTAGAGAACAAATGAGAGAAAAAGATTAGAATTTATTTAATTGAAGCTAAAAGTATACTAACTCCTTTAACAAAGATAATAAATAATAACTCAACTAGAATTGTTAGCATGCTTGATAGAAATTCACCTTACTGTAACAGTGAAAGAAGCTATGAATTTAAAAGGAATTCCAAGCACCTGTTGAACTGACACTTTAACCGTTTTATTCTGGATAAGGAATGAAGATCATTGAGGAACATTTCTCAATAACCGAGTGAAAGAAATAAAAGGTTTAACATCAGAAGAACTATGAAAGGTACAAGCTGGCTGACCTCCCTTCTAAAGGTTGTTCCACTGAAGTTTTGCTTAGATCTAGATGGTGAGAAGGCCTACCATGGCTTTGAGTCTGCAAACAAAAATCTTTTGAAGAAAAGATACAAATAATTTCATTTATCCAATACTTTTACCGTCTAATCATCAAACTGCAGAAAAATTAATTTTCAAACAACATACAATGCTTTCATGTTCCGGAGTTCAAGTTGTTTTGGCACACATTCGTTAATGGTTTTGAATCCTAAGAGAATGCAAAACAGTTCAAAGAGTAATTGCAAAAGCTATAATGCAAAGAAAATCAAACCAATTCTAGCCCCACTACTTGAAGATAGGATCGGTAACGATTTGGCTTTTGAGGTTACTAGAGTAGACTTAGCTGGACCTCTTTAAGATGGAAAGAAAAGCTGGATACTTTCAATCAACTGTGCCATATATGGCACACCATACACCTTGAACTGACACAAAGACTTTTCACTAGCAATTTTTTTTATTGGGGTTCAGAAGTTTATAGTCAAATATGAATGACCAAAGACTATGTATAGTGAAAGTGGTATGAATTTTGTCAGAACTAACAACTTGTTTCGTTTTCTCGATTGAAATAAAACTGCAAAAGAATGTTCCATTTTGAAGATTACATGAAAATTTAATCCCACTACAGCTGTGTTGTGGGGCAAACGGTACGAGCAACATTACTGAAACAGTGAAGAAAATTTTGAGAAGAACATTAAGGAAAAGCTTACCCCACGTAACGATTGTATCCTTTGGAAGTGATAGATGACGAGAACTTGTTTTCACATAAACAAAAGCAATTTAACATTCATGCCAGTAAAGACATTAACATTCATGCTAGTAAAGACATTAACTTGATAATGTCTTTACTAGCATGATAAGATAGTTAAAACTAGATGCTCCTGATAAGATAGTTAAAACTAGATGTGGTAGGACAACTGAAAAACTTTTGCAGTATAATTAGTTTTTTTTTTTTTTTTTTAAATTTTTTTTTTTTTTTTTTTTTATTCACAGCTGCATCAAGTATATTGTTGTTTAATCTCCTACTTAAGTATACTGTATTTTGATTTGTATTCCACCCACCATAAATCAAAAGGTGGGAGGAGACGTCATGAGTAACTCAACATTTGTATAAACATACTTTTCCTTAAAAGTTATTTTTCAAGGTTTGGCAACCATGTATTTAGTTTATGTTTAGAATACTAAAAACAAAGGATTAAATAAAAGCAAAAATAGTTCACTGTGTACTTAGAGAGAATGACAGTGTGCACAAAAATGTACCATGATGCTTAATTTTTACAACTGTTTTTTTTTTTTTTATTATTATTATTTTATTTTATTTATTTATTTTTTTTTTTTAAGCCAAAACAAATCATTCTGTACAGAGGAAGAACAGCAACGGTAAAAAAAGGAAGCTATGAGTTTTATTCTTTATTTTCTAGTGTTTTTAAATTTGTTAATTGGTTGCAACTTTATGTTATTGCTTATCTTATTGCTTCACCATTTTTTTAAAGTGGCTGTTGTCTTTCCTGTCTTAGTGAAAATTAGTCATCCACAGTTGGTAACTCAAGGAATGCAGATAATCAGATAATATTAAATAAAGTTCAGATACTTTATATAAATTAAAAAAAAAAAGTTACTTAAATTGCAAAATATGTGTTAATACACTTCTTGCAGTGCCTGTGTAGAAGCCCAAACTCTAAGGCCACTCACATGAACATTTAACCTGAACATCAATCAATTTAAAACAGTTATAAATTAACACATATTTAACAGGCAGGTATTTAATACATACTTTAATCAAATGTGTTAATAAACTGAAATGATATTTCTATGGTTATTTAGATCTCTATATTATATTAGTTTATAAACATATCATTTTTTATCTTTATAAAAGGAAGTTTTTTTAAACTTTCTTTTATGACATCAAAATTCCTATTTCTCAAAGAAAAGATGAATATATATTTTCCAATTATGTTCTCAATTAAGATATTAAAAATATGTAAATGTAATTAGTTTAGATCCAACCAGGCCACAGAAACTCCATACAATAATTAAAAATATAAGCTCGGCAAAATACAAAAATTAATTACAGTCAAAAGTCGTTAATCCGGACTCGTCGGAACTTCGCCGATTCCGGATTATCGATTTTTCCGGATTATAGATCATCAGTTTAAATCTCGTAAGATGGCATGCAGAAATTCTAAAATTAAAAATATGAAACCGTAATTTATGAAATAAAGAACAATTATGATCTAAAGGGTATCAAAATTTACAAAAAAAAAAAAAAAAAAAAAAGCTTAATATTTATTTGTTTACTTTATTAAACATTTCTCTCAATGTAAGTTGTTTAAGTTGCTTCATTTTATGTGGTAATACGTTCTCTTTAATTCTATAAAAAGACATAATTTCTTGTTCAGTTACAAAGTTCCGCTGTTCAAGTCCCGTTAATTGCTGTGCCGAGAATACCGACTAACTTGTCAATCGAAATTTTTTCGTTTTCACTAACCTCTCTGTCACATTCTTCATGTCTTTATCCATTTTTTTGCAGCAATTCCACTTTTTGTTTGTTGGACATCGAAACATACTTTCGTTTTGTAGATCCTTTGGAAGTTCCAGCATCGGATATTCTATTTGACATAATCGAAAGTTCAAGTTTACTTTTATAAAATTGCTCTTACAGTCTGCAAAAAATAATAAGCGGGATCCAATTCGAAGATTAAGGAACAACGCAATCATTAACATTAACTGAAATAGATAATTAGATAATTTTAGCTTACACCATCCGTTATACATTAAACGCGCAGGCGAAAACGTATTCTGCACTTGCGCACACGCATATGCGCAGTAGTCAGGGTCTTACGCGCACGCGTAAAACCCCTGTGCGCATGTGCCGACGCAGCGCATGCGCAGAAAGTTTTTAGCTTTGAGGTCCGGATTATAGATCATTCCGAATTATGGGTGTCCGAATTAACGACTTTTGACTGTACAGATTACCTTTTGTCCAAGGAAGAGCTTCTTTTCTGACAGCATTGTAACAGCACCAGTTTGATTGCTAAGGGAATTTGGAAGATCTTTGCTAGCCTGAATGTACGAAATATTTTATGTTATAGTATTATTTTCAATTAATATCAGAGAACATTTTTAAAACAAAAGATATGCATTTCATATAATTAATGTATAGTTTGTGATTAAAAGAAATTCAGTACTTTGTAAGTCCAGATTTTTAGATTTCCATCCAAATAGTTAGATTATCTTTCTTTTGCTAAGCATATTTACTGTAATGCAAATGAGGAAATTTTAACATATTTTTCTTAAAGATTACATAATTAAAAATGATACAATTTTATCTCACCTTAAAATGCTCTCTTTTTTGGAAAAAAATAAACAAAGAAATTATTTTCCAAAATAATAAAATACATAATCTCTATATCCCATTTGGCAAAAAACAAAACAAGTAATCCATTTTTATCCATTAAAATTAAACTAAGGCATTTTACTGGTGCTCAATAATAAAATTAACAATAATAAACTTATTATTGATATTGTTAAAATAAGATGCATCTAATAAAAGGAACTGTAGTCATATATTCTGTGGTGTATCGAGAACTTAATCCTAATCGAACTTAAAACTGGTGCATCGCTAAGTATGCGAAGCTATTGTAAACCAGAACACAGACTGAGAATGACGGCAGTAAGAGCTGCACGTATGTATGCGAGTGATGATGTATGTATGTATATAATAATGTAACTAAATGTAATGTCTTGTGCAATAAATACCCACTACAGACACAGTAAAGCTGGCAACGAAAGATATGAGATTTTTAAAAATAGTAGAAGTGCTGTCGTGACGTGTTTTACCACTATCGGAGTACTAGTTATGGATTAGGGGATTCCCTGAAGACTGCTCAAGTTAAAGCTTTTATAATCTTCCCCCTCCCTTGGAGAATCAACCATGGAGCAGCTAGTAGAGCAGAATAAAACTCCGATGGAAAAACTAACTTCAGTTATCACTCCACCAAATTCTAAACTTTCTGTTCAGTTAAAAAAATATAATAAACATGAAGAACAGTTTCATTCATTTTTAGAAAGATTCAAAAGTTATTTAGATACACAAAATGTTTCAAAGGACAAACATGGGAAATTACTGATTTCCAGTTTGTCAGAAAAATGTATAGGCTGTTAAAAAACTTGCTGGCTCCTGATAATCCTTCCGATACAGATTATGATGTGTTAAACACAAAACTGAGAAATAATTTAAATCCGAAGCCACTTAATCATCATTTAAATCCGAAGCCAATTCCTAGCAGGCATGTATTTTTAAATTGAAAGCAGCATGAGGGAGAAATAATTAGTGTGTACATGGCAGAGTTAAGGTCATTTGCCATACCATGTGCTTATGATCAAAGCATGTTAAATACAATGTTGCAGGATGTGTTTGCTGGTGGACTAAGAGATACGGCTATTCTTGATAGAATTTTTGAGCAGGATAATATCAGTTTAGACAACACTTTAAAAATAGCTTTGGCAATGGAAAAAGTGTTAAAAGGTGCAAACGAAATAATTGAGAAACCAGTAGGAATTAAAAAATTTAGTGTTAGGAATAAAGGTAAATTTAAGTCAGTCGCTCTAAAATAAAAATTTGAAAAACAAAACTTTTCAGCTAAGAGTGCTAATGGCAAAATGTGATCATGATGTCCTGGAACTGACCACGATGATAGAAATTCCTGTAAATTTAAAACAAGTATCCTCAGATTTTGTAAGAAAATTGGACACATTGAAAGAGGATGCTATAACACTAAAAATGCTGAAAGCAAAAAAACAAAAAAAAAAACAATTAGATGTAGGAAAGGAAAACATAGTTCCTATAAACAATATAGATTCCAGTGAGGTCAAAAATAGGAAACCACCCATAATGGTCCAAGTGAACATGGAAGGAAAACCGACAGCTATGGAATTGGATACAGGGAATGCAGTATCAGTAATGAGTTTAAAGAATTTCCGGTAAATTTCGAAGAAGAAAATTCAAAATACAAGTCTGATATTTAAAACATATAATGGAAAAAAAAAAAAAAAAACTGATACCTTTATGATTTACTACAGTTAATGTAGAATATAAAGGTGAAAATAAAAACTTAAATCTTTACATTGTAAAAGAAAACCTTGATACAATATTTAATTGTAAATGGCCTTAAGAGATTAATTTAGATTGGACCGCTATAAAGTCAATTTCGGTCTCACAAAAGAGTAGTTTAAATAAATTATTGGAACATTATAAAGAGACTTTGATGAAAAATCAGGGAAGATAAAAAATTATGAGGCTCAACTTGAATTAAAACCATATGTTTCACCAAAATTTTGTAGAGGTAAGGAAGTACCATTTGTGTTAAAAGGCCAGACATATGAAGAAATTGATCGCTGGAAAAAGGTTGGTATAATCGAAAATGTTGAAACATCGGAATGGGCAACTCTGGTAGGACCAGTAGTTAAGCCGGATGGCTCTTTAAGACTGTGTGCAGATTACTCGGTGACAGTAACCCCAAATATTGTTATGCATCAAAACCCTTTGCTGATCACTGAGGGAAAATTTCCATGTTTGAGCGGGAGAAAATATTTTTCAAAAACTGACTTTAAACATGCTTACCTACAAATGAAAGTACACCCTGAGACTCAAAATTTGCTAACAATAAACACACAGAAGGGCTTATATAAGTCTAAGAGATTAATGCTCAGGCTAAATGCAGCGCCAGCAATCTGAAAATGTTACATTGACGGACTATTACAAGGAATGGAAAGGTGTAAAGTCTTCATTGGATGATGTGCGAATAACAGGGTCTGTTGATGATGCACATTTAAATACTTTAAAAAATTTCTTTGAAAAATGTAAAGCTCATGGACTACAATTAAATTTGGAGAAAAGTAAATTTTTTTCCAGATGAAATACAATTTTTAGGTCATGAAATTGATGCTAATGGTTTCCGTAAAACTGATGAAAAAATATCAGCAATTGCAAAAGCCTCAAGACCCAGAAATGTCCAGGAAATTCAAAGGTTTTTGGAATTGGTTAATTTTTATAAGAACTTTTGCGAATTCAAAATTAGTGACAATTGCAAATCCCTCATGCCAATGAACTAAGAAAAACTCAAAATGGGTTTGGATGAGGGATGGTCAAGAAGCTTTTCTAAATAATAAAAAAGAATTGTGTTCATAAAAAGTTTTGATGCATTATGATCCAAAATTGCCCTTAACATTGGCAACTGTTGCATCACCAGTGGGGTTAGGTGCAGTACTTTTTCACAAACTTCCTGATGGAATGGAAAGGCTAATTGCATATGCTTCTAGAACACTGACTGAAACAGAGACAAAGTTTTCTGAAATTGATATAAGAGCCTTGTCAATCATTTGGGGAACTAAAAATTTTTTTCTGTACTTAAAAGGCAAGAAATTTATGCTAATTACAGATTATAAACCTCTTGTTGCAATTTTCGTTCAAAGAAAGGCATAGCAGTTTTGGCAGCAACAAGACTCCTGCACTACACCTTGGCTTTACAGTCATTCCAATTCGGTATTATTTACCGTAAAACAAACTAGCATGATAATGCTGACTTTCTATCGACAAACTAATTACCAACAAACTAACAAACTCAGAGCCACTGTCTATTCAGGATGATGTAACTATTTTTCAATTACAGCAGACTGAAACTCTTCCAATCACTGCCAGAGATTTGACTAAAGAAACTGAAATTGGTGCAGTACTCAGTGCTCTGCTATGAATACTTCAAAGCGGTGGTGAACTGAAGGAAGGGAGATGGAGTACAGTCTTTAATGTGGCTATATAATGTATGGCCAACGTGTTTGCGTTCCAAAATGATACCATGAGAATGTTTTGAAAGAGTTGCACCACCGACACTTAGCAACTGTAAAGATGAAAGCAATTGCTAGATCTTACGTGTTTTGGAATGGTATAGATAAAGATATCGAAAATACTTAAAAAAAAAAAACTGTTTTGAATGCGCAAAACATAAAATAGATACTCCGAAAGTAAAGGTTCATCATTGGAAGTGTTCCAATGGAATATATTCACATCGATTATGCAGGACCTATTTTTGAGAATATGTTTTGATAATTGTCGATGCTCACTCAAAATGGCTAGAAGCCTATCTAATGAAATCAAGCTCGAGTTTCAAAACAATAGAATGAATATGAAACTTTTTTGCATTATTCGGATTGTGTGATAATGGGCCACAATTCACTTCACATTAGTTTAAGATATTTCTATAGAGTAACAGAATCAAACACAAAACCACAGCACCATTTAAACCATCTAGTAATGGGCAGGCTGAATAGTATGTGTTTACAGTAAAACAATCCTTAAGAACCATGCAAAATTATCTGGGAACTTTGAGGCAAAAACTCAGTACATTTTTAATGCAATACAGAAAAGCTCCAAACTTTACAGAGCCTGCAATGTTAATGCTGAAGAGGAAAATTCGAACAAGAATACATTTATTGAGACCAGATCTCAAAAGGAGGGTGGAAGACAGAGTTTGAAAAGAACTCTACGAGTTTGTAGACCGAGGATTTAGAGTTGGTGATAAAGTAGTAGTAAGAAATTACCAGCAAGGTGACAGACGATGGAGATTTGGAACCATCCAATCCAAGGATGGGCAACTTCATTACACTATAAATGTTGGTCAGCTATAGTGGCCACATGTCAATCAGATGTGTGATGGAGGAACTATAATTGATGATGGCTGCAAACATCCCCATCCAGCTCTTGCGATTTCCAAACAGCCTGATAAGAGTGGAATTCCAGAACCATCCAAAGCCACCAAGTAGATGAGTCTGTGTTGACTTCCGATCCCAAGGTTTTACCAGATGCTCCATTCAGTGGGATCTGCTGCTGATACAGCCAGGTTCCCAAAGAAGCCAACTGTGCTACAACCTTTGCATCGGTCCATCAGAATTCGATGACCCCTAAATAGACTGAACTTGTGATAAAGGGGAGCGGGATATCAAAAGCTGATGCAGAGCCAAGCATCGCCAAGGACACAAAACTATCGTAAACCTGAACTCAGATTGAGAATGCCGACAGTAAGAGTTGTAAGTGTGTATGCGAGTGATGTGTTTTGCATATAATAAAGTGTAATGTAATTAAATACAGTGTCTTGTGCTATAAATACCTATTAAAGACAAAGTATATTCAGTCTCTAATTAGCTTTCTATTAATATTTATAAGCTATATACTTGATGAACATTACAGGCTAATCAGTATATACATAATTTAAATTAACAACAAGTGACCATCACACTGAATTTATTTTTTATATCATTTAAATCAAGGAAAAAAATTAAAAACATATAAATAAATTAACAAGGGGCTTAATTTTGCTAGACCCAGATTAGGAATTCTAGTGGATTGTCTTCTTTTAATGACAAATAACCTAAGTAATTTAAGAAATACTAAACACAAGTTAAGAGTGCCGGCAGTAGAGACATACTGTTTCTTTATATTTTTTTTATAATCATTTTCAAATAATTGCTCTACTGTAACTATAAGTGACTAATTTGTTATACAATTTAAATTACCAATAGTTTGCACATATCATAATTTAGCTATTACAGAATACAGAGTGTGATTACTCGTTTGCCACAAGTACAATGACACAAAATATTTTTGAAGTAAAGTAAGAAAACAAGCAAATAAACAGCAGTATGTACAATAAATTAGAAACATTGTGTTAAAAAAGTATTATATATTTTTATATTTTGTAAAATGCAAACCAATTATAATGATATACTCAAGGAGATAGACTACTATTTTAAAGCTAGAAGTTACTTAAAATTTGTTTAAGCTAGAATGTGTAATATAACAAAGAAAAAGCATATTTTCTCGTTAAAGTTCACATTTAACACATAATAACTTTATAAAATATGCATTTATCAATTAGTAAATAATATATCTCCTTACATGAAGTATTCTAAACATGTATACCAAATTGCAGAAGATCTCAATGATAATTTTTAAAGACAGTGTGTTTCTTGTTAGCATTAAAATACAAAAAATGAAAAACGAGATACACACATTTAAAGAATTCAAGCACTCGATTATCTACTTTTAATCAGTTTGTAAACTTAAAATTCCCCTGACTTTTTAACTAATGCCCTCTTGTTTTTCAGAATTTACATTTTTTTTTTTTTTTTTTTTTTTTTTTGCTTTCTCGCAGCTTTTAAAATTTTTCTCTGCTTTTTAAAGCCAAATCAGGGAATGTTGTTTTGCATTGTCGATAAGGTTAACATTAAACCTTTCATACTCGTCTGGAATGTAGTAACCAATTTATCTATAAATAATTTACCATATCTATACCAATATTTATCTATACCTATAAAAAATTAATGAATATTACTCAGTAATAAATTTTAAAAAAATGCTTATCAGCAATGTAAACACAACCAAAACATGAGCAAAAATGCATTAGTGAATTCATAACACACAGCTTGAAAATATGCTAGAACTTTGTGTTGTTGCCATCGTAAAACTACTTTTTGGTCTTTAAAATGCAATTAAATAAGTTTTAAGCCTTGAAACTAAAAGTAAACAACTCTGACACCATCATTTCGGCCTTTTAAATATTTATGTTTTGTGCACTTCTGGTATGCTGTTCCAGGACAAGGTGTCAAATCAGCTATCATAACTCCGGTTTAAATGAATGTAGGAACAAAATTCAAACAGTCTTGGAAACATAAGAAATAAGATTTTCATCAAGCATAAGAAAATAACAAGGAATTTTTTTACCAAAATCTCAGTTTCTAAGGTATACAGCCCCCTTAAATAAGCATCATTTGATTAAAATATACTTCTGAATATTAAAAACCTATCACTAAGGAAAAATTTTAAGGTGCAGTATCTTTCAAGAACTACATCTTTTTCCATTAAGACTATTTCAGGCACATATGTAAGATATCAAATAATGAAAATTAAATGCACATTGCACCCTTTTGTGAAGCAGCATCTTTTTCGCTCATATGACCAATGTTGTAGCTGTGGCTGATTGCTACAGTTGGTTGCATTAAAGTAACACATCATAGCTTATTTTTCACTGAGAGAATTTTCTGCATTAAGCCATTTTTATTACGTCAAATAATAATTACATAGCTTGTCTTGTAAGTTAACTCTACTAATAGTTTCTGATGTTTGACCAGTCTCATAATTAAGAATTTTAAACACAAGGAAATAATAAAGCACAAGATATTTCTTACTGGGGAAGAGGTATAATTCTGTGCCCTTGCAATTTATTTTATTAATAAAAAAGCATACACTCAACATGGTATTTCTGTTTTAGCTTCTAATTACTTGGTTAACTGATTATAGTAAAGCAAACAAGAATTGCTCCTGATAAAGACTTCCCAAGTGAAAGTATCTTGCATTCATACTAGATGCACACATAGAAAACTGATTTGTTAGGATAAACTACTATAGTTCAATAGTCTTATTCATTCAACCATTAGTGGACAACTGCCCATATTCAATTTGAACAAAACAAAACAAATTTAACACAGAAGTTTATTTGGATATGGGAAAGCAGAGGGGGAAGGACTCAAACACATGTTGAACTCAGAAATCAGCAGTCTTAATCACTTGGCCACTGCTGAATCATGAACATGAGAAATGCCATAAATTAACACAGCTGCCTATAAATTATAAAACTATATATTAATACTTTCATTAAATATTATCAATCAAATCTTTTTATTACTGCAAGCATTAATATACACCTATTTTTAATAGAGATAAATATCTGTCAATTTGACATACTTGTGGTTCTGGCTTTAACATTAGGCAAATATTAAAAAAATTAGCTGATTTAATTTATCACACTATGTTTCCATTTAAGTATTTTTATCCTTTAAATAAAGTTACAAAAACTGCATTGATGTCATTGCAAATAAGAAAAAGGAATGACAACACTGAATAGTTACTCATTACATGAAATAAACAGAGTGACTTGCATGCCACTTAACTGGAACGTATCAAAACATGCATATAGTATAATAATTTCAATTTTAAATACTTAAGCTCTCAGTGTAATTTTACATACAAAGTGTTTCACATACACAGGTTTCTAGAAGAAACTTACAAATTTATGTAAGAAAATTTGGTTTAAAAAGATCTGATCCTGGAAACGACAGTTTAAACCATATGAACTGCTACAAGAATGATAGATGTGGAAATAAAACTGTAAAAAGAAATTTACAACTTTACCTTGCCTTTTCCTTTGCCCTTCCCTTTAATACTGGCACTGACACTTGCTTTCCTGGGCATTTTCTTTGGTGGTGTATAAACTGGTTTGGCTTTCTTTGTAGATGACACAGGAGCTGGAGAAGAAGGTCCAGAACGGGGAGAAGGCATTGTCACAAAACGGCCTTTCTTCTTTGCTAGCAATTCAGGTTCAATTCGGGGCAATACACCACCCGAAGCAATGGTAACGTTTTTTAGGAGCTGAAATAGATATTCAATGCATTTATATATGTGAAAATAATCATTGGTACTTACATATGAATGCAACTAACTTGGCACAATTTGGCTATTTTTTACAGATCAAAAAGTAAAAGCTACATATTTGGTGCAAGTTGGTGGTTTTCGCAACCTTCTTTTTTTTTTCAGAAAGGTTCCCAAACTATCAATATTTATCATAAGTGAGTAAACATTATCAACACAGGAAAAGAAAAGATACTTAACAATTTAAAATATAAACTTGAGTTATTAAATAAGGATTACATGCTAATTAAAAAATAAAATACTTAAATATTTTTTCAAACCTTCCTGCAATTTCTTTGTATTATTCGTCTCCTGAAGTGCATAGCAATTTGTTTTCACTAAAAAAAAAAAAAAAAAAAAAAATTGCAGAACAACAGAATTGTGGAGATTCAGCTTCGCACACCCCTGAGCAACAGTGGCTATCTAGGAAATGCATTTTCTCATTGTTCCCTTAGAAAATTTTAAGTAAAATTCTGAATTCCTGCAGAAATTTTATCACAGTTTCTCCCACTGCTGGCAAATTCCACAAACTCATATTTTTAAACTAAGTTTAAGACAAAAATATCAGAATATGTTTGTAAAAATGGTTTGAACTTGGAATACAACATAAAAGAAATGCATATAAAAATAGTGATGGTGCTTGATTCAAATGATTGTTATGAACATGGTTGACAGAGTTTAGGACATTCTGAAAATTTGGCGATGTTAGTACCCGATTATTAGGACTACATATTACAAAATACAAAATAATGAATAAAACAAGTGTTGCAGATTTATAATGTAGTTGTGTTGTTGGGAAGCAAATTAAATGTTTAACTGTAATGTACATTGATTAAGTATTTAGTTTTGAAATTAGAATTTTGCTTTGTAAATGACTACAGCCTTGTCTTGTAATGCTTTTACTATGACGATTAAGTCATTGTTTAGTTTGTTTTATAAATTTTAGCTATAACCTGGGTTAGCATGTTTCTTCCAAAGTAGAAAAAACAGCTAAAAGAAATGGGAAATGTAAGAAACTAATTTTTGAACTTATGTTTGTATTATTTTCATAATATTTTATTTGTACATTGGCATTTATATTACTATTTTAAATATTTTCGTTTTCTATATACTTTAAGAAGCCTCATTTGTATGCTTGTGACAGCTTTTCATTGGTAATATATGTATGTATATATGTATTTTTGTGTATCTGCTATGATATTTCTTTCACATCTGTGAAATTATTTAGAAAGAAAAGAGGAAAAAATTCTGGAAAATTTATATTAAAACAAAAATCTGAAAGCTTTCAGATTGTATATTATGCCCAAAGGGGCTTTTTTTTTTCAACACTTTGTGTGTAACATTTATTTATTAAATATGTTCTTCGCACTTAAATCATAAAATTCAATTCAACAGCAATATTGCAAAATAATTTTAAAAGAGCATGTCTTTAGAATTTCCGACACACATTCATGCGCGCCGCCGGCGATAATTTTTTTTCTTTTCCTCCGTACAGTGTTGCCACTGCTAGTTTTGAAATTGTTGAGTTTGTTAATCAAAAATTCGCTAAAGTTTTACAAAACATGAAATAGATAATAAAGCAAATTCCAGATTAGTGCTTCCAGATGCCCATATTTGGGTGGAACATTACATCATTCAAAACTTGATGTCTCTAGGTACCGTAGCTTTATCACAATGCGAGAAACATACATAAGTTTATGCAGATTTTTCATTATTTAATTTCTTTTAATATAATGCAAGGCTCTAATATTTGGTGGCAACAGTTTGAAAAGTGATACGCTGTTTATAGTGATTTGAAGCAAAATGCCAAAACGAAATTAGCCCTTCTGGACTAAAAATTCTGAAAAGGTTTCAGATTTTAAATTATGTCCAAGGGGGCATTTTTTAAACATTTTGTGCGTTACCTTTATTTATTAAATATAGTGTTCTTTCCCCTTAAACCATAAAATTCAGTTCAACAGCAATGTCACAAAAATATTTTAAAATGACCATACTTCAGAATTTCTGATACACAGTTCCGCACGCGGTTTATAAAATGGATTCAACCCCTCGGTAGAGTGTTGCCATTGTTTGATTTTAAATCGCTGAGTTTGTTAATCCAAACTTCATTAACGTTTTACAACATATGAAATCAATAATAAAACAAATTCCAAATTTTATATTCATAGTAGGATTACGTCATTCAAAATTGGATGGCTCTAGGTACTGTTGTTTTATCACAATGCGAAAAACACGCATTTATGCAGATTCTTCATTATTAAATTTATTTAAATATAATACAGGGATCTAATAATTGGTGGCAACAATTTGAAAGTGATACACCGCTTATGGTGATTCAATGCAAAATGCCAAAACGAAAACAATAGTCCTTCAGGGACAAAGCCCCTTTGGACTAAGAACATTGAATCTACATCATCGTAAAAACAGTGTAGCTAAGTAACAACAATAATAATTTCTGAAATTTGAGATAAATGAATATATTCAACATTCATTCTAATCCTGTTGAACTTTAATCTCAATTAAAAATTCACATGAAATTTCTGGTATGACATATTCCAGTACTTATGTATTATCTCATCAACTGGCCAAGTAACAAAATTTAATGTCAATTATGAATCATTCACTTCTTTAGAATTCAGCAATAGTAATTGGTGATTGGTGAATATTGCCGATGATCTATAGGATAATGCATAAGCACCCATATTGCTTTCCAAATTTTATATTCATACCATACAAGATTTTAGACATGGCAAATAGCATCAAGATAAAGTACACTGCACAAAAAAAGGGGAGAACATTTCTATACTTCCTGTTCTACTGGGTCGATTGATGAAATTCAAATTGTGTTTTTCATGTCTCGAAAGCGCGACTTTGGATATATAGTAGACTCATATATAGCATTATTCTAACATAGGTATTCTGACAGAAACTCAGACTTTTTCTGAAATGATATGCCAATTGTTTTCCATATTTTGATTCTATGACTCAAATTATGCCTAAATATTAAATTTTGTAAAATTTGGTGCAAAATTTATGGAGAAATTCAAAAATTTATCTAGGCAAATTTTTTCAGTTTGTGACAAGAATAATTTACTTGGCGAACTTCTTAATTTATGCCAACCGATTTTCAATTCCTTTATTTCATTGTAAATGGGTGGAAAAAAGTCATCATTTATACTTTCAAATAATTTTAACAAAGTGCGTAAATCGCATTTGACATTACTATCACTTATAACAAATTTCAAAACTTGCCAATATGTAAATTCACCTATAGCTTACAAAATTTTGAATTTAAAAAACTCTAATTTTTGGTTGGTGTACCTAGTACTAGTACATCTACTTTAAGATGATGTGAAAATTTTTATAATACAAAAAGTGTTTCGAAAAATTTATAAAAGTACAAATTTTAAAAATAAATCATAAAAAATGTGCGAATTATACTTAAAGCTTTAAATTTCGAAGTAAAGTAAGTAAGCCTAAATTTCAAAATCTGAAAGAAGGAATGATGTAAGTTTAATAAAAAATATAATAAAAAAATAAATAATTAATAAATATATTTCAAACTCAGTTAACATTGAGGTGCTAAAATTTTGAGAGCTAATGTTTTAAAAACTACTCGTGTGATTTTTACAAAACTTGGAAGTCTGGCATAATTCGAGTCATAGAATCGAAATATTGAATACAATTGGCATGTCATCTCAGAAAAAGTTTGATTTTGTGTAAAAATACCTATACAGTCAAAAGTTGTTAATTCGGACACCCATAATCCCGACCTCAAAGCTAGAAACTTTCTGCGCATGCATCGTGTTGACGCATGTGCGTAAGACCTTTACGGCTGCGAATATGAGTGTGCGCATGCTCAAAATATGTTTACACATGCACATTTAATGTATAATGGACGGTATAAGCTAAGCTAAAATAATCTAATTCAGTTAATGCTGCAGATTGCGTTGTTCCTTAATCTTCAAATTGGATCCAGCTTATTATTTTTTGCAGACTGTTAGAGCAATTTTATAAAAGTAAGCTTGAACTTTTGATTATGTCAAATAGAATTTCCGATATATATTTACTAATATGTAAAGGATCTACAAAGCGAAAGTATGTTTCGAAGTCCATTAAACAAAAGTGGAATTGCTGCAAAAAATGACTTAACCATTCCGAAATCTGTTTATCAATTTCACGCTGCTCTGCGGCGGAGGGGGGGTGGCGCTGTGCGCAATGAATTGGAAGTTGATCTGTCAGCACTATCCTTATCTTCAGAGCAGATGTTTTTATTCTATTTGGCTTACAATTCCGTACTAAATGTAGTATTTCATCTCTATGTATTCCGTCTTATATATATAATATGATTTAAATCAAATTCCTCGTCATTATAATTTGCTTCCGATAGTGAAGAAAGTGACACAGAGGTTATTGAAAACGAAAAAATTTCGATTGACAAATTATAGGAGCAATTATAGGACTTGAACAGCGGAACTTTGTAACTGAACAAGAAATTATGTCTGTTTAATAGAATTAAAGAGAAAGTATTATCACATAAAACGAAGGAACTTAAACAACTTACATTGAAAGAAATGTTTAATAAAGTAAACAAATAAATATTAAGCTTTTTTTTTTTTTTTTTTTGCATGCGCCGCGTCGGCACATGCGCACAGGCGTTTTACGCGTGCGCGTAAGACCCTGACTACTGCGCATATGCGTGTGCGCAAGTGCAGAATACGTTTTCGCCTGCGCGTTTAATGTATAACGGATGGTGTAAGCTAAAATTATCTAATTATCTATTTCAGTTAATGTTAATGATTGCGTTGTTCCTTAATCTTCGAATTGGATCCCGCTTATTATTTTTTGCAGACTGTAAGAGCAATTTTATAAAAGTAAACTTGAACTTTCGCTTATGTCAAATAGAATATCCGATGCTGGAACTTCCAAAGGATCTACAAAACGAAAGTATGTTTCGATGTCCAACAAACAAAAAGTGGAATTGCTGCAAAAAAATGGATAAAGACATGAAGAATGTGACAGAGAGGTTAGTGAAAACGAAAAAATTTCGATTGACAAGTTAGTCGGTATTCTCGGCACAGCAATTAACGGGACTTGAACAGCGGTACTTTGTAACTGAACAAGAAATTATGTCTTTTTATAGAATTAAAGAGAAAGTATTACCACATAAAATGAAGCAACTTAAACAACTTACATTGAGAGAAATGTTTAATAAAGTAAACAAATAAATATTAAGCTTTTTTTTTTTTTGTAAATTTTGATACCCTTTAGATCATAATTGTTCTTTATTTCATATTTTTAATTTTATAATTTCTGCATGCCATCTTACCAGATTTAAACTGATGATCTATAATCCGGAAAAATCGATAATCCGGAATCGCCGAAGTCCCGACGAGTCCAGATTAACGACTTTTGACTGTATTAGAACAATGCTATAAATAATCTAATGCATAGCCTAAGTCGCACTTCCGAGACATGAAAAATGGAAGTTGAATTTCGTCAATCGGTCCAGTAGAATGGGAGATATAGAACTGTCCCCCTCTTCTTTTGTGCAGTGTACATTTTTAGTAGCAGTAAATTTTTAACAAGTTTAGCAAATTTCTTCCATACATGAAAAAGTAAAAATGATTTTTTTTTTTGTTTACTTATTTAATAATAATACATTTATATTTCATTCCTATATAACGGTGCAATAATTACTAATCAATTTAAATATTTTCATTTTATATATATATATATCAAGCTTCATTTGTATACGTGCAGTAAGTTTCTTTTGTAACATACATATGTAATGTTCATTTTGCACTTGCAATTAAATCTGCTTTTATATCTGTAAGTCTTTGTGGATTTCAAAACTGAATTTCAGTTTGTAACAGGAATAAAATTAGAAAATAGATATATTTATTCAAGAAAATAAATAAATAAATAAAGTAAAATTAATTATTGAAAACTGAATCTACATCATCAACAATGTGTAACATACTATAAATGAATAAAAATTCCACCATACTTTTCACTACTCTTTTTTTAGGAAAAGTTAATTTATGCATTTTACTGCCGAAATAATAAAACATTTATTTTCAAATGAATTAAAATGTTATTAGTAAATTTATTTCCTTTAACAGCTCTATACACCAGGAATAGCTTCATAAATTTAAATTTGATTTTTAGCACGTTCCTTGCCACGTGGGGCATATGCACTCCACGCTAAACATTCCGTTCAAGCCATTTAGTATTATCATTGTAAAATGAAGAATTTTTTAAAAGTTCATTATGCAGTCAATTATGGGCATCTTCATACTACTGCTGATGCCCTCATTTAATTGTGAGGCGTATACGCCCCACGCGGCGTGATTAGTAATTTTTTTTTATCGCCAGAAACAAAATAATACAAATGTAAAGCGTGAACGGGAAGTCTTCAAAAAACGGTCTGGCAGAGAACGTGTTAAGGTACAGTGCGCAAAACAGGGGGGGGGACAGTTCTATATCTTCCGCTCTACTGGGCCGATTGAAGAAATTCAAATTGCGTTTTTCATGTCTTGAAAGCACGACATAGGATATATATTATATTTATACATAGCATTGTTCTAATATAGGTATTTTGACACAAAATCGGGCTTCTACTGAAATAACATACCAATTTTTTATATCTGCAGATAATGAAAATGTTATAAACAAATTCAGGGATTTTCGGCATAATTTTCAATATAAATTCAGTCATTAAGCGGTTAAGTTGATAAAATGTGTTTCATTTTATTATGTTGATACTGATAGTAAACTTATGAAAAATATCGATAGAAAATCTTTTTAAAAGTGCCACCAAAATTTTCACTTGCACTGAATGAGTAATTTTTCAACTGTAAAAAAACTCCACATTGCACCACGATATTAATATATGAGAACGATTTTTAAGATTGTGTTTACCTTAATAATTATTTAACTGTACAAAAAATACAATCCTGTCATGAAGATGTATTTGTGTTGACAGTGCAACAGATGTCAATACCAGATTAGCATAGCTTTGTATGTTAGCTGTTAGGTTGAAATACATTTTAAGCTAATTTCACACTACAGATGTTAAGTTGCAGTATTTATAAAAAGATGACAATAAATATTATTATCAAATAATGTAAAGTTTTATATTTTATTATAGAGCATCATTACTGAGATCCACAACTAAACATGGGCATGATAATTATGCAGTGTGCTATAATTTAACTTCTGAAAATCTGTATTTGTCTTCAACTGTTTAAAAAAAATGTCATTTTTGAAATTTATAGTTGTCCAAAAGTATTTGACTAAATATAATAACTAAAAAAGTAATGACAAATTAAATTTAATTTCAGATACATTTAAATTAAACTTATTTATGTACTTCATGAAATACTAAGATATGATAAGCTTGGTTAGCCATATCATAATACCTGAAGGATTAAATTTTCCCTTTGGATTTGTTATGTTGTAGGGGATTATTTTAATTTTCTAATAGTTATTTTAATTTTTGAATTAAGCTGTACTTTACCTCCTTGTTTTCCACCTACAATTCCCTAACAGAATGAGTTTTCAAAATTACGTTTTATGTAAATGAGATAGAACCAGTATTTAACTTGAAGTCTTGGCCATTTCAGTAGAAGAGCTTAGAAGTTCTTCATACAGTGTGTTCTGCTTTCTGGCCACATCATTGCTTTAAATCTAATATTACTATACTTCAGCTATTTTGTTAAGTGCCTGTAAGTATTCGTTGGTGATCTTTAATAAGGGCCAACTCTGTCAGTTATTTCTGTGCAGCTTCATCTGGTTTTAGTTTAGTTAACATTAGATTAGTTTCTTATTTTCTATCTTAAGTTAAAGCCCAAGTGAAGGCTTACTGTAATCCGAGAAGGGCCATCTGTTAAATATCTTGAGTTGGAATAAAGAGTAAATTTAAGCCTTCTTTGGATTTAATACTGACTAGGAACTCTGTGATTTATTTCCTGCACAGTTCTTAAATATTCTACCTTGCAAGAACCACAAATTTAGCAAGAATATTACAATATCAATGACACATTTGCTGTATTTGATGAAAATAAAGTTTTGACAATTATGAATTCTGTGGATTCTACCTTCCAGATCACTTCTGAAGTTGAAGCATTCCATTTCCTTTTTCTCAACATTTCAGGCATACAAAATAATTCTAGTTTTGATACCATATGGAAACCTTTCTCAATTTGTCTCAGCACAACCAGATCCAGACACTGTGCACACACATGATTTGCTATATAAAGTCAACCCCTGATCACTAACTGAACTATTTGAGAACTCTTACAATTGATTGATTAGAAATCATTTCAGATTTCTACCATGAGTCAAAAAAAAAAAAAAATTTCAATTCTGATATAAAAAAAATTATCCTATTCCAATTAATGCTAATAATTTAGTTGCTATTTCTTTCTTTCCTGCTATCAGTTACAAAAATGCAACTTTCCTGTCATTCTTTCTTGTCGGTAAAATAACACAATTTTGTCCTTAAAGACCCTATTCCTGAAATGAATTGTTAGAGAATTCAGTACAGGTTACATTGAACAAATGAAGCAAGTTTTAAAATTTCACATAAAAAATGTGAATCTTATTTTCTAAAATTCGAAAATGAAAAATCATTTATTGCTCAACACTGTTGGAATGCAAACTGCAAATTCAATTTTGCTTTTACCAGAACAATCCAAGAAACTTCTTCAGTTGGTAAATCAGTTTTTCTATGAGGCTTTCAATATCTATAACATTTTGTCAATGACTCGCATTCTAACCACAATCAATAAAATCGCAGAATTTATCATAGAAAGCCTCATTAGTTAGTAGTAAATTTTCGAAAATTCATCTGTCTTTCTGTTTATATCTTTCCTTAAGTTTCAGCTGAAAAGTTTGAACTGCTGAAAGCATTTTTGCTAAAATAAAATATATTTCAATCAATTATGTTTTTCTTACATTCAGTTTTACTTGGTGTGTCACTTACCATTTTTCCAATTTTAGCAAGTTATATAACATACTTATGATTGTAAATATTAGTTATGATTGCATATATACTTATGATTTTATATATTTAACTTATAATTATATATATTAATATTAAATTCAATATTACATTAAATTAAAGTATGCAAAATAAAAAATAATTTTTATTCTTTAATAAAGAAAAACTACACTATTTAACACCAATCAAAAACATAATTTCATATCTTAACAAGACAGAGATAATAAATACCAAATGAAGTTCTTCATCATTAGCTACAGCAAGAAGAATATGACGTGGAGTAACTCTGCCTTTTTTGTTATCTCTGGCAGCATTTCCAGCTAATTCAAGAATTTCCGCTGCAAAGATTAAAAATTTACTTGCATCTGATGGGAAATTGTACAAACACTCCCATGTATCATATGGTACTACAACACAAATAAAATGCATTTCTTTACATAAAAACCAAACTGAAATATTTTTTTATCTCAAATTTAATACAGTTGAGCCCCGATATAACAAAAGACACTTAAAACAAATCCCTGCATATAATGAACGAAATCTTTTGGTCCCATCCAGTTTCTTATAATGTTATTTTATACTATAACAGCAAATCTTAAAGAGTATGAAAATCAGATAAAACAAACCACATGGATACATTACATTGAAACTTTTTCATATATTTTATATTTTGCACAGAATTCTTGCAACTTTTAACAAAACAATTACTACCCATTAAAATAATCCATAATTAGAATGTTAGGATTCACATTCTAATCCCACTCCACATTCCTTCCATTAAATAAAGGAAAATGTAGAAGGTTCTTTTTGTAAAGGAAAAACATGTTTTTTTTTTTTAAATTTTTTCATCTATCTTTATCTGTGCTCTAAACAGAGGCTATGTCAGACACATGTGGCACTCAACTCTAGGTGAACAAGAATACAATAAGCATATCTTCGAACGCCATATTATATATGTTATGTCGAGAATTTTAATTATTAATACATATTTTAAGTTATCATTATTCCAGAATTTTTATTTGTACTCATATGTATTTTAATTTGGAAAAAAGCATTCTTAAATTGTTAAAGCCTTATTTAGCTGGTAGTTCTTGAGACTGTAGTGTAATAAAGACAGGAAACGGTTGCAAGAGCCACCTGGTTTATTGGTTCATGGCCTTTTTATTAACAATGGAGGCTGTAGGGTGTTGTGTTGTCGCCTTTTACTAATGGTGTTAGAAGATTTTTGGACATAGAAATATTTTGGACTTGGTCAGAATCTTGTACTTTGAAATATCGTCTTTGCAATTTTTGGACTTAAAAACATTTTGAACTTGGTCAGAATCTCGTACTTTCAAATATCGTCTTTGTGTCAAAATATTTCTAAGTTTCGGGACTTAGAAATATTTTGGACTTGGTCAGAAGTCTTGCTTTCGCCTTGTTATAGTTGCAATTTTGTTTACTTCAGACAGTGGGGGTTGTTGTTAGCTTAGGTAATTGGATTCAGTTAATCTTTGAATTATGGTAACTTGGCGATTTTTTGGCGAAAATTTTGCGACCAACACTGCTACAGCAACCTGCTAGTTTTTGTTTGGACGCCATTTTGTTTTCACGAAGTAAAGGCTTTTTTTTTTTTTTCCTTCAACATTTTTTTTCCAACAATCTGCTAGCCGAACTACGCTTATGCTAGAACTTTTATGGAACAAAAGTGCTTAATCATGATGAAGATTAGGTGCGAAATTGGGAGAAAGTGCAGAATCGCCAACTGCTTGCCGCATTTTTAAGAATTGCACATACATGGTATCCAAGTACACGTCGACCTATTTTCACTTAAAAAACATTCCCAGAATTGCACAAAAATGGCATTGCGCACACTCTTGACTTTATCCATGTACACTGCTAAAGTCCTAGCTAGTAACCTTTATCGCCTTACCAAAATGTCGCCAAACTACCTGTTACCATATTACAAAGATTAGCCTTGGATTCTTGTAAAGCTTAGTTTCTGCTTGTTAGTTGTGGAGGTCCACTTTAGTTCCCACATTGTGTGTACAGATGTTTTTTGGACTTCATTGTCAGATTTTCTTGTTTTTGATTCATTGCGAGGATGTAATTTTCTCAGTTTAGATAAAGTAAAATTCTGGCATTGGTGCGATTTTAATTTTATGATTTTTTGTAAGCCAATGAAATTTTTTTTTGGGGGGAAGTGGAGAGTTTACTTCGGTGCTTGCACCAGATTCATTCGGATTTCTGATTTTTGAGCAAAAATGTAAGAAAGGAGAAAAGAGTGTAGGGGCTTGACCCCTTGCATATAATTTATGGTAACCTGAGTAGTTGAATGTTATGGAAACCCTATTATGATGTATTTGTTTGCATTATTCTGGGAAATTTTGAATCATGGGATGTTTTGCAAGGGCTTTTGTGATGTGTATTGCCTAGGAAGTAATTGCTTGTTTCATTGCTTAGGCGGCACAATAGCTGAATGTTGTAGGATTAATTTGAAGTTTCTGTATGATTTGGAACGAAAGGGGAAAAGTGCATTAATTGACTGGTGTGTAAATGAAGGTTTACTTAGTAGCCATAGTCCGGATCTACGTAGTATATTTTTGACTGTTATTTTTGTGAATTTCTATGGTGATGGCGATATACGGATTGTAGTTAAGATAATTTTAGGAAGTTTTTGGATGCTGTTAAGGAATTTTGTGTGCCACAAACTGAATAAGAAAGAATTTCTAAATAAGGTAAGCGGATATTTGCTTTGTGTAGTGCTTAAATGCATAACAGGTTTTTCCTTTTCTTATGTTATTGTTTGGTTTAAAATGTAGTTTATTGAGATTATGTATTTTTCGTTTGCCTCTACTGTAGAATTGTGTGCTCCTTTGACTTTTTAAGTGAAAATATATCGATGTGTACATGGACAAACTCAAGGGAGTGCGTAAAGCACAGTTTGTGTAATTCTCTGATGTTTTTTTAAGTGAAAATAGGTCAGTGTGTACATGGATAAAGCCAAAGGAGTGCACAATGCCATTTTTGTGCAATTTGAGAATTTTTTTTTTTTTTTTAAGTGAAAATAGGTCAATGTATACATGGATACCGAGTATGTGCAATTCGACTTCTTATTTTGGCTTGCATATTGGGAATTTTTTAGCCAAAAATTGCTGCTACGCAGGCCCAAAAAACAAGTTAAAGAATTGCACAAACTCGGTATCCATGTACCGCCGAAAATCGCTAAGTTTCGCCAAGGGGTACCCTAAAATATAATTTTACCGAGGCTAGATGACAGACCTTAACTAGGGAATCTTATCCATTTGTGTCCACCACTACAGAACATTCGTCTTATAAACTTGCTGGAGGTATTACCATCATAAGTAGATAGCTTCAAAGAGAAATGAAAAGGCATGAGTAAACGTTTAAAACCATCAGAACTGCTTCCTGCTGTCGCTATGCATTTCTTTACTATGCCAACTTCTTTGGTGACAGCAGCAGAAACTCAGTCTTTAATTTATTGTTCAATTTTTTTCTTGGACGACCGAAACTCTTTCTTCAGTTTCTCAAACTCTATTTTCAACTGTGCCTATTCAGTTTCCTATAGGTTCAAATTTGCTCTCTGTTATGGCTATAATATCTCTTTTCATTTCCTCTTGGCCCACTTTCATCTCTTCTTTGATGGATTTTTGACCAGCTTCCATCTTTTCTTTAATGGATTCAGCTCTTCTTTGAAAGCAGCAAAGGCTGGCACCAACAGCCTTAATTGTTTCTAAATCACTCTTGTCACTGGCATTCAATCTACTACTGCCACCAAAAAGTGTTGTTTGTGCACGACTTCGCAATGAATTGGATACATGAGTCTGATAACAGGTTAATAACATTTATTTTTATCAAAAGAAATATTTCAGAACTCTGGAATTTTCCATAGAAATATTTGTACAAGTGTTCACAGTATCGCACAGTATGATCAGTAATTACGTTTCAAACTACTAAGAATGATAAACCCAATGCCATGCAAAGCATCTAAAAAGAAAGCTAACTCAGATATTTTAGTTCACATGTAACTAAACAACTTGTAACAAAAATAACTAAGCAACTGAGAAGCAGATGCTCTCTCTTCAGCCTTAAACAGTTTTCAAACAGCTGCGAGGTTATTTCTTGTACTTTCTGCTTCTAGAAATTACAGGAAAGCAATAAGAGGGTAGAATTAGAGTTACAGTTAACATAGTGATCAATTACATTTATTCAGTTACAATACTTATTACAGTTATACAGGGACCAGACCCAAATGTTGCCAAATTTGGTGATAAAATAAATCACCAAAACCATTGTCAGCTTGGCGATATTTCGCCAAATTACTGAGATACCTATTAACTCCATGTTATATGCACTTTTACTTTTTCGGCATAAATTTCTCTTAAAATTTGTCTCGTGTTATATTATACAGAAAAATACAACAATTCTACCAAAATTACCTATCTAAGTACAAAATTCCTAATAATAGGTTATCGTAACTTATTTATAAATCATTCAAATGCTTGTAGCTGCAAGACATAAAATACTCCTATTGCTCATAAACTATAAAGACAGCCCATTATCTTTGTATAATGTGTTTGGCACACCACAGGTTATACACCAAGAAATCCACTCACCCATCCACCAACCAGCCTATTATCTAAATGTCGATCTTATACGATAATTTCTAGCCATTTAACCAGTGTCTGCATAGCATTTGGTTTTATTGCTGAAAGATAATTTTTCGGGAGTTTTTTTTATTATGAGCAATTACAACACTTGAATTTAAGGCAGTTAATACATTAATGTATTTCTGTATCTTTTTTGGTATACTGGTCAGGGTATTTTGATCTTGTATGAATCTACAAAGAATGATCTTCAAACTTTTTAAACTGTCCAGAATTTTTTTTTTTTTTTTTAGGGAAATTCACCTTTCCTTGAGAACTGTTTAATGTGTAACCATTCTTTCACTAACATTGATAAGACAGAGAAATTCATCAGTACTAATAGTATGTCCCATATTTCCACATGGTTTCACAAATTTTAGCTCTATGTGTTTTGCTCACCTTGCAGATACAGATTTTTTTTTTTTTTTTTTTCATATATTAGCACAGGTAACCACAATATGTACTCTTCTAAATCAGCATCAACTTGAAATTTTTTGCTGAACGTACCATGACGAGATGAAAGAAATGACAAATGCACATTCTATTTAATTATGAAAGAACAGCATAATGCAATGCATTCTACAATTGTGGATATGTCATCATATCAACAGGACTAAGCCATTTATATTGCATAGGATAAAAGGATTTTTATACCAACAACCTTTGAAAAGATAAAAGAATTCAAATTTAAAAGGATTATTGAAATATTTACTCATCTCAATGGCAAACAGAAGTAGCAGTTGCTTTTGGAATTTTGTGTACAGTTTAGGTGAGACCATGCAAGCTGATTAAAAGTCACTTAAGTTGCTAATTTAAAACAATACAAATGACACAAATAGGCATTATAGTGTTAATATGCATACACCCCAAATTTTTTGTTTCTCATAAAATCAAAAATAACATTCAGCTTTGTCTCTTAAAACACACTTTTTAAAAATATGCTTTAAAAAATAATATTTTTAAAGCTCAACCCGACTTTTGAATTTTAAATTTATTTTTAAGATTATTATCTTAGATAGGCTTTCCAAAATTAAGTAGTATATGAATTCTTTTGCGAAAAAAGTCAAATGAAGGCATAATTTAACACTATACATGTTTTAAAAAAATCTTTAAAATCTCAAGTTAAAACGAAATGTGTTCATTACAGCAAAACATTCAAGAGGTATCTGCCTATCTCACAATATATTACAATAAAACATACACAAGTTATCTGCCTATTAAGATATGTTTTCAGAAAAATTAGAATACTTTAATGTTACAAAGATGAAAATCATGAAATTCCTATGCAGCTAACCTGATCCAATGGTTAGAAACTCGGCCCTGAGGAACTATGAATACTCCAAAGTATAGAAATTCATTCTGCTTAACTGATACAAGGAGTGATTGATTACACATTTTTGCCTCCTACACTTCATTTTCCTAACTAAGTATTTCGTATTTTATAAATAGGTAGGAAAATAAATTAGTCCATTCAGTTAAATAAAATATTAAAAAGCATTGTAATGTACAGAACTAAATACTGTTAAGTAAAATACTGTTTTTATTGCTTTTAATACTTTTGCTTCCATTAAAAAAATTATTTTCTTCTTTTATACTAAAAGTCTGAAAAGTATTCCTGCAGCCACTTATGAAAAAGTTCTTCTGCAGATTTATACTCCAATAAATGCCATTCAAGGCACGCCAAACACTTTCATGTTGCAAGACATTCATATATATTCCTCCTTATACTGATAAAATAAACAAACTTCAAAAGTAAGAGGCAAATTTACAGTTTATAAAATTGATTAGATTAATCATACCAGTCAGATACTCAATAACAGCAGCCATATATACCGGTGCACCTGCACCGATTCTCTGATGATGAGTACCATTTCTTAAATACCGATGAAATCGTCCAACGGGAAATAAAACTCCAGCTTTAGCAGACCGAGATGTAGATTTGCTCCTTTTTTTACCACCGCGAGCAGACATTTTTAAGTCAGACAAAGTAGACAGAAGTCTTGTTTTGCACCCGCTAAGTCTTTCTGCTCGGATGAGCGAAAAACAAACACTGTCGACTGTCAATACGGTTTCGAATAGTGTAATGTAGAAGACATTTTCGTTTAAAATCCATCTCACATTTTTAATTTAAAAATTCATCCATTATAGTAATAAATTATGATCTAATTTTTCAACGATATAAATACCAACAATGTACTTCTATGATTTTACTATTACCTAATTTGAACATAAGTATTAAATACATTTTAGATAACACTATTTTAATAATTTAAATGAAGCAAAGAGTACGTGTTATTATTATTTAATTTAAATGAAGCAAAGAGAAAATATTATTATTATTATATAATTTAAATGAAGCAAAGAGCAAGTATTATTATTATATATCTATAAATTTGAGTTTTAAAAAAAAATATATGATGTGCACAGTTTCAACCTTATTACTAATTTTTATTAATAATAATGTATAAATTACAGGTAGAATGAGTAAAATTAATAAAATAATGAAAATAAATCAAATTAAATAATTTGCTCAACGTAAAATTCATTTTAAAGGTTTTTTTTTTTTTTTTTTTTTTTTTTTTTTTTTTTTTTTTTGTCCCCCGGATGCTGTGTGCATTATATTTGCAACCATTAGATGCTTTTTAACTGTACACAAACGATTTTGTTATTATTGGGGAGTCTGCGATCACCGAGGCAAGCGGCAGCACGATCGCTGCGCTCCGTAAAAAAGTGAAAATATTTCCTTTCCTCTTGGTGATTATCAATTAAATTTCTTTGAAAAATGTTTATTTTTCCCCTACAAAACCTATATCATTCCAATGAATTTCGGCTCCGATGTTGACGAGAATAAAACAGCGGACAATGTAAGGATATACTCCAAAAGCCTGGAATTTTAAGATAAGTACTTTTCTTTCATCTAAACTAAATCAAATTTCTTTAAATAAGTGCATTTAAATCAATAAATCTTAATTTTTCATCAGTTTAAAGCATTAAAAAATACTTGAAATTGCCATTGCTTGTGGCTTCCTTTGTGTATCAACTCCAAACAGACGCCAGCGTTATCAGTTCACGTCTGTCAACACTTACAAAGCCCTTAAGGATACTCGAGAGAGGGAAAATTTGGGGATGAGAGGGATAATTTGGGCATCGCGCTATTTCCCTCTCGGATCTTCTGGATTCTCATTTCTTTCTAGATCGCTTGAATATAGTTTCGCCTTTAAATAATATTATACCTCACCGATTTTTTCTCATACTGTTCTTTGCTATCTGTTAAATGTCCATATGTAAGGGATGGTTTATTCTTCACCGCCTTAAATGAATTCTTAGAACTATGAGCTTATATAAATAACAGTGTGCCTCATAGTGTTATACTAACATTATTTAACTAGTAATAAATTATGATAGTAAAATAATTAATCTTGTAATAAATTATGATAGTTAAATTAATAAATACTGTTTAATTTGTGTTTTTAATACATATACTCAGTAATATACACACACACACACATATATATATATATATATTTTTTTTTTTTTTTTTGGTGTGTGCGATTGTGGTCTTGTATTGTATATATTGTATATGGTTCTCTGCTGTTAGTCTGATGCTGTTTTTTGAAAAATGTATGAAAATGTTGAGAATGAAAGTAGCATAAGTTACTTTGGTTAAATTAATATATACTTTTGTTTGATGACCTTTGTTGATATCTCAGGATGCAAGCGTACATATTACTTTATATTCCATGCTAAATACCTTGATACGAAGCATTTTAACACCGTCAATAATTGTTTTTTCCCCAGTAACACATCTATTCACCATTACCAAACACACTCACTACACAAACACACATGTGAGACACTATTTATTGTAAATGAAGACAGTTTCTTCTCCTTTTAACTACACTCATCGACACAATCGTATTTTAGGATATTTCCTACTTCTTTTCCTTTTCATTCTATAGGCCTTTTTTTTTTTTTTTTTTTTTTTTTTTTTTGGCCATTTATTTTAAATTTTATTTTGTCCCATCTTTTCTTCCTGGCCTTTTGAACTCGTGCAAGATGTACGAAGTTCCTTTTTACTCTCCTCAAATGCGAAATTGCCCCTCTTTCTATATACCTTTCCTTCGCACCTATGCTTGATTTTTCGCCCATCGGTGCAGAAAGACTTAGCGGGTGCAAAACAAGACATCTGTCTACTTTGTCTGTCTGTCTCATTTTGTTATTGTAGATTAATTTTTAATATATAATGCCGTACTTATTAGGTTCGCATGCAATCCGAAGAACACGCAAATACCTAGAGCAAGGCAAACTAATATTTCGAAAAAATGTACAAATAATGACTGTACATTACAATGAGAAAGACATTTATCATCAAGGAGCTAAGTATGAGTAAAGATATTCTTTCGATAATACTTTTGAGTATGTCTAAAATAATAGGAACATTCTGTTTTCAGTGTTGTGTTTGGAAAGCAGTATCCCTAAAACAGTGCTTGTTTATTTGAATTTCGCCTAAATACAACAATTTTCATTTCTGCTACTGCAGTTATTAAACACGAGATAAATAAGGTTCTTAATATGGCTGATCCCATAATATGCGTATTAAATTTGCTTTAAATAAGAACATTCGTCCGCCCCCCTTTTTTTTTTTTTGGAAATCAGTTTTTGTTCCATGTTTACAGGTTTTATGAAACTCGCAAGTGCCGGTTATCTAAATATGCCCTTTTTAAAACGTGCCATACTGGGCCGTAATCTACGGTTTTACCGAAATAGGAAAGCATTGTTTAAATAGGCAAAAAGAAACCTTAGATAGCTATAAATTTTGGGCAACACTTTTATCGATTTCGAGTGTGATGTAGCACAGCTCCCTCCCCTTTAGACGGAAAAAAAAAGGGAGGGGAGAGGGAATTACGTCAAATTTTTCACGAAATCCATAGATTATATTAAAAATTAGCACCAATCTAAGATAGCTTTTTTTGCTTAATTTTTTTTTTATTTCTGTTGCAGTTACATAATGCATTCTTATTCTGCTACATAAACACAAACATTAAATGAATGCGAGCCTCTTTGCATTATTTGAATTTGATTTGTTTCTTTATTATGATTAAAATGAATCTTACTTTTAAGATTCATAATAAGGACCGTTGATTAAAAATATTCGAAAACAGAATTAAAAAATAATGTGTAATTATTAAAAGTTTTTTTTTTTCTTTTAAACAAGAGAAATTACATTTTCATTTTCCTGTTTTATGTACTGCTTGCAAGAAAAGCTGAAAATTTATAATGCCATTTAGTTTTTAATATAATATCAGATCTTGCAAGTAGTAATAACAAAAGCTAAAATGATAGTAATTTGTGCAACAGCCTATAAAATAAATTAATCTGTGCTACAGCCTTTAAAATAAATTAATATGTCATTGTTCTACATTATGCAAGTGAAAGCTGTATAACATTGATAGTTCTAAGTATTAGCAGTTATGCAAACTTCGTGATTTATGCAAGGGTAAACAGAGGACTTATTCCAGGTTTTCACTTTCAAGAGATTCTTAAAATCTTCATGCAGTATTTGAAGTACATTGGGTTTTATACATGTTTTTGATTCTAGGGGTACGGGAGGCAAGATCTTGTAGGCTGTGCAGTCTTAAAAAGAAAAAGGAACAATACAATGCAAGAAAAAGTTATTTAGCATTAAAATAATATGTAAATCATGCTTCTGTACATTATGTTTGAATTAGTGTGATTTTATTTTCAATGCAGGATGTGTTTGCTCTATGGCAGAAGGTCATATGCCTTTCAATCTTGCAATACATGTTTTTATCACTAAAGTATCAAGCCAAAGGATTTTCATTATTATTATTTCATGCTATTATTAAATATGATTCATTATTGTTTGTTGAATTCTATTCCTTACAAACTTCCTTGCTGCACAGGTATTTTCATAGTTTTTTTGTGTATGTTTATGAATACAAGCCAGTTTCTGTAAAAAATGTCCTCTTTGAAAGCATCTTTCTTCATAGGTAGATAACTTTTATATGCTTTGCTATAATCATATAATCCAGTCTAATCCATGGTTATTTATTTTTAATAAACAAACCTATTTCTTTCTTGTATTTGTAACTTATTTCTTTTTTCTTAATTGTTCCATTTATAATTTTTTGTGTGAATAAAAACATAATTTTTTTTTTGAAAAGAAAGTTTTGAAATCATTGCATAATTTTCATAAAATCAGAAACAAGCAACATGCGAGGATCTTCCGGGAAAGGCAAGCCTTTTGATGCCATAATAAAAGCAGTTGCATTGATAACGAGCCATGGAAATCAAATAGTAGCAAAAATTCTTGATCATGTGCTGGATGATTGAAAAATTTTCATCTCGCCAAAGATCTGATCATTAAATCTTGCTAAAGAATTCTCCGGCTAATCTTTGGAATATGGTAACAGGTAGTTTGGCGACATTTTGGTAAGGCAATAAAGGTTACTAGCTAGGAGTTTAGCAATAATCTGAGAAGTACACAGTTCGAATCACAGATTATTTTGTCTCGGAGAAATGAGACATTTTCCGGAAAATTCCAGTCGGGAATTTAGCTAATAAGCACTTAGAAACAATTTCGCTGCTAAAGTGCAGAATCGCCCACTTATTTGTTTAGTGCTTTTTACAAGAGTAAGAAGAATTGGATTTTTGTCAATTTTCTTTGACTTTTAAAGTGAAAATAGGTCAATGTGTACATGGATAAAGTCAAGAGTGTGCTCAGTGCCATTTTTATGCAATTCTGGGATATTTTTTTAAAGTGAAAATAGGTTGACGTGCACATGGATACCGTGTATATGCAATTCTTAAAAACACGGCAAGCAGTGGGGGATTCTACACTTTCTCCCAATTTCGCACCTAATCTTCATCATGATTGAGCACTTTTATTCCATAAAAGTTCTAGCATAAGCGTAATTCAGCTAGCAGAAAAAAAAACAAACAAACATGGCCTTACTTCGTGAAAACAAAATGCTCTCCAAAAAAAAAAAAAAAAAACAGCAGGTTGCTGTAGCAGGGTTGGTCGCCAAAAAATCGCCAAGTTACCATAATCCAAAGATTTACCAATTATCCTTTCCCCCCAATAAAAATATTACTTGTTAAATAATTAAGTTTAGCAAAAATCACTCAGGATGAAGCTTCCTCTCTTAATAATACTCTGAAATGGTTGTAATTATGAAGATAAAATTGTGATATATATTTAACCATAGCTGAAATTATTTTTCTTTTGTGTAATGTAGCATTATTAATGGCATAATATTGCATATTAAGGTCATTTAATTTTTTTGTATTTGTATGTAATATTACATTATTAATGGCATAATATTGCATTTTAATTTAATTTTTAATTATGCTATATCTGTACATAAACAATATTTAAATGCATTTGTAATTAATACATTAAAGTATGAAATATTAAAATGTGGCCATAGTTGCTTTTTTTTTTCTTTTCTTTTTTTTTTTTTTTCTCAAATATATGTTTTTTTTAATTTTATGCCATGAAAGCATTTATTTGAAGCTTTAATATACTGTGTTTCATTTGAATATGAGTTTGATTAAAAAAGTATATAAAATTAATAAAAATAATATCTATTTACAGAGATTTTGTATATTGGAATTTGTGTCAAGTGCAATATAAAAATCCAAATGTCCAAGTTGTTTTCTATAGAAACATGTTTCCAACATCATTTGTCAGGTGTTGGTTAGGTAAGAGATTATTTTCTTAGGATAAGGTGAATAGTTTTTAAAATTTTGAACCCTAAATATTTTATTCAATTAATGATACTTGCTCTCAGTTTATTTTATTTGTTATTTATTAATATTCAGTATTTTTTTAAGTGCATGTAACTAGCAAATGTTACTGTGGTAACATTTGCTAGTTACATGCACTTAATTCCTTTGTAAAACAGCCATTGCATAAGCTTTTGGGAACATTGGAAATTGGCCATTACAGATTAGGCAATTAAGTCTGCCAGTTTTGGTGACTGAGTGTAGTGTCTGTTTTAACAAGGATTTAACATATTAGTGCAACCATCTAGTAGAAGTCATCAAATTATCAGTATGTGCCAAATTCTGGAACCAGGTACATAATAGTTGTTCACTTTTAATAAACAATGTCACTGTTTTCTGTGTGCATGTTTTTTTCTATATTCCTAATTTCAGTCGTTTCTGTACTAAGTTGTGATACTTTTTTTGTTAAATTCAGTTATAAAAGATATGTTCATAGACTTTGCCTGCAGCGGAAGAAAGTTTTATAAAGTTGCTGCTGCAGTTTGGTAGTTTCCTGCAAGATTGTTAAATGGAACAGTTGTTTTGAATTCTTAGAAAAGTCTCTGTGAAATTTCCAAGAGAAAAAAAGTATTGATTGATTTTTCTGGATAAATACTAAATTAAAATATAATATACATATTTACTAAATAATTGTTTGCAATTGTGAATCATTATTCTTTTTCTTCCATACAAAACTGCCCAAACTATGGCAAGATGGTTGTGCTAATACATAAGTCCTCTCTTCTTCCCTGCCCTCCCCGAAGGAAAAAATTGGGTACTTTTCCATTTTGCTGTCTCAGGCGATAAAGTTAACAAAAATAACATCCGATACCAAACGATATATCTTGGCTGGTAAACTTTCACTGCCACATTTTCAAAACAAGTCACGGCCATTTTTTATCAGTCACATCTTTTCTCTAATGCATCAAAAATGGATGAAAGACCAATGAAAATTTGGGATTTGCCCAGAATGGAGGAAGAATCTGTCAAATTCTTTCAAGCAAAAGACATTTTGCTTAAAAATTGCTACTTGTGATATTAATCATGAAATGAAATTATATTTTGGAGACAAAATTTATTGGTACTGCAACCTTTCAATTTGTCACAGTAAAAGAAGTATTGTTTATGGTTGAAGAAAAGAATTAACTTCAGTTTAATTTTGTGAAAATCATTCAGTTGTAAATCAGTCACAAGACTATTATGGACTGGAATAACTACATACACAAGGTACTAGCATAACCTACTTTTTTGGTACTTGCATGTTGGCTGGAAGTAAGTGTAAATACCCAATTATGAGCTTCTTGATACTGATGGCAAATCAGAAGTTGCTAATTTAGAATCCTATTGAAACAGAAGCGGACTTATTTAACCATAAAACATTTATTATAAATTTTGAAAATAATTTGTTAATTAAAACTTTTCATATAAAAATTTGAAACTTGCTTTGTTGTATAAAAGGTGTTATAAAAATTGTAGAAGACAGGTTAATCATGCCTTTAATCATATGCAGTGATTTATCCTCATCTTTACACCTAAGCATCTAGAATCATTTTGCAGAAAGCTAATTCATATGTACTAAGCACAAAGTCCGTAATCTGGACGTCCATGATCCGGAATGATCTATAATCCGGACCACAATTTTTTTTTTTTTTTTTTTGTATGCTTTATGCATGCACATTTAATGTTTAACAGATGGTATAATTTAGGCTAAAATTATCTTTACTGATTCTAAGATATTTCAGTTAATGTTGCAGATTGCACTGTTCCTTAATCTTCTAATTGGATCCGTCTTATTATTTTTTGCAGACTGTTAGAGCAATTTTATAAAAACTTAAGCTTGAACTTTCGATTATGTCAAAAAGAGTTTCCAATTCTGGAGCTGCCAAAGGATCTACAAAGCAAAAGCATGTTTTGATGTCCATCAAACAAAAAGTGGAATTGCTGCAAAAAAATGGATAAAGGCATATCTATCTCAAAATTATGCAAAGAGTATGACATTGGAAAGTCAAATGTATATGACATAAGCAAAAAGAAAAGGAACTTTTTGTGGATTCCAACACCCCATTTGCAATTAATAACAGAAAAAGGGTTCGTTATTGACAATGACAAAGGGATGATTGAATGGGTCAGACAGCATCACAGCAAGGGTGGGCTATTGATGGGTCCAATGCTAAAGGCTCAAGCCAAAATATTTCATGAAGAAATTAACTTACGTATTCAACAGGTTGGTTAACTAAATTTAAAAATCGCCATGGTATAAGACAATTAAAAATTTCAGGTGAAAAAGTTTCAGCTGATACTGAAACTGCTGAACAATTTGTCGATGAAGTCATTGAACTCATTACTAGTGAACGATTATCTCCTGAACAAATTTACAACGCTGATGAAACTGGTCTTTTCTGGCAATATGTACTGCAAAATACCTTGGCAACCTCTACAGAAAAGGCTGCAACTGGTGTCAAAGACTCCAAAGTGAGACTAACAATTTTAGCATACACAAATGCTGCGGGAACACACAAGTGCAAAAAACAGCATGGATGAATGATTGGTTTAAAAATCATTTTATACCCGAGGCTCGGTGACATTTTAATTCGTTTGGTTTACCTGATGACTCAAAAATAGTCATGATTGTTGACAACTGTTCGGCGCATACTTCACTTAAAGTTTTAGTGAAGATAATGTATCTGTATTATTTTTTCCTCTAAATTGTACATCCATCATTTAGCCTATGGATATTGGAATAGTGTGTACATTGAAATGCAAATGAAAAGTAGAATTTTTAAAATCCATATTAAATTTCTTGAACAGTGGTAAGACTATTCAAGACTTTTTAAAATTTTTTAGCATAAAATCTGCTGTGTGGAGCATCGCAAGATCATGGAAGAATGTGTCTCCAGATACGTTAAAAAATGCTTGTCATTATTTATGGCCAGCTACCATATTTCATGGTGAGGACAATGAAGATGATAGCCGCGAATTTGAAGGTTTTCGGACATCACAAACTAAAGGTGAAATTTTCTAGTTATTGGAATTTGTAAAGAAATGGCTCTAGATCCAGAGAATACCGCTTTCGATAGTGAAGAAAGTGACAGAGAGGTTATTGAAAACGAAAAAATTTCGATTGAAAAGTTAGTCGGTATTCTTGACACAGCAATTACAGGACTTGAACAGTGGAACTTTGTAACTGAACAAGAAATTATGTCAGTTTATAGAAAGTATTTGCACAAAAATGGCAACTTAAACAACTTACATTGAAAGAAATGTTTAATAAAGTAAACAAATAAATTTTAAGCTTTTTTTTTTTGGTAAATTTTGATACCCTTCAGATCATACTTGCTCTTTATTTCATAAATTATGGTTTCATATTTTTAATTTTATAATTTCTGCATGCCATCTTACCAGATTTAAACTGATGATCTATAATCCGGAATCGCCGAAGTTCCGACGAGTCTGGATTAAAGACTTTTGACTGTATTAAAAAAAGGTATTGTCTTAATCTTTAATTAGTGGAAAATTCATGAAATGAACAATAGTTTTGTACTTGCAGAAATTTATTAAAAATAATCCATTGCGCAGTTTGTTTGAAAGTGTCTGCATTGCAAGCACTTTTTCCTATGTGGATATTAAAGTCTCTTATGATCTTAAATTCTACATTATCACCAACTGTTATCATGAATTTTTTTAATTGAGAAGTGTATTTTAAGGTATCTGTATAGTTTTTTATGTCATACTTATCTTCTGGCTCTTCTTCATCTTCCTCACTGCTCTCCAAACTAGTTTTGTTAAAGCTAACATCATCAGCTACAGTTGAAATAAAAGATTTTATGTTGTCATTGGTGTCTTTAATACATAAATTTTCATTGATTTCTGTATATTCTTGCATTTGAGCACTGCCACTGATTTTGATAAATTAAATAATTAAATTTCCTAATTAGTATTTTCACTGAGGTTATTCGAAACTGGAATTTCAAAGCCTGCTTTCTTAAAACAACGTTTAATACAACTTTGTAATGCATATTTAAGAGCCTCTGTTATCTACTGAGTGGCATTCAGTAAATTGACAAATTTTGCAAACTGTTCCGTATTTCCGCAAGCAGCTTGACAAAGAACATGCCGTAAAAACAGTTTTCTGTAATCAATCTTGAAGCTTCTAATTATACCTTGGCCCAAAAGTTGTAATACTGATATCGCATTACTGGAAAAATTCTAATTTCACTGATTTCTGGTTTACATTTGTTGGGCGGGCTGGCAGATTGTCAAGAAATAGGAAGCATAGGAACTTTAGCCTTTAGCCAAGAAATAGGAAGCTAGTTGAACACTACTTAGCATCAAAGCCCACTCTGGATGCCCATCCTCTCTAAAGACCATTTAAATAAGTTATTAATGAAAATCCAAGTTTTACAGTTCAGGAACAATCAAAAAGCATAAATATTCCAAAAATACATGATCATTTAAAAAAAAATTGGGTATGTAATCTGCTTAAATGTATGGGTACCTTATCCAGAGACCCATTAAAAGGAGCTATTGGTAAAAATCCAAGCTTTAAGGAACTATAAGAATGAATAAATATTCCAAAAATACATCATCGCTTAAAGAAGGTTGGGTATGTAAGCTGCTTCGATTTATGGGTAACTCATATTTTAACGGAGCAGAACATGCTTGCTCGAGTTTTGACTTTCTTTGCTGGGGGGGGGGGAGAACTCCTTTTTTAAAAGAACTTATTACTCGAGATAAGAATTAGATACTGTATAATAATGTTTCAAGAAGAAGAACATGGGATAAGCCAAAAGATCCTCTCTTAGTAACATTGAGAGGGACAGTAAGATTCCCAAAAAATAACGCTTTGTGTATAGTGTGACTACAAATGAATCATATTCTATGAAATATTGTCACCAAGTCAGACAGTTAATTTAAGAAAATGCTGTTCCCAAATGGAAGTTTTAAAAGCTGAAATCAAAACCTAGTGCCAAGAACCAACCAATCTTCATGGTATTATCTTCCAACATGACAGAGCTTGACAACACATTTCGATGAATATCAGACAAAAACTTAATGAGTATGGTTGAGTTGCTTTTTATCACCTCCCATATTCTCTATACCTTGCCCTTTCAGATTTTCATCTCCTTAAGTCACTTCAGGATTCTCTGAATGGCCTGGAATTCACCTCTTTGAGGATGGTTAAACTGCATGTCTCTAGCTTCTTTTCAAATACACATAATGACTTTTCTAAAGGAGTAATTTTCCACCTGTCTTATACATGACAAAATGTCATTGAATAAAATGGTGGTTACATAATTCATTTAACTTTTCTTATGTTTTTATCATTTGTGTTTATCATAAACAATCTGCAGAACTTTTCAGGTGACCCAATACTATATATTGTTTTTATTTTCTAGTTGTTTAATAGAAGGTCAGACTGCAGCTTACTTTTATAACTCTACCAAGTATCAAGGTTTTACATTTTTATGCTAAAAGTCTCTAGAAATGTGTATTTTAGTGATATGGACTTGAATGATTGTGTATCCTGTAATATAGAAGGACTGTCATCTGTCACAAGATAATCAGGTTTTAGGGGGTTTTATGTCTACCTGTGTTTAAGTAGATAAGACAACTGAAGATAGGTAGTTAGTTCATCCTTAACAGTATTTGCTGTATTGAATTATTATGTTTTCCCTCATTTCTGATGTGAATGAAATCCAGTTTCCTTTAAAAAAGTACATCATAAAGTGTGGAACAATTCTTATTACTTGTTTTCATAAATAAATAGCATTAAAACTAACTTTTAAACTTTTTCAAATAGAAGTGGGAGGTTAGTGACTGTTTTGTGCTTTAAATGAATTTCTTGTTGATTCATATAAATTCTGAATTTGAAAAAAAAAAGAAAAAAAATCTGTAATAAATAGATTTATATATGTAATTACTTTTTGGGGGCATTTCAACACTGGTAAAAATATATTTACGGGTATCCCTTGGCAAAAATTGGTGATTTTTGGTAGTACATTGATACCGAGTTTATGCAATTCTTTGTTTTGTTATTTTGCCTTGTGGTATGGCAATTTTTATGAAAAAAATCGCTGCTACACAAAACCAAAATAAAAAGGCAAAGAATTGCACAAACTCGGTATCCATGTACACATCGACCTATTTTCACTTAAAAGAACATCAGAGAATTGCACAAACTTGGCATTGCGAACTCCCCTGACCTTTATCCATGTACACATTGACCTATTCTCACATTAAAAAAAAAAAAAAAAAAAAAATCATCAGAGTATTGCACAAACTAGGCATTGTGCACTCCCTTTGTCCATGTACACATTGAACTATATTCGCTTAAAAAGTCCAAGGAGCAGCCAACAAAAAAGTATATAATCTCAATAAACTACATTTTAAATCAAACAATGAAATAAAATAAAAAAGGAAATTCATCTTTGCACTACACAAAGGAAATATCCACTAACCTTATTTACGAATTAACATGTCTTCAGTCAAACAAAATTCCTCAACAGCATCCAAAAACTTTATCTGAACAAGAATCTGTATACTGGCATCGCCACATAAATTCACAAAGTAAGGGTAAAAATATCCTCTCTAGCTATGTTCGACGGTACGCATTTCCGGCATTCAACTATATGCATTTCCTCTCTACAAACAGGACATCTAATAATGGCTACTAAGTAAACCTTCATGTATACACCAATCAAGTAATGCTCTTTTCCCCTTTCTTTTCAAATCGTACAGAAACTTCAAATTAATCTTACCACATTCAGCCATTTTACCATCTAAACTACAAAACAAGCAATATATTTTCTAACCAACACACATCCACATTACGAATTTACCACAATCATGCAACCGATTATATCATAATAGGGTTTCCATAACATTCAACTACTCAGACTACCATAAATGAAACAACTTGGTGATAAAGGAAACAGCTTCGCAATAACACAAGGGGTACCCTTCTCTCTACTCGATCCTCAATATTATATCATATAAAATGTTTTTTCAATATTATATTATGTAAAATGTTTTCATTTTTATAAGTATCACTATATAATGTTAAATACTGTAATTATTCTTTTCTACTTCTACACTGTATTTTATCTATTGTATTGTTTTAGATACTGGTGAAGATGTGCTTATGGATGTATTTGGCAAAAGTAATTTGGAAATTCTCAACCATCTAATAAAAATTTTAGGCCAACCAGTGTAAGTTAAAATGCATTTTAAATGTAAAATCTTTCAGTAATTTATTTTTTTTTTTTTACTTTAAAATTTAATTTGGTAAATGCATAAAAGCATAAAATTGTGAACTTATGAAAAATTTGCTGCATATCTTTATTGCCATCAATCTTTTATTTCTTTCACAGTGGATTTACATATACAAGTTTTCATTGGTAAACTGCTTTTTCACAAAGTTTTTAATTGGGAGAAGGGAAGGAAATATTTGTGAAAGCAAACTTTTGTTACATTTTTATGTTATTATGTTTGTAATAATTAATTATGAATAACTTTTTTTTTTTACAAAGTAAAAGTTTGAATAACACAATTAAATTATATCATAGTTGCTGTTTACAAAAAAGTATTATAACATTGGCACTAAAATTTTTTTAAATTGGTACTTTGGGATTATCCCGTTGACCATTTTCACCAAACCCGATATTATCGCCAAAAGGTAGCTTCTGCACCAATAATCACAAATAATTATGTAATCCTTGACTATGCAAGTTAGTTCTCTTTAGCGTGTTAAAATATGCTGCTTTTTTTTACTCCACTACAAAATGGTTCAAATTAGGGATTTACCTAGCACTGAAGAGAATGCAATGACATATTTTTAAGAGTATAGAATTGTTTCTTCTACAAAAATGTGCTTTAATGGCCAGAATATGGCATTGTATATCAAAACTGATAAGCAATGGTGGTGCAGTGTAAAAAGGTGCGATAAACCAGTAGCTATTTGAAAAGGCACATGTTTGGAAAGCTCAAAATTCCCATTTCTGACTGCCCTCTGTTTTTTTTACTGCTGGTCGCAAGAAATAACATCAATTGAATGAGAAGAAAAATAACTGGATTTAACAGGAAAAACAGTTGTTATTGGAACAATTATATGAGAGAAATGTGCACTCGTAGCCTTCTACAACCTGATTGAAAACAAGTAGGAGGTCCAAACTAAATTGTAGAGATAGATTGTAGAAACTCTTCAGAGAGACCAACAAGTATTTCATCATAAAGGTTCCCAAATGAAATGCAGTAACTCTAATGGCTGAAATTAAGAACAACATTGCAGAAGGAACTACAGTTTTCTCAGACTCGGGGAAAAGTTACAAAAACTGATGACTTGGAAGCAGCAGGATTTCGACACTTTAAAGTGAATCACAGATATAATTTTGTAGATCCTGAAACTGGTACACCTACACAAAATTTAGAACAATTGTGGGGTTTGGCAAAATCAAGAAACAAGAAACACCACGGAACTACCCAAAAACAATTGGATTCATATTTAAACGAATTTATGTGCCGGAGAGTCCACAAGGATAATGACTTGTCTGTGCTTTAAGAGCAATCAAGGATTTTTGGCCGCTGAAATGATTTATAATAATATATATGGTATTCAAGAATAATTCATTGTGTAATTATAAAAAAAGTACAGGTTTTTTATTTTGTTTTGATTCTTTTTTATTACACTTCTTTATTACGTATTAGTACACTTATATTTTTTTGTTATTAGGATTTTATTATTATTATTTGAGAAATTTAATGTGTTTAAAATGTTTATTTTGGAAACTGCTTTTCATTATAATGGCACCAAAGGATTTTTGCTTTTTCGCGAGCGTTTACAGGTCGGCGGGATAATCCCGAAGTGCCTTGAAAGGGTTAGAAGATTATTTTGCCCCATACAAGATATATATATATATATATTGGTAATGCATGAATTAAAACTTCAAGAATTTGCTGAAGTGAATATTTGTTCCTTAAAAATGTATTAATTTAGAAATTTTTTTAATGTGAGACTAAAAAAACTAAATATACTAGACAGATTTAAGTTAAGATTTCAATCGATTTCAAGAGCAAATAGATACAGGTCCCTCTTCATCAGGAGCAAAGAAATCTGGAAAACTGGAAAGCAGTACATCAGTAGATCGGGGTTCGTAAGAGAAGCCTTTGTCCTGTCAGTGCTTTACTTCCATATAATCTCATCTTCCACTAAAGCTGCCAATTGATTGCATGAAAGTCTGAATTTAAACTTTTACTTACATAATTCTATTGTTCGTAATCTCAGTAATTTGTTCTTGAATGAGTTTAGGTAGTTTACAATGTACAATAATGTTCTACAATTTTCAACATTGCTAAAAGAAAGCAATTAGTGTGGGATTAAAATAATAATTATCAGTACAGTAGAACCTCAAGATTTGTTCCACCATTTCCAGCACTCGGGTTTAATTTGTTCCAGCATCGAGCTCATATAGTGAATTTCGTGTATCTAGAAACAAACTTCCCCATTGAAAATAATTGAAATCCAGTTAATTCGTTCCACCCCTCCGAAAAATACCATCATAAAAATCAATTTTCCTAATACATAACACTGGCAAATAATAAGTTAACCATAGTATACCTTTACAAAGAGTCCTGACTGGGGATAGGGATGTGTGGAAGACGAAGCGGGTTACTGAGGGGAAGGAGAGTCCCCCTCTGATTCAGGAAGGCACTCTCTTGAAAATTTTATCCCACTGGAAACAGGTTCTGGGTTAGAATCGCTTAACTTTTAGTTGCAGGTTGCTTTGCCAAAAACTTATCTAATAATACTTGTTTCTGTTTTCTTTTCAGAACAATTATAAATATGTTATCTTTTGGCAAATATTCATAATTTAATTGTTATGTTTTTGAGATTTCTTTCAAACATAATTTTTTTTAAAATTCAATCAAAGAAATTTATCGAAGTTGAAGCAATGAAAGTTAAATTGAATCTTTATGTTTCTACGTATGTTGCTAATCAATGTAAAGTACTGTAGTGTCAATTGCTCGATCTTCATTGAGTTTCATCTAGTGTTTAAATTATTGACCCCTTCTAAAAAAAAAAGTGCTGTACAAGGAAAATCTCAGAAACATAGCAAATGCGTAACAAATATTTGCTTCTCCTTGAAAGATGATACATACACTGGTGGGAAAATTTAAACAAACAACTATAAAAAGGTATTTATGTTAATTCTGTTAAGTAAAGTCCAATGAAAGGTAACTGGTTGATGGATATCGTATGAGTGGCTTGATAAAATTTTGCTTGTGGGAAATGAAACATGTCATTGAGAAGGCATATGACAGATTGTGAGAAATGGTGGGCACTTGGGAGAATAGAAGTAGAGCAGACACTGACATAAGTCACTAAAGACCTAAAAATAACTGAAAGCATTAGTCAAGAATCTGAAAATGTTTTAAAGACACTGATAATGTATGATGACAACCAAGTTGAGATTGAAAACATGCCACAACAAACTCCAAGAGCATTATTTGGCAATAATTACACAAAAAAGAAGTAGCGACATTAGCCGAGTTTGCAACAGAATTCACTGCAGGTACAGGAACTTGATTATCCAATTATATTTTGAGTGACAGGCTGCATGAAAGAGGCCTGTATGCGAAAAACCAGTGATTTGTTTCCCAGTATCTTAAGCTGCGAAATACGCCCAGTTGCAATGCTGTAGAAATTACAATGATTGGAGTCCCCCAAACTGGAGATAAGTTTTCTAAACTGATGAATCCAGTTTTTGTTTGAAGAGTAATCCCAGGTGTGTTACATTCTGGAAGGGGCAAAGTATATGCAATAAGCATGAAAATGTCCATGAAAAGCATTGGTTTAAGAGTCATGAAGCGGCCATCATTGTGAATGGCCATGTTGATCTGTACGCTTACACATGTGCAACCATGAATGCTGAAGTATGCAGAAATGAGGTTTTTCGTAAGTTGTTTAAGGGTGCAATCAGTAATAACTTCCTGAAAATGCTCGATAATGTTCATTGTGCTGCAGTAGTGGCTGATCATTGTGCGGTTGAAAGAATCCGGCAGATGGAGTGGCCCACATATTTTCTGAATTGAAATCCAACAGAACATGCAGGACACAGGACCAGATTTAGATAAGACCAGATCATAAGCTATTTGAGGTATGGGACCATTTATGAGGGATATGAGCCAATTTTTTTTTTATATGGAATATGGTACAATTTTTGAGGGTGTCTCCAAGAATGTGGAGGATATAAGCTATAGCTTGTGCAGCTTATATGTAAATCCGACACTGCTTGGCTTGCATCACTGCAGCCCCATGTAGCATTCTTCAAGACCTTCAAAGCACTGTTCATTTGGAATGCAATAAGTTACTGCTGGAACTCTTAAAATAATGTAATACATAGTATGGAAAATAAGCTCATTTCAGTCCATGGTTACCTCACATTTTATTATTTTTTTCTGTTTTATCTCAAAAGTTGTAAGCCCTTATCCACATTTTATATCATATTTCTAATGTCCTTATTTAAATTATTCTTTTTTCAGAAATAAGCAATTTTATATTTTGAACTTATGTCATGCATGACAAAATAAAGTTTCGTGCAAGTTCCGTACTCTTATTAGCAAAATTTTTCACATTACAGTTGTTCTATTAACTTACCATTTATTTTAGTGTGTGTACAATTATTTTCCATCATTGCTTTTTGTTTTTCAGTCTCATTTATTTTCTGTAGTACTGTGTGTTTTAGTTTTGACATGACAATTTGTAATTCTGTGGTTACGTAGTGTTTTTAGTGTACTGAGATAGAAATAAATGCATGCAGTTTTTTTTAAACATATTTGACAACTGGTCGGTGGACCAGCCTTTATTGATATGGTTCTTCAAGAAAAAGCAATTGCTGCGCTACTTGATCCCTGTTGGTTTTAAAACATTTGTCAATGAGAATAAAAAAGAGTATTTGATTCGGATATGTCTGCAAGATTTTTTTTTGCATTAGCTTTGCCAATGACTTCAAACTACTTCATACATATATATATAAAAAAAGTAGGTTTAAAAGTCTTTTTAGAACACCTCCTAATCAAAACCATGTATAAAAGGTTCTCAAAGTAGCAAAGGCTTATATTATGTGTTTAAAAATATTTTTTAAACCTATTTCATTTATATATATATATATGTGTGTGCATTATTTTGCTGCATTTGCATTCAGTTAATGAGCTTTGCAATTTTAGTAACTTTCAACTTTATTCCATTACCTAGATAGATATAGACATGTAAGAACTTTCATCTTCGCCCATGTTTGATTTTAGTTTTTGACTTTAAAACATTATCAATTTAATAGCATATACAGCTCAAAGTCCGTAATCCGGACATCCATTATTCGGAATGATCTATAATCCGGGCCTCAAAGCCATAAACTTACGCATGCGCTTTTAATGCACGTAAAGCGTTTACCCATGGGAACTTCCGATAGTGAAGAAAGTGATAGAGAGGTTTCTGAAAACGAAAAAAATTTCAATTAACAAGTTAGTCGATATTCTCGACACAGCAATTGCAGGGCTTGAACAGTGGTACTTTGTAACTGAACAAGAAATTATGTCTGTTTATAGAATTAAAGAGAAAGTATTATCACATAAAATGAAGCAACTTAAACATCTTACCTTGAAAGAAATGTTTAATATAGTAAATAAATAAATATTAAGCTTTTTTTTTTTTTTTTTTGTAAATTTTGATACCCTTTAGATCATAATTGCTCTTTATTTCATAAATTACGTTTCATATTTTTAATTGTTAATTTCTGCGTGCCATCATACCAGATTTAAATTGATGATCTATAATCCGGAATCGCCGAAGTCCCGACGAGTCCAAATTACGGACTTTGTACTGTATTAAATTTAGTTATTTTTGCTTTTTACAGCTCTAGCAAAGCAGAAGAGAGGAAAGACACTATAGAAAAGGATACAGAGATTGCAAAATTTGGAAGTGGTTATAAGAGGCATTGCATATGTGAAATACCTGGGCAAGTTCCATGTCCAGCTGTTATACCTTTACCAAAGCATATGACTGGCAAGTACAAATCTGAACATAATTTATGGCCATTAAAGGGAACGACTTCTGCATAGATAATCATTTCCTTTGAACTTTCTCTATCATTGTGTCATTTGAAGATCAAAATGTACTGCATTGTGACTGAACTGTTAGATTATAAATATAATTCTCATAAATTCTTGTTTACTTTTGTGTTTAAATATATCCATATACACTCATAATAAATAAGCTATTGTTGATAATATTTATATAGGAAAACTAGTTTTTCTTATCCATATCTAAATTTGACTGACAGTCTGCATAGAATTGATGATTGTCTTCTCCAAAACATCCAATTTTTGGCAACAAAATATTTCAAAATACATTGTTACTAAAGTTTGCTGTAGAGAATTTAAAATATACTTTGTTTAGATATCAAAATATTTCTTTCAATCAAAATGTCTTTCAGAGCCTTTTGAAAGGAAATAAACATTGAAAGAGACAGATATTTTAACATAATTTAGAAGAAGAAACTGTGTGTAAAACTAAGTAAATTTTATTATCTTTCTTATTAATTTGAAAACAAACAAAAGAACTTCTGTATGCAAGCTATCATTTAAAACAAAATTTGAAAGAATTCAGATTTCAGCATTGCACTAGAACAGAGGTTGTCAACCTTTTGACTAACGCTTACCATTTAAAAAAAAAATTAAAAACTTTTAATACCACCACTACAAAGTACTACTACCACCACCTCACTTTTGCTAACAAAATTTTTTCCCCCTTTATTACTAAACATTGGTTTGTTTGAACTTACATCACATAAAATTCAAAAGTAAAATCATAAAACATTTAAAAACATAATTTTAAAATTCGTGATATTTTTAAATTCGCAACATTGTTTCTTTAAAAATAATACATGGTGATAACATTTGGTAACAATATTTCTTTTATTTCAAAATTGATGTTTGAGGCTAATAGCACCTTTGGTGCCCCCCCCCCCCCAAAAAAAAAAAAAAAGGAAAAGAAAGGAAAGTCTGTCAAACTTCAACACTCTGATTTAGAAAATAACAAAATTCTGCTCGATATTTAAGAAGTTACTTTTAATTTTTCTTGCGTGAAGGATTTGTATATTTTAAAGTAGAGAGTTAATTCATGTAAGAAATTTGTCACCAAAAATGTCAGTATAATAACACATATATTATCATCAAAGAACTTTTCTCAAATTTTTTTGTTTTTTTATTTAATTAATCCAAAGGTTCTCTGTCCCTGAAGGACTATTGCTTTCATTTTGCAATTTTGCGTCGAACCTTATAAATGGCGTTTCACTTCTCAAATCGTTGCCACCAAATACTATCGCCCTGTATTATCTGCATAAATGTATGTATGTTTCTTGCCTTGTGATATAACAATGGTACCTAGAGCCATCCAATTTTGAATGATGTAATCCTACTGCAGATATGGGAATCTGAAAGCTGAAATTTGGAATTTGTTTTATTATCAGTTTCATCTTTTGTAAAACTTTAACGAATTTTTGATTAACGAACTCAATGATTTAAAAGCGAGCAATGGCAACACTCTATGGGGGGGGGGAACCTTTTTATTTCCAGTGCACAGAACTGTGTATCAGAAATTCTAAAGATATGCTCATTTTAAAATTATTTTGCGACATTGCTGTTGAACTGAATTTTATGGTTTAAGTGCAAAAAGCATGATAATAAATGAATAAAGGTAACACACAAAATGTTTAAAAAATGCCCCTTTGGACGTAATTTAAAATCTGAACGAACACTTTCAGATTTTTTATTATTATTATTTTTTTTATTATTATTCATTTTTGGTGGTCATAGAAAGTGTTTTCCCTTGAGCAGGCATGGATCTTCCCATTATTCTTAAATATGAGCTAATTTCCCATTATCCTGGTATTTTTCATTACATTAAATAACTCCAAATGCAATCTTATAGTCATGTTGTTGTTTCTATCACAGAACCCATGTTTTCTTAACTAAGAGAAAAATTTTTTAATTATGAGTATTGAACAGTGTGATTCATAAATTAGTTTTTATGAATGAATGTGTCAATATTAAACATGTACTTGTCAGGAAGGATCAAGGATGAAACTATTGGGAATTCAGAAAATTTTCTGAAATGCCCAGACATAGTAATAATAATAGATCAAGCAGTATGTAGTAAAACCTGTTTCTAACTAGAAAGTGGCAAAAAATGCAAAGGCAATTATCATAATTGTTATTTTTGTATTCAGAATATATACTGTTGTTTCAAATCTGAACATCAGTGGCACCATAAAAGTTTTTTAAACCTCATTTCCATGTTATATCATTACAGTTACTGAAACATGGCAAAGATATTCAATATTAATAATTTAACTGATTCTGAATCAATGATCTTATAACACCAGCTAAGAATGATTTTATAACACCAGAAATAATGATCTTATAACACCAGAAAAAAGTGATATTGAAGAGGTTCATGTGTATAAGAAGTTAAATGAATTTTTCAAAAGGGTACAAGAACTGTCTGATTTTGTAATGCAGATTGACCCAAATGAAGAAAAGACAGGATACTTTATGGAGACATTGAAAAACTTTGCACTCCTTACCAGTGGCGACTCGAGGCTAAAATTAGTAGGAGTGCTGTTCCAAAAAAAATTTAGCCTTTGTTTTAAAATTATGTAAAAGGAAACAAACATGCATAAAAAGAAAATTTATTTCGAAACTTCATGAAATCTTACAAGAAAAAATTAAACATTTCTTAATTACTTTAACCAAAATTATTACAGTTCAATCTTAGTCTAGTCATTTGAAAATGAAATCCATTCCTCTTGTTTTAATTTGCACGAAAAGATCAATAATTTTCTCCTTGATCTGTAGATGACAACTGAGGAAATTTTTCCTTATTGAAAGCAATGAAGCGCATTTAGTCTTTCCGAATTCCTAGTGCTTCTTAGAAAAGTTTTCATTCTTTTCAATGTTGAAAAGCAGCGTTCTGCCTCTGATGTAGTCATGGGAACTCTCAAGAGAATTTTTATCAGTTTCGTAATTTCACCAAGAACATCATCTAGATTATTTTCGAAGATAAATTGTAGTAGCTCACTTAATTTGCAGTATTCATGGATATCAGACCTACAATAGAATACTTTTAGTTCAGTTTCAAGCTTTTCTTTGCCAATCATCGGATATGCTTCAGTGGTCAGTACTATTTCTTCTGTAGAATGTTCATTCCTAAAACTAAGCATTTCTTGTTAAACAATTTAGCAGCTGCTAAGTGTTTAGTGGAAGAATATCTGTGCATTATATCAATACATAATATAAAAACACATATTTCCTTAGCTTCTACCATCAGTGTCTTTGAAAAATTCTTACAGTACTTTGAGTTTCTTAATTCTAAAATAGCAGTTTTGAAAACTTTAAACACACTAATTTCTCTGGATTGCATTTAATTGTACATTATTTCAACATGAGGTATCTGATAAAAAAATCTCTAACCAAAACTTGAAATTATCATCATTTAGATATTTTAAAATTCCTGTTGCTTTTGCAATAGTTTGATCTGCATTTGATGTTGATTGTATTTCAGTAAGGCAATTTTTTAAAAGTTGCAAATTTTCATGAACTCTGTTTATGGTCCGTATGATGAAGTTCCACCTTGTGGAGGAATACCACACGCACGGAATAAAAAGAAATCACGTTTTCAGCAACATGACAGAATTTCGGCACTGCAAGAGCGACAGTGCTCTTCTCTATACCCGGCTCACGTGCTGCTCTCTGTGTGCGCATGCGCAGAACAGCCAAACACCAAGTTGCTGGAACTGTGAAGCATGCAGTTCCAAACAAAGAATTTCGTACCTTTTTCACAAAGTGGGGGATGGTTACTGACATTAAGCTTAAGGATTATGTATTGTAAAAGTATAAAGAAAGAATTAAAGACTAAAGGGCACACTATATTAAATATTAAAAATAATAATAAGGGGAAATAGGGGGTGCTGCAGTTCCACAGTGCTTATTATCCTTACCGTGAAGCATTTAATGAATAGTTGCAGACATTGCAAAAATCACTAGCTGTAAAAAAAAAAAAAAAAAAAATATTATCTATCTACTTATTAAGCAGTGATTAGAATTCCAATTAATGTTTGTTTCATTTTACCTTTTAATGACAATAATAATATTTAAGTTTGTATAATTTATATATACTTTCTTAATCTGAATTATACCTAACCCACTTTTTCCAAAGAAAGTGTACTTTGTGCAAAGCAAAGGATTTTACCGTATGTGCAATAAATTAATGAGTATCTCCCATGTTCAACAAATGTTTACTGTATACCAAAAATAGAGCAGTTCTACCGAATGTTGAAACTGGGAAGCAAGGTACCAATTTGTTTCAATTTACTAATTTTACATGTCCGTATCTATTTGCAATATTTAATACATCAAGCATAATATCTACAATATTTAATATTTGACTCAGAATAAGGGGAAAGCATTAACTATCATAATGAAACTTTAATTAACAATAATTTATGTAAAGTTATTCTGTTTTCTTTCAAAAATGGTGGATACAACTATTAGAGACTCAAAACTTCAACATGGAAGAAACTATCAAAAAATAAAACCATATTTCATTTTTTCATGCATAGTAATTCAAAATAATGAGTCCTAAATTCTATATAAATTGCAATTAAACACATATCAAAGTACTAAGTACTTCTTGTCACCAAACCGTTTCTGGATTCAAAAATATATTCTTCGAGAGATTATTATTATGCTTCATCTGTTAGTATAACTATATATATGGAAGCACCAGTGGTCATTAAATCTACTTTGTCTCCTGATATATATGGTTTAAAAATAGATGAAATATTAATTGTAATTCCAGGATCCATGTAGCAAAAATCAATGAACTCATTAGAAGAAAAAGATTTAGAGATGCTAGGGGAAAAAAAATGAAATATAAACTAGTGATAAATGTATTAAACTCATTGTCCTAATCCAATTATCATTAGCACATCGCAGTTTCATAACTGTTGGATCTATTTTTTTACACCATAGCTTAACAGAAAAGAATTTTCATATCCTACCACCCCAAAGATTTCATAATGATGTTGAGACTTTTATGTAAATCAGCGACTATTCACTTAGATCTTCACAGTATGAAAATCTAAAATTCACTTATATCTTCACATGAACATCCTGCCATCTTGATGAAGGTTGCTTTTTTTCTTTTTTCTTTTCTTTTTTTTTTTTTTTTTTTTTTTTGTTTTGTTTGTTATGAACTGACCTTTCCTAAGGCTGCCAATCAATCCTTGTACCTTAGCGAACAATCCTTAACCTCAAATGTTGCTGGCACATTTATGTTGCTTGCAGCTGTTAGAGCAGACCCTTCTACCCCTGCCTGTCTAATTTGCATTTTCAATATTATAAATACTTGTTTAGTATGTATTATGAATTTATATAGTACTGATGCATTTATAGTATCAGAAAGGGACATTTACTGGAAAAAGTAAAATTTCTATAAAACATTGTTTATAATAAAATATTTGTTAAAATGAAACACTGACTATTAAGGCCCGTTTCCACTTCTGCATATGCAGTGTGCGTGCGTTTCTCCAATTAGTGAGCGAATTCACTTTGATTGACATCTGCAATCCGGTCGATGTGCGGTGACGGATGACATACGGATGGAGTCCAACAATGTTCAACTTCTACCCGTATGTCTGCGGAAACGTTGGGGTCACGTGGTAAAAAAGGAGCAATCAGGTGTCGTTCGTCACCAAAAACTAATGGCGGAAGTAGCACTGAACGCTGGATTACGGAAAGAATGTTTTCTTAAAAAGTACTTATTTCTGAATTAAAATTATAACGAGAAATTTGTATATTGAAAAAGACAGCAATCAACTGAATTTAGTTAAAAAAAAGAAAAGAAAAATAAGAAGATAACTGCAACTACAATAGTAGACTTTCACATCGCAGCAAGTAATAGGAGAGAATGCCAGGCCGCCGTTAACGAAGGCACTTCCAGAAGATAGACGATTTTACGAGGGGTATGGTGATCGGACTGAGAAGGGCGGGTTTGTCCTTACGTCAGATCCCAGCTGATACCGACAGGGATGCGAGCACGGTGCATCGGCTATGGCGAACATGGTTGGACCAAGGAAGTGGGGGAAGAAAGAGGGGTGCAGGTGCAGCTAGAGTGACGTCAGCACGCGTGGATCAACGCATCCGCCGATAAGCTGTGGCGGTCCCGCAAGTCACTTGTACCGCGATTCTGCAGCATGTGTAAGATACCCTGGATGTTCCCGTTTCGACCAGAACCATTTCCCGTCGATTGGTTGAATGTAGCCTGCACTCACGGCGTCCGCTAAGAAGACTGCCATTGACCCCACAGCATAGACGCCAATGTTTAGAATGGTGCCGGGCTGGAGCGATGTGGATGACAGAATGGCGAAACGTCGTGTTCTCAGATGAGTCACACTTCTGTTTATGCATTGACAGTCGCCGAATACGTGTGTGGCGTCGATGGGGAGACAGATCTAATCTGGCAGTAACTGTGGAACGCCCCACCGCGCGGCAACGTGGCATAATGGTTTGGGGCGCTATTGCCTACGTTTCCAGGTCACCTCTAGTTCGTATTCAGGGCACTATGACGGCCCAACGATACTTGGATAATGTACTGCGGCCGGTGTCAATCCCCTACCTTCAGGGGCTGCCTAATGCAATTTTTCAGCAGGATAACTCCCGACCACACAGTGCTCGCATCTGCCAACATGCTCTGCAAGGTATACAGATGCTTCCCTGGCCACCGTACTCTCCTGACCTGTCACCAACCGAACATCTGTGGGATGTGATTGGACGAAGTTTGCAGACTTTGCCCCTGCCTCGTTCAAAAGACGAACTATGAAAGGGAATGGAGAGCCATCCCTCAGGACACCATCCGCACTCTTAATGACTCTATGCCTAGACGTGTTTCTTCGTACATCGCTGTCCACGGTGTTGAATTGGGTTCTGGGTTTGGGCGCCCGGTGTGTGGCGCCTTGTGATTCCTCTTTAGGCTCCAGATATAGGTGGACGTGGTGCTTTACCGATTAACCTTTTGGTAAAGGGACAGTACCCACGTCCTCCGTTGCTTATCGCTTATCCTACTGAGCCGACGCCGTTTTCACTCTGTATTCTGACTCATTTTGAAATGAAGCTGCTTGCTGTCTGTCTCTCTTTTTTCCAAATTTCATCACTTTCTTACCACTCCTTCTTGGTGTTGCATTTTCAATGTCGAGCAGTGTATAAAATGAAGGCCTTGTGTTTTTAAATGCACATTCTTGATTTTGCCGGTCTCTATACAATTACTCCTGTTTTCAATCTGGGTAGCCAAGTATATGCTTGCCAAATACACTAGTGTACAAAACGTAACCAACCTCTCTGATATCGGCCGTAATTCCGAAAAAAATTAATTGGGAGACATAAAATTTATACTACAGAGGCAAAAAGTAAAGGGCTTAAAGGATCCGGAGAGTATATACTCACAAAAAATTAATAGAGCACATACAGTACGAAACGATTAGAAAAAGGTTTTATTGACAGAATGGAGTTGGTGCAAAAAACTTTCTGGCGAAGAGCAAGCCAAAGAGCCTTTGTAAGAAATATGACGTCCCCTTAACTACAATAGTTGTATTTCACCATCTGTCGATACTTATTACCAGATTATCTAGCAGTTCTTAGGGTAAGAGTTCCCATTCTTCAAGGAGTTTCAGTTGTCTGGTGTTCTCCGAGGATAAGATTGTGCTCCCTAAAGTATCTTACAAACGTTCAATGGGATTTAAATCCGGGGTGAACGCAGCCAATCCATTCTGTAGATATCTTCACTTTCTAGGAGCTTTTCAGTCCGTCCGTTAATCTGAATGCTTCCCCGTACAAGCACGCCAGGACCGCCCTAATGGTCTTTCTCTGATATCAGTAAAATTAAAGCGTTTCCGTACCCCTCCCCATACTAACTGGCGCTAAGAATCTTGTCATACTGAAACAACTCTTATTGCTAAAGAGGATGTGACTTCGTTGATGCGATATTCTGTCTTTGTGTTCTATGCACAGCTGTAAACGCTGCTGTCAACAAGACGGCGGGCGAATAGGCCACCTTTACGAAGTAGTTTGTCTACAGTAAGGTACGACACCCGCCGTCCGGTTGCCATGCGCAAGTGCTGCTTGCCCGCTTTCCAGTTTTGGTCTCTTTTCGCCTGGAAGGCGATATATCGATCATCAATCACCGTTGTTGATTTCCTTGCCTGACTATCACCAACCTTTCTACCAACTGTACCTCTCGTCTGGAAGGTTTTTCAAGCTCGTGAAACAATACTTTTATCAATTTCAAACTCTTGGGCGACAGACGTCAAACTACTCGCCTCCTGAAGCTTGCCAGTCATTCTAGTGTGTGTAAAAGACGTCCTTATATTATCTTGCAGCCATACTCCATATACAATCTCACTTCCACTTGCAAAAGAATGCTTGGAAATGCACCATCCTTTCTTCCTTTTGAATTTATTGCCTTGCATTTTGAATTTACTGCGTTCGCTGGCTTCTCATATTTTGCGTGCCTACATGCATAGTCTGACTTCATGCTGCTGATATTTGCATATGCATCACATTTCTATTGAGTTGGATTTCCATTTCATGGATAGCAGAAAGGCCTTTTCAATAATTTCATGATTTTATGTTGAAAAGCGTAACTTTTGTACACTAGTGTATTACGAATATCGGAATAATTGTATCACGGAAAAAAACTGGAAAATTTATTGGTCAAAGGGAAAATCTTGACCATTCTTGGCTTAGGTCTTTCATTGCAAAAAGACTTAATATCTTCAGAATATAGAATTAAAAAAAAAAAAAAAAAAAAAAAAAAAAAAAAAAAAAAAAACGATATCACACATTGATAATAAGCAATTCAAATAACTAGTAGCTAACAAAGTAAAGATTATATCATACGTTTTTAAACTGACTATATATACTGTATATAAATCAGCCATATTTTGACAACGTTAGCAACATCGGTGCGTCAGAAAAACGTTTCTGTATATACACAGATAGTCCTCAATGCAGTTTTTTTTTTTTTTTTTTTTTTTTTACCATAACATCCTAAATTTAAAAAGTAAAAGAAAAATTAAAAAACTTCTTAAAATATAATCGTTTGGCAAGGTACTGTGGGTTTTGAAGGTAACTAATGCAGCTTCATATTGCTTAAGAGAAAGTGACTATTTCATTTTCGAGAAGTTTAAGCAGCTTCACCGGAACTGGGAACTGATTTGAAAGTTTGAAGGGTAATTAAAAATTTTAGTTTAAATCAGAATTGCTATGAAATGTATTTTTCCCATGATTTCTAATGAGTGATAATAATGAAACTGTTTCAGTGAAAAATATTCCGGTTATTTTAATAGAAATTTATAGTCCAGAAGGAAATTATTTGCAATCATCGGAGCCTGGTTCAAGCATTAAATAGCAAAACCTTTAAATATCAAGAGTAAAAAAGTGATTGAATAAAATAAAAGATTCTAAATTTGATCTCTGGTTAGTTCATTTTCATTCCTCTATGAATACTTTATGTACGTTATTTTATATGGGCTGTTTTATGTTTGAAGATCTATTGACTTAAACAGTATTATTTAAATATCATGGCGCTACTGCTTCATTTCTGAGAATGCGAGGATGCTTCCATAGGATATATAGACAGAGTCAAGTTTATTTAATTTACGTAAACCGTATTTATGAATAATATCTTTGTGTCTACGGGTAACAGTAAAGCGTGTCAAGTGATGAAAGTATAAATCAAGCTTCCAAGGGTGAAAAGCATTACTGTTTCCTCTATATGCAACCATCTGAATAATACACTGAGTTTGAAAAATCTAGACTCACTTCTTCAGAATCAAGGTTCCATAATCACCGACGGCAACACGACTACGCTCGGAACATAGCTAACCGAAAACGCATTTACGTTACCAGCGAAACAACGTCCAAATCATGTCCTCGAAATGATCAGGGGCAAGTTTCATGAAATGGATGAAAAAAAAATCAACCTCGAATAATCCCAAATCTTAATAATCAGGAAGTATAAAGTTCAAGGTATACTGGACTGCAAGATGCCTATCTTCGGTAAGCAAGTCTCGATTGCTTACTGAAAAAAGTCAGTCTTTTTTCAGTAAGCAATCGGATGGTTATACATTCGGCTAAATACTTAGGAGTTATCTTCAGCAGATTATTTACTTCGTCTACACACATTAATGTTAATTAAATTGTTGCCACCAAATACTAGAGCTCTGCATTATATTTAAAGAAATTAATGGAGAATCTGCATATTTATGTATATATCTGTATGTTTCTCACATTGTGATAAAACGACCGTACCTAGAGACATCAAATTTTGAATAACGTACGTTTACACCCAAATATGGGTATATGGAAGCCCAAATTTAGAATTTGGAATTGGTTTTATTATCTGTTTCATATTTGTAAAACTGTAACGAATTTTTGATTAACAAACTCAACGATTTCAAAGCGAGCAATGGCAACACTGTTCGGGGGGGGGGTGATTATCTCCAACGCTATTAACTGTGTATCGGAAATTCTAAAGATATGCTCTATTAAAAATTATTTTGCGATACTGCTGTTTAACTGAATTTTACGGTTGAAGTGAAGTGAAGTGAACGTGATATGTAATAAATAAAGGTAACCCACAAAACGTTAATAAAACGCCCCTTTAAGCGTAATGTAAAATCTGAAAGCTTTCAAAGTTTTTCTTTTTTTAGTTATTTTATTTATTTTTGATCTTAGAATAAGGTTCAAATTTTGGACAGTTTTAGATAATAAAATATGCAATGAGGTAAAAATAAAGAAATAATTTTTACAAGAGATGCATGTATATTTCTTTTTACACAATGGGTTAATGGGTTCTATTTACAGTGCACATTTTTAAAGTAAATTGAAAACAATAATAATAGATAAAAGAACAAATGAAAACAATAATAATAAATAGGTAAAATAAGAATAAAATGATTCATGATTAAATATAAGAAACACATTCCAAAATGAGAAAAGCTGCAGTCCAGCGCGCTGACCTCTCAGTTATCTGTGATATCAGTTTCTACAAAAAATAATGTAACAAGTAGAAGTTACCGCAAAGGTAATTTAATTAATAGTCAGTAAATGAGTGCTGTATGACTTAAGTTGTAACTGTCCTCGAAAATTTCGTAACCGTATTTTAACTCTTTCACAGTCAACTGTTTTATTTTAAAAGCTGCTATATTGTTGAAGTCAATGGTTTGGTGTATCTAATATTGGGATGCTTATTCAGCTTCTTGTTGCACATGAAATAACAAAAATTTGTAATAATTCAGGACAAATTTGTAAGGCAGAAAATTTGATTCAGTAGAAACTGTAATTTATTTAGGTTCTTATTCCTTACGGTGTTACATACAGGTGAAGCATATGGATATACTGGTGGGATCACTGCTTTATTAAGTTTTTCACTTTAAATAGAATTTGAAATTTATACTAATCTATACGGTTTGAGGGAATTGAGAATGCTACAAACAATGCTAATGATTTTATTCCTGTGGACAGTTACGATCCCTCTGAAAAAAAAAAAAAAAAAAAAAAACTCTCTTCGCTATGTGGTTTCCGACACCATATTGAAAAGCGTAAACAAGAAGTTTCTTCCGACTATGGCACGAGAACTCAGTCAGCTATTGGATGTTTGTTCACGTCGCGAGCGAAAAAGCTGAACATGAGTGAAGTCAGTTTAACGTCCTTTGTGTTATGCGAATTTACGCCAGCCAGAAAATACGGCAACTACGTCGCCAGCGTGCTTGTGTGGACGGGCCTTGACGGTGGATGTAAAGGTATCGTTTGAGTTTTGCCGATGCCGTGTAGCTTTCAGAATTCGTTGATTATAGATAAAATTTCTTCCTTGATCGGAATGTAACTGAACATGTAAATATCCGATATAACTGAAAAATATCCGAATCCGGAAATCCAATGCTGCATCATTACCTCTGCTACCGTGACAGATCAAGAATAGTATAAGTTTCAGGCCCACTTGGTTAAGTAATCAATGACAACGAGGATGCATATGTTGCTATCAGCAGTTCATAGCAGAGGTGCCAGGATGTCAAAAGGCGATGCGTTCAAAAGGATCTCTTCTATTGTAATGTTGCAGCTTACCTCGGATGCGTTTCTTTTGTCCTTTTCGACCCATACAGCCATCGCAAGATTGGCACCACTTTTGCGCGTCATCCTTTGCATTATTTCAGTAGAAGCGCTCTCGAATTCTACAAATTTACATCTTATTTGCTATGTCATTCCAAAAATAAGCTACGAAATGGAAGAATATTTAAGCACACTAACTTTACTTGCCTTACCTTACTATTTAAGCATAACCATACTTTTCTAGATGTGAAGATCGTTTTTTACTTAATGCCTGCATTTATTCCATTCGTCCTCTAATTACTGATAGGAAAAATTACAGCTACGTGAAAGATTTGGAATCCTGAAGGTCATATAATTGTTTAATGAGAATAAAATCCGGCATATTGTCGTTATTGACTAATTCTTCGAATAACAAGATTTTGAGACAACATCAGTTTCATTCGCGTGAATCAAATAAATACATATTTTCCCCCAACACTCAAGAAATCAGTCATAAAAATCAACATAAACTATCTATAAACACATTTTAAGTATTTTAAAGAACTCATAAGTTGAAAAATGACAGAAAAATAATCGTAAATTGATTAACATGTACCAATAGCAAAGAGAAAATAGTTTCGAAGTGTCGAAAAGATTATCAAAAGCGCACTCTCAAAATCTGTACGAAAACAGAATGAGATAGCAAATATGTAAATTTAGTGGAACATAAAATTCTTTAAAAATTTGAAGTCGAAATTTTTGTTTTGAAAGAAGAAAGTAAACAATAAATAATTAAAGGTGGGTATTCATGTACATGTTTGCAAAGAAACAAGTATATACATTATTAGGAAACTTTTACATATTTTTTTTATTTTGATTATAATATTGGTAAGTCAGATTAATTTCCTGCAATGAACACTACTATAAACTCACTACGAAATTCTTTGGAAACACAGGCAGTCTGGAATCTCTTCAATATCTGACTAGAAATCAAATGACACAGATAAGCAGCAGTTTGAAAATGAATCAAAAATAAGACAAAGTGCTATACATATAAATTAACTTAATTTAAGTTACGAATATTTTCTTTTCTGTAGAATGCAGCCAGAATCTTCAAAATGAGTAATGAAACATTTTGTTCAATCTTTAATATTTTACTAAAAAAGCACATAAAAAAATATGTGTAACAGTAAAGTCTTGCTTGAAACTCTACTGATCTAAGGAAAACAACATATGGCATTTCTTTAAAAAATCGCATGGTAGGTAATAAAAATTAAAGCATGACCCCGTTCAGCAATGCAGTACAAGACGTTAAGTAAATTTTCTAACCTGGGAAATGCAAATTTGTATTACGTGCGAAATGCATTGTAAAAGTGAAAATTAGTGATACGTTACAACATTGAACTGGGAATCAAATTTTTTAAAGATAAGCAAATGGTATGAAAATTAATCAAAAGATTTGGTAATAAAAACAAATCAGTCATTAAGATTTTACTAAAAACACAGTAAAAACTGTGTGTTTGTAAAATCTGACTTAAAACTACGCAAATAAGAGAAAACATTACTTCTCTCAAATACACACTTGATATGTAATACAATAAGTATAGCCCTGATTGATCAATGCAATACAATAGTTTATGTACTATTAATTGTTCCTTTCAAATGTGATAAAGAACTAAGTCAGAGAGAAACAATTATGCAAAACAATGATTCTAAAGCCCTAGTAATTTAAAGAAAAGCATTCTAAAAGTTGATGTTTCTTATGAGGATATTGATATATTCTTGATTGTGTTCTTATGAAATTAGCATGAAATATTTTTTAAAGTTTGTGGTAGTGCAAGGCAATGATCATGATAACATAGAGAACAAAATTGACAGTCCGTATGAGCAGGTTTAAAAATCTCAGTTATCTACATAAAAGTAGATCAGTGCCAGAGAAAATTATTCTGTTACACTAGTATACTAACATAAAATTCTTTCTTTTTTAAAATGGTAGTGTTGTTGAAGTTGAATCTTCAAACGCGTAATAAAATTACTAAATCTAAGGGCTAAAAAAGGTTATCGACAAGGAATTTTCTCTAAACGGTCTAAGAAAACACGATAAAATCACATTAATTGGGAGAAACTGTAAAGTTTATACTCGAAAATTTACTTGGGATGCAGGAAAAGGAAAGTTAAAGGATTAAGAATGAAGATACTCGTGCAAAATTTCCGAAATGAAATAAATGTACGGAATTTTCGGAAATTTTTCACTTAATTTGTGTGTAATTATATTAATTTATTGTAATGAACATAAATAAGATACAAATTGTATTCGGAAAGGAAAAATAGTAAATATTTCACTATTCTGCAAAGAATTAAATTTCACTATAAAAGAATGTTTACAAAACGACCGAAACACAGAAAAATATCCATATAGAATGTTTTGTTTGAATATGTCTGTTTCGAATAAAAACTCAAATTAGTAATAACAGACTGATTTCTGTCAAAACTACAATAAAGAGTTTCCTTTACTGGTAAAAATACTGCTTAAATTCTGTTACAAAAGGGAAACATGACTTCCCTTAGACCTTCGTACTGTATGGTATAAACGGCTACCACTTGTGAAGGCTAATGGCTGTTAAATAAAGCGCCCGCCATTTTAAAAAAATCTAAAAATATTCGTAGTACATTATAATTTTGCTAACTATCTCCGAATTCATAAAATAGCAAAAAAATAATTTATGTCTTTCGCTTGGTTAAGGTGTATTCCATTATCACCCAAAACACTTGTGCTTTTGAGTTGTAATTTTTCTGAATCTGCAACTTCAGAAAATGAAATCACTCTGATTTATCGAATTGTGCCGAAATGTAGAATACAGTTTTTAAGCGGATGATTTTAGAATATAGACAAGAATAAAATTAAATTCTTTCATTATTTTTCAAGCAAAATTCGTGAAACTGGTTAAGATAAGGTTCAGACTTGTCTCATTCGAAACATTTTCAAAAAAAAAAAAAAAAAAAAAAAAAAAAAAAAAAACCCTCATTTCTTGTTCATTTTTTGCGTACTCCAATACTGATTTTATTGGAAATCGGATATTTTCTTCTTTCGTTTTATATTTCACTACTGATGTTTTCCGTAGGATATTGTATTTCTCCTATAGGTCTGGAACTATTCTAACGCCAAATCTGGCGACTTTTGGTGATTTATTGCCAGATTTGGCAACAAAATAACTCGCCAAAACCCTTGTCAGCTTGTCAATATCTCGTCAAATTACCGAGATACTCATTTACTCAATGTTATCTCGTATACACTTGCACCTGCACTCTTACTTTTCCAGTATAGCGTTCTCTTAAAATTTGTCTCGCGCTCCATTACACAGAAAAATACAATTTTAATTATAATTCTACTAAAATTATCTTAAAAGCATATTGTTACGAATTTTGTATTTATAAAATACAAAATTATTAACAATATGCTTTCCCGTTATTATCAATTAGGTTCATTGCGTTCGTAGCGTCCAAGCACTGTGTCTTTTCTTCATTCTTTTTTCTTAAGAATATAGTCGATTGAAAGAGAAATTCTGTTTCTTATTTTTGAAATATGTTTCATTAATTTATTATCTATAATGGTCATTGTAAATTAAATGCTATATATGTTCGAAGATTTTTTTGGCTCTAATGTTTAATTAAAATAATGCTTCTTTGAAAATGTGATTTTTTTTAGATTGAGTCATATTAAATGCGTTAAAAATTTTTAAGTTACCTACTGCGCTGGATCATGATATCGACTTCATGTCATTATTACATGTTATACATTATGTTTATGCATAGTTTTATTTGCTAAGAGATGATAAATTAAATATCAAATGTTCTCAAGAAAATGCTGTAAGTGTTCAATATTAAGTACTGTCAGTTTGAACTCGGTATCTCAAGTTAGAATGAACGTGTTATAATTTTTAAGTTAACTACTACGTTGGTTTATTATTTGGAGTTCATGTCAATGTTATCTGTTATGGTGCTTATGCATAATTTTATTTGTTATCCACAAGACATTAAATGTCAAATATTCTCAAAGAGCTGTAGGCGCTCAATATTAAATAAAGTTATTTCAATTTAAAATTTATATATCTTATGACGACTGTGTTAAATCTTTTATATTAATTACTAGGTTGGATCATTATTTGGAATTCAAGTTATCAGGACTTGTATTCCTCTTTACTTGCTTTGGAAACATGAACTGTCCTGACTCGGTACAGGGAGCTTACTCAAGCTATGTTCAATAAATTGTGAAGTAGACAATACACTCAGGAGGGGTATACGAAACCCTTTATTTTTCTATCTTTACAGAGCTTTCCAGAACTTCAGAATACAGAGACCAACCACTTGTGGTCTGAACGTAAGAATATAAAAATACTAACTAAAACTCTAACTAAAACTAACTTTGAATTAATATACAAGTGCCTAACTTTAAGATTGGCCGTTATTTAACAAAATCCGTATGTAGTACAGAGAGCTGCTAAAATTACGATACGTTTGAAATTATCAAGAGGACTAAACCTCTGGCCTTGAAGGCAACCAGCAAACGAGTAAAAACTACTATGGCAAGCGGCTTGCTTCTAATAACTCCTTCCTCTCTCTTGCTTGGCAAAAAGCCACAACTTAAGTACTTAGCGTTAGCAAGACAAATTTGCATAAATAAGTTAAAGCTTTTAATTCTGGCCGGAAGTAGAAAATAAGAAGTGATAGAAAAGATTTAAAATAAAATAAACGTTGGTAAAACTTAGGATCCTTACATACTTCCCGCCAGAGTTAATTAGTTTGAAACTGAGGTCTAAAACGACCTTGTTGAAAACTTTTAGCTCTAGAATCTAACGCGAGGCCAATCTTTTACAAACATTTCTCTCTAGAAACTAGAAATTAAAAAGTCGTTTTTACATTATCAACTCCATGGACAAGTATTTTCATCTGTACTGCCTTTATAAACAGGAGTTTCTTAGTTGAAATCTGGTTCCTTCCAGAGATCTAGAAGGAAAACTAGTTTATGAAATGTTACACAATTAAATGGCAAGTAACATGAATACTTATATTTCTCTTTTAACATTCTTATTTCATCATGACGTTATTTAATTATCTCCCCGTGCTCTCTGACATGTGCTGTAAAGAAAAACACCAAACACGAGCGTGTCTATGTACAAGTGTTCAACACTACCGCCTGCAATCAAAACACTAACGTGTTAAAATTCAACATAACAAAACCTCAGAACACACCTTATATTCATCTCTAAACCCTGAGGTACTATTCTGAAAAGTGGCTAACTCTGAAGTGTAGCGTCAGAGAGCCTAACTACATTCATTCAACCTTTAACACATATTCACAATAATTTGCTCATTTTACAGTCACACCAATAAGTTAAAATTTTTTTGGCATTACTCTAATATTTTCACTTTTAACATATCACAGTATTTCTTAACTTTTAAGATAACAGTTCACATTGTATATAAGAACATATTAACATGCCGTTAATTTTACGCATTTTAAAACATACATTAGTAGTACATTGTTAACTTCTATTCTTTTCCAAGCAAATGCGAATTCTTCTACATTGAAATACTACATTTCAGAGTAAAACTTCTTTCTTGCCAGAATCTTTTAAATAAAATTTTATACAATAATTTTTACAATTTTCTTAAGGTACCTTTCTCAACGATTATCAATGCTTTTACAATATTCAAGTATTTACACATTCCTATTATACATTAATTTTAGTTTTACTCACGAGTAATTGGAAAACATAATACCAAAATAGGTAACAACTCATTTCTCGCCTTTTTGGCGATAAAGGTAGGCCTCACATGAGGTAAAACTTCTTGAATTCTGCCACTTGTAGCAAGAATGAAAAATTAACTTAAGGTTTCAAAGTAACATAAAGTTTTACTTATCTTTGTGATATTCAGACATCCTTTTTTCTGCCGAGTCCTGGATGGTAGCGAAGACTACGGTCTGGTTTATCTTCCTTCTTGTGCGGGTTCGCTCTTCGGTTCCTCCCTCCATGAGCTTTCTTTTCCTTACAGTTCAGTCACCCTTGAAGACCTTCTTTTTAGCCTCTGCCTGTGGTCTCGGCCGTTTGGTGGCAGCTGGTCTTGGCGGAACCGGGACAACTCTCTCTCGTTCCTGCTTGGATCTCTTTGCTGGCCGTTCAAATTTTTCTTGCTTCTTTGCATCTGCAGCTGGTCTTCCTTCATCAATTCGTCGACATTTGCTGCGTAGACTCCTATCCGATGGGTAGATCTTCCGTTTTGGAGCCGGGTTATAGTTGCTGTCATTTCTCCTGGCTCTCTTTACATTAGTCGTACTTCTCCATTCTTCATTCTGGGGGTCCTCTCTTTTCTGGTCGGTGGAACGGCTTCTTTTTCTTGTTACCTTCAGTTTTCCAACGGGGGAACTTTCTTTTCAATTGCTCCTGTCTACTCATGGCTTGGCCTTGTGATTGTCGTTGTTCCACCTCTGGAGCTTGTGCCTGCCGTGCCGGATCCTGAAAAGATCTTGAAATATTGGCATTTTATTACGATTATAAAATGGTTTTATCTGGTCAACGTTTGCGGTGCAGGTTTCGCCATTCCCGGCTTTTAAAACCACTACAGCCTGAGTTACTTTTTCTATGACATATGGTCCTTCAAATCGTGGATAAAATTTGGCGGTTTTATCTTCTGGTGCTGAAGAAAGTGAATGCTTAATTTTTAAAACTTCATCCCCTACTTTATAAATTACTCCCCGTCGTTTCAAATCATAATATAGCTTCTGTTTTCTTTGTGCTACTTCCGTATTCTTTTTTGCTTCTTTTATTAGTTTTTCTATATCGCCCATTTTAAATTCTGGGGCTCTTTGTTGAACATAAAATAATTTATCTAACGGCGTTATAATCTTTCTGCCTAAAAATATTTCAGCAGGAGTTTTGCCCGTCGTATCATGTTTTGCGGTCCTTAGGGCAAAAGCTAATTCATTGACATAGTTATCCCAGCTTTTATGAAAATTTTTAACATAACTACGGATAATTTTCACTATATTTCTGTTGACCCGTTCCGCTATATTTGATTGCGGCCGATACGGGACCATTTTTAAATGACGTATGCCAGTTCTTGGCACATGTCTTCAAATATATTACTTACAAATTGAGGACCATTATCCGATATAACTTTTAGGGGCGCCCCGTATTTTAAAATATATTTATTTAAAATAGAATCAGTAACTAATTTCGCGGAGGCTCGTTTTAAGGGAACAATTTCGGTCCACTTACTAAAATGATCAACCATAACAAGGAGATACCGACTTTTATTTAACTGACTTTTTGGGAAATGGCCCAATAAATCGATGCCAATTATTTCATTTGGAAATTCCGATTTAATGCTTTTTAGAAACCCGCCCGGCCGGGCGGAAATTAATATAATTAACTGCTTGACATGTTGGGCAGGACTGGACATACGCCCTTGTTAACTTTTGCAGCTCAGGAAAACAAACTTCTTCGCGTATGCGTTGGATGGTTTTTCGAATAACCAGCCTGAAAAGCTAAAGGGGAGTCGTGTAACTCCTGCAGTATATTTAATCTAAGACTAGCTGGGATAACAGGTCGAAATTCGTTGTTGGAATTCGTAGTTTTTGTATAAAATAATAGACCGTCTATTAGTTCGTAATGGGCCGCCCTATTTCTTATCGCTACAATATTTTGGTGGCTAAAATTTTCAGGATCCTTTAAATAATCATAAATATTTTTAAATTCAGGATCCTTACCCAGTTCGGTTATTACAGTTTCTCGGAAATGTATCGTACATGCTTGTGAGCATTGCCACCTTTACAGTATTACCTTCTTCATCTATTTTTATTCTGGATAGGGCATCTGCTACGATATTTTCCTTTCCGGCGGTGTGCTTGATTACCAGATTATATTCTTGTTACTTGAGTGCCCATCTTATTAACCTTGGGGATACGTTTTTCCCTGAGTACAATCTAGTTACCGCCGCATGATCGGAATACACTGTTATTGGCGCCCTTCCAAAATAGACTCGGAACTTTTGCACTGCGGAACAGAAATGCAAGTGCCTCTCTCTCAGTCGCGGAATAATTTCTTTGTGTTTGATTTAAAGTTCTACTAAAAATCGCCACGGGCTGCTGATTTTGCGAAAGTACCGCTCCTACCGCATAATCCGAAGCATACGCTGAAATTTCTAAATTCTCATCGTTTTCAGGAAATTTCACACAGGCACTGAAGGGCGAGCCCGCACACGAAGGAGGAAATATCAAACAAGAATCTACGCTACTTTCCAGGACTGGGCTCAGAAAAGAATGTCCAAATATCACAAAGATAAGTAAAATTTTATGTTACTTTGCAAACTTAAGTTAATCTTTCATTCTTACTGCAAGTGGCAGATTTCAAGAAGTTTTACCTCATGCGAGGTCTACCTTTATCGCCAAAAGGGCGAGAAATGAGTTGTTACTGATTTTGGTATTATGTTTTTCAATTACTCGCGTGTAAAACTAAAGTTGATGTATAATAGCGATGTGTAAAGACTTAAATATTGTAAAAGTTATGGTATAAATTTTATTTAAAACTTTCTGGCAAGAAAGAAGTTTTAGTCTGAAAGACTTTTTGAAATGTATTATTTCAATGTAGAAAGAATTGGCACTTGCTTTGAAAAGAATAGAAGTTAACAATGTACTACTAATGTATGTTTTCAAATGCGTAAAATTAACGTCATGTTAATGTGTTCTTATATACAATGTGAACTGTTATTTTAAATGTTAAGAAATACCGTGATATGGTAAAAGTGAAAGTAATGTTAAAAATTTTTTTTTATTCGTGTGACTGTAAAAAGACCAAATCATGGTGAATATGTGTTAAAGGTTGAATGAATGTAGTTAGGCTCTCTGACGCTACACTTCAGAGTTAGCCACTTTCAGAATAGTACCTCAGGGTTTAGAGTTGAAGTTAGGGTGTGTTACGAGGTCTTGCTATGTTGAATTTTTAACACGTTAGTGCTTTGATTGTAGGAGGAAGTGTTGAACACGTAGTCATAAACACATTCGTGTTTGGTGTTCTTTTACAACTCATGTCAGAGACCACGTCGAGAGATAATTAAAGTAGTCATGAATGAAATAAGAATGTTAAGAGAAATATAATTATATATGTTACTTGCCATTTCATTGTGTAACATTTCATTAAACTAGTTTTCCTTCTAGATCTCTGGAAGGAACCAGATTTGAATAAAAGCTCCTGTTTAGATGCAGTACAGATGAAAAAATTGCGTGTCCTGGGAGCTGCTATTGTAAAAACAAATTTCTTTCTTTTAAATTTCTAGTTTCTAGCGAAAAATGTTTGTAAAAGATTGGCCTCGCGTTAGATTCTAGAGCTAAAAGTTTTCAACAAGGTCGTTTAAGACCTCAGTTTCAAACTAATTAACTCTGGCGGGAAGTATGTAAGGATCTTAAGTTTTACTAACGTTAATTTTTTTTAAATCTTTACTATCACTTCTTATTTTCTACTTCCGGCCAGAATTAAAAGCGTTAACGTATTTATGCAAAGTTTGTCTGGCGAACGCCAAGTACTTAAGTGGTGGCTTTTTGCCAAGCGAGAGAGAGGAAGCAGTTAGTCGAAGCAGGCCGCTTACCTTAGAAGTTTTACTCAGTTGCTGGTTGCCTTCCAGGCCAGAGGTTTAATCCTCTTGATAACTTTAAACGTATTGTAGTGTTCACAGTTCTCTGTACTACATACGGCTTCATGTTAATATAAGGCCAATCTTCCACGTTTATTATTTTAAAGTTAAATTAGAGTTTAGTTTTATTTTTATATTTTTATGTTTAGACCACAAGTAGTGGGTCTTTGTATTCCGAAGTACGAAAGTTATTGTAAATAGAGAAAAATAAAGGGTTTTGTATACCCTTCTTGTGTATCCTGTCTACTTCCCACAGTTATTGAACATAGCTTTAGTAAGCTCTCTGTTCCGAGTCAGGTCCTTGCATGTTCCCGAAGAAAGTAAGACGGAACATTGAACCTGATAAATGTAGCTGCTTACACAAGAAGCTTCAGCCTCATCTGGAGTACCTACAGTTTGCAGTTGAAACCACTGATTTCCGGTTCGACCGCCAACTCTCGAAGTTGTAGGAGGCGTTTTTTGGTTCTCCGCACGACGTCGTGATTGAGATCATATCTGAAGAAGTGGGTGAAGAATTTAAAGCAGCTACAGTGGCTCCCGTAGGAACATTTAAAGCGCCCTTCCGCTTTAAAGGAAGGCGCGACGATAAGGTCTAATAGATTTTCGAGTACACTTAAATTAAGGAGATCTATACAGGTTGAAATAGCCACATAATTCGGGAATAACTCGGAATCAGGAAGTGCTATCGGTGTCAGTAGCTGAGACACACGCATGATGCCTGCCACAGTGAGGTACAATTCTGTGCATTATGCGCGGGAAACCACCCTATGCGGACTTTCAGAGCTTGATCACCAAGCTGCATGAACTGCAGAAATGCAAACTACAAGCAAGACTTATCTTAGATATGCAGCCTAACTCCCAGATGACCAGAGTATCAACGTATTGTCAGACATTTCGCAGCTGTACCGAGTACTAGCCAACAAGCAAAAGGCATCAGTCGCAGTCCACTAGTGCACAGCAGACCCTCTGGTATGGAGCCGAGCCTAGACGGTGATATCAACGCTCTAATAGTTCAACAAGATGCAATTCGTGTTTTGCAAATCAGTTTTCAGAGAGCGAGAGCAGCGGCAACGGCCTAGCTAGTATAATATGCCATGGAACATGAAGTGGTCATGGAACATCCTGGCGCAGGAAATTTACTGTCGCCTAAACAGGATAGCAGAACTGACCTTAGCATGGATAGATATACAATTCGATGGCGAGGAGAAGCCAAGAGTCGCAACGATCAGCTGCTCGTAAAAATGGGTTCCTAACATCTCTAGGGACACTGTTATCATCGCTGTAGTAGCTATAGACCTCAATATCTATATAATCAACATTTACGTCCCGCCAACAGTTGATATTAGGGAAATTATAGAGATCCAGCAAGGATTACTCAGAAGATAACTTTCGCCACAACATTTCAACACCCATGCCGATACGTGGAATATCCTAATACGGATATAAGAGGACATAAGTCGAAGATTTCATTACAAGTAATGACCTAACCCTTCATAATGTCCCATATTGTCCACCGACTTATAAGACTATTTATGGAAAGGGGTAGCCAGACCTAACCCTTTCAACCGCTTCAATGCCATCGAAAATTTGTAAATGGACAGTGCAAGATATTCAGTTTATCTCCGACCATAAGTACATTACCTATAGTATCGACCCATGCCAACTTCTAAATAAAGCGAATATAAGCTGTCTGTTTACTTCCACGCCTATCGAATTAATGTCCACCTTTTCGTTGCCCTGCGTTGGCAACACGCTTTTGAGATTTGTCGTTCGTAGAATTCTGTCGCTAAAAGCTTAGCTGACCTGTAACAGTTGTAATTCTTATTTTAAAGCTTATTTGTACTGCTGAATTATTACTAGATGTTTACGTATGAATGTTTTATTATTAAATGTATTCAGTTTGGTTTAAATAGACCGAGAGTGACTAAATTTATTAAGTATATTTAAAGTCGAAACTACGTCATCCATTTCGGCGCCATTCTAACACGAGGAACATAAACACTGACAAAAGGCAGTTTCTGAGAACTCACCAATGAAGTGAGAGATGTACTTGCGCAAATGGAATGCGAATTAAAAGAGCGCCACACAGTTTCCGAGCTGGACTCCTTTACAGCTCAGCTTATAAGGTATTTCTCCCACTCCCCTAGCGTGCCTTCCTGGTGTAACGGTAGCACGCTGGGCCGGTATTCCAGAGATCCGTGGTTCGATTCCCGGCGAAGGCGGTTGCATATTTTTCATCTTTTCTACTTCCAATTAACCTAATAACTGTACAAGTGGTGCCCGAACTAAAAGGGTTGTGGAAGATGATTCTCTGCACCCAGGATTTGGCGACTAGGTCCCCTAAAACCCTAGTCGCCCTTTAAAAAGGGGAGTATATAAGGTACTTCTCCCATTTCGTGGTGCAACGGTAGCACGCTGGGCCGGTATTCCAGAGGTCCGTGGTTCGATTCCCGGCGAAGGCGGTTGCATATTTTTCATCTTTTCTGCTTCCAATTAACCTAATGACTCTACAAGCTTACTGAAAGTCTACAGGATCTGTGTAGTAGGATCTTCTCTCTAAGCAGCCTAAACTTCTCCCAGCCTAAACTGGTGATCGAAAGACCTCAGGACACAAAGTAGTCAAACGAGAGCCTTGAGGAGAAGAATGAAAGCTGCGCATGACCAGGGGGCAAGGCAGACACTAAGTGTTGCCTACAAACAAACATTAGCAATCTATAAGAAACATATACTAAAAGCCAAACTAGAAAACTGGCGTAATTTTTTCACGAATAATACGGAAGTGTATAGAATTTTATATAAAATCGCTTCTAATAAAGTATTCAAATCACCTCAGCATAGAAAATACGTACACCCACAACAATCCACTTCCAGTTCGGTGGAAGCGACATTCATTGCCATCGTGAAAGTAGTATTTTCAGGGAAATAGCAGGATGAACTAGACCTCCAGTCAGATCTGGCTTGTCCACTGATAAGCCTAATGACGTGCCCTTCACTCTATCCGAAGTAAACGCGGTGATTAACACTCTTTCAAAGTAGTCTGACTCCTTGGATTGCAATATCATCCGAGTTGTCCATAAAGCAAAGTTAAGATTCCTGGTCAAATACTTCAACAGATTTCTGAATCTACAACACGTCCCTAACGCGTTTCAGATGAGACAAGTTATTCTGTTCTCAAAGCCTGATAAGGATCAAAATCACCTCTGTTTCTGATCTAACCTCTGTGTGCGCGACGAGGCTGGTATTCAAGACCGTTGCGTAACAGCATACCCACTCACAGAGACGCTGCACATGCAGCCGCAAGCTAATGATGCACCATTCATGCGCTTATTCATTAAGCAGCCTGCCTTTACTCAGAAAACTTAAACTCATAATGGAAAAATTACAAGCTTTAGAACAATCCCTTGCCATATCACCTAGTGCACTATTGAATCCTGCCCAATCTTCAGTATTAACCATCTTGCTTTTGGGTGTCTCTGTATTTCTTAGTAGTACTCCTGTGCGACATGTTAGTGTGCTATTTAGTGTGTGTATGCTGAAACCCTGTGTACGAACACTCTGCAGTTTCTAACGTATCCGAAGCAAGTATGTAAAATGCACGAGGGTAATTTATGTGTATGTATATATATACGCGTCATTGTAGATCTGGCCTGTAAATAAGAGTAAAAGTAGTGTAAAATGTTCAAGTATTAGGGCAAAATGTTTACAAATACTTAAAAGCAATGTACGCGCAACAACGTACGCATGTGTAAGACACACATTATTGTAACAGTGTATTCTCAATATTTAAACCTAACTGCACGTAAAAAAATGTACCACCGTACGTTTTGCTTATCTATACGCATCGACGAGAAATTTATATGTGTAGCAGATTAAAATTAGTGCATTGTTTAAATAACAGTGCAAAATTTCAGTGTAAAATATGTATGTAAACTCAACAGTATACGCATTAGTGTAAAAATAGAAGTTTCTGTATTAGTGTACCTTCAGTGTCTTAATCTACGTGCACATAACAAACACTAGAGTAATTTATGTTTATAGCGTAGAACTGAAGCGTGTAACAGTAAAATCAGCGTAAAATGGTTAAGTAACAGTGGAAAATATCAGTGTAATATATTTATATACAAGGTGTGTTCGAAAAGTTCCGTGATTGGTCTCATAATTAAAAAACCGCGCCGTTTAGGATCTTGCACTCACGCAGACGCAGTGAGAGAAATGTCATCTAGAGCCATCTAACGGCCATTTTACGACAGATAAGAGGAAGTGCACGCTATGAGCAGTTTAACACAGTTAGTGTGAGAAAGACTGTCAGTGTGACATGGGGCAACGCATAAACATGATGTTTTGCTTCAAGTTAGGCAAAACGGCGACGGAGACATATGATATGTTAGTGAAAGTTTACGGTCAGGAAGCAGTGAGTAAAAAGTGTGTTTATGAGTGGTTTAAACGCTTTACAGACGGAAAGGAGGATGTCAAAGATGAGCCGCGGTCGGGGCGCCCTACAACAAGCACAACTCCAGACAATGTGGAACGAGTTCGACGGATGCTTGCGGCAGATCGACGACTATCTTTAAGAATGATAGCTGGCGAATTGCAGATAAGCCTAGACAGTGTGAGCACCATTGTGCACAAACATTTGCATAAACGTAAGATATGCGTCCGGTTTGTACCGCACTCGCTGTCAGACGAGCAAAAGCAATACCGGATGGAAACCTCTGGAGATTTTATCGACATGTGTGACCGGAATCCACAATTATTGGAAACAATAATTACAGGGGATGAGTCGTGGTGCTATCAATACGATCCGGAGACCAAGCGGCAATCCATGGCATGGTGGTCAACGTCGTCACTCCTTCCCAAAAAACGTCGTTTGACACAATCCAGGATCAAGACGTTGTTGATCGTCTTTTTCGACAGTAAGGGTTTGATCCATCGTGAATTTGTATCCGCGGCTACAACCGTCAATGCGGAATACTAAGAGGGGGTTTTGAAACGGCTGCTGCTACGCATACGCCGGATTCGGCCACAGTGGAATCTGCTCCATGACAACGCCCGGCCGCACACTGCGATCCGTGTAACCCAATTTCTCGACAGGCACCACGTTCCAGTTTTGGATCACCCTCCATATTCTCCAGATCTGGCTCCCGCAGACTTCTTCCTGTTTCCCCGCCTCAAAGGAGTTCTGAAAGGCCAACACTTTTCCGACATTACTGAGATCCAACAACGTGTGACAACGGTGCTTCGAGTCATACCGAAAGAAGCGTTTGCAGATAGTTTCCAACAAGTGTACACCCGATGTCAAAAGTGTATTGTTGCTAATGGCGAATACTTTGAAGGACAGTAAAGCTATTTTGCTTGTTTCTCTTGTTTCCTTTTTTCTATGGTAAAATTCACCGAACTTTTCGAACACACCTTGTAAATGCAATAGTGTATGCATCAATGTAAAATAGATATTATCGTATCGGTGTATCCCTAATTTTTAAACACATGTGTTCATAAAACGCACCAAGGTACTTTTATGTCTAAATATGAGTACCAGAATAGAATTTGTATGAATAACAGGGTAAATGTTTAATTATTTGAGCATAATATTTATATAAAAGCTACAGTGTATGTATGAATATAAAATATTGTATTGTGTAAAAATATCAGTGTAAAATTTTTAAATATCAGTGCAAAATGGTACAATATCAGTATAACAGCATTATCAGTGTAACAACGTTATAAGTGTAACAGTATTATTAAGTGTACAATATCAGTGTAACAGAATCTTGTACCTTGTATGAAACTGTTGTCTTATATCTTGTCCCCATATGACCGTGTACAGTCAAAAGTTTTTATTAAGATTCCGACGCTGCGTTTCTGGGGGCCCAGAGAGTTCTTGCGTTGTTTACAGGTGCGGATTCCGAACTATACTCGAATACCAAAATTAAAGTAAATTTTAACATCCCGTATATGGTCGATTGCGAGATTTCTAAACCTACGTCCTCTGTATCTATTGCCTGTATATAGAAAAAAAAAAAAAAGTGTGAAATGTTATAATAAAAACGTAGATTGAAAGCCCTTGTTCACTGCGGGGGGGGGCAGTTCTATATCGTCCGTTCTTCTGGGCCGATTGACGAAATTCAACTTGCGTTTTTCATGTTTCAAAAGTGCGTCTTAGGATATGTATTAGGTTCATATATAGCACTGTTCTAATATAGGTATTTTGACACAAAATCGGAATTTTTCTGAAATGACATGGCAGTGTTTTCTCATATTTCGATTCTACGACTCAAATTATGCCAAACTGCGAAGTTTTGTAAAACTCGCACGAGTAGTTTTCAAAAAAATTAGCTCTCAAAATTTTAGCTCCTCAATGTTGATTGAATTTGAAATATATTTATTAATATCCATTTTTTTATTACATTTACTTGATTCTTTCTTCCAGAATTCGAAATTTAGGCGTAATCAAAATATAATTCGTACATTTTTTATGATTTATTTGTAAAATTTGTATTTTTTAATATTTTTTATAAATTAAAGAATGTGTTATAACCTGTAAAATTTTTAACATTCTCTTAAAGTAAATGTATTTCTAGCCCCACCTGCAAAAAAATTAGAGTTTTGCATTCAAAATTTTCTAAGCGATAAGGGAATTTACATACTGGCGCATTTTGAAATTTGACATGTTATAAGTGATAACATGGAAGAAGGAAAGATAATTAGAGAGAACAAATATTAAATCAATTATGATAAAAAGAAGCATACAGCAGTATAATCTTTAATGACACAAGTAATTTTAATGACTTCTAAGATTTTTAAGCAGAAAGTATAAACGAGACTTTTCTCCGTTCGTCTAGAATGAAAGAGAAAGGAAAGGAAAATAGTTTGCCATAAATTAAGAAGTTCGCCAAGTGAATTTTTCTTGGTGCAAACTGATAAAAAATGTGCCAAGGTAAATTTTGAAATTTTGCCATAAATTTCGCACCAAATTTTACAAAATTTAATATTTAGGTATAATTCAAGTCGTAGAATCGAAATATGGAAAAATAAATTGCCATGTCATTTCAGAAAAATTCCGATTTTGTGTCAAAATACTTTTGTTAGAACAGTGCTATATATAAATCTAATTCATATTATAAGTCGCACTTTCGAGACATGAAAAACGCAATACGAATTTCGTTAATCAGCCCAGTAGAACGGGAGATATAGGAACTGTCCCAGTTTTTCTTTTTCTTTTTTTTTTTTTCTTTTGAGCGGTGGTAGATATTCCTTTTTCCAGTTTCATTCAAAATGTAATATTATTTTTTACTATCTTGATATTTTGCTGTTTGTATGATTTTACGTATAGGAAAGAAACGCAAAAGAAAACGGAGTCTTTAAAATCAAAACTTTTTTTCCATTATTAATTTATAAATTATAATCATCTAATTTTTGTGGTTCTTTCCGTGCGTAGCATTAATGCTAACTAGTTTTCCCGAAACGGTCGTAGTTAGAATCATCCCTTCTCTTAAGCACATAGCCCTGCATTATTTGAATAATCCAAATAACTCTGTTGTGCAGTATACAATATTATACGTTAATATCTATTATGCAGTATATCATTTTCGTTGCTAAGACGTATCTTTTTCTCCGTATAAATAACGCCAATATCCGGATTCCGGATGCGGCTTAGAATTGCGGATTTTTTACTAATTGCTAATTATTCGAAACAATAAAATTTTCTAACAATTAATTTAAACGTGTCTACTGTTCTTGAAAGTAAATCGAAGCCGACGGTTACTAATAAGAAAATTATAAAGGAAATTTTAGCTTTTAGTTCCACGTATTTTATTTCCTTAGACATAAAATTCCCCCCCCCCCCCTTTTCTCCCTGTTGATAGTACAAATCTTAAACAGACGCCGTTTTAGAACGAAATGAATGTGATAATAACACTTATCGTGCAATATATTTTTATTTTGGATTTACAGTTTTTTTGAAAGAAACATAAAATAAGAGCATTGGTAAAGACAGAGAATTTAACAGCATCTGCAGGCTTATTAGACATCTTAACCCAACTTCCTGACCGACGACAAGTTTCCCAATGCAAGAGCAAACGGGTTGGGGGTAGATTTTTAGGCCTGAGGTGAAGCTTCTAAATTTACTTCGCAAAACCTCAAAAGGCTAATCGCAAATGTACAAACATACATACTCTCTCTCTCACTCCCGCAAGTTTCCGTTTCACCCTGAGTGCAGACAACCAGGAAAAGCCCAACAAGAGGGAAAAAAGAGCTGTTGCCACAGATGAACAGGCGCGAGTGAACCGCTGCCGGCGAACGGACGACCTCCTTTTACGTTCGCTAAAGACGAATTGTTAATATCGGCCCCTTCTGTGTGTTGCAACGCATCGTTCCACTTCTCCCATCGTTGCGCGTTCGGCTTTTCTCGGAATAATTTGTCCAATGGCCGACAGAGGTCATTCCAATAATGATAGTTATTGTAGATAGATAGAAATGTAGACTGCTCGTCTACATTTCAGCTTAACATCTGAAAGGGGTTACAGATTGGTGTCCCTGCAAATGTAAAACAAGTAAAGACTTCCAAAAGTACAAATCAAGAGTTTTTAAAAACGCCTGAACTGAGAGTTATTGTTGTCAGTACGCAAATTTCATGTCTGGGCAAAGTTGCTATTTCATTTGCGAGAAATATTTGTTGCAAATACCGTTACAAGCGATCCAGTCAAAAATAAAGCAAATGTACTGAAATAGTTACGTCTTTTCTTCAATAAAATCTACGCAGACCTTGATTTGTGATGGAATATTGTCTTGAGCATAGCAAATTCTCTCCCTCTGCGCTTTAGCATTACTGTTTTGAATTGCTTGTTTCAAATATATGATTTTATGTTCTGTATGATCATTTTCTGGGAAATTCTGGCTTATCGTAACTGATTAGCATAAAATTCTCTGAGGTATTAAACTGAATTAATATAAAGATCATTTCTTTTTTAAGAAGAAATATTTAATCAATCATGCGAATCATGAGCGAGCTAAACAAGAATTGTTGGAAACCCGGGAAGGTTTGTACGATAATCAGTCCTGAATTAAAAAACAGGAGAAAAAAAAATCACGTTTTTGTTTAGTTCAACCCAGGACCCGTTGCTGTCCGTAATAAAATCAAGTCTTTTTTCATTAAGGATTTATTTTATTCTAACCAGTTATTTTTAGTTTTCTTTCCTTTCCCTCTTGATTTCAGTTTTCTGCCGGAATGTAAATTTTGTATGACGTAGATGTAAAATTTAAACGCGTGTCAGAAGTATTTAAGCTGCGTTGTAAGAGTTCAAAAGAGTAGTAGCAGACTCAGTTCCGATGTTTATGCTGCGAGTTTAAAATTACTTCTCTAATTCGGTGTTTGACACTTTTCAGTTTATACCGATATTTCTCGGCTCGGCTTTGCTGTGTGCAGCCGATTTAACGTTAGTTAAGCTAAGGAGCGGGTTATTAGAATTTCTTAATGTACTAGCGATTTGTTACATTCCTATTTTTCTGTTATTCTGTAGAGACATTAAGTTATTTCGAAGCAGGAGAGATGAAAAATGAGCAATGCCCTCGCCGGGACTCGAACCACGGATCTCTCGAATACACGTCGAGTGTGCTGATCATTACATTACGAAGGCATGCTAAGAAGGCGGGAGAAATACCTTATAACGTAGCCACAAGTGGTAGTGATTGATGAGCACGTGCGTGCATCAGTTTAATTTAGTTTTAAATAAAAAGGTTATTTATACCTTTCTTCTGCAGTATTTATTCTTAAAGACAGAGCGAGAATTCGCTACTTCGTCTTCAACGTAAATTTCAGAGTGTATGTTACCAAAGAATACACATAGACATAATTTAATGAGAAATTTTTGAGGTAAACTATTGTCGGAATAAGTAAAAATACTGTCAAATACCGTTATAATGAATTTAAAGGGGCGGAGAGTTTGGTTCATTTTACTCGATGGTTTGCTATATCACAGGAGTGGCCAAATTTTTGGGATCCGTGGTCTAGTCCACATTTAAAAAATCGAAGACGGTCTACCAATGGCAGAGCTAAATTAACGTAACGTACATGTTTATATATTTATTTTCGGTAACAAGAAAAAATGGTAAATTATTTAATTTTTCTAAAAAACATAATATTAATATTTACAAAATAAAAATTCTGACGAAAATAATCAAAGTATTTATATACAAAAAATTGATCATCCTATTCAGTTAGTTTAGTTGAAATTTGGCACCGTATATCTGCGACAAGTTTATTATATTGTGGCTGATACGAGCTTATTGCAATGCGTAAACACGAAATCAAATGTTCATCTGTTAAATGCGACCGATGTTTGGTTTTTATGGCGTTCATGCTTGAAAAAGCAGATTCGCAAAGATGCGTCGATCCAAAGTATGATTTCAAATACAAAATCAGTTTGTAAATATTTGGAAACGTTTCCTCAGAAATTAATTTCTCAAAATCAGTATCTCTAGATGCTCTGGATTTAAGAAATATATGGTATCTTAATTTAATAATTTCTTCCTCGACCGTAACTGATGTGGTATCTATTAAATGTCCTATTTTTTTCAGATACTCCATCAATGTTGACATTTTCATTAAATGGAAATATCATAAAATTGAGTATTTCTTCCAACCTAATTAAGTCAGCGAATCTTCTTTCAAATTCTTCAAACAAAACATCTAAATGTTCGACGAAATCTTCGAAGTTTCGTTTTGGATTATGGATGCACTCTTCCTCCATGTTTTTGAAGTTTCTCAATTCATGTTTTCTTAATTCAGACGCATACCTTTTTATCGTTTATTTGAAAGTTTTAATCGCGCTCATCATGTCTGTTAAACATTTATTCTTTCCTTGTAGATTTAGGTTTAAGTCGTTACGTTTTTCAGTGATATCGCAGAGAAAAGCTAGTTTCATGAGCCACTTCTCATCTCCCAATTCAGTAATGTGCTCTCCTTTCATTTGTATAAAATGTTTTATTTCTGGTAACAGAATACGAAATCTTTTTAAAAAAGCACCACGGCTTAGCCACCTCACGTCTGCGTGCAATAAGAGATCTCCGTACTCTGATTCAGTTTTTTCCAAAAGCGCCCGACATTGTCGTCTCTGAAAACTTTTTGAACGAATTGAATTGACGATTTTAAAAGCAATTTGCATTATATCATTAGACTTTAGTATTTTTGAACACAATACCTGTTAATGGATAATGCAATGATAGCTGGTAAAACTGGGAATTTCCTCATCATTATTGCACAAGGCAATAAAACCAATTCGATTCCCTACCATTGCTGGAGCTCCATTTGTTGTAACAGAGACCAATTTATGTATTGGAAATCCTGTCATGAATTGTAGACATCTTGGCCTCTCGTTTGTCCTTTCAATGGAATTATAGTTAATAACTCTTCTTTTGAAGTCATATCTTCGAAAATTATTCTCACAAAAATGCATAATTGTGCAATGTCACTAATATCCTTGGATTCATCAAATTGAAGTGATAGGAACTTACAAGCTTTTAAATCGTCATTTAACAAAGCCTCCAAATTATTATTCATAGCTTCAGTCCGTCGCATCACAGTGTTACGCGACAAAGAAATATTATTTATTGACGATATTATTTCAGATTTGTTTTTAAAATCGTGGAAAAGCACTTCTCCCGCTTTACAGAAAGCTTCTTTTATCAATTCTCCATCTTCGAATGGTTTTTTTCGCTTTATCAAAACTTCTGTAATTTTAAACGACGCCAATGTTACTGCTCTAGCTTTGGTGCCTCGTCTCATAAATAACGATTGCTGTAAATGTAAATTCGACTTTAATTCATGCACTTTAACTTTTCGAAGTTCACTGCCGATTGGAAAGTCTGTAGCGTATTCTAAGTGCATGGTTTTAAAATGTCTTTCGACGCTTGCTTTTTTTTTTTGGTAGTGCCATACTTGAGTTACATATGAGACAAACACATTTCTTCTTTACCATAACAAAAAAGAAATCATCTTCCCACTCATTGTGATAATGGTATGTTTTACTTCTCTTAGCACTGGTACATGGCTGAGTCATTTTGGACGGGTTGTTGAAACAATAAATTATAGTATCAATGCGGTAGGAAGCGAGCGACCTGCAACGTAAGACGATTAACTGAGAACTGAAACTAAACGGGCGGTGAATTACGTAGTCTGAAGTATTCGGCCTATCGGCCTTTACTCGAAAAATTAGTATCCCTACTAGGCAGTCTTAGTAAAAATCTTAAACAGTACAATTTGTACGTCTTCCTTGGCAAAGCAATAGATGACGGCGAGACTTAGCGAGATTAAATACAACACCTAGTGCATTCTGTTTGATTGAACATGCAGAGTAGTCAAGTGAAGAATAATGACTTCCAATATCATTAAAAATTGTCCGAGTAATAAAGTTTTTGTGTTTTTCGTAAGATAAATGTTCAAAGTTCATGGAAAATACTAAAATTTAAAAAAAGATGAGGTAGAATTAATGAAAAAAATTTGTGGGCGGGACTTAGCCTTGATCAATGCTATGATGTCCAATAGTCATCTGACGAAAACACGTTCTGAGTAACTTGAGCAAAGATTATTTACAATACGATAAGATTTCAATAAAACTTGAACTTCTGGGATAAATATTAGCAATTTGAGCTAAAAAGATTTAGCAAAGATTATTTACAACACGTTACGAGTTCTAATTAAACTTGATTTTCTGGGATAGATAACAGGATAAATAACGAAATTTCTTGAGTAAATATATACAAATGCGTACATAGATGTTTGACTACTTCCAATTATTATTATAGAAAATTGTTTTAGGACGTTTGAAGGGCTTATTAATGCGGTGATCGTAATTTTCTAGATATCTAATGACATTGTGCTGATGATTATCACATTTGGAGTGAAAATGTTTAGATAATTTGAGAATTTCTTCGTTGATGGTGTTAATCTTGAAACTTTTTCTTATAACGGTGTTCCTGACGAAACTGTCTGACTAATAAAAAGAGTCTGACATAATTCGTAAGTGAATATTTTGTTGGCTTTGTAATTTGGATCTGTGGGTATTGGCGGTAGCAGCCCAAGCTGGAACTGCATATAGAACTGTTGGACGAATGGATTTCAAATAAATGATTCTTTTGGTAGCATGTTGGAGTTGCGATTTTCTCCCTAATAGAGGATAAAGCGCCATAAATGCTTTTTGAGCTTTCTCTTTCACGTAGTCTGTATGTTGACGGAAGGTTAATTTCTTATCAAGGAAAACTCCTAGATATTTAACATGAGGTTCTCTTCTAATGATGTCGTTATTGATTTTGATAGCCTCGAAATTTCCTCTGAGAGTATTTTTGCTGAAAAGAACGACTGTTGATTTTTCAGTATTGATTTTTATTTTCCATTTTGTAAACCAGCTTATTAATTTGTCCGTGGATTCTTGCAATTTAATTAAGGCCATGTGGAGACTGTGTGACGGGTAGACCTTTTTAGTCGACTCACTGCTATCATCGCGCCACCTACTGGATATAATCTAAGCATCCCACTTTGTCAAGTTGCTTCTATTTAATTCTCCACTGTAAAACGACAAATTCATTGTATTACTTTGCACAGTTTGTTTTAGGTTTTAAAGCGTAAACTGTAGTAAATTTTTATTTTAAATAATTCATTAATTCTATGTCATAAGTCACAAATTAAATTGTTAATAGAGGTCATTATCGGGATGGTCGCGCGGACTACCTAAAATGTCTTCGCAGTCGACGTCTTAACCACCCCGGCTATATCAGATTCAGTAGGTTCTTATAAAAAATATAAAAACTTGACGAATATTGAAAAAAAGGTTAACTAAGTTAATGAATTATTGTGTCATGTAACAAAAGAAATAAATAATAACTCTTAAAAGTATGTTAAAGAATAATTACAAATATTATTATGCTCTATCAAAGACGGTACTAAGCTTTTTGACGCCCGATGCAAAATCTACAACTCCTAAATTTTAAAAACTTTGTTTTTTTGTCTCTAAATTCTGGCACTCGGTGTGGCAGCACCAGCTGTGTCTCTGATAACCGTGGGCAGTTATTAAGTTTGTTTCGCGTTCTCCTTTAATTTTATCAGACGTTAATAATTTTGCGCGATAACTGAATTAACATAAAAGTCATGATTCAGATCTTTCTCTCGAAATACTTATCTTCCTTTTAAAGGCGCATTTATAATTATAAATAATCATTTAATTCTCCCAAATATAAAAACACTAAAAATAAATAACAAATGCCGTGACGAATTTTCCTTTAATTTGTACTTGAATGTCTGAATACAAAAATAATCTGTAATTTACTGCTGGCATAATGCACATTGCAGAAAATTTTTGGTCGTAATTTGGCCCCAAAAGTTAAAAGACTTCATCACATTTGCTTAACAACACATCATCACCATATGCGTAACAACTCATTAATGATATGCTTCGTAACCTTGGCATCAGCTATGATAGGGAATTCACTTTCCGTGTGTTTTATTTTTTTATTTAACACTTTTATCAATAACAGAAAAAGAATCCTCGCCATCAACATTTTTCATTTGAATTTCTGTTGCAATCATCACTTGAATCTTCACATATAACAATATCGTCATGACACGTTTTGACAAATTGCATATTAAGTTTTAAAAATCGTGCAAGGATACTTTTTTTCTGGATACTTTGTGATAGACAAATCCTAGTTTCACGACGTTCCTATACAGCACTGTTTAATAGATGAACGTGCTGAAAACAGTTTAGGATGTTTGACTCTGTAAAATGTTGATAAAAGTTTTTCCAAGGTATCAGGAAATGAGATGTTATAATCTACATGTTCGTAGTACTTCTCCAAAATACTTAAAATGAACTGATTTCTGTAATGGTTCTCCCAGCTTTGATTTAATCTTGGTTCATAGGTTACAGGATCGAAGTTGAATTCGGGGGAAATAAAACAATCCATTCTAAATTTTCGATATCTATATATGGAGTACAGTTATAAATTGACTGCAGAATTGTTTGCTTTTTTGCCGAACGTTCTTCGTCACAGTTTTGTAACTCTTCTTCACACACGGCAGTCTCTCCAAAGTATTTGGCAAATTCATTGGCCTTTACCTCAAACATTTGTAAAGATATCGACTGACTGCGGCTTCTGTGAATGGTGAACCATTCATTTCAGAAAATTCTTCTTCAACATTCTTATGCTAGGTTTTTCTCATCTTTTTTCTGGTACCCAAAGTTTTTCTATAGGCAAAGGTTATCAAATTTTGATGTTTTGAATGGTTTTGAATGGAATTTTAATAAACTAGGGCAAGGACGAATTTACTTCAGATTCAATTTCTGTCCGTTTAGACGCTACGTTCGCTTTCTTCGCTGTTTCAACTGTCAAGGCCTAAGCCATCACAGCCACACCTGCACAGAACCTCTTTCTTGTGTCAAGTGTGCTAAAGACACGAAGTACCAACTCCGAATTGCCAGGAAATTCCGATGTGTACAAACTGTAACATAAATAAAGGTACCTATTTTGTTTTGATTGCGATCATTCTGCTAATTCCAAGTTACGCCCGACTTACAAAAGGGAACTGCAGCAATTATTGAGAACCCAAATAAGAATTAAATTCCACTTCTCGTTATACAATTAAGTCTAAAATTTCAACAATGTAACTTATATCCATAGTTGCAACAAATCATGCGATTCAGAAACATTTTGAACTGGGGACAGACATAGGCCTGGTTCAAGAGTCATACACTACTAAAGATAACACTCTCATTAGTTCTACTTCTCGTAATAGGATCCTTCTGTCTCACAACAAATTGGTTGCAATAGTCTACAATGGCTCGTTGTCTCCCATGATATGGGAAACAACTGAGTATACCATCTCCATAGCCTTGAAGATAGCAGAAGGTTGCTTTCTGATCGTTTCTGCTTATTTTCCACCTAGTGAAAATATCCATTCCTTATTATTTAAACTAGATTATCTTAAATTTAGCTCATTCAAAAATTACATCTTAGGAGGAGACTTCATTGCTTCGATCTCACTATGAGGTGCAGCCTCTGAAAATTGAAGACGTGCCCCATTTATAGATTTCATTGAATCTAATCACTTGGTGGTTCTAAATACGCTACTTTTTCGCTTGAAGACGCCACCTGATCAATATTGGGAATAATGAACTTAATATCTATTAAAAACCAAAGGAGCTTTCACTAAACGGACTAAAATATTACAATTCTATATTTCATGGTCATCACCTAAGTAAGCAATCTTTGCATAAAGCTTTTTTCTTGCATTTTTATTTATTTATTTACTGTTATTTATTTAGATATATTATTCTATCATTTTATTTACATTCTTTCTTTCTTCATTTATTTTACTTTTGCTTTTTATTTTTATGTTTTTTTATTATATTAAGTACTTATTTGTAAAATTTAATCTGCAACTGTTTTTTTATAACAATAAGTAATATTACTTATAATTCTGCATTATACGTAGCATATGAATGTAAGGTGTCATTGTTTATGTAACACTACTATTTTATGTACTTTCTGATTTTGTTAAAAAAAGATGAAGTTTGATCTATCAGCCCTAACCTGGTGGTGGCGGTTGCTAGATTGTAGATCTATCCGATTATTCTATTATAGCAGGCACTATTCTGTTTGATACACACCTTAGGTCAGAAACCTTCTCAGTGGTCATAAACAAATAAAATTGCATTTCTCGACCTCCCGACAGATATTCTACTTTGCATTCTTCAATGTAGTCCATATTACTTTTATAGAGTTTGGCTTTCTTTGGGAGCATAAATTACTATCAAACTCCAAACAAACATTAAGAAAATTAAAGCTGTGTCTGAAATGAACTACAGAGCCTCAGAAAGGTTTAAAACAAACCTTTTTTTAAACAGAATTAGGATATAAACGCACTTTCTGTGCTCACAGGATCAGCCACCACTTGTGACGATGCAACTTAAAGTAACAGTCAGATTCAAAATTTTAATTGTAACTTAGTAGTCAAAGCCTATACAATTAACTTTAAATCTAAATTGTCTCAGAACTTCTCACCGGCGTAGCAATTTAAATAACAGAAGCTATAACGCAAAGCCGAATAATTACAGTCTTATCAGAACTGGCGAAACTAAGTAACGTGCCATCGAGAGGCAGAAACACTTATCAGGGTCAATGTTCCTTCTAACCTTCTTCGGGAACATACAAGGACCTGACTCAGAACAGAGAGCTTACTAAAGCTATGTTCACTAATTGTGGTAAGTAGACAGGATACAGACGAAGGGTATACAAAACCCTTTATTTTTCTCTATATACAATAACTTCCGTACTTCGGAATACACTGACCCGCCACTTGGGGTCTAACGTAAAAGTATAAAAATAAAACTAAACTCTAATTTAACTTTAGAATAATACACGTGGAAGATTGGCCTTATAATAACAGGAAGCGTATGTAGCACAGAGACTGTGAACACTACAATACGTTTAATTTATCAAGAGGATTAAAACCTCTGGCCTGGAAGGCAAACAGCAACTGCGTAACTTCTAAGGTAAGCGGCCTGCGTTGACTCACTGCTTCCTCTCTCTCGCTTGGCAAAAGGCCACAACTTAAATACTTGGCGTTCGCCAGACAAACTTTGCATAAAAACCTTCACGCTTATAATTCTCGACGGAAGTAGAAAACAAGAAGTGACAGTAAAGATTTAAAATAAAATAAACGTTAGTAAAACTTAAGATCCTTACATACTTCCCGCCAGAGTTAATTAGTTTGAAACTGAGGTCTAAAACGACCTTGTTGAAAACTTTTAGCTCTAGAATCTAACGCGAGGCCAATCTTTTACAAACATAACTTCGCTAGAAACTAGAAATTTAAAAGAAAGAAATTTGTTACAATAGCAGCTCCCAGGATACAAAAATTTTTTTTTCATCTGTACTGCATCTAAACAGGAGCTTTTATTCAATTCTGGTTCCTTCCAGAGATCTGGAAGGAAAACTAGTTTAATGAAATGTTACACAATGAAATGGCAAGTAACATATACAATTATACTTCTCTTAACATTCTTATTTCATTCATGACTATTTTAATTATCTCTCCCCGTGCTCTCTGACATGTGTTGTAAAAGAACACCAAACACGAATGTGTTTCTGTCCACGTGTGCCAAACTTCCTCCTACAATCAAAACACTAACGTGTTAAAATTCAACATAACGAGACCTCTTAACACACCCTAATTTCAACTCTAAACCCTGAGGTACTATTCTAAAAGTGGCTAACTCTAAAGTGTAGCGTCAGAGAGCCTAACTACATCATTCAACCTTTAACACATATTCGGCATGATTTAGTCTTTACAGTCACACGAATAACAAATTTTTAACATTACTTTCACTTTTACCATATCACGGTATTTCTTAACATTTAAAATAACAGAACATATCAACATGCCGTTAATTTTACACATTTGAAAACATACGTTAGTAGTACATTGTTAACTTCTATTCTTTTCAAAGCAAGTGCCAATTCTTTCTACATTGAAATAATACATTTCAAAAAGTCTTTCAGACTAAAACTTCTTTCTTGCTAGAATGTTTTAAATAAAATTTATACAATAACTTTTTACAATATTTAAGTCTTTACACAACGCTATTATACATCAACTTTAGTTTTACGCGCGAGTAATTGAAAAACATAATACCAAAATCGGTAACAAATCATTTCTCGCCCTTTTGGCGATAAAGGTAGACCTCGCATGAGGTAAAACTTCTTGAAATCTGCCACTTGCAGTAAGAATGAAAGATTAACTTAAGTTTGCAAAGTAACATAAAATTTTACTTATCTTTGTAATATTCGGACATCCTTTTCTGAGCCCAGTGTTTAAAGGTACTGCAGATAGTAGTTTGATTTATCCTCCTTCTTGTACGGGCTCGCCCTTCAGTGCTTTCCTCTGGAAGCTTCCTTTTTCCACCAGTTCGGCCACCCTTGAATACCTTCCTTTTCTCCTCTGCTTGTGGTCTTGGCCGTTTGATGGCAGCTGGTCTTGGCGGAACCGGGAAACTTCTGTCGTGTTCCTGCTTGGACCTCGTTGTTGGCCGTTCAAATTTTCCTTGTAACTTTTCCTCCGCCGCTGATGGCCCTTCCGCAGTTCGGCGACTTTTGTTGCGGAGAGTTCTGTCGGATGAGTAGATCTTCCGTTTTAAAGCCGGGTTATAGTTGCCGTCATTTCTCCTAGTTCTCTTCACATCCGTCGTCCTTCTCCCTTCTTCATTCTGGGGGTGTTCGTGAACTCTCTTTTCTGGACGGTGGAACGGCTTTTTTTTCTTGTTACCTTCAATTTTTCCGCGGGGCAATTTTCTTTTGACTTGCTTCTGTCTCTTATAGGCTTGCCCTTGTACTTGTCGTTTTTCCACCTCTGGAGCTTTTACTTGCGGTGTCTGCCGTGCCGGATCCTGCAAAAGATCTGAAAAGATTTGCATTTTATTACGATCGAAGTAGGGCTTGATTTGATCAATGTTTGCGGAACAGGTTTCACCATTTCTGGCTTTTAACACTACAACAGCGTGAGTTATTTTTTCTATAACATATGGTCCTTCAAATCGTGGAAAAAATTTCGCACTTTTATCTTCTGGTGCTGAAGAAAGTGAATGCTTAATTTTTAAAACTTCATCCCCTACTTTATAAGTTACTCCCCGTCGTTTCAAGCTTCTGTTTCATAGCTTCTGTTTTCTTTGTGCTACTTCCGTATTCTTTTTTGCTTCTTTTATTAGTTTTTCTATATCACCCATTTTAAATTCTGGGGCTCTTTGTTGCACATAAAATAATTTATCTAACGGTGTTATAATCTTTCTGCCTAGAAATAACTCAGCAGGAGTTTTGCCCGTTGTATCATGTTTTGCGGTCCTAAGGGCGAAAGCAAATTCATTGACATAGTTATCCCAGCTTTTATGAAAATTTTTAACATAACTACGGATAATTTTCACTATATTTCTATTGACCCGTTCCGCTATATTTGATTGCGGCCGATACGGGACCATTTTTAAATGACATATGCCCAGTTTTTGGCACATGTCTTCAAATATATTACTTACAAATTGAGGACCATTATCCGATATAACTTTTAGGGGCGCCCCGTATTTTAAAATATATTTATTTAAAATAGAATCAGTAACTAATTTCGCGGAGGCTCGTTTTAAGGGAACAATTTCGGTCCATTTACTAAAATGATCAACCATAACAAGGAGATAGCGACTTTTATTTAACTGACTTTTTGGGAAAGGGCCCAATAAATCGATACCAATTATTTCATTTGGAAATTCGGATTTAATACTATTTAGAAACCCGGCCGGGCGGAAATTAATATAATTAACTGCTTGACATGTTGGACAGAACTGGACATACGCCCTTGTTAACTTTTGCAGTTCAGGAAAGTAGACTGCCTCGCGTACGCGTTGGATAGTTTTTCGAATACCAGCATGAGAAGCTAAAGGGCTGTCACGGAGCTCCTGCAGGATATTTAATCTAAGACTAGCTGGGATAACAGGTCAAAATTCGTTATTGGAATTCGTAGTTTTTGTATAGAATAATAGACCATCTATTAGTTCGTAATGGGCCGCCCTATTTCTTATCGCCACAATATCTTGGTGGCTAAAATTTTCAGGATCCTTCAAATACTCATAAATACTTCCAAACTCAGGATCCTTACCCAGTTGAGTTATTACAGTTTCTCGGGAATTTATTGTACATGCTGTGAGCATTGCCACCTTTACGGTATTCCCTTGTTCATCTATTTTAATTCTTGATAGGGCATCTGCTACGATATTTTCCTTTCCGGGGGTATGCTTGATTACCAGATTATATTCTTGCAGCTTGAGTGCCCATCTTATTAACCTTGGGGATAAATTTTTCCCTGAGTACAATCTAGTTACCGCCGCATGATCAGTGTATACTGTTATCGGCGCCTTTCGAAAATAGACTCGGAACTTTTGCACTGCTAACAGAACTGCAAGTGCCTCTCTCTCGGTCGCGGAATAGTTTCTTTGTGTTTGATTTAAAGTTCGGCTAAAAAATGCCACGGGCTGCTGATTTTGCGAAAGTACCGCTCCTACCGCATAATCCGAAGCATCCGCTGAAATTTCTAAATTCTCATCCTTTTCAGGAAATTTCAACACAGGGGCTTGCGTTAATGCTTGTTTTAATTTTTCGAAAGCACTATTGGCTTCGGCCGTCCACGAGAATCTTGCCTTTTTCCTTTTTAATTTTAACAATGGCTCCGCGATAGCCGCAAAATCTTTTATAAAGGACCTATAATATGAACAAAGTCCTAGAAAAGAAGAGAGCTTCTTTGCCGTGGAGTCGGATACTTTTGTACAGCGATTATTTTTGATTCATCTGTCTCGATCCCTTTTTGAGATATTTTGTAACCTAAATATTTTAATTCAGGGGCTGCAAATTTGCACTTTTCGACATTAACTTTTAGACCGGCCTCATTTAATAAAGAAAACACCTGTCTTAAATCCTGTACATGTTGGTCGAGATTATCACTAGTAATAATGATATCGTCTAAATAGATAAATGCGGACTTTCCAAGAACAGGTCTTAACACAATGTCCATGCATCGCTGAAATGTTGCTGGGGCCCCTGAAAGGCCAAACGGCATACGCAAAAATGCATAAGTGCCAGACTTGGTTATAAAAGCAGTCTTAGGCACGTCCTCAGACCTCACCCCTATTTGAAAATAACCAGTCGTTAAGTCTAAAGTCGTCATAAATTTGGTTGATTTTATGTTCCTTAAAATTTCTTCTATAATCGGTAACGGATATACCGGATATTTCGTTATGGAATTTAATTTACGGTAATCAATAGCGAATCTCCACCTTTTTGGATGCTCCAAAGGACAGTCATTATTTTTCTTACATAAAACCACCGGGCTAGCATAACTACTTGAGATGGGCGTTATGATCTTTTTACGTAGCATATCGATAATATGCCATTCTATAATTTTTTCCTTATTCTTATCATACCGGTATGGTTTTTGGCGAACTGGCAGTGAATCTCCGGTGTCGATACTATGGTTAGTAACCTGAGTAAATCCTGGAATATCACTAAATAACGAAGCAAATTCACTTACCACTTTTCGGATTCTATCTTGCTCGTCATTAGGCAGGTGGTCAAGTTTTAACATCGGCGGTTCAGCGTTTTCAGTACGAACTGGTTTCATTATCAGCTTAAGGGACGCTTCATTAAAATCCAGCGTAGCTTGGGCTTCTGAAAGAAAATTTATTCCTAAAATTAAATGTGCTCGCAGATTCTTTACTATAAAAAACATCACCTTTATTTGTTCGTCCTTGATACGGATATACAAAGGTACTTTACCTACGCACTTGCATTTTTCTCCTTGCGCCGCTAACACTATTGTATTATCCGCATTATATATGCGGTATTTGCGAAAATACTTTCTAAAAAACTCTTCTGCCACACAGGAACACTGCGCGCCGGTATCCACGAGTGCGGTGGCTGGGATGTTATTCACCAAGACTTCAATCTTCGGAAGAGTCAAATTTTTCACCATTACTGTATTTAACTTGTAGGAAGAGGGTTTTCGTGGCCTTCGGATTTCCGCACCCTCTCGTCAGCAGAAATCCGTTTTAGTTTAAATTATTTTTCCTTTCCGTGCTTTCCTTCTTTTTCCACTGGCCTTGAGACTTTTTTCCTGGGTTGCTATTGAACTGTCGACGTTCGCCGGCTGTTTTTGAATGCTCGGGTTTCCTTGCCCACTGATTCGCTTTTTCTCCGTAGCCGCGTTCTTGAGTTTGCTGTAGTCTTGGCGTACCAAATTGGTTTCGCTTTTGATATTGGCGTCTTCTTTCGACGTCCGCCGTTCTTCTACGTTCAAACTGGATTGCTAGCTCAAATAACTTTTCCAGTGTAGTCGGATTTCTTAATTCAATAAAGTCTTGCACTTGGGGCAGTAACCTCGGTAAAATCACTTGAATTATTTCAGGATCCGGACGGTTTCCATACAAGAGCTTGAAAACGTGAATTTTTCTTAAAATAAAGCTCGAGAGGTTTTCGATTCTTTTTTGATATATACTGAAAAGTTCCGTTTCTAATTTCGCACGATCCCTTACAACAGGGAAGGCTTTTAGTAGGGCAGTCTTGAAATTTTCGTAAGTATAGGTGGGACTTCCTGCTTGACCCAAGAGACTTCTGCCTATACATTTGAACCAGTTAAGCGCTTGGCCCCTCAAAGCGCTGGTAGCTAAGGTAACTTTTTGAAACTCGTGCACGGGGTAGAGCATGAAGTGGTCATCCAATTTTTCCAAAAAACTGGTTACCGGTGAGTTTCCATTAAACGTTGCTTCTGGTTTCATCGAAGCGCGCATGGTCTGGACGATGTAACCGAATCCTTCCAGGGCGGCAGCTGGCATTTCTGGATTCTGAGCCGTTTCTGCAGGCAGCACAGGTTCTTCTTGAAACTCGGCCATGGTTATTCTTCTTCGTTGGGCGCCACTATCAGGGTCAATGTTCCTTCTAACCTTCTTCGGGAACATACAAAGACCTGACTCAAAACAGAGAGCTTACTAAAGCTATGTTCACTAATTGTGGTAAGTAGACAGGATACAGACGAAGGGTATACAAAATCCTTTATTTTTCTCTATATACAATAACTTCCGTACTTCGGAATACACTGACCCGCCACTTGGGGTCTAACGTAAAAGTATAAAAATAAAACTAAACTCTAATTTAACTTTAGAATAATACACGTGGAAGATTGGCCTTATAATAACAGGAAGCGTATGTAGCACAGAGACTGTGAACACTACAATACGTTTAATTTATCAAGAGGATTAAAACCTCTGGCCTGGAAGGCAAACAGCAACTGCGTAACTTCTAAGGTAAGCGGCCTGCGTTGACTCACTGCTTCCTCTCTCTCGCTTGGCAAAAGGCCACAACTTAAATACTTGGCGTTCGCCAGACAAACTTTGCATAAAAACCTTCACGCTTATAATTCTGGCCGGAAGTAGAAAATAAGAAGTGATAGTAAAGATTTAAAATAAAATAAACGTTAGTAAAACTTAAGATCCTTACACACTCTCTGTTTTACAATCCGAAAACCTCAGCTTAAATACGCTGTAACTCATTAACATTTCTGGTGGCGAAACGGAAAGAAGAGGTTATAGTTAAGGCTAAAATTATAAATAATTGGTTAATGCAAGACAAACGTAAGCTTACACGTTTATATATCGTCATGGAAATGAAATTGGGGTACAGAAAATATTCATCAATACTAAATGAAGAGAGTTAGATCAAAGAATATTCGAAGGTGGATTAGCTCATCTTTGACTACGTTCATCTAGTAAAGGAAGATTGTTTCATCAGTAAGATGACCTACCCCATGCCCAATTAAGATGCATTCCTTTTCTCCTAGATATATAGTGCTGCAAAGGCACAATAGCCTTTGCAAAGAATGTCCTAAATTTTGAACAAAATCTAAAGAATGCAAAACACCTAATTCAGAATACAGAAACTGGAGGATATTTTAGATTAAAACGGTAATAAAGTCCTATGGTAATAAAAATTCCCATTCCTTAAAAGATAAATCATTTGCATAGTCTCCATGCCTATAAGGATCTATTTACTTCTTCCTTTTACTCTGAATAAAGAAATTTCAAACTTTTATCATAGCACCAAGCTTGAACAGAGCTTTGTTTGACAGATCATACAAAGTACTTGAATGGAATGACAGAAATTTCCAAATTTTTTGGTTTAATGGTCATTGCTTGACGTACGTTATGGTCTTATTAAGATACGCTTATTATGTGCTCTGGTTTTCCTGGAAATCGTTATTCACCTGCTTCTCTTTTTGCTTAGAATACAAAGAAAAGATTGGAGGGGGATAGAGAAATAAAAGAACAGTAAATCCTAATATTCTGAATATAGATGATTTTTAAGAGTTAGTAAGTTTTTAGTTAAAAATTACAGAAACTCTGGAAAATTTACAAAAAGCACAAAAAAAGGGAAGATATTTGTAAAGTTCGCAGCATCCGGTTTTCGCTATAACCCTACAAACTGGTCACGGGTCGAAGTGGCCTCCAACCGAGGAGTTTTAGATGCCAACTCGTCGGAAGAAACTAGAGCTATGGCAGCGAGATGAGTTCCACTGAACCGTGCGAATGTAGCTTGGAAACATATTAATGATAACAGTACACTTCTATTTACAGAAGATTTGAGAGCCCGCATCAGTTTGAGCAATCAGTAAAAGAAAAACTGTAACAGCGTTGATTGAACAAAGTCAAATTGCAGCTAACGTATAAGCTTATGTAGGAGGACATAACATCTAAATATATGGGCAGTTGATAAACACAGAAACAAATTGAAAACATACATACCAGTACAGAACTATTTACAAAGTTGAATATGGGTAACAACGTTTGAATACAGAGGAGGAGTGAAACACTGCAACTCTGATTGTTGTAAGTTCACACTAACACTGCGAACGTATTTTGGGCAGGCAGCATATGGCTTGATATGGCTGAGTAAGGCAGTGGTACACTATGTAATGACTGAGCCGATTTTATATTGTGCAGCTCTGTTACTGGCTAGTGTTAGCGGTTCACGCTGATCCGTTTGTGGAAGCTGGCTTTTTAAAGTGGTATTGTGAAATGTGTGGGCAATCAAATACGCAGTGCTGTGCTTTTCCTTTCCTACGCATACACAGAGATCTAAGTCACTGCCCCGGAAGCGGTGCAGATATGCTGGGAGAGGATCGTGTTCAGAGAAGTATTGTGTTAGAGAAGCGAGCTGCTGCCTGACTCTATTGGCACCTTTGAATAGAAAAGGAACGCCCTGTGAACCGTGGCAGCTTTAAGCCATCTCTCCTGCCACTTTTTGAACATGTGTTTCTGAGTAATTCGCTTAAAAGATGATGGGAGGTGAGATGAAATCACTTCATCCTGGACATTTGCGGCCTGTTTGGTTAGATCGTCAGCCAGGTCATTTCCGGTCATTTCCAGCCAGGTTATTTTCATGTTTCATATTAGCCTCGCTTCGCATTAAATGCGAAGAAACACCTACGTTAATTATCAACAACTAAAAGTTCATGGAGGTGCCTAGTAGTATTGTTTGTATAGCTCTCTGAGCATAACTCGATAATAGGATTCAAATTCAAAACACTTAATGGCCCATTGCCCATTACCTGCTTAGGAGCAAAGCTTCAGGACAGTCAGTTTAACAGGTAAACGGAACTGGACCCATTGCCTGTTTACGAGTGTTTATCTGATTAAATAAGAGACGTTCAGAAATAATTTCATTTTTATATATTACTTTTTTCCTTAGGACTATTTATTATGCTTGTTGACATTTGTATTCAGAAGGTTTCGGTTTGGATGGGAAAGCATACTTGAACTTGATTCCGAATTAAGATGCCTTCAAGTAGGTAGCTCAGTGTATTATGGTTTGACCAGATCATGGAGTTTCTAAAGGCCGTATCACAAATTCAAAGCATTTCGGGAGGATAACTCTTTATTAAGGAAATTTCAAACTTTTATCCTAGTACCAATCTTGAACAGAGCTTTATTTGACAGATCATACAAAGTAGTTGAATGGAATGACAGAAATTTCTAAATTTTTTGGTTTAATGGTCATTGCTTGACATACGTTATGGTCTTATTAAGATACATTTATTATGTGTTCTGGTTTTCCTGGAAATGGGTAGGCACCTGCTTCTCTTTTTGCTTAGAATACAAAGAAAACATTGGGGGGGATAGAGGAATAAAAGAACAGTAAATCCTAATATTCTGAATATAGATGATTTTTAAGAGTTAGTAACTTTTTAGTTAAAAATTTTATTTTTGCTTTATCACATGAAATAAAAAGCCACTCATCACGGATCATTTTGAGATTACCATGTAAAGGGGAAACTAGTTCTCCATTACAAAGGATGGTTCATGATGGAGGCTTCACGTTGATAGCTGATTTGTTGTTCAAAATGAACAATTTTTTGTGAAAGAAAAAAACCTCGTGTGCCTTTCTTTCAGTCGTATATAGGTAGATAAATTGTTTCAAACAGTTGTTCATCTGAAACAAATGGATGTGTAATAGCAGCCTACGGGAAGCTGAAAGTTGCACGGCGAAGTTCTTCCTTCCTAATATACGGTTGAGATTTATAGTTACGAAGCTGAAGTTGCCTTTATTAGCAGAAAGGGCTATTCATGAGCTTTTCGGAAATAACGGTTTCTGACCGAAGCTAAATCAAATGAGATGTTTTTTCTAGAACCTTTTAATGGCAGATTGCTGATAGGTTTATGTATATCTCATAAGTGAGGGAGTTTTATTTCCCAACCAATAGAACTGCCACAAATTTAAAAAAAAAATCTGGAAACTTTCAGATTTTATGTTACGTCGAAACGGGCGTTTTTTACATTTACATACACATACGCGTTTCTAGAGCATTTGGGATAACGCCGCTTTGGGCTAAAACATTTAAAAACAACATATCTTTAGAGTTTTCGATAGACAGTCTTGTGCTCTGGAGATAAAAATGTTATATTTCGTACAGTGTGGTCAAATGTTTTTTTTTCGTCCCGTTTAGAGACTAATAGCCCTTCTGGGCTAATGCCCCTTTAGGTTGAAAAATGCTGGTAAAAGGAATATTCTTTATGATTAAAGCAAAAACTTTTCTTACTCTAAATAAACCCAGACAGTATTGTGCATGACCTGAATTTGGCTGGAGGTAAAATTTCAGTTTAAATTCTGGGTGCTTAAGAAACGAATCGATTCACTTCGCAAATGGCTTAAATTTTTGCATGTTGTAATATTTTTAGAACTGGCAAGAATAGAAGACAGTCTTACATACCAGACACTACTGAATTTTTAAATGTGTTTAATTATACAAGAATGTACGTGTACATATACACAGCGGCTGATACTATTAAAAAATTCTGGCTCGGGCATACTAAAGAAACCAAACAATTTCCCATTATAATGTAACCGTAAAAATGGGCGACTTATTTCCCAGTCTCCCCTTCTAAAGTGGAAAAACCACAAATTCAGATGACTTTTTTAAAAAAAATATTTTGATTTACTCATTAGTCTGACAGTTACGTAAAATTTAAAAATAAATTTTAAAAAGCGCACACAACCACCGGAATTCGTGATATCTGTACGTACGACAGAATAAAAGGGCTCTTTTTCCCAAAACGGATTGAAAATGAGTTTTAAAAGGATTTTTTTTCGTGACATCTGTATATACGTATGTAAACGCAACGTATTAATTTTATTTAAAATGTATTTTCACGATTGGCAACAACAGGTGTTTTTTTTTTTTTTTTTTTTTTTTTTTTTCAGAACGGTAATAATTTGAACTGTAATGTTTTTGAGCAGTAATGTTGACGGTAATGTTTCTGAATAAAGCAAGTATCTAACAATTAATGTTTGACGGAATGTGTTTTTAATAAAGGAACTAATTAATTGCTAACATTTCAGAAGTGGGATAAACTAGAATTATTATCTAGATTTAACAACGTATTGCCTTAACGTACGCTAAGCCTAAACTGAATTCGGAAGCTCGCCAAAACTGAAAGTAGAAAGGTACGTGAATTTATAAACTGTTTATGTTATGTCTAAGTATAGTAGAACTTAAGTATAATTATTGTATTATTATTTGAAAATTGAAGTCTAAGATGGCTTATTTGGCAAGAGGCAAGAAATGTGACTTAAAAGAACTTGCTTTGGAACTTGATGTAGATGTCCATTCCGATATTAAAATTGTAGGCTTAAGAGATATGATTTTGAATAGTAAGAATTATAATGAAGACTTTACTAAACAAATGCTAGATAGAATTATAAATGATCGTTTAGACAGGGAAAAGTTAGAAATTTTAGAAAAAGATAAGCAAAGAGCATTTGAACTTGAAAAATTGAAAATAGAAGCGGAAATCAGAAGTAGTAATGTAAATGATTCTGTTCCTTCTAATGTTAGTAGAAGTAATATTTGTGATATGAGTAAATTAATGCATAAGTATGATTTGAATGAAGGTGATATAAGTTTTTATCTAGTTTTATTTGAGAGACAGGCACGACGTATTGGGTTAGAAGAACAAAACTGGGTTTCTCAGCTGTTGGGTCTATTGCCTTATGAGATAACTCAATTAATTGCCCGTGAATCAGAAGAAAAAGCTAACGACTATAAGCACGTTAAGCAACTGCTACTGAGGAAATTTAAGTTAAGCCCCGAACAGTTTCGGCAAAACTTCGTTGATCATATTAAAACATTGCGTAATACGTGGAAGGACTTCACGTTTGAATTAAAAATTTATTTTGAAGAGTGGCTTGCTAGATTAAATGTAACAGATTTTGAATCTTTAAAACAACTTATTATTACTGATCAATTAAAGAAAAGGGTCCCCGCTGCTATCCGAGACCATTTCATTGATGATTGGTCTAAATTCATTAATCCTGAAGAGTTGGCTGAAAAACTAGATGAATATGAAAATATTCGGGCAGGGATAAAAGTACTTCAAGTAGAAAATAAAACTTTTAGGCATAATTCAAAGCCCAAATCTGGTTCTAAATTTTATGAAGGATCTTATAATCAGTATTCAAGACAAAGAAATGTTAACGATTCCATGCAGACATATGGTAATTTCAAAGTGGGTTTTAAAAACAGTTTTGATAATAAATACAATCTGAGAGATAAAATTTATAAAACAGACGAAAGGAAAAGGGAATATAATTCTGGCATCCGCAATGAAAAGGGTGAGCCGAAATGCTTCAATGGTAATGATTATGGACATATAGCGACGGATTGTCCACAGCCTAAAAAAGAAATTATTTGCAGGAAATGTAATGAAAAGGGTCATACTTTTAAAAAGTGTACGTCTAAGAATCCAGACTTGATAAATGTTAAAAATAATTTATCCGTGGACCAGAATTCAGGTGTTTCACCAGCTGTATATTTAAAGTATGCTCGCATCAATAATGGGGAAGTAATTAGTGCAATCATAGATACGGGTTCTAGTTCGTGTTTATTGAAACAGTCTGCGGCTAAGAGACTGAATCTTATGTAAAACCTGATGTGAAGGAATTGTTTGGCTTTGGGAACCAGAATAAACCAGCCGCTAGAACATTGGGAAAAGTAACTGTTAACTTAGAGATTGATAATGTGGAAGGAAAGGACATTACAGTTCTAATTGTAGGAGATGAAACGCAACCATGCGACTTATTAGTTGGTCGAACATGGATTGATTTACCACATATTGCATACGCCAAGATAGGTAATACCTTGCACATACGCTATGCTAATGACTGCCCATTTTCACAGTTGCAAAATGATAGCAACACTCCGCGAATTAAACTGAAGGCTTCCCAAGAAACTCAAATCGAAAGTAATACGGTTAATTTCGTGAAAGTTAAAACTGATGAAATAAATAACGGTTATGTTTTAATAAGTGGATCGGAAGATGAGTTAGGCTCATTATTGGAAGTAATACAGGGAGAAACAGTGATACCAGTCATTAACTACAGCGATCGAAAACTAATTTTGAAAGAGAATCAATTTATCGGTAGAGCGGAAGTAGCAGAATTAGTTGAACCAAGTTCAGATCAGAAAACTGAAAATTCAAGTCAAAAGGAAATACTGATAATAAATGAAATTAAGAAGTTTAGGAGACCGATTACTTTAGAAGAAATTAAAGTTAATAACAATATTACGCCAGAGAGAAAACAGGAAGTTTTACATTTGATAAATGAGTATCGAGATTGTTTTGCATTAAATATGGAGGAATTAGGGTGTACAAACTTAACAAAAATGGATATTAAAGAAATTGAAGGGAGTAAGCCTATTTGCATGAAGTCGTATAAAACCAATGCCGAAGAGCGTGCTTCTATAAAGAAGATAATAAATGAATGGAAGAAATATGGAATTGTTACTGAAACAAGATCTCGGTATGCTAGTCCAGTTTTACTCGTAAAGAAAAAAACAGGTGAATTACGATTAGTGATAGATTATAGAAAGTTGAATTCGCAAACTGTTAAAGATAAATTTCCACTCCCTAGGATAGATGATCTCCTTGAATGTCTTAGTGAGTGTAAAGTTTTCACTACATTGGGCTTAGCTCATGGATATTTGCAGATTCCTTTAACTGAAGAAGCGAAGCTGAAAACAGCTTTCATCACTCCAGATGATACTGGTCAATTTGAACATATGATCTTTGGGTTAGCTAATGCACCTGCAGAATTTCAGAGACTTATGAATCAAGTTTTAGGTCCGTTGCTTAATAAAGAAGTATTGTGCTATTTGGACGACATATTAATTCCGGCTAAATCTTGGGAAGAAATGATGGAAAAACTTAGGAAAGTGTTTGATACATTGAGAGAAGCAATGCTGACATTGAAACTGACAAAATGCGAATTTGGAAAAGATGAAGTTGAGTATTTGGGATTTCCAATAAAATCAAATGGTATGCAACCTGGACCAAGAAAAGTACGAGCCATATTAAACTTTCCTAAACCAACCAATGAACATGAAGTTAAAAAATTTTTAGGTCTTACAAGTTTCTTTAGAAGGTTTGTACCGAAATACGCAGAGAAAGCTGAGCCGCTGACGAGACTGACGAGGAAGGATGAAACATTTCGTTGGAACGAAGATCAGCAGGAAGCATTCAGTACTTAAAAGGATCATTTAACGAATGAACCAATACTAGCATTATATAATCCCGAAGCAGACACTGAAGTGCACACAGACGCGAGCAACAAAGGACTGGCAGGAATGCTGTTGCAAAAAGGTGAAGATAGAAAGTGGCATTTAGTTTATTGTGTAAAGGAACAACAGAAACAGAAAAGAATTATCATTCAAGCAAATTAGAATTAATGGCTATAGTTTGGACTTTGACACGACTTCGACAATTTTTAATTGGAATCCGATTTACGGTAATTACAGACTGCCAAGCTTTAGTTTATTTAAACGCGAAGAAAACTTCAAATCCTCAGATAGCAAGGTGGAGTAATCTGATCCAGGAATACAATCTTGAAATAAAGTACAGGCAAGGCAAAAGAATGAATCACATAGATGCATTGAGCCGATCGCCAGTTGATCAGCCAGAAGAAACTTTAGACTCTATAATTGAAAACAACTTGGAAGTTTGTTTAACGCTAACGATAGATGAACAAATTCTTATGATTCAGCATTCAGATCCAGAATTACGCAAATTAATAGACATTTTAAAGAAAAAGATAAATGATAGAACGAATGCAGAGAAATATGTAACTGAAAATTACGTCTTGAAGAATAATCGATTGTTTCGTAAAGTGAAAGATCAGGAAAAGAAGAAATTGTTATATGTCATACCTAAATCGATGAGAAAAGGTATTGTAGTAAAATTCACGATCTTTTGGGACATTTTTCAGCAGACAGAACTGTTGCCAAAATCAAGGAATCATACTGGTTTAAAGGAATGAAACGATATGTTATGCGTCACATTTCGATGTGTTTCGAATGCCTAGTAAATAAACTGCCTAGTGGTAAGAAACAAGGAGTACTGCATCCAATTAGACCTGGTAGAAGACCTTTTGCAATTATACATATAGATCATTTAGGACCATTCGTAAAAAGTTCAAGAGGAAATACAGAATTATTTGTAATAATTGATAATTTTACGAGATTTACACGCTTATATCCTATGAAAAGTACTGCAACCAAGTATGTGTTAGTTGCATTGAAGAGTTTTGTAGATGATTTTGGGTTACCAGAAAAAATTATCAGTGATAGAGGAACATGTTTCACAGCGAAGGAATTTCGAAAGTACTGTCAAAATAATGGAATCAGTCATACACTCAATTCAACTCAACATCCAAGTAGTAATCGAATGGTGGAAAGAGCAAATCGAACAATTTTGGCTACGATTAAAACGAGTATGGAAAATCCGAATCAGAGAGACTGGGACAAAAAGATTAAGGAATGCGAAAGAAATCTAAACAATATGATAAATAAGACTACAAATAAAACTCCTTTCGAAATGCTTCACGGTTATTCACCAAAATTTAACGACGGATTGATGAGGATGATTACAGATGAAGACGCAAATGAATCCAGTAATCTTACAAAATGAAGCTAGAAAGAGAATTGAAGATATGCAGATGAAAATGAAAGCAAATTATGACAAGAAGAAAAGCAATTCTTTAACATTCGAACGAGGAGAAATAGTAGTTATGAGAAGAGTACCTAAATCAACTGGAGAATCAACCAAAACACAACAAAAGTATCGAGGACCTTTGGTAGTTACAGAAGTTTTACCAAGTGATACCTATAGAGTGACTCAATCAGAAGAGAAGGTGAAAGGACATTTCTTTAGTACGACAGCTCATGTGAGCCAATTAAAGTCATGGCAGTGTCAAGCTGAATCAGAAGAAGACGATGATGATGGTGATGACATTAGTGTTACTGGGGATAACGATAACAACACGCCGCATATTACTAAAACTAGGACACGGAAAAAGAATAGAAAACGACGCTGAATCTATATGACAGCTAAAGACTTTCGAACCATAAACATTAATATTACAGATTTAATTTTTTTAAATATAAGTTCTTAATGTTCCGAGGTCGTAACTAAGTCAGGATGCCCGAATGTAAACGCAACGTATTAATTTTATTTAAAATGTATTTTCACGATTGGCAACAACAGTTTTTTTTTTTTTTTTTCCAGAACGATAATAATTTGAACTGTAATGTTTTTGAGCAGTAATGTTGACGGTAATGTTTCTGAATAAAGTAAGTATCTAACAATTAATGTTTGACGGAATGTGTTTTTAATAAAGGAACTAATTAATTGCTAACACGTATCTGGCATAACTCAAAAACTATTAGTTTCCGTCCTTTATTTTCGCAACCTTTGGTCGTAGTCCTATACTTCCAGTTACAAAAATGTTTTAAATGACGAAACTGACCGGGATACTTAATTTCAAAATTTTCAGTTTTTGATGAAATTTACAACTTGCTTTGAGGAATCGATTAATTAAGTTAGAATAATTCGAGTCGCCCAACCGGAAAATGGTTAGTGACTCTGACTGCTGTACGAAGGGCCCGAGTTCGATCGCAGAAAAGGCATGGATGTTTGTGAATGTATAGTGTCCGTGGCGCATGGTAGCTCTCTAAATATGCGGCATCCAAAAGTCATATTGAGAGGTTGCTGGCAAGGGAAAAAGGGGTGGAAAGCCTTTGAAACCATCCCTCCCTGGGGTACTGTCCTCCAAAATTGGAAGCGGAACTGAGAAAAATCATATTATCTCCTGTGTGGTGCCCAAGGCTGTTGCCAACGACAGGCGCAATCTTGCCTCCTAGTCAGGATGAATTTCGTGTGCTTGTTCTAAAATCAGAAAAGCGAGATTAGTCAGAACAACAGAATAATTCGAGGAAGCAAGGTTAAATGAAGCTCAGCAAAAATACAGAAGTATTTTAAATGACGAAAATTGGCAGTGTCATATTTAACAAAATTAATTTTGGAAATCTAACTTTTAATGCGGTCTACCAATTCCTACACTTATATTGCGGAAACTTTTATGCTGATTATGAAAAAATAAAATTAAAGAAGTTTGATTACCGTACGACAAAAATTTATAGGGTAATTAATTCCAAAATTTGCAATTTTTGATGTCATTTTCAACTTGCCTTGACAACTCGTATACTTATATTTGTGTAAGTTTTATATTCGCTATGGAAAAAAAAAAAAAAAAAAAAAAAAGACTCGTTCTACAAAAACTGACTGGGGTATTTACTTTCAAAATTCGCAGTTTTTGATGTCATTTTCAACTTTTCTTGAGGAATCGGTTTAATTAAGTTAGAATAAGTGGAGGAGATAAGTTTAAGTGAAGTGCAACAAAAAATAGATATAATTCAATAGCCGTACAAGACCGTACATCTGGTGTCCACATCGGCTTTTAAATCTAGTTACAAACCAGTTAAATAAAACAAAATTCCTTGTTTTTCGCTCTAATCCCAGGAATGGTAGTTTTCAATTACCATTTTGCTTCGTACTATCTAAAAGTTGAATTACGGGCATGGGGAGATGCAGATTCCATATTTCTGCATGGTAAAAATCTGTCTCGAATAAAATTTACAGCTGTTCACCATTAGAAGGAAAAAGGAGAGAAAAAAAGCTTTGTGCAGCAGTCATTTTACTAATCTTCCTGAATAATGTCTTCTTCATTTCCTGTGAACACTAAAGCCGAAACACTGCCCGAAAGCAATGTTGTAAGTTGAAAATTTTGATAAATATGTAACTAAAGGAGATACAATGGAATAATAAACTATCGCACACAATTACATCGGGAAGTTGCCTGGAATAGTAATTGCAGTAGTGACAAATGAAACTGCTATTTTCAGACAACTTTCCTAACGCAGTAACGTAATTTAAATAAAAGGTTCTATTATTGACTACTAACTGCGTAATCTTTTGTTTCTATTGTTCGTTTGAAACGGATATGATTTAGCAATAACCGAAAGCAGTAACACCTGTTCAAAGCTATAAAAAAAAAGGGGGAGAAAAGAAAGTATTCTGGAAAGCAGAAGGACTTTTCCAGAATTCAATCTTGATAATTAATAGAACAATTGCTAAGAAACTGGAGACTGTCTTCTAATAAAACTAAATAATAACGGTAATAATCTATAACGTAGGTTGAAAATTATTTTGCTATCCAAGTCAAAGTCCTTTTCTTGCAAAAAATAATATCATTTATTCTTTCCTGAGACCACAGATTTCCTTGACACACATTTAGCTTTATCGCTTCTTTTATTAAATTGAATAAATAATAATGAAAAAAGACTGAAATTCAGTATTACAACAGTAATTGCATCAAGATTACAAAGAGCTGTAAATCCGAATTATTAAATCTTAAAGAATTTTTTTTCCAAACCAGTTGAGCAACTTAATTTGTCGAAGGAAAATTTGCTTTAAATAAAGGACTATCTCTTACAGAAAAAAATCTCGGATTTGTTTGCTTGCTGCGCTGCAGATTTAGATATGTAACTTTCTAAAACACCCTACAAACAAAAAGTGAGGAACCCATGATCTCGTCAAAAATGAAAAATCTGCTTTTTATCTCTTGATGTAATTCAGAACTTAATATTTTTGGCTGCAGTTTTACACAAAAATTTTAATTAATTAATACGTATACACTGAAGAGAAAAATTAATGTATATTTGCTAGAAATGGTCGTACGTCGTGTTGCTTTCCAAGGTGGCAGTCAATAATTTGACTGCTACCTGGAATTTGTCAAAAAAATATCTTTGGATTATTTACAAAGTAGTACTGTCATATTTAAAACAGTGGAAAACACACCTGTTTGGATTTTCAAAGTAGTTGAGTTGAAGATCCTATATACTGAGTGACACAAGGAAAGGGGAAACGGGTGAGAAAATGGGAATTGCTTATAATCTTTGTCACCGTGCCCTGCTGTCATCTCTGTATTTTCCATTTTAAACCATTTAACCCATTTACCTGAAACAATAGGGCGAAATACGTGGCGATTTTGTAAGATATCAATAAATTAAATTTCAATTTTCGTGTCTTAAAATTCAGCTCTTAAACGAGAATTTGAGCAGGCCTTCAAATAAATACATTCTTATTTAGTTAATACACACAGATTTCATTTTCACAGGTTTGAAATTTATGTTTACGATGATAGCGAGTTTTCAATTTCGGTATAGCATACACTGAATTTTAATTTTTTCGAATTTGATTATTCATAGAAAATAATATACTTACGCAATGCCCATATTATAATTGAACTAAATATATGACTTTTAGTAGATTAGAGAAAGCGGTTTAATTATTGTTTGCATAAATATCAACACATTTATGTGATGCTTTTACTCTCTATTATTAAATAATGAAGAATCTGTATATATATATATATGCTTGCTCCTTAAATTGGGGAAAAACGGTGGTACCTAGATCCACCAAATTTTAAAAACTCATTGTCCTTCACCCGAACATGGACATTTCGAAGCCAAAATTCTGAATTTCAAATTTGCTTTCCATTTATTTTAATCCATAATATTTTGTGTGAATTTTATGAATTTATGATTAATCAACTCAGCGATTTAAAAGCAACGTGTTGCTACTTGGCGAATCAGAAAATATTTATGCTTCAAACTGAATCAGAAAACTCCGCGATTTTAAAGAAATGTGTAGCCTTTCGGCAAAGTGTAAGATAACATTTATCTTTCGAATTTAATAAATTCAGGGAATTAAAAGAAATGTGTTGCAACTGCCGAAATAAAATATTTTCATTTTTCACAACTCCGTCTGTTGCTATTCGGAAAAGTATAATATATTTAATATTGCTTTAAAATTTAATCTTTCTGTTATTAATTAACAACTTAAGCGATTTAATAAAAAGAATAAATGCAATTCTTCACCACAATTATTATTAATTGATAGCTGGACCCGTGAAATTGCACGATCTAGACTCATTAAAATCATTGCATATTTTTCTTACTTACAGCAGCTACGAGTATTTTAGACGGCTGGTCGCGCAACCGACTAGTCCCTCAAACTATCAGTCAGCATGCATAATATATGTGTTGCTTCAAATTGCAACAAGCAGTACGAAAGAAAAAGTAAAGTGGTGCTATTGCACGAATATGCGTATGCGTAACGATAAATAATATTGCGATAACATTTTAAAAATTCGGAATTAATTGTTTTAATTTAGCAAAGAAACACGTGTTCCAACTTTTGCATAAACAGTGTATTTTAGAATCTATACGTACATACAGCTAATAGTGGAAGTCTTCTTTTTTTTTTTTTTTTTTTTTTTTTAATGTAATTATAAAAATAGCGTTTCAAAAGGCAGCTCTGTGGAATTTCTCCCTGAAAACAACCCTTTTAACTTTGTGCGACCTCGTTTTTCTGCCCTTTTATGAACTACGGGTCCGCATACCCGCTTCATTCCGACTGTAATAGTTGATGAAATATCTTTTGCAAAAATTTTGAACTTGAGGGGAGGGAGAAGAATGATAAATATACTGGATTTTACAGATGTTAAAATAAGTATGCACGAAAAATATATAATATTTCATTTCCAATGCTAATCTGTTGAAAACTTTTTAAAATATTCCTTAAAAAGCACACTTACGTTTTAGGTCACTTAAGGTGTAGATTAAAATAGCTCTGAACTTAGCAGTCTATTTTCGAAGATTTTCTAGTTTTAGCGGAAGAACGATAGAAAAACAACTTTGCTCTTGAGATTCTTTTCTTTTTATACTCGCCGTAGAATTTCTCAATAAATATGCTCATATCCTTCATTAACTGTGATACAAACCGTTCGATTTAAAAATCGAAACCAAATATGTTTAATAGCTAATTTCAAGCTAACTTTTGAATGGAAATTTTTAAAAAGTAATATTAGAAAAATATCAGCTTAAAAGCATTGTTTTCTACTTTTCTACTCAACATTTATAGAACTGCGAAATTTGACATTTTTCATTTACGGAAATGCTATTTCATGCCACTCCTAAATTAAGGATTAAGTCTTAATGCATAATTCATTATTAAAAGTAAATTTTTATTTTCATAATATGTTGCTTAGTGCTAACGTCATTGCTGGAATTTCAGACAACAGCTTTTGTTTTTTGACTACCACTTTTAAACGATGCCACTGTGGCGAAAGTTCACTCGTAGTAACCACTCCCTTTAGTTTCAGTTCTCTACCTTTTTTAATTTTAACTTGCCTTTAATTTTGGTAAGAGAAAAAATGGCAGTGGGACTTCGAGCAGTAGAGCATTAGTATATAGTGTTCCAAAAAAACTCCCTCATTAACGGAATGCAACTGAAGGTAGAATACCATTGGAAATTCCTGCGGGAAATGACAATTCACACCAACAAAATGCTTTTATCTACTACTCAGCAGCGCCCTGGATCACTTCAACATCTTGTTTCTGCCAACACATTCATTCCCAAATTCTGATTATTTCGGTCTGCTCTGCGACTCTTATGTTTTTGAATCCCACAGATATATAATACACAGGGTGATTCAAAATGAATATAGTGATTACAAACGGCTATAACTATTTGATTGAAAAAAGTTTATAGGTAAGAATTACGAGAATGTAGATGGAAATTAAAAGTTTCATTAATTGTGGCGCAAACGCAATGAATCAGAAGCCTGCGTAGCCGCGAGTTCAGGCTACGCAACGGTCGAAAATCACGGTTCAATGCGGCTTATAAGTGAGAATGGCAGATCCTGTATAGAAGTCCTTCTGAGGGTTAGAACTTAACAAGCGTTGTTCATTCATCCCAGTGCAGAGAAAATTTCCTCAGTTGCACAATCAAGTACCTCCGAATGTCAACAACATGCGCAGATGGCATAAGATGTTTGAACAAAAGGATGTTTGTGCATAGCAAAAACTACCGGATGGACATATGTATCAGCGAAAAACGTTGAAAGCCGCTCATACCTTTCAGGTATGCTGTAAATACTCTTCAGGTATTCCCTGCGCTTCGCTCATACCCTTCAGGTATGAGCGGAGTCCGCGGAAATCTATGCACTAAGCAGTAGGGTGTTACAAGCGCGCAAACAACGGTTTGGCATGTTCTCAGAAAGAGGTTGAAAATGAAACAGTACGTAATTCAGCATCCGCAGAAATTGAAACAAGAAGGCTACGTCAAACGTATGAATTATTCTGAAAGCCATCGAGGACGAAACAATTGGCTGAACGTCTCATTTTTAACGATAAAGCAACTTTCCAAATAAGAGCAAGGTTCAGCGGCACAACATTCGAATATGGGGTACGCAGAAGCTTTGCAGTGTAATTGAACATCAGCCTGCCTGACTCATCGAAAGTTAACGTGTTCTGCGTGATCTCTGAACATAAATTGAACGGTCCGGTTTCTTCACTGAATGAAGTATTACAGCAAACGTTTTACTTGACATTCTTGAGCAAGCGGATTTCACAACTAGATGCAGATTTCATGGATTACATTTTTCAGCAAAACTGAGCACCCCACATTGGTGTACGGAGGTTCGTACATTTTTAAACCAGCATCTTCCAAGCGTTCGATAGGTCGAACTGGAGATGCCGTCGATATTTCATGTTCTTGGCTACCTAGATCTCCAGACTTGATATCTTGCGATTTCTTTCTATGGGATTATGTGAAAGACCTTTTGTTTGTACTTCTTTTGCCGAAAACAATTCCAGAATGTCAAAATGCACATTTCTAATGCGTTTGAGTTAATGCCCTCAGATATGCTTCAGAATGTATGGTGTAAAATGGACTACCGTTAAGATGTTGTCCGTGTTACCAAGGGGTGTCACACCGAACATTTATAAAGCATGTAAATAAAATTTTGAACTTTTACATTCAGTGTAATTCTTATCGATAAATTCTTTTCAACTAAGTAGTTGGAGCCGTTTGTAATTGCTATGTTCATTTTGAATTACTCTGTATATAATTTTGTAAAATATCAGCTGGAAGTTTTATGTTTTATTAAATTTTAAAATCCCTTTTCGAATTATCAGGGAAGCTGCCTTCTTTGGGTCAAACCTTACGTTTCCCATTAACTGAAATATATATAACCCTTTACTTTTAACTGAGAACAAACATATCTCTTGATGCTCAAACTACACTCAAACAAAACACTAAGTTTAAACAAAAAATTAAAATAAAGTAAAGTAAAAATACGAAAAGGAATAAATTTTGGAAAAAAAACTTTTGCAAAATAAAAAAGTGAAAAGGAAAAATTCAATTCGTAAAAATAAATATTACTTTTGTAAAACCAAAAAGAAAGTTAAATATAAAAATAATAAAGTAAAAATACGAAAAGGAATAAATTTGAAAAAAAAAAAAAAAAAAAAAAACTTTTGCAAAGTAAAAAGAAAATGTAAATTCATGATCAGTATTGAGCAAAATATTTTAGAATTCAAAATGTAATATAATTTCAGAACGCCGCTGAATAACTTTGCAGATATAATTCGTTGGTTTATATTCTCTACAGGTCGAAATTTTACTCTGTTATTAAAATTTGCGAATAAGTATGTTGCCTATATGAAACTTATAATAATTAATTTGGCTATTGGATCATTCTCAGAATGAAAGAATTGTGTGAAAGGTAATCATTCGGAATGTAATTTATACTGTAGTATAACGGGTTAAAGGTATCCTTCGACAGTTCAGCATGATACCGTATTTTGAGTATCCCTGTCATTCTTGAATTTTCTTATTCGCCAGCTTTCTCAGCTTTCAACTATAATACGTATGTAAAGTTGCGTTTACATACGTATATACAGATGTCACGAAAAAAAATCCTTTTAAAACTCATTTTCAATCCGTTTTGGGAAAAAGAGCCCTTTTATTCTGTCGTACGTACAGATATCACGAATTCCGGTGGTTGTGTGCGCTTTTTAAAATTTATTTTTAAATTTTACGTAACTGTCAGACTAATGAGTAAATCAAAATATTTTTTTTAAAAAGTCATCTGAATTTGTGGTTTTTCCACTTTAGAAGGGGAGACTGGGAAATAAGTCGCCCATTTTTACGGTTACATTATAATGGGAAATTGTTTGGTTTCTTTAGTATGCCCGAGCCAGAATTTTTTTAATAGTATCAGCCGCTGTGTGTTGAAAAAAAAAAAAAAACTTTTGCAAAGTAAAAAGAAAATGTAAATTCACTTTTGTAGAAATAAACGTCAATTTGCGAAAGTTAAAAATAAAATTTATGCTTTGGAAAGGAAAAACATCTTAAATCAAAAATTAATAAATTAACTTATAACTTAAAAAATAATAAGAATGAGATGAAAAGTGAAAACAATTAAAAATATCTTAATAATAAAAAAATTAAACTGTGGGAAAATCTTACATTTAAAACAGCAATGAATAAAGTAATGAAAGTAATGATTAAGAAACCAAAAGAAATCCTAGCCGTCGTGTAAAAACAAATGTGTGATGCAGTTTTCATGTCAAAGCGCATGCGCAGACTATCAGCCTCATGACATCAAAGGTGCAAATAAGTCAAAGGGACAAAGAGGGTTTCAAATAACAAGTCTGATAAGACGACCGGGTAGCCGCGTAGTAACGTTCAGGTCTTTCATCTCAGAGATGGCGGGTTCGAATCTCGCTTGTGGAGCTATTTTTTAAATTTCAGGGAAAATGATATTAAATTCAATAAAAATTAATGCAAGGTAATAACTAAAATAATGATGTTAATAATGATGTAGTTAAAAATAATAGTTAATATTTAAAAAGTTAAAATTAATGACGTATTAAATAATTAATCAAGTGTTAAATAATTAAAAATAATAAAATCAAACGGATAGCATGCCAAACACGTGGTTCAAGAGCTCGTTGCCACAAAAAATAAAAACTTTGAAAATATAAAATTGTTGCCACAGAATAAAAACGAAACTTTGATGATGTCATTCCATCAACGTCATCCCATCTGTCAACGTCACTTCCGGCTGTCACGTGATCCAAGATGGTGGAGGCGCCACATCAAAGACGCACCCCCTGTTACGTTACCTATTGTTCTCTTACGTCATCTATTGTTCTATTACTTCATGGTGGCATCCTTTGGGCTCCCCGTTACCTGCACTTACTACTTCAATGGCATGCAATCACATGGTTTATGCATAGATGATGTTCTTAAATATTTTTAATTTCTTATCCATAGTTTCATAGTAATAGAAGATCACACTCCGTAAGTTGGCTATGGCGATTTCTTCGCTAGAACGTGTTAAACAGCAAATGAATCAGCTTCTATCGTTTTTTATTCTGTTTCTAAAATTATTATCGTGTCGTGAGGGTTTCAGAAGTTTGATACCGCTTGTACTTAACGAAAGAATGCTGAAGAAAAGGGAACGATAAAAACACCGTCATTAGAACTTCTACAATGTAAAGGAGGCATACAACAAACTTGAAATTTGCATGAAATGTAGAGCGTGCTGAGATATACAAATGATAAGCATTTCATTGCATTGCGCATTATAATGACGAATAATAACACTTCGAAGCTGTGTTAAAGGATGGATTGAAATGTTGATTTTTCATTTGGAACTAACTTTTACTCGTTTTCCATTTGCGGGGGGGGGATTTAATGTGTTATGCCTCGTCTCTGAAGAACTCGTGATTGCACGATTCAGAATTTAGTGTGGGAGAACCGCAGCCTACCGGAAACAAGAGAATTTCACACGTTTAATAAATAATTTAAAAGTATATCTCTAAGAAAATGAAAATGCTTATTCAGCGGCTTCAAAGATTGCCTCTTCAACACAATTCATTCAATACTATAGAGAAACTGTACTATAGACCTGAAGTTGCATGGTCTTCAATACTCGTAACTGCCATCCAAAGCCTGTTCGACTCCATGACCAGTCGTATAATAACTGTCATTGTCGCTAAAGATGCTTGCTCGGAATAATGATTTCTGCATGTTCTATATTTCAAAACTACCTGAAATTTTAATTATGTCTTTCTTTCATTATAAGGCATTTGTAAAACCCATATGATTCTGCAAACTGTTTCTTTCATGACATAAAATTTAATGGCTAGTAGTTTAATATAAGAACTGCTTTGTCTTTTTACTGCCAAAATAAATAGAACGAGTGATATGGAAAAAAAAAAAAAAAAAAAAAAAAAAAAAAAAAAAAAAAAAAACCAGGAACATTTTGATATTGCTCAGATTTCCAAAAATATTAAATGTAATGTATGAACTAGCATTCTTATTAATGGAAAATGCTTGTAACTCCACCTTAAGAAGTCAAAAAGATGCATTTAAAATATTTGGAAAATTGAGTGTTTTTAAAAATTTGGCTAATCGTTGGAATATGGTAACAGGTAGTTTGGCGACATTTTGGTAAGGCGATAAAGGTTACTAGCTAGGACTTTAGCAGTGTACATGGATAAAGTCAAGAGTGTGCGCAATGCCATTTTTGTGCAATTCTGGGATGTTTTTTTAAGTGATAATAGGTCGACGTGTACATGGATACCGTGTATGTGCAATTCTTAAAAACGCGGCAAGCAGTGGACGATTCTGCACTTTCTCCCAATTTCGCACCTAATCTTCGTCATGATTAAGCACTTTTGTTCTATAAAAGTTCTAGCATAAGCGTAATTCGGCTAGCAAATTGTTGAAAAAAAAATGTTGAGTTAAAAAAAAAGGGGGCCTTTACTTCGTGAAAACAAAATAGCGTCCAAAAAAAAAAAAAAAAAAAAAAAAAAAAAAAAACTAGCAGGTTGCTGTAGCAGGGTTGGTCGCCAAATAATCGCCAAGTTACCATAATCCGAAGATTAACCAAAAAATTTTTATGATTTGGATAACTTGCAAATCACCATCCACTGAGAGAAATTCAGCAAACTGTTATTACAAAGATTTTACTTTTGCGGAACTGGTTTCGGATTGTCATCCTTCTGCATTTCGGCATTTCAAAAAGTGAATGTCGTCGATTACAATCGCATTTAAATTATCGTAGTTTGATCAGTATTGAGCAAAATATTTTAGAATTCAAAATGTAATATAATTTCAGAACGCCGCTGAATAACTTTGCAGATATAATTCGTTGGTTTATATTCTCTACAGGTCGAAATTTTACTCTGTTATTAAAATTTGCGAATAAGTATGTTGCCTATATGAAACTTATAATAATTAATTTGGCTATTGGATCATTCTCAGAATGAAAGAATTGTGTGAAAGGTAATCATTCGGAATGTAATTTATACTGTAGTATAATCGGGTTAAAGGTATCCTTCGACAGTTCAGCATGATACCGTATTTTGAGTATCCCTGTCATTCTTGAACTTTCTTATTCGCCAGCTTTCTCAGCTTTCAACTCCTTTGTTTTTCTCTTACCAAGATGGCTTTACAGAGTCAACGTTTTCTGGAAATTTAAGCTATACAAACAACACAACTGGTCCAAAAAGAGGGATTATACTGATATTTATAGGAATATTCGGAGTACTGGAGCAACTGTGCGTATCGGTGTTTCTTCGAAGATGGCCATGCGGTAATTTTTTACGTTTCAAATAGAACTGCCCGACAAATTTTGTATGTAAATATTTTAAACGAATGACTATTTTAGTAAAAGGAAGATTTTTAATTCTATTACATAAGAGAAAAGCAAATTTCAGTCACTGAAACGGGAATGTTTGTTTATAAAAATTTCAATAGTATTTACTACTATTATCATTACTGCAACAGGTAAACTGTCATAGAACACAGAAATCATAATAATAGGAGAACCAAATAGTTACACAAGTATGGTGCATTCCTTAAAATTTATGTTATTTAACAAATACTGAAATTCATAAGCATACTCCATAAGTTTTATGAAATTGTACGAAATGTATCCTAAAGCCTAAATTCAATCATTTCTAAATGTATTATTATTTCAATAATACGTAAGTGTATATCACCTGCAGGAAGACATTAAACTTCAGCTGCTCTTAAATTATATCCCTTATGTTGTTCAGAAAAACAAAACAAAACAAAAAAAGAATTAGAAAGTTTCCAATTACATTTTAACATTTTAAAATGCGACTTTAAAATTTTTTTTTTTTTTTTTTTTTTTTTTTTCAACAAGGAAAATTAAAAGAATATTTTTTGTATCACACTCTACTTCCGCAAAGTTCTGGCCATTCAAAACTACGTTAGATATTATATATTATGAAAATAATTATCTTCTATATTATTTAAAAGCTATTTAAAGATGAAAAAGATGACCTTGTATTCACTTTCAACAAAGCCAGTTCATCGGTGAAAGTCGTTTGGAGAAACCCAAAAGGCGGGACAATATGTTCCATTTAACTCGCTTTTCGTTACTAACCTACTTTTAACATCTTACCACGGGGCAAACTCTGCGTGTCAGAATAAACTTTCCTCAGTCGGAGTTTTTCTTCTTCGACGTAGAATCATCGAACTTGCTATGGAACACTGGAGATTTGTGATATTTGTAGGAGCTACAATTATGGCACTGGCTGCAGCGCAAATGCATATGTTCTGTGGTAAGTTAAAATTTCAACTGTGCTGAACTGTAAATTTTACATTTTATATGAAAATGTTTTATACTATATGTTTACTTTAAGATATTCAGTCATTCATATTACATATTAAGAAAAGAAACTAATATACTTTCTGGTAAATAAAAATCTTTTATTTTCTTTCGAAATTACGTTTTCTGTTATAAAAAGTCTTAAATGCGGAAAAACGGATAGTATGTTAATATGTTTCTTAAAAAAATTCATGAATGGAAACATATGTGCAACAGATCTTTCATTGGAATGCGATGACAGTTCTTTGTTAAAAAAAATATTTTCATAGATTTTGGAAATATTTTGATCGTTTTCTGTTTCATTTTAATCTGTTGATGAACGGAAACTGATTTTGGCATCTACAAAACGTTTGTTAAAAATCAGTTTACCACAGTTAAATTTTTGTTAAGATATAATATACCTTTCGCTTTACAAAAGTTGTTTAATAATTAACAGATATATAATCAATGTTTCAGCCTTAGAGTTTAGATTTAAAATTTTGCTTTTGTGATAAAAATACAACTGTTCAGTTCTGAAAAATGGACTACAGAATCATGTATATTAATTTAAGAAGTTCTTAATGATCGAAATAATTTATACCCACTAAATGCTTTTGAAAATATAGCTCAAAGATTTGTCAAATGTATTCTTGTTTCAAATGTTGAATGAAACAGTCATACTAAATTAATCTTAATTCTGTGACTTTCGTTATCGTTCACTGACATTGCGGCTCATGCATGTTATCTTAAGCGCATATGTTTACTGCACCTCTGTTCAACTGCTTTGCAGGTTAATCTACTAGAATGGAAATATGTCTCTATCCAAATAAATTATGAGATTTAAATGCTTTAGTGGATTGTAATAGATTTAAATAAGGTTTCTACTTCGTGTCACATAGTCTCCATATGAATCCCAAGAAAGAAATCTTGCATCTTAGTTGTTCTATATTTTTAAATTCTCTGGATGTTAACTGTTTCAAAAGATATTATTTTCTGTATATTTCTTTAGAAAGTTAATTTTACTATTATAATTTAAGAAATATTTTTGCTCCTAATTGTTTAGTAGGAGAAACTATTACTCAAGCTACATCAAAATCGACTAACTCAAATCCTCAAATCATTTATTCCAATTTTCGAGCTTACTCAAGATTCAGACTATCACAAATGCATAGTTTATTGCCCTTAGGATTGTTCTTTGAATAATTGAAATTGGGCAATCCACAGGACGCTGATCGTTCAGAAAGTTTTAAAACTCTTGTCTGCTGAAGATCTAAGGCTCAACAATTCGAGTGAAATGTTCGATTGAATCATGGTAATCTTCTTTAGAATCACTATTTGGTAAAAGGAGCTAATTTCGAGAGCCGAAGGATGTCCATTCAACCATGCAAGAGCTGTTGTAAATTAATAAATACTATGCTATTAGTCGCTATATTGTATGTTTACTATATTGGAATAAACTTATTCAGTAAAACAAGATCGAAATGGCCAGCGAATAGGCCAACAGTGTTGGATTTATTGGAGATTATGGCACATTACTATCTGCTGTCTGCTTAAGGGGAGGCAGCTTTCGTGGATGATTTCCTGAAGAAAATTGACTAATAAACACGTCTCTTAAACACGAACAAACCACGAAAGCCCCATGTAGCTAGCGCATTTGCTTGTGTTTGAACTTAGGTGAAAACTAGCAACGGTGTTATCCACTTGATCACTGATACATTAATAAACATATACCCAGGCAAATTAGTTACGACAGATTATATTAGCAGTAAATGCCTTATACAGTAACGGCAACTGTCTTGTAGACAGTTTATCTAACAAGTGGCCTAAATAATCTCCTGTGTGCGTTTATGTCTGTACTTTTGTTAGATATTTCAGTTGCGAAAGAAGTTATGATGTTTATTACGATGGCAGTGTGCAAGTAAATTCAAATGTCTGCATCGCCGAGGAAGAATTGCAGCTATTATTTTCTTCATTCAAGCTATTGTATTAAATATCAGTTACGTTTCTTATTATAAATGTACGACAGCTATATTGAAGCAAGCAATCATAAGAAAAATCAGTCTTATCGTTACTTAAAGTGAAAACCGGCAAGTAACTAGATCGAAGTGCTTGTGTCACTGCAACAGCGTAAGGCTGGATTATCTTAATATCTTATATAAGAAAACTGAGAATTCAATTATTTGGGAATTCAGCCCTTTTGGGGAGGATGGGAGTATGCTTTAAAGAAAAATACGTAACCAGCAGGACATATATGATGATGTTGAAAGACTACCAGTTCAAGTTGTCATTTCCTTCAGTTCTTTTTTTGTGAATCACGTAAATATAACTTGCTGTGCTGTTATACGTAGTAAACTAACGCAAAGGAATAGAAGATCCTAACTAAGAGATTACCGGTTTATAACCGGTAATTAATGCTCAGTTATTTTGCGCAGCAGAGTTTTTAAGAGTCAAAATTAACTCTGAATAAGTATTTCTGGGATATAACCGTAAACAAATACTTCTTAGATTTAAATTTAATGTGTAGAGTCATTAGGTTATTTTAAGAGACATAAAATATGTTCAATGCCCTCGAACACTGGACCTCCCGAATACGCGTCGAGTGTGCTTCCAGTTACGCCGCGAAGGCATGCTGAAACTAGGGAGAAAATACCTTATATAATTCCCCTTTGAAAGGAAGACTGGGGATTACTAAATGCAGTCGCCAAATATTGGTGGTGACGAATTATCATCAACCACCTATTAGTTTGGGGCGCCACTTGCAGAGTCATTAGCGTTGTACCATTTGTAAAGTACTTGAGTCCCTCTCGAGTACGTAAGCAGTATGCTTCAAATTACACCACGGAGGCATGCGGAAAGGAGTGAGAAAATACCTTATAAATTTTCCTAGACTAGAGTTTGGTAGTAATTAAACGAATAAATTCTCCCTTCAGATATGAAATACAGATATCAGTTATTGTTAAGCATGCGCGTTAGAAATAATGACACTTAAATATATCATATTCGGAACCTTTTGCTCT